>NC_141874.1:603653883-604903883 GCF_056163025.1 Triticum urartu | reverse complement strand
TAAACTGGTTGAAAAAACAAATATGTGTCCTTGGTTACATGCTTAGGTCCCATGCAAGAAATGGGAATGAATGTCACACACCCTGCCATCGTCACTCGACCGCAAACATTGAGATACCTGTTTTTAAATTATAGTAAATCCAAAACTCATTTGAAATTCATGAAACCTGGCATGCTATCATGGAGCGGCATCAACATGCCGTGGTAAAAAATTTGTCCCATTTGGGGCAGGTTTGGGTATAAGCTTCTCACAACCAGAGCTTCTCACAATAAGCGTGACGGTTTCGGTAGGGAACGTGCCACCTTTGGAGACGAAACGATACCCATTGCCTCTTATTGCTTTCAAAATTTTTAGAGTGTCAACATAGAACAACAGGAGTGTTGTGTTCAATTTTGGAATTTTTCGGGGTTCGTTTGTACATTTTTATACATCTATTGGGTTTTCCAGGCATTTTATGTGCATAATTCAAATTTGAACTACACGCACATGCTCTAGTGCATATAAACTGGTTGAAAAATCAAATATGTGTCCTTGGGTGCATGCTTAGGTCCCATCCAAGAAATGGGAATGAATTTCAAACATCATGCCACCGTCACTCGGCCGCAAACATTGAGATACCTGGTTTTTAAATTCTAGTAAATCCAAAACACGTCTGAAATTCATGAAACTTGGCATGCTATCATGGAGCAGCATCAACATGCAGTGGTAAAAATGTTGTCCCATTTGGGGCAGGTTTGGGTATAAGCTTCTCACAACAAGCATGATGGTTTCGGTAGGGAACGTGCCACCTTTGGGGACGAAATGATATCCGTTGCCTCTTATTGCTTTAAAAAAATCGAGTGTCAACATAAAACAACAAGAGTGTTGTGTTCAATTTTGGAATTTTTGGGGTTCGTTTGGACATTTTTATACATTAACTGGGTTTTCCATGCATTTTATGTGCATAATTCAAATTTGAACTACATGCACATTCTCAAGTGCATATAAATTGGTTGAAAAATAAAATATGTGTCCTTGGGTGCATGCTTAGGTCCCATGCAAGAAATGGGAATGAATTTCAAACACCAGGGCACCGTTGATTGCCGGCAAAACATTGAGATGCCTGGTTTTTAAATTCTAGTAAATCAAAAACTCGTCTGAAATTCATGAAACTTGGCATGCTATCATGGAGCGGCATCAATAGGCCATGGTAAAAATGTTGCTCCATTTGGGGTAGGTTTGGGTATAAGCTTCTCACAAATCAGAGCTTCTCACAACAAGCATGATGGTTTCGGTAGGGAACGTGCCACCTTTGGGGATGAAACGATATCCGTTGCCTCTTATTGCTTTCAAAAAAATTTGAGTGTCAACATAAAACAACAAGAGTGTTGTGTTCAATTTTGGAATTTTTCAGGGTTCGTTTGGACATTTTTATACATTAACTGGGTTTTCCAGGCATTTTATGTGCATAATTCAAATTTGAACTACATGCACATTCTCCAGTGCATATAAATTGGTTGAAAATCAAATATGTGTCCTTGGGTGCATGCTTAGGTCCCATGAAAGAAATGGGTATGAATTTCAAACACCAGGGCACCGTTGATTGCTGGCAAAACATTGAGATGTCTGGTTTCTAAATTCTAGTAAATCAAAAACTTGTCTGAAATTCATGAAACTTGGCATGCTATCATGGAGCGGCATCAACATGCCAAGGTAAAAAAATCCCATTTGGGGTAGGTTTGGGTATATGCTTTTCAGAAACCGGAGCTTCTCACAACAAGCATGATGGTTTTCGGTAGGGAACGTCCCACCTTTGGGGACGAAATGATATCCATTGCCTCTTATTGCTTTTAAATTTTTTCTCGTGTCAACATAGAACAACAGGAGTGTTGTGTGAATTTTTGTGATTTTTCGGGGTTCGTTTGGACACTTTTATGCATTAACTGAGTTTTCAATGCATTTATGTGCATAATTCAAATTTGAACTACATGCACATGCTCCAGTGCATATAAATTGGTTGAAAAATAAAATATGTGTCCTTGGGTGCATGCTTACGTCCCATGCAAGAAATGGGAATGAATTTGAAACACTAGGGCACCGTTGATTGCCGGCAAAACATTGAGATGCCTGGTTTTAAAATTCTAGTAAATCCAAAACTCGTGTGAAATTCATGAAACTTGGCATGCTATCATGGAGCGGCATCAACATGCCGTGGTAAAAAATTTGTCCCATTTGGGGCATGTTTGGGTATATGCTTCTCACAAACCGAAGCTTCTCACAACAAGCATGATGATATTCAGTAGGGAACGTCCCACCTTTGGGGACGAAATGATATCCATTGCCTCTTATTGCTTTCAAAATTTTCTCGTGTCAACATAGAACAACATGAGTGCTGTGTTAATTTTTGTGATTTTTCGGGGTTCGTTTGGACAATTTTATGCATTAAGTGAGTTTTCAATGCATTTATGTGCATAATTCAAATTTGAACTACATGCACATGCTCGAGTGCATATAAATTGGTTGAAAAATCAAATATGTGTCCTTGGGTGCATGCTTAGGGCCCATGCAAAAAATGGGAATGAATTTCAAACACCATGGCACCTTTGATCGCCGGCAAAACATTGAGATGCCTGGTTTTTAAATTCTAGTAAATCCAAAATGTCATCTGAAATTCATGAAACTTGGCATGCTATCATGGAATGGGACCCGACATGCTGTGGTTATTTTCATGTCCATTTTGAGAGAAGGTGCACTCGAATAATGACAACCAACAAAGGCATTTTGAAAAAATAGCTGCCACTTTAATATCTCAAACGTTTGTATAATTCAAACCGTGTGCGTTCTGTTAACCATTCAGGTGACACCACGTGTCTTGGTTTTAATGGTTGTAGGAGGTGTCGTGCGGACAGCTGCTTGACCTTGACTGAACGGGAGGCGTGCAGGCACCGTCCGATGCGCAGGCTGACCGAGAGGCATGCAAGATGTCCTCGAGTGCGCAGGCTCACCGGGAAGCATGGGAGCTATACGCTGCGTAGGCTCACTGGGAAGCGAGCCCTTTGACTTCCATGGCCGCCCGCCTTGCTCACATCCTTAATGGCGCCCAAGCCACAGTTTAATTCACCTTTTAAATATAAAACACTCATCGCAAACGTTTTAGTTAGAACACCTGTATGCAAACCGACAGCTTCCCCATGAAGCCAAGAGAAAATGTGCCGAGCAGGATTTCTACAACTCTTGACCACAAACGTTTTAGATAGAATACCCGTATGCAAAGTGAGAGCTGCGCAGGATTTGTGCATCCCTTCAACGTAAACGGATGTTTTTGATGACCTGTGTGCAACCACGTACAAACAATTTGGTAAGATTTGCATCTCTCATCTTGGGTATGTTACCACTTGTCAAACTGGAAAGATTTACATTTGTTGATCTAGTAACGTTGCCATTCGTCAATCCTTGTAACACTGCGATTTGTCAAAATATGCAGCTAGAAATCATTAGCACTGTCTAATTTTTGCAACTAAAATCCAGTAATTAAGCATAGCTTTCATTCATAGATTAAGCAGTCATTCTTAATTTATACAAACAGTTCAACTCGACAGCTGAACCGGCCAAACTTCTCCCCAATTGTGGACAACCATGTACTGAAATAGCTAGTTCAACTATATATACTAGCTAATTTTAAGTATGTTGTACAGTTCGACCACACATCTATAGTCAGATAAACTGAACAAAATACCCCTAAATACTACTACTACCACGGAGGGGCTTTGTGCTAATTCCGGCAGCCTATCCTCTGCCGAGCGTGCTCACCCGCTCAGTAAGACACAGAGGAGGAGGAGGAGCCTACCGACGAGCTGGACAAATGCAATATGGTGCCTGCCGCTGCTGCACGTTCAACGACGCTCACTAGCTCGAACACCCACTGCCACTCCAGACGATCCCTCTCAAAGTGGCTGGACTACTTGTAGATCTCCTGATTCCTCGCCTTTGCATCGGCGTGTGCTGCGGCCACGGCTGTGGTAAGGTTCTTTGCATGCCCGACGAGGCGCTCCTCCTCCTCCCGCGGGAACTCAATGTAGCGCGCAAGGTCGCTGATGCACGTGCGGGCCTCCACCTCTGCCTCCCGCCTTCAGGCCACGGCGGTGGAGTGGGTGATAATCCCGACGGTCGATGGTGGGCTGGCGGCCACAGCGGCCGACGATGGGGTCGCGGCCACGACCACCACCTCCAACCTTCGGGCCACGGTGGCGGTGCGGGTGATGGCCACGGTGGCCGGCAGTGGGGTGGCAGCCACGACGGCCACCTCCCGCCTTCGGGCAGATGGCCATGGCTTTCAACGGTGGTGTGGCGGCAACGGCGGCCGGCAACGGCTGCCGACGGGCAGCGGCGGCGGAGCGTGTAGTGGGTGTTCCGCGCACACCCAACAACAGGGACGCCACGCGCACTACACTACGCCGGGGACTGCGCCGCCGCCGCGGTGTAGCCTCCCAGCTGGAGCTGCCCTCTGATGACGGCAGAGTGGCTGAGTGACGACAACAGACCGGTGCCATTGGCGATCGTGGGAGAAGCAGATGAGATAAGCTACAGGGAGGGAGGGGAAAATGCGACGCAGGACTCGCCGGCCGTGAGGGTTTTTATAGCAGGCCAGTAAGCATTGGGATTTTGGGGGATTTCACCGAGTCGGGCAGGAAGCTTGTGTGGGAACCTGCGAGGTTGCGCGGGAACGGGCTCACTGACGATTCATTGGTGCCACCGTTTGGCCAAAAAAACGCCCCCGCGCGCTGCGCAAGCTTGCGCTGTAAGCCGTCCGCGGTAGTGGGGTGACAAGACGTGAGAGAGGAGGACGAGAGGACACGTACACATACAGTTAATAAAAAACATTTGCGATTTAATTACCTACTATACCCCCGTCCTGGTTTATAAGTAGGATTTAACTAATAAAATACGAATGCATTTCGCCAAAGATTATATCGTTGGAGTCTGATACGTCCATTTTGCATCATGCTTTTATATCAATATTTATTGCATTATGGGCTGTTATTACACATTATGTCACAATACTTATGCCTATTCTCTCTTATTTTACAAGGTTTACATGAAGAGGGAGAATGCCGGCAGCTGGGATTCTGGGCTGGAAAAGGAGCAAATATTAGAGACCTATTCTGCACAGCTCCAAAATTCATGAAACTTCACGGAAGTTATTTCCAGAATATATAAAAAATACTGAGCGCAATAAGTACCAGAGGGGGGCACCTACCAGCCACGAGGGTGGGGGCGTGCCCTACCCCCCTGGGCGCGCCCCCTGCCTCATGGGCCCCCTGGTGGCCTTCTGACGCCCATATTCTGCTATAAGGAGTCTTTCGTCGAAGAAAAATCATAAGAAAGCTTTCAGGACGAGACTCCGCCACCACGAGGCGGAACCAATCTAGGGCTCTGGCGGAGCTATTCTGTCGGGGAAACTTCCCTCCGGGAGGGGGAAATCATCATCATCGTCATCACCAACGATCCTCTCATTGGGAGGGGGTCAATCTCCATCAACATCTTCACTAGAACCATCTCATCTCAAACCCTAGTTCATCTCTTGCATCCAATCTTTGTATCCAAACCTCAGATTGGTACATGTGGGTTGCTAGTAGTGTTGATTACTCCTTGTAGTTGATGCTAGTTGGTTTACTTGGTGGAAGATTATATGTTCAGATCCATTGTGCATATTAATACCCCTCTGATTATGAACATGAATATGCTTTGTGAGTAGTTACGTTTGTTCCTGAGGACATGGGAGAAGTCTTGTTATTAGTAGTCATGTGAATTTGGTATTCGTTCGATATTTTGATAAGATGTATGTTGTCATCCCTCTAGTGGTGTCATGTGAACGTCGACTACATGACACTTCACCAGGCATTGGGAAGTAATAAGTAGATGATGGGTTGCTAGAGTGACAGAAGCTTAAACCCTAGTTTATGCGTTGCTTCGTAAGGGGCTGATTTGGATCCATATGTTTCATGCTATGATTAGGTTTACCTTAATACTTCTGTTGTAGTTGCGGATGCTTGCAATGGGGGTTAATCATAAGTGGGATGCTTGTCCAAGTAAGGACAGTACCCAAGCACCGGTCCACTCACATATCAAATTATCAAAGTACCGAACGCGAATCATATGAACGTGATGAAAACTAGCTTGACGATAATTCCCATGTGTCCTCAGGAGCGCTTTCCTTCATATAAGAGTTTGTCCAGGCTTGCCCTTTGCTATGGAAAGGATTGGGCCATCTTGCTGCACCTTATTTACTTTTATCACTTGCTGCTCGTTTCAAATTACCTTATCACAAAACTATCTGTTACCGATAATTTCAGTGCTTGCAGAGAATACCTTACTGAAAACCGCTTATCATTTCCTTCTGCTCCTCGTTGGGTTCGACACTGTTACTTATAGAAAGGACTACGATAGATCCCCTATACTTGTGGGTCATCAGAGTCGTATTTGAACATAGTTTCCAGCTATACAATTTTTGTAACATGCATTAACACTTTTTTGGTTAAATTTAAGGTTATATACCAGCAAGCGTTTGCTCGCAACACACATGGCTTATTCCATCACAAACATTTCGGATGGATCAACAGTATGCCATGTATCGCACACGCAACTCTAATATGATTCGTGCATGATGTCTCCGACATCGCTCGCACAGTTCGTCTTAATTGCCACGTATCACTGTGTCGTCCTCTGCTCGCGTCCCTCAGCAAGCTCTGCTCGCCGTTAGGCACCGCAACGCGTTGTGCTCGCTGTTAGGCGCCGCGGCGTGCTCTGCTAGCGTCCGTTGGCGCGCTCTTCTCGCGTCCGTCGGTGCGCTCAGCTTGTGGACAACTTTTCCTTGCGCGTTCAAGTGCTATGCATATGGGGCCCCCGATGTGATCGTGCGCTCCAATGGAGTTCGGCGAGCATAGAGTGGAGACCCATGCGAGGGAGACGGATCTCTCGGTGGTGTACACCATCGACCCGGCTGTGGTGGACGACTACATCAACAGCGTTGAGAAGTTGCTTGCTGGAGACAAGTACAAGGTGGTCGGCATCGACCTCCAGTACACCGCCGGTCATCCCGGCATAGATCAGAAGGTTGTCGTCGCCCAATTGTGTGTGCGCCATCATGTGCTCATCTACCACTACTGCATGTCCACAGAGCCTTGCGACCGTTTCAACAGGTTTGTCAACAGCACCGACTACAAGTTCACCATGGTGGAAACTAAAGACGAGGTAAATGCACTCAGTGTTACGGGCTTGGCCTGCAAGAACCTTGTCGAAAACTGTGACCACTACAGGGTCTGGGGTAGCACAAAGAAGGACTCCCTGGTCAAACTCCCCTGCTACGAAAAGATGAAGCAGGATGCCCATAGAAGAAGCCCCCTATCCTGGCACAGGGCCTGAATGCGGAAACTGGTGAACCTCACCTCAGGTTCACGGCCAAGAGCGTGTACACATGCTATGATATGCACAGGCGGATCGTTGACATGAGGAAATGCCTCATTACCCAAATCGACGAGTCTGGATTGAGCCACAAGCAGGGCAAGCGTCACAAGAAGTAGATGATAATCAGATGATCGTTTATGCTAGTTAATCATGCATGTAATATATAGTTTACTTTATTGGTGTGTGGAAATGTCATGTGTGTAGTAGCCACATATGTAATTATGCACGTAATAGTTTACATTGGTGTGTGCAAATGCCATGGTTGTAGTAGCCACCTATGTAAGTGGATGTTTAATTTGGTTATGCAAGGATGTCCTTATAAGTGTGTGTGTGTGTGTCTCTCTCTCTCTATATATATATATCTGTGTGTGTTGTTCTGTATGCAATCCCATCGCACAACACACACATCTTATTAGCAGCAACCATCTGTGTTATTATCAGTATTCACACACATTTTTTATTATAGACCTGTTTGTCGCGTATCACACACATCTTGTTCATTGGAACCATTTCTGTTCTCATGTGTCAACACAAACAGTACATCCGAGTGAACGGCGTGCCGTATATTGCACACAGCTTTGATCTGGCTGACCATTTCCATTGTGTTGCCTAATCACAAACAGTTCATCCAAGTGAACCGTATGCTATACATCGCACACACCTTCATCTGGCTGCCCGTTTCTTTTGTTCCTCCTCATCGCAAGTAGTTAATTGAGCTAATCCATATGCCCTGCATCGCACACGCAACTAAAATCTAAACCATGTTTGATGCATCCTCCATCGCAAACGTTTTGCACCTTTTTGACGGGGTTTTTACACCACCGTTTGCGATTATGGCATCGCACACAGTTTCGTCGAAGGGTCTCTGATCGTAGTGTCGCCTTAGTAGCATCCTGCAGTAGTGAGGAGAACTCTCGATAGCAATCTTATACACCATTGTAACCCAACGCATGAGGTATACCTCCATTATGAATCATCAAAACCAACAGGACGTAGGGTATTACTCTACGGAGGCCCAAACTGTTGGGAAACGATGCATGGAAAACAAAAAAATTCTACGCACAAGCAATAATCTATCCATGGAGATGCATAGCAATGAGGGGGAGAGTGTGTCCATGTACCCTCGTAGACCGTAAGCAGAAGCATTTCACAACGCGGTTGATGTAGTTGAACTTTCTTCGCGATCCAACCAATCTAGTACCGAACGTAGGACACCTCTGCGTCCTGTACACGTTCAGCTCGGTGACGTCCCTCACCTTCTTGATCTAGCAAGACGTCGAGGTAGTAGATGAGTTCCGTTAGCACGACGGTGTGGTGATGGTGATGGTGAAGTGATCTCCGCAGGGCTTTGCCTAAGCACAATATGACCGGGGTGTAAACGGTGGAGGGGGTGCCGTACGCGGTTAACAATTGATCCGGTGTGTGCTAGGTGCCCCCTCCCACATATATATATAGGTGGGAGGGGGAGGGGAGAGGCCAGGGAACGCCCTAGGGCTGGCCGCTGGCCCCCTAAGGGCCCTGCCTTGCCCTGCCCCCCCCCCCCCCGCCATGTTTCCCCAAGGGGGAAGGAAAGAGGGGGGAGAGGGACGGAAGTGGGAATCTTAATCCACACTTTCCTTCCCCTTCTCCCCTTTCCTTCTCCTCCTTAGGCTGGCCCATATGGGAGGCGCACCAGCCCCTTGTGGCTGGTGCGTTTCCCCTCTTGGCCCATAAGGCCCATATCTTTTGCCGCGGTTGCCGGGAACCCCTTCCGGTGACCCGATAAGTTCCCGGTACCCTCGAAACACTTCTGGTGTCTGAATACCACCCTACTATGTATTGATGTTTATCTCTCCACCATTTCGAGATTCCTCGTCATTTCTGTGATCTCATCTGGGACTCCGAACAACATTCGGTCACCAAATCACATAGCTCATATAATATTATATCATCATCAAACGTTAACCGTGCGGACCCTATGGGTTCCAGAACTATGTAGACATGACCGAGACACCTCTCCGGTCAATAACCAATAGCGAAACCTGGATGCCCATATTGGCTCCTACATATTCTACAAAGATCTTTATCGATCGAACTGTTATGACAACATACGTAATTCCCTTTGTCCATCGGTATGTTACTTGCCCAAGATTCGATCGTCGGTATCTTCATACCTAGTTCAATCTCGTTTCTGGCCAGTCTCTTTACTCATTCCGTAATACATCACCTCGTGACTATCTCCTTAGTCATTTGCTTGCAATCTTATGATGTGTATTACCCGACACAGGTAGTAAAGGTAAATTCTCTCTATAGATATGATAAAGCGGAAATCCCATTTACTAAGTTTGCTAGCCCATGCTTAGATGAGTTTGATAATTTTATGGTTAAGCAAGAGGACTTCAATGCTTATTTTGGTAGAAAATTGAAATACAATTCAAATATTCCTGAACACTTGGGTGATTATATGGCTAATGTCAAAGGTGAACTTAAACTTATTAGTAAACATGCTTCTATGGTTACCACTCAAGTAGAACAAGTACTTAAATCTCAAAATGACTTGCTCAATGAATTGAATAGTAAGAATAATGATAATGATGTTAGAGTTATGACTAGAGGTGGTAAAATGACTCAAGAACCTTTGTATCATGAAGCCCATCCTAAGAGAATTGAGCAAAATTCTCAGAGAAATAATATAGATGCACCTAGTCCTTCTAAAAGGAGGAAAAAGAAAAATGATAGGACTTTGCATGCTTCTAGTGAACCTATTGCTGAAACACCTGAGAATCCAAATGATATTTCTATTTCTGATGCTGAAACACAATCTGGTAATGAACCTGAAACTAGTGATAATGCTAATGATAATGTTCATGATGATGCTCAACCTAGTAATGACAATGATATAGAGATTGAACCTGCTGTTGATCTTGATAACCCACAATCAAAGAATCAACGTTATGATAAGAAAGACTTTGTTGCTAGGAAACATGGTAAAGAAAGAGAACCATGGGTTCAGAAACCCATGCCTTTTCCTCCCAAACCATCCAAGAAAAAGGATGATGAGGATTTTGAGCGCTTTGCTGAAATGATTAGACCTATCTTTTTGCGTATGCGATTAACTGATATGCTTAAAATGAATCATTATGCTAAGTACATGAAAGAAATTGTTACTAATAAAACAAAGATTCTGGAAGCTGAAATTTCCACCATGCTTGCTAATTATACTTTTAAAGGTGGAATACCAAAGAAACTAGGAGATCCCGGAGTACCAACTATACCATGCTCCATTAAAAGAAACTATATGTTAAAACTGCTTTATGTGATCTTGGAGCCGGTGTTAGTGTTATGCCTCTCTCTTTATATCGTAGACTTGATTTGAATAAGTTGACACCTACTGAAATATCTTTGCAAATGGCTGATAAATCAACTGCTATACCTGTCAGTATTCGTGAGGATGTGCCTGTTGTAGTTGCAAACGTTACTATTTTAACGGACTTTGTTATTCTTGATATTCCCAAGGTCGATAGTATGTCTATTATTCTTGGAAAAACCTTTTTGAATACTGCAGGGGCTATTATTGATTGCACTAAAGTAAATGTCACTTTTCATGCCAATGGTAATGAGCATACGGTACACTTTCCGAGGAAACAACCTCAAGTTCATAGTATCAACTCTATTGGAAAAATTCCATCGATTATATTTGGAGATTTTGAATTTCCTCTTCCTACTGTCAAGAAGAAATATGATATTCTTATTATTGGGGATGTGCATATCCCCGTTGAGGTAACATAGTGTTATTAAAAATTTCTTTGGTTCCATGTTATTCGGAATGAGTTTGTTAACAAGACTTGATCAACCTTATTAGTGGATTCCTTTTGATGAGCATGAGATGGATGAAACTAGAAGGCACAACCTTCTGTACCCTCCTTTTACTTTCTGTTGTTTATATTAAATAAAATAAAAATAAGTATTTTCCGTCTATTATCTAAATTATCCGTGCAATATAAAAATACCCCGAAAATAAAAGTTCTCCAAATACCCTGAAATTTAAATATGATTTTTTTCTGAAATATTTGAGAATATTTGGCACTGAGAACACAGCACGGGGGGCATCCACCTAGCCACGAGGGTGGAGGGAACACCCCCCTGCCTCGTGGGCCCACGGTGGCCCTCCTCCACTTATTCCTGCACCCACATACTTCTTCTTCCTCCCACAAACACGAATATCCAGCTCAAGCACGAGTTCTAGATCATTTTGCTGCGATTTTCGATCTCCTTGCTCAAAGCACCTCTCACAAAACTGCTTGGGGAGATTGTTCCTTGGTATGTGACTCCTCCATTGGTCCAATTTGTTTCTGTTCTAGTGCTTTATTCATTGTAAATTTTTGCTGCTTAGGTGACCCTGTTCTTGAGCTTGCATGTCAAACTTATATGGTCAAAAGTAGTTTTGATGCATGATATAAGCTCTAGGCATTGTAGGAGTAGTTGCTATCAATATTGTTGAGTTTGGTTCACTTTTATTTTGATGTTACTAAAAATTTCAGAATTTTTCAGAAAATAATGAAGAGATTTTTTAGGGGCTCATCTAGCCGAAGCTCGAAGTAAAAGCAAAATGAAGAAGCGAAGAAGCCCGAATATAATCTGCCTCGCACCGCGGAGGTTCGGCCGTGTGAATGGCCTTCCGATGATTTCTTGAGAGCAACCGGGATTTATGATGGTTTTTATGAATTGGCTGAGAATGCAGGCCTCACCGCCTTCCTCCACGACCAACGCGACCAGTATCTCTTACTCACCAATATCTTTGTGCAAAACTTTCATTTCCATGCTAGGAGCTCACCACCTACGGTGGAGTTTTATTTATATGATGAGCATAAGGAGATGTCACTTTATGATTTTTGTCGGGTTTGTTTGATCCCTTTCGAGGGCACGATAGAGGAACCACATCGCGGTGATGTGGATGGGTTTATTGATACCATAACTGTAGGGGAAACGAGGAAGGTTTCCGATGCACGAATCACTAGCATACATTTTCCTGTTTTACGCTACTTTGCAATATTTGCTAGTCATTGCTTAATTGCTCGTGGAAACTATGGAAACCTTAGTGTTCCTGAGATTATTATTTTGTTCCACCGTTTATTCTGTGATAACTCTGTTAGTATGGGCGGTATTATTGCTAAACGGTTAAGTCTGAACCATACAAAGGGCCCCATCTTTGGAGGCATTTATGCTTCACGCCTAGCTGCACATTTTAACATACCTATTAGGCATTATGAGAAGGAATAAAAATTGCCGCCCCATGTTTATTTAGATTATAAGAGTATGGTGGCACACGATTTTATTGTTAAGAATAGGGAAGGGGAGCTTAAATACAAATTTTTCTTTGATAAACATCATCTTGAGACTATTACCCTGCCTGCTCCTTCCTTGTTTGATTTATCTGCAGACAAGTACCTTGTTCCGTTAGAGGCTATTCACGCCTACCGGAACCCTACATCAGCCACAGAGCCAGAGTCAGAACCACAAGTTGATCCTCCACGACAGTCTAATTACCATTGGGATCCGGAGATGATTGCCAATCAGTGGCAATCAGAGTCTTCTTCTTCACAATACGACCCCAACTATTACTATGGATATCCGCCAGGCCAGCCGTGGCCATAGACCAACTTAGGCCAAAAGCCTAAGCTTGGGGGAGTACGTATTTCTCACCGACATTATATTCATATCCACACACTCATTGCTAGATGTCGGTGCTCATACTTTTTCATTGTATCATCCATGTTAGTTTATTTCCTTTTTATGCTTTCTTCTTGTGTGTTTAATAAACCTTAAGAAAAATAAAAAAATAGTTGTAGTTTTTAATTAGTTTACTTTCCATGCTTGTAGTAGTAATTAAAAAGAAAACCCAAAAAGATTTCATGTTCTTCTTTTGCTTGTTGGGATCTTTCCTGTGTAAATAGTTTTATTTCTTTTCTTTTCTTTGGGGGTCGATAGGAGAAGACCATGGTTAAATTGTTGAAGTGGCTCATATATGCATTATTGTTGATCTGACAAAAGAGCCCATACTGCCTTGTCTTCTCTTGTTTATTGAATGCTTGCAGATTCCAGCTTAGTCCAATGCACGTGCACTATTATTATTATTCACATCATTCGGTCGTGCAAGTGAAAGGCAATTATGACGATATATGATGGACTGACTGAGATGAGAAAAGCTGGTATGAACTCGACCTCTCTTTTTTTGTAAATATGATTAGTTCATCATTCCTGATTCAGCCTATTATGAATAAACATGTTCGCACAACTAGAGATCATAGTTGCTTATGCCATGCTTAATTAGCTAGGAGCTTATAATGGTTAACCTTGCGTGCCAACATGCTATTAAAATGGTTGTGATGTGGTATGATAGGGTGGTATCCTCTTTTGAATGATTCGAGTGGCTTGACTTGGCACATGTTCACGCATGTAGTTGAAACAAAATCAACATAGCCTCTACGATATTTAAGTTCATGGTGCATTATATCCTACTCATGCTTGCATTCGGTGTTGATTAATTTTAATGCATGTTCATGACTATTGTCGCTCTCTAGCTAGTCGCTTCCCAGTCTTTTGCTAGCCTTAACCTGTACTAAGCGGGAATACTACTTGTGCATCCAATCCCATAAACCCCAAAGTTATTCCATATGAGTCCACCATACCTACCTATTTACGGTATCTACCTGCTGTTCCAAGTAAATTTGTATGTGCCAAACTCTAAACCTTCAAATAAATATCCTATTCTGTATGCTCGAATAGCTCATGTATCAACTAGGGTTGTCCGTATCTTCCATGTTAGGCGGGTTATTCTCAAGAGGAGTGGACTCCGCTCCTCACTCACGAGAAAATGGCTGGTCACTGGGATGCCCAGTCCCATGCTTTATGCAAATCAAATCAAAATAATTGCAAACAAAACTACCCTGGGACTCTTGTTAGTTGGAGGCACTCGTTGTTTCGAGCAAGCCATGGATTGATGCTTGTTGGTGGAGGGGGAGTATAAACTTTACCATTCTGTTTGGGAACCGCCTATAATGTGTGTAGCATGGAAGATATCGCCATTTCTTGGTTGTTATGTTGACAATGAAAGTATATCGCTCAAAATATTATTCACCTCTATTTCAAAACCAAGCTCTAGCACCTCTCCAAATCCCTGCTTCCCTCTACGAAGGGCCTATCTATTTACTTTCATGTTGAGTCATCATCCTCTTATTAAAAAGCACCAGTTGGAGAGCACCACTATCATTTGCATTCATTACTGTTAGTTTTCATTGAGTATGACTTGAATGGATCTCTTTTACCATGAATTACAATGTCTAGTCAGTCCTTGATCTTTAAAGGTGCTCTGCATTTATGTTTTGCGGTCTTAGAAAGGGCTAGCGAGATACCATCTTGTTATATCATATTATGATTATTTTGAGAAAGTGTTGACATCCGAGATTTACTATTATTGCTCGCTAGTTGATTATGCCATTGATATGAGTAAACATGAGACATATAAGTTATTGTGAATATGGTTAGTTCATAATCTTTGCTGAAAACTTGAATGCTGGCTTTACATATTTACAACAACAAGAGCAAACAGAGTTTGTAAAAGTTTTTCTTTATCACTTTCAGTTTATCAACTGAATCGCTTGAGGACAAGCAAAGGTTTAAGCTTGGGGGATTTGATACGTCTCCATCGTATCTACTTTTCCAAACACTTTTTCCCTTGTTTTGGACTCTAACTTGCATGATTTGAATGGAACTAACCCGAACTGATGTTGTTTTCAGCAGAATTACCATGGTGTTATTTATGTGCAGAAACAGAAGTTCTCAGAATGACCTGAAACTTCATGGAACATCTTTTCGGAAATAATAAAAAATCCTTGCAAAAGATGAAGACCAGGGGGTCCACACCCTATCCACGAGGGTGGGGGCGCGCCTGCCCCCCTAGGGCGCGCCCCTACCTCATGGGCCCCCTGGAGCTCCTCCGACCTCAACCCCAACTCTATATATTTGCTTTCGGGGAGAAAAAATCAGAGAGAAGGATTCATCATGTTTTACGATACGGAGCCGCTGCCAAGCCCTAAAACCTCTCGGGAGGGCTGATCTGGAGTCCGTTCGGGGCTCCGGAGAGGGGAATCCGTCGCCATCGTCATCATCAACCATCCTCCATCACCAATTTCATGATGCTCGCCGCCGTGCGTGAGTAATTCCATCGTAGGCATGCTGGACGGTGATGGGTTGGATGAGATTTATCATGTAATCGAGTTAGTTTTGTTAGGGTTTGATCCCTAGTATCCACTATGTTCTGAGATTGATGTTGCTATGAATTTGCTATGCTTAATGCTTGTTAATAGGGCCCGAGTGCCATGATTTTAGATATGAACGTATTATGTTTTCATCAATATATGAGAGTTCTTGATCCTATGTTGCAAGTCTATAGTCACCTATTATGTGTTATGATCCGTTAACCCCGAAGTGACAATAATCGGGATACTTACCAGTGATGACCGTAGTTTGAGGAGTTCATGTATTCACTATGTGTTAATGCTTTGGTCTGGTACTCTATTAAAAGGAGGCCTTAATATCCCTTAGTCTCTGCTAGGACCCCGCTGCCATGGGAGGGTAGGACAAAAGATGTCATGCAAGTTCTTTTCCATAAGCACGTATGACTATATATCGGAATACATGCCTACATTACATTGATGAATTGGAGCTAGTTATGTGTCACCCTAGGTTATGACTGTTACATGATGAACCACATCCGGCATAATTCTCTATCACCGATCCATTGCCTACGAGCTTTCCATATGTTGTTCTTCGCTTATTTGCTTTTCCGCTGCTATTGCTATCATCACTACAAAATACCAAAAACATTAATTTTGCTATCATTACCTTTTGCTACTACTACCATTACTATCATATTACTTTGCTACTATGACGCCCCTGATTCAATCATACACTAATCATACACGCAAACGTGTATGATCAAGATCAGGGACTCACGGGGAGATATCACAACACAACTCTACAAATAAAATAAGTCATACAAGCATCATATTACAAGCCAGGGGCCTCGAGGGCTCGAATACAAGAGCTCAATCATAGACGAGTGAGCGGAAGCAACAATATCTGAGTACAGACATAAGTTAAACAAGTTTGCCTTAAGAAGGCTAGCACAAACTGGGATACAGATCGAAAGAGGTGCATGCCTCCTGCCTGGGATCCTCCTAAACTACTCCTGGTCGTCGTCAGCGTCCTGCACGTAGTAGTAGGCACCTCCCGAGTAGTAGCAGTCATCATCGACAGTGGCGTCTGGCTCCTGGGCTCCATCGTCTGGTCGCAGCAATCGGGTATAGGAAGGGGAAAGGGGGAGCAAAGCAACCACGAGTACTAATCCAAAATACTCGCAAGCAAGGAGCTACACTACATATGTATGCATTGGTATCAAATGGAAAAGGGGTAACATATGTGGACTGAACTGTAGAATGCCAGAAAAGAAGGGGGATAGCTAGTCCTATCAAAGACTACGCTTCTGGTAACCTCCATCTTGCAGCAGAGGAAGAGAGTAGATGGTAAGTTCACCAAGTAACATCGCATAGCATAATCCTAAACGATGATCCTCCCCTCGTCGCCCTGTGAGAGAGCGATCACCGGTTGTATCTGGCACTTGGAAGGGTGTGTTTTATTAAGTATCCGGTTCTAGTTGTCATAAGGTCAAGGTACAACTCCAAGTCGTCCTATTACCGAAGATCACGACTATTCGAATAGATTAACTTCCCTGCAGGGGTGCACCACATTTCCCAACACGCTCGATCCCCTTTGTCCGGACACACTTTTCTGGGTCATGCCCGGCCTCGGAAGATCAACATGTCGCAGCCCTACCTAGGCACAACAGAGAGGTCAGCACGCCGGTCTAAATCCTATGGCGCAGGGGTCTGGGCCCATCGCCCATTGCACACCTGCATGTTGCATACGTGGCCGGCGAGCAGACCTAGCCTCCCTTATACAAGAACAGGCGTTCCAGTCCAACCCGGCGCACGCCGCTCAGCCGCTGACGTCACGAAGGCTTCGGCTGATACCACGACGTCGAGTGCCCATAACTGTTCCCGCATAGTTGGTTAGTGTGTATAGGCCAATGGCCAGACTCAGATCAAATACCAAGATCTCATTAAGCGTGTTATTGTGAAGTAACTGCGGACACCGACCAGGGCCAGGCCCACCTCTCACCTAGGTGGTCTCCGCCTGCCCTGTCGTTCCGCCTCAAAGTAAGAGTCAGGGGCTGTCGGGAACCTAGGCCCAGCACTACCTAGGTGGAACCACCTGCCCCTTCAACCCCCAACATCGGAATCACTTGCGGGTACTCAACGAGCCGACCCGACTTTAGCCACAACATGTATAGTATATACATATAGTATATACCCGTGATCAACACCCGATGTGATCACGGCCCGATAGTATAGCATGGCAGACAAACGAGAATGTAGGGCCACTGATGATAAACTAGCATCCTATACTAAGCATTTAGGATTGCAGGTAAGGTATCAACAGATGTAGCAACAATGACAGGCTCTGCATTGGAATAGGATTAACGGTAAGCAGTATAATGCTACACTACTCTAATGCAAGCAGTAGAAAGAGAGTAGGCGATATCTGGTGATCAAGGGGGGGGGGCTTGCCTGCTTGCTCTGGCAAGAGAGAGGGGTCGTCAACACCGTAGTCGTACTGGGTAGCAGCGACGTCGGTCTCGGTGTCTAGCGAGAGAAGAGGGGGAAGAAATTAGAAATATTAAGAAAACAGATACATAGAGATGCATGACATGACAAGTATCGGGGCTAGGGGTGGCCTAACGTAGTATGAGGTGATACCGGTGAAGGGGGGAAACATTCGGGAAAATATCCCTGGTGTTTAGCGTTTTCGGACAGCCGGACCGGAGGGGGAAAGTTGCATGTTCGCTATGCTAGGGATGCGTGGCGGATGAACGGGTTGCGTATTCGGATTCGTCTCGTCGTTCTGAGCAACTTTCATGTAGAAAGTTTTTCCATCCGAGTTACGGTTTATTTTATATTGATTTTAAAAGATTTAAATCATTTTTAGGATTTATTTAATCCAACGTAATCTAGAGCATTATTTGCTGACGTCATCATGATGTCAGCAGTCAACACGGTTGACTGGTCAACCTGACGTGTGGGTCCCACATGTCATTGTCTGTTTAGCCTAATTAGGGTTTAACTAATCTAATTACTATTTAGTCAATTAACACTAGTTAATTGGGTTAATTAAACTTTAATTAATTAATATATTTTTTATCATTCATTATATATTTATTTATTTAAAACTCTTTTTTTATTAAATGTTCTGGGGCCGGGACCCACTTGTCATAGGCCCATGGCCAATTGGGCACTGGGCGGCTCAAGCGGGAGCAGCGGGCGCCCGATAGGGCGCTGCAGGGAGCAGCGCGGGGCGACGGGCAAGGGGGTTTGCGGTGGCCGACGGGCGGCGACCGGAGGCGAGGCCAGCAGCGGCGGTGGGGATCAGCAGCGGCGAACAGTAGCCATGGCAGCAGGCGGTGGTGCGCGCCAGCGAGCGCGGGAGCGAGGCAAGGCGGAGGGCCATGGGCACAGGGGGAGGCGGCGCCGGAGAGGGCAATGGCCGGAATGGCCACGGGCGGCAACGACAGCAGTGTGCGGCTGCGAGCCCATCCCCGCGCGGGCGCATGCGCTGGTACGAGGCTGGGCGAGGCGGGCAGCAGTGGGGCATGCGGGCGAGCTCATTCGCGCGCAGTGCGCGACGATGGGCGCGGCAGATGCGGGGTGCGCGGGGTCGGCGGTAGCGGCAGGGCTGTAGGGCGGTGGTGGTGCCGGCGGAGCCGATCCGCGGCGCCGGGCGAAGCAAAGCAGGGGGAACGGTGCACGAGCGGCGATGGCACGCGTGGGCAGACGTGCATGCGCGGGCGAGCACACGCGGGCAAGGTTAGTGGCAGGCGGCGGCAGGGGTGATTGGCGTGGGGCGCGCGGCGCGCGCGGAAGCTGGCAAGCACGGCGGCGCGGCCGCGGCAAGCAGCAGCAGCAAGTCGCGGGCGAGCGCGGTGCGTGGGCATGGGGAGGAGGAGGACCGGGGCCCTCACCGGGGTTCGTAGGGACGGGGCAGTAAGGCGCGGGGAGCGGCTTGGGGAGGATGACGAGGAGGACGGCAGCGATCCGGCGAGGAGGAGTCGCGGAGGAGGTCGGCGATGTGGCGGGATCGACGACGGGGACGCAGGGATGATCGTCGGGGTTGGCTCTAGTGCCCGATCCTATCCAGACGGAAACATGGGAGGGAGGGAGGGAGGGAGTGGGGATAGTGGGTGGAGGTTATGGGTTAGGGTACCCCCAGAGTGGGGATATGGAGGTGGGGAGTGGGGCGCCGGCTGGGCCGGCCTGGCTAGCCCAGTGGCCAGCTGGGCCGAAGCCCAGCTGGGGGGGGGGGCTTTTAATTTCTTTTGTCCTTTTTTTATTTGTTCTTTTCCTTTTATTTATTCATTTCTGTTTACTTTAGTTACACTCTATCTTCAGTTCAGTAAAATATGACAATAGCTCCCAAAGGTAGTGTTTCAAAATAACCCACTACCCTAAAAAGTTTTATCTCCAAATAAAATAGTTTATCATTTTATAAAATATCAAAGGCACTTATTCAATCGTTTCAACTACCATTTTAATCATTTTAGAGTATTAAAACATTTTATAAAAGTGAGGTTTCTTCACCACAACTAACTTTGCATTACTTGGCACAACCCGGGCATTTTAGTTTTAAAGTTTGAAAACTTTTGTTGTTTTCCTTTAATTAAATTTTGAATTTGAATCGGTTTTTGAACTAACCCGAGATTAACTACAGTGACAGAGGTGACGTGGCATCATTAGTAGGGAATTACTGTAGTCTAATTATTCGGGCGTCACAATTCTCCTCCACTACAAGAAATCTTGTCCCGAGATTTAGGAGGTAGAGTTAATGGGAAGGAATTGGTTACGAGATTCTAACAATTCTTCTCGGTCTTGGTTGCTCTTCTCGAAGATGTTGATCTATAGCATTGATGTCTTCATTTCTCTGCTTCAGGTCATCATGATGAAGTCGGCATCCTTTCTTCAGGATCTCCATCGTTCTTACAAAAGGATAAGAGGGGGAAAACTCTATAAGGACGGATCCTAACAAAATTGAGCATCAGACGGTTAACTCAGGGGAAGACGCATAAGTATCTCTCGAATTGAAACTTAAGAAGATATCGAGAGCAAAGTAAGAAGGTACCACAGAAATTTCAAATGGATAGGCAATCGTTCGATGTCTGAAACAACGTGCGAAAGGGGTCCATAGCAACGTGAATAAGTATTGCGTCTGATACCAGAATAGATCACTAGGAATGTGGCTCGTGAATTGCATACGAAGCCAAGTGCGAGGATTAACTATGGAAACAGAGTGTATATAGGAGAGTCAGGTTTTGATCCTGTAGAACTGTGGGTTATGAGCCCACCATGTGGGTTAAAAGTAGGAAGGGCGGTGACATCTTGCACGATCATGTAAGCAAGGCATATCAGAGGATAGTCTGTTGGTTATGTCGGCAACAACATAGGTACCAAGGGCGAGGGACGAAGAGAACCATTTTCCTGCTCGTTAAACGAGGCGAGCCAATAGGCAAAGTTCTCGTCCATCGATGGCTACCGGAATGTCATCAACAATAGTAATAGGGTCTTGCTGACAGAATTGTACACCGAGGTGTTTACATAAGCAGGAGAATATTACTGCTTAGATCATATAGATCACAAGAAACGTTAAACCAACCAATGGAAAGGGAAATATGATTATCCGATTAAACAGAACAATGGAAATGAAAAATGTGTTTAAACACATATTTCAAGGGTATATCCTTCCCAAGGACAAGCAGCGCATGATATCCATGACAGGATGTAATGTAGAAAACTCTTTGGGTAGGGGAGAGAAATTTCATGACATTACCCATACAGCGGTGTTTGGATAATTGATCAGGAAACATTTAACATTGAGCTTCAAATGTTCTAGTTGAAAATCGGAGTACCATAGACATGCTTCGAGATAGCATTGACATGGTCAACAGGTGAAGATCAGACTTTGGAAACACAAGGATCCATCAGGAATAACTTGTAGAATAAGTCTTACAATTTCCTCACGGGAGAATGGATAACCTTGCTGAAAAGGAATCTATAACAATAGGGCCTCCGGCTAGGTGTGCTAGGCACGATATCACCTTACCGGGTCATATAAAGACCATTGTTATTACTCTTGGAAATATGTTCCCACCATCATATCTGATTGAGGTTCAGATCTAATTGGTGTCGGGATACCTCAGACTCGGGATGCCTGAGAAGAAAAGGCGCAACACCAATTGACGAGATGACATTGTAAGATTCTTGGGAAACGAACTACGGAAGCGAGTTCTGAAACAAGAGTTCATCATTAAGCCAAGGAGAGGGTGAGGAGGTGGCTGATGGCTCAGCGACCATTCCTCCAGATTTCCAAAAAGATGGGTTTCTCGAATTATGTGAATCAAGGAGATGACATTTGTCAGATCAAATGATATAATGATGTATGCTCGAGGGAAACTCACAATTAAACATCGGTTAAAAGTGCACCCGAGATATGTGCTTAGGTAGCATGAACAATTGTTTAGAATGGTGATTCAATAACCGATAGACTTAGAATGAAACTATCGACCATTCACTTCAAAGCAATAGGGTTGCTAGAAGTTTAGAATTTACACATCATAGTTTGATTGTCGGTATTCCAGTAAGTAATACGGGGGCCAAGAAAAGAACGGTTATGGTGAGAAGTATCATTATACCAAGAATTCTTATGAGGTGGAGCAATCCTCACAACATTCTTGACATGAAAGATGGTGATACTCCACGGTAGAACATAACATAAGCTGGATAAAAAGGAACTCAAGGTACAACACAGAACCCGGGAGAAAATTGGAATCGGTGAGAAATAATACTTGAAGAAGAACTCATAAGAAGTGACATGGTTCTGTGATTTTGTCGAGATACCACGGGGTAATACTCGAAGGTAGAACATAATAGAGGTTGCAGAGGTGTATTGATCTGCAGAAGACAAGTGCTTTAACTAGTCCGAGAAATGGAATCAAAGAGAAAATATGATCGGAACCACGATTGCAAAGGATCAATTCACAGATACCAAATGATATTATATGAAGGAAACAATTATTATTACAAGAAGCTTCCATGATAGGATCTACATCGTGTCCATGGGCATGAACACAAAGTTCAAGGTCGACTCCCACTTGTTCAACGCGTAACCTTTCATTCACCTCTCGTATTTCGAAAATGATATTAGTTGTTGAAAGTTTTACCTGGTGCAATACCAGATAAGTATGACCCGTGAAATCTTATGGGTTCACACAGAGTAAGGAAGGCATACTTTTAACCCATCGGGGCATCTTATGAACACATACCACCAACTTCAGGAGCGAATAACTCAAGCTCGGGAGCAGAGCATGGTTGACAAAAGCAGGGGATACAATTTACCAAAGGCATTATGTATCCGATGAAAGGCTCACAAGTTCAATGAATATGAAGGACGGTGTCGGACAAAATCCAACAAAGGATCTGGTGGTCCATAAGGGATCTGATGTGAGTATCGGTACTCAACCAGAGGAAGAAAGAATGCAACGGGATCAGATTATAGAAACAACTGACTAACTCAAAGCTCAAATGCAAAGGAATTATGAATTCCAAGACAAGGGATCAGAAGCAATGCTCTGATTAGGGCTGGATAAGTTGAATAGCCTTAGAGGTACAATCGATGGCAATTTTATTGGTCGAGATCCAGCTCATGTTTAAAATGATGTCTGAGCCGAAAGGACGAAATGAAGGATCTGATTAAGGAATGCGAGCATTTGCAAAATATTGATTCAACAGACTCAAACTGATAATGAATAAGGATGCCAATAAGATTACCAGACTTATGAGGTTAATCATAATGCAAGCAAGTAAGAATTTCAAGAGCAATAGACTGTTGAGGATTTTCGGGGATCAAATGGTATTTCAAAGACTTTTGTGAAATACATGAATCAACTGGGGATGAGCGGATACTCGATAAGTGCGAGAAATTATCCATACGGGTATACGTCTGCGGCAAAGAGCTGCAAAGCGGTGGGCACAAAGGATTCTTGAATTATCGAAGAAATTTTCAGGGTATCAAGTAATAACAGGGGCAACGAGGAACAAAGGTAAGAACAACAAGCGTAAGCAATTATCCATAAGGATTTATCGGTGGTCGGGAATAGCAAAAGTGTTGGGCACAAGGTCTCGAGAGAATAACGGAGAGTATCTTCGGAATCTTCTGGTGAAGCAGGCCATCATATGGAATGAAGGGGCTCTTCGGGAGAAAGTATTTACGAGAACCTAGAGTTAGAGTTAGCAAAATCATTTAACCCGAATAGAAGAGAGATCAGAGTCCCAGAGTATAGACGAGGAGTAAAAGATCCTAATACCACACAAATGATGGCATGGGCCCGTAAGACACACAGCCATGTTAGTAAAAAGTTTTGTAATGTCTAGACTCGACTTCGGCCAAGGAGTGTGGAAGGGGGATTCCTACAGGCAGTCGGCTCTGATACCAACTTGTGACGCCCCCGATTCAATCATACACTAATCATACACGCAAACGTGTACGATCAAGATCAGGGACTCACGGGGAGATATCACAACACAACTCTACAAATAAAATAAGTCATACAAGCATCATATTACAAGCCAGGGGCCTCTAGGGCTCGAATACAAGAGCTCGATCATAGACGAGTCAGCAGAAGTAACAATATCTGAGTACAGACATAAGTCAAACAAGTTTGCCTTAAGAAGGCTAGCACAAACTGGGATACAGATCGAAAGAGGCGTAGGCCTCCTGCCTGGGATCCTCCTAAACTACTCCTGGTCATCGTCAGCGCCCTACACGTAGTAGTAGGCACCTCCCGAGTAGTAGCAGTCGTCATCGACAGTGGCGTTTGGCTCCTGGGCTCCATCGTCTGGTCGCAGCAATCGGGTATTGGAAGGGGAAAATGGGAGCAAAGAAACTGTGAGTACTCATCCAAAGTACTCGCAAGCAAGGAGCTACACTACATATGTATGCATTGGTATCAAATGGAAAAGGGGTAACATATGTGGACTGAACTGCAGAATGCCAGAAAAGAAGGGGGATAGCTAGTCCTATCGAAGACTACGCTTCTGGTAACCTCCATCTTGCAGTAGAGGAAGAGAGTAGATGGTAAGTTCACCAAGTAACATCGCATAGCATAATCCTAACCGATGATCCTCACCTCGTCGCCCTGTGAGAGAGTGGTCACTGGTTGTATCTGACACTTGGAAGGGTGTGTTTTATTAAGTATCCGGTTCTAGTTGTCATAAGGTCAAGGTACAACTCCAAGTCGTCCTATTACCGAAGATCACGGCTATTTGAATAGATTAACTTCCCTGCAGGGGTGCACCACATTTCCCAACACGCTCAATCCCCTTTGTCCGGACACACTTTTCTGGGTCATGCCCGGCCTCGGAAGATCAACACGTCGCAGCCCTACCTAGGCACAACAGAGAGGTCAGCACGCCGGTCTAAATCCTATGGCGCAAGGGTCTGGGCCCATCGCCCATTGCACACCTGCATGTTGCATACGCGGCCGGCGAGCAGACCTAGCCTCCCTTATACAAGAACAGGCGTTCCAGTCCAACCTGGCGCGCGCCGCTCAGTCACTGACGTCACGAAGCCTTCGGCTAATACCACGACGTCGAGTGCCCATAACTGTTCCCGCGTAGTTGGTTAGTGCATATAGGCCAATGGCCAGACTCAGATCAAATACCAAGATCTCATTAAGCGTGTTATTTTGAAGTAACTGCGGACGCCGACCAGGGCCAGGCCCACCTCTCACCTAAGTCGTCTCCGCCTGCCTTGTCGCTCCGCCTCAAAGTAAGAGTCGGGGGCCGTCGGGAACCTAGGCCCACCACTACCTGGGTGGAACCACCTGCCCCTTCAACCCCCAACATCATAATCACTTGCAGGTACTCAACGAGCCGACCCGACTTTAGTCACAACATGTCTAGTATGTACATATAGTATATACCCGTGATCAACACCAGACGTGATCACGGCCCGATAGTATAGCATGGTAGACAGACGAGAATGTAGGGCCACTGATGATAAACTAGCATCCTATACTAAGCATTTAGGATTGCAGGTAAGGTATCAGCAGCTGTAGCAACAATGACAGGCTATGCATTGGAATAGGATTAACGGAAAGTAGTAACATGCTACACTACTCTAATGCAAGCAGTAGAAAGAGAGTAGGCGATATCTGGTGATCAAGGGGGGCTTGCCTGGTTGCTCTGGCAAGAGAGAGGGGTCGTCAATACCGTAGTCGTACTGGGTAGCAGCGGCGTCGGTCTCGGTGTCTAGCGAGAGAAGAGGGGGAAGAAAAAATAAATATTAAGCAAACAGATGCTTAGAGATGCATGACATGACGAGTATCGGTGCTAGGGGTGCCCTAACGCGGTATGAGGTGATACCGGTGAAGGGGGGAAACATCTGGGAAAATATCCCCGGTGTTTAGCGTCTTCGGATAGCCGGACCGGAGGGGGAAAGTTGCGTGTTCCGATGCTAGGGATGCGTGGCGGATGAACGGGTTGCGTATTCGGATTCGTCTCATCGTTCTGAGCAACATTCATGTAGAAAGTTTTTCCATCCGAGTTACGGTTTATTTTATATTGATTTGAAAAGATTTAAATCATTTTTAGGATTTATTTAATTTATTTAATCCAACGTAATCTAGAACATTATTTGCTGACGTCAGCAGTCAACGGGGTTGACTGGTCAACCTGACGTGTGGGACCCACATGTCATTATCTGTTTAGCCTAATTAGGGTTTAACTAATCTAATTACTATTTAGTTAATTAACACTAGTTAATTAGGTTAATTAAACATTAATTAATTAAGTTAAGTTAAGTTAGTTAATTGATTTAATTAATTAATATATTTTTATCATTTATTATTTATTTATTTATTTAAAACTCTTTTTTTATTAAACGTTCTGGGGCTGGGCCACACTTGTCATAGGCCCATGGCCAATTGGGCACTGGGTGCGGGCGCTGGGCGGCTTGAGCGGGCGCCCGATAGGGCGCTGCAGGGAGCAGTGCGGGGCGACGGGTAGGGGGTTTGCGGTGGCCGACGGGCGGCGGCCGGAGGCGAGGCCAGCAGCGGCGGTGGGGATCAGCAGGGGCGAGCAGCAGCCATGGCAGCAGGTGGTGGTGCGCGGGAGCGAGGCAAGGCGGAGGGCCACGGGCGCAGGGGGAGGCTGCACCGGAGAGGGCAATGGACGGAATGGCCACGGGCGGCAACGACAGCAGTGGGCGGCTGCGAGCCCATCCCCGCGCGGGCGCGGGCGCTGGTACGAGGCTGGGCAAGGCGGGCAGCAGTGGGGCACGCGGGCGAGCTCGTTCGCGCGCAGTACACGACGATGGGCGCGGCAGATGCGGGATGCGCGGGGTCGGCGGTAGCAGCAGGGCTGCAGGGCAGTGGTGGTGCCGGCGGAGCCGATCCGCGGCGCCAGGCAAAGCAGAGCAGGGGAAACGGTGCACGAGCAGCGATGGCACGCGCGGGTAGACGTGCATGCACGGGCGAGCACACACGGGCGAGGTTAGTGGCAGGCGGCGGCAGGGGTGATTGGCGTGGGGCACGTGACGCACGCGGAAGCTGGCAAGCGCGGCGGCGTGGCCGCAGCAGGCAGCAGCAGCAAGTCGCGGGTGAGCGCAGTGCGCGGGCACGGGGAGGAGGAGGGCCGGGGCCCTCACCGGGGTTCGTAGGGACGGGGCAGTAAGGCGCGGGGAGCAGCTTGGGGAGGAGGACGAGGAGGACGGCAGCGATCCGGCGAGGAGGAGTCGCGGAGGAGGTCGGCGAGGTGGCGGGATCGACGATGGGGACGCAGAGACGATCGTCGAGGTTGGCCCTGGTGCCCGATCTGATCCAGATGGAAACAGGGGAGAGAGGGAGGGAGTGGGGATAGCGGGTGGAGGTTACGGGTTAGGGTTCCCCCAGAGTGGGGATATGGAGGTGGGGAGTGGGGCGCCGGTTGGGCCGGCCTGGCTAGCCCAGTGGCCAGCTAGGCCGAGGCCCAGCTAGGGGGGCTTTTAATTTCTTTTGTCCTTTTTTTATTTGTTCTTTTCCTTTTATTTATTCATTTATGTTTATTTTAGTTGCACTCTATCTTCAGTTCAGTAAAATACGACAATAGCTCCCAAAGGTAGTGTTTCAAAATAACCCACTACCCTAAAAAGTTTTACCTCCAAATAAAATAGTTTATCATTTTATAAAATATCAAAGGCACTTATTCAATCGTTTCAACTACCGTATTAATCATTTTAGAGTTTTAAAACATTTTATAAAAGTGGGGTTTCTTCACCACAACTAACTTTGCATTACTTGGCACAACCCGGGCATTTTAGTTTTAAAGTTTGAAAACTTTTGTTGTTTGCCTTTAATTGAATTTTGAATTTGAATCGGTTTTTGAACTAACCCGAGATTAACTACAGTGACAGAGGTGACATGGCATCATTAGCAGGGAATTTCTGTAGTCTAATTATCCGGGCGTCACAGCTACTAAACACTTTGCTGCAGATATTAAGTTTCCACGTGTGGTTGAATTGACAACTCAGCTGCTAATACTTGAGAATATTCTTTGGCTCCCCTTTTGTCGAATCAATAAATTTGGGTTGAATACTCTACCCTTGAAAACTGTTGCGATCCCCTATACTTGTGGGTTATCAGGCCCCGCTGGCCAATGAGGCCCGGAGACTTTGCCAGGGTGCCATGACCAAGGTTCTCACCAAGATGGCATACTGGAACCCCAACCTCGACTTCGACGCCACGCTGGACAGCTTGCTGGCGGGTGTGGACCTCACGGCGCTCAAGGAGCGTATCAAGCGCATCATCAGCCGCATCGGTGAAATCGAGAGGGTGGAGGGCCAGCGCCGAGATTAGGCACCCCGTCTCCCACTATCGCTGCAGGTTCATGACCAAAACAGTTTTTATCTTTAGTTAGAACCGCATCAACAATTGATGTAATATAACTCTGCAACACTTTTGGTACGATGCATGTTATCTTCCTGTTCGATCTTCCCTTTGTATGTTTACCCTACGTTAAACGGGTAGGCTTGCCGGCGCGTAAACCCAGGGCGGCACCTTAAGGATGGATCCCCAATGGCCTGTCGGGTGTGCTTGCTGCCGAGCGAACCCTTACTGCTCTCAATGCGGCCGCTCGAACTGTCGAGCTTGACTCGAGTCAGAATCGAGAGCGTTGCCAATTACGGAAGGCTACCCTGCCACTCTCGACGCGACCGCTTGAGCTATTGAGCGGACTTGAAATAGAACAATGGCGTTGCCAATTGCAGAAGGGCCCCTTTGCGTGCGGGCTATCATACATAGGGCAGGACCTTCGAGGACAATAACCTCATATATAAAAAGGAAATTGCTTAGGTTTCGTATGACTTAGCTTTCCTGTCGCCGCACCGGCGTCCTTCGCGCTTGCAGGCGGCGTCGTTCTCTTGGTCGTCTTCTTCTCCGGAAGCCGTGGCCACGAGAAACCGCTAAGCCGGCCGCTAAACCAAATGTCGGTGGGAACGACACCTATGGGATCACTTGGATCCCTTCTACGGTCGGCGGGCGCGGGTCGTGAGAAGAGCAGGTTTAGGAGCAAGCACACGGGTCGTTTACCCAGGTTTAGGCCACGAGGATGCGTAAAGCCCTAATCCTATTTGGGTGGATGTATTGAGTGTTCTTGAGCTTTCTGAACTAGCTACGGTGGCTGTGCTGTTCCAAAAAGCCGAATCCCCCTCCTGGTCGCCTCGGGCCTCCTTTTATAGGAAAAAGGGGTAGCCACAGTGGCACACAGGAGGTGGAAAGGCCTACAGTGCGCGAGCTTATCGCACGGCATTACAGGACAAAGCGCATTAAATGCGCTACGTAGGTGTCCATTAGCTTTATCGTGGACGGGAACGAGGCTCGTCCCGTCCGTCGCCGCTCCGCCTCGCTTCGACACGCGCCTAGGCTGGCGATGCATGTAGCGCCATGCAGGTAGGCAAGCAGCTGAGGTGGCACGGTGGTAGGGCCTTCATGAAGATCTGCATGTCGCCACGCGGGTGCTTGCTGATTTGGCCTGGAAGGTGCATGTTGCCACGCAGGTGCCTGCCCAGCTGGTTGGGCTGGCAGCTGCATGCGAACAGCAGCGGAGTCTTGGCTGGTGCGGGCCTGGCAGTGGCCCTGCTGATACCCTCGGCAAGGATCTTGCCGGGGGCCCGGCAAGGGTCTTGCCATGGCGTTGCTGTCATCCCCAGCAAGGGTCTTGCCGGGGGTCTTGTGGATTTCCTCGTCTAGGATCCTGCCGAGGGTCGCCGTCTTCTGATCCTCATCTGATCTTGTGTTTATGATCTTGGCGAAGATTTGCATGCCACCACAGAGGCGCCTCCTGAGCCTTGGTTCCAACGCAGTTGTTTGGGTCAGAGCCTGTGGGCTCAAGGGTGGCTCGCTCTACTAGTGTTGGGCAAGTTACCCTGGCAAGGCTCTTGTCGGGGCTGCGGGGGGCCGCCTCGGCAAGGACCTTGCCGAGGGAGTCCACCTCGCCCTCTTGCCCTCCTGCGCTTCTGGTCTTGGCGTTGCCTTGGTTGTCTTATGCTTCGGCTTCTCTCCGGCTTCCCTCCTCTGCCCTGCTAAGTGTGGCCGCGGCGCATGGCTCTGACTGCCCATGCACAAGTCAAGGGGTCAAAAGGAGAGCCCCTACTTTTGCACACCGACACCAGCTGCTAGGACGAGCATTAGTAAGGTACACATCAATAACATGTATATCGAATATACCTTTGTTCACTTTGCCATCCTTCCTCTCCGCCAAGTATTTGGGGCAGTTCCGCTTCCAATGACCAGTCCCTTTGAAGTTGAAGCACTCAGTTTCAGGCTTGGTCCAACTTTGGGCTTCTTCCCGGAAGTGGAAACTTGCTTGCCATTCTTCTTGAAGTTCCCTTTCTTTCCCTTGCCCTTTTTCTTGAAACTAGTGGTCTGGTTAACCATCAACTCGATGCTCCTTCTTGATTTCTACCTTCACGGCCTTAAGCATTGCGAAGATCTCGGGAATTGTTTTGTTCATCCCTTGCAAATTATAGTTCATCAAGAAGCCTTAGTAGCTTGGTGACCGTGATTGAAGAACTCTGTCAATGACACAATCAACTGGAAGATCAACTCCCAGCTGAGTCAAGTGATTATAATACCCAAACATTTTGAGTATGTGTTCACTGACATAACTGCTCTACTCCATCTTGCAGCTATAGAACTTGTTGGAGACTTCATATCTCTCAACCCGGGCATTTGCTTGAAATATTAGCTTCAACTCTTGGAACATCTCATATGCTCCATGACGTTAAAAACGTCTTTGAAGTCCCGGTTCTAAGCCGTAAAGCATGGCACACTAAACTATAGAGTAGTCGTCAGATCAAGCTTGCCAGACGTCCATAACATCAACTTCAGCTCCTGCAGCAGGCCTTTCACCTAGAGGTGCATTAAGGACATAATTCTTCTGTGCGGCAATGAGGGTAATCCTCAAGTTATGGACCCAGTCCGTGTAGTTGCTACCATCATCTTTCAACTTAGCTTTCTCTAGAAACGCATTAAAATTCAGGGGAACGGGAGCTCGGGCCATTGATCTACAACATAGATATGCAAAACTATAAGACTAAGTTCATGATAAATTAAGTTCAATTAATCATATTACTAAAGAAATCCCACTTAAATAAACATCCCTCAAGTCATCTAAGTGATATGTGATCCAAATCAACTAACCCATGTCCGTGAGATGGGGTAGTCATCAATGGTGAACATCTCTATGTTGGTCATATCTACTATATGATTCACGTTCGACCTTTCGGTCTCCAGTGTTCCGAGGCCATGTATGTACATGCTAGGCTCATCAAATTTAACCCAAGTATTCTGCATGTGCAAAATTGTCTTGCACCCGTTGTATGTGAACGTAGAGTCTATCACACCTGATCATCACGTGGTGTCTCAACACGACGAACTGTAGCAACGATGCATACTCAGGGAGAACACTTTTACCTTCAAATTTAGTGACGTGATCATCTTATAATGCTACCGTCGTACTAAGAAAAATAAGATGCATAAAATATAAACATCACATGCATTCAAAATATGTGATATGATATGGCCATCATCATCTTGTGCTTTTGATCTCAATCTCCAAAGCATCGTCATGATCTCCATCGTCACCGGCTCGACACCTTTATCTCCATCATTGCGTCATGGTCGTCTCACCAACTATTGCTTCCACAACTATCGCTAACGCATAGTGATAAAGTAAAGCAATTACATGGTGTTTTCATTTCATACAATAAAGAGACAACCATAAGGCTCCTGCCGGTTGCCGATAACTTACAAAACACGATCATCTCATACAATAACGTTTATCATATCATGTCTTGACCATATCACATCACAACATACCCTGTGATGACCCACAAGTATAGGGGATCAATTGTAGCTCTTTTTGATAAGTAACAGTGTCGAACCCAACGAGGAGCAGAAGGAAATGACAAGTGGTTTTCAGCAAGTTAATGTCTGCAAGTGCTGAAACTGTAAGTAACAGAGTAGTTTGATAGCAAGATATTTTGTTATGAGAAAGTAATGATAATAATAGAAAAAGTGCAGAAGGTAGCCCAATCCTTTTGAGGCAAAGGACAGGCCAAAACGGTCTCTTATAATAAGCAAAGCGTTCTTGAGGGTACACGGGAATGTCATCTAGTCACTTTCATCATGTTGATTCGATTCGTGTTCGCTACTTTGATAATTTGATATGTGGGTAGACCAGTGCTTAGGTGTTGTTCTTACATGAACAAACCTCCTACTTATGATTAACCCCCTCGCAAGCATCCGCAACTACGATAAAAGTATTAAGGATAAATCCTAACCATAGCATTAAACTTTTGGATCCAATCGGTCCCTTACGGAATAGCGCATAAACTAGGGTTTAAGCTTCTATCACTCTCGCAACCCATCATCTAATAACTACTCCACAATGCATTCCCTTAGGCCCAAATATGGTGAAGTGTCATGTAGTCGAAGTTGACATGACACCACTAAGGGAATCACAACATACATACTATCAAAATATCGAAGACATATCAAGTTCACATGATTACTTGCAACATGATTTCTCTCATGACCTCAAGAACAGAAGTAACTACTCACAAGTGACAAACATTCTCAAGATCAAATGGGTATTAAATAGCATAATGGATCTGAACATATAATCTTTCACCAAATAAACCATATAGTAATCAACTGCAAGATGTAATCAACACTACTAGTCACCCACAAGCACCAATCTATAGTTTTGGTAACAAGACTGAACACAAGAGATGAACAAGGGTTTGAGATGAGATGGTGTTGTTGAAGATGTTGATGGAGATTGCCCTCCCTAATATGGGAGAGTTGTTAGTGATGACGATGACGATGATTTCCCTCTCCGAGAGGGAATTTCCCTTGGCGGAATCGCTCCGCCGGAGGGCAAAAGTGCTCCTGCCCAAGTTTCGCCTCGAGACAGCAGCGCTCCGTCCAAAAGTCCTCCTCTTATTTTTTTCTAGGTCAAAATGACTTATATACCAGAAGATGGGCACCGGAGGTGGGCGTGGGTGAGCACAACCCACTAGGGCGTGCCTGGGCTCCCTGGCGCGCCCAGGTGGGCTGTGCCCACCTGGTGGGCCCCCTCTGGTACTTATTTGCTCCAATATTCTTCATATATTCCATAAAAATTCTCTGTGAAGTTTCAGATTTTTTGGAGTTGTGCAGAATAGGTAGCCTGACGTAGCTTCTCTAGGTCGAGATTTCCAACTGCCGGAATTCTCCCTCTTTGTGTGTACCTTGCATATTATGAGAGAAAAGGCATTAGAATTGTTGGGGAACGCGGTATTTCAAAAAAATTCCTACGATCATGCAAGATCTATCTAGGAGATGCATAGCAACGAGAGGGGAGAGTGTGTCTAAGTACCCTCGTAGACTGAAAGCGGAAGCGTTTAGTAACGCGATTGATGTAGTCGAACGTCTTCACGATTCAACCGATCCAAGTACCGAACGTACGGCACCTCCTTGTTCTGCACACGTTCAGCATCATGACGTACCTCGATCTCTTGATCCATTTCAGGACGAGGGCGAGTTGCGTCAGCACAACGGCGTGGCGATGGTGATGATGAAGCTACCGGCGCAGGCCTTCGCCTAAGCACTATGACGATATAACCGAGGTGGTAAACTGTGGAGGGGGGCACCGCACTATGACGATAGTCCTAGTAGGATTCCCCTCCTCTTTTTTTCCTTTTTCGGAGTAGCAAAGGGGGAAAGAGAGAAGGAGTAGGAGAGGGGAAGGGGGACGCTGCCCCCACCCCTTGTCCAATTCGGATTGGCAAGGGGGGCGCCACCTCCTGGCCGGCCCTCTCTCTTCTCCACTAAGGCCCATGTTGGCCCATTAACTTCCCAGGGGGTTCCGGTAACCCCTGGTACTCCGAAACTTATCTGAAACTTCCCGAAACCATTCCAGTGTCCGAATGTAACCTTCCAATATATTAATCTTTACCTCTCGACCATTTCAAAACTCCTCGTCATGTTCGTGATCTCATCCGAGACTCCGAAAAAACTTCGGTTACCAAATCACATAACTCATAATAAAATCGTCATCGAACGTTAAGCATGCGGACCCTATGGGTTCGAGAACTATGTAGACATGACCGAGACATATCTCTGGTAAATAACCAATAGCAGAACCTGGAGGCTCATATTGGCTCCTACATATTCTATGAAGATCTTTATCGATCAAACCGCATAACAACATACGTCGTTCCCTTTGTCATCGGTATGTTACTTGCCCGAGATTCGATCATCGGTATCATCATACCTAGTTCAATCTTGTTACCGACAAGTCTCTTTACTTGTTCCGTAATGCATCATCCCGTAACTAACTCATTAGTCACATTGCTTGCAAGGCTCATAGTGATGTGCATTACCGAGAGGGCCCAGAGATACCTCTCCGATACACGGAGTGACAAATCCTAATCTCGATCTATGCCAACTCAACAAACACCATCAGAGACACCTGTAGAGCATCGTTATAATCACCTGGTTAAATTGTGATGTTTGATAGCACACAAGGTATTCCTCCGGTATTCGGGAGTTGTATAATCTCATAGTCAGAGGAACATGTATAAGTCATGAAGAAAGCAAGAGCAATAAAACTAAACGATCATTATGCTAAGCTAACGGGTGGGTCTTGTCCATTACATCCTTCTCTAATGATGTGATCCCGTTCATCAAATGAAAACACATGTCTATGTTCAGGAAACTTAACGAGCTAGTCAAGTACAGGCATAATAGGGACACTCTGTTTGTCTATGTATTCACACATGTACTAAGTTTTGGGTTAATACAATTCTAGCATGAATAATAAACATTTATCATGATATAAGGAAATATAAATAATAACTTTATTATTGCATCTAGGGCATATTTCCTTTAGTCTCCCACTTGCACTAGAGTCAATAATCTAGATTACATAGTAATGATTCTAACACCCATGGAGTCTTGGTGCTGATCATGTTTTCCTCGCGAGAGAGGCTTAGTCAATGGGTCTGCAATGTTCAGATCTGTATGTATCTTGCAAATCTCTATGTCTCCCTCCTTGACTTGACCGCGGATGGAATTGAAGCGTCTGTTGATGTGTTTGGTTCTCTTCTGAAATCTGGATTCCTTCGCCAAGGAAATTGATCTAGTATTGTCACAAAAGATTTTCACTCGACCCGATGCACTAGGTATTACACCTAGATCGGATATGAAGTCCTTCATCCAGAGTCCTTCATTTGCTGCTTCCGAAGCAGCTATGTACCCCGATTCACACATAGATCCCGCCACGATGCTCTGCTTGGAACTGCACCAATTGACAGCTCCACCATTCAATATAAATACATATCCGGTTTGTGACTTAGAGTCATCTGGATTAGTGTCAAAGCTTGCATATGAAGAGCTCTTTGTCACCTCCATAAACGAGAAACATATCCTTAGTCCTTTTCAGGTATTTCAGGATGTTCTTGACTGATGTCCAGTGATCCACTCCTGGATTACTTTGGTACCTCCCTACTAAACGTATAGCAAGGCACACATCAGGTCTGGTACACAACATTGCATACATGATAGAACCAATGGCTGAGGCATAGGGAATGACTTTCATTTTCTCTCTATCTTCTACAGTGGTCGGGCATTGAGTCTGACTCAACTTCATACCTTGTAACACAGACAAGAACCCTTTCTTTGACTGATCCATTTTGAACTTCTTCAAAACTTTGTCAAGGTATGTGCTTTGTGAAAGTCCATTTAAGCGTCTTGATCTATCTCTATAGATCTTGATGCCCAATATATAAGTAGCTTCATCGAGGTCTTTCATTGAAAAATTCTTATTCAAATATCCTTTTATGCTATCCAGAAATTATGTATTATTTCCAATCAATAATATGTCATCAACATATAATATTAGAAATGCTACAGAGCTCCCACTAACTTTCTTGTAAATACAGGCTTCTCCAAAAGTCTGTATAAGACCATATGCTTTGATCATACTATCAAAGCGTATATTCCAACTCCGAGAGGCTTGCACCAGTCCATAAATGGATCGCTGGAGCTTGCACACTTTGTTAGCTCCTTTAGGATCGACAAAACCTTCGGGTTGCATCATATACAACTCTTCTTTAAGATATCCATTAAGGAATGCAATTTTGACATCCATTTGGAAAATTTCATAATCATAAAATGTGGCAATTGCTAGCATGATTCTGACAGACTTAAGCATCGCTACGGGTGAGAAGGTCTCGTCATAGTCAACTCCTTGAACTTGTCGAAAACCTTTCACAACAAGTCGAGCTTTGTAGACAGTAAGATTACCGTCAGCGTCAGTCTTCTTCTTGAAGATCCATTTATTTTCTATGGCTTGCCGATCATCGGGCAAGTTACCCAAAGTCCACACTTTGTTCTCATACATGGATCCCATATCAAATTTCATGGCCTCAAGCCATTTCGCGGAATCTGGGCTCATCATTGCTTCCTCATAGTTCTTAGGTTCATCATGTTCAAGTAACATGACCTCTAGAACAGGATTACCATACCACTCTGGTGCGGATCGTACTCTGCTTGACCTACGGGGTTTGGTAGTAACTTGATCTGAAGTTTCATGATCATCATCATTAGCTTCCTCACTAATTGGTGTAGGAATCACTGGAACTAATTTCTGTGATGAACTACTTTCCAATTTGGGAGAAGGTACAATTACCTCATCAAGTTCTACTTTCCTCCCACTCACTTCTTTCAAGAGAAACTCCTTCTCTAGAAAGGATCCATTCTTAGCAACAAATATCTTGCCTTCGAATCTGTGATAGAAGGTGTACCCAACAGTTTCCTTTGGGTATCCTATGAAGACACAATTCTCCGATTTGGGTTCGAGCTTATCATGTTGAAGCTTTTTCACATAAGCATCGCAGCCCCAAACTTTAAGAAATGACAGCTTAGGTTTCTTGTCAAACCATAGTTCATACGGTATCGTCTCAGCAGATTTAGATGGTGCCCTATTTAACGTGAATGCAGCCATCTCTAAAGCAGAACCCCGAAACCATAGCGGTAAATCAGTAAGAGACATCATAGATCACACCATATCTAATAAAGTATGGTTACGACATTCGGAGACACCATTACGCTGTGGTGTTCCAGGTGGCGTGAGTTGCGAAACTATTCCACATTGTTTCAAATGAAGACCAAACTCATAACTCAAATATTCACCTGCATGATCAGATCTTAGAAACTTTATTTTCTTTTTACGATGATTTTCTACTTCACTCTGAAATTCTTTGAACTTTTCAAATGTTTCAGACTTATGTTTCATCAAGTAGATGTACTCATATATGCTCAAATCATCTGTGAAGGTTAGAAAATAACGATACCCGTCGCGAGCCTCAACACTCATCGGACCGCATACATCAGTATGTATTATTTCCAATAAGTCAGTTGCTCGCTCCATTGTTCTGGAGAACGTAGTCTTTGTCATCTTGCCCACGAGGCATGGTTTGCAAGCATCAAGTGATTTCATAATCAAGTGATTCCAAAAGCCCATCAGCATGGAGTTTCTTCATGCGCTTTACACCAATATGACCTAAACGGCAGTGCCACAAATAAGTTGCACTATCATTATTAACCTTGCATCTTTTGGCTTCAATATTATGAATATGTGTATCACTACAATCGAGATTCAACAAAAATAGACCACTCATCAAGGGTGCATGACCATAAAAGATATTACTCATATAAATAGAACCACCATTATTCTCTGATTTAAATGAATAACCGTCTCGCATCAAACAAGATCCGGATATAATGTTCATGCTCAACTCTGGCACCAAATAAAAATTATTTAAGTCTAAAACTAATCTCGACGGTAGATGTAGAGGTAGCGTGCCGACGACGATCACATTGACTTCGGAACCATTTCCCACGTGCATCATCACCTCGTCCTTAGCCCATCTTTGTTTAATCCATAGCCCCTGTTTCAAGTTGCAAATATGAGCAACAGAACATGTATCAAATACCAGGCACTACTACGAGCATTAGCAAGGTACACATCAATAACATGTATATCAAATATACCTTTCACTTTGCCATCCTTCTTATCCGCCAAATACTTGGGGTAGTTTTGCTTCCAGTGACCAGTCCCTCTGCAGTACAAGCACTCAGTCTCAGGCTTAGGTCCAGACTTGGGCTTCTTCCCTTGAGCAGAAACTAGCTTGCTGTTCTTCTTGAAGTTCCCCTTCTTCCCTTTGCCCTTTTTCTTGAAACTAGTGGTCTTGTTCACCATCAACACTTGATGCTCCTTCTTGATTTCTACCTCCGCAGCCTTTAGCATTGTGAAGAGCTCAGGAATTGTCGTATCCATCCCTTGCATATTATAGTTCATCATGAAACTTTTGTAGCTTGGTGGCAGTGATTGGAGAACTCTGTCAATGACACTATCATCAGGAAGATTAACTCCCAACTGAGTCAAGTGGTTGTGGTACCCAGACATTCTGAGTATATGTTCACCGACAGAACTATTCTTCTCCATCTTGCAGCTATAGAACTTATTGGAGACTTCATATCTCTCAATTCAGGCATTTGCTTGAAATATTAACTTCAACTCCTGGAACATCTCGTATGCTCCATGATGTTCAAAACGTATTTGAAGTCCCGATTCTAAGCTGTAAAGCATGGCACACTGAACTATCGAGTAGTCATCAACTTTGCTCTGCCAGACGTTCATAACATCTGGAGTTGCTCCTGCAGCGGGTCTTGCACCTAGCGGTGCTTCCAGGACGTAATTCTTCTATGCAGCTATGAGGATAATCCTCAAGTTACGGACCCAGTCCGTGTAGTTTCTACCATTATCTTTCAACTTAGCTTTCTCTAGGAACCCATTAAAATTCAAGGGAACGGTAGCACGGACCATTGATCTACAACAACATAGACATGCAAATACTATCAAGTACTAAGTTCATGATAAATTAAAGTTCAATTAATCATATTACTTAAGAACTCCCACTTAGATAGACAACCCTCTAGTCATCTAAATGATCACGTGATCCATATCAACTAAACCATGTCCGATCATCACGTGAGATGGAGTAGTTTTCAATGGTGAACATCACTATGTTGATCATATCTACTATATGATTCATGTTCAACCTTTCGGTCTCAGTGTTCCGAAGCCATATCTGCATATGCTAGGCTCGTCAAGTTTAACCCGAGTATTCTGCACATGCAAAACTGGCTTGCACCCATTGTATGTGAACATAGAGCTTATCACACCCGATCATCACGTGGTGTCTTGGCATGACGAACTGTAGAAACGGTGCATACTCAGGGAGAACACTTGTACCTTGAAATTTAGTGAGGGATCATCTTATAATGCTACCGTCGTACTAAGAAAAATAAGATGCATAAAGGATGAACATCACATGCCATCAAAATATGTGACATGATATGGCCATCATCAACTTGTGCCTTTGATCTCCATCTCCAAAGCACCGTCATGATCTTCATTGTCACCAGCTGGACACATTGATCTCCATCGTAGCATCGTTGCCATCTCGCCAACTATTGCTTCCACAACTATTGCTACCGCTTAGTGATAAAGTAAAGCAATTACATGGCGATTGCATTTCATACAATAAAGCGACAACCATAAGGCTCCTGGCAGTTGCCGGTAACTTTTTACAAAACATGATCATCTCATACAACAATTTATATCTCATCGCGTCTTGACCATATCACATCACAACATGCCCTGCAAAAACAAGTTAGACATCCTCTACGGGCTTCTACGGGCTGCTACGGGCTTCTACGGGCTTCTAGCAAGAACCATTCTTACCTATGCATCAAAACCACAACGATTTTTCGTCAAGTGTGTTGTTTTAACCTTCAACAAGGACCGACCGTAGTCAAACTCGACTCAACTAAAGTTGGAGAAACAGAAACCCGCTAGCCACCTGTGTGCGAAGCATGTCGGTAGAACCAGTCTCATGAACGCGGTCATGTAATGTCGGTTCGGGCCGCTTCATCCAACAATACCGCCGAATCAAAGTAAGACGTTGGTGGTAAGCAGTATGACTATTATCTCCCACAACTCTTTGTGTTCTACTCGTGCATATAACATCTACGCATAGACCTGGCTCGGATGCCACTGTTGGGGAATGTAGTATTTCAAAAAATTCATATGATCACGCAAGATCTATCTAGGAGACGTATAGCAACGAGAGTGGAGAGTGTGTCTACGTACCCTCGTAGACCGAAAGTGGAAGCGTTTATTAACACGGTTGATGTAGTCGAACGTCTTCACGATTCAACCGATCCAAGTACCGAACGTATGGCACCTCCGTGTTCTGCACACGTTCAACATGATGACGTCCCTCGATCTCTTGATCCAGTTGAGGACGAGGGAGAGTTCCGTCAACATGACGGCATGGCGATGGTGATGATGAAGCTACCGGCGCAGGGCTTCGCCTAAGCACTACGACGATATGACCGGGGTGGTAAACTGTGGAGGGGGGCACCGCACACGGCTAAGAGATGTTTGTTGTGCCTTTGGGTGCCCCCCCCCTCCGCCTCCGTATATAAAGGGGGGAGGAGGAGGCCGGCCCCCTAGGGGCACGCCAAGTGTGGGGAGTCCTACTAGGACTCCCTAGTCCTAGTAGGATTCCCCTCTCCTATTTTTTTCCTTTTTCGGAGTAGCAAAGGGGGAAAGAGAGAAGGAGTAGGAGAGGGAAAGGGGGGCGCCACCCCCACCCCTTGTCCAATTCAGATTGGCAAGGAGGGGGCGCCACCTCCTGGTCGGCCCTCTCTCTTCTCCACTAAGGCCCATGTTGGCCCATTAACTTCCCGGGGGGGTCCGGTAACCCCTGGTACTCCAAAACTTATCTGAAACTTCCCGAAACCATTCCGGTGTCTGAATGTAACCTTCCAATATATGAATCTTTACCTCTCGACCATTTCGAGACTCCTCGTCATGTCCGTGATCTCATCTGGGACTCTGAACAAACTTCGGTTATCAAATCACATAACTCATAATACAAATCATCATCGAACGTTAAACGTGCGAACCCTACAGGTTCAAGAACAATGTAGACATGGCCGAGACATATCTCCGGTCAATAACCAATAGCGGAACCTGGATGCTTATATTGGCTCCTACATATTCTACGAAGATCTTTATTGGTCAAACCGCATAGCAACATACGTAATTACCTTTGTCATCGGTATGTTACTTGCCCGAGATTTGATCGTCGGTATCATCATACCTAGTTCAATCTCGTTACCGACAAGTCTCTTTACTTATTCCATAATGCATCATCCCATAACTAACTCATTAGTCATTGCTTGCAAGGCTCATAGTGATGTGCATTATCGAGAGGGCCCAGAGATACCTCTCCGATACACTGAGTGACAAATCCTAATCCCGATCTATGCCAACTCAACAAACACCATCGGAGACACTAGTAGAGCATCTTTATAATCACCCAGTTACGTTGGGACGTTTGATAGCACACAAGGTGTTCCTTCGGTATTCGGGGGTTGCATAATCTCATAGTCAGAGGAACATGTATAAGTCATGAAGAAAGCAATAGCAATAACACTAAACGATCATTATGCTAAGCTAACGGATGGGTCTTGTCCATCTGTCAGGACCCCGATTCCAAGCCACATCGATCTAGCCGGTAACACCTCATATCACTTTGCGGCCTCACGCACGGTATCACACGGGTGTTGCCATACCATGGCCCGGAACCGTTTGCGCCTTTTGGCTCACGCATATGATAGTGTCGCTAGCATCCACATGACAGAGAACCCGGACCGACATGGCTAGTCGTGAACCCAAAGCGGCACAGACCTATGGAGACAGGCATACATGAATCACATCGAGCATGTCGGTCATCAGCGAGTGAATCTAGGCTATAGCACTGGGCTAACAGGACTCCAGGGAACCCGGGCTGTAGCAGGCTAGGCAGGACTCCGGATGTCACCGCGTGACATTTCCCCGAAGGGACAGACATAGGAACGATGTGAAACACATGCCGGCCAGTCAAGTGTCCTGAGCAGTAGTGCTAGGCTAGCAGGACTCCGGTGAACCGGGCTGTACGGACTACTATTGCTCGAGGAACACTAGACTACATTTCCCCATAAGAAGGGCTGCCAAGGATAAACAACTAGATTGTCGGATCCCACTCATACCAAGCATTTCAATCATACACACAATATGCCCGATATGAGTACATACAACATGGCATCACAACAAAACTCTACAACTCAAGTACTTTATTTAAAGGCTCCAGAGAGCCATACATAACATGTTCATACAGATAGGGGTCACATGACCCGACACTCAAGTTATACAAACATACAAGCACAAGCGGAAGCAACTAGTCTGAGTACAGACACTAGAAAGAAAGAAGGCTTCTCGAAGCCTGTCTATCTACATAGGGCCCTCCATGGCCAGGATCACCACCTGGGTGGCTAGTCACTCGTCGACATCAAGGTCTACATAAAACCCATCGGAGGGGGTGGTGTTGTCGTCTAAAAACAATAAATAAGCAAACATGAGTACAAGGTACTCAGCAAGTCTTACATCAGAACCTAATATACATGCTCATTCTCAAGAAGGTGGTGGGGTTATTGCAGCAAGCCAGCTTTGACTCTTGGCTAAGCTATCCTACGGAACTCCACTAGTAAAATAGTTTTCACACACGAGTCCACTACCCACCAACACAATACTCCACCAGGGATCCTCTCTCGTCATTCTACGAGAGGGCCATCCTCGATACTCACACTTATCTTGAGTCTTTTAGTAGTAATCATTAACTTGTCTATGAACTGTATAGGCAACCAAGTAGTCCTTTACCGCGGACGCGGCTATTCAAATAGTTTTATATCCTGCAGGGGTGTACTTCGTCACACATGTTTCCACCACTTAGCGTTTGCACACGACATGTGCTCGGCAGACTTCAAGCGAAAACTGACGTGGGTGTAGACCACGACCTGACTAACCTCACAAGTCTCTAGTCTAGGTTTATCGCCTATTCAGGTTCCATCCGCAAGGAAATCCGGCCGGGGTGTCCTCAACGGCCCCAAACGATGTGTGCAGGGTTCCCGAGACACCAAACGGGCGACTCGGTACACCGTGCCATGGTGTATCTACCGCATCATAGCCCACCCCTAGGGTCAGCGCTATGCACGGCCGCCAACACATAACCTACAAACACCAGAAACTAGTTGCAACTCCTGGACAAAGGACAAGATGGGTCAGTAAGTCGAGTGGGGTCGTATTTCAGGGCCCAATGTGTGGTAGTAACTGAATCTTAAATCATGCATACATATCTCAGTTCTTATGGACGGTCTCAATGAAACAACCCACCATGTACTCCTACATGGCCTCTCATCGATACCTTTACCAAAACATGTTCAACACATCCCTCACATTACCGACATAATCATATCACTCTAGCCCATCACCCAGATGAACCAGACCTGACACAACTCTAAGCATAGCAGGCATAGCAAGGTAGGAATCACATACATGGCTCAATCAACTCCTACACATGCTAGTGGGTTTCATCTAGTTACTGTGGCAATGACAGGTCATGCAGAGGATAAGGGTTCAACTACCGTAGCACACAGCAGTTTGAATCGCGTTGTCTTAATGTAGTAAACAAGAGCAGAAGCGAGAACATGGGTTTGTATCGGAATGATCAATGGGTTGCTTGCCTGTTGTAGAGGTAGTAGGGTACTGCCCTTTAGAAGGATACTCGGGGTTATCCTCGGAGGCAGAACCTACCACGGAAGACACACCGAACATAATCAACACATGGCAATATGCAACAATATGATGCATGCTATGACATGGAAAGATGAAAGTGTCTTGGCCTAATGCAAGCTAAAACAGAAGGGGATGAACTCATTTGAATCAAAGATTCAAATATTAGCTCATCAAACATGGCCTTATTAGTGCATTACCTTATTCTGCTTAAACAGCAAGGTTAACTTGTTTTTTCATGCATGAAACCATTACAGATGGATAGATTGAATTTTTCTGATCATTTTTCATATATAAATCTTTGCATTTGGAGCTATGGTTGATTTTCTATGATTTTTAGAAGTTTTGGCTATTTTCTGGAATTTCCTATTAAAGAATAAATCCAGTAATTGAATTAATGCGTCAGCATGACACAGGTGTGACGTCAGCGGTCAACTGGGTCGCCCAAGTCAAACCTGACTGGTGGGCCCTCTCTGTCAGTGACTCAGCTAATTAACAGAGTTGAATTAACTCTAATTAACTGTCAGTGGGGCCTGGGCCCACAAGTCAGTGAGAGAGAGTTAGTTAACGAGGTCATTAACCTCTAACAGAGTGATTAGCTCTAATTAAAACTAATCTAATTTAGTTAGGAGCCGGCCCCACATATCAGTGACCCAGGCGGGGTCAAACCCCTGATCAGCAGGGTCAACCATGCCGACGTTGAGTCGCCGGCGAGGCCGAGACGGCGGAGAGCGTCGGAAATGCTGCTCCGGCCATGGTTCGATGCGCGGGTGGGTGCTACGGGTAGCTGGCGGTGTGGCGCATCCAACGGTGGCGTTGGTTGGTGCTGGGGTGGCCGGGAACGACGACGGCGTCGAGCCGGGCGATGGTCGGAGCTCGGCCGTTGGTGGTTTTGCTGCTGCAGCGAGCTAGCGGGGAAACGGACGCACTAGCGAGGCGCTACGAGGTGCGGTGAGTGCGCTAAGCACCCGCGCCTGACCAAATGGTCACCGGAGTGACGCCGGCGTTGAGCTCGCGCGGCGGCGTGCTACGGTGAGCAAGGGGGCGGCGTCTACGGCGAGCAAACGAAGCAGAGAAGAGGGGGGTTCGGTAGAGGAGCTCACGACGGTTGCAGAACGCGTCTCAGCGGGCTTGGGGGAGGTCGGGCGACGTCGGGCCGTTGCCGGCGATCTCAGCGGACCGAGGAAGAAGAAGGCGTCGGTTTGGTGCTTGGAGGCGTCCGGCGTCGCGTGAGTCGTCGAGGAGGCGTAGACGATGGAGGAAGAGCTCACGGGCACGTCAGGGAGGCGAGGGGGTGGCTCTGGTGACGTCTACGGCGAACGGCGGCGAGGTTGGCGCTCGGCCATCGCGGGAGAGGGTGAGGGAGACGAGGGGGAGAGAGGGGAGGAGTGCAGGGGGGTGCTGGGCGTCTCCGTGGCGCTCGGATGGGGACGAGGAGGCAGTAGGAGGTGGAAGCAGGAGGTGGCCGCAGGTGCGCGCGCCGGCGACATGCCTCTGCCTACTGGCAGAGGTGGGTGACGACTGGCACAATCCAGGTGGGCTGGGCCAGCACAGGTGAGGCCCAGGTGGGTTTCTCTCTCTCTCTCTTTCTTATTTGTTTTCTTTTTCTATTTTTTTCTGCAACTGTTGGGCTTTATTGAAAATACCTAGACATCTTCAAAAATCCTGAAAATAATCAGGGGCTCTGTTTAGATTATTCCCAACAGCCCACACTTATTTCCAGAATTATTTGAGCATTTAAATTATTTTATAGCATTTAAATGCCCAAATTCAAATACTTATGATTTAATTCAGAGAATCCAGAATGTCCTAGAAAAGAGTGCACCATTTTTGCCAGGGGTTTTAGCCCAATCCAGAAATGATGAACTTTTTGTGAAGGGCATTTTGGGTTCATTGAAAATAATTTTAGTAAACCCTAGTTGTTTCCAGGGGTGCTGGGGGTTCTGTCTTCCCCATTTCAAATTTAAGAGGAATTTAAACATGATGCACTCTCTAATGCTTGATCTAACTAGGGTGTGACAACTCACCCCCACTCAAAAGAATCTCATCCCGAGATTTAGGATCCTCCGAGAAGAAGGTGGGGTACTCGAGTCGAAGACGGTCCTCCCTTTCCCAAGTGGCTTCTTTCTCGGAATGGTGTGACCATTGAACCTTGAGAAACTTGATGTTATGGCGTCGAGTGGTACGCTCGGCTTGATCAAGGATATGAACAGGATATTCCCGATATGAGAGGTTATCTTGTAGATCAAGCGTTTCGTGGTCCACTCCACGGATAGGATCCGCGAAGAAACGCGTGAGTTGAGAAACGTGGAAGACATCGTGAACCCTGGAAAGATGCGAAGGTAGTTCCAATTGGTAGGCAACTTCTCCTCGTTTGGCAAGAATGCGAAAGGGTCCGATGTAACGAGGAGCCAATTTGCCTTTGATACCGAAACGATGGGTTCCCTTTAACGGAGTGACCCGAAGGTAAGCCTTCTCGCCGACTTCATAAGTCATGAGTTTATGTCTACGATCATATTGGCTCTTTTGACGAGATTGGGCTGTTTTCAATTTCTCACGAATAACGCGAACCTGCTCTTCTGCTTCCTGAATCATATCCGGGCCAAAGATTTGTCTTTCCCTGGTTTCTGACCAGTTAAGAGGCGTTCGACATTTTCGTCCATAGAGAACTTCGAAAGGAGCCTTGCCCAAGCTAGCTTGATAACTATTGTTATAAGCAAACTCCACAAATGGAAGGCATTTCTCCCAACCCATTCCAAACGAGATGACAGAAGCTCGGAGCATATCTTCTAGAATTTGATTGACTCGCTCTACTTGACCACTTGATTGAGGATGGAAAGCGGTGCTAAAAGAGAGATGAGTTCCCATAGCATTTTGGGAACTTTCCCAAAATCGAGAGGTGAAGAGACTCCCACGGTCTGAGTTAATTTCCAATGGAACACCATGAAGAGACACTATTCGGGAGATGTATAACTCAGCTAGCTGGCTAGCGGTGATACTCTCACGAACAGGTAGGAAGTGGGCTACTTTGGAAAGACGGTCGATCACAACGAAGACAGCATTATTCCCTCTCTTGGTCCTGGGAAACCCAGTGATGAAATCCATACTGATTTTATCCCATTTCCACTCAGGAATAGCCAAAGGTTGAAGGGTGCCAGCAGGCCGTTGATGCTCTGCTTTAACACGGCAACAGACGTCGCAGCTAGCAATGTATTGAGCAATTTCTCTCTTCATCCTAGTCCACCAAAACCTCTGGCATAGGTCTTGATACATTTTAGTACTACCGGGATGAATGGTGAGAGGGGATTCATGAGCTTCCTTAAGAATCAACTAGCGTAGATGTTGTTTCCTGGGAACCACCAAGCGGTTCTCGAAGAAGACAGCACCTCGCTCATCCATGGAAAAACATTTAGCAACTCCGCTAGCAATGTTTTCCTTGATCCGGAATATGCCCTTATCATGCTTCTGGGCAGCTATGATTTGATCCGTAAGGTTAGGCTTCGCCACCAAGGTGGATAGAAATCCTCGAGGAACAATGTGAAGATTAAGCTTACGAAATTCCTCATGGAGAAGTGGTTGACTTTGTTGTAACATCAGGTTGTTACAATAGGACTTACGACTTAGTGCATCAGCCATGACATTGGCTTTGCCCGGGGTGTAAGTTATTCCTAAGTCGTAATCCGAGATCAACTCGACCCAACGTCTTTGCCTGAGATTCAAATCTGGTTGGGTGAAGATATATTTCAAAATTTGGTGATCGGTGAAGATCTCGCAACGGTTACCGAGGAGGTAATGTCGCCAAGTTTTAAGTGCATGGACTACAGCTGCAAGCTCTAGATCATGTGTGGGATAATTTTCCTCATGTGGGTGTAATTGCCGTGAAGCATAGGCAATTACCTGACGATCTTGCATGAGTATGCAACCTAGTCCTTGTCGCGAGGCATCGCAATAGATAATAAAGTCCTTGGAGAAATCTGGTGGTACCAGTACGGGAGCAGATGTCAGGTGTCTTTTCAGTTCCTGAAAGCTGAACTCGCACTGCGGAGTCCACTCGAACCTTTTATCTTTCTTGAGGAGTTCAGTTAGTGGTTTAGCAACCTTGGAGAAATTCTCGACGAAGCAGCGGCAGTAGCTCGCTAAGCCAAGGAAGCTCCGGACTTGCTTGACCGTCTCAGGTGGAGTCCAATCAAGGACGGCTTGAACTTGCTCGGGGTTGATAGCAATACCCTTACCAGAGATTACATGGCCTAGATAGGTCACTTTTGGCAACCAAAACTCACACTTGGAGAATTTGGCATAAAGGCGATGCTCTCGAAGTTTCATCAATACCAGCCTTAGATGTTCGGCATGTTCCTCTTCATTCTTGGAGTAGATGAGTATGTCATCGAGGTATACTATGACGAATTTATCCAAGTACTCCATGAAGACCGAGTTCATTAACCAAGAGAAGGTAGCGGGGGCATTGGTTAAACCGAAGGACATAACGGTGTACTCGTATTGGCCATAACGAGTAACAAAGGCCGTTTTGGGAATGTCCCCATTTCTGATTTTGATTTGATGGTAGCCCAACCTCAAATCCATCTTGGAAAAGACTAAGGACCCAGCGAGCTGATCATACAGATCGTTGATCCTGGGAAGCGGATACTTGTTCTTGATGGTGACCAAGTTGACAGGTCGGTAATCTACAACCATTCGATCCGTTCCATCCTTCTTCTTGACGAAGATGACGGGGCAAGCCCAAGGAGAGGAACTAGGACGGATGAAACCCTTTTTCAAGGACTCATCGAGTTGGTTCTTAAGCTCGGCTAGTTCTAAGGGTGCCATCTTGTAGGGTCGTCTAGAAATTGGAACGGTTCCTGGAACAAGGTCTATCACAAACTCGACATCCCTGTCAGGTGGAACACCTGGCAGTTCTTCTGGAAAAACATCCGGAAAGTCTCGGACTACCGAAACATCTTCAAGGTCTGGGAGGGGGTTGGCATTTAGGGAGTAAAGTTGGCGCTTGGCCACTCGAGTTAAGACATTGACTGTCTTGCCCGATGGGTGAGTAAGTTGAACGGTTCTAGTGGCACAATCAATCTTAGCATAATGAGCTGACATCCAGTCCATACCCAAGATGATGTTTATGTCCGAGGACTTAAGAGCTATTAAGGATGCAAGGAAGACAAGTCTATCAACAAGAATTTCGTTCCCATGGCTTACTCTAGAAGTTTGCCATTTGGAACCCGGAGTTTGAATTACCATAGAAGTGGGCATGTCACAGAATGTCGTGTTATGCAATCGAGCATAGTTCTCGGATATGAATGAATGAGATGCTCCAGTATCGAAAAGAACAGATGCCGGATGGCAGTTAACAAGGAGCGTACCAAGGACGACGTTAGGATCCTCGTGAGCCTCCTCGGCTGAAACATAGTTGACATGGCCACGGGCAGTGGTGGCCGGCTTGGCGTAGAATGTCTTTCCCGCGGGCTTACCACGGCCAACGGACTTTCCAGTTTGATTGGGGTTGTTGTTCTGGGGACACTCTCGGCTATAGTGACCCGGCTCTCCACACTTGAAGCATGTCACCACATTGGGGCGTGGAGCAGCATTAGCAGCGGGGCCACCATAGGGCTTGGGCGGTGCAAACTGCTGGTTGGGACGAGGCGCCTCAAAGGATGGCCTTGGGATGAACCTGGGTGGCAGTGACGTGCTTGGGATCCACACCCGGTGCTTCTGAGCTCCAGAGCCGGATGAAGAGCCAAAATCACATGAGTGCTTGCGTGAAGCGTCATAATCAGTCTAGCCTGTCTCAGCACTGATGGCTTTATTGACCAACTTCTGGAAGGAGGTGCACTCGTGCAGACGAAGATCGCGGCAAAGCTCAGGGCTAAGTCCCTTGCGGAACCTTGCCTGCTTCTTAGCGTCAGTAGATATCTCTTCAGGGGCATAACGTGCCAGATTCCCAAATTCACGACTATATGCATCCACAGTCAGTCTTCCTTGGGTGAAATTGCAGAACTCCTCCCTCTTGCGATCCATGAGACCTTTCGGAATGTGATGCTCACGGAAAGCCTCACTGAATTCAGCCCAAGTAGTAATTTGGCCGACCGGGCGCATAGCTTCGAAGTTTTCCCACCAGAGGCTAGCAGGGCCTTCGAGATGGTAGGCAGCATAGGTAACCTTACCAGCTTCGGCTACGTTGGCAGAACGTAGCTTGTGGGTGATGCTGTGAAGCCAGTCATCCGCGTCGAGGGGCTTGACGGAATGGTTAAACTTTGGTGGGTACAGCTTGATAAAGTCATTGATTGACACCAAGTCATTTCGCTGATGGCGTGCAGTGTTTTGCTCAATCCGCTCTAGCAGGCGGTTAGTATCACGCTTGTTTCTTTCCGCCTCCAGCATCACTTCGGCCAGAGAAGGCGGGTGAGGCAGATTTTCACCCCTAGCTGCACTGGCTTCCCCCTACTCCGTGGCAGCAGGGTTGCTGCGGGTGTTGACCATCATAGGAGAAAAAAAGACAACGGTTTACTCCGGGGCAGCAGGGTTGCTACGGGTGTTGACCATCCTAGGAGAAAACAAGACAACGGTTTAGATAAGGATGGCTCAAACTTAGCAAGGAAGTTCAGAATGTAATGGATAACACGGAATGCAGAGATGTTCATCCGTATGTCATGGTAATATAAAACTGCCATATATATACCAACGGTCATACACATCATACATAGTTTAGTACAAGCCCAGGCTACAGTACAACTATGATGAAAGACGTTACATCTCATCGGAGGCATTCCAAGCTCCTATACATTATTTGTCTACACCTCCGAAATTGATTACACACAAAGTCATATTCCACAAGTCACGTAGGACAGTGGAGATACAACTATTACAATACTAGTGATACTACTACTAACTCAGACAGCTCCGTAGTAGTCCTCATAGAAGTCACCTCCATAGCCTGGAAGTTCAACGTGATCATCCGGGAACAGACGGTCCTGAGGAGCTTGTGGACCAAAGGGGCTAGGATGAGGTCTTGGACCCACAAACGGTGGCCTGCGGGAACCACGGGGTGGGGTGATGCCTCCCACATCACGCCAATCCACCATGTCTGGCAGAGCAGATCTCACAGGATATAGATCCCTTGTATCCATACATCCAGCTTGCACCGCAGGTGCAAACCGAGTCAATGTGGCCCAATGATCAGCACGGGTATTGAAAAGCTCCAACCTCAAGGCCCGATTCTCTCGGTCCTTATCTTCGAGCATCTCGGCAGTGGTACGAGTTAATGAGTCCTCCTGAGTGGAGTCAGCATAGATAGCCTGAAGATACCCTTGCGCTCCTGGAAGTGAAGCTGGCATGTAACGGAAGTCGGTGTTCCGAAGCAGGCCAGTCCGGACTCGCATGATGGTCATCATGGAATAGGCAGCATCCTGCACAGCCATCTCAACAGTAACCCCGAGTCCATAGGAACAGTGAAGGGGCACGGTAGATCCAGGATAAGAAGGAAATATCCTGACGGTGTAGAAATATTGGCTTTGATTAAAGTCTCGGAACTGCTCTTCGACAGTGTATTCGGGATACCAACGGTAACCCGTCTCGATCATTACCCGGACTAACATAGCAGTATGACCGGGCACGTCGAGGCACCGGGTCAGGCGAACCACTTGGTTTTGAGCATGGTTGGCCATCTGAAAGCACAACCACAATGCAAAGGCATTAGAATTTCTAGGGGAAATTGGACAGCATAACAGCTGTAAATTCTCAGAAAAAGATTTGAGACATCCACAACAATTTGCAATACCACTCAACAACATCATATCAAGGTTCTGATTCAACTAGCAACATACTAGAAGTAGTAGAAACTGAACTTTGGCTTGTAACAACAATCCTATAAGGTACTATGGATTAGTAACACGTGAACCTGATAGAAGAAGAGAGCCTAGTCCTTAACCCACGTTGAATGAGAAGAGAATGACTCAGATCAGAGGGCATAAGGTAAAGGAGTAAAAAAGCCCTACGTTCCCTCCCACAATCAATTCCCCTACATATAACTAAAGCATTTCTAGACTCGACATCGACCAGTTTGGCTCAACGAACCTACAGGCAGTCCGGCTCTGATGCCAACGCTGTCAGGACCCTGATTCCAAGCCACATCGATCTAGCCGGTAACACCTCATATCACTTTGCGGCCTCACGCATGGTATCCCATGGGTGTCACCTTACCATGGCCCGGAACTGTTTGCGCCTTTTGGCTCACGTATATGATAGTGTCGCTAGCATCCATGTGACAGAGAACCCGGGCCGACATGGCTAGTCGTGAACCCAAAGCGGCACAGACCTATGGAGACAGGCATACATGAATCACATCGAGCATGTCGGTCATCAGCGAGTGAATCCGGGCTGTAGCACTGGGCTAACAGGACTCCGGGGAACCCGGGCTGTAGCAGGCTAGGCAGGACTCCGGATGTCACCGCGTGACATTTCCCCGAAGGGACAGACATAGGAACGACGTGAAACACATGCCGGCCAGTCAAGTGTCATGAGCAGTAGTGCTGGGCTAGCAGGACTCCGGTGAACCGGGCTGTAGCGGACTACTATAGCTCGAGGAATACTAGACTACATTTCCCCATAAGAAGGGCTGCCAAGGATAAACAACTAGATTGTCGGATCCCACTCATACCAAGCATTTCAATCATACACAGAATATGCCCGATATGAGTACATACAACATGGCATCACAACAAAACTCTACAACTCAAGTACTTTATTTAAAGGCTCCAGAGAGCCATACATAACATGTTCATACAGATAGGGGTCACATGACCCGACACTCAAGTTATACAAACATACAAGCACAAGCGGAAGCAACTAGTCTGGGTACAGACACTAGAAAGAAAGAAGGCTTCTCGAAGCCTGTCTATCTACATAGGGCCCTCCATGGCCAGGATCACCACCTGGGTGGCTAGTCACTCGTCGACATCAAGGTCTACATAAAACCCATCGGAGGGGGCGGTGTTGTCGTCTGAAAACAATAAATAAGCAAACATGAGTACAAGGTACTCAGCAAGTCTTACATCAGAACCTAATATACATGCTCATTCTCAAGAAGGTGGTGGGGTTATTGCAGCAAGCCAGCTTTGACTCTTGGCTAAGCTATCCTACGGAACTCCACTAGTAAAATAGTTTTTGCACACGAGTCCACTACCCACCAACACAATACTCCACCGGGGATCCTCTCTCGTCATCCTACGAGAGGGCCATCCTCGGTACTCACACTTATCTTGAGTCTTTTAGTAGTAATCATTAACTTGTCTATGAACTGTATAGGCAACCAAGTAGTCCTTTACCGCGGACGCGGCTATTCAAATAGTTTTATACCCTGCAGAGGTGTACTTCGTCACACATGTTTCCACCACTTAGCGTCTGCACACGACATGTGCTCGGCAGACTTCAAGCGAAAACCGACGTGGGTGTAGACCACGACCTGACTAACCTCACAAGTCTCTAGTCCAGGTTTATCGCCTATTCAGGTTCCATCCACAAGGAAATCCGGCCGGGGTGTCCTCAACGGCCCCAAACGATGTGTGCAGGGTTCCCGAGACACCAAACGGGTGACTCGGTACACCGTGCCACGATGTATCTACCGCATCATAGCCCACCCCTAGGGTCAGCGCTACGCACGGCCGCCAACACATAACCTACAAACACCAGAAACTAGTTGCAACTCCTGGACAAAGGACCAGATGGGTCAGTAAGTCGAGTGGGGTCGTATTTCAGGTCCCAATGTGTGGTAGTAACTGAATCTTAAATCATGCATACATATCTCAGTTCTTATGGACGGTCTCAATGAAACAACCCACCATGTACTCCTACATGGCCTCTCATCGATACCTTTACCAAAACATGTTCAACACATCCCTCACATTACCGACATAATCATATCACTCTAGCCCATCACCCAGATGAACCAGACCTGACACAACTCTAAGCATAGCAGGCATAGCAAGGTAGGAATCACATACATGGCTCAATCAACTCCTACACATGCTAGTGGGTTTCATCTAGTTACTGTGGCAATGACAGGTCATGCAGAGGATAAGGGTTCAACTACCGTAGCACACAGCAGTTTGAATCGCGTTGTCTTAATGTAGTAAACAAGAGCAGAAGCGAGAACATGGGTTTGTATCGGAATGATCAATGGGTTGCTTGCCTGTTGTAGAGGTAGTAGGGTACTGCCCTTTAGAAGGATACTCGGGGTTATCCTCGGAGGCAGAACCTACCACGGAAGACACACCGAACATAATCAACACATGGCAATATGCAACAATATGATGCATGCTATGACATGGCAAGATGAAAGTGTCTTGGCCTAATGCAAGCTAAAACAGAAGGGGATGAACTCATTTGAATCAAAGATTCAAATATTAGCTCATTAAACATGGCCTTATTAGTGCATTACCTTATTCTGCTTAAACAGCAAGGTTAACTTGTTTTGTCATGCATGAAACCATTACAGATGGATAGATTGAATTTTTCTGATCATTTTTCATATATAAATCTTTGCATCTGGAGCTATGGTTGATTTTCTATGATTTTTAGAAGTTTTGGCTATTTTCTGGAATTTCCTATTAAAGAATAAATCCAGTAATTGAATTAATGCATCAGCATGACATAGGTGTGACGTCAGCGGTCAACTGGGTCGCCCAAGTCAAACCTGACTGGTGGGCCCTCTCTGTTAGTGACTCAGCTAATTAACAGAGTTGAATTAACTCTAATTAACTGTCAGTGGGGCCTGGGCCCACAAGTCAGTGAGAGAGAGTTAGTTAATGAGGTCATTAACCTCTAACAGAGTGATTAGCTCTAATTAAAACTAATCTAATTTAGTTAGGAGCCGGCCCCACATATCAGTGACCCAGGCGGGGTCAAACTGGGGTCAAACCCCTGGTCAGCAGGGTCAATCCCGCCGATGTTGAGTCGCTGGCGAGGCCGAGACGGCAGAGAGCGTCGGAAACGCTGCTCCGGCCACGGTTCGATGCGCAGGTGGGTGCTACGGGTAGCTGGCGGTGTGGCGCATCCAATGGTGGCGTTGGTTGGTGCTGGGGTGGCTGGGAACGACGACGGCGTCGAGCCGGGCGGCGGCCGGAGCTCGGCCGTTGGTGGTTTTGCTGCTGCAGCGAGCTAGCAGGGAAACGGACGCACTAGCGAGGCGCTACGAGGTGCGGTGAGTGCGTTAAGCACCCGTGCCTGACCAAATGGTCACCGGAGTGACGCCGGCGTCGAGCTCGCGCGGCGGCGTGCTACGGTGAGCAAGGGGGCGGCGTCTACGGCGAGCAAACGAAGCAGAGAAGAGGGGGGTTCGGTAGAGGAGCTCACGGCGGTTGCAGAATGCGTCTCGGCGGGCTCGGGGGAGGTCGGACGACGTCGGGGCGTTGCCGGCGATCTCGGCGGACCGAGGAAGAAGAAGGCGTCGGGCTCGGTGCTTGGAGGCGTTCGGCGTCACGTGAGTCGTCGAGGAGGCGGAGACGATGGAGGCGGAGCTCACGGGCACGTCAGGGAGGCGAGGGGGTGGCTCTGGTGACGACTACGGCGAACGGCGGCGAGGTTGGCGCTCGGCCATCGCGGGAGAGGGTGAGGGAGACGAGGGGGAGAGAGGGGAGGAGTGCAGGGGGGTGCTGGGCGTCTCCGTGGCGCTCGGATGGGGACGAGGAGGCAGCGGGAGGTGGAAGCAGGAGGTGGCCGCGGGTGCGCGCGCCGGTGACACGCCTCTGCCTACTGGCAGAGGTGGGTGACGACTGGCACAAGCCAGGTGGGCTGGGCCAACACAGGTGAGGCCCAGGTGGGTTTCTCTCTCTCTTTTTCGTATTTGTTTTCTTTTTCTATTTTTTTCTGCAACTGTTGGGCTTTATTAAAAATACCTAGACATCTTCAAAAATCATGAAAATAATCAGGGGCTCTGTTTAGATTATTCCCAACAGCCCACACTTATTTCCAGAATTATTTGAGCATTTAAATTATTTTATAGCATTTAAATGCTCAAATTCAAATACTTATGATTTAATTCAGAGAATCCAGAATGTCCTAGAAAAGAGTGCATCATTTTTGCCAGGGGTTTTAGCCCAATCCAGAAATGATGAACTTTTTGTGAAGGGCATTTTGGGTTCATTGAAAATAATTTTAGTAAACCCTAGTTGTTTCCAGGGGGGTGCTGGGGGTTCTGTCTTCCCCATTTCAAATTTAAGAGGAATTTAAACATGATGCACACTCTAATGCTTGATCTAACTAGGTTGTGACACCATCACATCATTCTCTAATGATATGATCCCGTTCATCAAATGACAAGACGTGTCTATGGTCAGGAAACTTAACCATCTTTGATTAACGAGCTAGTCAAGTAGAGGCATACTAGGGACACTCTGTTTGTCTATGTATTCACACATGTACTAAGTTTCCGGTTAATACAATTCAAGCATGAATAATAAGCATTTATCATGATATAAGGAAATATAAATAACAACTTTATTATTGCCTCTAGGGCATATTTCCTTCAAGAATTACTTCAAAAAGCATTATTATGCATAAAACATCATAAATAACAATAAGAAAACATGATGCAAAATGGACGTATCACCCTGCAAAAACAAGTTAGATGTCATCTACTTTGTTGTTGCAAGTTTTACGTGGCTGCTACAGGCTTCTAGCAAGAACCGTTCTTACGTACGCATAAAACCACAATGGTGATTCATCAAGTTTGCTGTTTTAACCTTGTTCAAGGACCGGCCGTAGTCAAATCCGATTCAATTAAAGTAGGAGAAACAGACACCCGCGAGCCACCTTTATGCAAAACTAGTTGCATGTCAGTCGGTGGAACCGGTCTCATATGCGTGGACATGTAAGGTTGGTCCGGGCCGCTTCATCCCACAATACCGCTGATCAAAATAAGACGTCGGTGGTAAGCAATATGACTATCACTATCCACAACTCTTTGTGTTCTACACATGCATATCATCTACGCATAGACCTGGCTCATGATGCCACTGTTGGGAAACGATGCATGGAAAACAAAAAATCTACGCACACGCAATAATATATCCATGGAGATGCATAGCAACAAGGGGGACAGTGTATCCATGTACCCTCGTAGACTGTAAGCGGAAGCGTTTCACAACGCGGTTGATGTAGTCGAACTTTCTTCGCGATCCAACCGATCTAGTACCGAACGCACGGTACCTCCGCGCCCTACACACATTCAGCTCGGTGACGTCCCATGCCTTCTTGACCCAGCAAGACATTGAGGTAGTAGATGAGTTCCGTCAGCATGACGGCGTGGTGACGGTGATGGTGAAGTGATCTCCGTAGGGCTTCGCCTAAGCACTACGAAAATATGACAGGGGTATAAACGGTGGAGGGGGCGCACACGGCTAACAATTGATCCGGTGTGTGCTAGGTGCCCCCTTCCCACATAAATATAGGTGGGAGGGGGAGGGGAGAGGCCAGAGCACGCCCTAGGGCTGTCCGCTGGCCCCTTAGGGGCCCTACCTTGCCCTGCACCCCATGCCATGTTTTCCCAAGGGGGAAGGAAAGAGGGGGGAGAGGGAAGGAAGTGTGAATCCTAATCCACACTTTCCTTTCCCTTCTCCCCTTTCCTTCTCCTCCTTAGGCCGGCCCATATGGGGGGCGCAGCAGCCCCTTGTGGCTGGTGAGTTTCCCCTCTTGGCCCATAAGGCCCATATCTTTTGTCGGGGGCGCCCAGAACCCCTTCTAACGACCTGATAAGTACCCGGTACCCCCCGAAACACTTCTGGTGTCCGAATACCATTGTCCTATATATCAATCTTTACCTCTCAACTATTTCGAGACTCCTCGTCATGTCTGTGATCTCATCCGAGACTCCGAACAACATTCGGTCACCAAATCACATAACTCATATAATATTATATCGTCATCGACCGTTAAGCGTGCAGACCCTACGGGTTCGAGAACTATGTAGGCATGACCGAGACACCTCTCCGATCAATAACCAATAGCGTAACCTGGATGCCCATATTGTCTCCTACATATTCTACAAAAATCTTTATCGGTCGAACCGTTATGGCAACATACGTAATTCCCTTTGCCCATTGGTATGTTACTTGCCCGAGATTCGATCGTCGGTATCTTCATACCTAGTTCAATCTCGTTTGTGGCACGTCCCTTTACTCGTTCCGTAATACATCATCCCGTGACTAACTCCTTCGTTGTTTTCTTGCAAGTTTATGATGTGTATTACCGAGAGAGCCCAGAGATACCTCTCTGATACTCAGAGTGAAAAATCATAATCTCAATCTATGCCAACTCAACAAACACCTTCGGAGATACCTATAGAGCATCTTTATAATCACCCAGTTACGTTGTGATGTTTGATAGCACACAAGGCATTCCTCCGGTATCCGGGAGTTGCATAATCTCATAGTCGAAGGAATATGTATTTGACATGAAGAAAGCAATAGCAATAAAACTGAATGATCATTATGCTAAGCTAACGAATGGGTCTTGTTTATCACATCATTCTCCTAATGATGTGATCCCGTTATCAAATGACAACTCATGTCCATGATTAGGAAACCTTAACCATCTTTGATCAATGAGCTAGTCAAGTAGAGGCTCACTAGGGACACGGTGTTTGTTTATGTATTCACACATGTATTTAGGTTTCCGATCAATACAATTCTAGTATGAATAATAAACTTTTATCATGAATAAGGAAATATAAAATAACAATTTTATTATTGCCTCTAGGGCATATTTCCTTCACGAACCTGGATAAACCCCTCGTGTGACCTCCGATCCATGACTTCCAGCTGCACTTGGACCCCTACCGAGGGATTTGACGGGAATTTGCTCCGTCAGCGTCAACGATGCAATTCTCTCTTAACAGCTCTGATGGTTCCAAGGGAAACCCTAGGTCCGGTTTCCTTAGACTAGACGATAACATCTCCTGCTTCGTGTACCCACTTGGGGGCAATGTTGGGGAGGTTTGTGTTATAGCTGCCACTTTACATGCCTCTCTGGTGCCGTGGTTTGGTTGGCTGAGGCATGGAGATGGTGCGTGGGGGCGAGCAGCGGCGATCCTTTGTTGCATCCTCACATCGTGGGCCAGTGCGTGGCGGCATTAACGATGTTGTTGGTCGGCGGTGTGGATGATGGGGACATGGTTGTTCGATGGTGCTGGTAGTGGCATACCACGGTCATGGCGCGGTAGTGGCAGCTCGTGATGTATTGTCTACGGGCATGTCCAGATTTACCATTAACATACACTTGCTCCGGGGGCATGAGATCGACATAGTGTCTCCAATGTGTGATTTCGGTGGTGTCGTCATATTTCACCCCCTACGATTTGCATCATACATGTGTCAATTGATATTCCCTCCGATCCTAAATATGTCTTTTTAGATATTCTAATATAAACTACATACGGAGTAAAATTAGTCAATCTACACTCTAAAATACGTTTATATACATCCGTATATAGTTCATATTGAAATCTTTAAAAAAATACTTATATTTAGAAACGGAGGGAGTACATCCTAGCCGTGCAGAGGATGTATATGTATTCGTTGTGTTTTTATCTCCTTGGCGTTTCATCATGAGATAATAAAACATTGCCATTTTTTCTATTAAAAACAATGCTGCATGCCTGATTGCTGCGGGTTGGTCGAATAATTGACCGCCCATTCGACCCGTTTGTTTGTTTGTCCATGGAAGCGAATTCCCGCTTTAATTGTTTTGTAACAAATGAACCTGAGATGCCAGCGCAGTTGTTGAAAACTCGAAACACAACAAATAATTCGGCCTGAGTAGGACTCAAGAGCCGCCCAGCTCACCCCATCCATTCCCCTTCAAAAATTATATCCGCGTCAGCGTCACCGGTGGATTGGTCGGTCCTTCTTGTTCTCTCGCGCATGGTGCCAGGGTAATCCATGGCCAGGGTGCGCGCACTCGCTAACCACCACCACCACCATGAGTCCCGCATGGGCGCCGCGCGCTTCAGGAGGGAAAAAGGAGCTCGTCCGCCGTCCCGTCCCGTGAATGGAAATGTGGAGAAGACGGGGGAGGCGATGGGTCATTGATGAGGCCTCCTCACTTTCGGTTCCGTTCCGTGCTGTTGCCGCCCGCCGTCATGGAAAAATCGAAAGCGAGGTGAGCCGGAAGCTATACTCGTGCACGGAACAACGGGCACGCTGGAAAAGAGTGCCGCGCGCCCATCATGCGGACGGTTCCAGTCTCCCGGCATGCAAATCCGGGAGGGATATCGGGTCGCCATCCGGTCGAACCCTCGTGCATCTTCTGGAATCTGGACCAGACGCGTACAGCTTGTTACACACAGCCGATGCTGGCGCATCATGCAATATTTTTGGATTAAGCAGTGTTTCGGATAGAAACTTTGATTAGAGGGTGGCCGTGACGTGCCTACGCATGATCAGCAACCAATAAGCAGTTGTTCATTAGTGGCGAGCCCAGACAAATGTCAACAATACAAATTTTGCCGCCAAATGCTCGTAGCAAACCAGTGACTGCTGACTTGGTGCCTGCATTTCGATTGGTTTTACCAAGTTACTGGTGCTTCACACAGCACGCTCAGCAGGCAAATAAGCTGACGACGTACCTGCCATCACCTCAAATCATGGATTCTGTACGTGCATTCACCCGTCGCCAGACGAAACTGGGCCACTGATTAAAATCAAAATATATAAGCTCCACCGTATTAGGCGCAGCCAGCAGTGAGCCATCTGCTCTGGGGTGATGCAATGATGAGGGCCGTGGGCGGCAAAGTTTATAACCTAGAAACAAGACACCAACGGGAGACACCCTTATCTTCCACTAATAAACCCAGCCACTAAACAAAACTAGTTAATCGCAAAGGGAGCGCCCTGCGCCGGCCTTTCGCCGAGAGCCAGTAGCCGCCCCGCGCCTCGCCGCCATAAATACCACGCCCGTGTCCTCGTCGTCTCACACCACCACACAGAGCTTCGGCGCACTCGCACCTTGGGCACCACCACACACACCCACCCTAGCTTGTCGATCGGCTGAGGAGCGCGACGATGGCCAAGGACATCGAGGCGGCGCCACCCGGTGGGGAGTACGCGGCCAAGGACTACTCCGACCCGCCGCCGGCGCCGCTCTTCGACGCCGAGGAGCTGACCAAGTGGTCCCTGTACCGCGCGGTGATCGCCGAGTTCGTGGCCACGCTCCTCTTCCTCTACATCACCGTGGCCACCGTCATCGGGTACAAGCACCAGGCGGACCCCGCCGGCCCCAACGCCGCCGACGCGGCCTGCAGCGGCGTGGGAATCCTCGGCATCGCCTGGGCGTTCGGCGGCATGATCTTCGTGCTCGTCTACTGCACCGCCGGTGTGTCGGGTGGCCACATAAACCCGGCGGTGACCTTCGGGCTGTTCCTGGCGCGCAAGGTGTCGCTGGTGCGCGCGCTGCTCTACATCATCGCGCAGTGCCTCGGCGCAATCTGCGGCGTCGGGCTCGTCAAGGGGTTCCAGAGCGCCTTCTACGTGCGCTACGGCGGCGGCGCCAACGAGCTCAGCTCCGGCTTCTCCAAGGGCACCGGCCTCGCCGCCGAAATCATCGGCACCTTCGTTCTCGTCTACACCGTCTTCTCCGCCACCGACCCCAAGCGCAGCGCCCGTGACTCCCACGTCCCAGTAAGTTATCACCCTCCTCTCAGCATGCGTACCAGTGATTCAGTTAACTAGTGATGCTGCATGGAAATAGCTATGATAAAGCAGGTCTACGGATATTCTCTACCGGTACTGATGCATCAGTACCCACTAGTACCACTCGCTAGTTCAGTCCCTAGCTAGAGCTAGTTAATTTGATTCATTATATGCAGCAACTGTGAGGTGGCAAACCGCTTGTGATTAGCATTAGACAAGCACTTTGTAGATAGGGACATGGTAGGAAAGTCCTACATAATTTTTCGCTGATATGATTGTTTAGATTTGGTGAACCGTCCTTTTCAAGGCTGCATATCAGCATGAAAACATTCATGTATTTTTCCTAGCTAGCTCTCCTTTTTGTTACATACATGGCTTTGAAATACAAAGGCGGCTGTTTTATGAGTTTGTTTATGGTAGTGATGTATTAAGCTAGAGTTAATCATTGAGAAGTGGCTAAATAGATGGATGTTGTGATGAATTGTTCAGGTGCTGGCTCCTCTGCCAATCGGCTTCGCGGTGTTCATGGTGCACCTGGCCACTATCCCGATCACCGGCACCGGCATCAACCCGGCAAGGAGCTTGGGGGCTGCTGTGATCTACAACAACGAGAAGGCCTGGGACGACCACGTATGTACCACCATTGCCCCCCATGCATCTCTCTGCTAATTATTAATATTGTTCTCACAGTTACTATTTCAGTAAGCAGTGGCCACAATCACCTCGAAGACTATTACATAAAAATAAAAGAAAACAAAGAGAACTTGTGTGGTGTTCCTCATCCATAAGAACAGATAGAATATACTGCATATCTTATCGAACGGCACAAGATAGCTAGGATATATAACTTTATTAAACCCATGCTGCACTATGTCATCCCAAATGACTGGTTCGCGATCACTTGCAGACTCAAAGCTTAAAAGAACTAGACATAAAACTTTTGTGGTATTCCTCGTCCATAAGTTCAAAAGTAGCAATCAGAACGCTGAGCAGGTCGATTATTTTGGCCAAGGACCCGGGATAAGGATCACTTAATAAACTCAAGCGATGTCACACCCCACTGATTAGCCTTGAAGTTCTTTTTGTATAGTCTTGTAGCTTATGTATGATATATCTGCAAAAAAATACTATTTTTGGAGCAATACACACTGCCCAATCTCGTCCCACTCCCACCTGCTCCACCATCCAACTACCCTAGAAACTCTTATATAGCTCTATCTAATGTACCTAACTACTTAGTGCCATCTTGTATGCCCATAGTTTTGTAGAGAGTGCAATTAGGAGGAAATTAATTCAAATTACTCTGAGACATCTTATGCTTACATTTGTGGCCATTGTGGTTGCAGTGGATCTTCTGGGTGGGGCCATTCATCGGCGCCGCCATCGCCGCCTTGTACCACCAGTACGTGCTGAGGGCCAGCGCCACCAAGTTCGGCTCGTCCGCCTCCTTCGGCAGCCGCTAGATCGACGGCCGGCCGCCGTTCTCGATGGTCGGAGGCACTGAACTGTAGATATATCAGAGGACAGAGGGGCCTCCAGTGTGTGCTGCTGTTCGGGTCCTGGATTCTGCTGGTCTTTGCACGCGTCTCTCTTTTCCTCAGCTCGCCGCCGCGTTTGCTGCTTGTTTTCTCTACCGATCGAGTGTGTCTTCGTTAGTGTTTGCTTCCATTGCATGTACTATCTGTGAACGATGAGGATGATGTACTGTCAATCTGTCATGTATGCGTCCAGGTAATTTGGGGGGAAATTTGAAATGCAATGTGTACGTAAGATTCGGGTTGTGAGCTGCTTGCATGTTTCGTACTCGTCCCTATACCAGCAAATCTGATCAAATCTGTACGGACCACGATTTGCATTCGGCATGGACGGCATGGCCCGATGGCCGATGGGTGCAGCGTTTTGAACTGTGAGTAGGACTTTATGGTCCTGTATCAGTCTGTGGCGTTATCTGGATCATGATTATCCGTAAACTGAAACCAAACGGGAGGAGGGGGTTTGTGGGAGTCCGGACACGAGAAAACATCATTCTCTGCCCTCTAGCCCATCCAAAAAGAAGGTGGAGCCCGCACTTTTGTTGCAACCCGCACTCTTTCCGCGTGAAAACCCCTCACTCTCATCTTTCGTCCCCGTCGCTCTCTACCCAATTCCTGCCCCTTTCTCTCACCCTCTTCTTCCTTCCATCGCCGACACATGGAACCGTCATAGAAGCTGTCGGAGATGGAGGTGTTTGTGGTGTCGAAGGATCCGAGCACCACGCTCGCCCGGAAGATCAGCTCGGCTACGCGGCAAACTCGTCGCGTCAAAGTGAAGTCCACAAAAGGAGGAGAAGCCCAAGAAGTCGATGGTCGTCGGTGGGCTTGGTTGTGGCATTGGGCGTGGAGGTCGTGGCGGACGCCGCCAGACGGGCGCGCCCACCGAGAAATCTTCACTGTCGTGCATTGTTGCTTGAAGTTGAATGGGTAACCGAAGTGAAACCTTTTCATAGCCAAGACCGCTGCCCAAGCCAACGAGGAAGAGACCAGTGACCCTCCCGACCCAACCCAAGAACCACCGAAGTAGGATAGACGATTTTTACGGGGGAAGAAGTGGGCGGAGGAGAGGGCGAAGAGAGAAAGTGTGATGGCCAAGCTGACGGAGTGGTTCGAGGACATCTTGTCGAAGAAGGAGGAGGCATGAGTGAAGCGCTCGGACCTCACGGAGGAGAAGAAGGCGAAGAGGTTTAAATTGTTGATGGAGGCGACGGACAAGAAGTTCAAGCTCGAAAAGAAGAGGACCATGATCGAAGAGAGAAAGGTCACGCTTGAGGAAAAGAAGTTCCAGATCGCCGCCAATGCGGAGGACGCCAAGATGTTGTCCTTGAATGTGGCCACTTTGGATGCCGACGCAAGAATGATCGTGCAATCCGCCCACTACTAGATGTTACAGCGGCAGAATGATGAGTTGATAGGGGCGGACAATGAGGACACGGCGGAGGCGGAAGCGGAGGCTGCCTACGCGGCAGCGACGACACCTTGATCAGAGAGCGGGTAGCTGGGATGCCGGTCCGGCAAGGCAGAAACAGCTTCGCCGTCTCACCACCCCAAGCCAAACTCGAAGACTTCCTAAAGTAAACCTGAAAAGAACACCAATGACGATGCACGCTAGGTCTGTGACTGATGTCGAGCTCGCCACCGGCGAGGACCATGCATCGACTTTCTCTTCTTCGGTGACCTAGCCAGGTCGGGGCACCGTTGAAGATCACCGCACTAGATCACTAACACTGTCGTCGAGCACCACGTGACGAAGACCGCAACTCGAGCACACATCTCCTTTGTCATCTCTTCGACTCCTCCACGAGTAGGCCACCAGGAGGCAGCAAGAGATGGAGTAGCTGGGACAACTGCTCTGGTTTTGGTCGTCCGCTAGACCTCTCTCACAAAACGATCATTGCCCCTTGCTTAATTCATCAATTAACTCATAAACTAACTAAATGGCCATGCGTTGCCACAGAGATACAAAGTACTTTAAAAACACAATAATTAAAACAATTTTTTTGGCACGACCTAGAGTATCAACATAGTATCTAGGAAAAGGCAACCACCATGCACCTTCAACGTACAAAGTTCTCGGTGGAGCAAGCGGGGTCATTATTATAAAGGGCATTCTCCTCCCGATTAGCGCAAGAAGGACAATACCGATCTATTGAGTCGTCATCTAAAGGATGCACATGTAGGAATTTAATCCAATAAAACCAGCACCAATACCCAAAAGTACCTTGTGTTGTTTGAAGAGTTATTAAGAAGTAGTATTTGCATGTGTCAGCATCACCCTTATCACCATGAACAAAATGAAGGACAACTAGAAGAAAAGTAATCTCAAACAAAGAAGTATTGTAAAAAGAAGGACCCGTTTAGGGGACTCCAACTGGTACCCCAGGTTCCCCCACCTCTCCTAAAGTTGGTGCCCCCCCCCCTCAGATAGAGGAAAGGTGTGGAGGACATTAACATCTTTCAGCTTGAGCGACACAACATATGACCTGCTAAAAGCTACTCTAGGAGATTCCCAGAAAAGGGTGACCCTAAAATGATCTTAGTGGAGCCCCTAAAAATCATCTTTTCAGGGAGCACTCCTTAGACAATTCCTAGTAATTTAGCACCTATATTGCATTATCTTCCATTTATCTCCTATTCATGCATATGAACTACATTTAAACTCCAACTTTGCATCTAATAATTCAAACTTGTATGTTTCTACGACACATAATTGAACAACTTTTCAAATGATAGTTTTGAGACTTTCAAATTCAAATATACCATAGGCTCCAAAATGTACTAGATAATCTAAATAAAAATGATGAAACATCACGAAACTATTGCACATGTTACTATCACGAATGCATATATGCTCAACAAGGTCGTCGTGAAAGATACTCGGTTGATGACATGTTTTCTACCCTTCGGTGGATCTCAATAAATCTCTAGTGTCAGTTAGTAACTCTCTCATGGGTTAGAGTTGTTCCACAAAACATTGTATTATGGACTCTATTCTTACCTTGAGGGTTTGATATTGTTTTAAAAAAGTTTGATCAAGCGGAATAGATGGCATCTTCATGTAGTATCCAACATTGTAGTTGTAAGTGCATCTAGTGCCACCCCTAGTTGGTTTTGGAGTATTGACGACAAACCTAGTTGAGGGGCTAATGTGTTTGTGAGAATTGCAGGAAAACACAGGTAGAAGTCCCTCATGGATTCGGTTTTACTACCAGAGATGACCCCTAAAAATGTATGAAGACATTGAAGACAAAGGTGGTATATGAAGATATTCACATTGAAGACTATGACAACAGAAGACACGTTATGAAGCCTATGGAACTCGAAGACTTAGATCTTTCATAGTTCTTTTTATTCTTGTTGAGTCATAGGAACCACTGTACTGTTAAGTGGGGTCCAGGAGAACCAGTCAGAATGACTGAAGTGATGCCTAAATCAAAAACCTATGTCTTCGAGTGAAGACAATGAGAGCGAATCTTGTCCAGAGCCGGACAAGTCAGCTTTGCTTGTAGCCCAAGTAAAGTTGCCATGAAAGTTCGAAATCTGACCGTTGAGACACATGTCAGTTCCTTAGTGACCCAGGGTCATTTCGGACAAATCAGGTCGGGTTGCCAAGTGGCTATAAATAGCCCACCCCCACAACCATAAATGGTTGGCTGCTCAGATTTTAGTGCACGGCTTTTGTCGTTTGAGAGCAACCCACCTCGAAGCCTTTGAGAGAAAATTCCTAGTGAGGAGAAAAGCCCTAACCACCCAGAGCCAGAGTAAATTGGGCATCACTTGAGTCTTCTTATCTGTGTGATCTGAAGACTTATTACACTTGAGGACTGTGAATCCTCCAGACGGTTAGGCGTCGCGTTCAGAGCATCCAAGAGACATTGTGGATTGCCAGTGAACGAAGTCTGTGAAGGTTTGGGAGTCTACCTTGAAGACTTACCAGAGTGATTGGGCGAGGACTAAGTGACCTTAGCTCAAGGAGAATACGGTGAGGACTTGGTGTCCTGAACTGTGTGTTCAGGACTGGGTGTCCGGGACTGTGTGTCCTAAGGTTTAAATACCTAGCCGCTCCAACCAGACGTACAGTTGTCACAGCAACTGGAACTGGTCCAACATATCATTGTTTTCAACGAGTCACTGGTTTCATCTTCACTTCCTTCCCTTGCTGTTACTTATTGTGAAGTCATTGCATGCTTGCTTTATCATTTGTCTTCACAACGTGAATGCATGATCTGTGTGGCTTCATAACTTCTTCCCACTTGATCCTTATTACACTGAAGCTGTTTGTCACTGTGCTTTCACTCTGTTGAATACATGACCATGGCTGGCCTAGTGTAATCTAACTTCCGCTGCATAGTAATAGGCATAATCTTCAATGTTTGTCTTCAGAACTCCCAAGTTTTGAAGACTTTCATAAAAATCGCCTATTCACCCCCCCTCTAGTCGATATAACGCACTTTCAATTGGTATCAGAGCAAGGTGCTCCCTTGTTCTGTGTGATTCGGTTTAACCACCTGGAGTTTTAGCTATGTCGATTGCAGGGATAATCAAAGTCTCCGCTGCCTGCCCCGTCTTCGATGGAACTGAATATCCCTACTGGAAGAATAAGATGCGCATGCATCTTGAAGCCATTGATGTCGACCTATGGTATGTCGTCGAGAACGGCGTTCCCAAGGCTGGAGAAGGTGTCACTGCTGCTGATGTCAAGAAATTCGTTCAACTGGACTCTACTGCCAAGAATATCATCTATGGTTATCTGACCAAAGGACAGTATGGCCGTGTGAGTGCCTTGAAGACATCCAAACTGGTCTGGGACTGGCTCTCCAAAGTTAATGAAGGCATCTCAAACCAGAGAGATCAAAGAATCAGTGTCCTTCGCAATCTCTTCAACCGCTTCAAGCAAAATGACAATGAGAATGTCCAGCACACATTTGACAGACTCACTGACATCACAAACGAGCTTCAAGCCCTCGGCGCCACTGAGATCACCAAACATGAAATCGTCAAGACGCTGCTGAGATCACTTGATAGTTCGTTTCACATCCTGGCCCTGATGATTCAAGAACGTCCTGATTTCAAGACACTCGATCCGTCTGACATACTTGAGAGGCTCAACACACATGAGTTTCAGCTTTCTGAGAAAAGAGATATCTACGGTCCAAACTATGGGCGAACTCGCACCTTGAAGGCAAAAGCTGTCTCCTCATCTGAAGAAGAATCTGACTACAGTTCTGATGATCCTGAAGACATTGGAAGAGAACTTGCAATGCTAGTGAAGAAGTTCCAAAAATTCACCAAGAAGAAAGGCTTCAGAAAATCTTCACGATCAAGCTCAAGGAATGATGAAGCTTCTGCTCATGACTACAAGAAGAAAACATGTCACAAGTGCAAGAAAACTGGACACTTCATCTCTGAGTGTCCACAGTGGGACAATGAGAACAGAAGGAAGAAGAAGAGCAAGGAATATGATTCTGACGACAAGAAGAAAAAGAAATACTCAAAGTCTTCTTCCAAGTCTTCATCACACAAGAAGAGCTCATCTGGCAAGGCACGTGCGTTTGTTGGAAAGGAGATGGATTCAGAGGAGGAGTCCGCATCTGAGGAGGCAGAGGTGGAGTCTGAGGAGGAGTCTGATTCTGGCATTGCGAGTCTGGCTACAGCATACGTCGCCAAGTCCATCTTCAACACTGAAGACAATGACTGCATCACCGACACCGACGCAAATCACAAGAACGACTCCACTCCTACCTACTGCTTCATGGCACGCGGTGCCAAGGTAAACACACGCACTACTCGCTATGAAACATCTAGTGACGATGACTCTGAATGTGATTCAAAACCTAGCTACAAAACACTTGCTAAAATTGCAACTGAACAACAGAAAGCTATGGAACATATTCAAAAACTGTTAGACAGAAGCGATGATCTGTTGGGTGCTGAAATGACTCGATCTGAATCCTTAATTGAAGACATAAAAAACCTTCACGTTAAGTATCAGGAACTTGAAGATCGTCATGATACTCTCTCAACAACTCATGAAAAGCTTTCCTATGATTATCTTCAAAGGAAGCAAGAACTTGAGAAATTGAGGGTGGCTCATGAAGATCTTCAAAAGGAAAATGAGTCACTTCGCTCCGAACAGATCAGTCCCGCTCAGGAAGGATTTGAACCACCATGTCTTAAATGCATTGAGCGTGATAATGCTAATTCTGTTGCTGAATGTTCCACTGCTACTGCTGTTGCAATATCTTCAACTGTTGACGTGGTAACTAACCCCTCTGCTGAGGATACCACTGCTATTGCTGATGAGAATGCTAGTTGAAGACATTGCTTGAAACAGGGATGTACAAAAGTCTTAAAGGACATCAGACACTATGTGATGTCCTCAAGAAGCAGATCCTGAATCGAAACCCTAGGAAAGAGGGTGTTGGATTTGTGAGGAAAATCAATGCAGATGGCTCTTACTGGAAACCTGAGCAGTACCCCAAAACCACATGGGTTGCTGCAAAGGAACTTTCAGCAGATCCATCCAACTTATCTGGCTTCACTTGTGCTAACCCCATTATCATTGATGAATCCTTTGATGCAAACTATAAACTGTTTAAGAATCAGAATGGTGAAGTGTTTGCCAGGTACATTGGTACTAACTGCAGGAATGGACCGCCTATGAAGAAGATCTGGGTTTCCAAAAGGTGTCTAGAAAATCTTCCTGTGAATGTCTTCATGACACCTCACTTAAAGAAGACAAACCTCAGACCAAAGGCTTCATATGGTCCAAAGGCTTCATACAAACAGAGGACTCACCTGAGTCGCACTAACGCAAATATTTTGCAGGGAAACTATACTCAGGCATATGAATATGAGAGCGGTTCATCGAATCGTGTTCATGTGACCAAAAATTATTCTGCTTATTCCTATGAGTATTATTGTCCACCTGCTAGACTGTTTGCTAAGGCTTCAAAGCCAAAATTCTCAGATGCTGCACTTAGACTTATTGCTTCTAAGCCACCCTTGAAGATGTGGGTGGTTAAGAAAGCTTAACTCTCTTTTGCAGGGAAAGGTCTCCAGCAGAAAAACAAAATCTTCTGATGCTATTGCTGGGGACCTTAAAAATCTTGTAGGGCGCAAGATAAAATGCCCGAATGGCATCATTATGTACTTTGCTCCTGAATCGCATGCTACTCTCCCTATTAGTCCTAATCTGGATCTAAGTTTTCATAACCCACTAGTTCGTCAAATGTTTATACTTCACAATTCTCTTCGTGAAGCCTATCCCCCTAACTGCACTCTAGGGTACGACACCAGCGACTTCAAAGTCTTCAGAATGAATTATTGACAGTGGGTGTACAAATCACATGACTGGCAGAAGAAGCCTTCTTATGAACTCAACTTTACGTCCATCCGACAAGAGCCACATCACATTTGCTGACACTGGTAAAAGTAAGGTATTGGGTCTAGGTAGAGTTACAATCTCAAAGGATCAACACATGGATAAAGTCATGCTTGTTGAATCCCTTGGCTTCAATTTAATGTCTGTCTCAATGCTTTGCGATTTGAATATGATTGTAATGTTTGGAAAATATCGTTGCCTGGTGCTAATGGAATCTGACAAATCTCTAGTGTTTGAAGGGTATCAGAAAGGTGATTTGTACGTGGTAGATTTCTCAGCAGGACCACAACTTGCAGTATGTCTTCTTGCAAAAGCTTCAGAATGCTGCTTTGGCATCGGAGGCTTGGGCATGCTGGCATGAGGAACCTCCACACCCTTGCGAAGAAGAAGCATGTCATAGGCATCGAGGGCGTCAAGTTCAAGAAAGATTATTTATGCGGTGCCTGTGAAGCAGGGAAGATGACAAGGGCAAAACATCCTTCAAAGACAATCATGACTACTACACAACCCTTCGAACTGCTCCACATGGATCTTTTCGGTCCCACTCACTACTCAACTTTTACTACTACTGCTTGCCTCTATGGCTTCGTCATTGTTGATGATTACTCTAGATATACTTGGGTACACATAATCCTTTACAAGACTGAAGTGCAGGATGTCTTCAGACGCTTCGTCAATCGAGCTATGAACAATTTTGGCGCCAAGATAAAGCACATTAGAAGTGACAATGGCACTGAATTCAAGAACACTGGCCTTGATACATATCTTGATACCTTGGGCATCACACATGAATTCTCAGCTCCGTACACGCCACAGCAGAATGGCATCGTCGAACGCAAGAACAGAACACTCATTGAAATGGCCAGAACAATGCTAGATGAATACAAGACTCCAAGAAAATTCTGGACTGAAGCCATTGATACTGCATACCATACAATCAATCGTGTTTATCTTCACAAGCTTCTGAACAAGACATCTTATGAACTCCTAACTGGCAAGAAGCCAAATGTCAGTTACTTCAGAGTATTTGGCGCAAAGTGCTGGATCAAGGACCCACACCACACCTCAAAGTTTGCACCAAAAGAACATGAGGGCTTTATGCTTGGATATGGAAAGGATTCACACTCCTACAGAGTCTTCAATCTCTTTCACTACAAAGTGGTCGAAACAGTGGATGTGCGGTTTGATGAAACAAATGGTTCACAAAGAGAGCAACTGCCAAATGTGCTAGATGAAGTCCCAGCTAGTGAATCAATCAAGCTTATGGGAACTGGAGAGATTATGCCTTCTGAAGCTCATCCTGAAGAAGAACTCATCATCTCAGCACCTGATCAACATGAAGACAATGCTCAGCATGAAGACATTCCTCCAAACAACAACGCAGATCAGCAAGAGCAAAGTCTTCGTCCTATACATCCTCGTGTTGCAAATGAAGTGCAGATTGACAGGATACTTGACAGCATCAATGCACCTGGTCCACTCACTCGTTCAAGGGCAACTCAGCTAGCAAACTTCTGTGGACATTTCGCATTCGTCTCAATATCAGAACCCAAGAAAGTTGAAGAAGCCTTCATGAAACCTGAATGGATTCAAGCTATGCAAGAAGAGCTTCAACAGTTTGAGCTGAATAATGTATGGGAACTGGTCAAGCGTCCTGGTCCACGAAAGCACAACATAATAGGCACCAAATGGATATACCGCAACAAGCAAGATGAGCATGGTCAAGTTGTCAGAAACAAAGCTCGTCTCGTTGCTCAAGGATATACTCAAGTGGAGGGCATTGACTTCGATGAAATATTTGCTCCTGTGGCTAGGCTTGAAGCCATACGCATACTGCTGGCCTATGCAAATCATCATAACATACTTCTATATCAAATGGATGTGAAAAGTGCCTTTCTCAATGGCAAGATTGAAGAAGAAGTGTATGTTGCACAACCACCTGGCTTTGAAAATCCAAAACATCCTGATATGGTATACAAGCTCAACAAGGCACTGTATGGCCTCAAACAAGCCCCTAGGGCCTGGTATGATACACTCAAGTACTTTCTGAAGAGCAAAGGCTTCATACCTGGTTCCCTGGATCCCACTCTTTTCACGAAGACATATGATGGTGAACTGTTTGTGTGCCAAATATATGTGGATGACATTATCTTCGGCTGCACCAATCAGAAGTACAGTGAAGAGTTTGGATATATGATGCAAGAGCAATATCAGATGTCCATGATGAGGGAGCTGAAGTTCTTCCTTGGTCTTCAAATACGTCAACAGCGCAATGGCATCTTCATATCTCAAGAGAAGTATCTCAAAGATGGCCTGAAGAAGTTCGGTATGCAAGACTGCAAAGGCTTCACAACACCAATGCCAGCCAAACATCATCTAGGTCCTGACGACAATGGTAAAGAGTTCGATCAAAAGGTATACCGCTCCATGATTGGGTCTTTGCTTTATTTATGTGCATCTAGGCCAGATATCATGCTTAGTGTTTGCATGTGTGCTCGATTTCAAGCGGCACCAAAGGAGTCGCATTACTTAGCTGTGAAGCGAATTCTTCGATATTTGGCTCACACCCCAACTCTAGGATTATGGTATCCAAAGGGCTCAGAGTTTGATTTGGTTGGATTTTCGGATGCTGATTATGCTGGTGACAAAGTTGATCGCAAGTATACATCAGGCACATGTCACTTTCTGGGACGATCACTTGTATGTTGGTCTTCAAAGAAGCAGAACTGTGTATCTCTCTCCACTGCTGAATCTGAATACATTGCTGCTGGATCTTGCTGCACTCAGCTTCTGTGGATGAAGCAAACACTCAAGGATTATGGCATTCATCTGAAGCAAGTGCCACTTTACTGCGACAACGAAAGCGCCATCAAGATTGCCAACAACCCAGTTCAGCACTCGAAGACAAAGCACATTGAAATTCATCACCACTTTCTCAGAGATCATGTTGTGAAGGAAGACATTGATATCATACACGTCAGCACTGAAGAGCAATTGGCAGATATCTTCACCAAGCCTTGGATGAGAAGAGATTTTGCAAGTTATGGTGTGAGCTAAATATCCTGGAATCCTCAAATGTCCTGTCATCAGGCACACATCCTAACACTTATGCATATTGATGACTTAGATGTGCAAAGCACGAAGTAAAGTATATCTTCAGTCAATGAAGACATACGTTCTAAGTGTGAATACATTAATGTGGAATTTGACTTCGGAGCGCCACGATAATTGTGCACCGTGTCTGGGTCTAATACTTCCTATACGGTGGGTAACGCCACCACCAAACATTCCATTTTGAAGTGTTTAACTCTTGGCGTTACCTTGCAATATCTTCACACTGGTTTGGCTTCGAACTTAACATGTCTTCGTGATTATCTTCACTACGATGATTATATATATATATATGCTCTAGTGTTAAGTCCTCTACAGCATTCACTTATAACTATGTCTTCTTAGTTGAATCTTTTGAACTAATGAATGTGATCGGACCCTAACCTCTCTATGCTTTCTATCTCAAACTCTATCTCTCCAAGTCATATGCATTCTGTTGAAACTGTCGAATGTCTTCACTGTGTCCTTGTCAGCTGAAAACATATAGAGACAACCATAAAAGTCCGTTTTTAATGCTCATTCCTCCACATAAGATCCGGAGAAGCAGGAACGACCGCCCGACAATTTAGGCGTGTGTGGGACGTGGAACAAACCCCAAACTTCTGCTAACTGGCCACGCGTGCCTCAAATGCGAACCGCCAGGGGCACCTGCGTAATAGCACAGTGCCGCCTCTGAGTCTATAAATTCACACTTACCGCGGTCATTATCTCCTTCTTCCATCCTCGCACGAACCCTAGCGCCACCGCTAGCACTCGACGACGCCGGAGACGAAGCGCTTCGCTGCCGCAACCTCTCCAACGTCGTCCTCACGCCGACCGCGGACATCGTCCTCTCCGCCGTCGCCGTAGGTGTTTTCCGTCGCCAAGTTAGGGCACGGAGGACTGAACTGCTCGGCATCAAGTTCCTTCCATCTAGCAGTTCCAGTGTGGTAAATAAAACTTCTTTTTACAGCCTCTTTTGATCTCTTGGTTCTGTCACTTTCTGCCATAAGAAGTTTCTCTTCACACCAGTTAGATCTCTCGCTGCATCTCATAACATGCCTAGTATATTCACTTGTGCTTCATAAAGTAGTTAGATTCCTCACTTGTACTGATCTATGGGTTCGTACAAATCTGAAACCAACTTCTTATCTATAAGTGAATGTCTTCGCACAATGAGGTCAATGTCTTCTAAACTGATTAATCTTAAAAACCTTCTGAGAATGCATATGACCTCTTCTCCTTCCCTCGCACCTTAATGCTGTCACAGGTACATGTCCGTGGGAGAATCCTTCGGTTCTCATAGTCTGCATTCATTTGCAGAATTCCTACAGCATCACATAAACTCTCCTGAAGCCAGTTCCTGTTTGTCAAGAAAAAGAAAGCCTTTGAAGCCTTTGAAAGTTTTGAAGCCTTTCAAGTTAAAGTTTATGGCTTCAGTTGCAGCAGCAAGAAAGGGGGGCAGACAGAGACGTGAGGGAACTTCCAAGGATCTACCTGAAGACTTGGCTGAAATGTACAAAACAGATCCAGAAGAGAGCTATGGGCAGCGCAAAACCCGAATCCAATGGATTCGACGCTATTGGGCAGAACAGTGGTTCAAATACCGCTTCGTCACCCAGGAGTATGCTGAAAAGAATGCAATCAAGAGTCCATGGGGGGATATCCTATACAAGAACCTTGTACCCAGGACCAGAGATGAAGCCATTGCTCAAGGCTTCTACCCATGCATGGTCCGAGGACCACAGCCTGGTGATGCACATCCGTCGTCACTTCTCTGGTGTCGTGACGACAATCTCTTCAAACGCAACTTTCAGTTTGCTCAACAGTCAGCGAAGCTAAACAAGAAGAAATTTGGGCTTGACTTCAATCCTGGTCCCTCCTCACCAAGGGCAGATGGCACACGCGACGCGGAACCCAATATCATCGGTCCGTTTGCCAATCTTGAGGGCATGATCACCCACATCTTGGTCCAAGGGACTGCTGTGAATGACCCTCCAGCTGATTCTGAGTCTGATGAAGCTCCTGCTGTGCCGAAGCCAAAGCAGACAAAGAAACCAAAAGCTTCGAAGCCGGCCCCTGCCTCAAAAATCTCAAGGGCGAAGCCATTGAAAACTGCACCTCCTGAAGTCAGTGTGCAGTCTGAAGATGTATCCCGCATCTCCAAGCCCCTAAAGGAAAAGGAGCCCCAGCAACACACAGGCAAAGAGCTCACTGCAGCTGCCATTCTGCGCAGTGAAGCCATTGATCTATCAAGCGATGAAGATCTGGGGGATGACGCACTAGAACAGCTCATCAAAAGCAAGGAGGAAGCGGAAATCTTCAACAATCTGCCTTTCTTTGATGTCGCCATCATCCACAGCTTCATCGATGAATGGTTTGACACATCAGATATAAGCTTCAATGATCTGCAGCTGCCTGTTGGACTCAGCGTCGCCTTCCAAGGCGCAATTGCTTCAGAACTGGCCATTGCTCAGCGCATTGTTGAGCTGAAGCAGAAAATTGATCACGAAAAAGCTCAGTTCAAGAAGCACATGGCCAGTCTCAGCGTGCAGGAAGTGAGAAGCTTCAAAATCATGCTGCATGATCTCAAAGAAAACTTTCTGAAGAAGCGTGCTGAAGCTCAAGGCTCGCGTGAAAGGATGAAATCATTGGCTGACAAATGTGTTCAAGCCTACAACGAGGCTGAAAAGCGCAAGGCACTTGGGCGTCCAGGCATCGACCCCAAGATGGCCGCAAAGAAGAAGAATCAGCCTGCTGTGAGTGAACCAGAGGCATCAAGACAAGCAGCCACTCCCATTGTCTTCCCAACTGCCACGACTGGCTCGAAGCCAAAGAGCCGGTCAACAGCTTCAGAGCTAAAGAAGACAAGAGCTGCAGAAGCTGAAGCCAGAAAAAGGAAGAGCTCTGAAGCCTCTCCTTCTACCCCCAGTAAAAAGAAGCGCAAGACTAAGAAATCTAGGGCTGCTCCCACAGAGCCCTTGATGGTTGAACCCCTTTCTGTCATTCACCCCAATGCAGAAAGAAGACTAACAGTTCATGAGCCTGCTCCCACAGAGGCACCTGACGCTGAAGATATTCCAGCAGCCGACCCACTAGCTGCTGAAGACATTGGTCATCAGGACAATGTGCAAGGTGATGCAGCCCTTCCTCAGCTTGAAACAAGCGAACCCATCAGCATTGGTCGTCCTCTGACGCCAATGGCACAAGATGAGTCATGGGCGGATCGCCCTCAGGAGGAAGAAGACATTGAGGCCCAGCCCACTCCGACACCACAAGCGTCGTCTGCTTTCCGTAGGCTTCGCAAAGGTCCACGGCCTCAAGTCCAGTCTGCAGAAATTCTAGCTGCATCAGCCGAAGACAATGAAGAAGCACCTCCAGAACCCACTCCCTCGCTCCATCAAAATGCAGTTCCCCAAGAGAACGTGCCTGAAGATGTCCCTCAAACTACTAATACTGAAGCCAATGTGGAGCCCGCCCCACCAAATGCTTCAGCGGACAGCGAAGCCACTGAGCCAGACACTTCAGTTCCTGAGTCTGCTGCAGGTCCACACTTTGACTATCACATAGAGCACAGGCCTCATGTCCAGAAGCCAGTCCCAAGGCTTCCAAGGTTCCCAGGTCCTGCATCAGCACCTGGCTCCTTTGATGTAAACAGCTTCAAGGCAGACAACACATTTTTCAATAGCTCCAAGAACCCCTATTCAAGGGAAAGGATTGTATCAGACAGGTTCTGGAGCTATTCACAGTGCAGCTATTATTCTTGCATCTTATACAACCAAGGTCGCATCTTCCCTCACAAGCGCCTTGAGGTTGAAGCTATTGCTGGTCTACCATGTCTTGAGGAAGCTTTGGACTGCTTCAGGCAAGTGGGTTTGCTGCCGTTTGTAACTGATGAAGAGCACTGGAACGAAGAGCTTCTGCTTCAGTTTTATGCCACTCTCCACATCAAAGGCTACAACAGAGATCCTAAGACTTGGATCCTGGAGTGGATGACCGGAAATGTCCATCATGAAGCCAATGCATTCAATATCATTGAGCTCACTGGCCTGCCCACTCCAGGCGAATTCTTCGAGGAAGGGTGTCAACTTCATTCTGAAGCTATTGAGAGCATATTTCAGAGACCTGAACCCAATATGAGTCAGATGCTCTCAATGATGAAGCCATTGCCTCAAGATGCACCCTATCCAACTGAGTTCTTCGTTGAAGACCTAGAGTACCTGCCCAGGACCATATATCATATTATCCGGCGGACTCTCTGGCCCATTAAGGGACACTCTCCACATGCCAAGATTGAGGGTGCAATGAAGACTCTTATATTCTATATCATGCATGGCAAATGCTTCAACGCACAGGATCTTTTCATACGACAACTTGCTGCGTCAGGCTCGGACTTATTTGGTCTAAAAATCTATGCCCCTTGGGTGATGAGGCTGATCAAACTGCACTCTACAATTTTGTATCAGCCCTCAGCCCGAAACCATCGCATCTTCCTGCTAGATGTGGATATCTCTGCTGAAGCAATATACCCTGAGCCTGCCAAGCAACCAATAAGTCTTCAGAATGTCGAACACCAGAGCTTCACGCAGAATGTTGAAGGTGTTGAAGCCATGTCCAGGGTCTATCCGATGGCTGGCACTACACGTGCACCAGCATCAACTGAAGCCATAGATAGCACAAACGCTCCAAGACCCAAGAAGCGTGCTCGTGTCCTCACTGACCGAGAGCTTCTTGTGGCCCTTCACCAAAAGCAAGATAAGCATCACGACTGGCTGAAACGTCAGATGAAGAGCCTCTTGGTGGATGTCAATCGTCTTCGAAACCTGGCCACCAAGAATGCCTTTGTTACACATGAGACTTGCCGTCATACGTGGAAAGGGCTCTCAAGATCTGCACTGAAGCTGAACTTGAAGAGGATGGCTTCACAGAGCGCTTCAAATTTGACACCACACCTCCTAGGAGGGCTGTGATGCGCAACACACCGTCACTTGACGACTCTGAGTATTCCTCATCTGCTACCACCGTCACTGCGAGGATCATTGATGAAGATGATGATGCTACTTCACCACCACCCGCTTCAGCACCTCAAAGCTCAGCACCGCCAAACAACTCCACCGACCCTGCTGCGCCTGGGAACGCGTAGAAAACTCTATGTCTTCAAACCTTTTTGGTCATTTCTGACAAAAGGGGGAGAAGCATATGATGTTTATAGTCTTCAAGCGGGTCAATATGGGCGGGTGCCTTATTTTGTTATACTTTGCTTCGTGTTTACAACTCTTGGTCTTGCTTCATTTGGTTCTTTTGAGTTGTAAACACTAAAACTCGATGGTCGTCTGCTACTTGTTTACCTCTCTGTTTGCGAAGATAAATTCCGCATGTGCGACGATAAATTCCGCACTCATCTCATTCTGCAGACGTCCATTTTCCATTATGCATGTCATTATCTTCATATACTTTCACATGCATAGTGGATTGTCATCATAAGCTGAAGCTGATCTCCACAAGTACAACCTGCCATGTGCATTTGCATTCCAAAAGCAAATTAACTTATATGCACATCTTCAGGGGGAGCTCTTGCAACTTATGAAGACAATTCCTTTACAAACTTCACACTTTATATTCCCCGTTGAAAACTTCAACTAGTTTGTCATCAATCACCAAAAAGGGGGAGATTGTAAGTGCATCTAGTGCCACCCCTAGTTGGTTTTGGAGTATTGACGACAAACCTAGTTGAGGGGCTAATGTGTTTGTGAGAATTGCAGGAAAACACAGGTAGAAGTCCCTCATGGATTCGGTTTTACTACCAGAGATGACCCCTAAAAATGTATGAAGACATTGAAGACAAAGGTGGTATATGAAGATATTCACATTGAAGACTATGACAACAGAAGACGCGTTATGAAGCCTATGGAACTCGAAGACTTAGATCTTTCATAGTTCTTTTTATTCTTTTTGAGTCATAGGAACCACCGTACTGTTAAGTGGGGTCCAGGAGAACCAGTCAGAATGACTGAAGTGATGCCTAAATCAAAAACCTATGTCTTCGAGTGAAGACAATGAGAGCGAATCTTGTCCAGAGCCGGACAAGTCAGCTTTGCTTGTAGCCCAAGTAAAGTTGCCATGAAAGTTCGAAATCTGACCGTTGAGACACATGTCAGTTCCTTAGTGACCCAGGGTCATTTCAGACAAATCAGGTCGGGTTGCCAAGTGGCTATAAATAGCCCACCCCCACAACCATAAACGGTTGGCTGCTCAGATTTCAGTGCACGGCTTTTGTCGTTTGAGAGCAACCCACCTCGAAGCCTTTGAGAGAAAATTCCTAGTGAGGAGAAAAGCCCTAACCACCCAGAGCCAGAGTAAATTGGGCATCACTTGAGTCTTCTTGTCTGTGTGATCTGAAGACTTATTACACTTGAGGACTGTGAATCCTCCAGACGGTTAGGCGTCGCGTTCAGAGCATCCAAGAGACATTGTGGATTGCCAGTGAACGAAGTCTGTGAAGGTTTGGGAGTCTACCTTGAAGACTTACCAGAGTGATTGGGCGAGGACTAAGTGACCTTAGCTCAAGGAGAATACGGTGAGGACTTGGTGTCCTGAACTGTGTGTTCAGGACTGGGTGTTCGGGACTGTGTGTCCTAAGGTTTAAATACCTAGCCGCTCCAACCAGACGTACAGTTGTCACAGCAACTGAAACTGGTCCAACATATCATTGTCTTCAACGAGTCACTGGTTTCATCTTCACTTCCTTCCCTTGCTGTTACTTATTGTGAAGCCATTGCATGCTTGCTTTATCATTTGTCTTCACAACGTGAATGCATGATCTGTGTGGCTTCATAACTTCTTCCCACTTGATCCTTATTACACTGAAGCTGTTTGTCACTGTGCTTTCACTCTGTTGAATACATGACCATGGCTGGCCTAGTGTAATCTAACTTCCGCTGCATAGTAATAGGCATAATCTTCACTGTTTGTCTTCAGAACTCCCAAGTTTTGAAGACTTTCATAAAAATCGTCTATTCACCCCCCCTCTAGTCGATATAACGCCTGACCATTGACTTTGAAGTTTCATGGTGGAGTTTCCACTGCAACTACCCATGCAAATAGAGGATATATTTACAATACATTGATCTAGTTTCTTGAGCTAGGTATCCCAGAGGAGAAAGTACAAATCGATATATCTTTGGGTGAAACCGCTTTGAGTATGATGGTTGAATCATGTCAATGACTAATGAATTTCCCATGTTCTACTGCGGGTAACTCTTCCATTTCCAATGCATATACCCGATGGATCCAAGCATCTCATGGAACCCTCTTTCTTCACTCATCGTCGACGTCTCTCAAGTACTCACATTTGGACCCTTGAATCACAATATTATGCTTTTGCCCACTCTTGTGCTTATTTTTCATAACATTCAACAACCACAAACTGAGGCTAAGAATATCGCTAATTGAAACATCACTAGAATATTTATAAATAATAAATAAAATATTATATTCTCATGGTGAGTTCATGTCCTAGCCGTCCAATTTCCTCCCGTCACGGTCCCACCAAATCTGGTCATATGGGTCGGGACACCCAAAGACCTGGCCATAGGGATTGGCTTGGCAAGCCAGATAAAAAACCAGCCTGGCACGACACGGCTGCAGGCCGACCAGTGTTGCATTTCAGTCTAAAAAGCTAAGGAAAATACAAAAAGACTTAAAAACTAAAATAATTTAAAAAATTAAGAAATAAAATACAAAAAATCTAATGGGGGCATGTCGTGCCTGACCTTAAGGCCTGGCTTCGAGGATCGGCCTTGTTCCATGGCCGGTCGAAGGTCGGCCGGTCCTACTCTTTTACTCGCATGACATGCCCGACCAATGTCAGGCCAAAAATCTATGCCCGTGGGCTGGCCCGGGAGGCATGGCCCATATGGTCAGGTTTGTGTTCCACTCTGCCGGAGCACATTTTCTAGTGATTAGTGCAGACTGCGTCAAATCCTATTCGACGCCTTATGTGCCCATTATTGGTTATTTGGTATGCAATGCCCCCCCCCCTTCTCTTGATCTAAATGGGTCAGCCCATCTTAACGCACCAGAGGAATCTCCCGTCCTCGGTTTTGGGAAGCTCCCAGAAGCAGTTTTTTCTTTTTTTGTTATTTGATTTCTAAACCGTTTTACTTCTGTTTTATTTTCCCATGTTCTTTCCTTTTTCTTTTCTCTTTTTCAAATGTGTGATTTGTTTTTTCAAATTCGTGAGCCTCTTTAGAAAACCTGTGGGATTTTTTCAAATCCGCGAACCTTTTTTTTTCGAATTTGCGAACTCTTTTCAATTTTTACGAACTTTTTCCCAAAAATCCGCAAACTTTTTAAAAATTCACGATTTTTTTTCAAAATTGATGTTTTTTTTGGTTCAAAATCAATTAACTTTTTTCAAATTAGTGAACTTTGCAAAAAAGATTGATGAACTTTTTCCAAAATCAAGGAACGTTTTTCAAAGTTGCAATTTTTTAAAAAAATCTATGAACATTTTCAGATTTTTGATTTTTTCCCCATACTTGTGAACTTTTTATTGCGAACCTATGAAGTTATTTATTTATTTATTTTCCGAAAAATTCAGATTTATTTTTAGAAAAGTCAAAACGGTTGACTGCTCAGGTGACCGGTTAACGCTGGCCGATCAACCATCGACCCGAGCGAGCGACGCGAGGGACCATCGGCCTTTGTTGGGCCAGGCACAGGCGAGCAGCGCGTGAGCGCGAAGAGGAGGTCTCGCTCTCGCAGATTCCACCCCACCCCGCCGCGCATGCTCGCCATCGGCGTGCCGTGCCGTGCCGTCCCATCATCCGATCCCAAATCCGCAACCCACACCGTCCCAATCGTCCGCGCCGACCCCCGTGATCCCTAAGATCAAGACAATCCCCGGCCCGGCCAGCCCCCGCCGCCGCCCCCTCCTCGCCCGGCGAAGATGCACCTGTGGCCGTCGCTCCGGATCCGGGACTCGTTCAAGCACGCCTACCTGGAGAAGCTTGAGTTCAACCTCGCCCACAAGAAGCGCGCGCAGGGGCAGGGGCAAGGGCGGCAGGGCCAGGACGGGGACGAGGCGCCTCTGCTCGAGGGCCGCTCGTCGTCGATGGTGGCCACCGCGTTCGAGCTCGCCTGCGAAGCCGCCATGCTCCTTTCGTGCTGCTGTTGCTGCTTCTGCTGCGGCGGTACGTCCTGATGATGCCATTTCTAACAATTTCGTTTACTGTTTCGCATCTCATTGCCAAATTATGCATGCTGTTGCCCTCGCATACAAATTAAGAAAACTGACCCCGCAATTTTTTTTAAGAAAACAGAAAAAGAAATGAAAGAATACTCACATGTGACTGATGATGAAATCGCTTAGGATTCAGATGGTACTGGAATGTGCAACTTGATGCCTTAATACCATGATTTGGTGTTGGGATCCACTTTTGATCGATTAGACTTGGTTCTGCCTTGTTAACTTATTAGGGCGTCAGATTATGCTTATGCTTATATTAATCAGATATAAGAAAGCATATCCTGAATGTGCACTCAACTTTTTGGATAGGTTTCCTACCAATCGAATAACATAATCCGGTAGACACAGGGAACACTAGATGTAATCTTTAGCTCCCATCATGGTCATTATTTTGTTGATCAAATAATTAAAACTGTTGCAACTTATGGGCTGTTTTTTAACTACTAAGAAGAGTGGTGATGGGATATGGTAGTGTTACTCCTTGTATCCTTGTGGACACAACCTATACTGAAGAGCAGCATATTATTTTGGCCCTGATTGTAGTTAGCTTTCCTAGCTACATTTACATTGATACTGAAACTGTGAAAGTAGGCTATTAGAACCACCTGAGTTTGTGCTCTTACTTTTTTGGAATTAGGGCATACGACGTTTTTGGATTGGATGCATGATTTGGTCATTGCATTATTCACTCACCAGCTTTGATGGTCCTCCCTTTTCCCTTCGGAATTTTTTTGCAGGGGGTCCTCCCTTAATATGTTAATGTGGGCCATTTTCAGGATACAATTAGTGAACTTGTCAAATTTCTAGTTTAACATAATGAATTAATATGTTGAGGATAAAATCATCATTTTCAAATCATCATGTGGTTATCCATTTTTTGTTGAAATCCTCGTAGCCAGATTACATCCTAGACTAAAAAGTTGATGACTATACATCTCATGTCCCACATGTTCCTCTGAAACCTGGATACATCTCATGAAGAATCTGAATACTTTTGATGCGAGATGGATATCCACGACCCATCCAGGGATACCCCCCTAACCAAGCACCCTTAGCACCTCCTGATTCTGGCCAGTGGCATTGGAAACGTATATAGTTTTCTCCCATGCCTGTTGAAATTGTACATAGACTGGATTGAAGGGTAATTTCTGGAGGACAGAGGATACTCTTGGTTGCTCGGTAGGAAAATCATAAGTTGCTACAGGTCATAGGCTTGCCTCGTTCATCCTGAAATGCTTACAATGAAGAGTTTCAACAACTCGATTTCAGATCCTAACCAGGCATGAGTAGTGACATAGACCCTGCAAATAGCTTTGAAATATGCATATGCATAATGGACACTAATCCTAAAAACTATGTGCATAACATCAATTGAACACTCAGCATCTGGTTCCATGATGAGTTGATTGTCACAAGCAGCTAAGGTCCAAAATTTTCGTGTTCATATGTTGTCCAGGTGACACTTACGTGGCTTAGTGGCATCGTACAGGATCTTGGTGGTCAAGTCCACACTCTTCTATAAGTCCAAGATAGGCTCCATGCAAAAAAAAGGTCCAAGATAGGCAGTTCGTCCTACCTATTCTCGTTTCAAAATTAGTATGCTGTCCAATGTGAAGCTGTTTTGTGGAGTAATAAACTTCTACGCAAGAGCTGTGGAAAGAATTGCCACACCCTGGATATGTAAATTGCAAGGGCTATCTTGGTATACTGCTACGAGCTTTAGGTCAAACACACCCCTTTATCTGTACAAAAATTATGGCTGGTCGGTCGGCCGTACAAAAACAAGCAGGAGGAACACCTAAGTTATTCGTGAATATCAAGGAGATTAGGACAGGTGGAGGATAGTCATTAGGAGATGAGATGTTTAGGAACTGAAGAGTTGTATCCTTGTATGATGGGATAATAGCAGGTCTATGTATCTAGATAGACAGACAGGTTAGAGACAGAGAAGATAGTTTGAATTGTTTTAGGTAAGACATAATTTGAGTCGGTTGGTTACTCAGTTTGGCTGTTCAGGTAGTTTAGGCTGTGCTGTATAAACAAGCTAGCATTTTAACCTTTTTTGCATGCAATCATTGAAAAAAAATTCGAATAAGCCTCAGAATTTCTCTTCCGCTTTAGGGATGAGCCCTGCCGACGAATTGAAGAGGGTGAGTGCCCAATCCCCTGTCCTCTGATCATTATCCTATCCCAAATACTCGTTGTGGACTAAGGTCCATAAATGTACATGAATAGTGTAATCTGGTCACCGAACCTTTGGTTTGTCTCTGTCTGTTCAGAATATTTGAAAAAATATATTATCTTCTTTTCAACTTTTTTATGTTATCTACTTATCTCCTTTTGCACAAAATACGAGCTGTAGCTAATTGCCGTCCTGTCTTCAAATTATGCAATTTGTTTTTATCACAAATAAGTTGGAGCTGCAGCTGATATTCCTTGCCCCTTTCCACATATCTTCAGCACTTTAGGAGATCACAAATTTACAACCTCTGTTCTGTTCCATGTCACCACCATGCTCTTTTTCACCTAAAAAAAGGCTGCTACGTCTGCTCTCTGATTCATGATCTTTATATTGTCTAGAGATTTGTGTAACTTCACTCTAACCAATCTGTATGATGAATCAGCTTGTGGTGGTGAGGAGGACGATCCTCTAACAGCTCGCTGATGCCGGACGCTGAGAGCCACCTCCAGAAGCCAGAGAACTCAATAGATCAGGAAAAGCATATAATGCATGCAGCTGTGACGGGTCGTACTCAAACTAATTGTACATATGGAGTTTCGATCTTCTGCTGTTGTGGCCCGGTTTAAAATGCCACTGACAAGTAGTCTTACTGGCGCATTTCCTATTTCGCAGTAGGAAATTTCTGCAGTGCAGGCTTCATAATTGATCTGTATACTCCATAGCCGTATGTACATTCAGTTTCAGGGTATGTGCAACTGCCATTTCTCATTGCTGTGCTGTCTCGTGCTTCCCACATTGAGTCTTTGGTCCAGACTCCGGAGGCAGCTGATTGCGCGTCATTGCATTCGTAGTTTGCCTATCCATCTCTTAAGAGAACTGAGAATTTGAACCAGTATGTTTCGGTTCGGGTGGGCCTTGTTTACCTGATTATACTCTTCCTATGCAAGCAGATGTGCATGTAGTACTCGGTACTCCCTCCGTCTGAAAATACTTGTCATCAAAATGAATAAAAAAGGATGTGTCTAGAACTAAAATACATCTAGATACATCTTATTTTATTTATTTTGATGACAAGTATTTTCAGACGAAGAGAGTATAAGATACATTTGTCAGGAAGAACAGAGGATGAATGCTCATGAACAAGGATGATCACGACTACGAGCCATGAATCTGCTGGAGCACACATGTCCAGTTGCTCTTATTCACCCACCATATATTGGAAAATGCACCGAGAGCATACAGATGTCCCCTAGCAAAATCATTGGAGGTCAGAGGATTTTTACAATATTAAAATACTCTCGTAATAGACGTTCGTCCCGCTTTATAAATAAAGCCACCAACACATCTATGCAAAAGAAATTCCACAATGTTGGAACAGAAAAATAGTGGGACTAGAATTTCATATTTATTCATGATCCTACAGGGTTTTGGTTTGTATGATTACATCCTACTTAGGAATAATTTCTTTAGAACTCAAACTACATATATGAAAAATTCCTAAGAATTGTAATCCTTCATTTCTTTAAATGTCCTTTTTGAATCAAAGAGACCCTAAGGCAAGTCATGTTTAGCTCTCCAACACACAAGGGGATCTGATGAAACCCAAACACAAACTTATGGGACCGTCGGTTCCTTAATCGTTTGGAAAAATAAAGTCAGCGTCAGTCAATTTTCTTCCTCCCCTAGACCCCCCCACCCACGGACTGCTGGCTTGCCTGCTACCGCCCCCGCAACCGGCCGTGCTCCAGCGCGTCTCGCCGCCGTATTGTTGTGGTCGCCAACCATCCCTCTAAACATCCCTGGCATTAGATCTTCTCCAACTTCCTGCGGAAACTCCCGTCCTTCCACACAACGGTATCGCCAGCTCGAAATCTTTATGTCTGAGGCCTCATGATGTCTCGTGTATCACTACGCTCGCCGTGGCGCCTTCGTCTTCGGCCTCAGTGTTTTGCAATCGACGGAAGGAAAAACAATTTTAGACACACAAAGATCATAAAAAAAATAGAAATTTAAAGAATAATCAAAAGGAGCTAAATTGCGCAGGTCATGGCCTATCACAAAACTCAATATTTGTTATCAAGATCAACAACACGAAGGCAAAACAATGGTATATTCAGGTGGATGTTTTTTTAACACATTACAAACACATACACACATACGCTCACCCCTATGAACACATGCACACACACCTTGTCCCTATAAGCATCTTTGAAAGACTGAGTCAGCACATCATCTTGAGATTGATTAAGTCGTTACAAACATCTTTATAGTCGACGGGGATGTCTTCTCCCATTGAACGCACATTGTCAAAAGGCTTGAAATAAATTCAGAAAAATGTGAGCAGTCGAACATTCAATGTAAGGACTTAAACTCTGATGGGTTGAGGACACAACTGTCATCCTAACGATCCAACCAGATATGTTGTTGGATTAAAAAAGGGACTGTCTATTTTGCATTTGATTGATTTTCAATTGGGTATCATTCAAATTTTCTGACCACTGTCCTGATGACAGCTGTAATTGTAGAAAGCTACCCATAAGAATCTACTCATTTCCACGAAAATGGGTCGGGCTAGAAAGACCCGGTTGTCTACTAAACCTCCAACCGATCTCTTCCAGCAGCTTCCCTGGACCACACCTGACAAAAGAGAAGAAAGGAAGAAAAACAGTTAAACCCCATGCTTGAACTTGCCTCCCAAGAAAAAAAAATAAATCTCACACTTCTTCCTCCCCCGTCTAAACTGATCTCACCTAACACACAATCACCCTCTCAACGCTCAGAACCAAACATAGGAGACACCATGGGAGGGGGGATTGAGAAGAAGATAGAACAGGAACAGCCATGGAAGAGGAGCATCAAGGCTCAGCAACAGCACAAAGACACATGGCAGATAGGGGTGTACCTGGAGAGAACACAGAGGGGAGATCTGCCACTAATTGCTGGACTCTACAGGAAGAACGTCCAAGAAAGGATCCACACTGGACTCTACAGGAAGAACGTCCAAGAAAGGATCCACAGGTCAGCAAATCTTCTAAAAACTCCATTTTACTCCCAGTTATGCTCCTGATTTTGCTCCCAATTTTGATTATTACATGAAGTTGACTGCACAAAACATGCCAAGGAGATGATTAGTAACAGTGTAAAGGAGAAACTAGTAGTAAAATCATCAAAACAGAGAAAATCATCATAGTTACAGAACAGAAAATGGAGGACAAGAGCAAGAAAACAGACCCCTTACAACTATCAAAAGCAGTAAAAAGACAAGACAAACAGCAGCATGGTTTCAGTATACATTGCAAGTATCAGTTTAAACAAGCCCCTTACAGCTATCAAAAAGCAGTAAAAAGACAAGACAGACAGCAGCATGGTTTCAGTATACATTGCAAGTATCAGTTTAAATTTTCATTCACAGAGGAGCAATTACTGACGGTTTAATTTTTCTTAAAGGGTTACATATATTACTGTTGAGTTCTGACAGTTTAATTTTGGTGTTACTGCAGATGGAAAGCAAGCAGATAACATTCAAAGAGGAGCAATTTCTCTCAATGTCACAAGAAGAATTGATCCTAAATGTGAGTTGCATTAGCAAAATAAGTCAAAAACTTTAAGGAAATATATATACATGTAATTGAAAAGTTCAAATACTACTGCAGGATACATTTTCATTCACTGCGCTTCTACAATTTGACATTATATACAAGGTAAAAGAGACCTACTACTCTGTACTATACACAAACGACACTGTTCATACAATGAACAAATATTAAAACTTTTGAAATGATACTTGCGGGTTCATTCAGGGAATTCGCCTGTGAACACATTGTCGGAGTAATTGGACATGGATATCCCGAAGACGGCGAGACAAGAATTCAAGACATCGGGGCTAGCAAAGCCCCTCAGTTCAACTACCTAGCCGGCGGCCGGCTGCTGGCTGCTGGCTGCTGACTGCTCCACCAGGCCGACTGCTGGCTGCCGACTCCTCCACCAGGCCGGCTGCCCGAAATCAACTGCAGCCTGACGCGACACCGACATGACGGCCTTACCCGGCACTATTCATGTGTCACCCCAACCATCATGTACAGTGTCACCTGTCCCCTGGCACTATTTATGAAGTGACCCAGGGGACAAGCATGACACCCCACCATGACTTGCCCATGCCACCATATAGCTTACTCTCTAAGCTAGCCATGCCTATATATATGGGCACACATCCATCCATCCAGGATGGACTCTCACGCACACACCCACAAGCAAGTTAGCTAGCAAGAGAGCTAGCTAGCCATCCATCCATCCACTCCCACGGGCAAGTATGCCCAAGCACACCCATATGGCCGGAGGCAACGGCCATCATGCCACATACATATGCAAAGACAGATGCCTATGGCACTGAGCTTAGATACAACTCTAGAAGCACTCTGTACCAAATATACCAGATATACTCAGACATGCAGGAGTAAGGGTATTATCTCTCCGGAGAGTCCCGAACCTGGGCAAACTACCGCATGCTATTCGCATACCCGCTCCCGGGACTATCAGCAGCAGTCTTGCCCTCACACGAAGCCACCTTGTGACATATGTCGTCTTGCACCCCCCGTTAGAATACCACGACATTTGACGCCCACCGTGGAGCAGCACTATGCTACCGCGCTGCTGCTGGTTTCACAGTCCAGGCGGGACCCTTTCATCATCGTCACCGCGGCGTCGCGCCGTCTCTCCGGTAGCGCTCGGGGGCCCGACATCGACACGCTCCCGAGCGGCCGCACGGGATGGCGTGTCCTCGTCATCGGCCTCGCCGTTCTCGCCATCAACACCGCGGCATCGCCGTCGTCCCTCCGTTAGCACTCGGGGGCTCGGCATTGACACGCCCTGGGGCGGCCGCACGGGACGGCGCGTCCGCCTCGTCGGTCTCGACACGCCCCGGGGCGGCCGCACGGGACGGCGTGTCCGCCTCGTCGGTCTCGACACCGCTGAGCCTGCTCAGGCTCATCCTGCTCACTTGCATCTGCTTGCAAGCTAGCTAGATGCAAGTCAAACCGTGGTCATACACCATCCATACACTACTCAAACAGTGTTGGTCACTGACCATGCAATGCTCGTACAGTGGCCAGACACAACACAGACAACGCATTCGCGCACCCATGCCTGCAGGCCCTGCTCGCACACTGCTCTGCACGCCCGCGTGCGCCCCGCCGCTCAGCCCCCGTGTGCGTGTGCATTGCGTCCTGGCCGCATCTAGCGCCCGCACTGCTCCCCGCATTTCCTCCCTGGAACGCGGCTCGGCCGCGCGTTGCTGCAGCCCCTGCCCGCTGGTCCGCTGCTCCAGCTCTGGTGTTCTCCCGCCTCAACCAGAAGGTCTGCATCGGCCGCTCCGTCCGCTCGCGCCTCCGCTCCGTCAGCTCCTCGACTGAGCACCAGCAGCGACTGGGCGCCGCGCCCGCGGTGCTGCAGGCCGCCGCACCCCCGCGCTGCTTCGCCCCCGACGTCCGCGCGGCCCCGCGCCCTCTGGCCGGCTCCAGCTCCAGCCACCCCGGCGCTGCTCCTCTGCCCGCTGGCAGTAGCGCACAGCGGCTGCCTGCTCGGCCTCCGCGCCGTCTCCGCGCAGGCCGGCCTCCGCGCTCAGCTGCGCTCCTCCGGCTCCGTGCTCGTGCCCCGGCCTCCGGCACTGCACGAGCACCCGGCTGCTATTTCCCCGCGCCGTCTGGTCGCGCGGGTCCCGCTCCGCCTCGCGCGCGCCCGCAGTCGGCCTCGCCGGGCTCGCCTGTGTCCGCGTGCCTGATCCGGCTGGCCGCTGCGCGCTCGGCCTCCACCTCCGCACCCGGCCTCCAGCCGCTCCCGCTCCGCCTGCTTCGAATCCGCATCCCGCGCGACCCACTCCCCTCTCTGCGCCCCGTGGCCGGCTTCCCATGCCTGGGCTGCCTGCTTCGCGCCCGCGTGCCGCGCCGGCTTCTCCTCGCCCGCGCTGGCTCCGTCTGCGATGCCCCGCCTCGCAGCTAGCTCCGCCTCGCAGTCGGCTCCGCCTGACCCGCGCCGCCTCGCAGTGTCCTCGTCGTCCCGGCCCGCGGCTGCACGCCCCGGCCGCCCCTGCGCCAGCGCGGCTGGCTCCGCGCCCACAGCGCCTCGCACCGCGCTCCGCCTGCCGGGTCGCCGGCGCTGGCGCCGCCTTCGGCCCCTGCGTGTGCTGGCTGCTAGCCGCTCCAGCCGGCCTCCGCGCGCGCCGGGTGCCCGCCTCTCCAGCCGCCCGCAACGGCCGGGTGCCCGAGGAAGCAGGGTCGGCTGCCTAGCCGGCTGGAAAAAGAAAAGAAGTCAACAGCTGGCTCCAAAAAAAACAAATGCCGGGTGGACAAAAGTACGTCCGAGTGCTCGTCCGGCCCAGCGGGATCCGGCTTCTAGCCAAAGAAAAAAAATGCCGGGTGGAGAAAAGTCAGTCCGAGTGCTCATCCAGCCCAGCGGATGCCCAGCGGATCCGGCTGCTAACCAAAAAGAAAAAAGAAAGAGAGATGCCGGGTGCTAAAAAAAGAGAGAAAAGAAGTCGGCTGGGACAAAGAGAAGAAAAGGCAAACCCGTTAGGATGACCCGTCCACCTGCTTTGCCACTTGGACGGTCAGTCGTGACTTGCGTTGTCGGTAGTGCCAAGCCGGCTGGTCTGCCTCCTGCTCCGACGGCACACCCAGCGGGTGCACTGACGCACTCCCGCGAAGAAAGAAAAGACAAAGTAGTTGCCGGGAGATCCGACCCGACTGCTCAGTGATAACTCACAAGTATAGGGGATCGCAACAACTTTCGAGGGTAAATTATTCAAACCAAATTTATTGATTCGACACAAAGGGAGCCAAAAAATATTCTCAAGTATTAGTAGCTGAGTTGTCAATTCAACCACACCTGGAAACTTAGTATCTGCAGCAAAGTGTTTAGTACCAAAGTAATATGATAGTGGTGGTAACGGTAACAAAAGAGTAATGAAAGAAAAGTAATATTTTTGGTAATTTGTAGTGATTGTAACAATAGCAATGGGAAAGTAAATAAGCGTAAACCAGTATATGAAAAGCTCGTAGGCATCGGATCAGTAATGGATAATTATGCCGGATGCGGTTCATCATGTAACAATCATAACATAGGGTGACACAGAACTAGCTCCAATTCATCAATGTAATGTAGGCATGTATTCCGAATATAGTCATACGTGCTTATGGAAAAGAACTTGCATGACATCTTTTGTCCTACCCTCCCGTGGCAGCGGGGTCCTTACGGAAACTAAGGGATATTAAGGCCTCCTTTTAATAGAGAACCGGAACAAAGCATTAGCACATAGTGAATACATGAACTTCTCAAACTACGGTCATCACCGGTAAGTATCCCGATTATTGTCACTTCGGGGTTAACGGATCATAACACATAATAGGTGACTATAGACTTGCAAGATAGGATCAAGAACACTCATATATTGATGAAAACATAATAGGTTTAGATCTGAAATCATGGCACTCGGGCCCTAGTGACAAGCATTAAGCATATCAAAGTCATAGCAACATCAATCTCAGAACATAGTGGATACTAGGGATCAAACCCTAACAAAACTAACTCGATTACATGATAAATCTCATCCAACCCATCACCGTCCAGCAAGCCTAGATGGAATTACTCACGCACGGCGGTGAGCATCATGAAATTGGTGATGGAGGATGGTTGATGATGACGATGGCGATGAATCCTCCACTCCGGAGCCCCGAATGAACTCCAGATCAGCCCTCCCGAGAGGTTTTAGGGCTTGGCGGCGGCTCCGTATCGTAAAACGCGATGATTTCTTCTCTTCTATTTTTTCTCCTCGAAAGCAAATATATAGAGTTGGAGTTGGAGTCGGGAGGTCTCCAGGGGGCCCACGAGGTAGGGGCGCGCCTCCCACCCTCGTGGACAGGGTGTGGCCCCCCTGGTCTTCATCTTTGGCGAGGATTTTTTATTATTTATTGTAAGATATTCCGTGGAGTTTCAGGTCATTCTGAGAACTTTTGTTTTTTGCACATAAAACAACATCATGGCAATTCCGCTGAAAACAGCGCCAGTCCGGGTTAGTTGCATTCAAATCATACAAGTTAGAGTCCAAAACAAGGGCAAAAGTGTTTGGAAAAGTAGATACGACGGAGACGTATCAACTCCCCAAGCTTAAACCCTTGCTTGTCCTCAAGCAATTCAGTTGACAAACTGAAAGAAATAAAGAAAGAAAAATCTTTACAAACTCTGTTTGCTCTTGTTGTTGTAAATATGTCAAGCTAGCATTCAAGTTTTCAGCAAAGATTATAACTAACCACATTTGCAATAATTCTCAGGTCTCATGATTACTCATATCAATAGCATAATCAACTAGCAAGCCATAATAATAAATCTTGGATGACAACACTTTCTCAAAACAATCATAATATGATATAACAAGATGGTATCTCGCTAGCCCTTTCTGAGACCGCAAAACATAAATACAGAGCACCTTTAAAGATCAAGAACTGACTAGACATTGTAATTCATGGTAAAAGAGATCCAATCATAGTCACACCCAATATAAATTAACAGTGATGAATGCAAATGACAGCTGCGCTCTCCATCTAGTGCTTTTAATAAGAGGGTGATGACTCAATATAAAAGTAAATAGATAGGCCCTTTGCACAGGGGAGCAGGGATTTGTAGAGGTGCCAGAGCTCGTTTTTGAAATAGAGATAATTAATATTTTGAGCAGTATACTTTCATTGTCAACATAACAACCAAGAGATGACGATATCTTCCATGCTGCACACATTATAGGCGGTTCCCAAACAGAATGGTAAAGTTTATACTCCCCCTCCACCAACAAACATCAATCCATGGCTTGCTCGAAACAACGAGTGCCTCCAACTATCAACAGTCCCAGGGGGAGTTTTGTTTTGCAATTATTTTGATTTAGTTTGCATAAAGCATGGGACTGGGCATCCCGGTGACCAGCCATTTTCTCGTGAGTGAGGAGCGGAGTCCACTCCTCTTGAGAATAACCCGCCCAACATGGAAGATACAGACATCCCTAGTTGATACATGAGCTATTCGAGTATACAAAACAGGATGATTATTTGAAGGTTTAGAGTTTAGCACATACAAATTTACTTGAAACGGCAGGTAGATACCGCATATAGGAAGGTATAGTGGACTCATCTGGAATAACTTTGGGGTTTAAGGGATTGGATGCACAAGCAGTATTCCCGCTTAGTACAGGTGAAGGCTAGCAAAAGACTGGAAAGCGACCAACTAGAGAGCGATAACAGCCATGTACATGCATTAAAATTAATAAACATTGGATGCAAGCATGAGTAGGATATAATCCACCATGAACATAAATATCGTGAAGGCTATGTTGATTTGTTTCAACTACATGCGTGAACATGTGCCAAGTCAAGTCACTTAAATCATTCAAAAGAGAATACCACCCCATCATACCACATCATTGAAGGAAATATGCCCTAGAGGCAATAATAAAGTTATTATTTATTTCCTTATATCATGATAAAAGTTTATTATTCATGCTAGAATTGTATTAACCAGAAACATAATACATGTGTGAATACATAGACAAACAGAGTGTCACTAGTATGCCTCTACTAGACTAGCTTGTTAATCAAAGATGGTTATGTTTCCTAACCATGGACAAAGAGTTGTCATTTGATTATCAGGATCACATCATTAGTTGAATGATCTGATTGACATGACCCATTCCATTAGCTTAGCACCCGATCGTTTAGTATGTTGCTATTGCTTTCTTCATGACTTATACATGTTCCTATGACTATGAGATTATGCAACTCCCGTTTGCCGGAGGAACACTTTGTGTGCTACCAAACGTCACAACGTAACTGGGTGATTATAAAGGAGCTCTACAGGTGTCTCCAAAGGTACATGTTGGGTTGGCGTATTTCGAGATTAGGATTTGTCACTCCGATTGTCGGAGAGGTATCTCTGGGCCCTCTCGGTAATGCACATCACTTAAGCCTTGCAAGCACTACAACTAATGAGTTAGTTGCGGGATGATGTATTACAGAACGAGTAAAGAGACTTGCCGGTAACGAGATTGAACTAGGTATGGGATACCGACGATCGAATCTCGGGCAAGTAACATACCGATGACAAAGGGAACAACGTATGTTGTTATGCGGTCTGACCGATAAAAGATCTTCGTAGAATATGTAGGAGCCAATATGAGCATCCAGGTTCCGCTATTGGTTATTGACCGGAGACGTGTCTCGGTCATGTCTCCATTGTTCTCGAACCCGTAGGGTCCGCACGCTTAAGGTTACGATGACAGTTATATTATGAGTTTATGCATTTTGATGTACCGAAGGTTGTTCGGAGTCCCGGATGTGATCACGGACATGACGAGGAGTCTCGAAATGGTCGAGACATAAAGATTGATATATTGGAAGCCTATGTTTGGATATCGGAAGTGTTCCGGGTGAAATCGGGATTTTACCGGAGTACCGGGAGGTTACCGGAACCCCCCGGGAGGTATATGGGCCTTAGTGGGCCTTAGTGGAAGAGAGGAGAGGTGACCAGAGATGGGCCGCGCGCCCCTCCCTCCCTTGGTCCGAATTGGACAAGGAGAGGGGGCCGGCCCCCTTCCTCCTCTCTCTCCTCTCCCCCCCCCCTCCACGAATCCTATTCCAACTAGGAAAGGGGGGGAGTCCTACTCCCAGAGGGAGTAGGACTCCTCCTGGCGCGCCTCTCCTGGCCGGCCGGCCCCTCTCCCTTGAACCTTTATATACGGAGGCAGGGGCACCCCCTATAGACACAAGTTGATCCACGTGATCATATTCTTAGCCGTGTGCGGTGCCCCCTTCCACCATAGTCCTCGATAATATTGTAGCGGTGCTTAGGCGAAGCCCTGCGACGGTAGTACATCAAGATCGTCACCACGCCGTCGTGCTGACGGAACTCTTCCCCGACACTTTGCTGGATCGGAGTCCGGGGATCGTCATCAAGCTGAACGTGTGCTAGAACTCGGAGGTGCCGTAGTTTCGGTGCTTGATTGGTCGGGCCGTGGAGACGTACGACTACATCAACCGAAATCTTCCGTTGTCGATCTACAAGGGTACGTAGATCATACTCTTCCCTCTCGTTGCTATGCATCACCATGATCTTGCGTGTGCGTAGGAATTTTTTTGAAATTACTACGAAACCCAACAGTGGCATCCGAGCCTAGGTTTTATATGTTGATGTTATATGCACGAGTAGAACACAAGTGAGTTGTGGGCGATATAAGTCATACTGCTTACCAGCATGTCATACTTTGGTTCGGCGGTATTGTTGGACGAAGCAGCCCGGACCGACATTACGCGTACGCTTACGCGAGACCGGTTCTCCCGACGTGCTTTGCACATAGGTGGCTTGCGGGTGACAGTTTCTCCAACTTTAGTTGAACCAAGTGTGGCTACGCCCGGTCCTTGCGAAGGTTAAAACAGCACCAACTTGACAAACTATCGTTGTGGTTTTGATGCGTAGGTAAGATTGGTTCTTGCTTAAGCCCGTAGCAGCCACGTAAAACTTGCAACAACAAAGTAGAGGACGTCTAACTTGTTTTTGCAGGGCATGTTGTGATGTGATATGGTCAAGACATGATGCTAAATTTTATTGTATGAGATGATCATGTTTTGTAACCGAGTTATCGGCAACTGGCAGGAGCCATATGGTTGTCGCTTTATTGTATGCAATGCAATCACCCTGTAATGCTTTACTTTATCACTAAGCGGTAGCGATAGTCGTAGAAGCATAAGATTGGCGAGACGACAACGATGCTACGATGGAGATCAAGGTGTCACGCCGGTGACGATGGTGATCACGACGGTGCTTCAAAGATGGAGATCACAAGCACAAGATGATGATGGCCATATCATATCACTTGTATTGATTGCATGTGATGTTTATCTTTTATGCATCTTATCTTGCTTTGATTGATGGTAGCATTATAAGATGATCTCTCACCAAATTTCAAGATAAAAGTGTTCTCCCCAAGTATGCACCGTTGCCAAAGTTCGTCGTGCCTAGACACCACATGATGATCGGGTGTGATAAGCTCTACGTCCATCTACAACGGGTGCAAGCCAGTTTTGCACACGCAGAATACTCAGGTTAAACTTGATGATCCTAGCATATGCAGATATGGCCTCGGAACACTGAGATCGAAAGATCGAGCGTGAATCATATAGTAGATATGATCAACATAGCGATGTTCACCATTGAAAACTACTCCATTTCACGTGATGATCGGTTATGATTTAGTTGATTTGGATCACGTGATCACTTAGATGATTAGAGGGATGTCTATCTAAGTGGGAGTTCTTGAGTAATATGATTAATTGAACTTAAATTTATCATGAACTTAGTCCCTGATAGTATCTTGCTTGTTTATGTCAATTGTAGATAAATGGCCTGTGCTGTTGTTCCATTAAATTTTAATGTGTTCCTTGAGAAAGCAAAGTTGAAAGATGATGGTAGCAATTACACGGACTGGGTCCGTAACTTGAGGATTATCCTCATTGCTGCACAGAAGAATTACGTCCTGGAAGCACGGCTGGGTGCCAGGCTTGCTGCAGGAGCAACACCAGATGTTATGAACGTCTGGCAAAGCAAAGCTGATGACTACTCGATAGTTCAGTGTGCCATGCTTTACGGCTTAGAATCGGGACTTCAACGACGTTTTGAACGTCATGGAGCATATGAGATGTTCCAGGAGTTGAAGTTAATATTTCAAGCAAATGCCCGGATTGAGAGATATGAAGTCTCCAATAAGTTCTATAGCTGCAAGATGGAGGAGAACAGTTCTGTCAGTGAGCATATACTCAAAATGTCTGGGTATAATAATCACTTGATTCAGATGGGAGTTAATCTTCCAGATGATTGCGTCATTGACAGAATTCTCCAATCACTGCCACCAAGCTACAAGAGCTTTGTGATGAACTATAATATGCAAGGGATGAATAAGACTATTCCCGAGCTCTTCGCAATGCTGAAAGCTGCGGAGGTAGAAATCAAGAAGGAGCATCAAGTGTTGATGGTCAACAAGACCACTAGTTTCAAGAAAAAGGGCAAAGGGAAGAAGAAGGGGAACTTCAAGAAGAAAAGCAAGCAAGTTGCTAATCAGGAGAAGAAACCCAAGTCTGGACCTAAGCCTGAAACTGAGTGCTTCTACTGCAAGCAGACTGGTCACTGGAAGCGGAACTGCCCCAAGTATTTGGCGGATAAGAAGGATGGCAAGGTGAACAAAGGTATATGTGATATACATGTTATTGATGTGTACCTTACTAGAGCTCGCAGTAGCACCTGGGTATTTGATACTGGTTCTGTTGCTAATATTTGCAACTCGAAACAGGGACTACGGATTAAGCGAACACTAGCAAAGGACGAGGTGACGATGCGCGTGGGAAATGGTTCTAAAGTCGATGTGATCACGGTCGGCACGCTACCTCTACATCTACCTTCGGGATTAATATTAGACCTAAATAATTGTTATTTGGTGCCAGCGTTGAGCATGAACATTATATCTGGATCTTGTTTAATGCGAGACGGTTATTCATTTAAATCAGAGAATAATGGTTGTTCTATTTATATGAGTAATATCTTTTATGGTCATGCACCTTTGAAGAGTGGTCTATTTTTTGAATCTCGATAGTAGTAACACACATATTCATAATGTTGAAGCCAAAAGATGCATAGTTGATAATGATAGTGCAACTTATTTGTGGCACTGCCGTTTGGGTCATATCGGTGTAAAGCGCATGAAGAAACTCCATACCAATGGACTTTTGGAACCTCTTGATTATGAATCACTTGGTACTTGCGAACCGTGCCTCATGGGCAAGATGACTAAAACACTATTCTCCGGTACAATGGAGAGAGCAACAGATTTGTTGGAAATCATACATACAGATGTATGTGGTCCGATGAATGTTGAGGCTCGTGGCGGATATCGTTATTTTCTCACCTTCACAGATGATTTAAGAAGATATGGGTATATCTACTTAATGAAGCATAAGTCTGAAACATTTGAAAAGTTCAAAGAATTTCAGAGTGAAGTTGAAAATCATCGTAACAAGAAAATAAAGTTCCTGTGATCTGATCGTGGAGGAGAATATTTGAGTTACGAGTTTGGTCTACATCTGAAACAATGCGGAATAGTTTCGCAACTCACGCCACCCGGAACACCACAGCGTAATAGTGTGTCCGAACATCGTAATCGTACTTTACTAGATATGGTGCGATCTATGATGTCTCTTACTGATTTACCGCTATCGTTTTGGGGTTATGCTTTAGAGACGGCCGCATTCACGTTAAATAGGGCACCATCAAAATCCGTTGAGACGACACCTTATGAACTATGGTTTGGCAAGAAACCAAAGTTGTCGTTTCTTAAAGTTTGGGGCTGCGATGCTTATGTGAAAAAGCTTCAACCTGATAAGCTCGAACCCAAATCGGAGAAATGTGTCTTCATAGGATACCCAAAGGAGACTGTTGGGTACACCTTCTATCACAGATCCGAAGGCAAGACATTAATTGCTAAGAATGGATCCTTTCTAGAGAAGGAGTTTCTCTCGAAAGAAGTGAGTGAGAGGAAAGTAGAACTTGAAGAGGTAACTGTACCTGCTCCCTTATTGGAAAGTAGTGCATCACAGAAAACTGTTTCTGTGACACCTACACCAATTAGTGAGGAAGGTAATGATAATGATCGTGAAACTTCAGAACAAGATACTACTGAACCTCGTAGATCAACCAGAGTAAGATCCGCACCAGAGTGGTACGGTAATCCTGTTCTGGAAGTCATGCTACTAGATCATGATGAACCTACGAACTATGAAGAAGCGATGGTGAGCCCAGATTCCGCAAAATGGCTTGAAGCCATGAAATCTGAGATGGGATCCATGTATGAGAACAAAGTATGGACTTTGGTTGACTTGCCCAATGATCGGCAAGCAATTGAGAATAAATGGATCTTCAAGAAGAAGACTGACGCTGACGGTAATATTACTGTCTACAAAGCTCGACTTGTCGCAAAAGGTTTTCGACAAGTTCAAGGGGTTGACTACGATGAGACCTTCTCACCCGTAGCGATGCTTAAGTCTGTCCGAATCATGTTAGCAATTGCCGCATTTTATGATTATGAAATTTGGCAGATGGATGTCAAAACTGCATTCCTGAATGGATTTCTGGAAGAAGAGTTGTATATGATGCAACCGGAAGGTTTTGTCGATCCAAAGGGAGCTAACAAAGTGTGCAAGCTCCAGCGATCCATTTATGGACTGGTGCAAGCCTCTCGGAGTTGGAATAAACGCTTTGATAGAGTGATCAAAGCATTTGGTTTTATACAGACTTTTGGAGAAGCCTGTATTTACAAGAAAGTGAGTGGGAGCTCTATAGCATTTCTGATATTATATGTGGATGACATATTAATGATTGGAAATGATATAGAATTTCTGGATAGCATAAAGGGATACTTGAATAAGAGTTTTTCAATGAAAGACCTCGGTGAAGCTGCTTACATATTAGGCATAAAGATCTATAGAGATAGATCAAGACGTTTAATTGGACTTTCACAAAGCACATACCTTGACAAGATTTTGAAGAAGTTCAAAATGGATCAAGCAAAGAATGGGTTCTTGCCTGTGTTACAAGGTGTGAAGTTGAGTCAGACTCAATGCCCGACCACTGCAGAAGATAGAGAGAAAATGAAAGATGTTCCCTATGCTTCAGCCATAGGCTCTATCATGTATGCAATGCTGTGTACCAGACCTGATGTGTGCCTTGCTATAAGTCTAGCAGGGAGGTACCAAAGTAATCCAGGAGTGGATCACTGGACAGCGGTCAAGAACATCCTGAAGTACCTGAAAAGGACTAAGGATATGTTTCTCGTATATGGAGGTGAAAAAGAGCTAATCGTAAACGGTTACGTTGATGCAAGCTTTGACACTGATCCGGACGATTCTAAATCGCAAACCGGATACGTGTTTACATTAAACGGTGGAGCTATCAGCTGGTGCAGTTCTAAACAAAGCGTCGTGGTGGGATCTACGTGTGAAGCGGAATACATAGCTGCTTCGGAAGCAGCGAATGAAGGAGTTTGGATGAAGGAGTTCATATCCGATCTAGGTGTCATACCTAGTGCATCGGGTCCAATGAAAATCTTTTGTGACAATACTAGTGCAATTGCCTTGGCGAAGGAATCCAGATTTCACAAAAGAATCAAGCACATCAAGAGACGCTTCAATTCCATCTGGGATCTAGTCCAGGTGGGAGACATAGAGATTTGCAAGATACATACGGATCTGAATGTTGCAGACCCATTGACTAAGCCTCTTCCACGAGCAAAACATGATCAACACCAAGGCTCCATGGGTTTTAGAATCATTACTGTGTAATCTAGATTATTGAATCTAGTGCAAGTGGGAGACTGAAGGAAATATGCCCTAGAGGCAATAATAAAGTTATTATTTATTTCCTTATATCATGATAAAAGTTTATTATTCATGCTAGAATTGTATTAACCGGAAACATAATACATGTGTGAATACATAGACAAACAGAGTGTCACTAGTATGCCTCTACTAGACTAGCTTGTTAATCAAAGATGGTTATGTTTCCTAACCATGGACAAAGAGTTGTCATTTGATTAACAGGATCACATCATTAGTTGAATGATCTGATTGACATGACCCATTCCATTAGCTTAGCACCCGATCGTTTAGTATGTTGCTATTGCTTTCTTCATGACTTATACATGTTCCTATGACTATGAGATTATGCAACTCCCGTTTGCCGGAGGAACACTTTGTGTGCTACCAAACGTCACAACGTAACTGGGTGATTATAAAGGAGCTCTACAGGTGTCTCCAAAGGTACATGTTGGGTTGGCGTATTTCGAGATTAGGATTTGTCACTCCGATTGTCGGAGAGGTATCTCTGGGCCCTCTCGGTAATGCACATCACTTAAGCCTTGCAAGCACTGCAACTAATGAGTTAGTTGCGGGATGATGTATTATAGAACGAGTAAAGAGACTTGCCGGTAACGATATTGAACTAGGTATGGGATACCGACGATCGAATCTCGGGCAAGTAACATACCGATGACAAAGGGAACAACGTATGTTGTTATGCGGTCTGACCGATAAAAGATCTTCGTAGAATATGTAGGAGCCAATATGAGCATCCAGGTTCCGCTATTGGTTATTGACCGGAGACGTGTCTCGGTCATGTCTACATTGTTCTCGAACCCGTAGGGTCCGCACGCTTAAGGTTACGATGACAGTTATATTATGAGTTTATGCATTTTGATGTACCGAAGGTTGTTCGGAGTCCCGGATGTGATCACGAACATGACGAGGAGTCTCGAAATGGTCGAGACATAAAGATTGACATATTGGAAGCCTATGTTTGGATATCGGAAGTGTTCCGGGTGAAATCGAGATTTTACCGGAGTACCGGGAGGTTACCGGAACCCCCCGGGAGGTATATGGGCCTTAGTGGGCCTTAGTGGAAGAGAGGAGAGGTGACCAGAGATGGGCCGCGCGCCCCTCCCTCCCTTGGTCCGAATTGGACAAGGAGAGGGGGCCGGCCCCCCTTCCTCCTCTCTCTGCTCTTTTCCCCCCTCCACGAATCCTATTCCAACTAGGAAAGGGGGGAGTCCTACTCCCAGAGGGAGTAGGACTCCTCCTGGCGCGCCTCTCCTGGCCGGCCGGCCCCCTCCCTTGAACCTTTATATACGGAGGCAGGGGCACCCCCTAGAGACACAAGTTGATCCACGTGATCATATTCTTAGCCGTGTGCGGTGCCCCCTTCCACCATAGTCCTCGATAATATTGTAGCGGTGCTTAGGCGAAGCCCTGCGACGGTAGTACATCAAGATCGTCACCACGCCGTCGTGCTAACGGAACTCTTCCCCGACACTTTGCTGGATCGGAGTCCGGGGATCGTCATCGAGCTGAACGTGTGCTAGAACTCGGAGGTGCCGTAGTTTCGGTGCTTGATCGGTCGGGCCGTGGAGACGTACGACTACATCAACCAAACGCTTCCGTTGTCGATCTACAAGGGTACGTAGATCATACTCTCCCCTCTCGTTGCTATGCATCACCATGATCTTGCGTGTGCGTAGGAATTTTTTTGAAATTACTACGAAACCCAACAATCATAACCATCTCAATAGCATGTTGGCATGCAAGGTAAACCATTATAACTCATAGCTAATCAAGCATGGCACAAGCAACTATGATCTCTAATTGTCATTGCAAACATGTTTATTCATAAGAAGCTGAATCAAGAACGATGAACTCATCATATTTAGAAAAACAAAAGAGGTCGAGTTCATACCAGCTTTTCTCATCTCAGTCAGTCCATCATATATCATCATAATTGCCTTTCACTTGCACGACCGAACGATGTGAATAATAATAAGAGTGCACGTGCATTGGACTAAGCTGGAATTTGCGAGCATTCAATAAACGGGAGAAGACAAGGCAGTATGGGATCTTTTGTCAGATAAACAATAGTGCATATAAGAGCCACTTCAACAATTTAATCATGGTCTTCTCCTACTGACCCCCCAAAGAAAAGAAATGAAATACAACTATTTACATGGGAAAGCTCCCAACAAGCAAAAGAAGAACGGGAAATATTTTTGGGTTTTCTTTTTAATTACTACTACAAGCATGGAAAATAAATTAATTAAAAGCTACAACTAATTTTTTTGGTTTTTCTTAAGGTTTATTAAACACACAAGAAGAAAGCATAAAAAGGAAAAAAAAAACTAGCATGGATGATACAATGAAAAAGTATGAGCACCCACATCTAGCAATGAGTGTGTGAACATGAATGTAATGTCGGTGGGAAATACGTACTCTCCCAAGCTTAGGCTTTTGGCCTAAGTTGGTCTATGGCCACGGCTGGCCTGGCTGATATCCATAGTAGAAGTTGGGGTCGTACTGAGATGCAGCTGCTGTCGCCTCCTGAGCTGCAGTGTGGCGACGAGCGGCCTGCTCTCCTCTCGTACTCATCTGCCTCCTTCCTGGTAATAGTATGTCTTCCGTTTGCCTGGTAATCAAAGAAAGTAGGAGCAGGGAGAGTAATACGGACAACATGCCGTTTGTTAAAGATTAATCGATACTGGAGAGGTGGCTCAGTCCTCTCAACAAACTGGTGAGAAACCATAGAATCAAAATCTAAATAAGCAGGAGGCAACTCCATGTCTCCTTCACGAACGTCTATCTCAAGAAATTTAGCTAAGCGGGTTGCATAAATTCGTCCAAAGAAATCTCCATTATATCTATTATGATGCAACCTACGAGCTACAATGGCTCCCATATGATAAGATTGGTCTTCTGACACAGCACTCCTGAGAATGCTAAGGTCAGGGAGACACATGTGACATGCTTCATCCTTAGCATTTATGCACCTACCTATGAAGAGAGCAAAAATAATGTATAGTAGGAAAGTGAATGCTCCCTATGGTAGCTTGTGTTATATCTCTAGATTCCCCTACTGTTATACTAGCAAGAAAGTTTCTAAATTCAGATTTAGGGGGATCCCTAACACTACCCCATTGTGGAAGTTTGCAAGCAAAAGTGAAATCCTCTAAGTTCATGGTATAAGATGTGTCATAAAGATCAAACATGACTGAAGGAGAATTACGCGAAGATGAATACTCAAACCTCCTCACAAAAGAGCTTGTGAGATCATGATACCGGGGGCATTTGTCTGCCTCAAAGTCCTCAAAACCGGCATTACGCAAATATGCATTAAATTCTTCTTTAATTCCTGCACGATCCATAAAGTTTTCCGACGGCCATTCGCAAGGCCGCACTAGAGCGTCTCTTGGTGGTTCCTCGTCAGCATCACGCATAGCAAGCCTGGGTCCTTGCTTCTTAGAAGTACCACCTTGGAACATCTTCCTAAGCATATTGCTTTTCTCGAGGAACAATCTCCCCAAGCAGTTTTGTGAGGGGGTGCTTTGAGCAAGGAGATCGAAAATGGCAGCAAAGAGAGCTGGAACTCGTGCTTGAGTTGGTTTTTCGTGTTTGTGGGAGGGAGAAGAAGAGGATGGGTGCATGAATAAGTGGAGGAGGGACACCGTGGTCCCATGAGGCAGGGGGCGCGCCCAGGGGGTAGGGCGCGCCCTCCACCCTCGTGACTAGGTGGCAGCTCCCCCCGCGGTAATTTTTGCATCATAAATCCTCAAATATTCCCGAAAAAATCATATTAAATTGGCATGTCATTCTGAGGACTTTTATTTTCGGGATATTTTTATATTGCATGGATAAGTCAGGAAACAGACAGGAAAATACTATTTTTACTTTATTTCAACTAAATAACAGAAAGTATAGAGAGGGTATAGAAGGTTGTGCTTCTAGTTTCATCCATCTCATGCTCATCAAAAGGAATCCACTAACAAGGTTGATCAAGTCTTGTTAACAAAATCATTCTGATTAACATGAAACCGGAGAAATTTCAAATAACACTAGGTTACCTCAACGGCGATATGCACATCGCCAATAATAAGTATATCATATTTCTTCTTGACGGTAGGAAGAGGAAATTCAAAACCTCCAAATATAATCGATGGAATTTTTCCGATAGAATTTATACTGTGAACTTGAGGTTGTTTCCTCAGAAAGTGTACCATATGCTCATTACCATTAACATGAAAAGTGACATTGCCTTTAGTGCAATCAATAACAACCCCTACAATATTAAGAAAAGGTCTTCCAAGAATAATAGACATACTATCGTCCTCGGGAATATCAAGAATAACAAAGTCCGTTAAAATAGTAACGTTTGCAACCACAACAGGCACATCTTCACAAATACCGACAGGTATAGCAGTTGATTTATCAGCCATTTGCAAAGATATTTCAGTAGGTGTCAACTTGTTCAAGTCAAGTCTACGATATAAAGAGAGAGGCATAACACTAACACCGGCTCCAAGATCACATAAAGCAGTTTTAACATAGTTTCTTTTAATGGATCATGGTATAGTAGGTACTCCTGGATCTCCAAGTTTCTTTGGTATTCCACCCTTAAAAGTATAATTAGCAAGCATGGTGGAAATTTCAGCTTCTGGTATCTTTCTTTTATTTGTAACAATATCTTTCATGTACTTAGCATAAGGATTCATTTTAAGCATATCAGTCAATCGCATACGCAAAAAGATAGGTCTAATCATTTTAGCAAAGCGCTCAAAATCCTCATCATCCTTTTTCTTGGATGGTTTGGGAGGAAAAGGCATGGGTTTCTGAACCCAAGGTTCTCTTTCTTTACCATGTTTCCTAGCAACAAAGTCTCTCTTATCATAACGTTGATTCTTTGATTGTGGGTTATCAAGATCAACAACAGGTTCAATTTCTACATCATTATCATTACTAGGTTGAGCATCCTTATGAGCATCATCATTAACATTTTCATTAGGTTCATGTTCATTGCCAGATTGTGTTTCAGCATCAGACACAGAGATATCATTTGGATTATCAGGTGGTTCAGCAATAGGTTCACTAGAAGTTTGCACAGTTCTATCATTTTTCTTTTTCTTCTTTTTAGAAGAACTAGGTGCATCAATTTTATTTCTCTGAGTATCTTGCTCAATTCTCTTAGGGTGGCCTTCAGGATACAAAGGTTCCTGAGTCATTCTACGAGTTCTAGTAGACACTTTAACAGCATAATTATTTTTCTTACTATTCATTTCATCGAGCAATTCTTTTTGAGCCTTAAGTACTTGTTCTACTTGAGTGGTAACCATAGAAGCATGTTTGCTAACAAGTTTAAGTTCACCTCTAATATTAGCCATATAATCACCCAAGTATTTAATCATATCAGCATCTTGTTTTAATTGTCTACCAAAATAAGCATTGAAGTCTTCTTGCTTAAACATAAAATTATCAAACTTATCTAAGCACTCACTAGCAATTTTAGTAGTAGGGATTTCAGCTTTATCATATCTATAGAGAGAATTTACCTTTACTACCTGTGTCGGGTTATCGAGGTCTGGAGGTTCTTCAATAAATAAGGGATTAAGATCATATGTTTCTTCAATAGGCGGTAAATTAAGACCATGTATTTCTTCAATAGGAGGTAAATTCTTAACATCTTCAGCTTTAATACCTTTTTCTTTCATAGATTTCTTTGCCTCTTGCATATCTTCAGGACTGAGGAATAGAACACCTCTCTTCTTCGGAGTTGGTTTAGGAATAGGATCATTAATTGGAGCAGGAGCTGGCTCAGGAGCTGCCCAATTATTTTCATTTGTCAACATATTGTTCAATAAGATTTCAGATTCATCCGGTGTTCTTTCCCTGAAAAGAGAACCAGCACAACTATCCAGGTAATCTCTGGAAGCATCAGTTAGTCCATTATAAAAGATATCAAGTATTTCATTTTTCTTAAGAGGATGATCAGGCAAAGCATTAAGTAACTTGAGAAGCCTCCCCCAAGCTTGTGGGAGACTCTCTTCTTTAATTTGCACAAAGTTGTATATTTCCTTTAAAGCATCTTGTTTCTTATGAGCAGGGAAATATTTAGCAGAGAAGTAGTAAGTCATATCCTGGGGACTACGCACACAACCAAGATCAAGAGAATTAAACCATATCTTAGCATCACCCTTTAATGAGAACGGAAATATTTTGAGGATATAAAAGTAGTGAGATCTCTCATCATTAGTGAACAGGGTGGTTATATCATTTAATTAGTAAGATGTGCCACAACAGTTTCAGATTCATAGCCATGAAAAGGATCAGATTCAACCAAAGTAATTGTATCAGGATCAACGGAGAATTCATAATCCTTATCAGTAACAAAGATGGTGAAGTAGCAAAAGCAGGGTCAGGTTTCATCCTAGCATGTAGAGATTCCTTATTCCATTTAGCTAATAACCTTTTGAGTTCATATCTATCTTTGCAAGCTAAAATAGCTAAAGAAGCTTCTTGACCAAATAAATAACCCTCAGGAATAACAAGTGATTCTTCATCATCACTTTCATCTTCATAATCAGATTCAATATTTTCAATTTCTCTAGCCCTAGCAAGTTGTTCATCGAGAAAATCACCAAGTGGCACAGTAGTATCAAGCATAGAAGTAGTTTCATCATAAGTATCATGCATAGTAGAAGTAGATGAAGGAAATATGCCCTAGAGGCAACAATAAAGTTAGTATTTATTTCCTTATTTCATGATAAATGTTTATTATTCATGCTAGAATTGTATTAACCGGAAACATAATACATGTGTGAATACATAGACAAACAGAGCGTCACTAGTATGCCTCTACTTGACTAGCTCGTTGAATCAAAGATGGTTAAGTTTCCTAGCCATAGACATGAGTTGTAATTTGATTAACGGGGTCACATCATTAGAGAATGATGTGATTGACTTGACCCATTCCGTTAGCATAGCACTTGATTGTTTAGTTTGTTGCTATTGCTTTCTTCATGACTTATACATGTTCCTATGACTATGAGATTATGCAACTTCCGTTTACCGGAGGAACACTTTGTGTGCTACCAAACGTCACAACGTAACTGGGTGATTATAAAGGTGCTCTACAGGTGTCTCCAAAGGTACTTGTTGGGTTGGCGTATTTTGAGATTAGGATTTGTCACTCCGATTGTCGGAGAGGTATCTCTGGGCCCACTCGGTAATGCACATCACTATAAGCCTTGCAAGCATTGCAACTAATGATTTAGTTGCGGGATGATGTATTACGGAACGAGTAAAGAGACTTGCCGGTAACGAGATTGAACTAGGTATTGAGATACCGACGATCGAATCTCGTGCAAGTAACATACCGATGACAAAGGGAACAACGTATGTTGTTATGCGGTTTGACCGATAAAGATCTTCGTAGAATATGTGGGAGCCAATATGAGCATCCAGGTTCTGCTATTGGTTATTGACCGGAGACGTGTCTCGGTCATGTCTACATTGTTCTCGAACCCGTAGGGTCCGCACGCTTAAAGTTTCAATGACAGTTATATTATGAGTTTATGAGTTTTGATGTACCTAAGGAGTTCGGAGTCCCGGATGAGATCGGGGACATGACTAGGAGTCTCGAAATGGTCAAGACGTAAAGATAGATATATTGGACGACTATATTCGGACATCGGAAAGGTTCCGAGTGATTCGGGTATTTATTGGAGTACCGGAGAGTTACGGGAATTCGCCAGGGAGTATATGGGCCTTATTGGGCCATACAGGAATAGAGGAGAGAGGCCAAAATGAAGGAGGCGCGCGGCCCCCCTCTGGTCCGAATTGGACAAGGGGTGCAGCCCCCTTTTCCTTCTTCCTCTCCTCCTCTTTCCTTCTCTCCTACTCCAACAAGGAAAGGAGGAGTCCTCCTCCCGGTGGGAGTAGGACTCCCCCCTTGGTGCGCCCTTCTCCTAGGCCGGCCGCCTCCCCCCTTGCTCCTTTATATACGGGGGCAGGGGGGCACCCCATGGACACAACAATTGACCATTGATCTCTTAGCCATGTGCGGTGCCCCCCCTCCATCATAGTCCACCTCGATAATACTGTAGCGGTGCTTAGGCGAAGCCCTGCGTAGGTAGAACATCAACATCATCACCACGCCATCGTGCTGACGAAACTCTCCCTCAACACTCGGCTGGATCGGAGTTCGAGGGATGTCATCGGGCTGAACGTGTGCTGAGCTCGGAGGTGCCGTGCGTTCGGTACTTGATCGGTCGGATCGTGAAGGCGTACGACTACATCAACCGCGTTGTGCTAACGCTTCCGCTTTCGGTCTACGAGGGTACGTGGACAACACTCTCTCCTCTCGTTGCTATGCATCACCATGATCTTGCGTGTGCGTAGGAAATTTTTGAAATTACTATGTTCCCCAACAGTGGCATCCGAGCCTAGGTTTTATGCGTTGATGTTGTGCACGAGTAGAACACAAGTGAGTTGTGGGCGATATAAGTCATACTGCTTACCAACATGTCATACTTTGGTTCGGCGGTATTGTTGGATGAAGCGGCCCGGACCGACATTACGCGTACGCTTACGCGAGACTGGTTCTACCGACGTGCTTTGCACACAGGTGGCTAGCGGGTGTCAGTTTTTCCAACTTTATTTGAACCAAGTGTGGCTACGCCCGGTCCTTGCGAAGGATAAAATAGCACCAGCTTGACAAACTATTGTTGTGGTTTTGATGCGTAGGTAAGAACGGTTCTTGCTAAGCCCGTAGCAGCCACGTAAAACTTGCAACAACAAAGTAGAGGACGTCTAACTTGTTTTTGCAGGGCATGTTGTGATGTGATATGGTCAAGACATGATGCTAAATTTTATTGTATGAGATGATCATGTTTTGTAACCGAGTTATCGGCAACTGGCAGGAGCCATATGGTTGTCGCTTGATTGTATGCAATGCAATTGCGCTGTAATGATTTACTTTATCACTAAGCGGTAACAATAGTCGTAGAAGCATAAGATTGGCGAGATGACAACGATGCTACGATGGTGATCAAGGTGTCGCGCCGGTGACGATGGTGATCATGACGGTGCTTCGGAGATGGAGATCATAAGCACAAGATGATGATGGCCATATCATATCACTTATATTGATTGCATGTGATGTTTATCTTTTATGCACCTTATCTTGCTTTGATTGACGGTAGCATTATAAGATGATCTCTCACCAAATTTCAAGATAAAAGTGTTCTCCCTGAGTATGCACCGTTGCCAAAGTTCGTCGTGTCCAGACACCACGTGATGATCGGGTGTGATAAGCTCTACGTCTATCTACAACGGGTGCAAGCCAATTTTGCACACGCAGAATACTTAGGTTAAACTTGACGAGCCTAGCATATGCAGATATGGCCTCGGAACACTGAGACCGAAAGGTCGAGCGTGAATCATATAGTAGATATGATCAACATATTGATGTTCACCATTGAAAGCTACTCCATTTCACGTGATGATTGGTTATGGTTTAGTTGATTTGGATCATGTGATCACTTAGAAGATTAGAGGGATGTCTTTCTAAGTGGGAGTCCCGGATGTGATCACGGACATGACGAGGAGTCTCGAAATGGTCAAGACATAAAGATTGATATATTGAAAGCCTATGTTTGGATATCGGAAGTGTTCTGGGTGAAATCGGGATTTTACCGGAGTACCGGGAGGTTACCGGAACCCCCCGGGAGGTATATGGGCCTTAGTGAGCCTTAGTGGAAGAGAGGAGAGGTGACCAGAGATGGGCCGCGCGCCCCTCCCTCCCTTGGTCCGAATTGGACAAGGAAAGGGGGCCGGCCCCCCTTCCTCCTCTCTCTCCTCTTCCCTCCCCCCCTCCACGAATCCTATTCCAACTAGGAAAGGGGGGAGTCCTACTCCCAGAGGGAGTAGGACTCCTCTTGGCGCGCCTCTCCTGGCCGGCCGGCCCCCCTCCCTTGAACCTTTATATACGGAGGCAGGGGCACCCCCTAGAGACACAAGTTGATCCACGTGATCATATTCTTAGCCGTGTGCGGTGCCCCCTTCCACCATAGTCCTGGATAAGATTGTAGCGGTGCTTAGGCGAAGCCCTGCGATGGTAGTACATCAAGATCGTCACCACGCCGTCGTGCTGACGGAACTCTTCCCCGACACTTTGCTGGATCGGAGTCCGGGGATCGTCATCGAGCTGAACGTGTGCTAGAACTCGGAGGTGTCGTAGTTTCGGTGCTTGATCGGTCGGGCCGTGGAGACGTACGACTACATCAACCAGACGCTTCCGTTGTCGATCTACAAGGGTACGTAGATCATACTCTCCCCTCTCGTTGCTATGCATCACCATGATCTTGCGTGTGCGTAGGAAATTTTTTGAAATTACTACGAAACCCAACAGTGGCATCCGAGCCTAGGTTTTATATGTTGATGTTATATGCACAAGTAGAACACAAGTGAGTTGTGGGCGATATAAGTCATACTGCTTACCAGCATGTCATACTTTGGTTTGGCGGTATTGTTGGACGAAGCGGCCCGGACCGACATTACGCGTACGCTTACGCGAGACCGGTTCTCCCGACGTGCTTTGCACATAGGTGGCTTGCGGGTGACAGTTTCTCCAACTTTAGTTGAACCAAGTGTGGCTACGCCCGGTCCTTGCGAAGGTTAAAAGAGCGCCAACTTGACAAACTATCATTGTGGTTTTGATGCATAGGTAAGATTGATTCTTGCTTAAGCCCGTAGCAGCCACGTAAAACTTGCAACAACAAAGTAGAGGACGTCTAACTTGTTTTTGCAGGGCATGTTGTGATGTGATATGGTCAAGACATGATGCTAAATTTTATTGTATGAGATGATCATGTTTTGTAACCGAGTTATTGGCAACTAGCAGGAGCCATATGGTTGTCGCTTTATTGTATGCAATGCAATCGCCCTGTAATGCTTTACTTTATCACTAAGCGGTAGCGATAGTCGTAGAAGCATAAAATTGGCGAGACGACAACGATGCTACGATGGAGATCAAGGTGTCGCGCCGGTGACGATGGTGATCACGACGGTGCTTCAAAGATGGAGATCACAAGCACAAGATGATGATGGCCATATCATATCACTTATATTGATTGCATGTTATGTTTATCTTTTATGCATCTTATCTTGCTTTGATTGACGGTAGCATTATAAGATGATCTCTCACTAAATTTCAAGATAAAAGTGTTCTCCCTGAGTATGCACCGTTGCCAAAGTTCGTCGTGCCCAGACACCACGTGATGATCGGGTGTGATAAGCTCTACGTCCATCTACAACGGGTGCAAACCAGTTTTGCACACGCAGAATACTCAGGTTAAACTTGACGAGCCTAGCATATGCAAATATGGCCTCGGAATTCTGAGATCGAAAGATCGAGCGTGAATCATATAGTAGATATGATCAACATAGCGATGTTCACCATTGAAAACTACTCCATTTCATGTGATGATCGGTTATGGTTTAGTTGATTTGGATCACGTGATCACTTAGATGATTAGAGGGATGTCTATCTAAGTGGGAGTTCTTGAGTAATATGATTAATTGAACTTAAATTTATCATGAACTTAGTCTTGGTAGTATTAGCATATCTATGTTGTAGATCAATAGCTCGCGTTTAGCTCCCCTATTTTATTTTTTGATATGTTCCTAGAGAAAATTGAGTTGAAAGATGTTAGTAGCAATGATGCGGATTGGATCCGTGATCTGAGGACTATCCTCATTGCTGCACAGAAGAATTATGTCCTTGATGCACCGCTAGGTGACAGACCTATTGTAGGAGCAGATGCAGACGTTATGAACGTTTAGCTAGCTCAATATGATGACTACTTGATAGTTTAGTGCACCATGCTTAACGACTTAGAATCGGGGCTTCAAAGACGTTTTGAACGTCATAGACCATACGAGATGTTCCAGGAGTTGAAGTTAATATTTCAAGCAAATACCCGAGTTGAGAGATATGAAGTCTCCAACAAGTTCTATAGCTAAAGGTGTTGGGGAACGTAGAAGAAATTCAAAATTTTCCTACGTGTCACCAAGATCTATCTATGGAGAGACCAGCAACGAGGGGAAGGAGAGTGCATCTACATACCCTTGTAGATCGCTAAGCGGAAGCGTTCAAGTGAACGGGGTTGATGGAGTCGTACTCGTCATGATTCAAATCACCGATGACCAAGTGCCGAACGCACGGCACCTCCGCGTTCAACACACGTACAGCCCGGTGACGTCTCCCACGCCTTGATCCAGCAAGGAGAGAGGGAGAGGTTGAGGAAGACTCCATCCAGCAGCAGCACAACGGCGTGGTGGTGATGGAGGAGCGTGGCTATCCTGCAGGGCTTCGCCAAGCACCACAGAAGAGGAGGAAGAAGAGATGCAGGGCTGCACCAACGAGAGATCGAATCACACGTGTGTCTTATGGGCAGCCCTATGCCTCGTATATATAGGGAAGGGGAGGGGCTGCGCCCCCTCTAGGGTTCCCACCCCTAGGGGGGCGGCAGCCCTAGATGGGGAGCAAGGGGGCGGCAAAGAGGGGATGGGAGAGGGAGGCGCACCAATATGGGCCCTAAGGCCCATATCCCATTAGGGTTTGCCCCCTCTCCATCTCTTAGGCGCATGGGCCTTAGTGGGGCTGGTGCCCTTGGTCCATGTAGGCCAAGGAACACTCCCTACAGCCCATGTGGCCCCCCGGGGCTGGTGGCCCCACTTGGTGGACCCCCGGGACCCTCCCGGTGGTCCCGGTACGTTACCGATAAACCCCGAAACTCTTCCGGTGACCAAAACAGGACTTCCCATATATAAATCTTTACCTCCGGACCATTCCGGAACTCCTCGTGACGTCCGGGATCTCATCCGGGACTCCGAACAACATTCGGTAACCACATACAAACTTCCTTTATAACCCTAGCGTCATCAAACCTTAAGTGTGTAGACCCTACGGGTTCGGGAGACATGCAGACATGACCGAGACGTTCTCCGGTCAATAACCAACAGCGGGATCTGGATACCCATGTTGGCTCCCACATGTTCCACGATGATCTCATCGGATGAACCACGATGTCAAGGACTTAATCAATCCCGTATTCAATTCCCTTTGTCTAGCGGTACGATACTTGCCCGAGATTCGATCGTCGGTATCCCGATACCTTGTTCAATCTCGTTACCGGCAAGTCTCTTTACTCGTTCCGTAACACATCATCCCGTGATCAACTCCTTGATCACATTGTGCACATTATGATGATGTCCTACCGAGTGGGCCCAGAGATACCTCTCCGTTTACACGGAGTGACAAATCCCAGTCTCGATTCGTGCCAACCCAACAGACACTTTCGGAGATACCTGTAGTGCACCTTTATAGTCACCCAGTTACGTTGTGACGTTTGATACACCTAAAGCACTCCTACGGTATCCGGGAGTTGCACAATCTCATGGTCTAAGGAAATGATACTTGACGTTAGAAAAACTTTAGCATACGAACTACACGATCTAGTGCTATGCTTAGGATTGGGTCTTGTCCATCACATCATTCTCCTAATGATGTGATCCCGTTATCAATGACATCCAATGTCCATGGTCAGGAAACCGTAACCATCTATTGATCAACGAGCTAGTCAACTAGAGGCTTACTAGGGACATGGTGTTGTCTATGTATCCACACATGTATCTGAGTTTCCTATCAATACAATTCTAGCATGGATAATAAACGATTATCATGAACAAGGAAATATAATAATAATCAATTTATTATTGCCTCTAGGGCATATTTCCAACAGTCTCCCACTTGCACTAGAGTCAATAATCTAGTTCACATCGCCATGTGATTAACACTCACAGGTCACATCGCCATGTGACTAACACCCAAAGAGTTATGGGTTTGATCATGTTGCTTGTGAGAGAGGTTTTAGTCAACGGGTCTGAACCTTTCAGATCCGTGTGTGCTTCACAAATCTCTATGTCATCTCCTAGATGCAGCTACCATGTTCTATTTGGAGCTATTCCAAATAACTGTTCTACTATACAAATCCAGTTTACTACTCAGAATAATCTGGATTAGTGTCAAAGTTTGCATCGGCGTAACCCTTTACGACGAACTCTTTTACCACCTCCATAATCGAGAAAATTCCTTAGTCCACTAGTTACTAAGGATAACTTTGACCACTGTCCTGTGATCCGTTCTTGGATCACTCTTGTACCCCTTGACTGACTCATGGAAAGGCACACTTCAGGTGCGGCACACAGCATAGCATACTGTAGAGCCTATGTCTTAAGCATATGGGACGACCTTCGTCCTTTCTCTCTATTCTGCCGTGGTCGAGCTTTAAGTCTTAACTTAATACCTTACAACTCAGGCAAGAACTCCTTCTTTGACTGATCCATCTTGAACAACTTCAAGATCATGTCAAGGTATGTGCTCATTTGAAAGTACCATTAAGTGTTTTGATCTATCCTTATAGATCTTGATGCTCAATGCTCAAGTAGCTTAATCCAGGTTTTCCATTGAAAACACTTTCCAAATAACCCTATATGCTTTCCAGAAATTCTACGTCATTTCCGATCAACAATATGTTAAAACATATACTCATCGGAAATTCTATAGTGCTCCCACTCACTTCTTTGGAAATACAAGTTTCTCATAAACTTTGTATAAACCCAAAATCTTTGATTATCTCATCAAAGTGTACATTACAACTCCGAGATGCTCACTCCAGTCCTCAGAAGGATTGCTAGAGCTTTGCATCCTTATTAGCATCTTTTCAGGATTGACAAAACCTTTCGGTTGTATCACATACAACCTTTCCTCAAGAAAATCGTCGAGGAAACAATGTTTTGACATCCTATCTGCAAGATTTCATAAATAATGCAGTGACTGCTAATATAATTCCAACAGACTCTTAGCATCGCTACGAGTGAGAAAATCTCACCGTAGTCAACTCCTTGAACTTGTCAGAAAACATCTTAACGACAAGTCGAGCTTTCTTAATGGTGACATTTACCATCATTGTCCGTCTTCCTTTTAAAATCCATCTACACTCAACAGCCTTACGACCATCAAGTAGTTCTTCCAAAGTCTACACTTTGTTTTCATACATGGATCCTCTCTCGGATTATATGGCCTCAAGCCATTTATCGGAATCCAGGCCCACCATCGCTTCTCCATAGCTCGTAGGTTCATTGTTGTCTAGCAACATGACTTCCAAGACAGGATTACGTACCACTCTGAAGTAGTACGCATCCTTGTCATCCCACGAGGTTTGGGAGTGACTTGATCCGAAGTCTCATGATCAATATCATAAGCTTCCACTTCAATTGGTGTAGGTGCCACAGGAACAACTCTTTGTGCCCTGCTATACACTAGTTGAAGTGACGGTTCAATAACCTCATCAAGTCTCCACCATCCTCCCACTCAATTCTTTCGAGAGAAACTTTTCCTCGAGAAAGGACCCGATTCTAGAAACAATCCTTTATTGCTTTCGGATCTGAGACAGGAGGTATACCCAACTGTTTTTGGGTTGTCCTATGAAGATGCATTTATCCGCTTTGGGTTCGAGCTTATCGGCCTGAAACTTTTCCACATAAGCGTCGCAGCCCCAAACTTTTAAGAAATGACAGCTTAGGTTTCTCTAAACCATAGTTCATACGGTGTCATCTCATCGGAATTACGTGGTGCCCTATTTAAAGTGAATGTGGTTGTCTCTAATGCTTAACCCATAAACTATTGTGGTAATTCGATAAGAGACATCATGGTATGCATCATATCCAATAGGGTGCAGTTATGATGTTCGGACACACCATCACACTATGGTGTTCCAGGCTGTATTAGTTGTGAAACGATTTCCACAATGTCTTAATTTTGTGCCAAACTCGTAATTCAGATATTCATCTCTATGATCATATCATAGATCTTTTATCCTCTTGTCACGACGATCTTTCAACTTCACACTGAAATTACTTGAACCTTTCAATAATTCAGACTCGTGATTCATCAAGTAAATGTACTCAGCATCTACTCAAATCATCTGTGAAGAAAGAACATAACGATATCCACTACATGCCTCAGCACTCATTGGACTGCACACATCAAAATGTATTACTTCCAACAATTTGCTTTCTAGTTCCATTTTACTGAAACCGAGGTTTTCAGTCATCTTGCCCATGTGGTATGATTTGCATGCCTCAAGTGATTCAAAATCAAGTGAGTCCAAACGGTCCATTTGCATGGAGTTTCTTCATGCATACACACCAATAGACATGGTTCACATGTCTCAAACTTTTCAAAAATGAGTGAGTCCAAAGATCCATCTACATGGAGCTTCTTCATGCGTTTTATACCGATATGACTTAAGTGGCAGTGCCACAAGTAGGTGGTACTATCATTACTATCTTTTGGCATGAACATGTGTATCACTACGATCGAGATTCAATAAACCATTCACTTTAGGTGCAAGACCATTGAAGGTATTATTCAAATAAACAGAGTAACCATTATTCTCCTTAAATGAATAACCGTATTGCGATAGACATAATCCAATCATGTCTATGCTCAACGCAAACACCAATCTCGATGGTAGAGGGAGCGTACGATATTTGATCATATCAACATTGGAAACACTTCCAACACATATCGTTAGCTCACCTTTAGCTAGTCTCCGTTTATTCCGTAGCTTTTATTTCGAGTTACTAACACTTAGCAACCGAACCGGTATCTAATACCCTGGTGCTACTAGGAGTACTAGTAAAGAACACATCAACACAATGTATATCCAATATACTTCTATCGACCTTGCCAGCCTTCTCATCTACCAAGTATCTAGGGTAATTCTGCTCCAGTGGCTGTTCCCCTTATTACAGAAGCACTTAGTCTCGGGTTTGGGTTCAACCTTGGGTTTGTTCACTAGAGCAGCAGCTGAATTGCCGTTTCATGAAGTATCCCTTCTTGCCCTTGCCCTTCTTGAAACTAGTGGTTTTACCAACCATCAACAATTGATGCTCCTTCTTGATTTCTACTTTTGCGGTGTCAAACATCGCGAATATCTCAAGGATCATCATATATGTCCCTGATATATTATAGTTCATCACGAAGCTCAAGCAGCTTGGTGGTAATGACTTCGGAGAACCATCACTATTTCATCTGGAAGATCAACTCCCACTCAATTCAAGTGTTTGTTGTACTCAGACAATCTGAGCATAAGCTCAACAATTGAGCTTTTCTCCCTTAGTTTGCAGGCTAAGAAAATCGTCGGAGGTCTTATACCTCTTGACGTGGGCACGAGCCTGAAATCCCAATTTCAGCCCTCAAAACATCTCATATGTTTCGCGATGTTTCAAAACGTCTTCGGTGCCTCAATTCTAAACCGTTTAACTGAACTATCACGTAGTTATCAAAATGTGTATGTCAGATGTTCGCAACATCCATAGACGACGTTCGAGGTTTAGCACACTAAGCGGTGCATTAAGGATATAAGCCTTCTATGAAGCAATGAGGACAATCCTCAGTTTACGAACCTAGTCCGCACAATTGCTATTATCAACTTTCAACTAATTTTACTCTAGGAACATATCTAAACAGTAGAACTAAAGCGCGAGCTACGACATAATTTGCAAAATCCTTTTGACTATGTTCAGGATAATTAAGTTCATCTTATGAACTCCCACTCAGATAGACATCCCTCTAGTCATCTAAGTGATTACATGATCCGAGTCAACTAGGCCGTGTCCGATCATCACGTGAGACGGACTAGTCAACATCGGTGAACATCTTCATGTTGATCGTATCTGCCATACGACTCATGCTCGACCTTTCGGTCTTCTGTGTTCCGAGGCCATGTCTGTACATGCTAGGCTCGTCAAGTTAACCTAAGTGTTTTGCATGTGTTCCGAGGCCATGTCTGTACATGCTAGGCTCGTCAACACCCATTGTATATGAACGTATGAATCTAAACACCCGATCATCACGTGGTGCTTCGAAACTACGAACTGTCGCAACGGTGCACAGTTAGGGGAACACTTTCTTGAAATTTTAATGAGAGATCATCTTATTTACTACCGTCGTGCTAAGCAAATAAGATGTATAAACATGATAAACATCACATGCAATCAAATAGTGACATGATATGGCCAATATCATATTGCTCCTCTTGATCTCCATCTTCGGGGCTCCATGATCATCATAGTTACCGGCATGACACCATGATCTCCATCATCGTGTCTCCATGAAGTTGTCACGTCATTTATTACTTCTACTACTACAGCTAACGGTTAGCAATAAAGTAAAGTAATTACATGACGTTTATGTTGACACGCAGGTCATAAATAAATTAAGACAACTCCTACGGCTCCTGCCGGTTGTCATACTCATCGACATGCAAGTCGTGATTCCTATTACAAGAACATGATCAATCTCATACATCACATATATCATTCATCACATCCTTTTGGCCATATCACATCACATAGCATACCCTGCAAAAACAAGTTAGACGTCCTATAATTGTTGTTTGCATGTTTTACGTGGCTGCTATGGGTTTCTAGCAAGAACGTTTCTTACCTACGCAAAGACCACAACGTGATATGCCAATTGCTATTTACCCTTCATAAGGACCCTTTTCATCGAATCCGATCCGACTAAAGTGGGAGAGACAGACACCCGCCAGCCACCTAATGCAACTAGTGCATGTCAGTCGGTGGAACCGGTCTCACGTAAGAGTACGTGTAAGGTTGGTCCGGGCCGCTTCATCCCACGATGCCGCCGAATCAAGATAAGACTAGTAACGGCAAGCATATTGAACAAAATCAACGCCCACAACTACTTTGTGTTCTACTCATGCATAGAAACTACGCATAGACCTAGCTCATGATGCCACTGTTGGGGAACGTAGCAGAAATTCAAAATTTTCCTACGTGTCACCAAGATCTATCTATGGAGAGACCAGCAATGAGGGGAAGGAGAGTGCATCTACATACCCTTGTAGATCGCTAAGCGGAAGCGTTCAAGTGAACGGGGTTATGGAGTCGTACTCGTCATGATTCAAATCACCGATGACCAAGTGCCGAACGCACGGCACCTCCGCGTTCAACACAAGTACAGCCCGGTGACGTCTCCCACGCCTTGATCCAGCAAGGAGAGAGGGAGAGGTTGAGGAAGACTCCATCCAGCAGCAGCACAACGGCGTGGTGGTGATGGAGGAGCGTGGCTATCCTGCAGGGCTTCGCCAAGCACCACAGAAGAGGAGGAAGAAGAGATGCAGGGCTGCACCAACGAGAGATCGAATCACACGTGTGTCTTATGGGCAGCCCTATGCCTCATATATATAGGGAAGGGGAGGGGCTGCGCCCCCTCTAGGGTTCCCACCCCTAGGGGGGGCGGCAGCCCTAGATGGGGAGCAAGGGGGCGGCCAAGAGGGGATGGGAGAGGGAGGCGCACCAATATGGGCCCTAAGGCCCATATCCCATTAGGGTTTGCCCCCTCTCCATCTCTTAGGCGCATGGGCCTTAGTGGGGCTGGTGCCCTTGGTCCATGTAGGCCAAGGAACACTCCCTACAGCCCATGTGGCCCCCTCGGGGCTGGTGGCCCCACTTGGTGGACCCCCGGGACCCTCCCGGTGGTCCCGGTACGTTACCGATAAACCCCGAAACTCTTCCGGTGACCAAAACAGGACTTCCCATATATAAATCTTTACCTCCGGACCATTCCGGAACTCCTCGTGACGTCCGGGATCTCATCCGGGACTCCGAACAACATTCGGTAACCACATACAAACTTCCTTTATAACCCTAGCGTCATCAAACCTTAAGTGTGTAGACCCTACGGGTTCGGGAGACATGCAGACATGACCGAGACGTTCTCCGGTCAATAACCAACAGCGGGATCTGGATACCCATGTTGGCTCCCACATGTTCCACGATGATCTCATCGGATGAACCACGATGTCAAGGACTTAATCAATCCCGTATTCAATTCCCTTTGTCTAGCGGTACGATACTTGCCCGAGATTCGATCATCGGTATCCCGATACCTTGTTCAATCTCGTTACCGGCAAGTCTCTTTACTCGTTCCGTAACACATCATCCCGTGATCAACTCCTTGATCACATTGTGCACATTATGATGATGTCCTACCGAGTGGGCCCAGAGATACCTCTCCGTTTACACGGAGTGACAAATCCCAGTCTCGATTCGTGCCAACCCAACAGACACTTTCGGAGATACCTGTAGTGCACCTTTATAGTCACCCAGTTACGTTGTGACGTTTGATACACCCAAAGCACTCCTACGGTATCCGGGAGTTTCACAATCTCATGGTCTAAGGAAATGATACTTGACATTAGAAAAGCTTTAGCATACGAACTACACGATCTAGTGCTATGCTTAGGATTGGGTCTTGTCCATCACATCATTCTCCTAATGATGTGATCCCGTTATCAATGACATCCAATGTCCATGGTCAGGAAACCGTAACCATCTATTGATCAACGAGCTAGTCAACTAGAGGCTTACTAGGGACATGGTGTTGTCTATGTATCCACACATGTATCTGAGTTTCCTATCAATACAATTCTAGCATGGATAATAAACGATTATCATGAACAAGGAAATATAATAATAATCAATTTATTATTTCCTCTAGGGCATATTTCCAACAAAAGGATGGAGGAGAATAGCTCAAGCAGTGAGCATGTGCTCAGATTGTCTGGGAACTACAATCGCTTGAATCAAGTGGGAGTTAATCTTCTAGATAAAATAGTGATCGACAGAATTCTCTAGTCACCATCACCAAGTTAGTAGAACTTCGTGATGAACTATAGTATGCAAGGGATGACGAAAACAATTCCCAAGCTCTTCGCAATGCTAAAATTAGCGAAGGTAGAAATCAGGAAAAACATCAAGTGTTGATGGTTGACAAGACCACTAGTTTCAAGAAAAGGGGCAAAGGGAAGAAGGGGAACTTCAAGAAGAACGGCAAGCAAGTTGCTGCTCAAGTGAAGAAGCCCAAGTCTGGACCTAAGCCTGAGACTAAGTGCTTCTGCTGCAATGGAACTGGTCACTGGAAGCGGAACTACCCCAAGTATTTGGCGGATAAGAAGGATGGCAAAGTGAAACAAAGGTATATTTGATATACAGATTATTGATGTGTATTTTACTAGTGTTCGTAGCAACCCCTCGGTATCTGATACTGGTTCAGTTGCTAAGAGTAGTAACTTGAAGCGAGAGTTGCAGAATGAACAGAAACTAGTTAAGGGTAAAGTGACGATGTGTGTTGGAAATAGTTCCAAGATTGATATAATCATCATCGCACACTCCCTATACTTTCGAGATTAGTGTTGAACCTAAATAAGTGTTATTTGGTGTTTGCGTTGAGCATGAATATGATTTGATCATGTTTATTGTAATACGGTTATTCATTTAAGTAAGAGAATAAATTGTTGTTCTGTTTACATGAATAAAACCTTATATGGTTACACACCCAATGAAAATGGATCGTTGGATCTCGATCATAGTGATACACATATTCATAATATTGAAGCCAAAAGATGCAAAGTTAATAATGATAGTGCAACTTATTTGTGGCACTGCCGTTTAGGTCATATTGGTGTAAAGCGCATGAAGAAAATCCATGCTGATGGGCTTTTGGAATCACTTGATTACGAATTAGTTGATGCTTGCGAACCATGCCTCATGAGCAAGATGACTAAGACTCCGTTCTACGGAACAATGGAGCAAGCAACAGATTTGTTGGAAATCATACATATTGATGTATGTGGTCCGATGAATATTGAGGCTCGCGGCAGGTATCATTATTTTCTGATCTTCACAGATGATTTGAGCAGATATGAGTATATCTACTTGATGAAACACAAGTCTGAAACATTTGAAAAGTTTGAAAAATTTCAGAGTGAAGTGGAGAATCATCGTAACAAAAATAAAAGTTTCTACGATATGATCGCAGAAGGAAAATATTTGAGTTACGAGTTTGGCCTTCAGTTAAAACAATGTGAAATAGTTTCACTACTCACGCCACCTGGAACACCACAGTGTAATGGTGTGTCCGAACGTCGTAACCGTACTTTATTAGATATGGTGTGATCTATGATGTCTCTTACCGATTTACCACTATCGTTTTGGGGTTATGCATTAGAGACAACTACATTCACATTAAATAGGGCACCATCTAAATCCATTGAGACGACACCGTATGAACTATGGTTTGGCAAGAAACCTAAGCTGTCGTTTCTTAAAGTTTGAGGTTGCAATGCTTATGTGAAAAAGTTTCAACCTGATAAGCTCAAACCCAAATCGGAGAAGTGCATCTTCATAGGATACCCAAAAGAAAATGTTGGGTACACCTTCTATCACAGATCCGAAGGCAAGATATTCATTGCTGAGAATGGATCCTTTCTAGAGAAGGAGTTTCTCTCGAAAGAAGTGAGTGGGAGGAAAGTAGAACTTGATGAAGTAACTGTACCTGATCCCTTATTGGAAAGTAGTTCATCATAGAAATCTGTTCCTGTGACTACTACACCAATTAGTGAGGAAGCTAATGATGATGATCAGGTAACTTCAGATCAAGTTACTACCGAACCTCGTAGGTAAACCAGAGTGAGATCCGCACCAGAGTGGTACGGTAATCCAGTTCTGGAGGTCATGTTACTTGACCATGACGAGCCTATGAACTATGAGGAAGCGATGATGAGCCCAGATTGCGCGAAATGGCTTGAGGCCATGAAATCTGAGATGAGATCCATGTATGAGAACAAAGTATGGACTTTGATTGACTTGACCATTGATCGGCGAGCCATTGAGATTAAATGGATCTTCAAGAGGAAGACGGACGCTGATAGTAGTGTTACTATCTACAAAGCTAGAATTGTTGCAAAAAGGTTTTCGACAAGTTCAAGGTGTTGACTACGATGAGAGTTTCTCACTCGTATCTATGCTTAAGTTTGTCCGAATCATGTTAGCAATTGCCGCATTTTATGAAATCTGGCAAATGGATAAACAAAACTGCATTCCTTAATAGATTTATTAAAGAAGAGTTGTATATGATGCAACCAGAAGGTTTTGTCAATCCTAAAGGTACTAACAAAATATGCAAGCTCCAGCGATCCATCTATGGACTGGTGCAAGCATCTCGGAGTTGGAATATACGCTTTGATAAGTTGATCAAAGCATATAGTTTTATACAGACTTGCGGTGAAGCCTGTATTTACAAGAAAGTGAGTGGGAGCACTACAACATTTCTGATAAGTATATGTGTATGACATATTGTTGATCGGAGATAATGTAGAATTATTCTGGAAAGCATAAAGGAATGTTTGAAATGAGTTTTTTCAAAGCAAGACCTCGGTGAAGCTGCTTACATATTGAGCATCAAGATCTATAGAGATAGATCAAGACGCTTGATAAGTTTTTCAATGAGTATATACCTTGACAAGATTTTGAAGTAGTTCAAAATGGAACAGTCAAAGAAGGAGTTCTTGCCTGTGTTACAAAGGTGTGAAGTTGAGTAAGACTCAAAACCCGACCACGACAGAAGATAGAGAGAGAATGAAAGTCATTCCCTATGCCTCAGCCATAGGTTCTATAAAGTATGCCATGCTGTGTACCAGACCTATTGTATACCCTGCCCTGAGTTTGGCAAGGGAGTACAATAGTGATCTAGGAGTAGATCACTGGACATATGTCAAAATTATCCTTAGTGGAATAAGGATATGTTTCTCGATTATGGAGGTGACAAAAGGTTTGTCAAAGGTTACATCGATGCAAGTTTTGACACTGGTCCAGATGACTCTAAATCTCTATCTGGATACATATTGAAAGTGGGAGCAATTAGCTAGAATAGCTTAGTGCAGAGCATTGTTAACATAGAAATTTGCAAAATACTTACGGATCTAAATGTGGCAAACCCGTTGACTAAACTTCTCTCACAAGAAAAACATGATCACACCTTAGTACTCTTTGGGTGTTAATCATATAGTGATGTGAACTAGATTATTGAATCTAGTAAACCCTTTGGGTGTTGATCACATGACGATGTGAACTATGGGTGTTAATCACATGGTGATGTGAACTAGATTATTGACTCTAGTGCAAGTGGGAGACTGAAGGAAATATGCCCTAGAGGCAATAATAAAGTTATTATTTATTTCCTTATTTCATGATAAATGTTTATTATTCATGCTAGAATTGTATTAACCGAAAACATAATACATGTGTGAATACATAGACAAACAGAGCGTCACTAGTATGCCTCTACTTGACTAGCTCGTTGAATCAAAGATGGTTAAGTTTCCTAGCCATAGACATGAGTTGTCATTTGATTAACGGGGTCACATCATTAGAGAATTATGTGATTGACTTGACCCATTCCGTTAGCATAGCACTTGATCGTTTAGTTTGTTGCTATTGCTTTCTTCATGACTTATACATGTTCCTATGACTATGAAATTATGCAACTCCCGTTTACCGGAGGAACACTTTGTGTGCTACCAAACGTCACAACGTAACTGGGTGATTATAAAGGTGCTCTACAGGTGTCTCCAAAGGTACTTGTTGGGTTGGCGTATTTCGAGATTTGGATTTGTCACTTCGATTGTCGAAGAGGTATCTCTGGGCCCACTCGGTAATGCACATCACTATAAGCCTTGCAAGCATTGCAACTAATGAGTTAGTTGCGGGATGATGTATTACGGAACGAGTAAAGAGACTTGCCGGTAATGAGATTGAACTAGGTATTGAGATACCGACGATCGAATCTCGTGCAAGTAACATACCGATGACAAAGGGAACAACGTATGTTGTTATGCGGTTTGACCGATAAAGATCTTCGTAGAATATGTGGGAGCCAATATGAGCATCCAGGTTCCGCTATTGGTTATTGACCGGAGACGTGTCTCGGTCATGTCTACATTATTCTCGAACCCGTAGGGTCCGCAAGCTTAAAGTTTCGATGACAATTATATTATGAGTTTATGATTTTTGATGTACCGAAGGAGTTCAGAGTCCCGGATGAGATCGGTGACATGACGAGGAGTCTCGAAATGGTCAAGACGTAAAGATCGATATATTGGACGACTATATTCGGACATCGGAAAGGTTCCGAGTGATTCGGGTATTTATCGGAGTCCCGGAGAGTTACGGGAATTCGATGGGGAGTATATGGGCCTTATTGGGCCATACGGGAATAGAGGAGAGAGGCCAAAAGGAAGGAGGTGCGCGGCCCCCCTCTGGTCCGAATTGGACAAGGGGTGCAGCCCCCTCTTCCTTCTTCCTCTCCTCCTCTTTCCTTCTCTCCTACTCCAACAAGGAAAGGAGGAGTCCTACTCCCGGTGGGAGTAGGACTCCCCCCTTGGTGCGCCCTCCTCCTAGGCCGGCCGCCTTCCCCCTTGCTCCTTTATATACGGGGGCAGGGGGTACCCCATGGACACAACAATTGATCATTGATCTCTTAACCGTGTGCGGTGCCTCCCTCCACCATAGTCCACCTCGATAATACTGGAGCGGTGCTTAGGCGAAGCCTTGCGTCGGTAGAACGTCAACATCGTCACCACGCCGTCGTGCTAACGAAACTCTCCCTCAACACTCGGCTGGATCGGAGTTCGAGGGACGTCATCAGGCTGAACGTGTGCTGAGCCTGGAGGTGCCATGCGTTCGGTACTTGATCGGTCGGATCGTGAAGACGTACGACTACATCAACCGCGTTGTGCTAACGCTTCCGCTTTCGGTCTACGAGGGTACGTGGACAACACTCTCCCCTCTCATTGCTATGCATCACCATGATCTTGCGTGTGCGTAGGAAATTTTTGAAATTACTACGTTCCCCAACAGTAGCATCATTAATAACATGCGACATATCAGAACGAATAGCAGAAGCAGGTTTAGGTGTCGCAAGCTTACTCATAACAGAAGGTGAATCAAGTGCAGAGCTAGATGGCAGTTCCTTACCTCCCCTCGTAGTTGAGGGATAAATTGTTGTCTTAGCATCTTTCAAATTCTTCATAGTGTCCAGCAGATATAAATCCCAAGTGACTCAAAGAATAGAGCTATGCTCCCCGACAACGGCACCAGAAATTAGTCTTGATAACCCACAAGTATAGGGGATCACAACAGTTTTCGAGGGTAAAGTATTCAACCCAAATTTATTGATTCGACACAAGGGGAGCCAAAGAATATTCTCAAGTATTAGCAGCTGAGTTGTCAATTCAACCACACCTGGAAACTTAGTATCTGCAGCAAAGTGTTTAGTAGCAAAGTAATATGATAGTGGTGGTAACGGTAACAAAAGAGTAATGAAAGAAAAGTAATGTTTTTGGTAATTTGTAGTGATTGTAACAATAGCAACGGGAAAGTAAATAAGCATAAACCAGTAATGGAAAGCCCGTAGCATCGGATCAATAATGGATAATTATGCCGGATGTGTTTCATCATGTAACAGTCATAACATAGGGTGACAAGAACTAGCTCCAATTCATCAATGTAATGTAGGCATGTATTCCGAATATAGTCATACGTGCTTATGGAAAAGAACTTGCATGACATCTTTTTCCTACCCTCCCGTGGCAGTGGGGTCCTTACCGAAACTAAGGGATATTAAGGCCTCCTTTTAATAGAGAACCGAGACAAAGCATTAGCACATAGTGAATACATGAACTCCTCAAACTACGGTCATCACCGGTAAGTATCCCGATTATTGTCACTTCGGGGTTAACGGATCATAACACATAATAGGTGACTATAGACTTGCAAGATAGGATCAAGAACACTCATATATTGATGAAAACATAATAGGTTCAGATCTGAAATCATGGCACTTGGGCCCTAGTGACAAGCATTAAGCATAGCAAAGTCATAGCAACATCAATCTCAGAACATAGTGGATACTAGGGATCAAACCCTAACAAAACTAACTCGCTTACATGATAAATCTCATCCAACTCATCACCGTCCAGCAAGCCTATGATGGAATTACTCACGCACGGCAGTGAGCATCATGAAATTGGTGATGGAGGATGGTTGATGATGACGATGGCGACGAATCCCCCTCTCCGGAGCCCCGAACGGACTCTAGATTAGCCCTCCCGAGAGGTTTTAGGGCTTGGCGGCTGCTCCGTATCGTAAAACGCGATGATTTCTTCTCTTCTATTTTTTCTCCCCGAAAGCAAATATATAGAGTTGGAGTTGGAGTCGGGAGGTCTCAAGGGGCCCACGAGGTAGGGGGCGCGCCCTAGGGGGGGGGGGCGCCCCCACCCTCGTGGACAGGATGTGGGCCCCCTGGTCTTCATCTTTGGCGAGGATTTTTTATTATTTATTGCAAGATATTTCGTGGAGTTTCAGGTCATTCCGAGAACTTTTGTTTTCTGCACATAAAACAACATCATGGCAATCCTGCTGAAAATAGCGTCAGTCCGGGTTAGTTCCATTCATATCATACAAGTAGAGTCCAAAACAAGGGCAAAAGTGTTTGGAAAAGTAGATACGATGTAGACGTATCACTCAGCAGTCGGCCCGAATCTCGGGGGCTACTCCCAGCGGGTGCGCTGACGCGCCCCCATGAAGAAGAAGACAAAGTAGTTGCCGAGAGCAGTCGGGCCGAATCTCGGGGGTACACCCAGCGGGTGCGCTGACGCGCCCCCGCGAAGATTGCAGACAAGAGAAGAGTTTTGTCCGGCTCCCAGCAGCCGGTAGAAGAGAAAAAAAAGAGAGAAGAATAAAATTGGCGCTGCAAGACGCCTCGCCGCCTGGCCGGTCGAGCCTGACCGGCCGGGACCCCCCTTTGAGCACCCGGAAGCTCGAAGGCTGCACCCAGCGGGTGCGCCGGCGCACTCCGCGAGCACCGAGCCGCGCCGTCTGTCTTCGGCAAACTCCACCTCGGCTACGCGAAAACTAATGTGAGCTCCTCACCCGTATATTTTTGCACCATAAAAGCATGGATAACCCCAAACGATGCTCAGGGGCTATCTCGCATTTTTATTACAGTTGCACCACTGTTCGCCCCGGTGCCAACCAGAGTTGGCCCGGGGGCTGACCGCTTGGCCTGAGACGTTAGTTCCCGTAGACGGCTTAGTAGCGTGCGCGGTACCAAAGGCTCACTCTTAGTCACAGACCGCAGAGCGGCTGTCCGGCTAGCAAGAGTGAACGCCGGAGGCCACCCACGCGAAAAACGTCCGGGAAGAAAAACGGTTCGGGCGACCCGGTCATTTCCTTTACAAGTATCTACTCGGTTGAATCTGCTCCCAGACTGAGTACTGTACACTCCACTTCGCGGCCCACTCTCAGCCACAGACCGCAGAGCGGCTGTCCGGCAAGCAAGAGCACAAGCCAAAAAGCGGAGGAAACACAAAAAAGATTAAGGGGGCTCGGACGAAACCGAGTCGGCACCCCCCGCATAAAAATTGCAATGCTAAAAGCAAACATTTGATATATCTGCGTGGACTAACTTTGTCTTTTTCATGATCATTTCCATGAACACTCGCCAAAAAACCTCCGCCCAACTTTGCCAAGTTGCCCGGAGGCTTGGGGCTACTGTCGGAGTAATTGGACACGGATACTCCGAAGACGGCAAGACAAGAATTCAAGACACCGGGGCTAGCAAAGCCCCTCAGTCCAACTACCTGGCCGGCGGCTGGCTGCTGACTGCTCCACCGGGCCGACTACTGGCTGCTGACTGCTCCACCAGGCCGACTGCTGGCTACTGACTGCTCCACTAGGCCGACTGCTGGCTGCCGACTGCCCGGCCCCCCTGCCGGCTGCTGGCTGCCGACTGCCCGGCCACCCCTGCCGGCTGCTGGATGTCGACTTCCCGGCCGCTCCTGTCGGTTGCTGGCTGCCGACTGCTCCACCAGGCCGACTGCTGGCTGCCGACTGCTCCACTAGGCCGGCTGCTGGCTGCCGACTCCTCCACCAGGCCGGCTGCCTAAAAGTCAACTACAGCCTGACGCGACCCCGACGTGATGGCCGTACCCGGCACTGTTCACGTGTCACCCCAGCCATCATGTACAGTGTCACTTGTCCCCTAGCACTATTTATGAAGTGACCCAGGGATAAGCATGACACCCCACCATGCCTTGCCCATGCCATCACATAGCTTACTCTCTAAGCTAGCCATGCCTATATATATGGGCACACATCCATCCATCCAGGATGGACTCTCATGCACACACCCACAAGCAAGCTAGCTACCAAGAGAGCTAGCTAGCCATCCATCCATTCACTCCCACGGGCAAGTATGCCCAAGCACACCCATATGGCTGGAGGCAACGACCACCATGCCACATACATATGCAAAGCCAGATGCGTATGGCACTGAGCTTAGATACAGCTCCAGGAGCACTCTGTACCAAATATACCAGATATACTCAGACATGCAGGAGTAGGGGTATTATCTCTCCGGAGAGCCCTGAACCTGGGTAAACTACCGCGTGCTATTCGCATACCCGCTCCCGGCCCTATCAGCAGCAGTCTTGCCCTCACACGAAGCCACCTTGTGGCATATGTCGTCTTGCACCCCCCGTGAGAATACCACGACACACATATCAGCAAAGAGAGGAAGTGTCCGGGAAAGACACATACGACAACACCGGCGCAGAACTTGATTCAAATGTAAAATCGCATATTAGGTTACAAAAATTCATAATGGGAACAAAGAGACTAAATTTACCTTCTCTATGCAGACATCGCAACAAATGCATCAAGACATAGCAACTGAAGAACAAGCAACAGAACCAAACCCCTGGGACACAAACCTGTTTGACAACATTCAATTGGAGCAGGTAAGTTGCAGAAATTTCAAGAGAACAAATAGGAGGCCCCGAGGACTCACGTGAAGAACATGAAGACAATGCCTTTCTCAATGAAGAAGACATTGAGAAGTTCCTACAAAACGAAGAAGCTGCTGCATCAGAGGGCAATCTGATGAACATTAGTAGCAATTTGAAGCCACATATGGGCATGCAGTTCAAAACAAAAGAAGAAGGGCAAGAATGTTTCAATTTTTACTCAAAAGTTGCTGGGTTTTCAATGGCTACAGTAGCAGCATCAAGAACCATAAGCAAAAAAAGGAATAATGAGGTAACAAGAATTACTATGAAGTGCAACAAATATGGAAAGACAAAGGAAAATGACAGAGAATGTGTAGTGCCTACAAGAAAATCTACAATCATTGCAAAAACAGACTGCAAAGTGGTGATGGTCGTAACCGACAAAGGAGGTGCATGGGACCTCAGTCCTCACGAAACTAAGATAACCCATACCATAATCCTCAATGACATCTTTATACTTTGGACGCAAACCATTGACAACACCAGAAAAAATTCCCAGAATATCTAGTGAAAGTAGAACAAACGGGGAAATCAGAAGACTGCTTCATCCTCTACAAAAACAAAAGGACAAGAGCATTACAAAAAATGGACTTCATTGTGGAAAATTTAGCAACCAATAGAGAAAGATAAGATAAAGTGCATAAAAAAGAACACTAACCACATTTCTTCTTCCAGCACTTGATAACTTCCTCTTCAAACATTTCACTTTCTGAAAAAATTACAAAGACAACCAATAATCAGCAACAAAATGATAAGCCATCAGAAATAACAACACATAAACTCAAAAACAACACAAATAAATACACATACATGATCCATATAGAAGTCAAAGAGAGCTTTGTCAAGCCCTCCATCATCACTAGATATTTCCTGACAAAGGCAAAATATACACATAAATTAAATAAAATTTGAAAGAAATATAATAATGATTTAAACTAGGGAAGCAAAAGAAATAAATACCAAGGACATAGGATGAGAACCATCAGCTATAAAATCATTAGGAACAAAAGGATCATTTAGAGAACCATCACTCCCACTCAATATTTATTTCTTTTGCTTCCCTAGTTTAAATCATTATTATGTTTCTTTTCAAATGACCTCAACAGAGGGGATCCGACGGCGAACTCCATAGATGAGCATTGGCTAACAACAAACCACGTTGACCAACCGCTAATAATCATCAAAAACCAACAGGATCCACACCACCAACAACAAAACGACTGCTAGAACTCTAGATCTGAAACCTACGCGACCAAAATCGAAGCAAAACTCATGGGGGAAAGGGAGAGCGACAACGGGAAATAATGAGGGGAGCAATCAGGTCCGAGGTGTGAGGGATCTCGCCGCCTCCGCCGCTCGACCGCCTCGCCACCTCCGCCGCTCGAGCGTTTCCCCTCCTCCCCCGCTCACCTCTCTGCCCTCTTTCGAAAATGGACTGTAATTAGTGGCAGGGATTTGTTGGGTTTCGTAGTAATTTCAAAATTTTTCCTACGCACACGCAAGATCATGGTGATGCATAGCAACGAGAGGGGAGAGTATGATCTACGTACCCTTGTAGATCGACAACGGAAGCGTTTGGTTGATGTAGTCGTACGTCTCCACGGCCCGACCGATCAAGCACCGAAACTACGACACCTCCGAGTTCTAGCACACGTTCAGCTCGATGACGATCCCCGGACTCTGATCCAGTAAAGTGTCGGGGAAGAGTTCCGTCAGCACGACAGCGTGGTGACGATCTTGATGTACTACCGTCGCAGGGCTTCGCCTAAGCACCGCTACAATATTATCGAGGACTATGGTGGAAGGGGGCACCGCACACGGCTAAGAATATGATCACGTGGATCAACTTGTGTCTCTAGGGGGTGCCCCTGCCTCCGTATATAAAGGTTCAAGGGAGGGGGGCCGGCCGGCCAGGAGAGGCGCGCCAGGAGGAGTCCTACTCCCAGAGGGAGTAGGACTCCCCCCTTTCCTAGTTGGAATAGGATTCGTGGAGGGGGGGAAAGAGGAGAGAGAGAGGAGGAGGAAGGGGGGCCGGCCCCCTCTCCTTGTCCAATTCGGACCAAGGGAGGGAGGGGCGCGCGGCCCATCTCTGGTCACCTCTCTTCTCTTCCACTAAGGCCCACTAAGGCCCATATACCTCCCGGGGGGTTCCGGTAACCTCCCGGTACTCCGGTAAAATCCCGATTTCACCCGGAACACTTCCGATATCCAAACATAGGCTTCCAATATATCAATCTTTATGCTCGACCATTTCGAGACTCCTCGTCATGTCCGTGATCACATCCGGGACTCCGAACAACCTTCGGTACATCAAAATGCATAAACTCATAATATAACTGTCATCGTAACCTTAAGCGTGCGGACCCTACGGGTTCGAGAACAATGTAGACATGACCGAGACACGTCTCCGGTCAATAACCAATAGTGGAACCTGGATGCTCATATTGGCTCCTACATATTCTACGAAGATCTTTTATCGGTCAGACCGCATAACAACATACGTTGTTCCCTTTGTCATCGGTATGTTACTTGCCCGAGATTCGATCGTCGGTATCCCATACCTAGTTCAATCTCGTTACCGGAAAGTCTCTTTACTCGTTCTGTAATACATCATCCCGCAACTAACTCATTAGTTGAAGTGCTTGCAAGGCTTAAGTGATGTGCATTACCGAGAGGGCCTAGAGATACCTCTCCGACAATCGGAGTGACAAATCCTAATCTCGAAATACGCCAACCCAACATGTACCTTTGGAGACACCTGTAGAGCTCTTTTATAATCACCCAGTTACGTTGTGACGTTTGGTAGCACACAAAGTGTTCCTTCGACAAACGGGAGTTGCATAATCTCATAGTCATAGGAACATGTATAAGTCATGAAGAAAGCAATAGCAACATACTAAACGATCGGGTGCTAAGCTAATGGAATGGGTCATGTCAATCAGATCATTCAACTAATGATGTGATCCTGTTAATCAAACGACAACTCTTTGTCCATGGTTAGGAAACATAACCATCTTTGATTAACGAGCTAGTCTAGTAGACGCATACTAGTGACACTCTGTTTGTCTATGTATTCACACATGTATTATGTTTCCGGTTAATACAATTCTAGCATGAATAATAAACTTTTATCATGATATAAGGAAATAAATAATAACTTTATTATTGCCTCTAGGGCATATTTCCTTCAGTCTCCCACTTGCACTAGAGTCAATAATCTAGATTACACAGTAATGATTCTAACACCCATGGAGCCTTGGTGCTGATCATGTTTTGCTCGTGGAAGAGGCTTAGTCAACGGGTCTACAACATTCAGATCTGTATGTGTCTTGCAAATCTCTATGTCTCCCACCTGGACTAGATCCCGGATGGAATTGAAGCGTCTCTTGATGTGCTTGGTTCTTTTGTGAAATCTGGATTCCTTCGCCAAGGCAATTGCACCAGTATTATCACAAAATATTTTCATTGGACCCGATGCACTAGGTATGACACCTAGATCGGATATGAACTCCTTCATCCAGACTCCTTCATTCGCTGCTTCCGAAGCAGCTATGTATTCCGCTTCACACGTAGATACCACCACGATGCTTTGTTTAGAACTGCACCAATTGACAGCTCCACCGTTTAATGTAAACACGTATCCGGTTTGAGATTTAGAATCGTCCGGATCAGTGTCAAAGCTTGCATCAACGTAACCGTTTACGATTAGCTCTTTGTCACCTCCACATACGAGAAACATATCCTTAGTCCTTTTCAGGTAATTCAGGATGTTCTTGACCGCTGTCTAGTGATCCACTCTTGGATTACTTTGGTACCTCCTTGCTAGACTTATAGCAAGGCACACACCAGGTCTGGTACACAACATTGCATACATGATAGAGCCTATGGCTGAAGCATAATGAACATCTTTCATTTTCTCTCTATCTTATGCAGTGGTCGGGCATTGAGTCTGACTCAACTTCACACCTTGTAACATAGGCAAGAACCCTTTCTTTGCTTGATCCATTTTGAACTTCTTCAAAATCTTGTCAAGGTATGTGCTTTGTGAAAGTCCAATTAAACGTCTTGATCTATCTCTATAGATCTTTATGCCTAATATGTAAGCAGCTTCACCGAGGTCTTTCATTGAAAAACTCTTATTCAAGTATCCCTTTATGCTATCCAGAAATTCTATATCATTTCCAATCAGTAATATGTCATCCACATATAATATCAAAAATGCTATAGAGCTCCCACTCACTTTCTTGTAAATACAGGCTTCTCCAAAAGTCTGTATAAAACCAAATGCTTTGATCACTCTATCAAAGCGTTTATTCCAACTCCGAGAGGCTTGCACCAGTCCATAAATGGATCGCTGGAGCTTGCATACTTTGTTAGCTCCCTTTGGATCGACAAAACCTTCCGGTTGCATCATATACAACTCTTCTTCCAGAAATCCATTCAGGAATGCAGTTTTGACATCCATCTGCCAAATTTCATAATCATAAAATGCGGCAATTGCTAACATGATTCGGACAAACTTAAGCATCGCTACGGGTGAGAAGGTCTCATCGTAGTCAACCCCTTGAACTTGTCGAAAACCTTTTGTGACAAGTCGAGCTTTGTAGACAGTAACATTACCGTCAGCGTCAGTCTTCTTCTTGAAGATCCATTTATTCTCAATTGCTTGCCGATCATTGGGCAAGTCAACCAAAGTCCATACTTTGTTCTCATACATGGATCTCATCTCAAATTTCATGGCTTCAAGCCATTTTGCGGAATCTGGGCTCACCATCGCTTCTTCATAGTTCGTAGGTTCATCATGATCTAGTAGCATGACTTCCAGAACAGGATTACCATACCACTCTGGTGCGGATCTTACTCTGGTTGATCTACGAGGTTTAGTAGTATCTTGTTCTGAAGTTTCACGATCATTATCATTAGCTTCCTCACTAATTGGTGTAGGTGTCACAGAAACAGTTTTCTGTGATGCACTACTTTCCAATAAGGGAGCAGGTACAGTTACCTCGTCAAGTTCTACTTTCCTCCCACTCACTTCTTTCGAGAGAAACTCCTTCTCTAGAAAGGATCCATTCTTAGCAACGAATGTCTTGCCTTCGGATCTGTGATAGAAGGTGTACCCAACAGTCTCCTTTGGGTATCCTATGAAGACACATTTCTCCGATTTGGGTTCGAGCTTATCAGGTTGAAGCTTTTTCACATAAGCATCGCAACCCCAAACTTTAAGAAACGACAACTTTGGTTTCTTGCCAAACCATAGTTCATAAGGTGTCATCTCAACGGATTTTGATGGTGTCCTATTTAACGTGAATGCGGCCGTCTCTAAAGCATAACCCCAAAACGATAGCGGTAAATCAGTAAGAGACATCATAGATCGCACCATATCTAGTAAAGTACGATTACGACATTTGGACACACTATTACGCTGTGGTGTTCCGGGTGGCGTGAGTTGCGAAACTATTCCGCATTGTTTCAGATGTAGACCAAACTCGTAACTCAAATATTCTCCTCCACGATCAGATCGCAGAAACTTTATTTTCTTGTTACGATGATTTTCAACTTCACTCTGAAATTCTTTGAACTTTTCAAATGTTTCAGACTTATGCTTCATTAAGTAGATATACCCATATCTGCTTAAATCATCTGTGAAGGTGAGAAAATAACAATATCCGCCACGAGCCTCAACATTCATCGGACCACATACATCTGTATGTATGATTTCCAACAAATCTGTTGCTCTCTCCATTGTACCGGAGAATAGTGTTTTAGTCATCTTGCCCATGAGGCACGGTTCGCAAGTACCAAGTGATTCATAATCAAGAGGTTCCAAAAGTCCATCGGTATGGAGTTTCTTCATGCGCTTTACACCGATATGACCCAAACGGCAGTGCCACAAATAAGTTGCACTATAATTATCAACTCTGCATCTTTTGGCTTCAACATTATGAATATGTGTGTTAATACTATCGAGACTCATCAAAAATAGACCACTCTTCAAAGGTGCATGACCATAAAAGATATTACTCATATAAATAGAACAACCATTATTCTCTGATTTAAATGAATAACCGTCTCGCATTAAACAAGATCCAGATATAATGTTCATGCTCAATGCTGGCACCAAATAACAATTATTTAGGTCTAATATTAATCCCGAAGGTAGATGTAGAGGTAGCGTGCCGACCGCGATCACATCAACTTTAGAACCATTTCCCACGCGCATCGTCACCTCGTCCTTTGCCAGTGTTCGCTTAATCCGTAGTCCCTGTTTCGAGTTGCAAATATTAGCAACAGAACCAGTATCAAATACCCAGGTGCTACTGCGAGCTCTACTAAGGTACACACCAATAACATGTATATCACATATACCTTTGTTCACCTTGCCATCCTTCTTATCCGCCAAATACTTGGGGCAGTTCCGCTTCCAGTGACCAGTCTGCTTGCAGTAGAAGCACTCAGTTTCAGGCTTAGGTCCAGACTTGGGTTTCTTCTCCTGATTAGCAACTTGCTTGCTTTTCTTCTTGAAGTTCCCCTTCTTCTTCCCTTTGCCCTTTTTCTTGAAACTAGTGGTCTTGTTGACCATCAACACTTGATGCTCCTTCTTGATTTCTACCTCCGCAGCTTTCAGCATTGCGAAGAGCTCGGGAATAGTCTTATTCATCCCTTGCATATTATAGTTCATCACAAAGCTCTTGTAGCTTGGTGGCAGTGATTGGAGAATTCTGTCAATGACGCAATCATCTGGAAGATTAACTCCCATCTGAATCAAGTGATTATTATACCCAGACATTTTGAGTATATGCTCACTGACAGAACTGTTCTCCTCCATCTTGTAGCTATAGAACTTATTGGAGACTTCATATCTCTCAATCCGGGCATTTGCTTGAAATATTAACTTCAACTCCTGGAACATCTCATATGCTCCATGACGTTCAAAACGTCGTTGAAGTCCCGATTCTAAGCCGTAAAGCATGGCACACTGAACTATCGAGTAGTCATCAGCTTTGCTTTGCCAGACGTTCATAACATCTGGTGTTGCTCCTGCAGCAGGCCTGGCACCCAGCGGTGCTTCCAGGACGTAATTCTTCTGTGCAGCAATGAGGATAATCCTCAAGTTACGGACCCAGTCCGTGTAATTGCTACCATCATCTTTCAACTTTGCTTTCTCAAGGAACGCATTAAAATTTAATGGAACAACAGCAAGGGCCATTTATCTACAATTGACATAAACAAGCAAGATACTATCAGGGACTAAGTTCATGATAAATTTAAGTTCAATTAATCATATTACTCAAGAACTCCCACTTAGATAGACATCCCTCTAATCATCTAAGTGATCACGTGATCCAAATCAACTAAACCATAACCGATCATCACATGAAATGGAGTAGTTTTCAATGGTGAACATCGCTATGTTGATCATATCTACTATATGATTCACGCTCGATCTTTCGATCTCAGAATTCCGAGGCCATATTTGCATATGCTAGGCTCGTCAAGTTTAACCTGAGTATTCTGCGTGTGCAAAACTGGTTTGCACCCGTTGTAGATGGACGTAGAGCTTATCACACCCGATCATCACGTGGTGTCTGGGCACGACGAACTTTGGCAACGGTGCATACTCAGGGAGAACACTTTTATCTTGAAATTTAGTGAGAGATCATCTTATAATGCTACCGTCAATCAAAGCAAGATAAGATGCATAAAAGATAAACATAACATGCAATCAATATAAGTGATATGATATGGCCATCATCATCTTGTGCTTGTGATCTCCATCTTTGAAGCACCGTCGTGATCACCATCGTCACCGGCGCGACACCTTGATCTCCATCGTAGCATCGTTGTCGTCTCGCCAATTTTATGCTTCTACGACTATCGCTACCGCTTAGTGATAAAGTAAAGCATTACAGGGCGATTGCATTGCATACAATAAAGCGACAACCATATGGCTCCTGCTAGTTGCCGATAACTCGGTTACAAAACATGATCATCTCATACAATAAAATTTAGCATCATGTCTTGACCATATCACATCACAACATGCCCTGCAAAAACAAGTTAGACGTCCTCTACTTTGTTGTTGCAAGTTTTACGTGGCTGCTACGGGCTTAAGCAAGAATCAATCTTACCTATGCATCAAAACCACAATGATAGTTTGTCAAGTTGGCGCTCTTTTAACCTTCGCAAGGACCGGGCGTAGCCACACTTGGTTCAACTAAAGTTGGAGAAACTGTCACCCGCAAGCCACCTATGTGCAAAGCACATCGGGAGAACCGGTCTCGCGTAAGCGTACGCGTAATGTCGGTCCGGGCCGCTTCGTCCAACAATACCGCCAAACCAAAGTATGACATGCTGGTAAGCAGTATGACTTATATCGCCCACAACTCACTTGTGTTCTACTTGTGCATATAACATCAACATATAAAACCTAGGCTCGGATGCCACTGTTGGGTTTCGTAGTAATTTTAAAAAATTTCCTACGCACACGCAAGATCATGGTGATGCATAGCAACGAGAGGGGAGAGTATGATCTACGTACCCTTGTAGATCGACAACGGAAGCGTCTGGTTGATGTAGTCGTACGTCTCCACGGCCCGACCGATCAAGCACCGAAACTACGACACCTCCGAGTTCTAGCACACGTTCAGCTCGATGACGATCCCCGGACTCCGATCCAGCAAAGTGTCGGGGAAGAGTTCCGTCAGCACGACGGCGTGGTGACGATCTTGATGTACTACCATCGCAGGGCTTCGCCTAAGCACCGCTACAATCTTATCAAGGACTATGGTGGAAGGGGGCACCGCACACGGCTAAGAATATGATCACGTGGATCAACTTGTGTCTCTAGGGGGTGCCCCTGCCTCCGTATATAAAGGTTCAAGGGAGGGGGGCCGGCCGGCCAGGAGAGGCGCGCCAAGAGGAGTCCTACTCCCTCTGGGAGTAGGACTCCCCCCTTTCCTAGTTGGAATAGGATTCGTGGAGGGGGGGAGGGAAGAGGAGAGAGAGGAGGAAGGGGGGCCGGCCCCCTTTCCTTGTCCAATTCGGACCAAGGGAGGGAGGGGCGCGCGGCCCATCTCTGGTCACCTCTCCTCTCTTCCACTAAGGCTCACTAAGGCCCATATACCTCCCGGGGGGTTCCGGTAACCTCCCGGTACTCCGGTAAAATCCCGATTTCATCCAGAACACTTCCAATATCCAAACATAGGCTTTCAATATATCAATCTTTATGTCTCGACCATTTCGAGACTCCTCGTCATGTCCGTGATCACATCCGGGACTCCGAAAAACCTTCGGTACATTAAAATGCATAAACTCATAATATAACTGTCATCGTAACCTTAAGCGTGCGGACCCTACGGGTTCGAGAACAATGTAGACATGACCGAGACACGTCTCCGGTCAATAACCAATAGCGGAACCTGGATGCTCATATTGGCTCCTACATATTCTACGAAGATCTTTTATCGGTCAGACCGCATAACAACATACGTTGTTCCCTTTGTCATCGGTATGTTACTTGCCCAAGATTCGATCGTCGGTATCCCATACCTAGTTCAATCTCGTTACCGGCAAGTCTCTTTACTCGTTCTGTAATACATCATCCCGCAACTAACTCATTAGTTGCAGTGCTTGCAAGGCTTAAGTGATATGCATTACCGAGAGGGCCCAGAGATACCTCTCCGACAATAGGAGTGACAAATCCTAATCTCGAAATACGCCAACCCAACATGTACCTTTGGAGACACCTGTAGAGCTCCTTTATAATCACCCAGTTACGTTGTGACGTTTGGTAGCACACAAAGTGTTCCTCCGGCAAACGGGAGTTGCATAATCTCATAGTCATAGGAACATGTATAAGTCATGAAGAAAGCAATAGCAACATACTAAACGATCGGGTGCTAAGCTAATGGAATGGGTCATGTCAATCAGATCATTCAACTAATGATGTGATCCTGTTAATCAAATGACAACTCTTTGTCCATGGTTAGGAAACATAACCATCTTTGATTAACAAGCTAGTCTAGTAGAGGCATACTAGTGACACTCTGTTTGTGTATGTATTCACACATGTATTATGTTTCCGGTTAATACAATTCTAGCATGAATAATAAATTTTTATCATGATATAAGGAAATAAATAATAACTTTATTATTGCCTCTAGGGCATATTTCCTTCAGGATTACAGTGTATTTTCTTATAAACGGAGGGAGAAAGGAAAAGAGGGAGAAAGGAAAAGAAAAAAAACGAGCGTCTAGTAACGGGCAGACCCGATAAACCGCGCCCAACAAAATAAAACCGAACCCGGTTCAAAAGGACAACCAGCCACAAAACCACAAATCTTAGCGTGAATCACATCGCGCGATCGGACGGCCAAGAATTTGAATGATAAGAATTTGAATGACAGCCAATTGAAAATCACTCAGCTGAAAAATAGCAAAACCGTTAAAAAAAGACCCAGATATGTTGTTGACAACTCATACCAACCTGTGGTTGAGATGGTTAGGTGGACAGTGGTATTCCCAACCCACCAGGGTTCAAATCCTGGTGCTCGCATTATTTCTGGATTTATTTCAGGATTTTCGGCAATGCGCTTTCAGTGAGAGGAGACGTTCCCGTCGACGACGAGGCGCCTACGGTGACTTCGTAAATCTCAAAATGATATGAGCGCTTGTGTCTAAAAAAAATCAAGTTTTTAACTGACAAGAAGGAACGTTTCGATTTGCTACAAGCCCAGCACACGTTTCATTTGTTACTATATTTGTGTACACGTAAGCACCACGTAACCGATTATTATGTCGACCCTTCTGGAAGTTTTATCCCCGCCGCTACAACGCCAAACCTGGCCAGCGCGACGATTCTTTCCTCCGTCTGTTCGCATCGGCCGGGCCGCCGCCGCCGTCACGGCTCGCCACACCTCGCTGGGCCAGCCATGGAGCTCGATCTCCCGCCGCCGCGACAGGCACCGCCGCTGACCGACCTGGCCGCCGCCATCCGCCTGGCCGCCGAGGCCGCGGCCGCGCTCTCCGCGCCATCATCCTCCTCGGCCGCAGCCGCTGCGGCCGCCACCCTCCGCGACGCTCACGCCGCCATCGGCAGCTTCCTCTCCCGCCTCGACGCGCCCGCCGCCGTGCCGTCCGACAACGATCAGCCCATGGCGGATGGCTGCGAGGCGGGGGAGCCGATGATCGGGGAGGTGGAGGACGGGCTCCGGGAGTGCGCCCTGCAGGGGAACAAGCGCCGGAAACGGCCCGTCCCGCCTTCGTGGCCCCTCGGGCCCCGTTCGAGTGGCGCTTGCGTGGCGCCGGAGGCCACCGCCGAGCCGGTGCTGGACGTGCAACGGCGGCGGGGTGCTGCCATGGATCTCTTGCTGCAGTTCCATGCGTAGGATGAAGGTGATTCCTGGTGCTTTTACGTGGTGATGGAAATTTAATTGATTTACCACTAGGCTACTTTGGATTAGCCATGGATGCAGAAACCATGCGAATAATTGCGTGCTTGGGCTGTGTCGATGAGAGGGGAATGGCCGAATGAGCATGGTGACAGAATGATTGCGTTACTGTTGTGCCCGCTGATGTTGTCCCCAGTAAACCAAATTTTCTCTTTATAAAATTATGACGCAATCAAACATGGACGACTAAGATACTGAAATTACTCTAGTAGTCTACACTGGGTTTTATTACTGATTTTTGTACTTGATGTTTTATTTCCTAGTTACCTTAGTTCAGAAGAAAAAAAAGGTAGCATTATGAATTCTCTTATCCCGTTTGTAGGGTACTGGCCATATTGTTTATCTCTCTAGCATGATGACTTGATAAAATGTGAAGGAAAGTAGGGAATGTCGGGTTGGATGTGTGCGCTGGATAAGTTGATAGCAGTGAAAAATGCCTGACTTCTTTGCCACTATGATGGTGACTAGGAATGTAAAACTTTATTCTGTGTATTGCTTCTTGTTGATAACTATGCATAGTCAACCACATTGGAATATAGGAGGTTGAACGCTGAATCTGGGAATTGCAGCATTGCAAATTCGCAACATTAATAAGTTGCTATCACTTTGTCCAAAGTTTAGTAGAAAAAGTACTACGACAGAGAAATGTTGCAAAAAAAAGAAAGGGCTTGTTAAGTGTCTCAGTTTCTGCTTGTCAGTTGAGACATGATTTGTCAATTAGCACGGAACAATATCAAATGCATCAGTTTGTGCAAAAAATAAATAAATGAAATGGCTTATGTAAGAAGTCCTCTTAGGATGGGGAAGATCTTGAAGTTTCTTTAGAGTTTCTTTTAAGGTTAAAAAAAGAACTTAGTTATCAGCCTATTTCTGTAGGAATTCATTTGTGCTAGCAACTAATGCACTACGTATAGGCTGTAGCATGCTATGTTACATAGATCTTCTGAAAGGTGAAAGCTAGTACATTAGACGAGTCCATCTGTACTGGTACTACTGTACCATCCTGTTGATGCATGATCATTATCTTGATCCAAGTTCCTCCAGCATGAATACTGCAAAGTCTCGTACATGTACCATATCTGACAGCAGACAATCAGACTGCACAGCCCCATCCATGGTTGATATTTCCACATTAATAAGCTTGCAGATATACTAATCTGCAAATAATGTTTAACTTCTCTTTCCCATTGAATGAAACCTTCAACGCCTTGTTTAATTTGTTTCGCTCATTTTCCACTGCAGGGTTCATGAATCACGAGTAGCATAGGAACAAAGTGATGAGCACCGGCCGCGGCACCTTTGGTCATCTTGTTCTTCATACAGATTGCACAGCCAGAGCAAACAACATTCCACACCGAGGCAGCTAGGATGAACACAGTAGTAGTCGAGCATAAATATATGAATACAGCGAGAACCTGAGACACTTGAGATCAGAGTGGGATGTCGGTGGATTGCGGGCCTTCTGTAGTTTTGTTTCTGAACAAACGGGCTAAATCCTCCTGTACTTCGTTTCCTTCTGTCATTTGACATCAGAATGATAAACAGACAGACTGGTGCTTGCTCAACATGTTCTTATGTCCAGCATATTACTTACTCCCTTCGCTTCCTAAATATAAGTCTTTTTAGAGATTTCACTTATAGAGACTACATTCGGATGTATATAGACGATTTTTAGAGTATAAGTTCACTCATTTTGCTCCGTATGTAGTCTATAGCGGAATCTCTTAAAACACTTATATTTAGGAACGGAGAGAGTACTTTTTTACCTTTGTTTTAAATTAGTACTGTCATTAGCTGTGAGTGTTTTTCAGTTTTTCACTCCCAGATATGAAGTATAGTGATTCAGCTCACTCACAGCTGTACATGGTTTTGAACGTTCTCCCGCAAAAATATAAAAAAGTCTCTTTGTCCGTTCTACAGGCTGCTCCTTTTCTTGCTCTCGGGTGATTCATTCGTCTTAATTTTAGTTTGTTGTAGCATTCGCTCCGTCAACGAGAGCTTCGCCCACCCTTCACTTGACCATGGCCGCTCCGCTCCTCTGCCTCTTGGCCGTCCTCCTCCTATCCACCGCGTCTGCGGAGTACCCGCAGGAGCTGCTTCGGCGCGCCGAGGGGGAGCGCGAGTGGATTATCGGCGTGCGGCGGCGCATCCACGCCCACCCGGAGCTCGCGTTCCAGGAGCGCCGCACCAGCGCACTCGTCCGCGAGGAGCTCGAGGGGCTAGGGATCACCGCCCGCGCCGTTGCCGGCACCGGCGTCGTCGCTGATGTCGGCTCGGGCATGCCCCCGATCGTCGCCCTCCGCGCCGACATGGACGCCCTGCCCATCCAGGTCCGTTCCCCTCTTCTCTTCCCGTCCGATGCTACACTTGTGGTCTGGCGCAGGGTGCCCTTCCCCTCCGATGCTACTCCGGTAGTCTGGCGCGGTGTGTGTGACCGGTGGTTGGTGCTGAACGGCAGAACTGTATCTTCTCGGTACTGTACTACTACTGATCGTGCTTGCTTGATTCGTGTGCTCTCAATCTTGTGACTGTCTCTTGCTCTCGGTTGGTATGATATTGTTTTGCTGGAGGGATGACATTTTGTTGGTTGTGCGCACTTGGGATGGCAGGAACTGGTGGAGTGGGAGCATAAGAGCAGAGTTGATGGCATGATGCACGCGTGTGGCCATGATGCGCACACAGCGATGCTCCTCGGAGCGGCAAAGTTGCTGCATGAGCGCAAGGATCAGCTTAAGGTGAGTGCTTGCTTATGATTCTGCTCTAAGTTTGACTGAATTTAGTAGTACTTCGGATATGTTTGGGTGAGGTCGCTCGACAGAACACTTTACACCCCCTGGTGTCTGTTCTTCAGTCTCATGTTAACAATAAGTCAATAACACATGCCATTTACTAATTCTCTTGTACTTTGTCCAGAGAGAATACAACCGCAATGCTTTTCCTTTGACCGAATTTAGTACTTCAGTTGTGTTTTGGCGAGGTTGTAAGACAAAACACTTAATCCCCTGGTGTAAGTTTTCAATTTCATGTTAACACATGCCACTTGCTGATTTTGCTTTTCCTTGTCCAAAGGAAATACAACCCAAATGCACTTCCTTCGTATTTTGTGAGCCAATGCAAGGTAGTAATTAATAGTCAGATATCATAACTTAACTCAGCAAAGTAGGGATGATCATTCCGTAAAAAAAGCAGAGTGACCATTAAATCAGAAATTTTGTGTTAATCACGGTTAGCAATTAGTTCTGTGAAAACACCTTTTTCAGAAGTTACAGATTAATGTAACATTTGTCTTGTATAATGAAGCATATACATATTATGTACTCCCTCCGTTCGGAAATACTTGTCCTAGAAATAGTTGTATCTAGACTTGTTTTAGTTATAGATACATCCATTTTATCCATTTCTAAGACAAGTATTTCCGAACGGAGGGAGTAATTATCTTGTATGATGAAGGGAACTGTGAGACTCCTTTTTCAACCTGCTGAGGAGGGCGGTGCTGGTGCGTCTCATATGGTAAAAGAAGGTGTTCTTGATGGTGTTGAAGCTATATTCGCCATGCACGTCAATTGTCAGATTCCGACAGGTGCAATAGCTGCTCACGCAGGGCCAACACATGCAGCCGTGTGTTTCTACGTAGTGAAAATAGAAGGTAAAACCGGGAAGGCTGAAACACCACACTTGAATGTGGATCCTATTGTTGCTGCGGCATTTACCATCCTCTCCCTGCAACAGCTCACCTCGAGAGAAGATGATCCTCTTCACAGCCAAGTACGACCTTGTCCTATAGCGATACTACTTTGCTTAGCTGATTTTCTTCAAGCATGTCATATAGAAAGAAAATGTAGCTGATCATGCCAACAAACGGAGGTCTTTTTCTCACAATAAATTTGGCATAATGGAACATATTGAAGTGGCACCTGAAATGCTACTCCAGTGATGATCTCATATGGAGAAATAACATCTTCGCTAAAATGTGATACTTATTTTGATGCATATTTTTAGCATCAGTCAAGTGTTATACACCTCAATGAATTTCTTTAGAGTGGCTAGTATAACTGTCTACATTCAACCAACCTACTTTAGGCAGCAGCACATGCTTCTAAATGTTGTTCCCCCAAATTTTGCTCCGCCATACAGCCCATAACATTAACATGCCCGGTTTGATCTGTCTATGTATTGTGTTCAGGTCCTCTCTGTTACCTATATTAAAGCTGGGAATTCTACTGATGCCACACCTTTAGTTGTTGAATTCGGAGGCACTTTGAGGAGCCTCACTACTGAAGGACTTCATCGGCTGGAGAAAAGGCTTAAGGAGGTAAGCATTATGGCACAATTTAATTCACTAAGAGGTAGCATTTCTGATAGTAATATTGGTATGCTGCAATCACCGGTACCTTCATAGTTTATTTTCCTTTGAGCAAAGAGCTTCAGATCAATGAGAGCACCTTGGGTGCATTCTCTCAAAAGTCGGATGTGCTTTCAGTTTTCAACTACACAACCTACACATTTATGCATGGTCTATTGGTCCTGTTTCCTTGGTCAGCAAAATTCATGTTTCTTTTCTTTTTGTACGGCAAGCACTAAGGAGTTAACGCTGTTTGCATATGGCTAATTCTTTGCATGCCAATGGTAACTTCAAACTATTAAATACTCCCTCCGTCCCAAAATGTAAGACTGTTTTTGACACTATCAAACAGTCTTACATTTTGGAGCGGAGGGAGTAGCTTTTACCGTGAAGATAATGCAAATTGAAGGGCCCTGAATAAATGTTCTTGGTTTTCCCAGGTAGTAGAAGGGCAGGCAGCTGTACATAGATGCAAGGGAGTTGCAGAGATCCTGGGGGCTCCCTCCTACCCAATGTATCCTGCAGTCGTGAATGACGAGAGGCTGCATCGCCACGTCGAGAATGTGGGCAGAAGTTTGCTTGGCCCAGACAATGTGAAGCCGGGGGATAAGATCATGGCAGGGGAAGACTTTGCTTTCTACCAACAGTTAGTTCCTGGCATCATATTTGGTATCGGTATTAGAAACGAGAAAGTTGGTTCGGTGCACTGTTATCACAACCCGCATTTCTTCGTGGACGAGGATGTCCTTCCAATTGGAGTTGCATTGCATACTGCTACTGCAGAAATGTATCTCTCTGGGTGTTCCACTTGAAATGGAGTTGGAACCGTGCATTCGCGGTAAGAGCAACTTAGCAGATTCCATAAGAAGAGAGTCTTCAAAACAGTCTTACAGGGGCTTTTATTTTCTTCGAGTCTCCAGAGCAACCGTGCAGTGTCAGATTCCACAAACTGCAGCCTTTATAATTTTTCATCCAAATTTCTCCTATGTGTGTGCACATATTTGAACTTCAGTCTGGCATAGATATATTAACCAAAAAAAAAAAATCATGGTTCAACATCACACACTTCAACAACATTGCAAATTTGGAATTTGGAATTTAAACCTTGTCTATATGTAGATAAGGTGAATTAGACGAAAAACTTAAGCATACTTACTAATGTCAAAAAGCGACATAGGGCTGCTAGATTGGTGTTGGTGACGGCAGTGCCGACGTCCCACTCCTGCTACTGCAGTCTGCAAGGAACCCCTCTACTTAGGGGCATGGCCAATGCTCCAGCGTGGACAGGCGCCCCAGCTATCCACGTAGGGTAGGATGCAGCAGGAGAGAGAAGAAAAGATAGATGCTTGCAGAACGAATTGGTCTCTTGCAGAAGAGGAAGGTGATTCACCAAAAAGGAGAAAAGAAGAGGAAAGCAGCAAAAGCGTGGGAAACTAGTGCAGTCATTGGCTTAGAGAAATGGAAAGATAGGAGGAGAGAGAGTGCATGAGGGACCACACCATTGGGTAAAACTAGTGCTCTAATTTTTTTGTTCTGACATGGATCATGGAGCAGCGCTATAGTGATGCTACCATTGTTCATGCCCTTATGATCGGAAACCCCCTCTAGTGATGGGCATTGCCGTCCGTCACTAATTCAAGTGACAAGTTGTCAGTGGTTGTCTTTCAAAAGTTTTCCTCTCCAGCCTCTTTTGACCGCTGGGTTACCAAGGTCATGCAACTAGCTTCTAGTGGGCGCACCACTGTTAATATTAAGAGCCTCTTTGATTCGTACTATTCTGAAAACATAGAAATAGGAAAAATATAGGGTTGAAGTGGCATGCCCACTTGAATTCTACAAGATTAGCAATGAGTGTTTGATGCCACAAGAAAAACAAAAGAATTATAAAAGGAGGCTGGAGTGGATGTTAGATTTTCTATGAAATGTAGTACAAAAGATTACATAGGAAAACTTCCTATGAGATTCAAATCCTATGAACCAAAGGACCAACATAGAAAAAACTCTAAGGATTTCAATGCACCAGAAATTCTATAAAATTCCTTTATCAAAGGAGCCCTTGGTGAAGTGGGTCCGTTTTCCCCACATTTTGTGGGGTTCGGCAGGGGATCCCTTCTTCCCATTCCTCTTCAACATGGTGGTCGACACCCTCGTCGCCATGCTGGATGCAGCCAAGGAGGCCGGCCACATCCGGGGTGTGGCTCCCCACATAGTGAATGGGAGGTGGGGTCTCCCTTCTGCAATATGTTGACGACACGATTACATTGTCGAAGGCTCGAAGTGGGATATTGTGAACCTCAAGTTTCTCCTTTCTGCTTCCATCAGATGTCGGGACTGACCATCAACTTCTCCAAGAGTGAAGTGATGTTCTTCGATTATTCCGGAGGACGAGCGACAAAGCATCGCCGACCACCTCAATTGCAGACTTGGGACTTTGCCCACCTCATATTTGGGGATTCCTATTAGTGACTCGAGACTATCTGTGGCAGACCAGTCGTGGTCGAGATCCAACATAGGGTTGAGTCTTGGCAAGGCCGATGGCTCTCCAAGGCGTCTTGGACAGTGTTGATTAACACGTCCTTATCGAGTCTTCTCATGTTTATCATGAGCTTTTATAGTCTCTACGAAACCCTTCATCGTGTGATTGCGAAGTTCCGTTGGACTGATATTTGCAAGCCTAAGGACCGTGGTGGTCTTGGAATCATGTTGTCGTCCAAGCGCATGAACATCACACTCCTAACCAAATGGTTGTGGCACACTGCTAATAACGAAGGTGGATTATGGTTGGATATTGTCCGGGTGAAATATCTCAGGCGTCAACCTCTTACGTTTTACCAACGCTCGGGAAGGTTCCAATTATGGCAATCCATAATCCAACTTCTCCCTGTCCTTCCTATTGGTTCCTCGATCTCAGTGGGGTCGGGTTCTTTGACCCTATTTTGGCTCGAGTGTTGGGCGGGTAACCACCCCTTCGTGGCTTCGTTCCTGGAGTTATTCTCCATTAGTGTCGTGCTCTATATTTCATTGAGGTTGCCATTACCGATCTTGGGAGCCCTACCTTCCATCGGTATTTTGTGCCCCCTGACCAAGCCTCCTGGGAAGAGCTTTTAGAATGTATGGCTCTATAGACCCCTAACCTGGAGCCGGACCAACTGTCCTGACTCCTTGAACAGAGCGACCGGTTCTCCTCTTGGTCGCTCTACCAGGCCATTGCTCCTTCGCCTGAGCCGGAGCCCCTCACTCTGCTTTGGTCAATTAGGCTTACCCTGAAGATTAGGATCTTCTTATGGCTATGGATCTGGGGTAGGGTACCTTGGGTGGAGGTACTTAAACATCATGGCCTCGGGTGCGGTACGGCTGAGGACTCCAACCACATCTTCTTTTCCTCGGTAATGGCTTAATTCCTTTGGAGTTGCTTTAGGGAAGTGGTTGACGGTGGGTGGTGCCACACGAACTTCCCTGGCCTCTTTAAGGAACTGCAAGCGTGCGCGCTGAGATCCGGCCACATTAGGTGGCTAGGAATTAGGTTTCTCGTGTGGACACTCTAGACAATCCACAACAGCTAGTTATTGAACGATCTCCCTTACAATGACCTACTGGTGCTATGTGGTATTTCTGCAGTTACAGAAGCCGCTTAGCCACTACTAGGACCGTGGCTCCATTGATGATCTCACCGTCGAATTCAGGACTTTGGCTCTCCGCTTGGCTCCACCCTTCCCTTGCCGCTACCGGAACAAGACTAGCTCTGTGGTGATTGTTTTTTTGCATGGTAATACATGTATCATTCATATCATAAAGATCAAAATACAAGTCATGGTGATTATTTTTTTGTGGGAAACTGTGGGCAGCTTTATTCAACATCAAAACACCTGGCAGTATCTGCCATGAGGCTAGTTGTAAGGGCATATTTCTCCCTATGTGGTTTTGGTGATTGATGACAATGCATTTGCGGACTAATCATGTGCATTGAGCATTTCAGATATCTCATGTCTAGGCACAAGACGATTCGGTACCCCTCAGAGCCTATCAAAGACGGTGTTTCTCTACATTTCTTTTCGGTGGATTTGAGTCGTAGGAAAGCCATACTATTAAGAGGGGGTCCGCTTCGGAAAGGTTAGGGTGGAATCAACATGTACACATTTGTTCCTTTGCACCACCTTTCCTTCACTTCATTGGAGCACCGGTCGTTTTCCCTTGTCTTTGCGAAGATGAAGGCCTCCAAGTGCTATAGGTTCTGTGGTGTGCAGTAGTACTGCTCAAGGGAGCAACAGTATTGCAGCGGTCCACGGTAGTACCGCCCAGGGTAGCGGTAGTACCGCGTCATGCAATAGTACCACTCCTCGCCGGCGGTAGTACCATGGCTTCTAGACCAGAAAGCTGGCACACACGGAAGTAGGTGCGGAAGTAAATTTTTTACTTCCACGCCCTACGCGGTACGGTAGTACCGCTCCTTGCGAGCGGTAGTACCGTGCCGGATTTTTGCACAGACCGAAACTCAGCAGAAGTAGCCACGAATGTAATTTTATTAGTCTGTGCCTTCCCAGCCAAGTTGAACCCTGCCTTGCGGTAGTACCGCAAGGGCGCGCGGTAGTACCGCTTCGGCGGTTCTACCGCTTGTTGCTATACGCAACAGGGCCTCGTCTGGTCTCTGCCGCGCGCACGGTAGTACCGCAAGCCCTTGCAGTAGTACCGTGTGTTTGTACGGTAGTACCGCATGTCGCGGGCTGAATAAGTGGGTAATGGTTGGATCTTCCCCCCTCCCACTATATAAAGGGGGTCTTCTTCCCCAAGTTGACCACCTCTTCCCTCCCCAAGCTCCATTGTTGCTAAAAGCTCCATTTTCGCCCGATCTCTCTCCCTAGCCAATCAAACTTGTTGATTTTCTAGGGATTGGTTGAGAAGGCCCCGATCTACACTTTCACCAAGAAATATTTGACCCCCCACTAATAACTTGCGGATCTTGTACTCTTGGGTGTTTGAGCACCCTAGAAGGTTGAGGTCACCGCGGAGCCATATTCCATTGTGATGAAGCTTCATGGTGTTGTTGGGAGCCTCCGATTAAGTTGTGGAGATTGCCCCAACCTTGTTTGTAAAGGTTCGGTCGCCGCCTCCAAGGGCACCAATAGTGGAATCACGACATCTCGCATTGTGTGAGGGCGTGAGGAGAATACGGTGGCCCTAGTGGCTTCTTGGGGAGCATTGTGCCTCCACACCGCTTCAACGGAGACGTACTTCCTCTTTAAGGGAAGGAACTTCGGTAACACACCCTCATCTCCACCGGTTCCACTCTTGGTTATATCTTACCTTTACTTGTGCAAGCTTATATTGTGTTGTATCCCTTGCTTGCTTGTGTGCTTGTTGTTGTTGCATCATATAGGTTGCTCACCTAGTTGCATATCTAGACAACCTACCTTGATGCAAAGTTTAATTTGGTAAAGAAAAGCAAAAAATTGTTAGTTGCCTATTCACCCCCTCTAGTCAACTATATCGATCCTTTCATTTGGTGTCAGGGCCTCGTCTCTTTATTAAGGACTTTGCCGTCCGAATAGTATGGTTGACACCGTAGACGATGGGAAGGAGCACTTCGGTGTGAATCCGCTCCCGTCTATGGCCGATGGGGGATCCTCGGTCTCTCATGAGGAGTTTAATGCGGCTTTGGACACATTGAAAACCTCCATGACGACCGAGGTCAAAGGCACGTTGAAGGATTTTCTTGATGGTCTTAAATTATCCACCGCACCGTTGGAAGTGGTCGATCCCGCTAACAAGGTGATGGATGCTAACTCCGACAAGGGGGAAGCTACTAGTGATAAAGTTCCTTTGACTAGTGGTAGAAGTGTAAACGACATCTTTGCCCATGTTGAACCACCCCCTACTTATGGAGGACCGGTTCCCTCCACACATTTGAATCATGTTGGTCCTCCTCCTAAGTTTGTGAACAATGAGGATTTTGCCTCTTGGGTCTATCGCTTTAAACGCCATTTAAATCATAGTTCTACTAATATTTGGAGAATTATTGAGCAAGGTTTCTACCCGCATGACCCAAGCAACTTCACTCCTAGAGAAGCCGCGGATCATCAATTCAATGAGTCCGCTCTCTTCATTCTCCAAGATGCAATTCACCAGAAGATATTGCACATCTCCGACCTTTTACCATGGCCAAGGAAGCATGGCAACATGTTGTTTCCATTTACAAGGGAAGCACAAGCATTCAATGCTCCAACTTTGAAGTGGTGCAAGATGAAGCCGATGAGTTTGCAATGAATGAAGATGAAGAACCTAGAGAGGTTTACCAGAGATTAACCACTCTCGTAGTCTCACTCCGAGATCATGGGAGCAAGGGTATGGATGACAATTGGATCAAGCGCAAGTTTCTCAAGGCCATGATGCCTTACCATAAGGCCATGTCCTCCGTTGAAAGTGCAACTAATCCCTGTGTGGTTTTGGTAATTCTTAACAACATATAGCTCATTGAACTAATGTTCTTTCAAGATAATCATTTCGGAAAGTTCAATGATTGGCATGGCATGGACTAGAGATGCGGACCCCTCAAAATGCTAAGGACACATATTGGCACAAGCTCAAGACTCTACATTTTCATTTTAGTGATCCAAGATCACATTGAGTCCATAAGCAGAGCAAACACCTTGGGGGGTAAATAGGAGTGGTCAGCGGCGTCCAAATCCGCCTCAGAACAGATATCTTCCTCTGGATTACAATCTGGAGAGGGGTGGGGAGGGTTTGCCATTGAACCCACCATGGAGCGATGTCTGCATGACATTGTATTGCCGCGCAAAACTCTTCTCTTTTTCTCTACATGTTCAGCATGACTGTGTACAATATCTGACATGCATACGAAAAAAATATGGTGAGATTATGTAAGGAGAGCATGCAGAAATTTAGAGTGATGGTAACAACCAGTGGATCATTGTTTTTCCATTGAACCAAAATAGCCCTAATGGATCGACGTGAATGTATAGTAATAAGTGATGCAACAAGTGTACAACCTCTTTGCCGTAGCCGTGTCGACCTCAGCATCATTGGGTTGGTCGCTGAAGCAGTTGAGGCAGGGTGGCTGTCGGAGGTGTGGAGGAAGATCTGTGGAATCTGTAGACGGCGTCCAGGGCACTGCTCTGTTGTGATGGATCGTTCTGTCGTTGGAGCAGCTTCGGTGAGCCGTAAGATGTCAAGGCTGAAGCATCACAAGACAGACATCGTTAATCTCAAGTGGGATTCTAATAGCGTCTCCAATAGATGATGTAAAATGAATGTAAAATTAACATCACCAAAAACCACCTGACTACAACAGATGAGGTAAAAACTGTTGACTCTAAACTTAACTGTCGAAACTGAAATTTACTGTGGAATCTGAATGCTACTGTCGAAACTGAACGCAATGCTAGCAAAGAGGCACTTGACATGTAGTTTAGGGAGGGCATGCAGTTCATCTTCAACCTGCACCCCCCTGAGCTGCCAGCCACCACCGGCTGAACCGCTGGCCCCAGCGCCGCCTCGCCGCCCCGAAACAACTTGCCACCGTCGCCTCGGCCAGCCCTCTAGGCCCCCACCCCCACCCTGAACCCTAAGATAGATAGTGGGGTACCTCTCCGGCGAGCCCCCGTCCTCGCTGCGGGTGGTTCTTCCTTAACTCAGGCGAGCCTCCCAACTCCTGAAAATCGATTGACCGAAAAGTCGATTCAGTCGACTGAAGTGTGGCTTAATCGGAGCAGAGCAGCAGCACGAGCGAGGGGGAGAGGAGCAGCTGGGCAAGCGAGCGATCGAGCGAGAGCCGGAGCAGTAGCAGCAGATCCGGTTGGTATGGCCGCCGCCGCCGAAGGGGCATCGCACTGGGGAAGAGCCGCCGTGGAGATGTCGCCCGCGGCACCGGCTTCAAGGTAGCCGCTCCATGGGGCTGCGGGATGGAGCACCGTCGACGCCGGGAGGTCGAGTTAAGGAGAAGGTGCGATGCGATGAGTGTACAGCCTCTTTGGTGGCGCAGAGTAGGCCTCGACTTCGTCCGAGGAGTCGGTGAGGATGCCGCGGTTCCGGTGGAGCAGGTTAAGGCAGCGCTGTGGGGATGGAGTAGCCGCGATAGACGAGGCGATCGTCGGAGCAACCCCTTGGAGGTGGAGGACGGGGCGGCTGAACCGGCGGGACGATGGATCCTCATCCGGGGAGGTGGACGAGGGACGTCGAGCTGTTGCGCTGGACGACGTCGTCGGGGAAGAGGCTCTGGCTGGGTAGCGGTGACATGGCGGATGGAGGAGGGTGGGGTTTCGTGGCTGGAGCGGAGAGGTTATGGCGGCCTGGGATTTTGAATGGCGAAAAGGGGGCGATGGTAGGGGGTGAAGCATGACTTAGGAACGCGCTTGTCCAAAATGTAGGGCGTGTTACAAAAGTACCCCCCACCGATTTGAACTAGCGGCCCTTTCGGCTCAGGGTTAGAAGGGGGATTTTGCGTGTCGGGATTTGGCAGCTGGAGGGAGTTTTCGCGCGCGTTGTAATTTCGGGATAGTAAGGCGCGGGTTGTGAAGGCGCCAGTTTTGGGAGCACGATATCTGAATTTTCGGGATATAACAAGACGCGGGTTGAATTTTAGGGACAAGCCTAACGTGTAGTAATATTGTACTTGTACGTACCAAATTAATTCGCACTTCCCTCAACCAAAAGAAAACGAAAAAAATAAAACTATTCACACCACACAAAGAGAGAGTCTTGCCCCGTTTTACTATACAAATGCTATTCAAAGCTACTCCCTCCTTCCATCTATATAGGTCCTAATGCGTTTTTCGATGCTAACTTTGACCAAATATTAGAGCAATGATATATGACATGCAACTTACACAATGCACACCGTTAAATTCGTCTGTGAAAGGTTCTTTCAATGATATTATTTTCACATTGTGCATGTCATGTACTATTAATCTTGTTAATAGTCAAAGGCGGTCTTAAAAATCTCATTACACCCTATATAGATGGAAGGAGGGAGTATGAATCCATGTTATGTCCGATTAATTTTTTTCGCTTGCTATATAATGCATGTAACCTACTCATACCAACATTTTAGTGCATTCCAAATGTCTATACTACCGCTGCAATTCGAACTAAATTTGAATTCGTTTCTCTATTTCAATAAGAATCTACAATCATGATTGTTGCCAACTTCAACCATCATAGTTTCCTTGCTATCCGCCAGATATAAATCAGACGGCCTATAATGCAGGATGGCAGGCACACCATCATCAACAACTCCGTTTTTTTATAAGAGTAGAGATAAAACATATTAAATGTAGTATACCATGTTCATAACCACACCATGTGTATCACCGTTATATATATTCACACATCCGTTGGTTTGAAACACTATGATAAATTCTTCAAATATCCGAATTCACTTTTTCTAATGAAGTATATATGATCTCTATTCGTCTTTTACACCCACACAACCCTCTTATCTTTGTATTTAGCGCTAACTTTCTCTTGTGCATGCACACACCCGCATCCCTCTCATCCTCCCTCAGCATTCTCTAGCTCCACCGCACAAATTCGTCTTTTCACTTTAGGTCGTTCACCCACGGTGTGTGTAGGCCCCCAACTCCTTCTTTACGGCACACATCGATCGATATGCCTCTCTAGCCAGGTGTGCCTAGCACAAACACAAGCTTCCCCTCTTCTCTTGTCACCGTCCATGCCTCACTCCCACCACTCTTTTCACCGTTCTCGTGCTCACACACTCCTCCCCCTCGATATAGTATGCCTCTCGTACCACCTCCTACATGCATCCCTCTCTCTCTATCCTTCTCCTCGTGCCTCATTTGCTTCTAACACACACATGCATGTATATCGATCGATCTCCCAACATATACCTAGATCGACTTTAACTACCCCCCATCGATCGACATACCTCACAAGTTATGTCTCTCCTTTATCTTACAAAGTGCGATTGATCTTCCTATGTAGTTACGTCTACTTACCACAGCCACATCGCCCCCCTCATTATTCGTGCATGCCTCCTGACCCGTCTCTCACACGCACGTGCACAGACAACAAGCAGCCATCTCCTCTCTTATTGATATTGCGGGCGCGCCATCCATTTGTCTAGCAAGCCTATCCCACCATTTGTTAGAAGCAACTCCACTACCACCCCCTCCAACACTCTAGCTCTGTCTCTCTCCCAACCTTATTCATCTCCTGCACATATGCATGGATGCCGATCGATCTCCCTTAATACATGAGGCAGATCGATCTCCTTAATACACGAGGTAGGCCTCTCTCCTCCTCCACACATATACCAGCCATTGTACCTCTATAGTTAATTGGGCCTTCCTCTTCCCCCACCACACACCGATAGTTGAGCGCTGCAGGTATGTATCCATGCCACAGAGACAAACTGCACATGTCCCATCTCACGTTCCAGTAGGCCAGCCACTCTATATCTTTGACGTGGGCACACACAAATTCGATGGCACTCTTTATCGATCGCACGCGGACACACACACACATCATCCCTCTCTTCGATTCTATGGACACCTCAAGCCGATGATACCTCCACTCTCTTCTCGTGGATCGCCCCCTCTATATATATGTTATATCCAGGACTCTATTTCACACACATTGCATATGTTAAATTTTTTGATTGACCCCCCCCCCACAAACTCAAGAACCCACACACGATATCTCTCTAGGTTTGTATCTCTCTCACACAACCCCATGTAGGTGGTGTATGTATACAAGAAGAGAATAGGTGCATCGTGCACGTACTCACGCTTCGTGCCCAGCCACACCCGCGTGGGTACACGGTGGAGCTCATTTCTCCGCAGAAGCTAAATTTGTTTTTGAAACATCAAGTGGCCAGAGACTCGAAAACTTATTTGCCCATTAGTGACTTGTCAGGGCGGTGGATTTTAGTTTGTACGATAATGCTGCATCCACCTAAAGTAACGAAAGTTCTTACGTAAACTTCGTAGTAATTCCCTCTTTGTAGGTGCAACATTACTCCTAACATTTGTAATATCAGTTTGAAACTTGTAATATTGCCGTGTCCTATTCCTGCGTTTTCAAAATCCTGCGAATCAAACAGGTCCTGAGTTGGTGATGATGTTGTGCCTCCCATCTTTCACCAATAGTCGTCGGATCTAGATCTGACGCATACAAACTAAGCTTCTCCATTTTTGCAAAAAAGATGCCCGCACTTGTTCCCTATTTACAAACAACTCCTTGTCTCTCACAATCTAGGAGTAGAAGGCCGTGGAAAAATCTGGCGTGATGGCCGCTGCCGGAGCCGTCCACCCCCATCTTAGTGTTCCGTGCAATGCACGGGCATCTACGCACGGGAAATTATGTCGAATAGGGCTAGTTGTAAGCAGGCTAGCTCTACAGCCATGATGATAGTGACTGCAGACAGTGAGGCTGACTATGGTATGCCGAACACGACGCCTATACTCAGGTGTCATCTCCGGCGCAGGGTCTTGTCACTTCACTATGAGGAGCAACACGTAATAATTTGACCAACGGGTTGTACAGTGCTAGTACTCCTACTAGTACATTGGTAGTACTACTACTAGTACTAGTAGCACCACTGTCTGGATTTAGGAGTACTACCACGTCCACCGGCACCGAGGAACGTCTCCAGGTAGTATTGCTTGAGGCCGCCAGGGCGAGGGGCCGCCTGGACGACAGCTTCGTCTCCTTGTTCGACGAGGTCCTCGTCGGTTTCCTCGACAAGTTCACCGTCATCAAGAAGCTTGCGGATGACTTTGACGTAAGCCTCCAGCCGACGCGCCCAGGCTCTGCGATGCCCGCCACCCTCAACGGCCACTATGGTAACAACCTCTTCGGTGCACTGGTGGCCCCGCGACTGCCCGCCATCGCGCCAGAGAATGTCCACCTCGAGGTCGCGCTCGCCGCGCAGCGCCTGGCGCAGCAAGACACCATCGACATAATCACCCACGTCTACACGCAAATCGTCCACAAGGACTACTACATGCAAGAGGAGGACGATAGGACGCTGGCCTTCTTGGAGCGCAGGGCAACCTTGGACGGCACTGTTCAGAAGCACATTGAGCTCGCCGCCAACGCCGCTGCTCCTCACACGTCGGTTGGTGACCCGGCGCACTAGGGCGTGAGGATGTCATTGAACGTTGATGGATCCGTATGTATTTTTATCTTCCCGTCAAATCCATGTAGTAGTATATGATACTACAGTAATTATCTTGTCGGATGGCTGAGAAAACAGGAGGGAGAAGAGATGGCTGTAGCACGGACTCCAAGAAAATTGGTGTCGGATGGGACTCGTGTGGGTGGCGTGTGCCGTACTGCTAGACATGAATGCTACTGAGTTATGGCCCATGCCACCCCACTATATCGAGGTACGTAGAACAAATTTCCTGCAGTCCGTGCTCAGCCCTCCTCTATCTCTCTTCTCAGCCAGCCAGAGGACGCGCGGAGCCCATCGTCTGTTTGCTCACATGCGGCCCCACATGTCAGTGAAAACGCAAGAGGACCCACTGAACCTGCACATCTTTCACCTCGACGTGCTGGTGATGAAAAACAAATCCAATAAAGATCTTCGGTGGCCGCTTTTAGAGTTACTCAAGAGCAGTAAGATTCTATTTACAGTTTAACCCAAGATGCACATCTTGTGGCTTCAACTACCACTCTATTTTTCTTTCATGACACGACCTGGATGCTGGATGTCCCACGTGTCGGCAAAAGGAGGAAGAACCCGACCAAATCTTCGGTTCTGCTATCGGATGAGATTAGTGCACTTGTTGATACTCCTACTAGAATAGAGGCTAGACATGAGACTAGATGTGAGGAAGCAACGTCTACTTATTTACACTCGAAGAAGAAAGAAGCATGCAAGATCGAGCCTCCGCAGATCAATAATGAATGCATCGAGAAGGCACTAATCCAACTTACAGGAGTAGTAAAATGTATTCTTGTGGTTCTAGTTTTCTTTGGTCTTGCTTTTCTAGTCAAAATTATCGTTGGAGTTCGTGCAAAGCGGAGGTCCGTTTGGGGTCGTGCGTTGGAGTTGGCCTTACAAGTGGGACCGCAGTTAAGGAAACCGACTATTGGCAAACCCCCACCTCGCCCGCCGTGCGATGGCTGAAGTTAGAGAAACGACAAGGTTGAAGAGATTGCTCTAGCATGGAATCCAAGAAATAATATTGTGTCAGATGGATGTCGTGGTGGTGGCGTGTGCCGTACTCCTAGACGTGAATGCTTGTTCTGGCCCATGCCACCCTACTACTACTCCTACTACTTACTCCTACTAGTATATAGTATACTAGTATCGAGGATTCGAGGTGCTGGTTACGTACAACGAACACATTAACATATGGCTACAGTAAAACACCCGCCCGACGCGCGAAGCATGTGAAGCTAGTACAAATTTAAAGAAGCGACTCAAAAGCCATTCATAAATTTAGTAAGTTTATCACAGGCATATCATTTTATTACATACAACAGGTCATCAACCCACATCGACAACGAGGATACATTGTAAATACTAAAGTTTTCACCACACAACAAATAACAAGCCATGAAATGAACTTCAACTCAACCATTCTGCGGCATTGGAAACGCTTGCTTTGAACCACAACTGATTCTCTGGGACGGGCCATCTGTTGTCGATCTGGAGACCAACGCAAGACCGATCATCCAGGCTGAAGCGGCCTACTATATCAGTACGAGGGTAGGGAACCACCCAAATATCCGAGGTATAGACACAATTGCTTCTCATAAATGTGTCAACAGCAGTTGGATCGCCTTTCACCATCATCGGATAGTTTTGTCCAAGGAAGAGCGAGTTTTCTCCAAGACTATCAATTCTGTGCCAGGGAGAAGGAGTTGGCGCTAGCACACTAGTATCCATCCCGAATACCATGCAACGGGTGTTGGAATAGGTCCGGAGAGTGCGACCATGGGAGACACCTACTTCCTTACCAGTAACATCATCAGTGGGTTGTGTACACACAAGAAGATGTGATCCATCGGAATTAGTTGCCAGGCGCCACAGAGTATATCGGCGATGCTCGTCCTCATGCTCGTGATCATCACCATCGTCATCTCCCCCTTGGTTATAAAATTTTTCAAGTATAGGTGGTGGGATGTTCACAGGACCTTGGAAACACAAGAAGAAGGTTAATTAGTAAAGGGAAACTTGCTAACCCGCATGCATGTGGATGAAACAATTATAATTACGGTGGAAGACAAACGTACCAAAACTACTAGGATGCCATGCAAAAATAGTGCCACGAGTGGTGGCAGCAAACACAAGGCCCTCGTATTGAATTGCATCACAGTACTCATCAGTGTACAGAAACTGATTTTTGAGCAATATCCATCGAGTCGAACCACGAAGGACGGCAACAAGCTTGTCGAAGATAGCAACAACTTGATAGTTGTTGTAATTCCAAGAGCGGTTGGGAACTCGACAAATTGCTATCTTCCGTAGAAGACAGTCACCATGATCGTATTTGAACGTGCGTACATTACCGGTGTGCTCAACCTCTGGGCAGTGTGATGAGATTTTTGGAAGTGGAACCCGGTGACGAGTGTACACATTCACAAGTTCCCACTCGCAGTTGGACCCAATGTAAACAACCCAATCTCCATTTGTGCCCGCCCAAGCCTTGCCCTCGAGCGATGGCATCTTAACATCATACGTATCATTATCAAGCGGCATCAACTGGCACAGGGCGAGGCCTCCGTCGTGCTGGCGCCAGTCATCAGGGTCACGGCGAAGAAGATAGGGGAGATCAAACCGCTCCTTGACTCTTGGGTTCTTTGTAATGATGTTATTAGTTGAGTCGAGAATGGGCTTGAACGAACCTACCATGCTAGCCGAGGTGATGACATCACACCGATCAATGAGTTCCTCCACCACGTCATCTTTCAGATCGGGGCAAGAATAATGGGGCCGTTTTTGGCCTGTTCCCTCCATGGAGAAGACGATCGAACAGTGTCAGAAGAAAGGGTGAAGGGCTGAAGGAAAATGGAGGAGGGAGAGGAAGAGCGTGCGACAGAAGTTCCAAATCGAGAGGGAAAGGCGAAGAGTCAGTGGACGGTTGCGAGTTTGCCACGGTTCACGAAGAGGCACCCCGGCCTACACGTCCGTTCGGAAATACTCCTACTACTCGCCGTCATCTCACTGATATGTTGGAACGGGACCACATGTCAACGAAACATGGTGTGTAATTTCTCGTGCAAAATTCAATCTGGCCGCGTTGGCCCAAGGTGCCGCATTAGTTATCGACCTTTATTTTTTTAATGGCGTGCCGATCAGTTTTGAAGCACGACTAACTGGTACTGTACGTGGAGAGGATGACAGCAGGGACCCGCCAAGGTCATGGCAGTACGCACTGTTCAAGATATCTTCCGATATTCTGATAAATCGGCCGATTTATCGCTTACCGTTGTCTGACCGATAAGATAAATCAGCCAATAAATTAGCCGATATGGCGATAAATCGGCCGATATGCCGATAAACTGGCCGATTTACCCCTTATCTTGGGTCGACCGATATGTTCCCGATAAGCGATATCCCCAACATTGGCAGTACGCAAGCAAGTGCCTCCGTGTTTGAAGCCAATTAAAAAATGGCTCCTCCTAGTGGATTTCTGACATCTGGGTCCCATGCCATTGTCAACGTAGTCAATAAACGAGAGAATTGCACAACGAGCGGCTGACACCAGGGACCCAGCAGCTCGCCCAGTTATTTTGTTTTGGGTTAATTTGATAAATGCCACTCCAAATCTGGTGAATCCGAGAAACGCCACTGCAATTTCCAAACTTTGAAAAACGCCATTTCATGCCATTTCTAGTGGCATTTTTCAAAGTCTGGAGTGGCGTTTTTCAAAGTTTGCAAACTGCAGTGGCATTTTTCAAAGTTTGCAAAAATTGCAGTGGCATTTTTAAAAGTTTGGAAATTGCAGTGGCATTTTTATGAATCACCATAATTGGAGTGGCATTTATCTAATTTGTTTTTGAGACGGAAGTAGGGTGTCAACTGGGCTGTGCGGGACACACTGGCCTGTCTAGACAACCTTTTCTTTTATGTTTACCACAGACCAGCCCAGTAGTTTTTTTCTTTCTGAAAATGGCTAGCCCAGTTCTTTTGTGATTTGTCAAGTAAGTCGCTTTATCAGGCCTGCTGGGCTGCAAATCTTTCAAGACGAGGAGAGCTTCATTCGGCTGGCCGAGAAAATGGCCTATCAGTAATGAGAAATGGGCTGTACATTTTTAAAACACATCAAACCGGCAATTATTTTCAAATATCTTTTTTTCATTTCGAGATTTTAAATTGCATTAATTTTTATGCATGGACAATTTATTGGATTTTATATTGATATACATTTATTTTTAAAACCAGTCTGAATGTGACTCGAAATTTCAGGATTAAAAACAGTTCAGACCGCACCGACATATGCAAAATTTCGTTTAATTTTTTAACCATGGCCACAATATGGGCTGTACTGCTAACATAAAGAATATGGGCTCCAAAAAAACCCGTAAGAATTAGCAAATGGGCTGTAAATTATTTGAAATAATGGTAGATGGGATGTATGCTGTTTTCCACAGATTTGAGGCTTTCCACAGATGGCTTGTATACTGTTGGATGTCCATCCAATGGCCGTCGTGCTTCTTCAATATCTGCTCTTCCTGCTCGAGCCGCTCAAACAAGCGCCGGCGGGACTGCCTGCTCCCTCCTCCCCGCGGCCGGCTGTGCTGCCGCGCAGGCCTCACCGCCCCACCGTACTCCCATCGCTGGCCTAGCCATCCCTCTACTCACCCACACCTGCTGTTATTCTCTAGCGACGGCAGACGAACCGTGTATAGTCGTAATCCCCTCCGCGTCGGAAATAAAAACAACGGCCGAGTCTTCCCTGCCTCCGTGTCGTTCCCTTCCTAGGCCTCGCCGTCGTCTACCGCCCTGGTGCTCTCGGCGTGGCGTGGTCAGCGTGGTCAACGACCGACATGCATCTGAAGTGGACTGTACGTGGAGAGGCTGACAGCTGGGTCCACGACCGCACGCAAGGAAATGCCTCCTTATTACGCGCAAAATAATGATTTCCTCCACCTGACATCTGGGACCCACCAAAACGGCCTTTGTATTTGGCGAAAAAAACGTTACCGCCGCTGACAGCTCGGACCCACCAGCTATATCTTCGCACGCAAGGAAGTGCCTCCTTATTACACAAAAAAAATGAATACTCCCCCTGCTAGCTGGGACCCAGTATAGTGGGCCTACTAAGTTGACAGGGATGAAGGGCTTTGTCAACTTAGTCAATATGCACGATTCTAGCTCGACCGACCGTAGGATGTCCATCCAACGGCCGTAGTGCTTCTTCAACCTCTGGTCTTCTTGCTCCAGCCGCCCAAAGCAGCGCCGGTCGTGCCGCCTGCTCCTGCCTCCCGTGGCCGGCTGTGCTGCCGCGGAGGCCTCACCGCCCCCATACTACTCCCACCGCTGGCCAGGCCATCCCTCCACTACACTCACCCACACCCCCTGTTATTCTACAGCGACGGCAGCGCAGCCGAACCAGTGAATCCTCGTACTCCTCTCTGCGTGGGCATCCACTGCCGCGTCTTCCCTGGCTCCGCGTCATCCCCTTCCTAGGCCTCGCCGTCGTCCACCGCCGTGGTGCTGTCGGCACGGCGTGGTCAATGTGGTCAATGACCAAATTCCATCGGAAGAATACTGTACGTGGAGAGGCTGACAGCTGGGTCCACGGCAGCCGCAAGGAAGTGCCTCCTTATTACGCAGAAAATAATTATTCCTCCACCTCACAGCAGGGACCCACCGGACGCCCACCAGTATATCGCGAAAAAAACGTTTGCCCCTGACTGCTGGGACCCACCCGATGGGCCACTGTATTTCGCGAAAAAACGTTCCCCCTGCTGTCAGTTCGGACCCACCGGAAGTGCCTCCTTATTATGCACAAAAAAATGAATACCCCTCTGCTAGCTGGGACCCACCCTAGTGGCAGGCTGACTTGTGGGCCTACTAAGTTGACGGGGACGGAGGGCTTTGTCAACTTAGTCAATATGCACGATTCTAGCTGCAGTGACTGTACGATGTCCATCCAACGGCCGTAGTGCTTCTTCAACCTCTGGTCTTCTTGCTCCAGCCGCCCAAACCAGCGCCGGTCGTGCCTCGAGCTCCTGCCTCCCGTGGCCGGCTGTGATGCGGCGGAGGCCTCACCGCCCCTACTACTCCCACCGCTGGCCAGGCCATCCCTCTACTCACCCACACCCCCTGTTATTCTACGGCGACGGCAGCCTCACACTACAGCGAACCAGTGAACCCTCGTACTCCTCTATGCGTGGGCATCCACTGCCGCGTCTTCCCCGGCTCTGCGTTGTCCCCTTCCTAGGCCTCGCCGTGGTCCACCGCCCTGGTGCTCTCGGCGCGGCATGGTCAACGTGGTCAAGGAACGACTTCCATCGGATGTGGACTGTACGTGGAGAGGCTGATAGCTGGGTCCACGGCCGCAGCAAGGAAGTGCCTCCTTATTACGTGCAAAATAATTATTCCTCCACCTGACAGCGGGGACCCACCGGACGGGCCACCAGTATTTTGCGAAAAAATCTTTTCCCCCTGACTGCTGGGACCCACCGGACGGGCCACCGTATTTCGCGAAAAGAACGCCCCCCCGCTGTCAGCTTGGACCCACCAGAACTGCCTCCTTATTACGCACAACGAAATGAATACTCCCCCGGCTAGCTGGGACCCACCTTGCTGTGAGGCTGACTTGTGGGCCTACTAAGTTGACGGGGACGAAGGGCTTTGTCAACTTAGTCAATATGAACGATTCTAGCTCTAGTGGCCATACAATGTCCACCCAACGGCCATAGTGCTTCTTCAGCCTCTGGTCTTCTTGCTCCAGCCGCCCAAAGCAGCGCCGGTCATGCCGCATGCTCCTGCCTCCCGTGGCTGGCTGTGCTGCTGTAGAGGCCTCACCGCCCCCTACTATTCCCACCACTGGCCAGGCCCTGCGGCGACGGCAGCCTCACACCGCAGCCGAACTAGTGAACCCTCGTAGTCATCTCCGCGCGGGCTTCCACTGCCGCGTCGTCCCCTTCCTAGGCCTCGCCGTCGTCCACCGCCGTGGTGCTCTCCGCACGGCGTGGTCAACGTGGTCAAGGAACGACTTCCATCGGAAGAGTACTGTACATGGAGAGGCCAACAGCTGGGTCCATGGCCACAGCCCAGTTTTTTTTGTGATTTGCCAAGTAAGTCGCTTTGTCAGGCCTGTTGGGCTGCAAATCTTTCAAGATGAGGAGGGCTTTCATTCGGCTGGCCGAGAAAATGGCCCATCAGTAATGAGAAATGGGTTGTACATTTTTAAAACACATCAAACCGGCAATTAGTTTCAAATATCTTTTTTTATTTCAAGATTTTAAATTACATTAATTTTTATGCGTGGAGAATTTGTTGGATTTTATATTGATATACATTTATTTTTAAAAGCAGTTTGAATGTGAGTCAAAATTTCGGGATTAAAAACAGTTCGGACCACACCGAAATATGCAACATTTCGTATAATTTTTTAACCGTTGCCACAATATGGGCTGTAATGCTAACAAAAAGAATATGGGCTCCAAAAAAACCTTAAGAATTAGCAAATGGGCTATAAATTATTAGAAATAATGGAAGATGGGCTGTATGCTGTTTTCCACAAATTTGAGGCTTTCCTAAAAAAAGGTTGACACACAAGCACTGACTGTTGGATGTCCATCCAACGGCCGTCGTGCTTCTTCAATCTCTGCTCTTCCTGCTCCAGCCGCTCAAACAAGCGCCGGCGGGACTACCTGCTCCCTCCTCCTCGCGGCCGGCTGTGCTGCCGCGCAGGCCTCACCGCCCGACCGTACTCCCATCGCTGGCCTAGCCATCCCTCTACTCACCCACACCTGCTGTTATTCTCCAGTAACGGCAGGCGAACTAGTAAACCCTCATACAGTCGTACTCCCCTTTGCGTGGGAAACAACTGCCGAGTCTTCCCTGCCTCCATGTCGTCCCCTTCCTAGGCCTCGCCGTCGTCCACCGCCCTGGTGCTCTCAGCACGGCGTGGTCAACGTGGTCAAGGAACGACTTCCATCGGACGTGGACTGTACGTGGAGAGGCTGACAGCTGGGTCCACGGCCGCAGCAAGGAAGTGCCTCCTTATTACGCGGAAAATAATGATTCCTCCACCTGACAGTTGGGACCCACCGGACGGGCCACTGTATTTCGTGAAAAAAACGTTCCCCCCTGACTGCTGGGACCCACCAGCTACATCTTCGCACGCAAGGAAGTGCGTCCGGGCAAAAAAAAACGATTTGCCCCCTGACTGTTGGGAGCCACCAGCTACATCTTCGCAGGCAAGGAAGTGCCTGACAGTCGGGACCCACCTGGTCGAAGCGTACGTAGCGTTGTCATTCTGGTCGCGAACATGTACGTACATACTGGTCGATGTAGAGGCACGCACGTGTCGTAGTAGAGGCGCACACATGCCGTAGTAGAGGCGCGCACGTAGCATGTACACGTACGTACAACGGCCAGGGTGCAAGAAAGAAAATACGGCCACGTATGTGTACATACGGGTGGGGTCTCGAACGCCTACTCGCGCATACGTACGACGAGGGCTCGTGTACATGGCTGGGTCGGAACAGAGAAACAGTGTCGTCGTCGTGTTCATGGGGAGGGAACGGAAACGGAATGCGTCGTGTTCATGGGGAGGCAACAGAATGCGTCGTGTTCACGGGGAGGCAACGGAATGCGTCGTGTTCATCGGGAGGCAACGAAACGCGTGGGAGCCAACCGGCTGGGTCGGAACGGAATGCGTGGTCGTGTTCATCGGGAGGGCTTGGACGGAACAGGCGATGGAAACGAGGCCTGGCGTACCGCACAACGGAGGAAACGGACCTCCTACGTTCGGAACGGGGTCCTGTTGATCGGGAGGGGTCTGGCGTACCGCAAAACGAAGGAAACGGACCTCCTACGGTCGAAACGGGAGTCCTGTTCATCGGGAGGGGTGTGGCGTACCGCAAAACGAGACTCCATGGGATACTGTTCATCTCCACCGTCGACCCCTCCAGCCTCCACGAGCTACTGTTCATCCACCGTTGACCTCCTCCAGCCTCCACCCGCGATTGTTCATCCACGGGCTCCTGTTCATCCAGCCTCCACCGCGCGCTACTCCACCAGCTGCTGTTCAACCAGCCCTCTCCACGGGCTCCTGTTCAACCACCCCTCCATGTGCTACTGTTCATCCTGCCCTCCACCGTCTACTGTTCATCCTGCCCTCCACGGGGTGGTCCTATTCATCCAGCCCTCCACGGGGTCCTGTTCATCCAGCCCCAACCGGCTCGATCGATCGGGGTCCTGTTCATCCAGAGGTAACACCATGGGGTCCTGTTCATCCACCCCCACCGGGAACTGTTCATCCAAACCCCCCCGCAACGCTCACTGTTCATCCAGAGGTAGCATCGATCGGCTTCAGTTAGCAGCAGTAGCAAAGGAATCGCTCGATCGGGTTCAGTTAACAGCCATCAATCGATCGCCCGGGTTCAGTAACGCGTAGCCTGCAGTGCAATCGCTCGGGTTCAGTTAGAGCCCAACGCCTCACTCGGATTCAGTTAGAGCCAACGCCTCGCACACACGCGTGTACGTGTACGAGAGAAACACGCATCGCTCAGCCCCGACCTCCCACCGTAACCGGGAACTCCCCGAAATTTTCCTCCCCTCGCTTCTACCACGGTTTTTTCCATCATGGACAGCCCAAAGAATGTCATGCAGCTGCGTCTCCGGCCCGGCCAGGACGAAAAGCCCATTTTCTGTCATGATTTTTTGTCATATAAGTAGGAGCCCACCACATCTATGATGATACCGGGTTTTGTCACAATTATCGTCATAGAAGTGTCATATGTATGACATAATTTTTTTTCGTTCGGCCCAGAATGTCACGGATGTGTCTTTTTTTGTAGTGATACCGGATTTCTAAAAGCGAGGAAGCCATGATAATAGATGATTTCAAAAAATGTTTGAACCATCGTAGAGAGCTACTTGGAGGCAACATTGTGCGTAGGCCAAGACTTGGAGACAAGATGATCTCCGTTCTTTATTATGGAGAGTCAATTTTCCTTAATGCAGCGTCAATGCCTATCTTGTTTTATGATATTTTACCTAAGAGAGGGTAGAGTAGGTCCTATGAGAGGAGTAGGTCATAGATAGAATGTGTTATTATGTGCTACAATGTGTTAGAGTTGATGATGATGAGGAGTTGTAATTATGACTAGTGACCAACTTGTTATATGATGTCTCATTGACGAACATTGTTTGATGGTGATGACAAGTGGTAATGAATATGCTATTTAAACAGACTAGTTCATGATGAGTTATTATTGTATAAAAGATATATCTGTTTAAACATGTACAACGCCAAAATGCTAAAAAAGCATAAATGTTAACAGTAGCGCGGGCCTGAAAACACGCTACTAGTACTTGAACTTACCAGTAGCGCTGGCCTAAAAACGCGCTACTGCTACAAAATAGCTGTAGCGCCGTAGCAGTAGCGCTGGTGCCCGCGCTACTGGTAAGCATTTTCCTAGTAGTGGATCATGCAAAGCAATATGACAATGAATGCTCAAGTCATCAAACGGAAGCGGTGGAAGTTGCATGGCAATATATCTCAGAATGGCCATCGAAAAGCCATAATAGGTAGGTACGGTGGCTATTTTGAGGAAGATATAATAAGGCTTATGGGTGATAGAGCGTATCATATCACGGGGTTTGTATGCACCTGCAAAATTTGCACCACGTCTCAATGTGAGAAAGGGCAATGCATGGTACCTTAGAGGCTAGAAAATTGCGGAAAGGTAAGAGTGCATATAATCCATGGACTCACATTAGTCATAAAGAACTCATATACTTATTGCAAAAGTTTATTAGCCCTCAAAGCAAAGTACTACTACGCATACCCCTAGGGGGTAGATTGGTAGGAAAAGACAATCGCTCGTCCCTGACCGCCACTCATAAGGAAGACAATCAATAATAAATCATGCTCCAACTTCATAGCATAACAAGAGACTATACGTGCAAGCTTCGGGAATCACAAACCTTAACACCAATATTCTTACTAAACACAACCATTTACTAGTACCTCCCACATATTCCATCTCTATATCGCAAAACTATTGCAAGGAATCAAACATATCATATTCAGTGATCCATAAGTTTTATGTAGGATTTATGACTAACCATGCAATTGACCAATTCCTGTTGACTCTCTAAATAGATATAAGTGAAGCAAGAGAGTTTAATTCTTTCTATAAAAATCATGCTCTAACAAATATAAGTGAAGCAAAAGAGCATTCTTCAAATAATGGTTTTCTATGTGAAGAGAAACAGGCAATCCAAACTTCCAATGATATAAGTGAAGCAGATGAAGCATTCTATAAGGCCATACTCAAAATATATAAGTGAAGTGAAATGAGCATTCTATAAATCAACCATGGACTATCTCATACCAGCATGGTGCATAAAAGAAAAATGAAAACTAAAAGCAAAAGACGCTCCAAGATTTGCACATATCACGTGAATGAAACGAAACTGAAAACATACGATACTTGTTGAAGAAAGATGGGATGCCTTGGGCATCCCCAAGCTTGAGCTCTTGCCTCTCCTCCTTCTCCTCATATCAAGACCTCCTCGATCTTTGATCACTTCATCCACACAAAACTCAACCAAACTTCTAGTGGCGGGGTTAGTGAATATGGTAATGAAATCCCATCATGTACTATTGTAACATTATTATATAATTATAAACAAACATTACTCACTGTATGCTATCACAATTCTATGGCCTCAAGTCAAGGAGGCTTCAACAAGAATTCAAACATATGCAAATAATGAAGCTATAACAACAATCTGTGAAAATAGGACAGTCTGTAAAAGATTTGAACATCCACCATACTTCTGTAACTCAAAAAATTCTTAAAAATAGGAAAATAAACATTTTGTATAGTAAGACTGTGCAAAAGGTTTCAAAACCATTTGACATTCCAGTAAAAAACGTAAAATCGAGCACTATAGCCAAAGTTTCTGTTTTGCACCGCACAAACCAACAAGCAATTTAAACATTCTAAAGGCAAATATTGGCACATTATTTTTATAATACAATTGAATTGTACAAGGGGATAATTATTTTTGTTGAGAAGTTTCTGCAATTAAGATACACAAAGTTTCAGTAAGCATGAACAAAGTTCAAGGAGCTCCCCCACTTCAACAATGCTTGTCTCTCTCACTTTTACTTTCCTTTTTGAAAAGTTTTGGGTTCCCCTCTATATTTTTTTAAACTTTTTAAACACACTCAACAGAAATAAATGACTCTCTATAACTTCCGGGTTGTCTCCCTGGCAACGCTTTCTTTAAAGCCATTAAGCTAGGCATAAAGTGCTCAAGTAATGAATCCATCCGGATCCCAAGGTATATCAAAGCCAATTTTAATTAACAATGATTTGGCATTTAGTAGTGAGCACAAAGCAACATATATCAAGCAATGACGAAGTCTAACTCTCTTCCTATGCATCGGCATGTCATACAAGAACATTTCATGCACCTCAAGTAAAGGCCAATACATAACATAAGTAGTTTCTTGCAATTTTATCGTGTTGGAAACATAGAAAGGCGGAGACCTAGTTCCTCTCTCATAATAATTGCAAGTAGGAGCAGAAAGCACATGCATATTATATTCATCAAAATCATCATGTGGAACGGTAAAAGGCAACCCATCCATATAATCCTTAATAAGTGCAAACTTCTCTATAGTGTAGTTTGGAGAATTCAAAAAGATAATAGGACTATCATGCGTGGGTGCAATTGTTGGGGAACGCAGTTTTTCAAAAAATTTCCTACGATCATGCAAGATCTATCTAGGAGATGCATAGAAATGAGTGGGGGAGAGTGTGTCTACGTACCCTCGTAGACCGAAAGCGGAAGCATTTAGTAACGTGGTTGATGCAGTCGAACGTCTTCGCGATCCAACCGATCCAAGTATCAAATGCACCGCACCTCTGTGATCTGCATAAGTTCAGCTCGGTGATGTCCCTCATACTCTTGATCCCATTGAGGCCGAGGGAGAGTTTCGTCAGCATGACGGTGTGTTGACGGTCATAATAAAGTTACCGGCGCAGGGCTTCGCCTAAGCACTACGACGATATGACCGAGGTGGAAATATGTGGAGGGGGGCACCGCACACGGCTAAGAATCAACTTGTGTGTCTATGGGGTGCCCCCTCCCCCGTATATAAAGGAGTGGAGGAGGGGAGGGCTGGCCTCTCTATGGCACGACCAAGGGGGGATTCCTACTCCCAGTAGGAGTAGGTTTCCCCCCTTCCCTAGTTGGAGTAGGAGAAGAAGGAAGAGGGAGAGAGAGGAAAGGAAAGGGGGGCCGACCCCTCCCAATTCAGATTGGGCTTGGGATCACGCGCCTCCCACTTGGGCGCCTCCTCCTCTCTTCCACCATGTCCCATTAAGGCCCATTAACTCCCTGGGGGGTTCCGGTAACTCCCGGTACTCCGGTATATGCCTGAACTCTTCCAAAACCATTCCGATGTCCAAAAATAACCTTCCAATATATCAATCTTCATGTCTCGACCATTTCGAGACTCCTCGTCAAGTCCGTGATCACATCTGGGACTCCGAACTACCTTCGGTAGATCAAAACACATAAACTCATAATACCGATCGTCATCGAACGTTAAGCGTGCGGACCCTATGGGTTCAAGAACTATGTAGACATGACCGAGACTCATCTCCGGTCAATAACCAATAGCAGAACCTGGATGCTCATATTGGTTCCTACATATTCTATGAAGATCTTTATCGGTCAAACCGCATAACAACATACATTGTTCCCTTTGTCATCGGTATGTTACTTGCCCGAGATTCGATCGTCGGTATCATCATACCTAGTTCAATCTCATTACCGGCAAGTCTCTTTACTCATCCCGTAATGCATCATCCCGTAAATAACTCATTAGTCACATTGCTTGCAAGGCTTATAGTGATGTGCATTACCGAGAGGGCCCAAAGATACCTCTCCGACAATCGGAGTGACAAATCCTAATCTTGATCTATGCCAACTCAACAAACACCATCGGAGACACCTGTAGAGCATCTTTATAATCACCCAGTTATGTTGTGATGTTTGATAGCACACTAAGTGTTCCGCCAGTATTCGGGAGTTGCATAATCTCATAGTCATAGCAACATGTATAAGTTATGGAGAAAGCAATAGCAATAAACTAAACGACCATAGTGCTAAGCTAATGGATGGGTCAAGTCAATCACATCATTCTCTAATGATGCGATCCTGTTCATCAAATGACAACTCATGTCTATGGCTAGGAAACTTAACCATCTTTGATTAACGAGCTAGTCAAGTAGAGGCATACTAGTGACAGTCTGTTTATCTATGTATTGACACATGCACTAAGTTTCTGGTTAATACAATTCTAGCATGAATAATAAACATTTATCATGATATAAGGAAATATAAATAACAACTTTATTATTGCCTCTAGGGCATATTTCCTTCAGTCTCCCACTTGCACCACAGTCAATAATCTAGTTCACGTCGCCTATTTGATTTAACACCAATAGTTCACATCTTTATGTGACCAACACCCATAGTTCACATCGCCATGTGACCAACACTCAAAAGGTTTACTAGAGTCAATAATCTAGTTCACATCGCTATGTGATTAACACCTAAGAGTAATAAGGTAGGATCATGTTTTGCCCGTGAGAGAAATTTTAGTCTATGGGTCTGCAACATTCAGATCCGTATGTATTTTGCAAATTTCTATGTCTACAATACTCTGCACAGAGCTACTCTAGCTAATTGCTCCCACTTTCAATATGTATCTAGATTGAGACTTAGAGTCATCCAGATCGGTGTCCAAGCTTGCATCAACGTAACTCTTTACGACGAAATCTTTGTTACCTCCATAACCGAGAAACATTTCCTTATTCCACTAAGGATAATTTTGACCGCTGTCCAGTGACCCACTCTTGAATCAATATTGTACCCTCTTGCCAAACTCATGGTGAGGTACACAATAGGTCTTGTATGTAGCATAGCATACTTTATAGAACCTATGACTAAGGCATATGAATGACTTTTCATTCTATTTCATATTCTGCCATGGTCGGGTTTTGAGTCTTTACTCAATTTCACACCTTGCAACACAGGCAAGAACTCCTTCTTTGACTGTTCCATTTTGAACTACTTCAAAATCTTGTCAAGGTATGTAATCATTGAAAAATTTATGAAGCGTCTTGATCTATCTCTATAGATCTTGATGCTCAATATGTAAGCAGCTTCACAGAGGTTTTTCTTTGAAAAACTCCTTTCAAACAGTCCTTTATGCTTTCCAAAAAATTCTACATCATTTTCCGATCAACAATATGTCATTCACATATACTTATCAGAAATGCTATAGAGCTTCCACTCACTTTCTTGTAAATACAGGCTTCACCACCAGTATGTATGAAACTATATGCTTTGATCACACTATCAAAGTATATTCCATCTCCGAGAGGCTTGCACCAGTCCATAAATGGATCGTTGGAACTTGCACACTTTGTTAGCACCTTTTGGATCGACTAAACCTTCTGGTTGCATCATATACAACTCTTCTTTAAGATATCCATTAAGGAATGTAGTTTTGACATCCATTTGCCAAATTTCATAATCATAAAATGCGGCAATTGCTAACATGATTCGGACGGACTTAAGCATCACTACAGGTGAGAAGGTCTCATCATAGTCAACTCCTTGAACTTGTCGAAAACCTTTTGCAACAAGTCAAGCTTTGTAGATAGTAATATTATCGTCAGCGTCAGTCTTCTTCTTGAAGATCCATTTATTCTCTATGGCTTGCCGATCATCAGGCAAGTCAACCAAAGTCCACACTTTGTTCTCATACATGTATCCCATCTCAGATTTCATGGCCTCAAGCCATTTTGCAGAATCTGGGCTCATCATCGCTTCCTCATAGTTCGTAGGTTCGTCATGGTCAAGTAACATGACCTCCAGAATAGGATTATCGTACCACTCTGGTGCGGATCTTACTCTGGTTGACCTATGAGGTTCGATAGTAACTTGACCAGAAGTTTCATGATCATCATCATTAGCTTCCTCACTTACCGGTGTAGGAATCACTGGAATTGATTTCTGTGATGAATTACTTACCAATAAGGGAGTAGGTACAATTACCTCATCAAGTTCTACTTTCCTCCCAATCACTTCTTCCGAGAGAAACTCCTTGTCTAGAAAGGATCCATTCTTAGCAACAAAAATCTAGCCTTCGGATCCATGATAGAAGGTGTACCCAATAGTTTATTTTGGGTATCCTATGAAGACACACTTCTTTGATTTGGGTTCGAGTTTATCAGTTTGAAACCTTTTTCACATAAGCATCGCAATACCAAACTTTAAGAAATGTCAGCTTAGGTTTCTTGCTAAACCACAGTTCATACGGTGTCATCTCAACGGATTAGATGGTGCCCTATTTAATGTGAATGCAGCTGTCTCTAATGCATAACCCCAAAATGGTAGTGGTAAATTGGTAAGAGAAATCATAGACCGCACCACATCTAATAAAGTACGGTCACGATGTTTGGACACACCATTACACTTTGGTGTTCCAGGTGGCGTGAGTTGTGAAACTATTCCACATTGTTTAAATGAAGACCAAACTCGTAACTCAAATATTCGCCTCTGCGATCAGATCGTAGAAACTTTATTTTCTTGTCACGATGATTTTCCACTTCACTCTGAAATTCTTTGAAATTTTCAAATGTTTCAGACTTATGTTTCATTAAGTAGATATACTCATATCTTCTCAAATCATCCGTGAAGGTCAGAAAATAACGATACCCGCCGCGAGCCTCAACACTCATTGGACTGCACACATCAGTATGTATTATTTCCAATAAGTCAGTTGCTCAGTCCATTGTTCCGGAGAATGGAGTCTTAGTCATCTTGCCCATGAGGCATGGTTTGCAAACATCAAGTGATTCCAAAAGCCCATCAGCATGGGGTTTCTTCATGCACTTTACACCAATATGACCTAAATGGCAGTGCCACAAATAAGTTACACTATCATTATTAACTTTTGCATCGTTTTGGCTTCAATATTAAGAATATGTGTATCACTATGATCGAGATTCAATAAACCATCCACCTTGGGTGTATGACCACAGAAGGTTTTATTCATGTAAATAGAACAACAATTATTCTTTGACTTAAATGAATAACCATATTGCAATAAACATGATCCAATCATCTTATGCTCAACGCAAACACCAAATAACATTTATTTTAGGTTCAACACTAATCCCGAAGATAAAGGGAGTGTGCGATGGTGATCATATCAACCCTGGAATCGCTTCCAACACACATCATCACCTCGCCCTTAACTAGTCTCTGTTTATTTTGCAACTCTCGTTTTGAGTTACTACTTTTAGCAACTAAACCAGTATCAAGTACTGAGGGGTTGCTATAAACACTAGTAAAGTACACATCAATAACATGTATATCAAATATACTTTTGTTAACTTTGCCATCCTTCTTATCCGCCAAGTATCTAGGGTAATTCCACTTCCAGTGACCATTTCCTTTGTAGTAGAAGCACTTAGTTCCAGGCTTGGGTCTAGCTTTGGGCTTCTTCATGGGAGCAACAATTTGCTTGCTATTCTTATTTGAAGTTCCTCTTTCTTTCTCTTTGCCCTTTTCTTGAAACTAGTGGTCTTGTTAACCATCAACACTTGATGCTATTTCTTGATTTCTACCTTCGCCGATTTCAGCATCGCGAAGAGCTTGGGAATTACTTTCGTCATCCCTTGCATATTATAGTTCATCACTAAGTTCTAGTAACTTGGTGATAGTGACTAGAGAACTTTGTCAATTACTATCTTATCTGGAAGATTAACTCCCACTTGATTCAAGCAATTGTAGTACCTAGACAATCTGAGCACATGCTCATTGGTTGAGCTATTGTCCTCCATCTTGTAGACAAAGTACTGTCAGAGGTCTCATACCTCTCGACACGGGCATGAGTATGAAATACCAATTTCAACTCTTAGAACATCTTATAAGCTCCGTGGCGTTCAAAACGTTTTTGAAGTCCCAGTTCTAAGCCGTAAATCATGGTGCACTGAACTATTAAGTAGCATCATACTGAGCTTTGTCAAACGTTCATAATGTCTGCATTTGCTCCTGCAATAGGTCCGTCACCTAGCGGTGCATCAAGGACATAATTCTTCTGTGCAGCAATGAGGATAATCCTCAGATCACAGAGCCAGTCCACATCATTGCTACTAACATCTTTCAACATTGTTTTCTCTACGAACATATCAAAAAATAAAACACGGGAGCTATACGTGAGCTATTGATCTACATCATAGATATGCAAGAACTATCAGGACTAAGTTCATGATAAATTAAAGTTCAATTAATCATATTACTTAAGAACTCCCACTTAGATAGACATCCCTCTAATCATCTAAGTGGTCACATGATCCATATCAACTAAACCATGTCCGATCATCACATGAGATGGAGTAGTTTTCAATGGTGAACATCACTATGTTGATCATATCTACTATATGATTCACGCTCGACCTTTCGGTCTCAGTGTTCCGAGGCCATATCTGCATATGCTAGGCTCATCAAGTTTAACCCGAGTATTCTGCTTGTGCAAAACTGGCTTGCACCCGTTGTATGTGAACGTAGAGCTTATCACACCCGATCATCATGTGCTGTCTCAGCACGAAGAACTGTAGCAACGGTGCATACTCAGGGAGAACACTTATACCTTGAAATTTAGTGAGAGATCATCTTATAATGCTACCGCCGTACTAAGAAAAATAAGATGCATAAAGGATAAACATCACATGCAATCAATATAAGTGATATGATATGGCCATCATCATCTTGTGCCTTTGATCTCCATCTCCAAAGCACCGTCATGATCACCATCGTCACCGGCTTGACACCTTGATCCCCATCGTAGCATCATTGTAGTCTTGCTAACTATTGCTTCTACGACTATTGCTACCGCTTAGTGATAAAGTAAAGAAATTACATGGCGATTGCATTTCATACAATAAAGCGACAACCATATGGCTTATGCCAGTTGCCGATAACTGTGTTACAAAACATGATCATCTCAGACAACAATTTATATAATCATGCCTTGAACATATCACATCACAACATGCCCTGCAAAAACAAGTTAGACGTCCTCTACTTTGTTGTTGCAAGTTTTACATGGCTGCTACGGGCTTAGAAAGAACCATTCTTACCTACGCATCAAAAACCACAATGCGGTATAGTGATTGCTTTTTGATCTTCAGAAAGAACCCTGTTCATTGAATCCAATTCTACTAAAGTTGGAGAAACTGACACCCGCCAGCCACCTGTGTGCAAAGCACGTCGGTAGAACCAATCTCATGAATGCGGTCATGTAATGTCGGTCCTGGCCGTTTCATCCAACAATACCACCGAATCAAGAAACAACTAGTGATGGCAAGAAATATGTATATACCCACGCCCACAACTCCTTTGTGTTCTACTCGTGCATATAACATCTACGCATAGACCTGGCTCTGATGCCACCATTGGGGAACGCAGTATTTCAAAAAATTTCCTACGATCACGCAAGATCTATCTAGGAGATGCATAGCAACAAGAGGGGAAGAGTGTGTCTGCATACACTCGTAGACCGAAAGCGGAAGCGTTTAGTAATGCGGTTGATGTAGTCGAATGTCTTCGCGATCCAACTGATCCAAGTACCGAACGCACGACACCTCGGCGATCTGCACATGTTCAGCTCGGTGACGTCCCTTGTACTCTAGATCCAGTTGAGGCCGATGGAGAGTTTCGTTAGCACGACAGTGTGTTTACAGTGATGATAAAGTTACCGGCGCAGGGCTTCGCCTAAGCACTACGATGATATGACCGAGGTGGATATATGTGGAGGGGGGCACCACACACGGCTAAGAATCAACTTGTGTGTCTCTGGGGTGCCCCCTCCCCCGTATATAAAGGAGTGGAGGAGGGGAGGGCCGGCCTCTCTATGGCGCGCCCAAGGGGGGGATTCCTACTCCCAGTAGGAGTAGGTTCCCCCCTTCCCTAGTTGGACTAGGAGAAGAAGGAAGAGGGAGAGAGAGGAAAGGAAAGGGGGGCCGGCCCCCTCCCAATTCAGATTGGGCTTGGTGGGCATGCGCCTCCTACTTGGTGGCCTCCTCCTCTCTCCCACCATGGCCCATTAAGGCCCATTAACTCCCCGGGGGGTTCCGGTAATTCCTCGGTACTCCGGTATATGCCCGAACTCATCCGAAACCATTCCTGGGTCCAAACATAACCTTCCAATATATCAATCTTCATGTCTCGACCATTTCGAGACTCCTCGTCAAGTCCGTGATCACATCCGGGACTCTGAACTACCTTCGGTAGATCAAAACACATAAACTCATAATACCGATCGTCATCGAACGTTAAGCGTGCGGACCCTATGGGTTCAAGAACTATGTAGACATGACCGAGACTCATCTCCGATCAATAACCAATAGCAGAACCTGGATGCTCATATTGGTTCCTACATATTCTATGAAGATCTTTATCGGTCAAACCGCATAACAACATAGGTTGTTCCCTTTGTCATCGGTATGTTACTTGCCAGAGATTCGATCGTCGGTATCATCATACCTAGTTCAATCCATTACCGGCAAGTCTCTTTACTTGTTCCGTAATGCATCATCCCGTAACTAACTCATTAGTCACATTGCTTGCAAGGCTTATAGTGATGTGCATTACCGAGAGGGCCCAGAGATACCTCTCCGACAACCGGAGTGACAAATCCTAATCTCGATCTATGCCAATGATACATCTCCAACGTATCTATAATTTTTGATTATTCCATGCTATTATATTATCTGTTTTGGATGTTTAATGGGCTTTAATATACTCTTTTATATTATTTTTGGGACTAACCTATTAACCGAAGGCCTAATGCAAATTGCTGTTTTTAGCCTATTTCAGTGTTTCGTAGAAAAGGAATATCAAACGGAATCCAAACGGAACTAAACCTTCGTGAGGATATTTCTTGGAACAAATTCAATCGAGGAGACTTAGAGTGGAAGTCAGAGACGCAACGAGGCAGCCACGAGGCAGGAGGGTGCGCCCAGGGTGGGTAGGCGCGCCCCCACCCTCGTGGGCCCCTCGTAGATCCACCGACCTACTTCGTTCGCCTATATATACTCTTATACCCTTGAAAACATCCAGAGGAGCCATGAAACCACTTTTCCACTGCCGCAACCTTATGTACCCATGAGATCCCGTCTTGGGGACTTTTCCGGCGATCTGCCGGAGGGGGATTCGATCACGGAGGGATTCTACATCAACACCATAGCCTCTCCGATGATGTGTGAGTAGTTTAGCACAGACCTTCAGGTCCATAGTTATTAGCTATATGGCTTCTTCTCTCTCTCTTTGGTTCTCAATACAAAGTTCTCCTTGATGTTCTTGGAGATCTATTCGATGCAATACTTTTTGCGGTGTGTTTGCCGAGATCCGATGAATTGTGGGTTTATGATCAAGATTATCTATGAACAATGTTTGATTCTTCTTAGAATTCTTATATGCATGATTTGATATCTTTGCAAGTCTCTTCGAATTACCGGTTTAGTTTGGCCTACTAGATTGATCTTTCTTGCAATGGGATAAGTGCTTAGCTTTGGGTTCAATCTTGCGGTGCTCGATCCCAGTGACAGAAAGGGAACCGACACGTATTGTGTTGTTGCCATCGAGAATAAAAAGATGGGGTTTATATTATATTGCTTGGTTTTATCCCTCTACATCATGTCATCTTGCCTAATGCGTTACTCTGTTCTTATGAACTTAATACTCTAGATGCATGCTGGATAGCGGTCAATGTGTGGAGTAATAGTAGTAGATGCAGAATCATTTCAGTCTACTTGACACGGACGTGATTGTCGGTGTCAAAACCGGCGGATCTCGGGTAGGGGGTCTCGAACTAGGCATGTAAGGTCGATGGTAACAGGAGACAAGGGACACAATGTTTACCCAGGTTTGGGCCCTCTCTATGGAGGTAATACCCTACTTCCTGCTTGATTGATCTTGATGAATATGAGTATTACAAGAGTTGATCTACCATGAGATCGTAATGGCTAAACCCTAAAAGTCTAGCTTGTCTGAATATGATTATCTATCTCTCCATCCGGACTAAGCCCTCCAGTTTATATAGACACCGGAGGGGACTAGGGTTGTACAAGGTCGGTTACAGAGAAAGGAATCTTCATATTTGATCGCCAGGCTTGCCTTCCACGTCAAGGAGAGTCCCATCCGGACACGGGAGAGAGTCTTCGGTCTTGTATCTTCTCAGACCATTAGTCCGGCCCATGTCTAATAGGTCGGACGCCCGAGGACCCCGTAGTCCAGGACTCCCTCAGTAGCCCCTGAACCAGGCTTCAATAACGAGGTGTCCGGCATGCAGATTGTCTTCGGCATTGCAAAGTAATATGTCTCCGTTGTATCTACTTTTCCAAACACTTTTGCCCTTGTTTTGGACTCTAACTTGCATGATTTGAATGGAACTAACCTGGACTGACGCTGTTTTCAGCAGAATTACCATGGTGTTATTTATGTGCAGAAACAAAAGTTCTCGGAATGACCTGAAACTTCATGGAACATCTATTCGGAAAATATAGAAAATACCTGCAAAAGATGAAGACCAGGGGGCCACCACCTGTCCACGAGGGTGGGGGCACGCCTACCCCCCTAGGGCGTGCCCCCTACCTCGTGGGCCCCCTGGAGCTCCTCCGACCTCAAGACCAACTCTATATATTTGCTTTCGGGGAGAAAAAAATCATCGCGTTTTACGATATAGAGCCGCCGCCAAGCCCTAAAACATCTCGGGAGGGCTGATCTGGAGTCCGCTCGGGGCTCCGAAGAGGGGAATCCGTCGCCATCCTCATCATCAACCATCCTCCATCACCAATTTCATGATGCTCACCGCCGTGCGTGAGTAATTCCATCGTAGGCTTGCTGGACGGTGATGGGTTGGATGAGATCTATCATGTAATCGAGTTAGTTTTGTTAGGGTTTGATCCCTAGTATCCACTATGTTCTGAGATTGATGTTGCTATGACTTTGCTATGCTTAATGCTTGTCACTAGGGCCCGAGTGCCATGATGTCAGATCTGAACCTATTATGTTTTCATCAATATATGAGAATTCTTGATCCTATCTTGCAAGTCTATAGTCACCTATTATGTTTTATGATCCGTTAACCCCGAAGTGACAATAATCGGGATACTTACCGATGATGACCGTAGTTTGAGGAGTTCATGTATTCACTATGTGTTAATGCTTTATTCTGGTACTCTATTAAAAGGAGGCCTTAATATCCCTTAGTTTCCATAAGGACCCTGCTGCCACGGGAGGGTAGGACAAAAGATGTCATGTAAGTTCTTTTCCATAAGCACGTATGACTATATTCGGAATACATGCCTACATTACATCAATGAACTAGAGCTAGTTCTGTGTCACCCTAGGATAGGACTGTTACATGATGAACCGCATCCGGCATAATTCTCCATCACTGATCCATTGCCTACGAGCTTTCCATATATTGTTCTTCGCTTATTTACTTTTCCATTGCTACTGTTGCAATCGCTATAAAACCAAAACTGCTACCATTACTTTTGCCACTGTTACCATTACTATCATATTACTTTGCTACTAAATACTTTGCTACAGATATTAAGTTTCCAGGTGTGGTTGAATTGACAACTCAGCTGCTAATACTTGAGAATATTCTTTGGCTCCCCTTGTGTCGAATCAATAAATTTGGGTTGAATACTCTACCCTCGAATACTATTGCGATCCCCTATACTTGTGGGTTATCAAGACTAATTTCTGGCGCCGTTGCCGGGGAGCATAGCTCTATTCTTTGAGTCACTTGGGATATATATCTGCTTATCATTATGAAGAACTTGAGAGATCCAAAAACCAAGATCTATCGCTCAACTATGAGGGGAGGTAAGGAACTGTCATCTAGCTCTGCACTTGATTCACCTTCTGTTATGAGTAAGTTTGCGACACCTACACCTGCTTCTCCTATTCGTTCTGATATGTCGCATGTTATTGATGATGCCACTTCTGCTATGCATGATACTTATGATGAAACTGCTTCTATGCCTGATACTACTATGCCCCTTAGTGAATTTATTGATGAACAACTTGCTAGGGTTAGACAGAGTGAAAATATTGAATCTGATAATACTGATGAAAGTGATGATGAAGACTTGCCTGTTATTCCTAAGGGTTATGTTTTTGATAAAGAAGCTTCTTTAGCTATTTTAGCTTGCAAAGATAGATACGAACTCAAGAGGTTATTAGCTAAATGGAAGCAGCAATCTCTAAATGCTAGAATGAAACCTGACCCTGCTTTTGCTACTTCACCTATCTGTGTTACCGATAAGGATTATGAATTCTCTGTTGATCCTGATATAATTACTTTGGTTGAATCTGATCCTTTTCACGGTCATGAATCTGAAACTGTTGTGGCACATCTTACTAAATTAAATGATATAGCTACCCTGTTCACTAATGATGAGAGAACTCATTACTTTTATATCCTTAAAATATTTCTGTTCTCATTAAAGGGTGATGCTAAGATATGGTTTAATTCTCTTGATCTTGGTTGTGTGCTGATACGTCTCCAACGTATCTATAATTTTTGATTGCTCCATGCTATATTATCTACTGTTTTGGACATTATTGGGCTTTATTATCCACTTTTATATTATTTTTGGGACTAACCTATTAACCGGAGGCCTAGCCCAGAATTGCTGTTTTTTTTCCTGTTTTAGGGTTTCGAAGTAAAGGAATATCAAACGGAGTCCAAACGGAATGAAACCTTCGGGAACGTGATTTTCTCAACGAACAAGACCCAGGAGACTTGGACCCTACATCAAGACACAAAAGAGGAGGCCACGAGGTAGGGAGCGCGCCTACCCCCCAGGCACGCCCTCCACCCTCGTGGGCCCCCTGTTGCTCCACCGACGTACTCCTTCCTTCTATATATACCTATGTACCCCCAAACGATCAGATACGGAGCCAAAACCCTAATTCCACCGCTGCAACTTTCTGTATCCACGAGATCCCATCTTGGGGCCTGTTCCGGAGCTCCGCAGAAGGGGGCATCGATCACGGAGGGCTTCTACATCAACACCATAGCCCCTCCGATGAAGTGTGAGTAGTTTACCTCAGACCTACGGGTCCATAGTTAGTAGCTTGATGGCTTCTTCTCTCTTTTTGGATCTCAATACAATGTACTCCCCTCTCTTGTGGAGATCTATTTGATGTAATCTTCTTTTTGAGGTGTGTTTGTTGAGATCGATGAATTGTGGGTTTATGATCAAGTCTATCTATGAACAATATTTGAATCTTCTCTGAATTCTTTTATGTATGATTGCCTATCTTTGCAAGTCTCTTCGAATTATCAGTTTGGTTTGGCCTACTAGATTGGTCTTTCTTGCAATGGGAGAAGTGCTTAGCTTTGGGTTCAATCTTGCGGTGTCCTTTCCCAGTGACAGTAGGGGCAGCAAGGCACGTATTGTATTGTTGCCATCGAGGATAACAAGATGGGGTTTTCATCATATTGCATGAGTTTATCCCTCTACATCATGTCATCTTGCTTAAGGCGTTACTCTGTTTTCATTAACTTAATACTCTAGATGCATGTTGGATAGCGGTCGATGAGTGGAGTAACAGTAGTAGACGCAGGCAGGAGTCGGTCTACTTGTCTCGGACGTGATGCCTATATACATGATCATACCTAGATGTTCTCATAACTATGCTCAATTCTGTCAATTGCTCAATAGTAATTTGTTCACCCACCGTAGAATACTTATGCTCTCGAGAGAAGCCACTAGTGAAACCTATGGCCCCCGGGTCTATCTTCATCATATTAATCTCCCAATACTTAGTTATTTCTTTGCCTTTTACTTTGCTTTTATTTTACTTTGCATCTTTATCACAAAAACACCAAAAATATTATCTTATCATATCTATCAGATCTCACTCTCGTAAGTGGCCGTGTGGGGATTGACAACCCCTTATCGCATTGGTTGCGAGGATTTATTTGTTTTGTGAAGGTTCTAGGGACTCGCGCGTAGCCTCCTACTGGATTGATACCTTGGTTCTCAAAAACCGAGGGAAATACTTACGCTACTTTGCTGCATCATCCCTTCCTCTTCGGGGAAAACCACGCAGTGCTCAAGAGGTAGCAAGAAGGATTTGTTGCGCCGTTGCCGGGGAGGTCTAAGCAAAAGTCAATATACCAAGTACCCATCACATACCCTTATCTCCCGCATTACATTATATGCCATTTGCCTCTCGTTTTCCTCTCCCCCACTTCACCCTTGCCGTTTTATTCGCCCTCTCTCTCTATCCTCCCTCTCTTTCTTTGTTTGCCTCTTTTTGCCCGCTTGCTTTTTGTTTGCTTGTGCGTTAGTTCATTTGCTTGTTGTTATGGCTAGTCCCTTATCTTCTCCGTTGTCCCTTGAGTTCGAAATCTTTCACTTCAAACAAAGACTAGGAGAAAACTTAAAAGATGCATGCCTGGCTAAGAATAATGGAGTCTTATCGTAATTGTACCTCTGAAATAAACCTGAGAATTTTGCTTCGCAATTTTTATGTTGGATTAAATATGTCTCATAGACAACTCTTGGATTGTGTTGCCAAAGGTAATTTTATTGAAATCGATCCCCATATTGCGCTTGAAATTATAGAAGGTATAGTGGGAAAACTACCTCAACAAAATGGATCTCATCCTACTCAGGAAGAGACGCAAGTTTTTGAAAAAATTTGTGAAGTTACTAAAATTTTACAGAAGTCTCTTGAACCTCTTAAGAACATTAGTGGAAATATTCACCGCATGAATATGTTGATTACCCTTTGTAATAAGCGGTTGGATTCGTTAGATCTAAAAATTTCAGAATATGAAGGGAAACATAAAGAACCTCCCGGATTCGAGCTTGATTCCGCTAAAAAGTTGAAAACTAAAGATGGCAATACCTAGATCTATCCTTGCTTGTTATGCCTAGCTAGGGGCGTTAAACGATGGCGCTTGTTGGGAGGCAACCCAATTTTGTTTTTATTCCTTGATTTTTTGCTCCTGTTTAGTAATAAATAATTTATCTAGCCTCTGTTTAGGTTGTGTTTTTGTGTGTTTAATTAGTGTTTGTGCCAAGTAGAACCGTTGGGAAGACTTGGGGAAAGTCTTGTTACACTTGCTGTAAAAAACAGAAACTTTAGCGCTCACGAGAACTGCTGCAATTTTTATTTGGAAAGTGTTATTTAGTTAATTCTTTTTGAAGATTATTAATAGATAACTTCCTCACTTCCAGCAATTTATTTTAGAATTTTTGGGGTTCCAGATCTTGCGCTAGCTACAGATTACTACAGACTGTTCTGTTTTTGACAGATTCTGTTTTTCGTGTGTTGTTTGCTTATTTTGATGAATCTATGGCTAGTAAAATAGTTTATAAACCATAGAGAAGTTGGAATACAGTAGGTTTAACACCAATATAAATAAAGAATGAGTTCATTACAGTACCTTGAAGTGGTCTTTTGTTTTCTTTCGCTAACGGAGCTCACGAGATTTTCTACTTTGAGTTTTGTGTTGTGAAGTTTTCAAGTTTTGGGGTAAAGATTTGATGGATTATGGAACAAGGAGTGGAAAGAGCCTAAGATTGGGGATGCCCATGGCACCCCCAAGATAATCTAAGGACACCTAAAAGCCAAAGCTTGGGGATGCCCCGGAAGGCATCCCCTGTTTCGTCTACTTCTATCGGTAACTTTACTTGGAGCTATATTTTTATTCACCACATGATATGTGTTTTGCTTGGAGCGTATTGTATGATTTGAGTCTTTACTTTTTAGTTTACCACAATCATCCTTGCTGTACACACCTTTTGAGAGATCCATACATGATTTGGAATTTGTTAGAATACTCTATGTGCTTCACTTATATCTTTTGAGTTATATAGTTTTGCTCTAGTACTTCACTTATATCTTTTAGAGCACGGTGGTGGATTTGTTTTATAGAAACTATTGATATCTCATGCTTCACTTATATTATTTTGAGAGTCTTAAATAGCATGGTAATTTTCTTAAAATCTTAATATGCTAGGTATTCAAGATTAGTAAAATTTTCTTATGAGTGTTTTGAATACTAAGAGAAGTTTGATGCTTGATGCTTGATGATTGTTTTGAGATATGGAGGTAATAATATCAAAGTCGTGCTAGTTGAGTAGTTGTGAAATTGAGAAATTCTTGTGTTGAAGTTTGCAAGTCCCGTAGCATGCACGTATGGTAAACGTTATGTAACAAATTTGAAACACGATGTGTTATTTGATTGTCCTCCTTATGAGTGGCGGTCGGGGACAAGCGATGGTCTTTTCCTACCAATCTATCCCCCTAGGAGCATGCGCATAGTGCCGAGGTTTTTGATGACTTGTATATTTTTGCAATAAGTATGTGAGTTCTTTATGACTAATGTTGAGTCCATGGATTATACGCACTCTCACCCTTCCATCCTTGCTAGCCTCTTCGGTACCGTGCATTGCCCTTTCTCACATTGAGAGTTGGCGCAAACTTCGCCGGTGCATCCAAACCCCGTGATATGATACGCTCTTTCACACATAAACCTCCTTATATCTTCCTCAAAACAGCCACCATACCTACCTATTATGGCATTTCCATAGCCATTCCGAGATATATTGCCATGCAACTTTCCACCATTCCGTTTATCATGACACATTCATTATTTTCATATTGCTTAGCATGATCATGTAGTTGACATAGTATTTGTGGCAAAGCCACCGTTCATAATTCTTTCATACATGTCACTCTTGGTCCATTGCATATCCCAGTACACCGCCGGAGGCATTCATATAGAGTCATCTTTTGTTCTAGTATCAAGTTGTAATCATTGAGTTGTAAATAAATAGAAGTGTGATGATCATCATTTTCTAGAGCATTGTCCCAAGTGAGGAATTATAAAAAAGGAGAAAGAAAGGCCATATAAAAAAAGATAAAGGCCAAATAAAAAAATGAGAGAAAAAAGAGAGAAGGGACAATGTTACTATCCTTTTCCACACTTGTGTTTCAAAGTAGCACCGTAATCTTCATGATAGAGAGTCTCTTGTTTTGTCACTTTCATATACTAGTGGGAATTTTCATTGTAGAACTTGGCTTGTATATTCCAACAATGGGCCTCCTCAAGTGCCCTAGGTCTTCGTGACCAAGCAAGTTGGATGCACACCCACTTAGTTTCTTTTGTTGAGCTTTCATACATTTATAGCTCTAGTGCATCCGTTGCATGGCAATCCCTACTCCTTGCATTAACATCAATCGGTGGGCATCTCCATAGCCCATTGATTAGCCTCGTTGATGTGATACTTTCTCCTTTTTGTCTTCTCCATATAACCCCCCTCATTATATTCCATTCCACCCATAGTGCTATGTCCATGGCTCGCGCTCATATATTGCGCGAAAGCTTATAGGTTTGAGATTACTAAAGTATGAAACAATTGCTTGGCTTGTCATCAGGGTTGTGCATGATGAGAGCATTCTTGTGTGACGAAAATGGAGCATGACTAAACTATATGATTTTGTAGGGATGAACTTTCTTTGGCCATGTTATTTTGAGAAGACATAATTGCTTTGTTAGTATGCTTGAAGTATTATTATTTTTATGTCAATATGAACTTTTGTCTTGAATCTTTCGGATCTGAATATTCATACCACAATTAAGAAGAATTACATTAAAATTATGCCAAGTAGCACTCCGCATCAAAAATTCTGTTTTTATCATTTACCTACTCGAGGACGAGCAGGAATTAAGCTTGGGGATGCTTGATACGTCTCCAACATATCTATAATTTTTGATTGCTCCATGCTATATTATCTACTGTTTTGGACATTATTGGGCTTTATTATCCAATTTTATATTATTTTTTGGACTAACCTATTAACCGGAGGCCCAACCCAGAATTGCTGTTTTTGCCTGTTTTAGGGTTTCGAAGAAAAGGAATATCAAACGGAGTCCAAACGGAATGAAACCTTTGGGAACGTGATTTTCTCAACGAACAAGACCCAGGAGACTTGGACCCTACGTCAAGACACAAAAGAGGAGGCCACGAGGTAGGGAGCGCGCCTACCCCCCCAGGCGCGCCCTCCACCCTCGTGGGCCCCCTGTTGCTCCACCAACATACTCCTTCCTCCTATATATACCTACGTACCCCCAAACGATCAGATACGGAGCCAAAACCCTATTTCCACCGCTGCAACTTTCTGTATCCACGAGATCCCATCTTGGGGCCTGTTCCGGAGCTCCGTCGGAGGGGGCATCGATCATGGAGGGCTTCTACATCAACACCATAGCCCCTCCGATGAAGTGTGAGTAGTTTACCTCAGACCTACGGGTCCATAGTTAGTAGCTTGATGGATTCTGCTCTCTTTTTGGATCTCAATACAATGTTCTCCCCCTCTCTTTTGGAGATCTATTCGATGTAATCTTCTTTTTGCGGTGTGTTTGTTGAGACCGATGAATTGTGGGTTTATGATCAAGTCTTCTATGAACAATATTTGAATCTTCTCTGAATTCTTTTATGTATGATTGCCTATCTTTGCAAGTCTCTTCGAATTATCAGTTTGGTTTGGCCTACTAGATTGGTCTTTCTTGCAATGGGAGAAGTGCTTAGCTTTGGGTTCAATCTTGCGGTGTCCTTTCCCAGTGACAATAGGGGCAGCAAGGCACGTATTGTATTGTTGCCATCGAGGATAACAAGATGGGGTTTTCATCATATTGCATGAGTTTATCCCTCTACATCATGTCATCTTGCTTAAGGCGTTACTCTGTTTTCATTAACTTAATACTCTAGATGCATGCTGGATAGCGGTCGATGAGTGGAGTAATAGTAGTAGATGCAGGCAGGAGTCGGTCTACTTGTCTCGGACGTGATGCCTATATACATGATCATACCTAGATATTCTCATAACTATGCTCAATTATGTCAATTGCCCAATAGTAATTTGTTCACCCACTGTAGAATAATTATGCTCTCGAGAGAAGCCACTAGTGAAACCTATGGCCCCCGGGTCTATCTTCATCATATTAATCTCCCAATACTTAGTTATTTCCTTTGCTTTTTACTTTGCTTTTATTTTACTTTGCATCTTTATCACAAAAATACCAAAAATATTATCTTATCATATCTATCAGATCTCACTCTCGTAAGTGGCCGTGTAGGGATTGACAACCCCTTATCGCATTGGTTGCGAGGATTTATTTGTTTTGTGCAGGTGCGAGGGACTCGCGCGTAGCCTCCTACTGTATTGATACCTTGGTTCTCAAAAACCGAGGGAAATACTTATGCTACTTTGCTGCATCATCCCTTCCTCTTCGGGGAAAACCAACGCAGTGCTGAAGAGGTAGCATGTGCGTAGTCCCCGGGGTATGATTGATTACTTCTGTGCTAAATATTTCCCTGCTCATAAGAAACAAGCTGCTTTAAGGGATATATATAATTTTGTGCAAATTGAAGAAGAGAGTCTCCCACAATCTTGGGGGAGGCTTCTCAAGTTACTTAATGCTTTGCCTGATCATCCTCTTAAGAAAAATTAAATACATGATATCTTTTATAATGGACTAACCGATGCCTCTAGAGATTACCTGGATAGTTGTCCTGGTTCTGTTTTCAGGGAAAGAACGCCGGATGAAGCTGAAATTCTATTGAATAATATGCTGACAAATGAAAATAATTGGACACCTCCTGAGCCAGTACCTGAGCCTATTCCTAAACCAACTCCGAAGAAGAGAGGTATTCTATTTCTGGGTCCTGAAGATATGCAAGAGGCAAAGAAATCTATGAAAGAAAAAGGTATTAAAGCCGAAGATGTTAAGAATTTACCTCCTATTGAAGAAATACATGGTCTTAATTTACCGCCCGTCGAAGAAACTTATGATCTTGATCTATCACCTATTAAAGAAACTCATGGTCTTCATAACCCGACATAGGTAGTAAAGGTAAATTCTCTCTATAGATATGATAAAGTTGAAATCCCATTTACTAAATTTGCTAGCCCATGCTTAGATGAGCTTGATAAATTTATGGCTAAGCAAGAAGACTTTAATGCTTATTTTGGTAGACAATTGAAATACAATTCAAATATGCTTGAACACTTGGGTGATTATATGGCTAATGTTAAAGGTGAACTTAAACTTATTAGTAAACACGCTTCTATGGTTACCACTCAAGTAGAACAAGTACTTAAAGCTCAAAATGATTTTCTCAATGAATTGAATAGTAAGAATAATGATAATGCTGTTAGAGTGGCTACTAGAACTGGTAGAATGACTCAGGAACCTTTGTATCCTGAAGGCCACCCTAAGAGAATTGAGAAAGACTCTCAGAGAAATAATGTAGATGCACCTAGTCCTTCTAAAAGGAAGAAAAAGAAAAATGATAGGACTTTGCATGCTTCTAGTGAACCTATTACTGAAACACCTGAGAATCCAAATGATATTTCTATTTTTGATGCTGAAACACAATCTAGTAATGAACCTGAAACTAGTAATAATGTTAATGATAATGCTTATGATGATGCTCAACCTAGTAATGATAATGATATAGAAATTGAACCTGCTGTTGATCTTGATAACCCATAATCAAAGAATCAACGTTATGATAAGAAAGACTTTGTTGCTAGGAAACATGGTAAAGAAAGAGAACCATGGGTTCAGAAACACATGCCTTTTCCTCCCAAATTATCCAAGAAAAAGGATGATGAGGATTTTGAGCGCTTTGCTAAAATGATTAGACCTATCTTTTTGCGTATGCGATTAACTGATATGCTCAAAATGAATCCTTATGCTAAGTATATGAAAGATATTGTTACAAATAAAAGAAAGATACCGGAAGCTGAAATTTCCACCATGCTTGCTAATTATACTTTTAAGGGTGGAATACCAAAGAAACTTGGAGATCCAGGAGTACCCACTATACCATGCTCTATTAAAAGAAACTATGTTAAAACTTCTTTATGTGATCTTGGAGCAGGTGTTAGTGTTATGCCTCTCTGTTTATATCGTAGACTTGATTTGAATAAGTTGACACCTACTGAAATATCTTTGCAAATGGCTGATAAATCAACTGCTATACCTGTCGGTATTTGTGAGGATGTGCCTGTTGTAGTTGCAAACGTTACTATTTTAACGGACTTTGTTATTCTTGATATTCCCGAGGACGATAGTATGTCTATTATTCTTGGAAGACCCTTTTTGAATACTGCAGGGGCTGTTATTGATTGCACTAAAGGCAATGTCACTTTTCATGTTAATGGTAATGAGCCTACGGTACACTTTCCGAGGAAACAACCTCAAGTCCACAATATCAATTCTATTGGAAAAATTCCATCGATTATATTTGGAGGTTTTGATTTTCCTCTTCCTACTGTCAAGAAGAAATATGATATTCTTATTATTGGGGATGTGCATATCCCCGTTGAGGTAATATAGTGTTATTCGAAATTTCTCCGGTTCCATGTTATTCGGAATGAGTTCTTTAACAAGCCTTGATCAACCTTGTTAGTGGATTCCTTTTGATGAGCATGAGATGGATGAAACTAGAAGGAGGAGCTGGCACAACCTTCTGTACCCCACTTTTACTTTCTGTTATTTATATTAAATAAAATAAAAATAAGTATTTTCCGTCTGTTATCTGAATTATCCTTGCAATATAAAAAAACCCTGAAAATAAAAGTTCTCCAAATGCCCTGAAATTTAAATATGATTTTTTCTGGAATATTTGAGAATATTTGGCACTGAGAACACAGCAGGAGGAGCTGGCATGTGGCCATGAGGGTCAGGGGCGCGCCCCCTGCCTCGTGGGCCCACGGTGGCCCTCCTCCACTTATCCTTTCACCCACACACTCCTTCTTCCTCCCACAAACACGAATATCCAGCTCAAACCCGAGTCCAAGCTCGTTTTACTGTCATTTTCGATCTCCTTGCTCAAAGCACCTCTCACAAAACTGCTTGGGTAGATTGTTCTTTGGTATGTGACTCCTCCATTGGTCCAATTAGTTTTTGTTCTAGTGCTTTATTCATTGCAAATTTGTGCTGCCTAGGTGACCATGTTCTTGAGCTTGCATGTCAAATTTATATGGTTCCACGTAGTTTTGATGCATGATATAGGCTCTAGGCACTTGTAGGAGTAGTTGCTATCAATATTATTGAGTTTGGTTTACTTTTATTTTGAAGTTACTAAAAATTTTCAGAATTTTTTAGAGGAAGAAATATGCTTAGGAAAATGTTCCAAGGTGGTTCTTCAAGGAAGCAAGGACCCAGGCTTGCAATGCGTGATGCTGATGAAGAACCATCAAGAGACGCTCCAGTGCGTCCTTGTGAATGGCCTTCTGAGAACTTTATGAATCGAGCAGGAATTAAGGAAGAATTTAACGCATATTTGCGTAACGCTGATCTTGTGAGCTTCGAGGAAGAGAAGTGCAGCCAGTATCACTATCTCACTAGTTCCTTTGTGAGGAGGTTTGAATTTTCATCTTCATGTAATTCTCCAACTGTCCTGTTTGATCTTTATGAGAATTCTTACACTATGTACTTAGAGGATTTTACCACAGCTTGCAAACTTCCACAATGGGGTAGTATCAGGGAACCTCGCAAATCTGAATTTAGAGATTTTCTTGCTAGTATAACTGTGGGGGAATCCAGAGATATAACACAAGCTACCATAGGGAGCATTCATTTTCCTGCTATATATTATTTTGCTCTCTTCATAGGTAGATGCATAAATGGTAAAGATGAAGCATGTCATATGTGTGTTCCTGACCTTAGTATTCTTAGGAGTGCTGTGTTAGGAAACAAATCTTATAATATGGGAGCCATTATTGCACGTAGGTTGCATCTTAATAGATTTAATGGAGATTTCTTTGGTGGAATTTATGCTACCCGCATAGCTAATTTTCTTGGTATAGCTGAAGGAAATATGCCCTAGAGGCAATAATAAAGTTATTATTTATTTCCTTATATCATGATAAATGTTTATTATTCATGCTATAATTGTATTAACCGGAAACATAATACATGTGTGAATACATAGACAAACATAGTGTCACTAGTATGCCTCTACTTGACTAGCTCGTTGATCAAAGATGGTTAAGTTTCCTAGCCATTGACATGGGTTGTCATTTGATTAACGGGATCACATCATTAGGAGAATGATGTGATTGACTTGACCCATTCCGTTAGCTTAGCACTTGATCATTTAGTATGTTGCTATTACTTTCTTCATGACTTATACATGTTCCTATGACTATGAGATTATGCAACTCCCGTTTACCAGAGGAACACTTTGTGTGCTACCAAACGTCACAACGTAACTGGGTGATTATAAAGGTACTCTACAGGTGTCTCCGAAGGTACTTGTTGGGTTGGCGTATTTCGAGATTAGGATTTGTCACTCTGATTGCCGGAGAGGTATCTTTGGGCCCTCTCGGTAATGCACATCACTTAAACCTTGCAAGCATTGCAACTAATGAGTTAGTTGCAGGATGATGTATCACAGAACGAGTAAAGAGACTTGCCGGCAACGAGATTGAACTAGGTATTGAGATACCGACGATCGAATCTCGGGCAAGTAACATACCGATGACAAAGGGAACAACGTATGTTGTTATGCGGTCTGACCGATAAAGATCTTCGTAGAATATGTGGGAGCCAATATGAGCATCCAGGTTCCGCTATTGGTTATTGACCGGAGACATGTCTCGGTCATGTCTACATAGTTCTCGAACCCGTAGGGTCTGCACGCTTACCGTTTCGATGACAGTTATATTAAGAGTTTATATGTTTTGATGTACCGAAGGTTGTTCGGAGTCCCGAATGTGATCACGGACATGACGAGGAGTCTCGAAATGGTCGAGACATGAAGATTTATATATTGGAAGCCTATGTTTGGATATCGGAAGTGTTCCGGGTGAAATCGGGATTTTACCGGAGTACCGGGAGGTTACCGGAACCCCCCGGGAAGTTAATGGGCCATAGTGGGCCTTAGTGGAAGAGAGGAGAGGCGGCGAGGGAAAGGGCCGCGCGCCCCTCCCCCCTAGTCCGAATAGGACAAGGAGAGGGGGGAGGCGCCCCCTGTCCTTCTTCTCCTTCACCTCTTCCCCCCCCAACACTACAAAAAAAGGCACATCCGTGACATTTTGGGCTGAACGATTTTTTTTCCTGTCATACATATGACACTTCTATGACGATAATTGTGACAAAACCCGGTATCATCATAGATGTGGTGGGCTCCTACTTCTATGACAAAAAATCATGACAGAAAATGGGCTTTTCGTCCTGGGCGGGCCGGAGACGCAGCTGCATGACATTCTTTGGGCCGTCCATGACGGAAAAAACCATGGTAGAAGCAAGGGGGAGGAAAATTTCTGGGAGTTCCCGGTTACTGTGGGAGGTCGGGGGCTGAGCGATGCTCGTTTCTCTCGTACATGTACACGCATGTGTGCGAGGCGTTGGCTCTAACTGAACCCCAGCGAGGCGTTGGGCTCTAACTGAACCCGAGAGATTGCACTGCAGGCTACGCATTACTGAACCCGAGCGATCGATCGATGGCTGTTAACTGAACCTGATCGAGCGATTCCTTCGCTACTGCTGCTAACTGAAGCCGATCGATTGGATGAACAGTGAGCGTTGTAGGGGGGGGGTTGGATGAACAATGAGCGGTGGCGTTGCCTTTGGATGAACAGGACCCCGGGGTGTGGTGGAGGGCTGGATGAACAGTAGATGGTGGAGGGGTGGTTGAAGAGGACCCCGTGGTGTGGAGGGCTGGATGAACAGTAGACGGTGGAGGGGTGCCCGTGGAGGGGTGGTTGAACAGTAGCCGGTGGAGTAGCGCACGGTGGAGGCTGGATGAACAGGAGCCCGTGGAGGCTGGAGGAGGTCGACGGTATCCCGTGGAGGCTGGAGGAGGTCGATGGTGGAGATGAACAGTATCTCGTGGAGTCCCGTTTTGCGGTACGCCACACCCCTCCCGATGAACAAGACCCCCGTTTCGACCGTAGGAGGTCCGTTTCGTCCGTTTTGCGGTACGCCACACCCGTCCCGATCAATAGGACCCCCGTTTCGACCATAGGAGGTCCGTTTCGTCCGTTTTGCGGTACGCCACATCCCTCCCGATCAACAGGACCCCCGTTTCGACCGTAGGAGGTCCGTTTCCTCCGTTTTGCGGTACGCCAGACCCCTCCCGATCAACAGGACCCCGTTCCGAACGTAGGAGGTCCATTTCCTCCGTTGTGCGGTACGCCAGGCCTCGTTTCCATCGCCTGTTCCATCCAAGCCCTCCCGATGAACACGACCACGCATTCCGTTCTAACCCAGCCGGTTGGCTCCCACGCGTTCCGTTGCCTCCCGATGAACACGATGCATTCTGTTGCCTCCCCATGAACACGACACATTATGTTGCCTCCCCATGAACACGACGACGACGCTGTTTCTCCATTCCGAACCAGCCATGTACACGAGCCCTGGTCGTACGTATGCGCGAGTAGGCGTTCGAGACCCCGCCCGTATGTACACATACGTGGCCGTATTTTCTTTCTTGCACCCTGGCCGCTGTACGTACGTGTACATGCTACGTGCACGCCTCTACTACGACACGTGCGCGCCTCTACATCCACCAGTATATATGTATGTACATGTTCGCGACCAGAATGACAACGCTACGTACGCTTCGACCAGGTGGGTCCCGACTGTCAGGCACTTCCTTGCCTGCGAAGATGTAGCTGGTGGGTCCCAGCAGTCAGGGGGGCGAATCGTTTTTTTACTCGGACGCATTTCCTGGCGTGCGAAGATGTAGCTGGTGGGTCCCAGCAGTCAGGGAGAAACGTTTTTTCGTGAAATACAGTGGCCCGTCCGGTGGGTCCCAGCTGTCAGGTGGAGGAATCATTATTTTCCACATAATAAGGAGGCACTTCCTTGCTGCGGCCGTGGACCCAGCTGTCAGCCTCTCCACGTACAGTCCATGTCCGATGGAAGTCATTCCTTGACCACATTGACCACGCCGCACCGAGAGCACCAGGGCAGTGGACGACGGCGAGGCCTAGGAAGGGGACGACGGGGAGCCGGGGAAGACGCGGTAGTGGAAGCCCGCACGGAGAGGAGTACGAGGGTTCACTGGTTCGGCTGCGGTGTGAGGCTGTCGTCGCCGCAGGGCCTGGCCAGCGGTGGGAATATTAGGGGGCGGTGAGGCCTCCGCGGCAGCATAGCCGGCCACGGGAGGCAGGAGCATGCGGCACGACCGGCGCTGCTTTGGGCGGCTGGAGCAAGAATACCAGAGGTTGAAGAAGCACAACTGCTGTTGGATGGACATCGTACGGTCACTGGAGCTAGAATCGTTCATATTGACTAAAGTTGACAAAGGCCCCCGTCCCAGCCAACTTAGTAGGCCCACAAGTCAGCCTCCTATCATAGTGGGTCCCAGCTAGCAGGGGGAGTATTCATTTTTTTGTGCGTAATAAGGAGGCACTTCTGGTGGGTCCGAGCTGACAGCGGGGGGAATGTTTTTTTCGCGAAATACGATGGCCCGTCCGGTGGGTCCCAGCAGTCAGGGGGAAACATTTTTTTTGTGAAATAAGGTGGCCCGTCTGGTGGGTCCCTGCTGTCAGGTGGAGGAATAATTATTTTGCGCGTAATAAGGAGGCACTTCCTTGCGGCCGCTTGGACCCAGCTGTCAGCCTCTCCACGTACAGTACTCTTCCGATGGAAGTAGGTCGTTGACCATGTTGACCACGCCGCGCCGAGAGCACCAGGGCGGTGGTCTGGATGATGGCGAGGCCTAGGAAGGGGACGACGCGGAGCCGGGGAATACGCAGCAGTGGAAGCCCGCGCGGAGAGGAGTACGAGGGTTCATTGGTTCGGCTGCGGTGTGAGGCTGCCGTCGCCGCAGAATAACAGGGGGTGTGGGTGATTAGAGGGATGGCCTGGCCAGCGGTGGGAGTAGTACGGGCGATGAGGCCTCCGCGGCATCACAGCTGGCCGTGGGAGGCAGGAGCATGCGACACGACCGGTGCTGCTTTGGGCGGCTGGAGCAAGAAGACCAGAGGTTGAAGAAGCACTATGACCGTTGGATGGACATCGTACGATCAGTGCAGCTAGAATCGTTTATATTGACTAAGTTGACAAAGCCCTTGGTACGCGTCTACTTAGTAGGCCCACAGCTCGGATTTGGCAGAGAACATATAACCCATTTGCAATTTGTAAGAATGTACATCCCATTTTTTTAATTCTAATGGAATTTACTACAGCCCATTTATAGTTTGTTAAAAGTACAGCCCAACTTCTAGCTAGGACAACGATTAATAATTTCAAACAACCGCTCAAAACAGAATTCAAAAAAAATTCCCACATTTTGATGGGATCCAAAATATTTTTATCCGACATTTCTAGTCAGGTTAAATATAATTTCAAAATAAAGTTGTATTACATTAAAATCCAATGAAATATTGCGCGTGCAACAAGTAATGAAATTAAAATTTTCAAATTCCAAAAATAATATATTTTTCAAACTAATTACGTGTTTGGTGCATAGTAACTTTCCAGTTATTATAATTACATCCCATTTATTATTTCTTAAAGTCCATTTTCTTGTTAAGCCTAATGCATACCTCCTAGGAAAGTTTGCAGCCCAGCAGGGCGGAGAATAACAAGTTGACCCGGATATTGTGTACAACTGTCGGCCCAGTTGCATTGCTGATGTTGAAAAAAAAGGCCTGTGTAGTACAGTACAACCTAACATGGTTACTCAGCCCACATTCAGCGATGCCGGAAAGGCCCAAACAAGGCTTCTGTACAACTTTTTGAAGTCACTGAGCTCAATTAATAACTTAAGAAAAAGTTAGATTATAGTGGAACCTAATTAAAAGCTGTCATGAGCAAATAAATAATTCAATGGGTCCCACTTGTGCGTGTGCGCATGTGTGTGTGTGTGTGCATGTGTGAGAGAGAGATAGAGAGAGAGACTCATCGGTCGATGCTCGTAAATACATCTTTCAGCCATATGCATTGCTAATGCTCAGTAAAAACTTATATAGGTGACACAATCATATAGAACATCATAGCACACTGAACTTGCATACAAAAATTTCACACAGGCGGCACAATCAGGATGGAAGCAGTGGATCGCTACGGGAAGGGCTATGTTGAAACCAATGAAGTTGTACATAACGGTTCATCGTCTTTATCAATGACGGGGAAATATCTTGAATGTTGTGCAAAGAAAACAGACGGACAACACAATAAGTTCTGCTAGCACATTAAGTTGACGTATAGCCCTTTCTAAAAAAAGTTCAGGTACAAAATTAGAACAGGTCATAATCAAATGTACTGGCATATCAGTGCTTCACAACCATAGCTCGGATTTAACTAGTATCTGACAAGATTCAGTTGTTACCTCAAATTAGAGCACATCCAGGTAGCCAGCCCCGCCTCTTCTCCCAAAGAAGCAGTGGCCTCCGCCGCGCGATGGAGTAGGCCCTGTGCCATCCATCGTTCCGAGCAACACGGGGAAAGTTTGACGTTGACTCCTGTAATGGACGTCATCGATGCACCCTGTCACCAGCGGCGGCGGCAGGACTTCGATTGATGGATTAACCACTTCTTCGACATGCACGAACACTCGATACAGGTACATCCCTAACGTGGTCCGCGGCGGCCTTGGTGGCGACGAATAGTACAACTCCGGTTCCTGCACTGGTATCTCAACACCAATCACCTTCGGTATGGTGTACGGCTTCTTCATCCATGCCATAACCGTCAGAGCCCAGCTGTCTGGAGGAACAAACATACTTACGAGCTCACCTCCAAGGTCGCTGATAAGCTCATTCATGGACTCGCTGTTCCAAGCACATCGAGGCATGCCGTGGAAGGTAAGCTCTGTTAAAAACTCAAGCTCAGAGGGCACCGAGCCCCATCCTGGGTGCCACCGATCAAAGCTCACCAGCGCGCCATCGTAGAACAAACGCCGGGAAGATTCGAACACACGACTGCAGTCGAAAGTTGTCCGGAACCCGACGAAGAAATCAGCCGGTGGTGGACAGACTTCGATGAGCACGTCACTTATTTGGATGCCGTGCGCAATGCCAAGAGCTTTGACAAGGTCGTCCGGCAAGACGGGAGGCCGGTCGTCGTTGATGGTTACCATCAGCACTTTGCCAGCAAACTGGTTGTCAAGCGCCGCCATGCCGCTGTTGAGCGACAGCACGCAGCGACCGAAGGCAGGACGGACCTCAGGATCTCCGGCTCGGAGATCCACGTTGACCGACGACATGATAGTGCGCTTGAGTACAGGGAGTACAGGAGGGGGATTTGGGGGAACTGGTGTAGGAATCGAGATTCCAGAGGTGGGGGAGGGCGGGATACTGGGGATGAAAAGGTAGCATGAATTTCGAGCACGCGCCAATATGCTCTTGGTGCGCAAGCGCACGAAAACATCGGTGGCACCCACATGTCAGCCTAAGAGTCCTTATTCTTTCTTTTTTGGAGAGCCTGGCCTTTTTTTCAGGATCTTTTGAGAGCCCGGCCTGAGAGTCATAATTGACATGTTTGGCATTGCGTTACTACTCGGCCCATATTCAACGACACCTCATTGGCCCAAACAAGTGTACATCATCGAAAAGACACTGAGCTCAAATTATATAACTTGAAAAAAGGAGATATACTCTGAACACTGGAGAGTGGTGATGCCCTCATTTAGCCCACCAGTAGTTCAAGACAATAAACAGTTCAAAACAATGATATATACAACATTCAAACACTGACTAGTGACTACTACTGACATAAACAGCAAGACATGCTAGTTCATAAGAAGTCTTGCTACACCACCAAAACGCACCCATCTGCAGCGCTCAGACTCTCGTGATCCAGACGAGAATGACATTCTAAACAGAAGCAACTATTACATAGTAAGAGTGACATAGACGAGGATGACCAAATGACAAGGAATATGCATAACAAAAGAAAGAACTACCCATCCAGAACCAGCAGCAAAGACAGCAAATTCATTTGAAGAGATGATCCAACACCATCATAATTTGCAGCCCCACTTCAGCGACCAGTGATCCGGAGACACCAGTACTCCACCCTTTCGATGCAACAGCCCAATTACCTATCAACCTGAAGGCTTGAACCACATCACTGCCTGTCGTAATTAAGACATCCAAGGATCAAAGTTAATCCGGATGCCTTTGTCATTCTCACCTTCTTTTGGCTGCAGGCTGTATCGTTGACAATCAGGGGAGTTTGCTCCCGAACTCCTAGGGCTCGCCGTGTAGACACAGTTTTCCATAGCAAACAGAGCCTCTCTGCCATCAAGGTCCTTGCCAACGGTGATCTCCTGGTTAATGGGATAATTGAGTCCGAGAAACAAAGAGTGTGAACCAAGGCTGTTTACCCGCCTCCAACTAAAAAATCCTAAAGGCCCCAACAAGCTGGTATCCTGCTCATAGACGTAACAACCACTGTCCAGATACTCACGTATTACACGGTGCTTGTATACAGTGGGGTTTTTGCAATATAACTTTTCCGGCTCATGTGTCCGAATGATCATCAGTCTTTTGTCGTCGTCTGATCGAGCGAGGAACTAGTTGTGCTTCCCTGTTTTTGGCAAATGTGGTGTGATTACAAAGGGTAGTAACTGTAGGGACACTGCATCATATAAAAAAGGACAGGCATTGTTAATGTAAGATCAGCATTGTTCAGAGTATAAGTAGGATAATGCAAGAAACAACATTGTATAGCGGAAATAGGTCTCCCGTGCTAGCATGCATGTTCACTTCATCGTTCAGGTATCATCCATATTGCAAGTAGAACCAAATTCTCGTGCATGCCCAATCAACGCCCTACCGCGATGCATGCAGTGGTCGTTCTGGTGCATCAAGGATGGCATGCAGATCGTTCCACACTTGAGAAGAGGAAAAATGGAAAGGTAGAACGCGGCAGCAGAGGAAGAGAATGCTGGCTAACGAGACTGGGAGGGGATCGAGCAAGAAGTTAATGCTCCACGCCTAAAGGTTTTGGAAAACCTGATTTTCATAAGGTGACTTATACTCACCTAAACGGAGGGAGTATTCCTTAACCAGATAATGTTGTGTCTCCCACTCACGCGCTCAAAAAAAACTATGACACATTTTTTTATCTGTTTGCATAGGTCCCACCTATCAGGAAGGATGGGCACGTACACGAACAGGTATGACTCATCAGTCTACCCGCATAGCCTTTTCATTTAGTCTACCTAGCCGTCTAATCAATTGCCTGCACGCCACTTCTCCCATTTACTTCTCCATCGGGAACCGATTCTCCTCGGCTTCTTCACCTCCCCTTCGACTTCATTTGCATCCAAACCCCACTGCGTTCACATTGTTTTAACCTCTTTAAATAATCATCTACTACTTCAGTTAGACTAGCCATCTAATCCTAATTCTCCAAACCATAGCCCTCCATTCCAGCGGTTCCAAATGGCGAAAGAGATCGAGATGCAGGTTTTTAGCGTCCAACATGTCCTCGTCGAAGGCTCGATGCGCATAGTTGCCACCGTCACCATCCACCCAAGGGTTGTTCGGCAGTGGATCAACAATGTATCCAACTCCCTCGAAAAGGTAGAGACGAGGGTCATCAGTCTCGACGTAGAGTACACGGAGCGTGCCCCTGGGAAGATCCAGCGCGCCGCCGTCCTTCAGCTGTGCCTCGAAGATGATGTTTTGGTGTACCACATCATACACTCGCCCTCCATACCAGGTGAGATTCACGATTTCTTGTCTCGGGAGGACGTATACTTCTGTGGGGCAGCCATCGAAGGGGACAAACAGAAGCTGGAGCCATACAACCTTGATTTGAAAAGCATCGCTGACCTACAAACCAGAATCAAAATTCCTATAGAAGATTCTGATAAACAGACACCATCCCTATTCGAAGTAGAAAATTTTGTGCTCGGTACAAATCTTCAGAAGGGTGACGAGGCGGTGGCATTAAGGTCGTCTGGATGGGAGAATTATCCCTTGACGTATGAGCGGATAAAATATGCTTCCCTCGATGCCCGTGTGATTTTTGAGATAGCTGCATGGTCCAAAGAGCTTGTTGCGAAGCCTTCTCCCACAGAGAATGAGAACAAGAAGAAGAAGAAGAAGAAAAGGCTGCACCAGCAGGAGGGCATTATTGATGGATGAATTATTTCCTCTCTTGTAAAAAAATTATTCCCTCTTGGTGTATATTGATATAGATGGACTATTTCGATGGTGTGCATGTCTTTGGAACAGAGTAGTAGCGTGGGTCCGCTTGACTATAAGGAACTATTTATCCGCATATATAGCTTTCTCTGCTACTCCTTCCAGTGATCGGTATGCAGTGCATGTGTCCGTAGACATGACAACTTGTCCATGGAAGTTCAACTACGGCGACCATCACATTTCATCTCGCGATTCCCACGACGCCTCTCCAACCACGGCACCATGCCCCCCGACGTGCGCCTCACCCCTCTCGGCCGCACCGCCCCTCTGCCTTTGTGTGCATGACATGTGGGCCACCTAAAATGCGGCGAGCATCAAGTTTCTACCACAGCCACCCACGATTCCCACAACGCCGCTCGAACCCATGAAACCACACGTCCCCGACCTGCGGCTCACCCCTCTTGGCCCCACTGCCCCTCTGCCTACGGGAGCACTGCATGTGGACCAGTCACCTATCGGGTCCACATGTTATTGACTCAAAGGTAGGTGTAGTAAGGCGCTGAAGCTCAGTCCTGACGGCCCTGAGAGGGAAATGTAACTCCTGCGCCAGGGCTTGTGGTGCTCCCGCAGCACGAACTCGTGCCAAACTCGAGATTTGTTTCTTTACTATACATGCACGCAACGATTTAATGGACATTGTAATCTCAACATGTGATGGGGAGCTCTAAATTTGAATTTGAAACTTATAAAACGAAAAGATTCAAAACAAATAAAATGGGAGAGAGGGAGTATATCGTAGGATGTGTCCCATACAAAATAAGTCCCCTGGTTTGTTACCGTGAAGATGCGGTTAGAAAGGAGCACAACGTCTTCCTACTCGTACGGCAACAAATCGGCCGCAGATAGCATGGTCCGCCTTTGACCGCCATGTGCAAGGTTCGTGCTATCTTATTCAATCTCACCGTGGTTCCATCGCACCAATTCATGCGGTGGCCCGTTGCATGGCTGATCCCAATGTTGGACAAAGGTTCTACAGGAACGGTGTCACCGTTGTAAATGTTGTGTAAATTGATGTTGGTACCCTCCCGTACATATGCAAGCCAATCTCCACTCGCATCGAGCCTAACCCGTGAAACAGTGGGCAGGGGGAGAATTAGGAAATGGACACGGAAGTAGTCTTTATAATGCATTTACTACGTGATCAAACTCGTCTTACCTGCTCATCGGAGGAAGTCCAAATGCCCCGCAATGTCGGCATCTCAAGGGGCGTCAACTTGCAACTATGGCCACGCCGCGCTGGAGAGACCCCCAAGGAAACATCCTCGTGCGTTCCACGGAACATCAAGATGCATTTGTATGAGTAGTTTATCTTGTGAGAGAAAAGGATGAACGAGGGAAGGCCTCTAGAGATAGAGATGGACACTACTACTATCAATGTGCTGGCCCGTGCGTTGCAATGGATCCAAAGTAGTAGAATAATACTTGTTCATGTGCTTGAAATATAAACACTCTAGTTTTGATATACATGTGTTAGCAGACATGACAGCTTGTCCATGGAAGTTGAACCACGGCGACCATCACGTTTCTTGTTTCTACCACTGCTACACCCACACGCGATTTCCACGACGCCGCTCCAACCCATGGCACGACGTCCCCCGATGTGGACATGGATCCTCTGACGTGGCTATCACTGCCTTGCCCTGCCTTTCCTTCGCTGATAGGTGGGACCCACGCTTATGGGTCCCACATGTCAGTGACAGAATGGTAGGATTGTTCGCGTCAGGGGATCCTCATCCCCCCGACGTGCCCCTCATCCCTCTCGGCCCCACCGCTCCTCTGCCTTTGTGTGCATGACATGCGGGCCAGCTGAACTGCGGCGACCATCAACTTTCTACCACAGACACACCCGATTGGACGTGGTTTGCCTACTCCGCTGCTGTGCTCCGATCCGTACTCCCGCACCATCAAATTTTCATCCAGCGGCTGTGACACATTTCGTCCCGGGCATCAATCCTCAGCTGGAGTACTTATGTACTACAAGTAGTACCCACCAGTGTGGCCATCTATGCCTCGTAACACCCCGACACCCAGCTGTGGCACCCTCGCCACGGCCACGCCACCAGCGGCCGATTCATCTCAAATGAGTGAGTCGCGAACCACGCCACCACCATGAGAATGACATGTGGGCCAGCCGCATTTAAGGTCCACATGTCATTGACTCATAGGCCGAGCACTAAGCCACTGAAGTTCGGTCCCGTGGGCCCCGAGAGGGAAATGTAACTCCTGCGGTAGGCCATGTGGTGCTCCCGTAGTACGAGCTCGTGCCAAAACTGGAATTTGTTTCTTACTACTACCAACTAGTACTAGTAAGGTACACGTGCATTGCATGCATGAGATTCTGGTGGTTTGTGCATTATGCTTCTACATGTGGGGCTTTCTGGATTCTAACATGTGGCAAAATCTGGTGGAATGTAAGGTTAGGCAAGTTTGATTAACTTAGGTGAGTGTTTGGTTCAAGCCACACCTTAGGCAAGCCACACTAAGGCCCCACATGACATACACACAAAAAATGTGGCAAGATTCCCTTAGGCTTGCCAACTTGTGGCTCTCATTTTGAAGAAATAATAACTTTGCCTAAGCTTAGTTGTGGCAAAGTTAGTCATGAATTAAGTTCAACCATGGAGTCTTCTAGATTATACATGTGGCAGAATCTGGTGGATGATATCCAACGGCCAATAGTGCTCGGATTTGCCATCTTTGTACCATCGGATTGGCTTCATCCAACGACCAACTTTCAAAGTTTTTCACACACTATATAGGGGGTATAGATATAGATGTGCCGGTCCGTTGCAATGGATCCAAAGTATATCTATTTAGTGGAGTGCACTCTAAACACATTATCTATTTATTTTTTCGGTAACCTTCCATAGCCATGCAACCAAGCTACATAAGCTTCATGGGTGCCCCCCACATCATATTATTCATACTACGTTGATTAAAAAAGATAAATCACCCAAAATAAGATCTTCCCATTTTTGTTCCTACGATGCTGTGCCGTGCACGTACCTACTAGTTGTATAGTGGTAGTACTAGTAATATAGTATTAGGAGTACAAACTTGGTACTAGTAGGAGTAGTACTAGTACGGAATGCTCCTACTCTATCAATGAGCCCCGTCTGACACCAAATTTCTTGGCTTCTGTGCTACAGCTGGATCTTCCCCTCATTTCTGTTTTCCAACCCAGCGGCGGGCGGGGTGTCGGTTTGCTCAATGGTGGTCCCACATGAAAGTGAAAATGCTAGGCAACACGCCTTCCCTAAGCTATGTGTCGTGCCGGACGGGCCATGTTGTACTCCCAATTCCTGGGTGTGTGGGGGTGCGACGCGAACGCGGCAGACCTTTTCCTTTTACCAACAATGTGCCCGTGCGTTGCGACGGATCCAAAGTAGTAGAATAGTAGTATTTGTTCACAAACTTGAAAGAAATCACTATTGTTTTGATATACTCCTAATATATTACTCCCTCTGTACCTAAATATTTGTCTTCTTTGAGATTTCAAATGGACTATCACATACGGATTATATAGACATATTATAGTGTTTCTAGCAAGATGCTCGTGCGTTGCACGAAGTTGATGGAAAAGGTAAGCACAACTTATAAATTGACGGATGGAGTACTAGTTACAGTGATGCATACAATTAAGCAAAGGGATCGCACATGTCGGTATTGACTGGAATGAGAATGCAACAACACAACAAGAATTAAGGCCACGATGATGCGATCGCAGTGGTGGTTACAGAAGGCAAGAAGAAAGATGGATCCACGAACGTACGACCACCTCCTCCCCAACTTAGTGCGCTGGGCCATCGACCGACGGCTAAGGAGCGGTGGCTTTTGTGGCGAGGTCGAGGTGCTTCTCAGCAAAGGCATCCAAGGCTTCCAGCCAGTTGAGGAAGGCCAATGTCGTAGCATCCTCACTGGCCTTGTAGATACCTATGTACATGATTTGCTCGTACACGTGGATGTGTAGGTCAACGAATTCTTGCAGGGCGAGGCGCATCGCGGCGAGCGCGATCTCCAGGCGGACATTCTTCATGGCGTTGGCGGGCAGTCGCAGGGCCACCAGTGCTTGAAAGAGGTTCCGGCCATGGAGGCCGATTAGGGTGGCAAGCAATGAGGAGCCCGGGTGCGCGAGCTGGAGGAGTACGACTATGTCGTCCGTGAGCTTCTTGAGTACGGTGAACTTGTTGCTGGTGGCAACGATCATCTGGTCCAACTAAGAGTCGTAGTTGGCATGGATGGCGGCCATCCACCAGCCGGTCTCCAACACCGTCTGGAGACGATCCTCGGCGGCATGCCGCAGGCCGGCGTCGTGGACCATCTGGCGCAGCCGCTGGCCGCTCACGCGCATCGCCACCATGGGTCTGGAGTGAGCTCTTTTGCGCTTAGCGTAGGTGCTTAGGCAAATGCTTAGGTGCGTACGATGTGGTAGATGCATTGGAATGGAGGGCGCCTTTATATGAGGGCAATGAGGGAAAACTGCGTTGCATTCACATTGTGCAGCCTCTTTTCCCGGACCTCCTCCCATTACTTCCCTCATGCATTAATTGAAGGAGGATGCATTGGCCGTTCAACATATCGGGAACCGCTACTCCCTCCCTCGTCTGCATTAAAGCCGTATCGGGAACTGCGCCGCCTGCTGTCAAATCGAATACTCCCTCCGTCTAGGTGAGTATTAAGTCATCTTACGAAAACCAGATAGTAAACACATAGGCGTGGTGCATTAACTCTCACGTTGTTTCTTATTTTTTGACATAAATAGAGGAATCAATGAAGAAGAGATGTGGGGCTTGTATGCTTTTAATGACTTGAGACTATCAAACATGACATGCAATGGTCAGTTCGTTGCACAAGAACAAATACAACCCACGTCAGCACACACACATCTTATATAGCATCACATCCAATGGCTATAAAAGATGAATTAGACCAAATTATATCTCATCTAGATGAGTTCTAGCAAAACTGTATTAATAATACTTAGTACTCCTGCGCCATGTATCATATATTAGTATCATGTAGTACTTTATTTATTGCCATGTATGACACATAGTACTCAACTCTCTCTCTTTCTTCATTTAATTCTATGACACCTCATCAAAATTGCTAAGGCTAGTACCATTACAACCAGCCTTAGCAAATACAAAGTACTAAACATTATGTTCTCTCGTTTTCCTCTCCACCTTGGTCACCTAGACGGAGGGAGTATACTGCGCAGGCTTTTCCTGCGCGGTAGGCAGGGCAGTTCCGCCTAGTCGGTTCGACAGAGACGCGAGAAGACGAGGGAGTAGGCTGCTGCAAACATAGGGCTGTGTGATTTGACAGCGAGTTACTGCTGGACAGGTGGGGCCCCGTGATTTGACTTGCCATTATCATTTTAACTGCGGCACTACAACCGGCGTGAGTCTCCCGATTCCTGACCACCTCCATACAGGTGCCTCTCCCAATGCTCCACCATGTAGTAGAGGCTGGCTCTTGCATGAGAGCCCACTTCTCCACTTTTTCCTTGCCTCTCTTTCCTCCACATATGCAAAAATGCCATGTAAAGCGCACTAGTGTACTTACTTGCTCCTACAGGTGCTTAAGCTTGCCACATAGGCATAAAGTCTGATGTGGCAAGTTAACCAAGAAGAGAGAGACTAGTTTGGTGACCCAAGGAAGAAACGGTGCTAAGCGCGTGTACCTAGGTGAAAAGACAATTTTGAGTCTATAGCTAATTAAATGAAGCAAACTTAGCAACACCATTTCATTAGAAGAGGTCACTCCTTGGCAAATGCAATAAATACTAGTACTCCCTGTGTCCCATAATATAAGAACGTTTTGGCACTACACTAGTGTCAAAAACGTTCTTATATTATGGGACGGAGGGAGTACGAAGAAAGACATAGCGAGAAGTAAAAAAAATACACTTATAGCCAACCTTATAGCCAAAACCTTGTTGTAGTATGAGTGACTAAGTGATGACTATGTATGACATGCCAACATCAGATAGCCTAACGCACCGTGTTAAATCTCCAAGGGCGCGACCGCACGAGCGACGCGACGGTCGTGGTAGGCGCGACCACGATACGGGCTTCTGGCTGCCCTTGGATCTGAGATTAAACGGTCGCATGCTAAGTTGCTGAAAATTTGTAGAATAACCCTCCAGGATAGGATATTCACCCATAGTGAAGGAAATATGCCCTAGAGGCAATAATAAAGTTATTATTTATTTTGTTATATCATGATAAATGTTTATTATTCATGCTAGAATTGTATTAACCGGAAACATAATACATGTGTGAATACATAGACAAACAGAGTGTCACTAGTATGCCTCTACTTGACTAGCTCGTTAATCGAAGATGGTTATGTTTCCTAACCATGAACAAAAGAGTTGTTATTTGATTAACGGGATCACATCATTAGAAGAATGATGTGATTGACATGACCCATTCCATTAGCTTAGCAACCGATCGTTTAGTATGTTGCTATTGCTTTCTTCATGACTTATACATGTTCCTATGACTATGAGATTATGCAACTCCCGTTTGCCGGAGGAACACTTTGTGTGCTACCAAACGTCACAACGTAACTGGGTGATTATAAAGGAGCTCTACAGGTGTCTCCAAAGGTATATGTTGGGTTGGCGTATTTCGAGATTAGGATTTGTCACTCCGATTGTCGGAGAGGTATCTCTGGTCCCTGTCGGTAATGCACATCACTTAAGCCTTGCAAGCATTGCAACTAATGAGTTAGTTGCGGGATGATGTATTACAGAACGAGTAAAGAGACTTGCCGGTAACGAGATTGAACTAGGTATTGAGATACCGACGATCGAATCTCGGGCAAGTAACATACCGATGACAAAGGGAACAACGTATGTTGTTATGCGTCTGACAGATAAAGATCTTCGTAGTATATGTAGGAGCCAATATGAGCATCCAGGTTCCGCTATTGGTTATTGACCGGAGACGTGTCTCGGTCATGTCTACATTGTTCTCGAACCCGTAGGGTCCGCACGCTTAAGGTTTCGATGACAGTTATATTATGAGTTTATGAGTTTTGATGTACCGAAGGAGTTCGGAGTCCCAGATGAGATCGGGGACATGACGAGGAGTCTCGAAATGGTCGAGATGTAAAGATCGATATATTGGACGATCGGGGACACTTTGCTGGATCGGAGTCCGGGGATCGTCATCGAGCTGAACGTGTGCTAGAACTCGGAGGTGCCATAGTTTCGGTGCTTGATCGCTCGAGCCGTGAAGACGTACGACTACATCAACCGCGTTGTCATAATGCTTCCGCTTCCGGTCTACGAGGGTACGTAGACAACACTCACCCCTCTCGTTGCTATGCATCACCATGATCTTGCGTGTGCGTAGGAAAATTTTGAAATTACTACGTTCCCCAACAGTGGCATCCGAGCCTAGGTTTTATATGTTGATGTTGTGCACGAGTAGAACACAAGTGAGTTGTGGGCGATATAAGTCATACTGCTTACCAGCATGTCATACTTTGGTTCGGCGGTATTGTTGGATGAAGCGGCCCGGACCGACATTACGCATACGCTTATGCGAGACTGGTTCTACCGACGTGCTTTGCACACAGGTGGCTGGCGGGTGTCAGTTTCTCCAACTTTAGTTGAACCGAGTGTGGCTACGCCCGTTCCTTGCGAAGGTTAAAACAGCACCAACTTGACGTCTAACTTGTTTTTATGCGTAGGTAAGAACGGTTCTTCCTAAGCCCGTAGCAGCCACGTAAAATTTGCAACAACAAAGTAGAGGACGTCTAACTTGTTTTTGCAGGGCATGTTGTGATGTGATATGGTCAAGACGTGATGAGTTATAAGTTTTTGTATAAGATGATCATGTTTTGTTGAAGTTATCGGCAATTGGCAAAAGCCTTATGGTCATCTGTTTATTGCATAAGATGCAAGCGCCAAATAATTGCTTTACTTTATTGCTATGCGATAGCAATAGTTGCAAGAGAAATAGTTGGCGAGACGTCCACGTGACGACACATTGATATAGATCAAGATGATGAAGATCATGGTGTCATGCCGGTGACGATAGAGATCATGACAATACTTTGGAGATGGAAATCAAAGGCGCAAGATGATGATGGCCATATCATGTCACATATTTTGATTGCATATGATGTTTATCTTTTTTATACATCTTATTTTGCTTTGTTTGATGGTAGCATTTTAAGATGATCTCTCACTCATTATCAAGAAGTGTTCTCCCTGAGTATGCACCGTTGCGAAAGTTCTTCGTGCTGAGACACCACATGATGATCGGGTGTGATAGGCTCTACGTTCAAATACAAGGGGTGCAAAACAGTTGCACACGCGGAATACTCAGGTTATACTTGACGAGCCAAGCATATACAGATATGGCCTCAGAACTTGGAGACCGAAAGGTCGAGCGTGAATCATATAGTAGATATGATCAACATAGTGATGTTCACCATTGAAACTACTCCGTCTCACGTGATGATCGAACATGGTTTAGTTGATTTGGATCACGTGATCACTTAGAGGATTAGAGGGATGTCTATCTAAGTGGGAGTTCTTAAGTAATATGATTAATTGAACTTTAATTTATCATGAACTTAGTCCTGGTAGTATTAGCATATCTATGTTGTAGATCAATAGCTCGCGTTGTTGCTTCCCTCTATTTTTGATATGTTCCTAGAGAAAATTGTGTTGAAAGATGTTAGTAGCAATGATGCGGATTGGATCCGTGATCTGAGGTTTATCCTCATTGCTGCATAGAAGAATTATGTCCTTGATGCACCGCTAGGTGACAGACCTATTGCAGGAGCAGATGCATACGTTATGACATTTGGCTAGCTCGATATGATGACTACTTGATAGTTTAGTGCACCATGCTTAACGGCTGAGAATCGGGACTTCAAAGACGTTTTGAACGTCATGGACCATATGAGATGTTCCAGGAGTTGAAGTTAATATTTCAAGCAAATACCCGAGTTGAGAGATATGAAGTCTCCAACAAGTTCTATAGCTAAAAGATGGAGGAGAATCACTCAACTAGTGAGCATGTGCTCAGATTGTCTGGGTACTACAATCGCTTGAATCAAGTGGGAGTTAATCTTCCAGATAAGATAGTGATTGACAGAATTCTCTAGTCACCATCACCAAGTTAGTAGAACTTCGTGATGAACTATAATATGCAAGGGATAATAGAAACAATTCCCAAGCTTTTCGTGATGCTAAAATCGACGAAGGTAGAAATCAAGAAAAACATCAAGTGTTGATGGTTGACGAAACCACTAGTTTCAAGAAAAGGGCAAAGGGAAGAAGGGGAACTTCAAGAAGAACGGCAAGCAAGTTGCTGCTCAAGTGAAGAAGCCCAAGTCTGGTCCTAAGCCTGAGACTAAGTGCTTCTACTGCAAAGGGACTGGTCACTGGAAGCAGAACTGCCCCAAGTATTTGGCGGATAAGAAGGATGGCAAAATAAACAAAGGTATATTTGATATACAGATTACTAATGTGTACTTTACTAGTGTTTGTAGCAACCCCTCGGTATTTGATACTGGTTCAGTTGCTAAGAGTAGTAACTCGAAACGGGAGTTGCAGAATCAACAGAGACTAGTTAAGGGTAAAGTGACGATGTGTGTTGGAAGTGGTTCCAAGATTGATATGATCATCATCGCACACTCCCTATACTTTCGGGATTAGTGTAGAACCTAAATAAGTGTTATTTGGTGTTTGCGTTGAGCATGAATATGATTTGATCATGTTTATTGCAATACGGTTATTCATTTAAGTAAGAGAATAAATTGTTGTTCTGTTTACATGAATAAAACCTTCTATGGTCATACAGCCAATGAAAATGGTTCGTTGGATCTCGATCGTAGTAACACACATATTCATAATATTGAAACCAAAATATGCAAAGTTAATAATGATAGTGCAACTTATTTGTGGCACTGCCATTTAGGTCATATTGGTGTAAAGCGCATGAAGAAACTCCATGCTGATGGGATTTTGGAATCACTTGATTATGACACTTGATGCTTGCGAACCATGCCTCATGGGCAAAATGACTAAGACTCCATTCTCCGGAACAATGGAGCAAGGAACTGACTTATTGGAAATAATACATACTGATGTATGCGATCTGATGAGTGTTGGAGCTCGCGGCGGGTATCGTTATTTTCTGACCTTCACAGATGATTTGAGAAGATATGGGTATATCTACTTGATGAAACATAAGTCTGAAAAGTTCAAAGTATTTCAGAGTGAAGTGGAAAATCATCGTGAAAAGAAAATAAAGTTTCTACGATCTGATCGCAGAGATGAAGATTTGAGTTACGGGTTTGGTCTTCAATTAAAACAATGTGGAATAGTTTCACAAACTCATGCCACCTGGAACACCACAGCATAATGGTGTGTCCGAACGTCATAACCGTACTTTATTGGATATAGTACAATCTATGATGTTTCTTACCGATTTACCAATATCGTTTTGGGATCATGCATTAGAGACAGCTGCATTCACGTTAAAAAGGGGCACCATCTAAGTCCGTTGAGACGACACAATTTGAACTGTGGTTTGGCAAGAAACCAAAGTTGTCATTTCTTAAAGTTTGGGATTGTGATGCTTATATGAAAAAGTTTCATCCTGGTAAGCTCAAACCCAAATCGGAGAAATATGTCTTCATAGGATACCCAAAGGAGACTGTTGGGTACACCTTCTATCACAGATCCGAAGGCAAGACATTCGTTGCTAAGAATGGATCCTTTCTAGAGAAGGAGTTTCTCTTGAAAGTAGTGAGTGGGAGGAAAGTAGAACTTGATGAGGAAACTGTACCTGCTCCCTTATTGGAAAGTAGTTCATCACAGAAGTCTGTTCCTGTGACTACTACACCAATTAGTGAGGAAGCTAATGATGATGATCATGTAACTTCAGATCAAGTTACTACCGAACCTCGTAGGTAAACCAGAGTGTGATCCACACCAGAGTGGTACGGTAATCCTATTCTGGAGGTCATGTTACTTGACCATGACGAACCTACGAACTATGAGGAAGTGATGATGAGCCCAGATTCTGCGAAATGGCTTGAGGCCATGAAATCTGAGATGAGATCCATGTATGAGAACAAAGTATAGACTTTGATTGACCTGCCCATTGATCGGCGAGCCATTGAGATTAAATGGATCTTCAAGAGGAAGATAGACGCTGATAGTAGTGTTACTATCTACAAAGCTAGAATTGCCGCAAAAAGGTTTTCGACAAGTTCAAGGTGTTGACTACGATGAGAGTTTCTCACTCGTATCTATGCTTAAGTCTGTCCGAATCATGTTAGCAATTGCCACATTTTATGAAATCTGGCAAATGGATAAACAAAACTACATTCCTTAATGGATTTATTAAACAAGAGTTGTATATGATGCAACATGAAAGTTTTGTCAATCCTAAAGGTGCTAACAAAATATGCAAGCTCCAGCGATCCATCTATGGACTGGTGCAAGCATCTCGGAGTTGGAATATACGCTTTGATAACTTGATCAAAGCATATAGTTTTATACAGACTTGTGGTGAAGCCTGTATTTACAAGAAAGTGAGTGGGAGCACTACAGCATTTCTGATTAGTATATGTGAATGACATATTGTTGATCGGAAATAATGTAGAATTATTCTGCAAAGCATAAAAGAGTGTTTGAAAGGAGTTTTTCAAAGAAAGACCTCAGTGAAGCTACTTACATATTGAGCATCAAGATCTATAGAGATAGATCAAGACGCTTGATAAGTTTTTCAATGAGTACATACCTTGACAAGATTTTGAAGTAAGTTCAAAATGGAACAGTCAAAGAAAGAGTTCTTGCCTGTATTACAAGGTGTGAAGTTGAGTAAGACTCAAAGCCCGACCACGGAAGAAGATAGAAAGAGAATGAAAGTCATTCCCTATGCCTCAGCCATAGGTTCTATAAAGTATGCCATGCTATGTACCAGATCTATTGTATACCCTATACTGTTTTCGGCAAGGGAGTACAATAGTGATCTAGGAGTAGATCACTGTACAGCGGTCAAAATTATCCTTAGTGGAATAAGGATATGTTTCTCGATTATGGACGTGACAAAAAGGGATCGTCATAAAGGGTTACGTCGATGCAAATTTTGACACTGATCCAGATGACTCTAAGTCTCAATCTGGATACATATTGAAAGTGGGAGCAATTAGCTAGAGTAGCTCCGTGCAGAGCATTGTAGACATAGAATTCGCAAAATACTTACGGATCTGTATGTGACAGACCCGTTGACTAAAATTATCTCACAAGCAAAACATGATCACACCTTAGTACTCTTTGGGTGTTAATCACATAAACGATGTGAACTAGATTACTGACTCTAGTAAACCCTTTGGGTGTAGGTCACACGACGATGTGAACTATGGGTGTTAATCACATGGTGATGTGAACTATTAGTGTTGAATCACATGGCGATGTGAACTAGATTATTGACTCTAGTGTAAGTGGGAGACTGAAGGAAATATGCCCTAGAGGCAATAATAAAGTTATTATTTATTTCCTTATATCATGATAAATGTTTATTATTCATGCTAGAATTGTATTAACCAGGAACATAATAAATGTGTGAATACATAGACAAACAGAGTGTCACTAGTATGCCTCTACTTGACTAGCTCGTTAATCGAAGATGGTTATGTTTCCTAACCATGAACAAAAGAGTTGTTATTTGATTAACGGGATCACATCATTAGAAGAATGATGTGATTGACATGACCCATTCCATTAGCTTAGCAACCGATCGTTTAGTATGTTGCTATTGCTTTCTTCATGACTTATACATGTTCCTATGACTATGAGATTATGCAACTCCCGTTTGCCGGAGGAACACTTTGTGTGCTACCAAACGTCACAACGTAACTGGGTGATTATAAAGGAGCTCTACAGGTGTCTCCAAAGGTATATGTTGGGTTGGCGTATTTCGAGATTAGGATTTGTCACTCCGATTGTCGGAGAGGTATCTCTGGGCCCTGTCGGTAATGCACATCACTTAAGCCTTGCAAGCATTGCAACTAATGAGTTAGTTGCGGGATGATGTATTACAGAACGAGTAAAGAGACTTGCCGGTAACGAGATTGAACTAGGTATTGAGATACCGACGATCGAATCTCGGGCAAGTAACATACCGATGACAAAGGGAACAACGTATGTTGTTATGCGTCTGACCGATAAAGATCTTCGTAGTATATGTAGGAGCCAATATGAGCATCCAGGTTCCGCTATTGGTTATTGACCGGAGACGTGTCTCGGTCATGTCTACATTGTTCTCGAACCCGTAGGGTCCGCACGCTTAAGGTTTCGATGACAGTTATATTATGAGTTTATGAGTTTTGATGTACCGAAGGAGTTCGGAGTCCCAGATGAGATCGGGGACATGACGAGGAGTCTCGAAATGGTCGAGACGTAAAGATCGATATATTGGACGACTATATTCGGACATCGGAAAGGTTCCGAGTGGTTCGGGTATTTTTCGGAGTACCGGGGAGTTACGGGAATACGGGGGAAGAAGTATATGGGCCTTATTGGGCTTTAGGGGAGAGGGAGAGGCAGGCCGCGCCCCCCCATTGACTAGTCCGAATTGGATTAGGGGGAGGGGCGGCGCCCCCTCCTTCCTTCTCTTCCCTCTTCCCCTTCCTTGTCTCCTACTCCTACTACTTGGAAGGACTCCTAGTTGGACTAGGAAAGGGGGAATCCTACTCCCGGTGGGAGTAGGACTCCCCTAGGGTGCGCCATAGAGAGGGCCGGCCCTCCCCTCCTCCACTCCTTTATATACGGGGGTAGGGGGCACCCCATAGACACACAACTTGATCCTCGTGATCGTTTTCTTAGCCGTGTGCGGTGCCCCCTTCCACCATAGTCCTCGATAATATTGCAGCGGTGCTTAGGCGAAGCCCTGCGACGGTAGAACATCAAGATCGTCACCACGCCGTCGTGCTGACGGAACTCTTCCCCGACACTTTGCTGGATCGGAGTCCGGGGATTGTCATCGAGCTGAACGTGTGCTAGAACTCGGAGGTGCCGTAGTTTCGGTGCTTGATCGGTCGAGCCATGAAGACGTACGACTACATCAACCATGTTGTCATAACGCTTCCGCTTCCGGTCTACGAGGGTACGTAGATAACACTCTCCCCTCTCGTTGCTATGCATCACCATGATCTTCCGTGTGCGTAGGAAAATTTTGAAATTACTACGTTCCCCAACACATAGGTCTAGAATCATGCCATGCAACCGTTCAATCTCAGATCCAAGGGCTCTCGGAAGCCCGTATCATGGGAGAATGGAAAGCCACTACCCTGCCGTTTGCACGATGGCAGTTCGCTCCTACTCGTCCCCGCACGTCCTTCAATACTACGATGGTTCGCTCCTAGTCGTCCCGTCCATTCACATTACGGCAGTTCCACTAATCCTAACCCTCCTCCCAAATCCATGGCATCCCAAATCTCCCCGATCGGTGGTGAGTACAAGGTTAGAACCGTCACCGGCGATGAGTTCGACGTCATCTACACCCGTTCTTCCGCGACAGTGAAAGGATGCCTTTCTCGCTTCAGACGCATGTTCGAAGACTCAGATGATGAGTGGGTCGCTGGGCTAGATGTTGAGTACACCACAGTCCTGGGACGAGAGAAGGATCTAAAGGACGAAGAGAGGAAGATGCCGGCCGTGATCCAGGTTTGCGTGCATGACTTATGCTTGGTCTACCACATATGCCATGCCGGCGTCGAGTGCCAGGATTTTAAGGACTTCCTCGAGAGCAACCTAGTCAAAGTCGTTACTGTAGACTTTGGTAACGACAAAGAAGTCATGCGTCAGATAGGCCTCATTGTAGGCAACACCTTCGACCTCCAGAAGAATCAGCTGGTGTCCTCTCGTCAGCCTTCAATGCTAACCCTGGTAGGAGCCATGGTTCATCCTTTGTACGGTAAACTGGAGAAACATCCATACACGTTTCATCTCATGCATGGCAGTGGAATGTACTAGAGATAGACCACATCCACTATGCTGCAATGGATGGCTACCTTTGCTTCAATATCTACAAGGATTGGATGAAGAGCAACAGCCAAGTGTGCTGTTCAAGTAAAGAAGTATCGGCCAAGAGGAAGAGGGACAAGGACGAAGTCGAGAACGTGGACGAGGACTCCGAGTAAGGTGGCAGTGTCATTGCTCATGGTGGTTCTAATGCAGTGTCTACCGAATAGTTGCAAATTTTAATTTCAGGTGTGATTAATTTAATTTGAGGGGTGTGTTGTGCTGAGCCCCCAGCAGAACTATGTTATGTTTCTTCTTGTTACTTTAACTCTTCAGTACGTACATACTAGTATTTCTTACATTTCATCTTTTAGTTGGTATAATACTACCACTCGTTTCTTCACATTATATACGTACAATATATATGGCCAACATCATATAGCCAGCAGTTTAGTTGTCAAAGAATTTCAGGGTGCTTAGTTTTGTCAAAGAATTCCAGGGTGCTTAGTTTTATTTGAGGGGTAGGTTGTGCACTTGTGTTGGACACCATTATTGTGACAAGCCTTTTTAATAGTACTATATGCATAATTTGGTGACGAGCGCTCTCTATATGTACCACCTTTTTTTAATTTCAAATTTTGCTCCATGGCGCAATCCATCGATACTACTATTGTACAAAAGTGGAGTATATACATTTTTTAAAAGGCTAGAGGGCGGGGCAGTCTAGCTCGGTCGGTTTCATGAGAGGCGAGGGCCTTTGTGATTTGACGGCTCATTACTGCTGTCAAATCGAATAGTACAGCGCCGCCCGCTGCACACCCGGTGCCTCCATTAAACCCCTCAGTTAAACCCGCATGCAAACCGAGAATCCTACTCCGGCCACACGTCCATTCATGAGCGGGCCGGAATTAAACGCAACACCGGCCGAGCTCCTCCCGTTCGCCCTCAGTTTAAACGAGGCCAGACGCCGGCCAAGCTCCTACCATCCGCCCTCTATTTACACGAGGCCAGACAGACAGCGGGCAAGAATCGCACCCCTCCACCGCTCCCCCATCTCCTCCTTCACCATTTTCTCCACTCTTCTGATGGCTTCCGATGAGCCGTTCTCCGGCATATTACCCGGCTGGGTGGCCCGCCGAGCCCTCCGGATACGGGCGAGGCCGCTCGGTGCTTCACCAACCTCTCTTGGCCCGACGGAGCCAGTTGCCGCCCCAAGCAGGCGCGTGGTTCGGCAACTCGCCGCTCCAGTTCAGCTCGATGAGGAGTGGCGAGTTGCTCCACGCCGACATGGCGGCGAGCACGCCGGTACGGGCGTCGTCGCTGCCGCGTCGTACCACGCCACTAGTGTCTGCAGTAGCCACGCCTCCCGTGTCTATGGGCGCGCCTCCCGTGCCTGCGGCAGCGCCATGCAGGCAGAGACAGAAGCCGGGTGCATGGAGAGCGATGAGTCGGTGGCCAGCTTCTTCGTGTTCGCCGCCATCATCGAGGAGAAGTAGAACACGGGAGGCCACCGCCACTTGGGACCCATGAAGGCCACCGCCGAGGCGACGACCGCTGATTCAGGTGGTTTCTTTGCTGCTTCGTCTCTTCCGAGGACCTTCGTCGACCCCGCAAGTGTCTGACGGACATGAGGAAGACAAAGGGATCCGTGGGCGGCCATTTAGAACTAAAATAAGTCTAGATACATCCATTTCTAGGACAAGTATTTCCGGACGGAGGGAGTATTAATTATACAAGAGAGCCGGATTGGCACCTCTTAGTTCATGTAAATGCAATGAAATCCATCATGTTTATATGAGGACCCAACTTTTTTATACGAAATCCTTCATGCTTATATGAAATCAATTCGTGTTTGCACGAATTTCATCTGGTTGGTTAGAGTTGTAAAAATCTATGCCGTTGGCGATTGATGTCGTCCTCCGCTTAAGGAAGAGGGAGGAAATTTGCCGGCTGCCGTTGGAGATGCTCTTTATGCTGGAAATAATAGAGTGACATCCAATCCATTTGAGTTAATTTCCTGTATGATTGTCCCTCTATAGAAAGTTAATTGCATGTACAATGTACACGTGACTTGCAGGGTGGCTATAGCTTCGTACAGAAAGTTAAAAAGAAACAAGTCCATCCTTAATCTTGTATTCTAAGTACTATGTGGGTTCCACTGTCAGTACAGTAGCGAAAGAAGTATATATTAAATAAGTAGAGTAATATATAATATAAAAATATAAAGTTAAAAGATAGAATTCGAACTCATGTCATCGCGTTGCGAGCATCCAGCGCTTACCAGCCCAGCACATTTTTGTTGTAGACCATGCTGGAGATATATCTCCATGTCTACTCTTATATATACTCCATTCGTTCCTAAATATTTGTCTTTTTCAGATTTCAAATGGACTACCACATACGGATGTGTATGTAGACATATTTTAGAGTGTAGATTCACTCATTTTGCTCCGTATGTCTTTTCAGGAAGGGATCAGATTTGTCCTTGATTTATTTATGAGGTATCCAGATGGCACTGCACCACCAATAAAAGAGGGTAACATCAAAATTATGGACTACTTTTTTGAGTATTTTGGTAAGGTCCGGTCATAGTCACTTGTTGAAATCTCTAAAAAGACAAATACTCCCTCCGTCCGGAAATACTTGTCATCAAAATGGATAAAAGGAAATGCATCTAGACGTATTTTAGTTTTAGATACATATCTTTTTATACATTTTGATGACAAGTATTTTCGGACGGAGGGAGTAGAAAACAGAGTTGGTGATGATGGTGTGCGTGCCATCCTGCAATATAGGCCGTCGGACTTATATCTAACGGATAGGAAAGAAACTATGGCAATTTTGCAAAAATATACTGACACATCTCTCCACGTTCGCCAATAAGGCCTTCCCTCGTTCAACCTTTTCTCTCACAAGATAAACTACTCATACAAATGCATCTTGGTGTTCCGTGCAATGCACGGACAGCTAGCTAATTTCTTTTAAAATAGTTGCTGCGATAATTGGGTTGAAGTGATATATTTTATGTCTGCCCCGAATGATTTCAGATTCACTAGTAGTAACAAAGAAAAGGTTGCCTTGTTAATTAACAGAAAACAGGGTGAAAACTATCACATGAGGTCGGTAAAAACAAGGCACACTGGGTTTAGCGTCATTGTCACTACAGCTGTGCGTGCGCGAGAAGTCTACATATCGAGGGGGCTACCGAGCGAGGCACCGAGACACAATGTTTGAGACAGAAACCAATTGACAGATTATGATCAGATCGAGTTGTCACCCTTCTACTGTCATTGTTGGGGGGGGGGGAGAGAAAGACGTATCGAGAGTGTGTGCGGTAGGCACACAAGCCAACTAGCGAGTGTGTGTGTGTGTGTGTGTTTGAAAGAGGAGTAGATAGATTATTATCAAGATCAATGTGCCACCCTACTCCTTCGGTGCCGGGTAGTGTGTGTGTGTATGTTTGAGAGAGAAGCCAGTCGATAGATTAGTATCAAGATCGAGGTGTCACCCTACTCCTTCGGTGTTGGGAAGTGTGGGTGTGGGGGGGGGCAGTGACACTCACATATCTCTACTCTTATAAAAAACAGAGTTGGTGATGATGGTGTTCCTACCATCCTGCAATATAGGCCATCCGATTTATATCCGACGGACAGGAAGGAAACTATGGCAATTTTGCAAAAAGATACCCATACCCCTCTCCGCATTTGCAAATAAGGCATTCCCTCATTCATCCTTTTCTCCCACAAGATAAACTTCTCATACAAATGCATCTTGATGTTCCGTGCAACGCATGGGCATCTTGCTACTAGGGAGAAGGAGTTTGTGTGACACATATCTAGCTATATTAAGGGATAGGTAGATAGCATATGTGTGAGAGACATTATTATACTTTGATACATTAGTGGCTGTGGGTGGGCGGAATTAAAGGGGTGGGCGTGTTAGACATAGAGAGTGTGTGTGTTTCTGTGTGAGAGACTTGTAGGACGGGGTAGAAAGACGAATTTAACCCTGACGGAGGGAGAGAAATACACGAAGTACGCGTGTGTGATTCCGACGCCCACAGGGAAATGAGATATGTATGCGTGTGGGAGATATTGCACAATTCATTCACGTATCACTACCTAGCGATCATGGACGTGCATCGCTTGAACATAAGTCAATATCTACTTCGTATCATGGCCAAAGGTACAATATCGATTCAACGCTATAAAGATTGGACACTCACATATCACATTTTTTTCTATTTAAATAAACCTTTTCAGTTGTGCATGCCAAAGTTACAGTGATGTTTCTTCAAACAACCATTGTAGCTATCATGTACATGCACCATTGTTACTCTTGCATTCAAATTCATTAGTCTTGGATGATTTAAGTTTCTATTTTGAAGTAATATATGTAATATTCATATATGAATTCAACGGGTACGCAATTTATGAAATGGAGGCTATGTAATCATATGAGGTAACACTTTTAAGTAGCTGACTACAATATCCATTTCTTTTTGTGCGCCTCTACACTAACACGTCAATGCATTATGTTTAAAGTAAATAACCAATGGCACTAAATTATCTATTTACACGAGAAATACATAGGCTGAGCGTTTGATCCCTTTTTTGTGAACGCGCCACTACACCCGTATGATTGGCCGCGCCCGTGTGAACGTCCAAGTTATCGGCGCATCATCCCGAGTTATTGTCTTTTTTTCTGGGGTGGACTTCACACCAGTTATTAACTGCTGACGCGTGCCCCATGTACACAGTCTAGCATGACATTCCCGCTAGCACGGTCCAAAATTAGTTGAAACTGGATAAAACGATCCCGCGGGCGGCAAAATCTCCCGCCTCCTTCTAAAATTTCCGCCACCTTAGTCTTTAGCATGCGAAATCCCCCTTTTTTCCTTGGTGCACGGAAACCAACGGTTACAATACCGCCCTCATCTACATGATAGGTCGGGGCTGCTTTGGTAACTTCCGGTTCCCCCGCTACACGGCACCCCCATTTCCTCTTCCCCTCCCGCAAAAACGACTAACTCCACAGCACCAGAGCATCTTACATCACGCCGTCCATACTTCATCGCCCTTTCTCCCCTCCCCTCTCAAAACCCTAGACTGCTCATCCACCAGCGTACCATAGCCCATTCAGTGCCAGCGGCGTCCACCTCGCCAGATCTGCTTCTGTGGCCGCATCTACCCCTCCCACCTCCCCTAGAAACACGTAGACTGCTCATCCACCACTTTACCATAGTCCATTCAGTGTCGGCCTTGTCCACGGCACCGGATCTGCTTCGCCGGTACTCTCGTCAACCGTCGCGCATCTGCAGCGGCTCATTCGTACTCCCCACCGGAGACGCTTCGTCCACACCCCCGGGAGCCGCCCCACCGACGCCCCCGTCGACGGCCTCTGATCCTCTTTGCTGACACCTTCCTCAACCCTACCAGAGCCGCTTCGCCGACACCTTCCTCAACCCTACCGGAGCCGCTTCGCCGACACCATCGTCAACCCTACCGGAGTAGCTTCGCCTATACCATTCTCAACCCTACCGGGCCGCTTTTCCAACTCACAAGTCCACGGCCTCAGATCCGCTTCCTCGCACCCTCATCCAACCTACCGGAGCAGCTTCTGACGCCCCGTCCACGGCCGCAGATCCGCATCGTTGACACCACCCTTAACCCAACCACCGGAGCAGCTTTTGACACCTCGTCCACGGCCGCAGATCCGCATCGTGGAAACCATCCTTAACCCAACCACCAGAGCAGCTTCTGACGCCTCATCCACGGCCGCAGATCCACGTCGTCGACACCATCCTTAACACAACCATCGGAGCAGCTTCACCTACGCCCTTGTCCATGGCCACAGATCTGCTTCGCCCACACCGTAGTCCACCCTACCAGAGCCGCTCCACAAACACCCTACTCGACAGTTCTAGATCTCCTTACCGGACCCCGACAGCCAGCGTAGGGTCATCACCCTCGACGTTTCTAACCTGATTCCCACCGTCTGGAGAGATTTCAAGCACCCGCCACAGCCTAGGTACTTGTCACCTTTAAACCCGTCCAGCATCACCTGCCCGATGTACTTCAAATATACTAACTGGTCGCTGTTACCTGTTATGCACCTGGCAAAAACTACAAGGATGATGTTTCTTCTGGATCTAACAGCTTGCCCAACCAAGATCCTAGATTGAGGCATTATTATGATCTTGTAAGCGCGTCTCTCTCTCTTGTATTGTTCTATGCCTGCCAGCGTGCTTTGCTAGGATTTTCGACTAGTAATCCCTTTGTGCAGACAATGATTTCTACTACTGGCTGCTAAATTAGACATGTAGATGTCATACATGATACTACCTCGTACCTCCGTTCCTAAATATAAGTCTTTCTAGAGATTCCACTATAGGCTACATCCGGAGCAAAATGAGTGAATCTACACTCGAAAATGCATATATATACATCTATATGTGGGCCATACTGGAATCTCTACAAAGACATATATTTAGGAACATGGGCAGTACATTACACAAAATCGTAGGTGGCATGTAGGAATTCCAGTGCACCACATTAGGCTCCCTTAGAGTGCCTGCTAGTCCAGCATACAGAGTCATGGCTAGTTTATGGTACGCACACAATCCTTAATTGGTGGTTTAAATATGCGCAAGGGATAAGCAATGTAGTATCATGTAGAGATGTCTGAAATTAGCCATGTCAACTTGCAGATAGGGTTACACAATGAAAAAGTACAAGATGTATGTGGCAATTTCATGGAACATCGCAAAAAAAAGGAGAGGCATCGGTGAGCCTATACAGTGTGCTATGGTACATCACTCCTCCATTGCAATCATCGTGACATGTTATTTGTATGCCAGTTCTATTAGCCAAGTTTCTTAGGGACAGTTATTATGAGTTATCCTAAGAAAATAAGCACCTTTGAATATAAGCTCCATGTAATAAGCCAACCAGTTCTTTTCATTGCGTTTTCAGCTTATCTTTGGTATGATCAGTGGAAAGTCTAGATTGCATTATATTTTTTTCATTTTGATGCCCATATGGAAATTAATTTGACTTGCAAACATCACAAATTGAACCCAGTGCAGTAATTAATATGATAGGAAAACAGACCATCACTATTTTCTCAAAATGCAAATACAAAGATACCATCTACTTGGCACAATCTACTTTGGTCAATGTTTTCCATAGAGATCCCATTGCCTAATTTAAACAAGGAACACATGACCCACATTTAAATGAAGAACGATTATTTATTGAAATTTGATGGTCCAAGTGGCTGGTTATTATCGTATAGCAGCACCACCTGAAAGCATCATATAGCAGCAGCATCAGCTCATAGCAACTCATCATACAGCAGCAGTCTGCAATTCATCATATACCAGCAGCAGCTCATAGCAATTCATCATATAGAAGCAGCAGGAGCAGCTCATAGCAATTCATCATATAGCAGCAGCAGGAGCAGGTCATAGCAATTCATCATATAGCAGCAGCAGGAGCAGCTTGTAGCAACTCATCATATAGCAGCAGCAGCTCATAGCAATTCATCATATAGCAGCAGCAGCTCATAGCAACTCATCATACAGCAGTATCATCTCATAGCAATTCATCATATAGCAGCAGCAGGAGCAGCTCATAGCAATGCATCATATAGCAGCAGTAGAAGCAGCTCATAGCAATTCATCGTATAGTGGATCAGAATGAAAATTTGGCAAAAAATTAGAGGAGATCCTCACCTTGTTGGATGAGCTCATCCTTTAACAGCACCTCAAGGCCATGTCCTGGGAGGAGGGGAGGGGGAATAAGGTGCCTTCTGCCGCAGTGTGGCATCAGCCGTAGTTGTGCAGCACCCGCCGGAGTAGTGCGTTGGACGAACCACAGTGGAGCAGCTGCTAGAGACCATGAGAATGAGGGGCGACGCCAGAGGGAGGAGCAGCCAGGGAGATTTGCCCCTACCCACCGGCCATGTAGCCTAGCTGGACATAGCATCGTCGAGGACCAGGCCAGATGGGACCAGTGGCGACGGCTCGCTGGAGGAACCCTAGTGCTGCAGGTAGGGGATCGGGGTATAGGGAAATGGGAGAGGAGATGCAAGCGGGCAGGGCAATGAATGCTTGCGTGTTTGTTTTTACTTGAGGGTCAGGTGTGACACGGGCGTCAGCAGTTGCATTTTAAGTGTAATATAGGCAGACAACAGAGTCATTTCACTATTCCCCTTCCCTTCAATTTTTAGTGGGGTTCTACCCGAAACACCCCCCCTCCAAAGCAAAATTAGTTAAGCCCAAGCCCATAACTCAAAAATGACTTCTTTACATGGCTTATTTTGACAATATGCCCTGAAAAGGCGGAATCGAACTGGCCCTTAACCTGCAATTCAATTGTGTGTGCAATGATGAATCACTCATGCCTGCTATCTGTACATTTAGGCATCATCATACATGGCATAACCTAATACATGTGCATTCCATTGTAGAATCTAGAATATGCAATGTTTATGTTAGTTCATACGTTGCACATGATGTTTAAATGCCCCTTAAATCTGGTCAGTCAAGTGACGGTCTTTAAGCCTCCTTCTTTGCTTCTTTTCTTGATATGTAAGATTTGCTCACACATCTGTTCAATTGCTTGTTTGCATCAGCCAGCCATACTAGGACTGTTTGCTTTGATTACTTGCTGTTCTTGACCTAACACTCTAACAGAGCTTGTCAACGATTTAAACACTAAGGGCTGTTGTAGTGGGGCCTTGTCTAACTCATAGGTGACATAAAGGTTTGGCTGTACACTACAGTAGGCTCTCCAAGAGTACCTGGAGATCCAATTCGAAGGTATGCCTAGTTTTTACATAGTGTAGACATAGTAAATGCTCATTTCATTGTGTGCAAGTTCAAGAGATGCGGCATGTTTCATTATGTGGTGTTGTTTTGTTATAATCTCATCCTTTTATGTTCACAGACTAGAAAGTATGCATATTTATCTTCCAAGGAGACAAGTAACTAGTTTGTGGCACCTTTTAGAGGGGGTGCAATGAAGATAAGATTGAGGATTTCCAAGTACAAGATGTTAGGAAGGAGCCTTGCAAGAGAAGTAGGAGCTGCGCTGAGCCTCTTCAACATCCTAAGGTAAGTCACTGTATGCAACTCAACAGTTCAATTCCTTGTTTGTTTCAGGCATAGTTAATTTTCTCTTTTCAATTGCTTTATTTGTCCTTAGTTAATGAGATGCCCAAATAATCATGCCTGATGTTCGGTACTTGTATCACTATTAGTTGACATAATTAAAGGCCTTACCATTTAATTACTCTACCGAAGTGTGCCTGAAGCTTTGAAATCTATTAACCAACTATTATTGCATGAGGCTCACAATTTAGTTTGTACTACGCTAATGATTGCATAGTTTTGCCTGCTGTAGTATGTTTGTATGAAACCCTCTACTGTTCATTATGCTCCCTAAGACTTTAATTGAGGCACATAATGGCCAACTGCTTGCTTACTTATACGCAACATGTTGTCTAAATTTGTAACTTGTCTATGTTTTCGATTGGGCCCCAACATCATGCTCCTCTGGTGAGCTAAGAGGGATTTCTGTATGCAGGCTGCACAGACTATCTTTTTTATAATTTTTAAAATATCACCTGCTTATGCTTCATGATGTGTAACAATTTTTTTTGAAAGTGACGTGTAACATTATTGTTAGTCCTGTTTTGCCATGTAGTACAAAATAGTGTCTTGTTCGCTTCACTGTTGTAACTATATTTTTGCCCTAGTCATGTGTACTTACAGAAACATTTCAGGATGAAGTGACATCAACACAAAGATTTGCGAGCAGTGCGGCATGGCCGTTACCGGATGATTATGGATTGGAATTGGAATGTGCTGATGTTCTCAAGCATTAACTAGAGGTGGCAAGACAACGTGTACATGATTGTCAACGTATAATCAACACTACAAAAAAAGACACATCCGTGACATTTTGGGCCGAACAAAATTTTTTCTGTCATACATATGACACTTCTATGACGATAATTGTGACAAAACCTGGTATCATCAAAGATGTAGTGGGATCCTACTTCTATGACAAAAAATCATGACAGAAAATGGGCTTTTCGTCCTGGGCGGGCTGGAGACGTAGCTGCATGACATTCTTTGGGCCGTCCATGACGGAAAAAACCATGGTAGAAGCGACGGCGAGGAAAATTTCGGGGAGTTCCCGGTTACGATGGGAGGTCGGGGGCCGAGCGGTGCGCGTTTCTCTCATACACATACGCGCGTGTGTGCGAGGCATTGGCTCTAACTGAACCTGAGTGAGGCGTTGGGCTCTAACTGAACCCGAGTGATTGCACTGTAGGCTACGCGTTACTGAACCCGAGCGATCGATCGATGGCTGTTAACTGAACCTGATCGAGCGATTCCTTCGCTACTGCTGCTAACTGAAGCCAATCGATTGGATGAATAGTGAGCGTTGCGGGAGGGGGGGTTAGATGAACAGTGAGCGGTGGCGTTGCCTCTGGATGAATAGGACCCCATGGTGTGGAGGGCTGGATGAACAGTAGACGGTGGAGGGGTGCCCGTGGAGGGGTGGTTGAACAGGACCCCGTGGTGTGGAGGGCTGGATGAATAGTAGACGGTGGAGGGGTGGTTGAACAGTAGCCGATGGAGTAGCGCGCGGTGGAGGCTGGATGAACAGGAGCCCGTGGAGGCTGGAGGAGGTCGACGGTGGAGATGAACAGTATCCCGTGGAGTGTCTTTTTGCGGTACGCCACACCCCTCCCGATGAACAGGACCCCCGTTTTGACCGTAGGAGGTCCGTTTCGTCCGTTTTGCGGTACACCACACCCCTCCCGATCAACAGGACCCCCGTTTCGACCGTAGGAGGTCTGTTTCCTCCGTTTTGCGGTACGCCACACCCCTCCCGATCAACAGGACCCCCGTTTCGACCATAGGAGGTCCGTTTCCTCCGTTCTGCGGTATGCCAGGCCTCGTTTTCATCACCTGTTCCGTCCAAGCCCTCCCGATGAACACGACCACGCATTCCGTTCCGACCCAGCCGGTTGGCTCCCACGCGTTCCATTGCCTCCCGATGAACACGACGCATTCCATTGCCTCCCCATGAACACGAGCATTCCGTTGCCTCCCCATGAACACGACGCATTCCGTTGCCTCCCCATGAACACGGCGACGACGTTATTTCTCCATTCCGACCCAGCCATGTACACGAGCCCTGGCCGTACGTATGCGCGAGTAGGCGTTCGAGACCCTGCCCATATGAACACATACGTGGCCGTATTTTCTTTCTTGCACCCTGGCCGTTGTACGTACGTGTACATGTTACGTGCGCGCCTCTACTATGACACGTGCGCGCCTCTACTACGACACGTGCGCGCCTCTACATCGACCAGTATGTACGTACACGTTCGCGACTAGAATGACAACGCTACATACGCTTCGACCAGGTGGGTCCCGACTGTCAGGCACTTCCTTGCCTGCGAAGATGTAGCTGGTGGGTCCCAGCAGTCAGGGGGGCGAATCTTTTTTTTTTGCCCAGACGCACTTCCTTGCGTGTGAAGGTGTAGCTGCTGGGTCCCAGCAGTCAGGGGGGCGAATCGTTTTTTTGCCCGGACGCACTTCCTTGCGTGCGAAGGTGTAGCTGGTGGGTCCCAGCAGTCAGGGGGCGAATCATTTTTTTTCAGACGCACTTCCTTGCGTGCGAAGATGTAGCTGGTTGGTCCCAGCAGTCAGTGGGGCGAACCGTTTTTTTCGGACGCACTTCCTTGCGTGTGAAGATGTAGCTCGTGGGTCCCAGTAGTCAGGGGGCGAATCAACTTTTTCGCGAAATACGGTCACCCGTCCGGTGGGTCCCTTTTGTCAGGTGGAGGAATAATTATTTTGCACGTAATAAGGAGGCACTTCCTTGTGGCTGCCGTGGACCCAGCTGTCAGCCTCTCCACGTACAGTCCACGTCCATGGAAGTCGTTCCTTGACCATGTTGAGCACGCCGCACCGAGAGCACCAGGGTGGTGGACGATGGCGAGGCCTAGGAAGGGGACGATGCGGAGCCGGGGAAGACGCGGTAGTGGATGCACACACGGAGAGGAGTACGAGGGTTCACTGGTTCGGCTGGGCTGCCGTCGCCACAGAATAATAGGGGGTGTGGGTGAGTGGAGGGATGGCCTGGCCAGCGGTGGGAGTAGTAGGGGGCGGTGAGGCCTCCGCGGCAGCACATCCGGCCACGGGAAGCAGGAGCAGGCGGCACGACTAGCGCTGCTTTGGGCGGCTGGAGCAAGAAGACCAGAGGTTGAAGAAGCACGACGGCCATTGGATGTACATCGTACGGCCACTGCAGCTAGAATCGTTTATATTGACTAAGTTGACAAAGCCCGTGGTACACCAACTTAGTAGGCCCACAGGTCAGCTTACGAAACGGTGTGCCCCAAATGTCAGGGGGAGGAATCATTTTTTGGGTGGGTGAAGCTAGAATATTCGAGATTGAAGAAGAAGCACGGCATCCGTTGGATGGACATCCAACGGCCACTGCTGCTAGAACCGTGTGTTGACTATAAGTTGACAAAGCCTTGCATACGCGTCAACTCTGTTTTTTTAGGGGACGCATCAACTTAGTAAGGCCAGAAGTGTGTGGCAGAGAACTTATAGCCCATTTGAGATTTGTAAGAATGTGTAGCCCATTTTTGAATTCTAATGGAATTTACTACAGCCCATTTACAGTTTGTTAAAAGTACAGCCCATTTCAACCAACCGTTCAAAACAGAATTCAATAAAATTTCCCACATTTTGATGGGATCCGAAATATTTTTATCCCGAAATTTCTAGTCAGATTAAATACAATTTCAATATAAATTTATATTACGTAAAAATCCAACAAAACATTGTGCTCGCAACAATTAATGAAATTAAAATTTTCAATATCCAAAAATAATATTTTATAAAGTAATCACGTGTTTGGTGCATTTTTTATAGTTACTGCCCAGTTTTTATAATTACATCCCATTTATTATTTCTTAAAGCCCATTTTCCTGTTAAGCCTAATGCATCCCTCCTAGGAAAGATTTGCAGCCCAGCGGGGCGGAGAATAACAACTTGACCTTGCCTGGGTATTCCTAAAAAAAGTATAGCTGGGCTAGCCATTCTTAGCTTGAAAAAAATAATATCTGGGCTGGATATCTGGCCTGGGCTAGACGGGCCACAGCCCGCCCAGTTAATACCTGCAGCGATGTTTTCGTTGTTGTTCAGAGGAGAAAAATTAATATCTGGGCTAAACATCGAAAAACTCTGTAGTGCTCACACCTCAAAAACACAAATACTGCTCGAGCTGCTTGGTCCCAGCTGTCGGCCGCTTCTTGTGCAATTCTCTCATTTATTGACTACTACTACATAGGTTGACAATGGTGTGGGACCGTGATGTCAGGAAACCAGGAGGAAGCAAAATAAATTTATATATATATATATATATATATATATATATATAATAAGGAGGCACTTGGGTACGCGAGGCTATGGACCTGGTGGGTCCCCATTGTCATCATCTCCAAGTAAAGTCATCTCCTCGCCCGCGCACGCTTTCCACCTGAAACAGTCAGTGCCGCCCTCCCCGCTTCCCGGTGCAGGCGATTGCTCCGCCTTCAAACGACACAAGTGTCGTCCGTCCGTCCATCTGCAGCCCACATTAATGATACGCGGTTGCCGAGGTGGCTACTCCGGCGCCACGCGTCCGTCCCTCCGCCCGCCCACCATTGCTATATAAACTACTGTGCCGGCCATAGCTGCAATCATCTGCATCCGTTCCCTTTCTCCTGTCCACACCACTACTGCCGGCTCGTGCCCAATATATGGACAGGGTGAGGCAGATGCATGAGGAGCAGTTCCGGGAGGTGCAGGCCGACACTGCCTACAACCACCATCTCCTCGAGGAGAACCTGCAGGAGGAGGAGCAGATCGCTGCGGAGTGGGTGGAGCAAGAGGCGCTGCTCGACTCGTACCGCTCCGCCCACAAGGGCCGCCTCGAGCGCTAGTGGTACCGCATGTAGGTGGCGGAGGCTGCGGCCGCCTACAAAGAGGCTAGCAAAGAGGGCGATGAAGCGGGCGAGGCGTTGTTTGGCGAGACCGAGGACGAGGCAGAGGACAATGCCGGCTCCGACGAGTCCCCGCTCCGCTGGCGTCAACGAGACCCTGCTCCGCCGAGGCCCCGCGGCGCCAACAACAAGGCAGAGGACACCGCTGGCTCCGTCGAGGCCCCGCCCCGCCAACAACGAGGCAGAGGACACCGCCGGCTCTGCTGAGGCCCCGCCCCGCCAACAATGAGGCAGAGGACATCGTCGGCTCCGCCGAGGCCCCACCCCGCTGCCAACGAGGCCGCGCCACACAGAAAACAAGGAAGAGTAGAACACGATAGGTCACCGCCGCTCGGGTCCAAGTAAGGCCACCACTGCTGCCCTCCGGTTGAAGCCAAGCTAGGCGGGTTGACCAGTGATGGTCGGTTAGCTTCTTGGCGGCGACGTGGAGTCGGAGAGCTGCGCTGGAGAAGAACGCTGCTTCTACTTAACTGCTGGTGCAGTTGGCTGACTGACACGTGGGCCCAACAGGCCACATGTTAGTTACGCAACTGCACCTGCAGTTAAGTCACTGAAGCTTCTGTTCGGCTCAGTGGGACACATGTGGGTATCTTCGGTTAATTAATTATACCTCCAGCGCACCCCTTTTTAGTTGAAGAATGTATGAAATGTAATGAAATCCGACATGTTTATATGAAATCCGACCGTGTATGAATGAATTTATTTCGATTAGTTTGAATTCCTGTATCACTAGCATCAAATGAACATGCAAAACAATACGTACTAGCATTATTCCCAGGGTGATCACCTCATTTGCAGCAGTATCACATGTTCTCCCTCCGGTCCTTTCTAGTCTGCATACAAGTTTTGTCTGTAGTCAAAGTATCTCTACTTTGACCAATCTTATACAAAAAAGTATGCACTTTCACAATGTGCGAAGTAAAAAGGAACATAAGGAGTACAAAGAGTTTGAGAAACTTTTTAGCGTTTCTATACATTGCAATCAAACACACAAGCCTGGCAATTCATAGAGAACATTCAAAATAATCGATGATTATGCATCTCAGCGACTCACATGTCAGAGGCAATATTTACTTCACAACTAAAGAATAAAGAAAAAATTGATCGACGCTGCTGACAGCAAAGGGCGTCCCATTCGAAAATATCAAACACATGTCTTGCTAAAATCAATGAGCAAAATTTGACAAGGTTGTCCCATTCCAAAATATCAAATGCCTACAATTGTGGAATGGGCAGGGTTTGCCATCAGTTCAGACATTGACATGGCACCTCGTGCTAAATAAACGAGCTATTCTTTTTGTGCAGTTCCACCAATATCAACCAAATTCGTGGCTTGTATGATTTCGCCCTTATATGTTGCGACGCCTTGAACTTATCGGCACCTCCTTTCTTGTGGTGGAAATGAATGATTCGATGTATTCATGAACATTTTGTGCAGTTCCCATTGAAATCAAGCTGAGCACCCCTGTTTGCACAAATAAAAAAAGTGATTAGTATAAAGCAAATTGTACTATGAATTGACAATTTCAACAGGCACATACATGGTCCATGTAGAGCATACTTTTAGAAAAATGGAACTCACCAGGAAGAATCCTAGAACAACATTGTACTCGTGCAGCAAAAAGATGGAGATTTCTCAGTCCTTCTGAGCTGAAGTTAGTTTGGTCTTGTGGGGAGTAATGTAACCATCCTTCAACTGCTCCTTCTGATGAGAAGATAGACAGGGCTTCTTCATCCTGGCATAATTGGAACTAGTCACTTCACGTACTCCATATTCTTCTTCAGAGGAAGATGATCCTGTTGTGCGAAGACAAGAGGACTACTAAATGCTAGCATCCCTGTTTGCTCAAAAAAAGGAAAGGAAATATTTAAAACAGCACAGATGAAGCACTTCTCAAGGACAATACCACTTTTTCATGACATCATCTAAACAGTAGCACAACACCAATAGAGATGACAAAGCTCAATCATATGGATGAAATCAGTGGGCGAGTACCAACCTTTGTCAGCAGGCTTATTGTGTAGAGCATACAGATGAAGCACTTCTCCGGAACCATCTGTTGCTATCTACGGTGGTGGCCATGCTTACTATATACTCCTCGATTAGTTTAATGTTTCCAACATCTTCTTGTGAGTTCCACTAAAATATACGGTATCTTCAAAGAAGATCCCTGTTTGCACAAGTTGAGATAATTACATATTACATTAAGAGTGGCATCAAATCAGTGGCAAAGCAATTGCTCGTTCCAGCCATAGCAATAAATTAAGATGCAAAACTATATCATTACTTGTGTCATCACAGTTCCAGTGCTTCATTACAGCACCGGGATTGATTTTTGTTTTTCTTCCGCTTGTTCTTCCCCTTCATCACTTGGTTCAATAACAGACAAGCTTCGCCTTCAATGTAAGATTTGGCATGTCAATTAGGGAGCACAAGTATAGTACTAAACTTAATTTTCTGATGAAAGTGGCAAAATACAGGCCAGCAGTTGTGAAATATCCTTATCTTACCTCAATGGGATATTACGGTGCACATACAGATTGGAAGTCTTGTCTCCATTTGTGCAGTTCACTAAAATCAAGCAACATTATCGTACAAGTAGCACAACATATGAAAGCACACTGCAGAATCATGTGAAAGAAGGCTAGTACTGACCTCTCATGATGCAGAATTCAAACAACTCACAAGAAGAAGATTTGAACCAAATTCGCCTTAATGGATATGAAGTAAGATCTCCTCTTGTGCAGTTCCACTAAGATCAAGCAATCAAGCAACGTTGTCGGTGTGACATTTTGGTTGAACTGCACAAAACACTCTTAAAACAAAAGTGTTTTGTGCAGTGCAACAAAAGGTCACAATGGCAACGAGGTGAACTAGATAACCCTGTTTACACAGAGGTGCAAAGGAAACAATTAGTGGTCAATAACGGTGGATGACACAGAAGCCAACAAAAAGAAGCATCTACCTTATCTAAATGGGAAAGAAAGCAAGACAGTAGCATTTCTCAAATGGTGGCATTGATTAATATTAACATAGAGATTATATTAACAATAAAATTCGTTAAACATGTAATTTGCTTTTAACTGTGGCATTGCATCAATTTTCCTGCAGCATTATTAGAGGGTGTTTGTTTACAGGGAAATTTTGGTGTAGGGACTAAAAAAACTCCGTGTTAGTCCCATCTAATCCAAACAGGAGGGACTTTTAGGGACTAAAAGTGGGCATTTGGGACTAAAGAAAGAAGACCCCGAGGGAGTCTTTTTTGGACTTTTTCCAATAGTTGCCCCTGCCACGCATCGCACCTTGTCTCTATTAGTTCATTACTAGGGGTAACATGGTCTTTTAGCATGTCATTTAATAACCTCTAGTCCATGTTTAGTCCCTGGAACCAAGCAGGTAGGGACTAGGGAGTTTTTAACCAAACAGGGCCTTAGATTAACAAAGGTAATGAGTTGCACGGGACAGTGGACGCACCAACACTATGTGCATCTACCGATGTACTGTGGTCATGCACAGTCTGTTGCAACAAAGAGCAAACAACCAAGGAGCATATTTGTGTTGGTCCCAGTTTTGTTATCTTTAGACACCTTTCCCTATGTGAGCGCAGCAAATCTAGTCCTGCTCAAACTCTATAGCCTTGTCCCTTCCTTTCCTTTTTGAACTAGTACTTTCACCCCTTCCTTTCCTCTTTGAACCACGTCCTAGATTTATGTGATACAACTTTCCCCACTACTTTCCCCCATTCCTTTCCTCTTTGAACCACGTCCTAGATTCATGCTATACAACTTTCGCCCTTCATTTCCTCTTTGAACCACGTCCTAGATTCATGCTATATACAACTTTTCCCACTACTTTCCCCCACTCATTTCCTCTTTGAACCACGTCCTAGATTCATGGTATACATGCAGCTAGAGCAATGCATGTGGAGTAAGTAAATTATACCTTAAGGTTCTTGGGGCGTGGTTCGGTGGGCGACAGGACAGCGGCGAAGAAGAAGGGGTCGGAGGCCCTCCCGTGCCGCCGCTGGGTGGAAAGTGAACAGCTGCGCCAGTAGTCCCTCGCCGACGGCGATAGTGTTAAGCCTCCTTCCCTTCCCGGCGGACGGATCCTGCCAGCTCTTTGAGCAGCAGTGAGGGGAGAGAGAGGCCAACGAAGTCTTGTTTAGATCTGGAGAGGGCGGGAGAGTGTGAAGAGAGCAACTAGTTCCTCCGTTCCAAATTACTCATCGAAGAAATGGATGTATCTAGAACTAAAATACATCTAGATACATCCATACCTGCGACAAGTAATTCGGAACGGGGGGAGAGGGCGAGAGAGTGTGAAGAGAGAAACTACAAGCGCTGAGGCTCCAGCGTGTATATATATACTGGAGAGAGAGTGTGAAGCGTGCAAACCCTAGAAAACATTTTGACCAGTCAAAGAATCCTCTTGGCACAAATTATGCTCAAGTGTAGTTATCGAACCTGAGACCTCAAGTTAGAAGGTGCAACGGGACCAAGGTGCATGCGTGTGTCCGTGTGTGTGTGTGTGTGTTTAACAGCATGTGTGTGTTAGAGAGAGAGAGCGATAGATCGACCTACTCCTACAGAGAGATGGTGTGTAGTGTACGATTTTAGCCGCGAGAGTTGGTGCATCCTCTCATTTCCGGGCGTGTCCAGTAGGGACATGCGGACAGCTGCCACGCCCGCTCCTGACCAGCCTAGCCCCCCCCAAAGCCCCTCCATTGCCCGCACGCGCTTCCCGCCCGAAACGGTCAGCGCCGCTCCAAAGAATCGGTGCCACATTCATTCCCGGGCAGAGCGGACGCGACCTCTCACTGGCGCAAGAGTGATGGTTACTGCTGGGTCTATGTGATTTGACGGCTCATTGGTCTTTATTACTGAGGTGGTAGGACTGCTGGATGTCCCACGCTTTCAGCGAAAGGAGGTACTACTACTAGATTGCAATTTTCTCCATTTCTTACAGCGGAGGCGTGCAAGAGCAGTGAAAACACGCAGGCTCTGTGATTACATGGCCCACCTCACACTATCACCGTGCGACACCTAACTCTTTACATAGTACTCCCTCTGTTCCTAAATATTACTAGATGAGTCCCCGCGCGTTGCCGTGGAACAGCAGTATATCTCTCTGCGCAAAATTATCGATTTCATAGAACTAAAGACAACTCTATAACCGCATGAAAAATGTGGTAGCCAAACTAAATAAACTCCCATCATCATTTAGATCATCCCACGTAAGGAAAAAAGATCAGCCAACTCCTACTGCATAATGGGATTATATTTTTCTTTTTGACATGTTAATGGGACTTAAAAGCTCACTTACATGCATGCTATCGGTGCATGCTTGCATGCAGACATGTTGATGTGATTTCAAACCCACTCACATGCATGTGCCGTGGTATTTCTGCATGCTTGCATGTGGCTTAGTGCAGAGCCTCTCAACGTCTAGATCAGACGACTATTATGGACTGATTTTTTGTCTAACGGCTACATCAATTTTGATGATGTGGCTCAAGGAGAGGATAGAGAATTCCTAGTAGTGGGGGCTAGCTATTACTAGTAGATAAGTCTTTGTAGAGATTCCACTACATACGGAACAAAATGAAATAATCTACACTTAAAATGCATCTATATACATCCGCATGTGGTTCATGGTGAAATCTCTACAAAGACTTATATTTAGGAACGGGGGAGATGGCGTACTAAGCAAGCTTCTCCTCGTTCTGCGAGTTGATGGGACACATCAAAAGTACTCCAGTGTATAGAGCCTTGCCTCTAAGGTAGGCCCCACATGGTTTGCCTCTTTTTTAACATAACACGTCAAGTCACAATTTGTTTGTTCACCCGTGGTAGACGATCCTCCCTCCACCAAGTGGACAACCAGTACACATGCCAAATTACCACATGGGCTGCCTTTTTCATACAGAAATGAGCTCCACAGTGTACCCGCGCGGGCGTGGTTGGGAAAGAGACGGGAGTAAGTGCGCTGTGCATGCACCTCTTCTCTTCATGCATGTCCCCCACCTACGTGGGTGTGTGTGAGAGATACAAACTGCGTTCGTGAGTGTTTTTTGTTTTGGGGTGGGGGTGGGGTGGGGGTTGATTTCGTGAATTATTTGTGGGAATACGTGTCGATGACATCTCAAACAAAATTTTGCATGCAATGTGTGTGAAATGGAGGCCTATTCATATCATACATAGAGGGTTGGGCAATCCACGAGAAGAGAGGGAGGGGCCATAGCTATCGATAGAGTCGAAGAGAGGATCAAGTGGGTGGGTGTGGGATCGATGAAGAGAGCCATTGAAATTTTGTGTGTGTGCAAGTCAAAGATATAGGGCGATTGTCCTACCGGAACGTTAGAGGGCACATGTCAAGTTTGTGTGTGGCGGGGAGACATGACTAGAGCGCTCGATGTATCGGTGTGTGTGGGGGGAGGGGGTGGGGGATGGGTAGGCAGAGACCTAACTATAGAGGTAGAACGACTCGTATATGTGTTGAGAAGGAGAGACCCAGCTATGTCTTGAGGGAGATCGGTCGACATCCATATATAACTGAAGGACGGGAAATATGATGGTACAGAGAGAGAGAGAGAGAGGAGAGAGAGAGAGAGAGAGAGAGGGAGGGAGAGGGGTAGAGTGCTGGATGGGTGATGGAGTTGCTTCTCGAAGATGGAGGGAGAGCCTACTAGACAAACTGAGGGTGGAACTGCAATGGTATCAATAAGAGTGGGGATGTGTTTTTATGTGCGCCTGTGCGTGATAGATCTGTCGGGACGCATCCATGGATGATGAAGGGGAACCATGTGTTTGGTAAGCAAACCTAACTAGATTGGTAGATCAATTGTTGTTTGTCAGAGGAAGGGAGAGACACAACTAATGAGGTAGATCGATTGACGTGTGGGTAAAATGAGTTATAAGGACCTAGCTAGCTATATGTATAGCGAGAGATCGGTCGGTGTACGTCCATTTGTTAGAGGCAAATAAGGCCCAGCGAGACGGATAGACAGAGAGAGTGGAGCTAGGAGGTGGTGCGAGAGGCCCAACTACTAGCTAGATATGGGGAGGAGTGTGCGGTTGTGAGATCGATGAAAAGAGGGGCGAGAGTTTACACGTGTGTCTGACCGTATGAGAGACACGAGGCAAGGACACATAAAGGAGGAGATTGAAGGTGCGTGTGTATGTTGTAGGCTGGCATCGCTGGAGAGGTTTATCGATCGGTGTGTGTTGGAAAGGAGTTGTGGAGACTCTGGGACAACGACCTAAAGAAGAAAATGAATGTGCCCGGTGTATAGAATGCTGAGGGAGGGGGAGGGCGAGGAGGGTGTGTGCATGCACGAGAGAAAGTTAGTGGTAGCTACAAAGGTTAGAGGATTGTGTGGGTGTAAGAGACTAACAAAGATCATAATTTGATATGAAAGCGGATTCGTATATTTGAATAGGAGATCATAGTGTTTTAAACATTGCATGCATGAATATAGCAGTGATACACGTGTTGTGCACATGTTATACCATAATGTGATAATGCATGGCGTTTGCAACTCACAGCTAAATGCCGAACAATCTAAACCATACTATACATCAAACAATCTCACATTTTATTTGAATTTGTGCTAATGTGTGGCGTTTGCAGCTTACAACTAAATATCGAACAATCTAAAAAATACTATATATTGAACATTCTCACATTTTATTTGAATTTGTGGTAATGTGTGGTGTTTGCAACTCACATCTAAATACTTGTAGGCGTAGGGGGCGGGGCACCATGCATAATGTGATAAACACATTATACATATGAGAGATGGTTTAGATTATGAAGATCTAGCTAGAGCTAGAAATGTAATGTGACTTGAAATCGAAATAAAGTGGATTCAAAAAATCTAGTTCGAGTTCATATAGTACACATAGTTCATATGTAACTCGAGACTAATCATGTGGTGTGCTGTGAAGATAATACACAAACGATGGTTTAACTTGACAATAATGATGATTGTAGATCTTATTAAAACAGAGAAACGAATTCAAATGCTTTGACTTCACAACAATCATTACTATAGATCTTATTCAAATAGAGAAATGAATTCAAATTTAGTTCATATTGAAGCGGTAGTATATACGTTTGGAATGCACTAAAACGTTCATTTGAGTAGTAGGTTGCATGCATTATACACGTAGCGAAATATTTTAATTAAACATAACATGAATTCAAAGTTTTGAATGACATTTGTAGTGCGCATTGATTTGGTACAGTACACGTTAGGCTTGTCCGGAAATTTCAACCCGCGCCTTGTTAGCCCGAAATATTTAAGATATATCTTTGTCTCGTTGTGCTCCGACAACTCCCTCCATCTCAACACGCGCCTTGCTATTCTGAAATTACAATGCGCGCGAAAACTCCCACCTCCTGTGAAATCCCGACAAGCGAAATGCCCATGGTACCCCTGAACCGAAAGAACCACCTCAAATCGGTGGGGGTACTTTCGTAACTTACCCCACATTTCAGACAAGCGCGTCTCTAAGCCATGGTTCCCCACTGCCATCCCATCCGCCCACCCATTCGTACACCGAGGCTACAAAAACCCGCAACGAAACCCCACACCCTGCTCCGTCCGCCACCCAGCCGGAGCCTCTTCCCCGACGACGTCGTCCACAGCAACAGCTCGACGTCCCTCATCCACCATACCGGATGAGGATCCGTCGTTGATCTCATCGTCCCGCTGGTTCAGCCACCCCGTCCTCCACCTCCAAGGAGCTGCCCCGACGTTCCCCTCGTCTTTCGCGCCACCTCCATTCCCACACCACCGTCTTCACCTGCACCACCGGAAGAGTATCATCATCACCGTTTCCTCGGATGAAGCTGCGGCCTAATCGGCGCCACCAAAGAGGTTGTACACAAGTCGCCGCATTTTCTTCTTGATTCGATCTCATTGTGCTGTCGGCGCTCGGTCCCGAGCCAACACGGCGCGGCTCCATCCACGGCGGCGTCGCCGGCCACTTCCTCCATGACGCCGCTGCCTCAGCGGCGACGTCCACATTAGTAGGAGCTACTGCTGCTTTAGCTCTCGCTCGCGCTACTACTCTACTCTTGCTCTCGGTCCCCTGCCTGGTCTGCTCTTGCTATTGCTCTTGCTCGCGCTGCTGCTCTTGCTCTTGCTCTTGCTTGCGATGCTACTCCGATTTAGCTACACTTCAATCAACTGAATCGACTTTTGGGTCAGTCGATTTTCAGGGGGTGGGGGGCTCGCCGGGGTGAAGGAAGAACCAGCCGCAGTAGGGAGGGGGGCTCGCCGGAGAGGTACCCCACTATCTATCTTAGGGTTCAGGATGGGGGCGGTGGTCGCTGGCGGTGGAGGGGCGTTGGCGGGGCGGTGGCGTGCGGATCATCGGAGAAAAAGCTCGGCACGGGGGGGGGGCCTAGAGGGATGGCCGGGGTGGCAGCGGACCGGTGGTGGGGAGTGTTTTCGGGGCGGGCGGGGCGGCGCGCCGCCGGCCGGCGGCGGGGGGCTGCTGTTTGGCCGGTGGTGGCTGGCGGCTCAGGGGGTGGAGGTTGAAGATGAACTGCATGCCCTTGATTTCGTATACAACGGCTGCAAAATCGACTGACCAGAGATGAAAAAGTCAGTCGACCGACGTGTAGCCTCACCTTGCTAGTGCGTTCAGTTTCGACAGCAAAATTCAGTTTCGACAGCAAAATTTAGTTTCGACAGTTGAGTTCAGTTTTGATAGTTAAGTTCAGTTTCGACAGTTAAGTTCGGAGATGAGCGACTGATGTATTTTACATCTATCACTTTGTGGTTATGTATTTTACGTCATGTATTGGAGATGTTATTAGAATTCCACTCAGGTTAACATTGTTCGTTGTCTCTCTTGTCCTGCTTCAGCCTCGGCGTCGTACAACTCACCGGAGCTGCTCCAACGATGAAACCCTCCATCACAGCGGATCAATACCTCGGGCTCCATCTCCAGACGCCTAAGATCTTCTTCCCCTCCCCCGACAGCAAAGTCAACCGGAGCATCCTCACCGGCCAACCCAATCACACTGAGATCGACATGGCTTCGCCAAAGAGGTTGTACACTTGTTGCATCTCTTTTTTACTCTACATGTTATATATATTGTCCACTGAGCACATGGATTTGTTCCTTTATTGTCTCCTTGAAAGAAAAAACATAGGAATTTTAATTTTCACTTGTCCTCCTTTTCAAATTCCTATTCATGAAGCACAAGACTAAGAGATAGTAGCATAATATCATTATAACCGTACATTTTCTTGTGGTTTGACTTAATCTCACCATGCTTCTTTGCATCCTGTGATCTTCCAATTGTTGTTAATCAGATACCCAGATTGGAAAAAATCCTGTGTTTTTAAATTCTCTGTTTTGCACGTGCATTCCTATCCTATTCCTGTCTATTTCCTATCCCTGCATTGTTGGAATCCTCCAATTCAAACGAGCCCTTACAGAATTACTTCTCTTATAGATAGTTGTCAAAGAAAACCTTGCCTGGTTTGTCCCGCTCCTGCTGCACCGTTGTCCACCCCAGCTCAGCTGCTCCAACGACATAAGGGTCCAGCACAGCAGGGATCCGGCCTCTAGACTGTCTTTCGCCGCCTCAGATCTTCTTCCCCGCCGCTGGCAGCCATGAAAACTGCATTACCATCATCAACCGAGCAGATGACCTCGAGGACTACACGGGTCCGCAAGAGAGGTTGCACTCTTTCGTGTCTGCTTACTTATGCATCGCCTAATATTACATGCTACTTTATCGTCCTGTTCACCGATTATACTTTGAGTCAGCTCCAAACTAATGGTCAAACTTGAGTTTTTAAATGGTTGTGGGGTACATATCGGGGCCGCTAACAATAGTATCTATCTACTATCCGGTTAATCTCCGGTGTCTACTATGAGTTTCATGTTGGGTGGGAAACAAACAGTAAAGAAGACATTATTTGTATTTTTTAACTGAAGCCATTATCTTCCTGCTATTATTGGTTTTGGGTCTATCCACAAGTTGCTACCATCACTCTGGATTTCTGCATGCACTCCTTACATAATCTCACTATGATTTATTCCTATGCATGACAGTTATTGTAAACAATGGAACTGAACATGTAGAGCAAAAGAGACGAGCCTTGTGTGGCAATAAAATTTCATGCAGACGTCGCTCCATGGTAGGCGCAAAGGCAGCCCCCCCTCCACGCATTTCGGATTGTAATCGAGAGGAAGATATCTGTTCTGAGGGGGATTCAGAAGGAGAAGACAACTCCTATTTACCCCCTGAGGTCTTCGCTCTAACTTGGCATGCTGATGTTGGTTATATAATGCATATGGTGTCTTGCATTGCTTACTTTATACATCAAATATGTCATCTGCTTAGTTTAGACATCCTTTGTGCGAATGCCATATGTTTAGTTTATTCATCGTTTATGTGAATTATGCAACGCCATCTTGTTTAGCCAGGCATCATATATGTGAATTTTGCAATGCCATCCTGCTTAGCCAGTCATCTTATATGTAAATTATATCAAGCCATCCTTTTTTTCATTACATATTACATTTGTCAACAATGTTAGTACATTCAACTGCTCTTCGTGTGCACCAACCATTTGACACGGTGATGGCAACTTATGGAGAGAAAACAAGGTATTCAGAGCAGACTATGCTATCTGACGAAGCGCATATCTCGCTGGTTACAGATAGCTCCTCAGAGGAGGATTCAGAGACAGATGACCAGTCCTATTCCCCCCCGAGGTGTATGCTCTAACTTGGCAGGGTTATGTTGCTCATATCGTGTGTATGGTGTCTCGCATTGCTATGTCATTTGATTAGTTTAGACATGCTTTGTGTGAATGCCACCTGTTCAATGTCTAATTACCATATATTTGAATTATGCATTGCCATCTTGTTGCAAGACATTATATATGTGAATTATACAATGCTATCTTGTTGCAAAGGCATTATATATGTGAAGTATGCAATGCCATGCTGTTTAGCCAATCATCATGTATGTGAATTATACCATGCTATCATGTTTTTGTATTACGTGTTCCATTTCTCGACAACGTTTGTATATTCAACTACTCTTCCTGTGCATCATCCATTTGAAGTGGTGATGGAAGTATTTGGAGTGAAAACAAGGTATTCAGAGCAGACAATGCTACCTGTTGAAGCAGACATCTTGCTAGTTACAGAGAGCTCCTCAGAGGAGGATTCAAAGACTGATGAGCAGTCCTATTTCCCCCCTGAGGTCTATGCTCAAACTTGGCAGGGTTATATTACCCATGCCATGCATGTTGTCTTGCATTGCTTAGTTTTTACATCATATATGGATTGCCATCTGCTTACTTGCTTACTATATAAATCATATATTTGAATTATATCATGCCATCATGTTTACATAGTACATACACATCATCTATCTGAATTATGTCATGGCAACCCATTTAATAAAGACATCATATAGTTATATCATCTCATCCTGTTTAGTGTTTACATTCATCATATTTTGAATTATGGCATTCTATCCGTGAATGTATGTCAATTATGGCATGCCAACCTATTTAATAAACACATTATATAGTTATGTCATGTCATCCTGTTTACATAGTCTCATATTTTGAACTATGTCTTTTCATCTTTTTTAGTTAGCCATCATAATGTGAAATTGTGTCATGATATCCTGTTTAGTTAGCCATCATATATGTGAAATTGTGTCATGCTATCCTGTTTTGTTAGACAACATAAATATGAATTATTTCATGCCCTCTTTTATTCCCCACTATCCATTGCACCTGTCTATCATACAATGTCTATACTTTCAATTACTTTTCTTCTTTATCAGCCATTTGAATTGGAGAGCGTGATGGCAGTATCTAAGGGAGTAACAACATGGTCTTCCGAAAAGATAGTGCTACCAGTTGATGCAGATAGAACCACGGTTGTACTTGCCCAAGGACCAGATCCACCACACATAACCCAGACTCTCGCAGATTGTACCCCTACCCAGTTGGACAGAGAACCAGCTAGACCCCTTCTAACCCCAACCCCAGCAGATAGTAACCCAGTTCCAGTTGACACAGCACCGTCTCCACCACACAGCACCCAAACACGAGCAGTTAGTAAGGGAACTGCAGTGCCCAAAGCACGAGGACCACCACTCTGAATCCCAACTCAACGCTTAAAGGAGAAGGAGATTTGTTCTCAGGTCAGGTTCTGTAGCTATGGTTCATACTCCTTTGCTCTTGCATTACTGTATTTACTCATACCAACTATTTTCAAATTTGAAGGATGGAATTGAAACTCCAATGGCGCAACAGGTATGTTTTAAACCTGTTTCTTTAACTGGTTTGTTATTGTAACCTGCTCTATGTTGATTTCAGTTTCAATTGAATAAACAGTTATGTTCTCATGCCATGCACATTACAAGTATTGTTATTGCTCTATAGTTACCCACACTTATATTCTGTCTATTCTGCTTTGTCTTGAACAAATATTATTTGAACTATGCCTCTATCTTGATTTGGCAACAAAAACTAGAATGATATAAACTATAAAGTGACCATGGTACATAGATATATGTTTGTTTCATGTTGTTATCCTGTCCACTTTACTACTGAACTCATTTACCAAAATGAGTTTCATATACAACATGGTAAACATGTGATGTGTCTGCTTGTTTCTCTTTTAGAATGCGGACAAAATATTGGAGAACAGTACCGCGTTATCCAATGGTAAAGGAAGTAATGCATATAAGGTTCAAGATAGTGAGACATCCCTGTTGGTCTCCAAGAAAGCTGATAAAAACTATCTTGACGACAGTGAGGGAACCCAAAAGTCCAGTCTTGATGTAGTGTTCGAGTTACTGGCCACCACTGCTGGCACAAGCTCTTCGAACTCGCTCCCTGAATCAGTTCGTCTTCTTTAGTCTCAACTTCAAGTTGAAAGACATTGATCAGATGTGCCGTGACAGGAAGATGAAGGATTGAGGAAGTCCCTGCAGAATTCAGATGCATATTTTCTGGTGCAACAGCAAGCGCTGGAGGATTTAAGCGCCAAACAAGAGATAGTTAATAAGCTTGCTAAGCATCTTGCCAGCATTATGGGTACCCAGGATATTGTTTCTTGAGATCTTCTGAAGTGGTTTCAGTTCTGGATTTGTTTTGCTGCGGTGTTTATTTGCGTTGGTCGCCAACTTTGACAACCAGTGTATATGATATGCTGCTTTGTTCCCTATATTTGCACTGGTGGCAAACTTTGATGCCCAGTGGATGTAATATGTGTAATAGCGGTGATAGCCTAGCGTTAGTTGCTTGCTTATTTATTTCCTTGTTGTCTTGTTTATTTGTTTGCTTGTAGTCATTGCAGTTCTTTTTCCGCGGTTAGCTAGTGGCTGCAATAACCTATTTTTAAAACTAGGCCACAATAACCATGGGCTAATATTTACTGTAGTGACACTGGGCCTCCTACTGGCCATAGAAACAGTGGGCCTTCTATGGGCCGTAGAAACAATGGGCCTTCTACGGGTCGTAGAAATAATTTGCCTTCTGCGGGCCATATCATCAATGGGCCTTATACGGGTCGTATGATCGATTGGCCAAACATGGGCCAAACAGACCGCATTATGGTCGTAAACGGGCTAGAGTTGGAATCGTCCGTTCATGGGCCGACCATAACTGGCCATTGTTAATAGGCCGTATTTGATGACGCTATGAAAACGGCCCAACGTATTAACGGACCACAAACGGGCCGACTGTAACCACGGGCTGAATTTGGCCCACAAGTAGAAAATGACAGTAACGGGCCGTAAGTAAACGAGTGCTGGAAATGATCCCAAGAATAAATGGGCTCTGAGAAGGCAGAAAGATAACATGGGCTGAAAACGGCCCAACGGAATAACGGGCCGTTAATGGGTATAAAGTGATACACTGTTCATTACGGGCCAGTTTCACCATGGGCCGTTAATGGGTGTAAAGTGATACACTGTTCATTACGGGCCAGTTTCACCACGGGCCGTTAATAGGCCAGGAGTTACATAGGGCCTCATATGGGCCGAAAGACATCATGGGCCATACATGGGCCAGAAGTGAAAATGGGCTGGAATCATATTAGGTGGCCCAGATGACGCCACTTGGCCTAATTCGGATAGGGCGTAACGGGCCTTGGGTTAGTGGGTTGTAAATGGGCTATATGCGAACATGCCGTTAACAGGCTTTACAGGGGCCGGGCCGCCACCTTTTGACCAAGTCAAACGGGCCGGCCTTTTCACAAGAATGGGCCTCTGTTGGGCCGTGCCATGTCTCGACGTATCATAGGCGCCTTCTGTCCAATGAGTGGATGACATCTGTCCCAACGATGAGCTGACACGTGTTTCCTCCAGCCAATGATGATTTTACACGTGGAAAATCCCCGTTCGTTGGGGCTGTTAACGGGTTATCGGATCCAAAACCCGACCCGATAGCTTAACAGCGTTCCGTTATGGTGGATGCCACGTGTCGGTCACCCTTGACGAAAGAACTTCTCTGATGCGCGATTTATCATCATGGAAGTGGACACTTTCGTGATGATAATTTTGGTAATGTCATGGAACACTTCTACGACAGCACAGGTATGACTATCTTGATTCTGTCATAAAATCGTCATGGATGTACATGCATGACAGAAAGTGTGACCTACTGTGACAAACATGTATCATCACGGAAGTGTATTTTTTTGTAGTGCAACAAGTTGAGACTGGACATGCAGGTATTAGATGCAGGAGTCAAAAAAATGAAACAAGACACTGAGGTAACCATGAAGGAATTGGAGATTTTGCAGACTAAAATTTGTGCTATCTGAATCCGGCCAATCCTATTTTCTGAAGAGATTATAGTTCAAATGGAGTTAAGTTGATGCGCATCCATGATGTATGAGTTGTATTTGCCCAGCGTATGTAATTTGCTGTTTGTGTATGCTTTATTATCACCTGTGCCGAACCATAATGCCCAGTGGGTATAATCGGCTGTAATTTCTTTATTGTATAGTGTAGGATTATTTTACCTTTCTATGCCTTGATCTCTTTGTTGTATAGTGTATGCTTTTTAGAGGTGATAGTATTGAGTAGGATAATTCTTTGAATATGCTATATCGTTCAAACGGGGGCCAACTCGCCCGACCATGGCCCTTCATGGGCCGTCGGATCCATGGGCCTTCTACGTCTCGTAGGATCCATGGGCCTTCTAAGTCTCGTAGGATCCTTGGGCCTTGTACGTCTCGTAGGATCCATGGGCCTTCTACGTCTCGTAGGATCCATGGGCCTTCTACGTCTCGTAGGATCCATGGGCCTTCTATGTCTCATAGGATCCATGGGCCGCCGACTCATTTATGGGTCTTGTACGGGCCTTTAATGGGCCATAGACGGGCCTTTAATGCAAATCATACGTTTTATGGGCTGACCATAACGGGGCATTAATAGGTCGTATTTGGTGATGCTATGAAAATGGCCCAACAGATTAACGGTCCACAAACGGGTCGACTGTAACGACGGGCTGAATTTGGACCACAAAGAGAAAATGACAGTAACGGGCCGTAAGTAACCGAATAAATGGGCCCTTAGAAGGCTGAAAGTTAACTTGGGCTGGAAACGGCCCAATGGAATAACGGGCCGTTAATGGGTATAAAGTGATACACTGTTCATTACGGGCCAGTTTCACCACGGGCCGTTAATGGGTGTAAAGTAATACACGGTTCATTACGGGCCATTTTCAGCACGGGCCACTAATGGGCCAAGAGTTACAAAGGGCCTCATATGGGCTGAAAGACGTCATGGGCTATACATTGGCCAGAAGTGAAAACGGGCTGGAATCATATTGGATGGCCCAGATGACGCTACCGGGCCTAATTCGGATAGGGCGTAACGGGCCTTGGGTTAGCGGGTTGTAAATGGGCTATATGCGAACAGGCCGTTAACAGGCTTTCCATGGGCCAGCCCGCCAGCTTTTGACCAAATCAAACGGGTCAACCTTTTCACAAGAATGGGCCACTATTGGGCCGTGTCACGTGTCGACGTATCATAGGCGCCTTCTGTCCAGTGAGTAGATGACATCTGTCCCAACGATGAGCCGACACATGTTTCCTCTAACCAATGATGATTTTACACATGGAAAATCCCCATTGGTCGGGGCTGTTAACGGGTTATCGGATCCAAAGCCCGACCCGATAGCCTAACGGCGTTCCGTTACGGTGGATGCCACGTGTGGGCCACCCTTGACGAAAGCACTTCTGTGATGCGCGATTTATCGTCATGGAAGTGGACACTTCCGTGATGATAATTTTAGTAATGTCATGGAACACTTCTACGACAGCACAGGAATGACTATCTTGATTCTGTCATAAAATCGTCATGGATGTACATGCATGATAGAAAATGCGACCTACTGTGACAAACACGTATCATCACGGAAGTGTATTTTTTGTAGTGCAACAAGTTGAGACTGGACATGTAGGTATTAGATGCAGGAGTCAAAAAAATGAAATAAGACACTGAGGTAACCATGAAGGAATCGGAGATTTTGCAGACTGAAATTTGTGCTATCTGAATCCGGCCAATCCTATTTTCTGAAGAGATTATAGTTCAAATGGAGTTAAGTTGATGCGCGTCCATGATGTATGAGCTGTATTTGCCCATTGTACGTAATTTGCTGTTTGTGTATGCTTTATTATCACCTGTGCCGAACCATAATGCCCAGTGGGTATAATCGGCTGTAATTTCTTTATTGTATAGTGTAGGATTACTCTACCTTTCTATGCCTTGATCTCTTTGTTGTATAGTGTATGCTTTTTAGAGGTGATAGTATTGAGTAGGATAATTCTTTGAATATGCTATATCGTTCAAACAGGGGCCAACTCGCCCGACCATGGCCCTTCACGGGCCGTCGGATCCATGGGCCTTCTGCGTCTCGTAGGATCCATGGGCCTTGTACGTCTCGTAGGATCCATGGGCCTTGTACGTCTCGTAGGATCCATGGGCCTTCTACGTCTCGTAGGATCCATGGGTCTTCTACGTCTCATAGGAACCATGGGCCGCCGACTCATTTATGGGTCTTGTACGGGCCTTTAATGGGCCGTAGACGGGCCTTTAATGGAAATCATACGTTTTATGGGCTGACCATAACGGGCCGTTAATAGGCCGTATTTGGTGATGCTATGAAAATGGCACAATAGACTAACGGTCCACAAACGGGTCGACTGTAACGACGGGCTGAATTTGGCCCACAAGGAGAAAATGACAGTAGGAGGCCGTAAGTAACCGAATGCTGCAAATGAGCCCAAGAATAAATGGTCCCTCAGAAGGCCGAAAGTTAACTTGGGCTGGAAACGGCCCAACGGAATAACGGGCCGTTAATGGGTATAAAGTGATACACTATTCATTACGGGCCAGTTTCACCACGGGCCGTTAATGGGTGTAAAGTAATACACTGTTCATCACGGGCCATTTTCAGCACGGGCCGCTAATGGGCCAAGAGTTACAAAGGGCCTCATATGGGCTGAAACACGTCATGGGCTATACGTGGGCCAGAAGTGAAAACGGGCTGGAATCATATTGGATGGCCCAGATGACGCTATTGGGCCTAATTCAGATAGGGCGTAACGGGCCTTGGGTTAGCAGGCTGTAAATGGGCTATATGCGAAAAGGCCGTTAACACGCTTTCCATGGGCCAGCCCGCCAGCTTTTGACCAAGTCAAACGGGTTGGCCTTTTCATAGGAATGGGCCATTGTTGGGCCGTGTCACGTGTCGACGTATCATAGGCAACTTTTGTCCAGTGAGTGGATGACATCTGTCCCAACGATGAGCCGACACATGTTTCCTCTAGCCAATGATGATTTTACACGTGGAAAATCCACATTGGTCGGGGATGTTAATGGGTTATCGGATCCAAAACCCGACCCGATAGCTTAACGGCGTTCCGTTACGGTGGATGCCACGTGTCGGTCACCCTTGACGAAAGCACTTCTGTGATGCGCGATTTATCGTCATGGAAGTGGACACTTCCATGATGATAATTTTGGTAATGTCATGGAACACTTCTACGACAGCACATGTATGACTATCTTGATTCTGTCATAAATTTGTCATGGATGTACATGCATGACAAAAAACGCGACCTACTGTCATAAACACGTATCATCACGGAAGTGTATTTTTTTTGTAGTGCAAGTCCTAATCCTACTAGGAAAAGGGAGGGAGTCCTACTCCCAGTGGGAGTAGGACTCCTCCTGGCGCGCCCCCTCTCCTGGCCGGCTGCACCCCCTTTGCTCCTTTACATACAGGGGCAGGGGGCACCCTAGAGACACAACAATTGATCGTTTGATCTTTAAGCCATGTGCGGTGCCCCCCTCCACCATAGTCCACCTCGATAATACTGTAGCGGTGCTTAGGCGAAGCCCTGTGTCGGTAGAACATCATCATCGTCACCATGCCGTTGTGCTGACGAAACTCTCCCTCAACACTCGGCTGGATCGGAGTCCGAGAGACGTCATCGGGCTGAACGTGTGCTGAACTCGGAGGTGCCATGCGTTCGATACTTGATCGGTCGGATTGTGAAGACGTACGACTACATCAACTGCGTTGTGCTAACGCTTCCGCTTTCGGTCTACGAGGGTACCTGGACAACACTCTCCCCTCTCGTTGCTATGCATCACCATGATCTTGCTTGTGCGTAGGATTTTTTTTGAAATTACTACGTTCGCCAACAGTGGCATCCGAGCCAGGTTTTATGTGTAGATGTCATATGCACGAATAGAACACAAGTGAGTTGTGGGCGATATAAGTCATACTGCTTACCAGCATGTCATACTTTGGTTCGGCAGTATTGTTGGATGAAGCGGCCCGGACTGACATTACGCGTACGCTTACGCGAGACAGGTTCCACCGATGTGCTTTGCACATAGGTGGCTGGCGGGTGTCAGTTTCTCCAACTTTAGTTGAACCGAGTGTGGCTACGCCCGGTCCTTGCGAAGGTTAAAATAGAACCAACTTGACAAACTATTGTTGTGGTTTTGATGCATAGGTAAGAACGGTTCTTGCTAAGCCTGTAGCAGCCACGTAAAATTTGCAACAAAGTAGAGGACGTCTAACTTGTTTTTGCAGGGCATGTTGTGATGTGATATGGTCAAGACATGATGCTATATTTTATTGTATGAGATGATCATGTTTTGTAACTGAGTTATCGGCAACTGGCAGGAGCCATATGGTTGTCGCTTTATTGTATGCAATGCAATCGCCCTGTAATGCTTTACTTTATCACTAAGCGGTAGCGATAGTCGTAGAAGCATAAGACTGGCGAGACGACAACGATGCTACGATGGAGATGAAGGTGTCGCGCCAGTGACGATGGTGATCATAACAGTGCTTCGGAGATGGAGATCACAAGCACAAGATGATGATGGCCATATCATATCACTTATATTGATTGCATGTGATGTTTATCTTTTATGCATCTTATCTTTCTTTGATTGACGGTAGCATTATAAGATGATCCCTCACTAAATTATCAAAGTATAAGTGTTCTCCCTGAGTATGCACCGTTGTGAAAGTTCTTCGTGCTGAGACACCACGTGATGATCGGGTGTGATAGGCTCTACGTTCAAATACAATGGGTGCAAAACAGCTGCACACGTAGAATACTCAGGTTAAACTTGGCGAGCCTAGCATATAACGGATATGGCCTCGGAACACGGAGACCGAAAGGTCGAGCGTGAATCATATAGTAGATATGATCAACATAGTGATGTTCACCGTTGAAACTACTCCATCTCACGTGATGATCGGACATGGTTTAGTTGATATGGATCACGTGATCACTTAGAGGATTAGAGGGATGTCTATCTAAGTGGGAGTTCTTAAGTAATATGACTAATTGAACTTAAATTTATCATGAACTTAGTACCTGATAGTATCTTGCTTGTCTATGTTGATTGTAGATATATGGCCCGTGATAACCCACAAGTATAGGGGATCGCAACAACTTTCGAGGGTAGAGTATTCAACCCAAATTTATTGATTCGACACAAGGGGAGCCAAAGAGTATTCTCAAGTATTAGCAGCTGAGTTGTCAATTCAACCACACCTGGAAACTTAGTATCTGCAGCAAAGTGTTTAGTAGCAAAGTAATATGATAGTGGTGGTAGCGGCAACAAAAGTAAAGGCAGCAAAAGTAATGTTTTTGGTATTTTGTAGTGATTGTAACAGTAGCAGCGGGAAAGTAAATAAGCGAGAACCAGTATATGGAAAACTCGTAGGCACCAGATCAGTGATGGATAATTATGTCGGATGTGGTTCATCATGTAACAGTCATAACATAGGGTGACACAGAACTAGCTCCAATTCATCAATGTAATGTAGGCATGTATTCCGTATATAGTCATATGTGCTTATGGAAAAGAACTTGCATGACATCTTTTGTCCTACCCTCCCGTGGCAGCGGGGTCCTATTGGAAACTAAGGGATATTAAGGCCTCCTTTTAATAGAGAACCAGAACAAAGCATTAGCACATAGTGAATACATGAACTCCTCAAACTATGGTCCTCAACGGGAGTGGTCCCGATTATTGTCACTTCGGGGTTGCCAGATCATAACACATATTAGGTGACTATAGACTTGCAAGATAGGATCAAGAACTCACATATATTCATGAAAACATAATAGGTTCAGATCTGAAATCATGGCACTCGGGCCTTAGTGACAAGCATTAAGCATAGCAAAGTCATAGCAACATCAATCTCAGAACATAATGGATACTAGGGATCAAATCCTAACAAAACTAACTCGATTACATGATAAATCTCATCCAACCCATCACCGTCCAGCAAGCCTACGATGGAATTACTCACGCACGGCGGTGAGCATCATGAAATTGGTGATGGAGGATGGTTGATGATGACGACAACGACGAATCCCGCTCTCTGGAGCCCCGGACGGACTCCAGATCAGCCCTCCCAAGAGGTTTTAGGGCTTGGCGGCGGCTCCGTATCGTAAAACGCGATGATTTCTTCTCTGTGATTTTTTTCTCTCCGAAAGAAAATATATAGAGTTGGAGTTGGCGTCGGAGGGCATCTAGGGGGCCCATGAGGTAGGGGGCACGCCCTAGAGGGGGGGCGCCCCCACCCTTGTGGACAGGGTGTAGGCCCCCTGGTCTTCATCTTTGGCGAGGATTTTTTATTATTTCTTCTAAGATGTTCCATGGAGTTTCGGGTCATTCCGAGAATATTTGTTTTCTCCACATAAAACAAAACCATGGCAATTCTGCTGAAAACAGCGTCAGCCCAGGTTAGTTCCATTCAAATCATACAAGTTAGAGTCCAAAACTAGGGCAAAAGTGTTTGGAAAAGTAGATACGACGGAGACGTATCAACTCCCCCAAGCTTAAACCGTTGCTTGTCCTCAAGCAATTGAGTTGACAAACTGAAAGAAAGAAAAAAATCTTATACAAACTCTGTTTGCTCTTGTTGTTGTAACTATGTCAAGCCAGCATTCAAGTTTTCAGCATAGATCATAACTAACCACATTTGCAATAATTCTCAGGTCTCATAATTACTCATATCAATAGCATAATCAACTAGCAAGTCATAATAATAAATCTTGGATGACAACACTTTCTCAAAACAATCATAATATGATATAACAAGATGGTATCTCGCTAGCCCTTTCTGAGACCGCAAAACATAAATGCAAAGCACCTTTAAAGATGAAGGACTAACTAGACATTGTAATTCATGGTAAAAGAGATCCAATCATAGTCACATCCAATAGAGATTAATAGTGATGAATGCAAATGACAGTTGTGCTCTCCAGCTAGTGCTTTTTAATAAGAGGGTGATGACTCAACATAAAAGTAAATGGATAGGCCCTTCGCAGAGGGAAGCAGGGATTTGTAGAGGTGCCAGATCTCGGTTTTGCAATAGAGATAAATTGTATTTTGAGCGGTATACTTTCATTGTCAACGTAGCAACTAAGAGATGGCGATATCTTCCATGCTAAACACATTATAGGCGGTTCCCAAACAGAATGGTAAAGTTTATACTCCCCCTCCACCAACAAGCATCAATCCATGACTTGCTCGAAACAACGAGTGTCTCCAACATACATCAAGTCCCAGGGGGAGTTTTGTTTGCAATTAATTTTGATTTAGTTTGCATAAAGCATGGGACTGGGCATCCCGGTGACCAGCCATTTTCTCATGAGTGAGGAGCGGAGTCCACTCCTCTTGAGAATAACCCGCCTAACACGGAAGATAAGGATATCCATGGTTGTTACATGAGCTATTCGAGCATACAAAACAGAATGTTTATTTGAAGGTTTAGAGTTTGGGACATACAAATTTACTTGGAACGGCAGGTAGATACCGCATATAGGAAGGTATAGTGGACTCATCTGGAATAACTTTGGGGTTTAAGGGATTGGATGCACAAGCAGTATTCCCGCTTAGTACAAGTGAAGGCTAGCAAAAGACTGGGAAGCGACCAACTAGAGAGCGACAACGGCCATGTACATGCATTAAAATTAATAATCATCGGATGCAAGCATGAGTAGGATATAATCCACCATGAACATAAATATCGTGAAGGCTATGTTAATTTGTTTCAACTACATGCGTGAACATGTGCCAAGTCAAGTCACTTAAATCATTCAAAGGAGGATACCACCCCAACATACCACATCATAACCATCTCAATAGCATGTTGGCACACAAGGTAAATCATTATAACTCATAGCTAATCAAGCATGGCACAAGCAACTACGATCTCTTATTATCATTGCAAACATGTTTATTCATAATAAGCTGAATCGAGAACGAGGGGCTCGTCATATTTACAAAAACAAAAGAGGTCAAGTTCATACCAGCTTTTCTCATCTCAGTCAGTGCATCATATATCATCATAATTGCCTTTCACTTGCACGACCGAACGGTGTGAATAATAATAAGAGTGTACGTGCATTGGACTAAGCTGGAATCTGCGAGCATTCAATAAACAAGAGAAGACAAGGCAATATGGGCTCTGTTGTCACATAAACAATAATGCATATAAGAGCCACTTCAACAATTTAATTATGGTCTTCTCCTACTAACCCCCAAAGAAAAGAAAAGAAATAAAACTATTTACACGGGAAAGCTCCCAACAAGCAAAAGAAGAATGGGAAATATTTTTCGGTTTTCTTTTTAATTACTACTACAAGCATGGAAATTAAATTACTACTAATTTTTTTTGGGTTTTCTTAAGGTTTATTAAACACACAAGAAGAAAGCGTAAAAAGGAAAATAAACTAGCATGGATGATAAAGTGAAAGAGTATGAGCATCGACATCTAGCAATGAGTGTGTGTGAACATAAATGTAATGTCGGTGAGAAATATGTACTCCCCCAAGCTTAGGCTTTTGGCCTAAGTTGGTCTATGGCCACGGCTGGTCTAGCTGATATCCATAATAATAGTTGTATGAGTCGTACTGTGATGAGGAAGAAGAAGGCTCCGATTGCCACTGGCTGGCAATTATCTCCGGATCCCACTGGTAGTTAGACTGTCATGATGGATCAAATTGTGGTTCCAGTTCTGGCTCCTCGGCTAGTGCAGGGTTCCAGTAGGTGTGAATAGCCGTCAACGGAACAAGGTACGTGCCTACAGTCAAATCAAACAAAGAAAGAGCAGGCAGGATAATAGTCTCACGATGATGTTTGTTAAAGAACAATTGATATTTAAGCTCTCCTACCCTATTCTTAACAATAAAATCATGTGCCACCATACTTTTATGATCTAGATAAACACGGGGCAACACCTTTTCTTCCTTCTCAGCATGCCTAATAGGTATGTTAAAATGTGCGGCTAGGCGTGTAGCATAGATGCCTCCAAAGATAGGGCCTTTTGTACGGTTCATACTTAACCGTCTAGCAATAATACCGCCCATACTAAAATTGTTATCACTGTATAAACCATGGAGCAGAATAATTATATCAGGGATACTAAGGTTTCCACAGTTTCCGCGTCCAATTAAGCAACGACTAGCAAATAATGCAAAGTAACATAAAATAGGAAAATGTATGCTAGTGATTCGTGCATCGGAAACCTTGCTAGTTTCTCCTACAGTGATAGTATCAATAAACCCAACCACATCATCATGATGTGGTTCTTCTGTCTTTCCCTCAAAAGGGACTAAACAAATCCGACAAAAATCATAAAGTGACATCTCCTTATGCTCATCATATAAATGAAACTCCACCGTAGGTGGTGAGTTCCTAGAATGAAAATGAAAGTTTTGCACAAAGGTATTTGTGAGTAAGAGATACTGATCGCATTGGTCATGGAGGAAAGCGGTGAGGCCTGCATTGTGAGCCAATTCATGAAAATCTTCATAGATACCGGCTGCTCTCAAGAAATCATCAGAAGGCCATTCACACGCCCGAATCTCCGCGGTGCGCGGCAAATTATACTTAGGCTTCGGTGCATTTTCCTTCGAGCTTTGGCTCGATGAGCCCCTCAATAATCTCCTCATCATTTTTTGGAAAATTCTGAAATTTTTAGTAACATCAAAATAAAAGTAGACCAAACTCAATAATATTGATAGCAACTACTCCTACAAGTGCCTAGGGCCTATATCATGCATCAAAACTACTTTTGACCATATAAATTTGACATGCAAGCTCAAGAACAGGGTCACCTAAGCAGCAAAAATTTGCAATGAATAAAGCACTAGAACAAAAACTAATTGGACCAGTGGAGGAGTCACATACCAAGGAACAATCTCCCCAAGCAGTTTTGTGAGAGGTGCTTTGAGCAAGGAGATCGAAAATGACAGCAAAGAGGGCTGGAACCCGTGCTTGAGTTGGTTTTTCATGTTTGTGGGAGGAAGAAGAAGAGGATGGGTGCAGGAATAAGTGGAGGATGGCCACTGTGGGCCCACGAGGCAGGGGGCGCGCCCTAGAGGGGGGGCGCCCACCACCCTCGTGGCCAGGTGGCAGCTCCTCCCGTGGTAATTTTTGCACAGTAAAACCTCAAATATTCCCGAAAAATCATATTAAATTGGCATGTCATTCTGAGGACTTTTATTTTCGGGATATTTTTATATTGCACGGATAAGTCAGGAAACAGACAGAAAAATACTATTTTTACTTTATTTCTACTAATTAACAGAAAATATAGAGAGGGTACAGAAGGTTGTGCTTCTAGTTTCATCCATCTCATGCTCATCAAAAGGAATCCACTAACAAGGTTGATCAAGTCTTGTTACCAAACTCATTCCGATTAACATGGAACCAGAGAAATTTCGAATAACACTTAGGTTACCTCAACAGGGATATGCACATCCCCGATAATAAGTATATCATATTTCTTCTTGACAGTAGGAAGAGGAAATTCAAAACCTCCAAATATAATCGATGGAATTTTTTCGATAGAATTGATACTATGAACTTGAGGTTGTTTCCTCAGAAAGTGTACCGTATGCTCATTACCATTAACATGAAAAGTGACATTGCCTTTGTTGCAATCAATAATAGCCCCTGCAGTATTAAGAAAAGGTCTTCCAAGAATAATAGACATACTATCGTCCTTGGGAATATCAAGAATAACAAAGTCCGTTAAAATAGTAACGTTTGCAACCACAACAGGCACATCCTCACAAATACCGACCGGTATAGCAGTTGATTTATCAGCCATTTGCAAAGATATTTTGGTAGGTGTCAGCTTATTCAAGTCAAGTCTACGATATAAAGAGATAGGCATAACACTAACACCGGCTCCAAGATCACATAAAGTAGTTTTAATATAATTTCTTTTAATGGAGCAAGGTACAGTAGGTACTCCGGGATCTCCAAGTTTCTTTGGTATTCCACCCTTAAAAGTATAATTAGCAAGAATGGTGGAAATTTCAGCTTCCGGTATCTTTCTTTTATTAGTAATGATATCCTTCATATATTTAGCATAAGGATTTGTTTTGAGCACATCAGTTAATCGCATACGCAAAAAGATAGGCCTAATCATTTCAGCAAAGCGCTCAAAATCCTCATCATCCTTTTTCTTGGATGGTTTTGGAGGAAAAGGCATGGGTTTCTGAACCCAAGGTTCCCTTTCTTTACCATGTTTCCTAGCAACAAGGTCTCTTTTATCATAACGTTGATTCTTTGATTGTGGGTTATCAAGATCAACAGCAGGTTCAATTTCTACATCATTGTCATTACTAGGTTGAGCATCATCACGAACATCATCATTAATATTTTCATTAGGTTCATGTTCATTACCAGATTGTGTTTCAGCATCAGACATAGAGATACAATTTGTATTATCAGGTGGTTCAGCAATAGGTTCACTAGAAGTTTGCACAGTTCTATCATTTTTCTTTTTCTTCTTTTTAGAAGAACTAGGAACATCAATATTATTTCTCTGAGAATCTTGCTCGATTCTCTTAGGGTGGCCTTTAGGATACAAAGATTCCTGAGTCATTCTACCAGTTCTAGTAGCCACTCTAACAGCATAATCATTTTTCTTACTATTCATTCCATCAAGCACTTCTTTTTGAGCCTTAAGTACTTGTTCTACTTGCGTGGTAACCATAGAAGCATGTTTGCTAACAAGTTTAAGTTCACCTTTAATATTAGCCATATAACCACCCAAGCGTCTAATCATATAAGCATTTTCTTTTAATTGTCTACCCAAATAAGCATTGAAGTCGTCTTGCTTAAACATAAAGTTATCAAACTCATGCAAGCACTGACTAGCAATTTTAGTAGGAGGGACTTGAGCTTTATCATATCTATAGAGAGAATTTACCTTTACTACCTGTGTCGGGATATCGGGACTAGGAGGTTCTTCAGTGAATAAAGAATTAAGATCATATGTTTCTTCAACAGGCGGTATATTAAGACCATGTATTTCTACAATAGGAGGTAAATTCTTAACATCTTCAGTTTTAATACCTTTTTCTTTCATAGATTTCTTTGCCTCTTGCATATCTTCGGGACTGAGGAATAGAACACCTCTCTTCTTCGGAGTTGGTTTAGGAATAGACTCAGTAATTGGAGCAGGAGCTGGCTCAGGAGGTGCCCAATTATTTTCATTTGTCAACATATTATTCAGTAGAATTTCAGCTTCATCCGGTGTTCTTTCCCTGAAAAGAGAACCATCACAACTATCCAGGTAATCTCTGGAAGCATCGGTTAGTCCATTATAAAAGATATCAAGTATTTCGGGTTTCTTAAGAGGATGATCAGGCAAAGCATTAAGTAACTTGAGAAGCCTCCCCCAAGATTGTGGGAGACTCTCTTCTTTAACTTGCACAAAGTTGTATATTTCCCTCAAAGCAGCTTGTTTCTTATGAGTAGGGAAATATTTAGCAGAGAAGTAATAAATCATATCCTGGGGACTACGCACACAACCAGGATCAAGAGAGTTAAACCATATCTTAGCATCACCCTTTAATGAGAACAGAAATATTTTGAGTATATAGAAGTAACGCGATCTCTCATCATTAGTGAACAGGGCAGCTATATCATTTAACTTAGTAAGATGTGCCACAACAGTTTCAGATTCATAGCCATAAAACGGATCAGATTCAACCAAAGTAATTATATCAGGATCAACAGAGAATTCATAATCCTTATCAGGAACACAAATAGGTGAAGTGGCAAAAGCAGGGTCGGGTTTCATTTTATCTCTAAGTGATTCTTTGTTCCATTTAACTAATAACCTCTTAAGCTCATATCTATCCCTGCAAGCTAAAATAGTGGCAGAAGAATCCATATCAAAAAGATAGCCCTCCGGAATAAAAGGCATATTTTCATCATCACTTTCATCATCATATTTAGATTCAATATTTTCTTTTTCTCTAGCCCTAGCAATTTGTTCATCAATAAATTCACTAAGGGGCATAGTAGTATCAGGCATAGAAGCGGTTTCATCATAAGTATCATGCATAGCAGAAGTGGCATCATCAATAACATGCGACATATCAGAACGAATAGCAGAAGCAGGTGTAGGTGTCGCAAACTTACTCATAACAGAAGGTGAATCAAGTGCAGAGCTAGATGACAGTTTCTTACCTCCCCTCATAGTTGAGTGATAGATCTTGGTTTTTGGATCTCTCAAGTTCTTCATAATGATAAGCAGATATATATCCCAAGTGACTCAAAGAATAGAGCTATGCTCCCCGGCAACGGTGCCAGAAATTAGTCTTGATAACCCACAAGTATAGGGGATCGCAACAGCTTTCGAGGGTAGTGTATTCAACCCAAATTTATTGATTCGACACAAGGGGAGCCAAAGAATATTCTCAAGTATTAGCAGCTGAGTTGTCAATTCAACCACACCTGGAAACTTAGTATCGGCAACAAAGTGTTTAGTAGCAAAGTGACATGATAGTGGTGGTAGCGGCAACAAACGTAAAGACATCAAAAGTAATGTTTTTTTGGTATTTTGTAGTGATTGTAACAGTAGGAGTGGGAAAGTAAATAAGCGAGAACCAGTATATGGAAAACTCGTAGGCACCGGATCAGTGATGGATAATTATGCCGGATGTGGTTCATCATGTAACAGTCATAACATAGGGTGACACAGAACTAGCTCCAATTCGTCAATGTAATGTAGGCATGTATTTCGTATATAGTCATACGTTCTTATGGAAAAGAACTTGCATGACATCTTTTGTCCTACCCTCCCATGGCAGCGGGGTCCTGTTGGAAACTAAGGGATATTAAGGCCTCCTTTTAATAGAGAACCGGAACAAAGCATTAGCACATAGTGAATACATGAACTCCTCAAACTATGGTCCTCACCGGGAGTTGTCCCGATTATTGTCACTTCGGGGTTGCCGGATCATAACACATATTAGGTGACTATAGACTTGCAAGATAGGATCAATGTCAGTGTCAAAACTGGCGGATCTCGGGTAGGGGGCCCCGAACTATGGGTCTAGGCCGGATGGTAATAGGAGGCAAGGGACACGAAGTTTTACCCAGGTTCAGGCCCTCTCGATGGAGGTAAAACCCTACGTCCTGCTTGATTAATATTGATGATATGGGTAGTACAAGAGTAGATCTACCACGAGATCGGAGAGGCTAAACCCTAGAAGCTAGCCTATGGTATGATTGTTGTTGTGTATGTTGTCCTACGGACTAAAACCCTCCGGTTTATATAGACACCGGAGAGGGTTAGGGTTACACAAAGTCGGTTACAATGGTAGGAGATCTACATATCCGTATCGCCAAGCTTGCCTTGCACGCCAAGGAAAGTCCCTTCCGGACACGGGACGAAGTCTTCAATCTTGTATCTTCATAGTCCAGGAGTCCGGCTGAAGGTACAGTCCGGCCATCCGGACACCCCCTAATCCAAGACTCCCTCAGTAGCCCCTGAACCAGGCTTCAATGACGACGAGTCCGGCGCGCAGATTGTCTTCGGCATTGCATGGCGGGTTCCTCCTCCAAGTACTTCATAGAAGATTTTGAACACAAAGATAGTGTCCGGCTCTGCAAAATAAGTTTCCACATATTGCCATAGAGAGAATAATATTTACACAAATCTAATCTGCTGACGTATTCCGTAGTGCGACACACCACGGACAAGCCTTTATCCGAGTCGTTTCATTATCCCACCTCAGCGCGTCATGCTAGGCGGTTTCCTTGGCACGTCTTGTTAAAGCAGAGATCGTGTCCCCTTATTCCGGGATTCTCATCAATACGGGCGTGGGTAACCCAACCGTGCCATTGATTACGGCGCTTGGAGATAAGCGAGTTTTACCAGGCTGGTGGGGACACGTAGTTGCGTCCACCCATATAAGGGGATAAGGATCCACCTTTTCACCTACGCCTTCTTCATCCCTTGCTTATCCATACTCGCGCACTCGAGCTCCAGCGCCCAAGCCCGCACTCCCCACCTCAACCTTCTCCAGCCATGTCCGGAGCGGGAGGCAAGTGGATGGTCTCCTCCGTCATGGAGGGACACATCAAAACACTGAGGAAGGCCGGGTACTTGTCTAACGACATCGCGTACCGGCTTCCCGAAAAGGGGAAGCTCATCCCCACCCCTAGGCCCCATGAGAGGGTGGTGTTCCTCCCCCATTTCCTCCACGGACTGGGCTTCCCTCTCCACCCATTTGTCCGGGGGCTCATGTTCTACTATGTCCTAGATTTCCATGATTTGGCCCCAAACTTTGTCCTCAGCATCTCGGAGTTTATCATCGTGTGCGAGGCTTTCCTCCGCATCCGCCCCCATTTCGGCCTATGGCTCAAGACTTTCAATGTCAAGCCAAAGGTGGTGCACGGCAACTAGGCGGAGTGCGGAGGCGCCATGATGGGCAAGATGCCCAACGTCCTATGGCTCGAGGGCTCCTTTGTGGAGACCCTGAAGGGGTGGCAATCGGGGTGGTTTTACATCACCGAGCCACGCGACCCCGAATGGGTCGCAGCCCCCGAGTTCCGGTCCGGACCCCCAACGCGGCTCACGTCCTGGAAAGAGGCAGGCCTGTCGTGGGGCAGCAAAAGAGAGGTGACCGGACTGCAAACATGCATCCAATCCCTGGTGGACAAGCAGCTCAAGCTCGTCAACGTAGTCTAGGTTATGCTCATCCGCCTGAGCCTCCCATGTCAACAACGGGCCTTCAATCTGTGGGAGTTCAACCCGGCGCAGCACCGAACTCTGAGCAGGCTCTTCGACACGACATACGAAGATGCCTGGAAGGTGCTTTTCAAAGCTGCCGAGGCTCCCGCATCCGCTACCGAGGATCGCGGATTCGGCGTGCAGCGTCATGCTAGCGCGGTAAGTTTTTTCTACCTTTTACAGGGTATTAGTTTTTCATAGTTTAACTCTGTGCGGGATCTAAGCCCCCTTACCTTTGACAGGATTGGCAGGCGAAGTCCAGACAGATCGACTGTCCGGCACCTTTGCCCGAAGACCCAGCCGATGCCCGCTTGGCGAAGCTGCTGGTTCCGGCACCCTACGTGGTGCCGGAGAAGAAGGCCACGAAGAAGGCCACGGGGACTCGAAAGAGTGCCCGGCGCCCGAAGGTGTCGGATTCATCATCTGACGACTCCAAGACGCATTCCTCCCAAGAAGATGAGGAGGAGGAAGAAGAGACCTCTCCCCCTCCAGCGGGGGAAGGGAAGAAAAGGAAGGCCGCCCCAACTGGGGAGGCCGAAGGGTCCAAGAAGGGGAGAACCCTTCCTCCGGACTACTCCACCAACGCCGACGACGGCGAAGAGGAGTGTCCGCCCAGGGCCAAGCCCCTGGCAAAATCATAAGTATCCGGATACCAGAGTGATTCATAGTATTCCTTTATTACACAGCTTTCCCTTATGTCGAATATGATTGTACAGACCCCCCAAGGCCGGGCTCGACGAGTCGTCGAGCGCCTCTCTGGATTCGTCGGACGTGAATTCACTTTCGCCCGCTACCTCCCCCCACCCTACGGACGACGCCGAGGTGCTGTCCCAACAGGTTCCAAGCCAGGAGGAGGTGGTCCTGGAGGCGCCGCAAGGCGACCTCCCGGACTCCAGAAGTAAAGGGGATAACATCCCCCAGGGCTCCAAGTCCGGCCCCATGCCGCACACCGCTCCGAAACCTTCAAAGGTTCCAGAGTCCGGCGGGGGACCTCCTTCCAAGAGGAGCAAGCCCACCGTGCCGGTGACCTCCGTCCAACCGGAGGTGCCGAACAATCTGTTGGAGGCGCTCCAAGGCGCCTCCATTGACGAGGAGCACCGAACCATTATGAGTGCGGTGGTCTAGAAGGTTCAGTCCGCCAAGAGCGGACTGACTGAAGCTTGTACTAGCCTTTTAATAGGCTTTGAGGTAAGTAAAGAGTGTGTATATAATATTACCGCATAGACAGTAGCCCCTGACGCTCTGTTTGGCGTTCGGGAAGAAAAGCCGAATAGAGGATCAAATAAAATTCGCAGGAGTCTAACAAAAAGGAGTCAATATGCGTATGCAGGCTTCTCTGCTTGCGTCCGCCGCACTGACTGCGGAAGTGGACACGCTAAAGCAGAACCTCGAGCGGTCCGAGCAAGAGCTCGAGCGTTCCAAGAAGCAGCTCGAGGAAAATGAAGGTAATAAATACCTTGTTTAAATATATATATATATAAAGGTGCAATTGCAAAAAATGACAGGATTATCGTGGCTATTGTAGGGGCCACGTCTGAGGTGGCGGCCCTTAAGCAAGCGCTGGTCGAGGCCGAGAAGAGGGCGGCCACGGAGCGCACCGAGCGGGAGAAGTACGAGGCCCAGGTTGGCAAGGTGCGGCAAGAGCTCCAGGTTCTCATGAAAAAACATGAGAGTTTGGAGCTTGACTCAAAGACGCGAGCGTCCGAGCTCGCGGCGGCTATTGAAAATGCCAAGTCTGCCAAGGCCGAATCCTAGAAGACCCTCCAGGAGTTGGATGAGGTGAAGAAGATAGCGGCGGGTAAGGCATTCTTTATGCAAAGCAAACACATAAACGTGAGTTACTTGTTACTTACCCGAATCCGGAGCTCTCCAGGAGCGTTCACAGATCTTCCCCGGAGTGTGTTTGATGCCGCCGCATTCTATCGAGCCGAGGAGGTCAGCTCGACAGAGAAGGTGTTCTGGTCTCAGTATGCTGAGGCCGGACACCCCGTGCCCCTGAGCGACCAGCTGAAGCATCTGGTCGAGCTCCACAAGGCGGCCGAACAGGCCATGAGGGGCCTCATAGTTTGGCTGTGGCCTGGAGAGGCTCTGCCTGGGAGCTATTTCAGGCTGGTGTGGCGGCTGGTGGAGGCCTGTCCAAGGATCGAAGTCATCAAGTGCTCCGTCTGCATTGAAGGTGCCCGTAGGGCCCTTGCCCGTGCCAAGGTGCACTGGGGCAAGCTGGATGCTGAGAAGCTTGTGAAGGACGGGCCACCGCCGGGGAAAGAGCATCGCAAGCCCGAGAATTATTATAAGGATGTTCTGAAGGGTGTCTGCCTTGTGGCGGATGAATGTTCTAGGGATGTAATTTTTGAGTGAAACTTGCTCATTTTGTCCTGTGCGCTGAAAACTTGTTCATATGCGCTAAGCAATGCTGTTGGAATTTAAAATATTACCTTTTGTGCGGCTGTTTATCAATTCTGAGAGATGGCGAGTTGTCGGCTTCTGCCCCCGTGCCGCTAGTGCTGGGGTGTTCGGGGATAAACCTGAGCGCTTTTTTCCCCATGTTTGGGTCCTTCGAGGGAGGCGCTCAGCCCAACGAACAAGGCAATCGGACTATAATGCGTGAACACTCTCACTTAGACATATAATTCTATAATTTTAAATTTCGGCGAAGCCCCTGGTATTCGGAAGACCGAGTTCGGGGCGCTATCCACGCCTTGGCCGGACAGAGCCGACTCCTCGCTCTAAGCGGCATAAGTCTTTAGGGACTCGAAAAACCTCTCGAACAGCGACCAGCTCTCGCTTCATCATGACAGTCAGTTTTAGCTTTCTCCACTGAGGTGCTCGACCCAGCTCAACTGGGGCACAATCGCAGTGGTTCTCCTAGTGCTACCTTAGCCGATATAGCGGAATGTAAGGCACCAAAACATAGGAGCCGGGCAAACCCAACTATTGACCCAAGACATGATTCGGAGCCGATGCATATAATGCTATAAGTTCGGGGTGCCGCACTTGTTAAATTTTTCGGACTTCTCACACCATATTGAGGGGTACTAAAGCCCCTAGCGTATTTTGGCCATACCAAAGTGTACGGGTGCAACATGTCGTTAAGGAACATATATAAAAAAAGTAATGCAAAAAATAGACAAAAGCTATGCATTGTTTATTAAAGAGGGATGCGATCAAAGCAGAACGATACAAATAATGTGATAAGCAAAAGGTTGGACTATTTAACATGTCCGTTCCAGGGGCAAGCTGCGGAATAGAATGTGAAACAGGTATACTGCTCATGATAGAGACCACCTGGGAGTTCCGTAATGCGGCGTGGCCTGTCTGCTTCCCTGGTTCTTGCATCGTTTGTGCGGCAATTGAACTGCCGAACAGGCCTTCCGAAGAATGGAGTCCTGAAAGTAAGAGAAAATTAAAAAATCGGCAGCCCCTGGTACGGTTTAAGCCGTGCTTCGGGCGTGCTGTGATGGTGCCCCTCCCCCTGTACCCATGGTATTTCTAGAGCGTAGTTATGTATGCGAAGCACTGGCATCACCTTTTTGCTAGGGCTGGGTTTGGGGCTGCATTGCTACGCCTGCTCGGATCGTGCCAGGTGGTCTTGTTGTAGGTTACTCCGGGCACGCTTGACGGTGTCCGGTCGTTTAATGGCCGGACTGGAGAACTGCCTGGAGAGGCTGCTTTGTACTTCTGCTGCAAGGGCCGCCGTGTGCTCCTCCATTCGGAGGGAGCGTTCGGTGTTTCCATTGACCGTAATTACTCCTCGAGGGCCTGGCATTTTGAGCTTAAGGTATGCGTAGTGCGGTACCGCATTGAACTTGGCGAATGCGGTTCGCCCGAGCAGTGCGTGATAGCCACTGCGGAATGGGACTATGTCGAAGATTAACTCCTCGCTTCGGAAATTATCCGGAGATCCGAAGACCACTTCAAGTGTGACTGAGCCTGTACAGTTGGCCTCTACACCTGGTATTACGCCTTTAAAGGTCGTTTTGGTGGGCTTAATCCTCGAGGGATCTATGCCCATTTTCCGCACTGTATCCTGGTAAAGCAGGTTCAGGCGACTGCCGCCATCCATAAGGACTCTAGTGAGATGAAATCCGTCAATAATTGGGTCTTGAACCAATGCGGCGAATCCGCCATGACGGATGCTAGTGGGATGGTCCCTTCGATCAAAGGTGATCGGGCAGGAGGACCATGGGTTGAACTTTGGGGCGACTGGCTCTACCGCGTATACGTCCCTTAACGCGCGCTTCCGCTCCCTCTTGGGGACGTGGGTTTCGTATATCATGTTCACCGTCCGCACTTGTGGGGGAAAACCCTTCTGTCCACTGTTGTTCGGCGGCCGGGGCTCTTTGTCGTCATCGCTATGCAGCCCCTTGTCTTCGTTTTCGGCATTTAACTTGCCTGCCTGCTTGAACACCCAACAATCCCTGTTGGTGTGATTGGCCGGCTTGTCGGGGGTGCCATGTATCTGGCACAAGCCGTCGAGTATTCGGTTCAAACTGGACGGGCCCCTAGGATTCCTTTTGAATGGGTTTTTCCGCTGACCGGATTTAGAGCCTCTGAATCCGGCATTAACTGCCGTATCCTCAGCATTGTCGCCGTTAATGCGGCGCTTCTGCTTGTTGCGACACGACCTGCCACTACTATCCCTGGTATCCGAATTACCAGGGTTCTTGGTCATATTGTTGCCACGAGCAAGCCAGCTGTCTTCTCCCACGCAAAAGCGGGTCATGAGTGTCGTGAGTGCTGCCATAGACTTCGGCTTTTCCTGTCCAAGGTGCCGGGCAAGCCACCCGTCATGGATATTGTGCTTGAAGGCTGCTAGGGCCTCAGCGTCCGGACAGTCGACTATTTGATTTTTCTTTGTTAGGAACCGTGTCCAGAATTGCCTGGCCGATTCCTCTGGCTACTGAATTTCGTGACTTAGGTCATCGGCGTCTGGGGGTCGCACATAAGTGCCCTGGAAATTGTCGAGGAATGCGGCTTCCAGGTCCTCCCAACAACTGATTGATCCTGTTGGCAAGCTGTTAAGCCAATGCCAAGCTGGTCCTTTAAGCTTGAGTGGGAGGTATTTGATGGCGTGGAAATCATCGCCGCGGGCCATGTGGATATGAAGGAGATAATCCTCGATCCATACCGCAGGATCTGTTGTGCCATCATATGATTCGATGTTTACGGGTTTGAAACCCTTGGGGATTTGATGATCCATTACTTTGTCTGTGAAGCATAGTGGGTGTGCGGCACCTCTGTACTGGGCTATGTCACGACATAGCTCCAATGAGCTTTGTCTGCTGTGTTCGGCCCTGCCGAATTTGTGGCCGGCGTGACGGTTACCATCTCGAGTCGTGGTGCGCCCACGCGATCCGTAGATCGATCTTGTTTGCCTTGCCTTGTCCTCCAACATATCTCGCAAGTCCGGCGCATTTTCCCGTGCCTTGGTACAGGGTGCGGCTTGAGTGGAGGGCCGAGAGGCCTCTCTGTCGCGGCCACGAGGTGGCCGATCGGCCGTATCGAGTGCAGGTGATGTAGGTTTAAGTGCTTCCTCCTCTAATCGGGGTAGCAACCTGTGCTTTGGGTAGCTCTTGGAGGGGCGTTCGAGTTTATGCTCTTCGGCCGCAAGGACTTCAGTCCATCTGTCGACTAGCAAATCTTGATCAGCTCTAAGCGGTTGCTGTTTTTTCTTGAGGCTTCTTGCCGTGGCCATAAGCCTGCGTTGAAAAAGCTCTTGCTCGACGGTATCCTATGGCACGACAAATTCGTCATCGTCGAGGCTTGCCTCGTCTTCGGAGGGAGGCATATAATTATCATCCTCGACCTCTCTGTCTGCCGCTCTCTCATGAGGGCTGGTTTCTCCATCCTCCTGTGCTAAATCTTGCTGGAGGGGGCTTTCTTCGGCACTTTCAGGAGCATTATTATCTCCCGTGCTGGAATCACCGTATTTGTTTTGGCGGGATTTTGAGCGGTGCCGCTTACGCCGGCGCTTAGGCTCTTTCTTGGAGGGGTCATCCTCCGCTGTTCCATCGCCATCTCCTTCTTTTGGGGTGTCCACCATGTATATGTCATATGACGAGGTGGCTTTCCAGGGCCTGATAGGCGCTGGTTCTTCATCGTCTCCTTCATCGACGTCCATACCGTCGATGTCTTCGGAGTCAAAGTCGAGCATGTCGGTTAAATCGTCGATAGTGGCTACAAAGTGGGTGGTGGGTGGGCTTTGAATTTCTTCATCGTCCGTACCCCAACCTTGCTGACCGTAGTCCGGCCAGGGCTCTCCTGATAAAGAGAGAGACTCCAGTGTCTTCAGAATATCGGCGAAAGGCGAGTGCTCAAAGATGTCCGCGGCAGTAAACTACATGATCGTTGCCCAATCGGATTCGATCGGCAGGGGCGCGGAGGGTTCAGAGTCCGGAGAGGAGTCCGGCTCCTTGGAGTCACGAGTATCGCGGAGTGCGGGGCTGGTGTTCGGCTCAATCGCCGTTGGGATCGCAGCCCCCGAGGCGGCGTCCAACCGCCCGTCCTCGATCGGCTCAGTTGGCTCCGAATTAAGGGTCGAAGCCGATGCGGGTGCGGCCTCCAGGGCACTGTTCGACGGCAGAGCTAGATCATGCTCGTCGGGACAGTGCGGCGCACTCGGCAGTGGCTCGAATCCGTCGAAGATCAAGTCCCCGCGGATGTCAGCTGTGTAGTTTAAACTTCCAAATCTGACCTGACGGCCAGGGGCGTAGCTTTCGATCTGCTCCAGATGGCCAAATGAATTGGCCCACAATGCGAAGCCGCCGAAGACGAAGATCTGTCTGAGGAAGAAGGTCTCAACCTGGACTGCATCGCTATTGATGATCATAGGAGCCATCGAGCCTGACGGTGACGACACAGAGGAACTCTCAATGAAAGCACCAATGTCGGTGTCAAAACCGGCGGATCTCGGGTAGGGGGTCCCGAACTGTGCGTCTAGGCCGGATGGTAATAGGAGGCAAGGGACATGAAGTTTTACCCAGGTTCGGGCCCTCTCGATGGAGGTAAAACCCTACGTCCTGCTTGATTAATATTGATGATATGGGTAGTACAAGAGTAGATCTACCACGAGATCGGAGAGGCTAAACCCTAGAAGCTAGCCTATGGTATGATTGTTGTTGTGTATGTTGTCCTACGGATTAAACCCTCCGGTTTATATACACACTGGAGAGGGTTAGGGTTACACAAAGTCAGTTACAATGGTAGGAGATCTACATACCCGTATTGCGAAGCTTGCCTTCCACGCCAAGGAAAGTCCCTTCCGGACACGGGACGAAGTCTTCAATCTTGTATCTTCATAGTCCAGGAGTCCGGCTGAAGGTATAGTCCCGCCATCCGGACACCCCCTAATCCAGGACTCCCTCAATCAAGAACTCACATATAATCATGAAAACATAATAGGTTCAGATCTGAAATCATGGCACTTGGGCCCTAGTGACAAGCATTAAGCATAGCAAAGTCATAGCAACATCAATCTCAGAACATAATGGATACTAGGGATCAAACCCTAACAAAACTAACTCGATTACATGATAAATCTCATCCAACCCATCACCGTCCAGCAAGCCTATGATGGAATTACTCACGCACGGCGGTGAGCATCATGAAATTGGTGATGGAGGATGGTTGATGATGACGACGGCGACGAATCCCCCTCTCCGGAGCCCTGGACGGACTCCAGATCAGCCCTCCCGAGAGGTTTTAGGGCTTGGCGGCGGCTCCGTATCGTAAAATGCGATTGTCGGTGTCAAAACCGGCGGATCTCGGGTAGGGGGTCCCGAACTGTGCGTCTAAGGCGGATGGTAACAGGAGGCAGGGGACACAATGTTTTTCCTAGGTTCGGGCCCTCTCGATGGAGGTAAAACCCTACGTCCTGCTTGATTAATATTGATGATATGGGTAGTACAAGAGTAGATCTACCACGAGATCAGAGAGGCTAAACCCTAGAAGCTAGCCTATGGTATGATTGTATGTTGTCCTACGGACTAAAACCTCTCCAGTTTATATAGACACCGGAGAGGTTAGGGTTACACAAGGTCAGTTACAAAGGAGGAGATATACATATCTGTATTGCCTAGCTTGCCTTCCACGCCAAGTAGAGTCCCATCCGAATACGAGACGAAGTCTTCAATCTTGTATCTTCATAGTCTAACAGTCCGGCCGAAAGATATAGTCCGGCTGTCCGGAGACCCCCTAATCCAGGACTCCCTCAGTAGCCCCCGAACTAGGATTCAATGACGACGAGTCCGGTGCGCAGTATTGTCTTCGGCATTGCAAGGCGGGTTCTTCTCCAATTTCCATGTGTTTGTAAATAGTATCCGGCCCCATAAATGTTGATCCTCTTGGCTTCTGTGGCCAATAAGGGCAATCTCTCATGCATCGAACGAATACGAGGCGCCAGGGCATTTTTACATTCGCCCCCCTAGCCAGATAAATTGTCTATTAAAGGGATTGGGATTCTTAGATCCGATCCACACCATCCTCCCCTCAGCGAGAATCCATCAGAGTGCATTTCGGAAAGATCCATTCCAGCATGGCCAACCTCCGCAGCTCCTCCTCCCGCCCCCGTAGCCCTAAGCTTGGTGATTGGGAGAGGTGTTCAGTCCCACACAGTCGATTGGTCGAACTGCAGACCAAAGGATTTCTTCCTCCGGCATATATGGTGCCCGTTCGAGCCGGGCTCGCCACCTACAATGGCGGGGAGCAAGCGGAGAACTTTCCCTGTCCCTCCATGGGGGAACGGGTTTGCCTTGTTCCTTACTTACTAAGGGGACTCGGATGTCCAATTCATCCGTTCCTTCGTGGGCTCCTGGAGTTCAACGGCCTCCAACTACACAATCTCACCCCTGCCTCCATTCTACACATCGCCGGCTACGTTGCTCTCTGTGAGTTGTTCCTGGGCTGCGAGGCTGACTTCGAGCTGTGGAAAAGGCTATTTTGCCTCGTCCCTCGCACACAGAGGGAATCACTTTATCAAGTGGGCGGAGCCAAAGTATGGCGCATCGCCGATACGGATATCTGTCCGGTACCCCCAAGAAGTCGTCCGAAGACTGGCCTTCATAATGGTTTTATATGGAGGACGTCCCCCTTCCGGACCCTGTTCGGCGGGGTCTTCCTGAGTTCAACAATGCTCCTCTGAAGAAGCGCCAAAGTTGGCGCCCACGGAGCCCCCAGGTGGAAGACGACAGAGAAGTCTTCTATCTGATGAACCGGATTAAGGCACTGGCTTAGTCAGGATTGACAATAACCGAAGTTATGTCGATTTGCATAATGCGGGGAGTGCAACCACTTCAATACCGTGGGCACCCCTTCTGGTGATTCAACGGGGAGGATGGCGCCACCCGCTATGGGCATAAGGGTCCGGGCGATGCTGCCGCATTAGCCAAAATTCTGTCCGAACTGTTCAAGGGAGAGGAGGAGGAGGAGTTCACTCGCATCAAGCCACGGGACGGATTCTCCATGTACAGTCCTCCAAGCTGGGTAAGCTATATCCCCTTACTTCCATTTTCCCGCATTTTTCATTGTAAGTATTCACCTTGCCAATTTCCGGCAGGAACTGTGAAAGGCCATAAAGGAGGTTAGCAACCCTTCTCCACAATCGGAGAACCCTGACCAGGCCCTTGACTCCGGACTCGAAGAAGATCCGGTTATCTCCGTGGAGCTCATAAACCGGCAGCTCTATCAGTTAAGCTGCGACGATGCCATGGTGGCCATTACGGCCGACTATCCCGGACTGCTCCCTGCATCGCACGTAAGAAAAACCGAAAAGTCCCAACTCAAAAAAGTAGGATCCCCTTTTAGACACTTCACCCACCATATTCACATGGCCTTTTTTACAAGGAAGGCATTCGGGATGCCCTGCAGCAACACGCCAACAGGAGGCACCGAGGCCGGGTAGGCCAAAAAGGAAGGCGGTCAGGACGGGGACGCCGGCGCAAAGGTACAACGAACCACGCTCTGTGGTTGTCGTCTTTCTCAAAAGGTAATGACGCCCGTGTTTCTTTAACAGAAAAAACGCTTGCCGGAATATGTTCGGCGATGCTGCCGATCACGCTTCCACCAGTCGGGCACCAGGACTGGACACAGAGGCAGAAGCCGATATGGGGCAGGTGCCGGATAATCCCCCTATAGAGGATGCGGATAGGTTATCCGCTACAAACTCAGAAGTGGAAAGCGCCATGAATCATAGGCGTCGCCGTGCCGTACTCCGTGACGCTTGTTTCTCACCAGAGGCGTTTGATGCCTTCAATTCTGGAGAGGCGTACCTCCGTGCCGCTCAAGATGGTCTAGCCAGAGCCATGGATCAGTATGTAAAGGATGTATGGGTGAGTGAATCTGATGATTTATATGTATCAGTAGCCCCTGAGACTTGAAACAGTTAGTAGAACTGATTTAAGGATCATCTTTATTGTGCAGGTTCTTACAGAGAAGAATACAAGGCTGTCCCAGGAGCTGGAGGAATGCAAGACCCAACTGCGGGCCGCTATTGCCGCATTCCAGGAACAGAAAAAGCCTCCCGCTGGTAACATTTTAAAGAATGATGGTTAACATATAGTGCACGGCGTGGCTGCAGATCTAACAATAGATTGTGCAGATGAATCTGGAGAAAATCCGGGGGACCAGCATGTTATGCGGCTGCTAGAAGCTGGCAAACGCGTGCTGACTGAAGTTAGGCGGGAGAAAAACAATCTCCAAGACGCCAATATAAAGCTGAACGTGGAACTAAAAGACGTTCGGGGCCAGCTTGCAGACTCCGAGAAGGAGAATAAGAGGCTTCGACGCGGCATTTTCAGTAAGTGCTTGAACGAATCCTTTAAAGGTATTCGGCGAAGAAGCCGACTAACAGCGTTATGTCTGTAGGTATGCTGACGGGTCATCCCGCAGAGGAAATGCCCGGGTCTGCGGGTGATCATCTGTCCGAGATGTCACATCTGCACGAACAAGTTCGGCAGGTGATGCAGGGTGTTGCCCAGGCCTTGTGGTTGTCCATCTCCCTGCCAGAGGGCGTTGCGGAGCTTGCGGAGAAGCTCAAAGGAGCGCGGCGGCGCTTCTGATTATGGAAGATATCAGCCTGCCGACAGGGTTCCAGAGAAGCCTGGGCCATGGTGAAGACGCGGTATACCAAAGCAGACCTAAATCACATGGCCGAGGTCGGACCTGTGGGGCCCGACGGAAAAGAGATCCCCGTTAGCTTAGTTTATGGGCAAGTAGAATTAGCCGCAAAGTATTACCAACAGGATTGTAAGCTAGACCGCCTGTTGGATGGTATAGAAGAAGAATTTAGTCAGTCTGCAGGACTATGTAATTGAAGTGACATGTATAATGCCTTCTAGCCGGAGTGTAGATCATTTGTCGTTGCGGACCTTTTCGCTTCAACCTCCGGGCCCAATAGTCCGGAGTGTATCCGAATACCCGCTCAGTTATATAAGAACTGGGGTACACGTGGAGACTAGGCGTAGGGGTGATTAGTGCTTTATCAGACAAGTGCCCAACTAGTTATGTTATATTACATGGGTAGTAAGAAACATCTTCCAGGGAGAATAGTTCCGTTAAGGGTTCCTTTCCCTGGGCAAGCATGCCCTAAAGTGCATGTCCGGACTGCAATAGGAAACGCGGGAAAACATCTGGGGGCAGATATCAAAAATAAAAATCATCTTTTGTTCACCGACTGAATATTCCCTTAAGAACGCTAGCTTTCGGCTTCACCCAGTTTGAGGTACACATCCGGCTGACCCGGCAGTAACAATCGCAGAGGTGCTCCCCTTATGCCCTAGCCGAATTAACGGGAACATAGGGCATAAATACAAGAGCCAGGCAACCCAGCTTGGCCAAAACTTAAGTCATATTGATGCATATAATGGTGAAAGAAGGTATATGCGGAAGTATAACACATGTGTTGGGCATGAAGCCCGGATAAATAATTTAAGCTTCCGTGAAAGAAGCCCCGGATATTAAGAGTGCGGCTAACGCCTCTGTAATGTGCAAATAAGGCACAAGGTGACCGTTGAAGGCCTAGAGAAATAAGGAAAGAAAGAAAGGAAAACAAGACAGATAATGTATTTGTGAAAAATGGACAAAGGGAGGGGACTAACATAGAATCTGGTGCTAGGCGTAGAATCTTCGGAGCCTGGCCGCGTTCCATGGGTTCGGCTCGAGTCGACTAGTCGATGCATCCCGCAGTCGGTATGCTCCACCGGTCAGAACTTGGTCAATAATGAAGGGACCTTCCCATTTGGGCTCGAGCTTGTTCTTTTTCTTATCCAGCAGGCGTAGAACTAGTTCGCCAATGTTATAAGTTTTGGCCCATACTTCTCTGCTTTGGTATCTGCGAGCCTGTTGCTGATAAAATGCGGAACGGGCTTTGGCTACATCGCGCTCGTCCTCCAAGGTGTCCAGACTGTCCTGTCGATCGAGCTCGGCTTCTCTTTCCTCGTACAAGCGCACTCTAGGTGAGTCATGAATTATGCCACAGGGCAAGACTGCCTCTGTGCCGTACACCATAAAGAAGGGTGTATATCCGGTACAATGATTTGGCATGGTCCGCAGCCCCCAGAGTACGGAGTCGAGCTCCTATACCCAGTGCGTGTTAGACTCCATTAAAGAGCGCACTAATCTAGGTTTAATGCCGCTCATTATAAGACCATTCGCTCGCTCGACTCGACCGTTGGTTTGTGGGTGATAGACTGAGGCATAATCGAGCTTGATGCCCATTTTGCTGCACCAGAGTTTTACCTCGTCGGCCATGAAGTTCATGCCATTATCAGTGATGATGCTGTCGGGGACGACATAATGGTGTACAACCCTAGATATGAAATCTATCACCGGTCCGGATTCGGCTATTTTAACCGGTTTGGCTTCTATCCATTTGGTGAATTTATCCACCATGACCAATAAGTATTTTTTTTCTTGTGGATTCCCCCTTTAAGGGGTCCAACCATGTCAAGCCCCCAGACCGCAAAGGGCCATGTAATGGGGATTGTTTGGAGGGCGGTGGGCGGCATGTGGCTTTGATTTGCAAAGAGCTGGCAACCGGCGCAACGTTGGACCAAGTCCTGTGCATCTGCCAGGGCCGTTGGCCAATAGAATCCTGTATGTAAGGCCTTGCTTACAAGAGCCCGGGCTGCGGCGTGATGACCGCCGAGTCCGGCGTGGATTTCTGCCAAAAGATTCCGTCCTTCCTCTTCGGAGATGCACCTTTGAAGGACTCCGGTAGTGCTTTTTTGTACAATTCTCCCTCAAGGACCCTGTAGGCCTTGGATTGCCGCACTATGCAGCGTGCCTCATTTTGGTCCTCCGGGAGTTCCTGTCTAGTTAGGTAGGCCAGGAATGGTTCTGTCCACGGGGCAATAATGGCTATTATTTCGTGGGCTGAAGGTGTTATTTTGGTGGCGGAGCCTCCGATTGTGTCAAAGAGTTCGGTTTCGGGTATTTTGGTCGAGTCCGGACTGTTGTTACCGGTGTCCCCTTCCCATAGTATGGATGGCCTGAAAAGCCTTTCCAAAAATATGTTGGGGGGACCGCGTCGCGTTTTGCGCCGATGCGGGCGAGGATATCCGCCGTCTGATTGTTTTCCCGAGCCACATGGTGAAATTCGAGCCCCTCGAACCGAGCTGACATTTTTAGGATGGCGTTTCGATAGGACGCCATTTTCGGATCCTTGGCGTCAAAATCTCTGTTTATTTGGGATATTGCGAGGTTTGAATCCCCACGCACCTCCAGGCGTTGAATGCCCATGGAGACTGCCATCCGAAGACCATGCAACAGAGCTTCGTATTCGGCTGCATTGTTAGAGTCCGTATACAATATTTGCAGTATGTACCGAACGGTATCTCCGGCTGGGGACGTCAGGACAACGCCAGCCCCTAGACCGGCCAGCATTTTAGAACCGTCGAAGTGCATGATCCAATTGGAGTAAGCGCCGTACTCTTTAGGGAGTTCGGCCTCCGTCCATTCGGCGACGAAGTCGGCCAGTACTTGTGATTTAATGGCTCGGCGAGGTTTGTATGTTATGTCGAATGGGAGGAGCTCAATGGCCCATTTGGCAATCCGGCCCGTAGCGTCGCGGTTGTTGATAATATCATTAAGTGTCACTTCCGAGGCTAGTGTAATCGAACACTCTTGAAAGTAGTGTCACGGTTTCCGCGATGCCATGAATACCGCATATGCTATCTTTTGGTAATGCGGGTACCATGATTTGCATGGAGTGAGGACGGTGGATACATAGTATACCGGCTTTTGAAGAGGGAATTTTTGTCCGTCCGCTTCCCGTTCGAGAACGAGCACCGCGCTTACAACTTGATGAGTTGCCGCAATGTACAACAGCATTGGTTCGCTGATGTTTGGCACGGCCAGGATCGAGTTGGTTGCCAGAATGGCCTTTATTTCTTCCAATCCGGTTGTGGCTGCGTCCGTCCACTCGAAGTGTTCGGTGCACCGAAGGAGGCGATAAAGGGGTAAAGCCTTTTCTCCTAAGTGGGAGATAAAGCAGCTTAGAGCCGCCACGCATCTAGTTAACTTCTGGATTTGTTTGAGGTCTGTTGGGGTAGCCAATTGTGACAAAGCTCGGATTTTGGCTGGATTAGCTTCAATACCTCTACTGGAGACAATGAATCCCAGGAGCTTTCCGGCTGGTACACAGAAAACGCATTTTTCCGGATTGAGCTTGATGTCATATGTTCGGAGGTTGTCGAATGTGAGCCTCAAGTCGTCTATCAAAGAGTCGACGTGTTTGGTTTTGATGACCACATCGTCTACATATGCCTCTACTCTTTTGCCAATTTGTTTCTCCAAACATGTCTGAATCATGCGTTGATATGTTGTGCCGGCATTTTTGAGCCCAAAAGGCATTGTGTTGAAACAGAAGGGACCGTATGGTGTGATGAATGCCGTTGCGGCTTGGTCGGACTCCGCCATCTTGATTTGGTGGTAACCGGAGTATGCGTCGAGGAAACACAATGACTCGTTGTCGGTGTCAAAACCGGCGGATCTCGGGTAGGGGGTCCCGAACTATGCGTCTAGGCCGGATGGTAACAGGAGGCAAGGGACACGAAGTTTTACCCAGGTTCGGGCCCTCTTGATGGAGGTAAAACCCTACATCCTACTTTAGTAATATTGATGATATGGGTATTACAAGAGTAGATCTACCACGAGATCAGAGAGGCTAAACCCTAGAAGCTAGCCTATGGTATGATTGTATGTTGTGATTGTTGTCCTACGGACTAAAACCCTTCGGTTTATATAGACACCGGAGAGTGTTAGGGTTACACAAGGTCGTTTACAAAGGAGGAGATATCCATATACGCATTGCCTAGCTTGCCTTCCACGCCAAGTAGAGTCCCATCCGGACACGAGACGAAGTCTTCAATCTTGTATCTTCATAGTCTAATAGTCCGGCCAATGGAGATAGTCCGGCTATCCGGAGACCCCTAATCCAGGACTACCTCAGTAGCCCCCGAACCAGGCTTCAATGACGACGAGTCCGGCACGCAGTATTATCTTCAGCATTGCAAGACGGGTTCCTCTCCAAATTCTGTGTACCTGTCGAAATAATGTCTGGTTCCTTGTGACGGTTTGTACTCCTTGGCTTCTACGCCCAATAATGGCCAGTTTCCACGTGTCGAGCGAATGTGAAGAGCCAGGGTGTTTTCACATTTACCCCCCTAGCTATGTAAATGAGCCGCCTATTTAAAAAGACGAGGATTCAGATCCAAATCACATCATCCTCCCTTGCCGAGTCTTCATCGGAGCGTACCCGACAGAGATCCATTCCACCATGGCCGGTCGACGTAGCTCCTCCTCTCGCACCCCTAGTTCTAAGCCTGGAGATTGGGAGAGATGTTCCATCCCGCACAGCAAATTGGTGATGCTTCAATCCAAGGGATTTCTTCCGCTAGCGTACCTGGTCCCGGTTCGAGCCGGGCTTGCAACCTACAATGGCGGAGAGCAAGCGGAGAGCCGTCCCAATCCCTCCAAGGGAGAGCGGGTATGCCTTGTCCCTTATCTGGTAAGAGGGCTCGGATTCCCAATTCATCCGTTTCTCCGGGGGCTTCTGGAGTTCTATGGCCTCCAGCTGCACAACCTTACGCCTGCCTCCCTGCTGCATATCGCGGGATTCGTAGCCCTTTGCGAGTTATTTTTGGGCTGTGAGGCCCATTTCGCTCTGTGGAAGAAGATGTTCTACCTTGTGCCCTGTTCTAAGAAGGGATCAATATATCAAGTGGGCGGAGCCGAAGTGTGGCATATTGCCGGGACCGGATACCTGTCTGGGACCCCGAAGAAGACGTCCGAAGACTGGCCTTCAGAATGGTTTTATATAGAAGATGTCCCCCTTCCGGACCCTATTTGGATCGGCCTTCCTGAGTTCAACAACGCCCCTCTGAAGAAACGCTAGAGCTGGCGTCCACGGAGCTCCTTGGAGGAAGACAACAGGGACATTCTTTATCTGATGAGTCGGATAAGTTCTTTAGCTCGATCCGGATTGACCATGATCGAGGTCATGGCTATATGCATTATGCGGGGGGTGCAGCCGCTCCAGTATAGAGGCCACCCCATGTGGGATTTCAACGGGGAGGATGACGCCACCCGCCACGGCCGCAAAGGGCCGGGATCGGTTGCTGATCTAATAAAGATCTTGTCCACTTTGTACAAGGGAGAAGAGGAGGAATTCCTTCGTGTCAACCCGCAAGGCGGATTCTTTATGTACAATCCTCTGAGCTGGGTAAGCGAAGACTTTTTCTCGCCCATCCGTTTTGTATTCCCTTAGTTTAAGTATTCATCCTAGCGATTTCTTCGCAGGAGCTGCGCCAGGCAGTAAAGGAGATAAACAGCCCTCCTCCACAGCCCGAGGACCCTGGACGGTCCCTTGACCCGGCCTCCCAGGAGGATCTGGACATATCTGTGGAGCTGATCTACGGGGTATTTAACCAAGGGAGTAATGACAATACCTTGGTGGCCATTACGGCCGATTACCCTGGGCTAGTTCCAGCCTCACAGGTGATTGAAACCGAAGTCCTAGCACTTAAAAAGGGATCCATCCTTGTGCTCTTTTTTATTGCCGTATAACAGCCATGTTTTGCAGGGGAGGTCCTCGGGGCAGAATGCCGAGCCTATGGCAACTAGCCAACAAGGGGCCGCTAGGCCAGGCAGGCTGAAAAGATCCGCAGTCCGGATTGAGGCACCAGCGCAGCGGTATGGCACGCCGTCTTGATTGCAAGACATTATTTACAGAGGCGTATTAACGCCCATGCCTTCTTTTCAGGAAAAAGAGCGCTCGCCGGACTATACCCGGAGAGGCTACCAATCGCGCCTACACAAGCCAGGCTCCTAGGCCGGACTCAGAGGTGGGAACGAGTACAAGGCGTGCGCTGGGTGCTCCTCCGATAGAGGATACAGATAGACTGTCCGCCACCCATTCCGGGGTGGAAAGTGCCATGAACCACAGGCGTCGCCAAACTGTTCTTCATGACGCTTGTTTCTCCCAAGAGGCATTGGATGCCTTCAACTCGGGAGACGCGCACCTTCGTGCCGCTCAAAATGGTCTAGCCAGAGCCATGGAGCAGTATGTAAAAGACATACAGGTGAGAAAATTTGATGATTATATATATATCAGTAGCCCCTGAGATTTGAAACAGTTAGGATAACTGGTTTAAGGATCATTTGTTATGTAGGTTCTTATAGAAAAGAATACTCAACTGTCCCAGGAGCTGGAAGAGTGCAAAGCCCAACTTCAGGACGCACTGGCCACAGCAGGGGAGCCCAAAGAGACCCCCTCTGGTAACATATTCGTCAAATGATAAGTATCATATTAGAGTGTGGCTTTATATGCAGATCTGACGATAAAATTGCAGATGACGCTGGAGTGAATCCGGATAAGCAACAACTCATACGCCAGCTGAAGGCCGGTGAGAGCGTGCTTACAAGGGTGAGGCAGGAGAAGAATGATCTCCAAGATGCCAACATCAAGCTGGGCGTGGAACTAAAAGATGTGCGTGCCCAACTGTCGGACTCTGTTAAGGAGAATCGGCGGCTTCGACGTGGCATATTTAGTAATTTCTTGAACGAACTTTGAAAAAGAGTTCGGCGAGGAAGCTGGTTGACAGAGTTATGTCTGTAGGTATGCTAACAGGTTGTCCTGCCGAGGAGATGCCTAGCTCAACGGGTGATCTTCTTCCTGAGCTCGCACAGTTGCACGAACGAGTTCGGCAGGTGATGCAAGGCGTCGCCCAGGCCTTGTGGCCGTCCGTCTCCATACCCGAAGGCCTTGGAGAGATTGCAGAAAAGCTGAAGGGAGCATGGCGGCGCTTCCGATTATGGAAGATATTGGCCTGCCGTCAGGGTGCCAGGGAGGCTTGGGCAATGGTGAAGACACGGTACATGAAGGCTGACCCGAACCACATGGCCGAAGTCGGACCTGTGGGGCCTGATGGCAAGGAGATCCCTGTGAATTTAGTGTATGGCCAAGTAGAATTGGCCGCAAAGTATTCCCAACAGGACTATAGACTAGACAGCCTATTGGATGGCATTGAAGAGGAATTCAACCAGTCAAATTGACTATGTAATTTTAAAGTGACATATATGATGCCTTCTAGCCGGATTGTAGATCGTTTGTCGTGGCGGACCTTTTCGCTTCAACCTCGGGACCCGACAGTCCGGAGTGTATCCGAATACCCTCTCTGTTATATAAGAACCGGGGCATGCGTGGAGACCAGGTGTAGGGGTCATTAGTGCTTTATCAGACAAGTGCCCAACTAGTTATGTTATATTACATGGGTAGTAAGAAACATCTTCTAGAGAGAATAGTTCCGTTAAGGGTTCCTTTCCCTGGGTAGGCATGCCCTAAAGTGCATGTCCGGACTGCGACAAGAAGCACAGTGAAAACGTCTGGGGGCAGATATGGATAATAGATAAAAGTCATCTTTTGTTCACCGACCGAATATTCTCTTAAGAACGCTAGCTTTCGGCTTCACCCAGTCTGAGGTACACGTACGGCTGACCCGGCAGTAACAATCGCAGAGGTCCTCCCCTTATGCCCTAGCTGAATTAACGGGAACGTAGGGCATAAATACAAGAGCCAGGCAACCCAGCTTGGCCAAAACTTAAGTCATATCGATGCATATAATGGTGAAAAAAAGGTACATGTGGAAGTATAACACATGTGTTGGGCGTGGGGCCCAGGTAAATAATTTAAGCTTCTGTGAGAGAAGCCCCCAGGTATGAAGAGTGCGGCTAGCACATCTGTGATGTATGAGTGAGGCACAAGGTGACCCTTGAAGGCGTAGGGATATAAAAAGAAAGAAAGGGAAACACGACAGATGATGCATATGCAGAAAATGGACGAAGGGAGGGGACTAAAATAAAGTCCGGAGCTAGGCGTAGAATCTTCAGAGCCTGGCTGCATTCCATGGGTTCGGTCGAGTCGACTGGTCGATGCATCCCGCAGTCGGTACGTTCCACCGGTCAGAACTTGGTCGATAATGAAGGGACCTTCCCATTTGGGCTCGAGCTTGTTCTTTTTCTTATCCGGCAGCCATAGAACTAGTTCGCCAACGTTATAAGTTTTGGCCAGTACTTCTCTGCTTTGGTATCTGCGAGCCTGTTGCTGGTAAAATGCGGAACGGGCTTTGGCTATGTCACGCTCTTCCTCCAATGTGTCCAGACCGTCCTGCCGATCGAGCTCGGCTTCTCTTTATTCGTACATGCACACTCGAGGTGAGTCATGAATTATGTCACAGGGCAGGACTGCCTCTGCGCCGTACACCATAAAAAATGGTGTATATCCGGTACTACGATTCGGCGTGGTCCGTAGTCCCCAAAGTACGGAGTCGAGCTCATCTACCCAGTGCCTATCAGACTCCGTTAAGGAGCGCACTAATCGGGGTTTAATGCCGCTCATTATAAGACCATTTGCTCGTTCGACTTGACCGTTGGTTTTTGGGTGATAGACTGAAGCGTAATCGAGCTTGATGCCCATTTTGCTGCACCAGAGCTTTACCTCGTCGGCCGTGAAGTTCGTGTCGTTATCAGTGATGATGCTGTGGGGGACGCCGTAACGGTGTACAACCCCAGATATGAAATCTATCACCGGTCCGGATTCGGCTGTTTTTACCGGTTTAGCCTCTATCCGTTTGGTGAATTTATCCACCATGACCAATAAGTATTTTTTCTTGTGGGTTCCCCCTTTAAGGGGTCCGACCATGTCAAGCCCCCAGACTGCAAAGGGCCATGTAATGGGGATCGTTTGGAGGGCGGTGGGTGGCATGTGGCTTTGATTTGCAAAGAGCTGGCAACCGGTGCAACGTTGGACAAAGTCCTGTGCATCTACCCGGGTCGTTGGCCAATAAAATCCTGTGCGGAAGGCCTTGCGTACAAGAGCCCAGGCTGTGGCGTGATGACCGCCGAGTCCGGCGTGAATTTCTGCCAAAAGATTCCGCCCTTCCTCTTCGGAGATGCACCTTTGAAGGACTCCGATAGCGCTTTTTTGTACAATTCTCCCTCGTGGGCCCTGTAGGCTTTGGATCGCCGCACTATGCAGCGTGCCTCATTTTGGTCCTCCGGAAGTTCCTGTCTAATTAGGTAGGCCAGGAATGGTTCTGTCCACGGGGCAATAATGGCCATTATTTCGTGGGCTGATTGTGTTATTTCGGTGACGGAGCCTCCGATTGTGTCAGAGAGTTCGGTATCGGGTATTTTTGCCGGGTCCGGACTGTTGTTACCGGTGTCCCCTTCCCATGCTACGGATGGCTTGAAAAGACTTTCCAGAAAAATGTTGGGAGGGACCGCATCGCGTTTTGCGCCAATGCGAGCGAGGATATCCGCCGCCTGATTGTTTTCCCGAGCCACATGGTGAAATTCGAGCCCCTCGAACCGAGCTGACATTTTTAGGACGGCTTTGCGATAAGCGGCCATTTTTGGATCCTTGGCATCAAAGTCTCCATTTATTTGGGATATCGCGAGGTTTGAATCTCCGCGCACCTCTAGGCGCTGAATGCCCATGGATACTGCCATCCGGAGACCATGTAGAAGGGCCTCATATTTGGCTGCGTTGTTGGAGTCCGTATACATTATCTGCAGTACGTATTGAACGGAGTCTCCTGTTGGGGACGTCAAAACAACGCCAGCCCCCAGACCAGCCAACATTTTGGAGCCGTCGAAGTGCATGATCCAGTTTGAATATGTGTCGTACTCTTTAGGGAGTTCGGCTTCCGTCCATTCAGCGACGAAGTCAGCCAAAACTTGCGATTTAATAGCTCGCCGTGGCTTGTAAGTTATGTCGAACGGGAGGAGCTCAATGTCCCATTTGGCAATCCGGCCCGTCACATCGCGGTTGTTTATAATATCGTTAAGTGGTACTTTCGAGGCTACCGTTATCGAACACTCCTGAAAGTAGTGTCGCAGTTTCCGGGATGCCATAAATACCGCGTACGCTATCTTTTGATAATACGGGTACCATGATTTGCATGGAGTAAGGACAGTGGACACGTAGTAAACCGGCTTTTGAAGGGGAAATTTGTGTCCGTCCATTTCTCGCTCGACGACAAGCACTACGGTTACTACTTGATGAGTTGCCGCAATGTATAATAGCATTGGTTTGCCAATGTTTGGCGCGGCCAGGACTGGGTTTGTTGCCAATATGGCTTTTATTTCGTTGAGTCCGGCCGTGGCGGCGTCCATCCACTCGAAGTGTTCGGTGCGCCAGAGGAGGCGATAAAGGGGTAATGCCTTTTCTCCCAAGCGGGAGATAAAGCGGCTTGGAGCCGCCACACATCCAGTTAATTTTTGTATTTGTTTGAGGTCTGTTGGGGTAGCCAACTGTGACAACGCTCGGATTTTGGCCAGATTAGCTTCAATACCTCTACTGGAGACAATGAATCCCAGGAGCTTTTCTAATGGTACGCCGAAAACGCATTTTTCCGGATTGAGCTTAATGTCATATGTTCGGAGGTTGTCGAATGTGAGCCTCAAGTTGTCTACTAGAGTTTCGACGTGCTTGGTTTTAACCACCACGTCATCCATGTATGCCTCCACTGTTTTGCCGATCTGGTTTGCCAGGCGTGTCTGAATCATGCGCTGGTATGTTGCACCGACGTTTTTTAGCCCGAAGGGCGTTGTGTTGAAGCAGAATGGGCCGTATGGTCTGATGAATGCTGTTGCGGCTTGGTCTGGCTCTGCCATTTTGATTTGATGGTAGCCGGAGTATGTGTCCAGGAAACACAATGAATCGTGTCCTACAGTAGCATCGATGATTTGATCGATGCGGGGGAGGGGGAAGGGATCCTTTGGGCAGGCCTTGTTAAGGTCCTTAAAATCGACGCATAAGCGCCAGGATTTGTCCTTCTTTGGTACCATCACCAGGTTTGCTAGCCAGTCCGGATGTTTTATGTCTCTGATGAATCCGGCCTCCAATAGCTTGGCTAGTTCCTCTCCCATGGCTTGTCTTTTAGGCTCGGAGAAACATCGAAGAGCCTGCTTGACTGGCTTGAATCCTTTTAGGATATTTAGGCTGTGTTCAGCCAGCCCGCGTGGGATTCCTGGCATGTCTGAAGGGTGCCAGGAAAAAATGTCCCAGTTCTCGCGTAGGAACTCTCGCAGTGCGGCCTTGACATCATGGTTTAATTGTTTCCCGATGGAAGCTGTTTTTGTAGGGTCCATTGGATGGACTTGGAATTTGACTATTTCGTCCGCCGGCTTAAAGGAGGTGGACTTGGATCTTTTATCGAGTATCATGTCATCCCTGTTCACCGTGGAGCGCAGCGCAGTTAGTTCTTCGGCCGCTAGGGCTTCGGATAGTGCCTCAAGGGCCAGTGCAGCTGTCTTATTTTCGGCGCGGAGTGCTATGTCCGGATCACTAACAAGAGTGATGATTCCATTGGGCCCGGGCATTTTGAGCTTCATGTACCCGTAATGGGGTATGGCTTGGAAGATTGTAAATGCCTCCCGCCCTAATAGAGTGTGGTATCCGCTGCTGAACGGGGCCACTTGGAATGTAATTTCTCCGGACCTGTAATTATCCGGCGTGCCGAATACCACGTGTAGTGTGATTTTTCCAGCGTAGCGTGCTTCCCGACTGGGGATGATTCCTCTAAAGGTTGTGCTGCTTTGCTTAATGCTGCTCTAGTCTATTTCCATCTTTTGAAGAGTTTCCTCATAGATGAGGTTTAATCCGCTGTCGCCGTCCGTGAGTACCTTGGTGAGTCGAAAGCCATCCACGATTGGACTGAGGACCATTGCGACTGGTACTCGGGCTGTTCGGAATTTAGGTTCGTCACTGGCATTGAAGGTAATAGTCGTGTCGCTCCAAGGATTTATTTCTGCTATGTGGCAGATTTCGGACATGCTGCGGAGTGTTTGCTTCCGTCTATTATTTGATGCGAAGGTCTCAAAGACCGTTAAGACCGTATTGTTGTCCTCGGGGTGGTGCTCTGCGGTTTTTGGGAGGAGTAGATCCTCACCACTTTTGGCCACCTGCCGGAGTATCCAGCATGCTCTAAGGCTGTGCGTTGGTATCGCATCCGTTGTACTATGAATTTTGCAGGGTCCGTTGAGCCATCCCTCCAGTATGGTTCCTTGCCCCGTAGAGGGCTTTTACTTTTTGGTATTTAACCCAGGTGTATTGTGATAATGCACCCTTTTATTTCGGACTGGGTTTGTATTCAGGGTCGGATTATCCCAAAATTTTATTTCGGTTTTCCAGGCGCTTTCCATTGCACAGTACTTTCGTACTATGGACACCAAGTTGGCAAAGCATGTAATTTCGCGACGACTTATGGCGTTGAGGATTCCCTTGTCCGTGCAATTATTGCAGAAGAATGAAATTGCGTCTTCCTCGCGGCAGTCCTTTATCCTGTTCTTGGCCAGGAGGAATCTGGCCCAGTAATGGTGTACTGTTTCTTCGGGCTCTTGCCTAATTTGGGATAGATCGCGTGTGTTTGGGTGGGTGGGTGGAATTGAATCCGAATCCTCACCCAATCTGAGGCTCGGTGGCCAAGGAGTTTCCGAACTCGAAAGTTTGGATTCTTGGATGTTTTCCGGTAAATCTAGCCCGCTGCCTGATTCTGGGTTCAGGCTTTGAGTGACATCCTCTCCTCCGCGGGTATCCGGCTTGGAGGGGTAGGGAATCCGGACATAGCTAGTCCTTAAGATGGATGAAGGGTTGTCGCATTGTTCTTCCACCACTGCAACGTGATGGGTGACCTAGGGAGAGTTAATTTCTCTCAGATCGGGTTTAGGCCCAATCTAATCGTAGTCTGTAGCGACTCCCAGGGCGGCGATGCGATCCAAGAGCTCGTTCAGGGAAGAGAGCTCCATTGGATCTAACTGCTCGGCGAGTTTTGAGTTGGCATGAAGATTGCTTTCGATGACCCGAGAAGTCATCGTCGGCGCAGCGGCCGAACAGGCGGTCATAAGAAAACCACCTAACCAGAGAGTTTGACTGATAGCCAGAGCTCCCTCAGAGATAGTGCCGTCTTTAAAGACGGGACAAGACATCCTTCCTGGTGGCGACGGCACAGCGGAACTCTCAATGAAAGTACCAATGTCGGTGTCAAAACCGGCGGATCTCGGGTAGGGGGTCCCGAACTGTGCGTCTAGGCCGGATGGTAACAGGAGGCAAGGGACACGAAGTTTTACCCAGGTTCGGGCCCTCTTGATGGAGGTAAAACCCTACGTCTTGCTTGATTAATATTGATGATATGGGTATTACAAGAGTAGATCTAGCACGAGATCAGAGAGGCTAGACCCTAGAAGCTAGCCTATGGTATGATTGTATGTTGTGATTGTTGTCCTACGGACTAAAACCCTTCGGTTTATATAGACACCGGAGAGGGTTAGGGTTACACAAGGTCGGTTACAAAGGAGGATATATACACATACGCATTGCCTAGCTTGCCTTCCACGCCAAGTAGAGTCCCATCCGGACACGAGACGAAGTCTTCAATCTTGTATCTTCATAATCTAACAGTCCGGCCAATGGAGATAGTCCGGCTATCTGGAGACCCCTAATCCAGGACTCCCTCACTCGTGTCCTGCGGTAGCATCAATGATTTGATCAATGTGTGGGAGGGGAAGGGATCCTTTGGGCATGCTTTATTGAGGTCTTTGAAATCGACGCAAAGGCGCCAGGATTTGTCCTTCTTTGGTACCATCACCAGGTTTGCTAGCCAGTCCGGATGTTTTATTTCTCTGATGAATCCGGCCTCCAATAACTTGGCTAGTTCTTCTCCCATGGCCCGTCTCTTAGGTTCGGAGAAACGTCGAAGAGCTTGCTTGACCGGCTTGAATCCCTTTAGGATATTGAGGCTATGCTTGGCCAGCCTGCGTGGGATTCCTGGCATGTCTGAGGGATGCCAGGCGAATATGTCCCAATTCTCGCGCAGGAACTCTCGTAGTGCGGCGTCCACAGCGGGGTTTAACTGTGCCCCGATGGAGGTTGTTTTTGTAGGGTCCATTGGGTGGGCTTGGAATTTGACTATTTCATCCACTGGTTTAAAAGAGGTGGACTTGGATGTCTTGTCGAGTATCACGCCGTCCCTGTCCACTGTGGAGCGTAGCGTGGTTAATTCCTCGGCTGAGAGGGCTTCGGATAATGCCTCGAGGGCCAATGCAGCTGTTTTGTTTTCAGCGCGGAGTGTTGTGTCCGGATCACTGGCGAGAGTGATGATTCCATTGGGCCCGGGCATTTTAAGCTTCATGTACCCGTAATGGGGTACGGCTTGGAAGATTGTGAATGCCTCTCGTCCTAAAAGAGCGTGATAGCCACTGCTGAATGGGACCACTTGGAATGTAATTTCTTCGGACCTGTAATTGTCCGGCGTGCCGAATACCACATCTAGTGTGATTTTCCCAGCACAGCGTGCTTCCCGACTGGGGATAATTCCTCTAAAAGTTGTGCTACTTTGCTCGATGCGGTTCCAGTCTATTTCCATCTTTTGAAGAGTTTCCTCATAGATGAGGTTTAGTCCGCTGCCGCCGTCCATGAGTACTTTGGTGAGTCGAAAGTCGTCCATGATTGGACTGAGGACCAGTGCGGCTGGTGCTCGGGCAGTTCGGAATTTAGGTTCATCACTCGCATTGAAGGTAATAGCCGTGTCACTCCATGGATTGGTTACTGCTATGTGGCAGATTTCGGCCATGCTGCGGAGTGTTCGCTTGCGCCTATTATTTGACGCAAAGGTCTCGAACACTGTTAACACCGTATTGTTATCCACTGGATGGTGCTATGTGGTATGTGGGATAAGAAGATCCTCACCACTTTTGGCCACCTGCCAGAGTATCCAACATGCTCTAAGGTTGTGCGTTGGTATTATATCCGCTGTGCTATGAATTTTGCAGGGTCCGTTGAGCCATCCCTCCAGTACGGTTCCTTGCCCTGTAGAGGGTTTTTGCTTTTTGGTAGTTAACCCGGGTGTATTGTGATAATGCACCCTTTTATTTCTGACTGGGTTTGTGTTTAGGGCCGGATTATCCCAAAAGTTTGTTTCGGTTTTCCAGGCACTTTCCATGGCACAGTACTTTCGTACTATGGACGCCAAGTTAGCGAAGCGTGTTATCTCACGGGGATTTATGGTTTTAAGGATTCCCTTGTCTGTGCAATTATTGCAGAAAAATAAGATTGCGTCTTCCTCGCGACAGTCCTTAACCTTGTTCATCGCAAGGAGGAATCTGGCCCAGTAATGATGTACTGTTTCCTGGGGCTCTTGCCTGATATGGGAAAGATCGCTTGTGTTTTGGTGGGTGGGTGGAATTGAATCCGAACCCCTACTCGATCTGGGATCCAGGGGCCGAGGAATTTCCTATGGAAGTTCCGGTTCTGGGGTGTTACCCGCTAATCCTGGTCCACTGTCTGACTCTAAGTTCAGGGATTGGATGTTGTCCTCCCGCGAACGGGCATCCGGCTCGAAGAGCTCGGGAATCCGGACATAGTTGGTCCTCAGGATAGAGGAAAGGTCACCGCATTGTTCCTCCACCACTACAATACGATGGGTGACCGGTGGAGAGTTGATCTCCCTTTGATCGGGTTTAAGCCCAATCCGATCATAGTCCGTAGCGACTCACAAGGTGGCGATGCGATCCAAGAGCTCGTTTAAGGAGGAGAGCTCCAACGGATCCATCTGTTCGGCGAGTGCTGATCTGACGTGGAGGCTGTTTTCGATGACCCGAGAAGTCATCGTCGGCGCGGCGGCCGAACAGGCGGTCATGATGAACCCGCCTAGCCGGAGGGTTTGGCCGACAGCCAAAGCTCCCCCAACAGTAGTACCGTCTTTAAATACAAGACGAGACATCCTTCCTTCTGGCGACGGCACAGAGGAACTCTCAATGAAAGCACCAATGTCGGTGTCAAAACCGGTGGATCTCAGCTAGGGGGTCCCGAACTGTGCGTCTAAGGCGGATGGTAACAGGAGGCAGGGGACAAAATGTTTTACCCAGGTTCGGGCCCTCTCGATGGAGGTGAAACCCTACGTCCTGCTTGATTAATATTGATGATATGGGTAGTACAAGAGTAGATCTACCACGAGATCAGAGAGGTTAAACCCTAGAAGCTAGCCTATGGTATGATTGTATGTTGTCCTACGGACTAAAACCTCTCCGGTTTATATAGACATCGGAGAGGTTAGGTCTACACAAGGTCGGTTACAAAGGAGGAGATATACATATCCGTATTGCCTAGCTTGCCTTCCACGCCAAGTAGAGTCCCATCCGGATACGAGACGAAGTCTTCAATCTTGTATCTTCATAGTCTAACAGTCCGGCTGTCCGGAGACCCCCTAATCCAGGAATCCCTCGGCGATGATTTCTTCTCTCTGATTTTTTCTCTCTGAAAGCAAATATATAGAGTTGGAGTTGGCGTTGGAGGGCATCCAAGGGGGACACAAGATAGGGGGCGCGCCCTAGAGGGGGGGCGCGCCCCCCACCCTCGTGGACAGGGTGTGGGCCCCCTGGTCTTCATCTTTGGCGAGGATTTTTTATTATTTTTTCTAAGATGTTCCGTGGAGTTTCAGGTCATTCCGAGAATATTTGATTTCTGCACATAAAACAACACCATGGCAATTCTGCTAAAAATAGCGTCAGTCCAGGTTAGTTCCATTCAAATCATACAAGTTAGAGTCCAAAACAAGGGCAAAAGTGTTTGGAAAAGTAGATACGACGGAGACGTATCAGCCCGTACTGTTGTTCCGTTGAATTTTAATGTGTTCCTTGAGAAAGCAAAGTTGAAAGATGATGGTAGCAATTACACGGACTGGGTCCGTAACTTGAGGATTATCCTCATTGCTGCATAGAAGAATTACGTCCCGGAAGCAACGCTGGGTGCCAGGCCTACTGCTGATGCAACTGACGACGTTAAGAACATTTGGCAGAGCAAAGCTGATGACTACTCGATAGTTCAATGTGTTATGCTTTACGGCTTAGAACCGGGACTTCAACGACGTTTTGAACGTCATGGAGCATATGAGATGTTCCAAGAGTTGAAGTTAATATTTCAAGCAAATGCCCAGATTGAGAGATATGAAGTCTCTAATAAGTTCTACAGCTGCAAGATGGAGGAGAATAGTTCTGTCAGTGAGCATATACTCAAGATGTCTGGGTACTGCAATCACTTGATTCAACTGGGAGTTAATCTTCCGGATGATAGCCTCATTGACAGAATTCTCCAATCACTGCCACCAAGCTACAAGAGCTTCGTGATGAACTATAATATGCAAGGGATGGATAAGACAATTCCCGAGCTCTTCGCAATGCTAAAGGTTGCGGAGGTAGAAATCAAGAAGGAGCATCAAGTGTTGATGGTCAAAAGACCACCAGTTTCAAGAAAAAGGGAAAAGGGAAGAAGAAGGGGAACTTCAAGAAGAACAGCAAGCAAGTTGCTGCTCAGGAGAAGAAACCCAAGTCTGGACCTAAGCCTAAGACTGAGTGCTTCTACTGCAAGCAGACTGGTCACTGGAAGCGGAACTGCCCCAAGTATTTGGCAGATAAGAAGGATGGCAAGGTGAACAAAGGTTATGTGATATACATGTTATTGATGTGTACCTTACTAATGCTCCAGTAGCACCTGGGTATTTGATACTGATTCTGTTGCTAATATTTGCAACTCAAAACAGGGGCTACGGATTAAGCGAAGATTGGCTAAGGACGAGGTGACAATGCGCGTGGGAAATGGTTCCAAAGTCGATGTGATCGCAGTTGGCACTCTACCTCTACATCTACCTTTGGGATTAGTATTAGACCTAAATAATTGTTATTAGGTGCCAGCGTTGAGCATGAACATTATATCTGGATCTTATTTGATGCGAGACGGTTATTCATTTAAATCAGAGAATAATGGTTGTTCTATTTATATGAGTAATATCTTTTATGGTCATGCGCCTTTGAAGAGTGGTCTATTTTTGTTGAATCTCGATAGTGGTGATACACATATTCATAATATTGAAGCCAAAAGATGCAGAGTTGATAATGATAGTGCAACTTATTTGTGGCAATGCCATTTAGGTCATTTTGGTGTAAAGCGCATGAAGAAACTCCATTCTGATGGACTTCTGGAATCACTTGGTACTTGCGAACCATGCCTCATGGGCAAGATGACTAACACTCCGTTCTCCAGAACAATGGAGCGAGCAACATAGTTATTGGAAATCATACATACTGATGTATGTGGTCCAATGAACATTGAAGCTCGCGGCGGATATCGTTATTTTCTCACCTTCACAGATGATTTAAGAAGATATGGGTATATCTACTTAATGAAACATAAGTCTGAAACGTTTGAAAAGTTCAAAGAATTTCAGAGTGAAGTTGAAAATCATCATAACAAGAAAATAAAGTTTCTACGATCTGATCGTGGAGGAGAATATTTGAGTTATGAGTTTGTTCTTCATTTGAAACAATGCGGAATAGTTTCGCAACTCACGCCACCCGGAACACCATAGCGTAATGGTGTGTCCGAACGTCGTAATCGTACTTTACTAGATATGGTACAATCTATGATGTCTCTTACTGATTTACCGCTATCATTTTGGGGTTATGCTTTAGAGACGGCCGCATTCACGTTAAATAGGGCACCATTGTAATCCGTTGAGACAACGCCTTATTAACTATGGTTTGGCAAGAAACCAAAGTTGTCGTTTCTGAAAGTTTGGGGCTGCGATGCTTATGTGAAAAAGCTTCAACCTGATAAGCTCGAACCCAAATCGGAGAAATGTGTCTTCATAGGATACCCAAAGGAGACTGTTGGGTACACCTTCTATCACAGATCCGAGGGTAAAACTTTTTTTGCTAAATTTGGAGTTTTTCTAGAGAAGGAGTTTCTCTTGAAAGAAGTGAGTGGGAGGAAAGTAGAACTTGATAAGGTAACTATACCTGCTCCCTTATTGGAAAGTAGTTCATCGCAGAAACCGGTTTCTGCGACACCTACACCAATTAGTGAATAAGTTAATGATGATGATCATGAAACTTCAGATCAAGTTGTTGCTGAACCTCGTAGGTCAACCAGAGTAAGATCCGCACTAGAGTGGTACGGTAATCCTATTATGGAAGTTATGTTACTAGACCATGACGAACTTACGAATTATGAAGAAGCAATAGTGAGCCCAGATTCTGCAAAATGGCTTGAGGCCATGAAATCTGAGATGGGATCCATGTATGAGAACAAAGTGTGGACTTTGGTTGACTTGCCCATTGATCGGCAAGCAATTGAGAATAAATGGATCTTCAAGAAGAAGACTGGCGCTGATGGTAATGTTACTGTCTATAAAGCTCGACTTGTTGCGAAAGGTTTTTGACAAGTTCAAGGGATTGACTACGAAGAGACCTTCTCACTCGTAGCGATGCTTAAGTCTGTCCGAATCATGTTAGCAATTGCCGCATTTTATGATTATGAAATTTGGCAAATGGATGTCAAAACTGCATTCCTGAATGGATTTCTGGAAGGAGAGTTGTATATGATGCAACCAGAAGGTTTTGTTGATCCAAAGGGAGCTAACAAAGTATGCAAGCTCCAGCGATCCATTTATGGACTGGTGCAAGCTTCTCGGAGTTGGAATAAACACTTTGATAGTGTGATCAAAGCATTTGGTTTTGTACAGACTTTTGGAGAAGTCTGTATTTACAAGAAAATGAGTGGGAGCTCTGTAGCATTTCTGATATTATATGTGGATGACATATTGTTGATTGGAAATGATATAGAATTTCTGGATAGCATAAAGGGATACTTGAATAAGAGTTTTTCAATGAAAGACCTTGGTGAAGCTGCTTATATATTGGGCATCAAGATCTATAGAGATAGATCAAGACGCTTAATTGGACTTTCACAAATCACATACCTTGACAAAGTTTTGAAGAAGTTCAAAATGGATCAAGCAAAGAAAGGGTTCTTGCCTGTGTTACAAGGTGTGAAGTTGAGTAAGACTCAATGCCCAACCACTGCAGAAGATAGAGAGAAAATGAAAGATGTTCCCTATGCTTCAGCCATAGGCTCTATCATGTATGCAATGCTGTGTACCAGACCTGATGTGTGCCTTGTTATAAGTCTAGCAGGGAGGTACCAAAGTAATCCAGGAGTGGATCACTGGACAGCGGTCAAGAACATCCTAAAATACCTGAAAAGGACTAAGGATATGTTTCTCGTTTATGGAGGTGACAAAGAGCTCATCGTAAACGTTTACGTTCGTGCAAGCTTTGACACTGATCCGGACGATTCTAAATCGCAAACCGGATACGTGTTTACATTGAACGGTGGAGCTGTCAGTTGGTGCAGTTCTAAACAAAGCGTCGTGGCGGGATCTACGTGTGAAGCGGAGTACATATCAACTTCGGAAGCAGCAAATGAAGGAGTTCATATCCGATCTAGGTGTCATACCTAGTGCATCGGGTCCAATGAAATTTTTTTGTGACAATACTGGTGCCATTGCCTTGGCGAAGGAATCCAGATTTCACAAAGAGAACCAAGCACATCAAGAGACGCTTCAATTCCATCCAGGATTTAGTCCAGGTGGGAGACATAGAAATTTGCAAGATACATACAGATCTGAATGTTGCAGACCCGTTGACTAAGCCTCTTCCACAAGCAAAACATGATCAACACCAAGGCTCCATGTGTGTTAGAATCATTACTGTGTAATCTAGATTATTGACTCTAGTGCAAGTGGGAGACTGAAGGAAATATGCCCTAGAGGCAATACCAAAGTTATTATTTATTTCCTTATATCATGATAAATGTTTATTATTCATGCTAGAATTGTATTAACCGGAAACATAATACATGTGTGAATACATAGACAAACAGAGTGTCACTAGTATGCCTCTACTTGACTAGCTCGTTGATCAAAGATGGTTAAGTTTCCCAGCCATTGACATGGGTTGTCATTTGATTAACGGGATCACATCATTAGAAGAATGATGTGATTGACTTGACCCATTCCGTTAGCTTAGCACTCGATCGTTTAGTATGTTGCTATTAGTTTCTTCATGACTTATACATGTTCCTATGACTATGAGATTATGCAACTCCCGTTTACCAGAGGAACACTTTGTGTGCTACCAAACATCACAACGTAACTGGGTGATTATAACGGTACTATACAGGTGTCTCCGAAGGTACTTGTTGGGTTGGCGTATTTCGAGATTAGGATTTGTCACTCCGATTGTCGGAGAGGTATCTCTGGGCCCTCTCGGTAATGCACATCACTTAAGCCTTGCAAGCATTGCAACTAATGAGTTAGTTCTGGGATGATGTGTTACGGAACGAGTAAAGAGACTTGCCGGTAACGAGATTGAACTAGGTATTGAGATACCGACGATCGAATCTCGGGCAAGTAACATACCGATGACAAAGGGAACAATGTATGTTGTTATGCGGTCTGACCGATAAAGATCTTCGTAGAATATGTGGGAACCAATATGAGCATCCAGGTTCCGCTATTGGTTATTGACCGGAGACGTGTCTCGGTCATGTCTACATAGTTCTCGAACTCGTAGGGTCCGCATGCTTAATGTTTCGATGACAGTTATATTATGAGTTTATATGTTTTGATGTTAAAACCGAAGGTTGTTTGGAGTCCCGGATGTGATCACGGACATGACGAGGAGTCTCGAAATGGTCTATAAATGAAGATTGATATATTGGAAGCCTATGTTTGGATATCGTAAGTGTTCTGGGTGAAATCGGGATTTTTTACCGGAGTACCGGGAGGTTACCGGAACCCCTCGGGAAGTTAATGGGCCATAGTGGGCCTTAGTGGAAGAGAGGAGAGGCGGCCAGAGCAAGGGTCGCGCGCCCCTCCACCCTAGTACGAATAGGACAAGGAGAGGGGGGTGGCGCCCCCCCCCTTTCCTTCTTCTCCTCCACCTCTTGCCCCCCAAGTCCTAATCCAACTAGGAAAAGGGAGGGAGTCCTACTCCCGGTGGGAGTAGGACTCCTCCTGGCGCGCCCCCTCTCCTGGCCGGCCGCACCCCCCTTGCTCCTTTATATACAGGGGCAGGGGGGCACCCTAGAGACACAACAATTGATCGTTTGATCTTTTAGCCATGTGCGGTGCCCCCTCCACCATAGTCCACCTCGATAATACTGTAGCGGTGCTTACGCGAAGCCCTGCGTCGGTAGAACATCATCATCGTCACCACACCGTCGTGCTGACGAAAATCTCCCTCAACACTCAGCTGGATCAGAGTTCGAGGGACGTCATCGGGCTGAACGTGTGCTGAACTCGGAGGTGCCGTGCGTCCGGTACTTGATCGGTCGGATCATGAAGACGTACGACTACATCAACCGCGTTGTGCTAACGCTTCCGCTTTCGGTCTACAAGGGTACGTGGACAACACTCTCCCCTCTCGTTGCTATGCATCACCATGATCTTGCGTGTGCGTAGGAAATTTTTTGAAATTACTATGTTCCCCAACAATAGCCATACCTGAAGATGGTATTGAATTACCTCCTGCTTACCTAGACTTTAATGCTATGGTTCACCACCAGTTTGTCGAGAGGAACGAATCACCTCTCCAGTATTGACTAATCTTTGACAGACAGCGTGCTGTCCGTATTACTCTCCCTACTCCTGCCTTCTTTGATTATCAGGCAAAAGGAACATACGTTATTACCAGAGAGGAGGCAGATGAGTACGAGAGGAGAGCGGAGGCCGCTCGTCGCCACGCAGCAGCTCAGGAGGCGATAGCTGCTGCATCGCAGTACGACCCCAACTACTATTATGGATATTCGCCAGGCCAGCCGTGGCCATAGACCAACTTAGGCCAAAAGCCTATGCTTGGGGGAGTACGTATTTCTCACCGACATTACATTTACGTCCACACACTCATTGCTAGATGCCGGTGCTCATACTTTTTCATTGTATCATCCATGCTAGTTTATTTCCTTTTTATTCTTTCTTCTTGTGTGTTTAATAAACCTTAAGAAAAAACAAAAAAATTAGTTGTAGCTTTTAATTAGTCTACTTTCCTTGCTTGTAGTAGTAGTTAAAAAGAAAACCCAAAAAGATTTCATGTTCTTCTTTTTCTTGTTGGGAGCTTTCTCGTGTAAATAGTTTTATTTCTTTTCTTTTCTTTGGGGGTTGATAGGAGAAGACCATGATTAAATTGTTGAAGTGACTCTTATATGCATAATTGTTGATCTGACAAAAGAGCCCATATTGCCTTGTCTTCTCCTGTTTATTGAATGCTTGCAGATTCCAGCTTAGTCCAATGCACGTGCACTATTATTATGACGATATATGATGGACTGACTGAGATGAGAAAAGCTGGTATGAACTCGACCTCTTTTGTTTTTGTAAATATGATTAGCTCATCGTTCCTGATTCAGCCTATTATGAATAAACATGTTTGCAATGATAACTAGAGATCATAGTTTCTTGTGCCATGCTTGATTAGCTATGAGTTATAATGGTTTACCTTGCGTGCCAACATGCTATTAATATGGTTATGATGTGGTATGATAGGGTGGTATCCTCCTCTGAATGATTTAAGTGACTTGACTTGGCGCATGTTCACGCATGTAGTTGAAACAAAATCAACATAGCCTTCATGATATTTATGTTCATGGTGGCTTATATCCTACTCATGCTTGCATTCGGTGTTGATTAATTTTAATGCATGTTCATGACTGTTGTCGCTCTCTAGCTAGTCGCTTCCCAGTCTTTTGCTAGCCTTCACCTGTACTAAGCGGGAATACTGCTTGTGCATCCAATTCCTTAAACCCCAAACTTATTCCATATGAGTCCACCATACCTACCTATATACGGTATCCACCTGCCGTTCCAAGTAAATTTGTATGTGCCAAACTCTAAACCTTCAAATAAATATCCTGTTTTCTATGCTCGAATAGCTCATGTATCAACTAGGGCTGTTTGTATCTTCCATGTTAGGTGGGTTATTCTCAAGAGGAGTGGACTCCGCTCCTCACTCACGAGAAAAATGGCTGGTCACCGGGATGCCCAGTCCCATGCTTTATGCAAACTAAATCAAAATAATTGCAAACAAAACTCCCCCTGGGACTCTTGTTAGTTGGAGGCACATGTTGTTTCGAGCAAGCCAAGGATTGATGGTTGTTGGTGGAAGGGGGAGTATAAACTTTACCATTCTGTTTGGGAACCGCCTATAATGTGTGTAGCATGGAAGATATCGCCATCTCTTGGTTGTTATGTTGACAATGAAAGTATACCGCTCAAAATATTATTCATCTTTATTTCAAAACCGAGCTCTGGCACCTCTACAAATCCCTGCTTCCCTCTGCGAAGGGCCTATCTATTTACTTTTATGCTGACTCATCATCCTCTTATTAAAAAGCACCAGTTGGAGAGCACTGATGTCATTTGCATTCATTATTGTTAGTTTACATTGAGTATGACTTGACTGGATCTCTTTTACCATGAATTACAATGTCTAGTCAGTCCCTAATCTTTAAAGGTGCTCTGCATTTATGTTTTGCGGTCTCAGAAAGGGCTAGCGAGATACCATCTTGTTATATCATATCATGATTGTTTTGAGAAAGTGTTGTCATCCGAGATTTATTATTATTGCTCGCTAGTTGATTATGCCATTGATATGAGTAAACTTGAGACCTAAGCATTATTGTGAATGTGGTTAGTCATAATCTTTGCTGAAAATTTGAATGTTGGCTTTACATATTTACAACAACAAGAGCAAACAGAGTTTATAAAAGTTTTTCTTTATCACTTTCAGTTTGTCAACTGAATTGCTTGAGGACAAGCAAAGGTTTAAGCTTGGGGGAGTTGATATGTCTCCGTCGTATCTACTTTTCCAAACACTTTTGCCCTTGTTTTGGACCCTAACTTGCATGATTTGAATGGAACTAATTAACCCGGACTGACGTTGTTTTCAGCAGAATTACCATGGTGTTATTTATGTGCAGAAACAAAAGTTCTCGGAATGACCTGAAACTCCACGGAACATCTATTCAGAAAATATAAAAAATACCTGCAAAAGATGAAGACCAGGGGGCCCACCACCTGTCCACGAGGGTGGGGGCGCGCCTTCCCCCCTAGGGCGCGCCCCCTACCCTGTGGGCCCCATGGAGCTCCTCCGACCTCAAGACCAACTCTATATATTTGCTTTCGGGGAGAAAAAAATCAGAGAGAAGAAATCATCGCGTTTTATGATACGGAGCCGCCGCCAAGCCCTAAAACCTCTCGAGAGGGCTGATCTGGAGTCTGTTCGGGGCTCCGGAGAGGGGAATCCGTCGCCATCGTCATCATCAACCATCCTCCATCACCAATTTCATGATGCTCACCGCCGTGCGTGAGTAATTCCATCATAGGCTTGCTGGACGGTGATGGGTTGGATGAGATCTATCATGTAATCGAGTTAGTTTTGTTAGGGTTTGATCCCTAGTATCCACTATGTTCTGATATTGATGTTGCTATGACTTTGCTATGCTTAATGCTTGTCACTAGGGCCCGAGTGCCATGATTTCAGATCTGAACCTATTATGTTTTCATCAATATATGAGAGTTCTTGATCCTATCTTGCAAGTCTATAGTCACCTATTATGTGTTATGATCCGTTAACCCCGAAGTGACAATAATCGGGATACTTACCGGTGATGACCGTAGTTTGAGGAGTTCATGTATTCACTATGTGCTAATGCTTTGTTCCGGTACTCTATTAAAAGGAGGCCTTAATATCCCTTAGTTTCCGTAAGGACCCTGCTGCCACGGGAGGGTAGGAAAAAAGATGTCATGCAAGTTCTTTTCCATAAGCACGTATGACTATATTCGGAATACATGCCTACATTACATTGATGAACTGGAGATAGTTCTATGTCACCCTAGGTTATGACTGTTACATGATGAACCGCATCTGGCATAATTCTCCATCACTGATCCATTGCCTACAAGCTTTCCATATATCGTTCTTCGCTTATTTACTTTTCCGTTGCTATTGTTATCATCACTACAAAATACCAAAAACATTACTTTTACTATCATTACCTTTTGCTACCGTTACCACTACTATCATATTACTTTGCTACTAAATACTTTGGTGCAGATATTAAGTTTCCAAGTGTGGTTGAATTGACAACTCAGCTGCTAATACTTGAGAATATTCTTTGGCTCCCCTTGTGTCGAATCAATAAATTTGGGTTGAATACTCTACCCTTGAAAACTGTTGCGATCCCCTATACTTGTGGGTTATCACAAGGCGGGTTCCCCTTACCGAATACTCCAAGACAGTCTTCGGATGAAACGAACATGTCCGGATCTGCAACACAAGTACCAGACACACAGCTGTAGGGAGTATAATATTTCACGAGTCCCATCTGCTGACAACTTTTTGCAAGATGACATCACGTCTGTCCGGTCATCATATCGAACTGTTTCCGCCTGTCGTTCCGCGTTTCGAGATGCGGTTTCCATTGGCACGTCTTGTCAAAGCAGAGATCGTGTCCCCTTATTGCGGGATTCTCATCAATATGAGTGTGGGTAATATAACTGTGCCGTTTACACGGCCCTTGGGAACGGGCGAGTTTTAAGGTGAGTGGGGAGGCGCTTAATATTTACTGCCTTTATAAGGAGATAAGGACTCCCTTTCTTCACCCATGCCTTCTCTCTTCCTCTGCCCTTCCATTCTTGAGCTCCAGCGCCCAAGTTCTCTTCTTTCCCCCCTCGATCAAGCACCCAACCATGTCCGGATCCGGAGGTCAAGGAAAGTGGATGGCCTCCTCCGTCAAGGAGAACGACATTACCGAGCTTCGGGCGGCCGGGTATCTGGCGAAGGAAATCGCCCACCGTCTTCCAGCCAAGGGGCAAGTCGTCCCTACACCGAAGCCCAACGAGAGGGTGGTATTCATCCCTCAATTCATTCGCGGGATAGGGTTTCCACTCCACCCTTTCGTCCGCGGGCTGATGTTCTATTACGGGCTAGACTTCCATGATCTTTCCCCGAACTCTTTCCTCGACATCTCGGCATTCATTGTCGTGTGTGAGGCCTTTCTCCACATCCAACCCCACTTCAGGATGTGGCTCAAGGTCTTCAACGTGAAGCCGATGGTGGTGGATGGCCAGCACGCGGAGTGCGGAGGCGCCATGGTGAGCAAGCTGACCAATGTCTCTTGGCCAAAAGGTACTTTCGTGGAGACTGTCAAGGAGTGGCAGAAACTGTGGTTCTACATCATAGAGACCCGTGGCGCCACCTGGGCCGCGGGTGCCGAATTCAACTTCGAAGCTCCAATGCGGCTCACCTCCTGGATTGAGAAGGGCCCAAATTGGTCTTCGTCAGACAAGCTGATAGCGTTGCAAACGCGCATTCAAAGCATGGTGGATAAAATCATTAAGCTCGTCGACGTAATCCAAGTGATGCTAGTTCACCGGATTCTCCCATGCCAAAGCCGAAGTCGCCCTTTATGGGAATTTAATCCGAAGAAGCACCAAACTCTGGAAAGGCTCTTTAGAACCACTCACAAAGACGCTTGGAAGTTGGTCTTCAAAGGCAGCGAGACGCCGCCAGCCATAGACTCGGACCGCGGGCACGACATTACCCACCCCGCCAACGAGGTAAGGCTTTAACGCATCCTCTACTTGCTTGTTTCAAGGAGGATATCTAAACTTTTATTATTTCAGGTATGGACGGAGAGAGCGGAGCGGATTCGGTGTCTGGCTCCGCTACCCGAGGAACCAGTCATCTCGCGCCTGGCGAAGATGCTGGTACCAGCGCCCTATAAGACGCTGGAGAAGAAGGCCAAGGGGGTCCGGAGTGGCCCCCGTCGCAAGGGCGCTTCGGAGGTGACGTCCAAAGACAAGACCCGCTCCTCCGTCGCCGAAGATGACGAGGAGGAGGAGGAGAGCGAATCTCCCCCTGATTGGGGGAGGAAGAAGAGGGCGTCCTCCACAAATCTGGAGGCGGAGGCGCCCAAGAGGGGGAAAGGCCCTCTCGCAGATAACTCTGCATGGGACGTTGACAGCAGCCCGGAGCGAAGCCCTCGAAATAAGCCTCCAGCCACGTCGTAAGTACCTAAACCCACGTATGTCCATGCGTCCGTCCTCTCTTGTTTCATAATATAATATGTTAATTTATGCCATTGCAGTCCGGCCGACGACAACTCCTAGCGATCCTCATCAAGAGATTCATTGGATTCAAAGGCGATGGCTAGTGAGTCACCGGAGGCCGCTCACCCTCCCGCGGCCAAGGGCGACGATGAGGTGCTGTCCCAAAGGACCTTCCCAGGCCAGGGAGAGGTTCAGGAGGCTGCCGGGGCGGCGCGAGGAGGCAAGACCTCGGCTTCCAGACACATGGGGGAGCCGATCCCCATGGTGGCTGGGGACGGGGGCCTTGCTCAATCCGGCCCCCAGCCAAATACAAGTTTGGGGACCTATATGGCTCCGTAATCCGGTGAACAACCTCCTTCGAAAGAAGGAGGTGTGCCTATTCCACCGGTGACCTCTGTCCAACCAGAGGCACCAGATAATTTGCTGGAAGAGTTACGAGGCGCTTCCATTGTGGAAGAACACCGTATCCTTATGGGTATGGTGATTGAGAAGGTTCAGTCCGTCAAGAGCTGACAGGTTTTGAGGTAAGCGGCATAACAAGGAAAATCCCAATATAGACAGTATCCCCTAAGACACTGTCTGGTGTTCAGAAAGAAAAGCCAGATAGAGGATCAATTAAATTTCGTAGGAAACTAACTAAAATGTGCCTGATGTGAATAAGCAGGCGTCGTTGCTGGCCGCGACCTCACACACTGCCGAAGTCTCTGGACTAAGGCAGAGACTGGAGCGGGCCGAGGAGGAGCTCAGCCAAGCGAGGAAGCAGCTGGAAGACCAACAAGGTATGTAATGACTCGCTATATATTCAGAAAGAATAAATGATGTATATTGACCGTAGTGCCATGATATGTGTAGGAGCGACGACCGAGGTCGAGGACCTTAAAAGGCCCTAGCTGAAGCTGAGGGGAAAGTTGTCAAGGAGCAGGCCGCTCGTAAGAAGCTTAAGGCCAGGCTGAACGAGGTCTAGCAAGAGCTCCAGGACGCTGTGAAGAAGTATGAGACCTTGGAGGGCGATGTTTCGGCTCGAGAGACCGAACTTGCCAAGGCTCATCAAAGCACGGAAGTGGCCCGAGTTGAAGCCCAAGGTGCCCTCCAGGAGATCCAGGAGGCCAAGAAGATCGCGATGGGTAAGGCGTTTAGTATGCAAAGCAAGTATGTGAAGAAGAAGTATTTCTTACTAACCCGGATTCGGAGTTCTCCAGGGGCGTTTGCAGACCTGCCGCGCAGTGTGTCCAACGCTGCGGAGTTCTTCTGAGCCGAAGAAGGGAGCTCGCCGGAGAAACAGTTCTGGTTGCAATACCTTGCGCCAGAGCATCCAATGCCCTTCACCGATCAGCTAAAACAGTTGGTCGAGCTGCATAGGGTGGCCGAACTGGCCATGAAGGATTTGATAATCCGGCCGTGGCCTGCCGAAGCTATGCCCGACAGCTACTTCAGACTCGTGAAGAGGCTGGTGAATGCATGTCCTCGGCTAGACGTCGTCAAGCGATCGGCCTGCATTGAAGGTGTGCGCATGGCCTTCACCCGCGTCAAGGTGTGGTGGCCGAAGATGGACGCCGTCAAGATGATGACCGAGGGGCCGCCAGAGGGCAAGGAGCACCGCACGCCCGAGCGGTATTTTGCAGATGTCCTAGAGGGGTCTCGCATTGTGGCAATGCAATGTGCGCAAGACATTATTTTCGAATGAATACGTTCATGTTGTCTTTTGCCTTGTATGATGAAACGAATGTTGTAATATAATGTTTGTTCAAAAAATTCCACCTCATGTGCGGCCGTATTGTGTGAAATCTGAGAGTTGTCCAGTCGTCGGCTTCTGCCCCCACGTAGGAAGTACGGGGGTGTTCGGGATATAATCTAAACACTCTTGATCCAATTGTTTGGTCCTTGAAGGAGGTGTTTAGCGCAGTGAACCAGGCAATCGGACTATTCAGCTTGAACACCCTCAGTTAGCCATAGGAGTTTGACAATAAAAATTTAGGCGCAGCCCTTGGTATCCAAACTAGGAAGCTATAAATGCCTGATCAGGCAAGTACCAATCCCTCGCGTAATGCGGAAAAAATCTCTAACGATTTGAGACGTACGAAGAGCTAACCGGCTCTTGCCGCATCATGACAGTCAGTTTTTGGCTTTGTCTACTGAGGTGCTCATCCGGATAAACCAGGACACAATCGCAGTAGTTCTCCCTTTACTACCCTAGCCGATGTAGCAGAACATAGGGTAGCAAGCATAGGAGCTGGGCAACCCAACTATTGACCAAAGACATGATTCGGAGCCAGTGCATATAATGCTAAATTTGGGGTGCCAAACAGTAGAAAGTGTTCGGAATTTGTTGCCGTGTTGTGGGGCGCTATGAAGCCCCTGGCAAATTGGAACGTACCAAAGTGTACGGGTGCTATTTGATAAGGTTATCAATAGAAAAAGGAAAACAGAAAAAACAACAAGGGTAATGAGCCAAGGCCGCAGAATTTGGGCCACAAATTGTTTCCGTTATAATTTGATTAATACGTTGAAGCGCATTAATACAAATAGTGCAATAAGCAACGGGCTAAGCCACGACCAAGAGAGAGCTGCGTGTGGGTCCTGAGAATAGGTACAGTGGTTGTTAAAGAAACCACCTAAAAATTCCCTTATACGTCTGTGCTTCATGCCATATTGGTATATTTATCCTTTGAAAGGACCGGTGATTGGGCCACCAGGGGGAACTTGTGGAAAGAAAACCTAAAAAGGAGAAAAGGAAACAGTGAGGGTATGTGTGTCCAGGAGCGTTCGAGTCGTATTATGGATCACAGGCTAGTTATGCCTCCGTCTATGCCCATGGTATCTTGAGTGCATAGTTATGTACGCGCGGTATGAATGCCGCTACTTGATCGGGACTGGGACGGAGGCCGAATGGCTGGTCGAGCTTTTGACGAGCTGAGCTGTCCTGCTGTAGAGTAGTCCGAACTCTCTTAACCGTGTCCGAGGGATCGGCCACCAAATTGAGGTTCTGTTTGAAAAGGCCGCTTTGTACTTCTGCTGCTAAGGCAGCGGTGTGCTCCTCAGTACGGAGGGAGTGTTCCATGTTTCCATTAACTATTATGACGCCGCGTGGTCCTGGCATCTTGAGCTTGAGATAGGCATAGTGTGGTACGGCATTGAATCGAGCAAATCCGGTTCGTCCGAGTAGTGTGTGATAGCCACTACGAAAGGGGATGATATCGAAGATTAACTCCTCGCTTCGGAAGTTGTCCGGCGATCCGAAGACAACCTCTAGTGTGATTGAGCCCATACAGCAGGCCTCTATGCCTGGTATGACTCCTTTAAAGGTAGTCTTTGTGGGCTTGATCCGTGATGGATTAATGCCCATTTTGCGCACTATGTCCTGATAGAGCGGATTGAGGCTGCTACCGCCGTCCATGAGGACTCGCGTAAGGTGGAATACATCAATGATTGGGTCGAGGACCAGTGCGGCTGAACCGCCATGACGGATACTGGTCGGATGATCCTGATGATCAAAAGTGATTGGGCATGATGACCATGGATTGAATTTTGGGGCGACTGGCTCTATCACATAGACGTCCCTGAGCGCGCTTGCGCTCCCTCTTGGGGATGTGTGTACCATATATCATGTTCACCGTTTTGACCTGAGGGGGAAACTTCTTATGTCCCCCTATGTTCGGCTGCCGGGGCTCTTCGTCATCGTCCTCGCTTTGCGATCCCTTTTCCTTATTCTTGGCGTTTAATTTGCCGGCCTGTTTGAAAACCCAACAATCTATGTTGGTATGATTGGCTGGTTTGTCTGGGGTGCGATGGATCTGGCACGAAAGATCGAGTATGCGGTCCAAGCTGGATGGTCCCTGATTGTTTCTTTTATATGGCTTCTTCCGCTGACTAGACTTGGAGCCACTGAATCCGGCATTGACAGTGGTGTCATCGGTGTTATCACCATTGCTTCGGCGTTTGTGCCTACTGCGTTGGAGCTTGCCGCTGCTATTTTTGGCCTCGGAGGTGCCCATTTCATTTGTTGTATTTTTGCTACGGGCTAGCCAACTGTCATCACCCGCACAAAAGCGGGTCTGAGTGTTGTGAGGGCTGCCATGGACTTCGGCTTTTCCTGGCTGAGGTGGCGGGCGAGCCATTCATCACGGATGCTATGTTTAAAGGCCGCTAGGGCTTCGGCATCCAGACAGTCGATGATCTGGTTCTTTTTAGTTAGGAACCTAGTCCAGAATTTCCTGGCTGACTCCCCAGGTTGTTGAACTACGTAACTTAAGTCATCGGCATCTGATGGCCGGACATATGTACCTTGGAAGTTGTCGAGGAAGGCTTCTTCCAAGTCCTCCCAGCTGCCAATAGAATTTGCAGGCAGACTGTTTAACCAGTGTTGAGTTGGCCCTTTCAGTTTTAACAGGAGGTATTTGATGGCGTGGAGGTCATCTCCATGGGCCATGTGAATGTGCAAAATAAATTCCTCGATCCACACCGTGGGGTCAGTTGTTCCATCGTATGATTCGATGTTTACGGGTTTAAACCCTTCTGGAAATTCATGATCCATTACTTCATCAGTGAAGCAAAGAGGGTGTGCGGCGCCTCTATATCGGGCTGCATCACGACGTAGCTCCGATGGAGTCCGTCTGCGGCGTTTGGCCAGTGCATGACTAGGTTTGTCACGTCCGAATAGATAGTTGTCGACACGTGTCGAGGCACGTCCTCATGATCCGTAGATCGATCTGGTATGTCTTGCTCTGTTGTTCAGGTCCTACCGAAGGTCATATGTGTGACCACGAGTGTCGGTGTCAAAACCAGCGGATCTCGGGTAGGGGGTCCCGAACTGTGCGTCTAGGCCGAATGGTAACAGGAGGCAAGGGACACGAAGTTTTACCCAGGTTCGGGCCCTCTTGATGGAGGTAAAACCCTATGTCCTGCTTGATTAATATTGATGATATGGGTAGTACAAGAGTAGATCTACCACGAGATCGGAGAGGCTAAACCCTAGAAGCTAGCCTATGGTATGATTGTTGTGTATGAATGTGTTGTCCTACGGACTAAAACCCTCCGGTTTATATAGACACCGGATAGGGTTAGGGTTACATAGAGTCGGTTACAATGGTAGGAGATCTACATATCCGCATCGCCAAGCTTGCCTTCCACGCCAAGGAAAGTCCCTTCCGGACACGGGACGAAGTCTTCAATCTTGTATCTTCATAGTCCAGGAGTCCGGCTGAAGGTATAGTCCGTCCATCCGGACACCCCCTAATCCAGGACTCCCTTAGTAGCCCCTGAACCAGGCTTCAATGACGACGAGTCCGGCGCGCAGATTGTCTTCGGCATTGCAAGGCGGGTTCCTCCTCCAAGTACTTCATAGAAGATTTTGAACACAAAGATAGTGTCCGGCTCTGCAAAATAAGTTTCCACATATTGCCATAGAGAGAATAATATTTACACAAATCTAATCTGCTAACGTATTCCGTAGTGTGACATCACACCATGGCCAAGCCTTTATTCGAATCGTTTTACTGTCCCATCTCAGCGTGTTATGCGAGGCGGTTTCATTGGCACATCTTGTTAAAGCAGAGATCATGTCCCCTTATTCCGGGATTCTCATCAATACGGGCGTGGGTAACCCAACCGCGCCATTGATTACGGCGCTTGGGAGATAAGCGAGTTTTACCAGGCTGGTGGGGACGCATAGTCGCGTCCACCCATATTAGGGGATAAGGATCCACCTTTTCACCTACGCCTTCTTCCTCCTTTGCCTATCCATTTTCACGCACTCGAGTTCCAGCGCCCAAGTCCGCACTCCCCACCTCAACCTTCTCCAGCCATGTCCGGAGCGGGAGGCAAGTGGATGGTCTCCTCCGTTACGGAGGGACACATCAAAAGACTAAGGAAGGCCGGATACTTGTCCAACGACATTGCGCACCGGCTTCCCGAAGAGGGGCAGCTCATCCCTACCCTAGGCCCCATGAGAGGGTGGTGTTCCTCCCCCATTTCCTCCGCGGACTGGGTTTCCCCCTCCACCCATTTGTCCGGGGGCTCATGTTCTACTATGGCCTGGATTTCCACAATCTGGCCCCGAACTTTGTCCTCAACATCTCGGCGTTTATCTTCGTGTGCGAGGCCTTCCTCCGCATCCGCCCCCATTTCGTCCTATGGCTCAAGACTTTCAATGTCAAGCCGAAGGTGGTGCGCGGCAACCAGGCGGAGTGCGGAGGCGCCATGGTGGGCAAGATGCCCAACATCTTATGGCTTGAGGGCTCCTTTGTGGAGACCCTGAAGGGGTGGCAATCAGGGTAGTTTTACATCACCGAGCCGCGCGACCCTAAGTGGGTCGCAGCCCCCGAGTTCCGATCCGGACCCCCAACGCGGCTCACGTCCTGGAAAGAGACGGGCCTGTCGTGGGGTAAAAAAGGAGAGCTGACCGGACTCCAAACATGCGTCCAAACCCTGGTGGACAAGCAGCTCAAGCTTGTCAACGTAGTCCAGGTTATGCTCATCCGCCGGATCCTCCCGTGTCAACAACGGGCTTTCAACCTGTGGGAGTTCGACCCGGTGCGGCACCGAACTCTGAGCAGGCTCTTCGACACGACGTACGAAGATGCCTGGAAGGTGCTTTTCAAAGGCGCCCAGGCCCCCGCATCCGCTACCGAGGATCGCCGATTCAGCACGCAGCGTCACGCTCGTGCGGTAAGCTATTTTTACCTTCTACAGGGTATCAGTTTTTCATAGTTTGACTCCATGCGGGATCTAAGCTCCCTTACCTTTGACAGGATTGGCAGGAGACGTCCGGACAAATCAACTGTCTGGCTCCTTTGCCCGAAGGCCCAGCGGACGCTCATTTGGCGAAGCTGCTGGTTCTGGCACCCTATGTGGTGCCGGAGAAGAAGGCCAAGAAGAAGGCCGCAGGGACTCGAAAGAGTGCCCGGTGCCAGGAGGTGTCGGATCCATCATCCGACAGCTCCAAGACGCACTCCTCCCACGAAGACGAGGAGGAGGAAGAAGAGACCTCTCCCCCCAGCGGGGGGAGGGAAGAAAAGGAAGGCCGCCCCAACTGGGGAGGCCGAAGGGTCCAAGAAGGGAAAAACCCTTCCTCCAGACTACTCCAGCGACGCCGACAACGGTGAAGAGGAGTGGCCGCACAGGGCCAAGCCCCTGGCGAAATCGTAAGTATCCGGATACCAGAGTAATTCATAGTATTCCTTTATTGCACAGCTTTCCCTTATGTCGAATATGATTATGCAGCCCACCAAAATACCGGCTCGACGCGTCGTCGAGCGGTTCACTGGACTCATCGGATGTGAACTCGCTTCCGACGGCTTCCTCCCCCCGCCCTACGTGTTGTCCCAACAGGTTTCAAGCCAGGAGGAGGTGGTCCTGGAGGCGCCGCAAGGCGACCTCCTGGACTCCAGGGGTGAAGGGGATAAAGTCTCCCAGGGCTCCAAGTCCGGCTCTAGGCCGGACACCGCTCCGGAACCTTCAAAGGTTCTAGAGTCCGGCGGGCAACCTCCTTCCAAGAGGAGCAGGCCCTCCGTGCCGGTGACCCCCATCCAACCGGAGGCGCCGGACAATCTGTTGGAGGCGCTCGGCGCCTCCATCGACGAGGAGCACCGCGCCATTATGAGTGCGGTGGTCCAGAAGGTTCAATCCGCCAAGAGCGGACTGACTGAAGCTTGTACTAGCCTTTTAACAGGCTTTGAGGTAAGTAAAGAATGTGTAACAAATATTACCGCATAGACAGTAGCCCCTGATGCTCTGTTTGGCGTTCGGGAAGAAAAGCCGAATAGAGGATCAAATAAAATTCGCAGGAGTCTAACAAAAGGGAGTTAATATGCGTATGCAGGCTTCCCTGCTGGCGTCCGCCGCACTGACTGCGGAAGTGGACACGCTAAAGCAGAACCTCGAGCAGTCTGAGCAAGAGCTCGGGCGTGCTAAGAAGCAGCTCGAGGAGGAGGAAGGTAAGAAATACCTTGTTTAAATATATATAAAAAAGTGCAATTGCAAAAAATGACAGGATTATTGTGGCTATTGTAGGGGCCACGTCTGAGGTGGCGACCCTTAAGCAAGCGCTGCTCGAGCCCGAGAAGACGGCGGCCACGGAGCGCATTGAGCGGGAGAAGTATGAGGCCGAGGTTGGCAAGGTGCGGCAAGAGCTCTGGGCTCTCATGGAAAAACATGAGAGTTTGGAGCTTGACTCAAAGACGCGAGCATCCGAGCTCACGGTGGCTATTGAAAATGCCAAGTCTGCCAAGGCCGAATCCCAGAAGACCCTCCAGGAGTTGGATGAGGGGAAAAAGATAGCGGCGGGTAATGCATTCTTTATGCAAAGCAAACACATAAGCATGAATTACTTGTTACTTACCCGAATCCAGAGCTCTCCAGGAGTGTTCGCAGATCTTCCACGTAGCGTGTCCGATGCCGCCGCATTCTATCGAGCCGAGGAGGGCAGCTCGATAGAGAAGGTGTTCTGGTCTCAGTATGCTGAGGCCGGACACCCCGTGCCCCTGAGCGACCAGCTGAAGCAACTGGTCGAGCTCCACAAGGCGGCCGAACAGGCCATGAAGGGCCTCATAGTTCAGCTGTGGCCTGGAGAGGCTCTGCCTGGGAGCTATTTCAGGCTGGTGCGGCGGCTGGTGGGGGCCTGTCCAAGGCTCGAAGTCATCAAGCGCTCCATCTGCATTGAAGGTGCCCGTAGGGCCCTTGCCCATGCTAAGGTGCACTGGGGCAAGCTGGATGCTGAGAAGCTTGTGAAGGACGGGCCACCGCCGGGGAAATAGCATCGCAAGCCCGAGAATTATTATAAGGATGTTCTGAAGGGTGCCTGCCTTGTGGCGAATGAATGTTCCAGAGATGTAATTTTTGAGTAAAACTTGCTCGTTTTGTCCTGTGCGCTGAAAACTTGTTCATGTGCGCTAAGCAATGCTGTTGGAATTTAAAATATTACCTTCTGTGCGGCTGTTTATCAATTCTGAGAGATGGCGAGTCGTCGGCTTCTGCCCCGTGCCGCTAGTGCTGGGGTGTTCGGGGATAAACCTGAGCGCTCTTTTTCCCATGTTTGGGTCCTTCGAGGGAGGCGCTCAGCACAACGAACAAGGCAATCGGACTATAATGCGTGAACACTCTCACTTAGCCATAGAATTCTATAATTTTAAATTTCGGCGAAGCCCCTGGTATTCGGAAGACCGAGTTCGGGGCGCTATCCACGCCTTGGCCGGACAGAGTCGACTCCTCTGTAATGCCCTTGATGCAGAGGCGAAGTAGCAGTCACAAGGTTCGGAGAGGACGCGAGGATTCAGGCGGGGATGGACGCCGACGACGCGGACGAGGCGAAGGCCTCTGGCGAAGAAGCTCCAGGCGGCGGCGCTGCAAGATCGGGGACGTGAGCGTCCAAGGCGTCGGGTCTCTGCTAGAGAAGGGAGAGGCGAGAGAGATTAGAGAGGTTGAGAGACAGGAGCACGGCAAGCAAATGAAGGGAAGGCAGGGGCATGGCGACCTGGTCCTCTGTGGCCTAGCTGACTGTGGTGGTGGTGAGGCACAGCTCCGGCGCGCTGGGCAAGGGGCTTCTGCTCCGGCGATATACGGCGGGGCCATGGCGCTCGGCTCAGGAAGGGCACGGGAGGAGCTTGCGCCGACGAGCTTCCCGGTGACTGGAAGGATTTTTGGGTGGCTACGAGTGATGGGGATCGAGGAGGGACATGGGGGAGCGCTGGTTGGTGGATTGGATCAGGGAGGATCCCGATGTAGATGGTGGGAAAAGTGGCGGCGGCGGGTGAGGGGATGGATGGGACAAGTGCCCTAGGTTTTAGGGTTTGTCCAAAATAGTCTAGGAGTGGACTATATATATGGAAAATAGGGAAGTTTAGGGCTAATCCGTCCCTCCAATTAAAATCGAGCGGTCGAGAATAAAACACTAGGAAGTCCAAATAAGAAAACGGTGATGTTTTGTAGACTTTTGGGGATGATTCAGACACAACGGTAGCGACAGCCCGAGTCAGGTCCGGGACAGCTTTCGGGCGCACACGCGAGGAGGGTCGCGGGCTGACGAGAGAGGTTAGGTAGGGCCTGGCGGTAGGTAGTGAGCTGTGTAGACGGTCTTGAGCTGAGAGAAGAGAAGAGAGGGAGGCCCGGCGACTGTTTTCGGAGACCGAAAACGTCCGATGTGTGCCCGTCTATAATGCCGCTATAGTCTAATGGTTGGGCTATCAGACGAACTCCGAATGTGATGAAACTTGGCAGGCGACCTACTAACAACAAAACAACACCGCATGCCAACTTTCATCCCATTCCGAGAACATTTTCCGGCCACTTATAAAATAATATTTCGGACATGCCGCGGGCGTGTGCAAGTGTGTCTGGGCTCAGAACGGACAACGGACGGATGCAAGTTTTGAAAACATGATGATGCAATGCACATGATGACATGACAAGATGCAGCACGCAAGCGAATGACATGGCAACGATGGCGAATAACTGGAAGACACCTGGCGCATCGGTCTCGGGGCGTCACAACACTCCACCACTATGAGAGGATCTCGTCCCGAGATCTAGAATGGCACCGAAGGGAAAACGAAAGAGAAAGAGAAGAGGTAAAACTAAGTTGCTTCTTTGACAAAACGAGTGAAACCAAAGAACCTTGAAAAGGTTAAGCCAACTCGAGAAAAGAATACTACGGAGATAAATGTAGTAGAAAACACTCCGGTTAAAAACAAGATAGAGAAGGAATAAGACTGATGTAATTTGGACAGCACTTCTACTGTAAATGGAAGAAATTGAACATGATCTTGGCAAACTGAGATGAGGAGTCAAAAGAGCAACATCAATAGACCTCCAGGAGAAAGAATAGAATAAAGATAATCGAGACAAAAGAATGTAGAAGACAATGCCAACTTCTGCTACAAAAGAGCTTGAAAAGGCACCTTTAGGAGAATGGTTGAACAGAGTTATTGGAAAGCCAACAACGAAAAGAATAAGCTTTATATGGTATTATGGAATACATCTCAAATTATGAGGTAACAACCTGCCACTCACGGAAAAAGAATTGGATTGGAATGAACAAGGAGACGAGAAACTTATTTCACCGGAAGGATGAAAGAAGAACTTGGGTCTTATATGAGCACCATAAATAGCAACAATCCTTAGGGACGGATTTAGGTGAAATATAACCCAAGATAACTCCAACGAAGAGATTGATGGATTGAGAAGAGCTCATGCTCGAAGAAATTGATGGGTTGAAAAGATGACTTGAGCGAAGAGAAAATGATGGATTTAAATATGTCACTCTTGGAAAACTTGTGATCCATGAAACACGAAGGGAAATTATCACGAATGACATAACACCACCTCAAAAGATAAGATAGTAAGAACTGCACTTCGCAATGCAAGATGAAGAATACTTGAACTCCTCTGAAAAGAATCTTGATGAACACTTCGAGAAGGAAATTAAATCCTTCATGAACCATCATGTAGAACCTTGATGAAGAACTCCGGTAACAAAAAGAATGATCAAACAAAAGGAAAGAGAAGTTGAAAACACAAGGTGAATCCTTGTACCGATTTATATGAATCTCCGCGACGAGATAAAGATAAAACTTGGAGCTCCGGAAAAGAAGGATGAACAAATGGAAACAAGAATTTTGATGAACCTCCGGAATAGGGAATTAAATCACTTGGATGAAACAAGAATAAGAATTACATTATGCTTATCCTTCATCAATTTTTAATTGATGACGAGCAAACGGATTTGGCATACTACTTATTCTCGTTGAAAAGGATTAAGATAGATATAGCGTCAACTTGGGAAGGTCTTCAACGCACCACCGGTAGGATTTGGAAAAATAACGAATGAGTTGATATGATAACAATGGAATAGAATCTAGAACGAATCACCGTAAGAATTAAAAATGACTGAATAAAAGCCAAAGAAACACCGGGAAGAATTAGCAAATAAACGAAAATGCTTGAGAGAATTTAGACCCATGAGAACGAAAAGATTACGAGCTGATTGGAGAATCCTTGATTTAGACACCGGTACGATTTAGAGTATGAGAGCTGAAAAATGGAATGAATAAATCTTAGATGATGGGCTCCGGATAATCAAACTAAACAGAATCTTGAATTGCTCCGGATGGGTGAGAAAATCTCACAACCGAAAACAATTATGAGAGGATGGCAGAGAATGGGGCAATATTTTAAAAAGAACTCTTCTTCGGTCTTCAAAATCTGAGAATGACGATGAGAAACACCACCCAGCGCCACCTCCCTCTGTTCGAGCGAGGGAGACGAGCGATGGCTCTTCTGCATCGAGCCGCTCTGACTTGAGCGCTCGCGTTGACCCAGCGCTCGCGTGACCGCGCCCACTCCAAGCCGAGGCCCAGCGCACCAACCGGCCCACCTCACCATCGGCCGGGCTGAAGCCCATGGTGAGGCCCAGCGCCTCATGTGTATTTTTTTGTTCGTTCTTCTCTTTCTTTATTCCCTGTTGGGCCTCTGCTTAGTTTCAGCCCATTAGGTTTTTTTCCTTAGCTGCGATTTTATCAATTTCCAGGGCATTGCACTTTTGCAGATCAGCCCTCATACATCATGCATATCATATCTCACAAACGGTGCATCATATGTAAAAACTTTAAATATGAAACTTGCTTAGAATTTTGTGTAGATTAATAATATTTCATTTTCATCCATGGTTAAAATGCTTAAAATGTTGTTTGGTTAAATTTGCTCCTATGTCAGGCAAAAATGCTTTAATTCATAACTAAATAACCGTAACTCAGAATTTAATAAACTTTATATGTAAATGGGGTAGAATTTTGCCTAGTTTAACATGGTGGCATCTCTTTGCATGTTTAACAACTCTAAAATTTGTTTTGGGGCAGAACAGTACCAAACCTAATATATGCACATGAGGAGTTTCCGGATTTGTTGTTCGTTGCTTCCGTCCTCATTTAACCTTGACTAGATAGGTAGTTTTACTTTGCTTCACCCTCTTTCCATGTTTAAGAACATTTAATATTGTTGGGTACATAAACGAGATCGAACTAAATAACTTGTTGTGGTGTTTCGTCAATATGCAACTCGTTGCATAGTGAGCTCCACTTAATTTGTAGAATTGCTTGTGCACTTTGCCATGCCATGCTTCATTAAACCGGACATGCATCATTCTTGTTTGCGCATCTTGCCATGCTTATGTGGTGGTTGTTTACTATGTTGTTTGCTTTCTTTCCGGTGTTGCTTCTTCGGGTTGGTTCCGGTAACGTCGTGTTTGTGAGGATCCGTTCGACTTCGTCCGTTTGTCTTCTTCATGGACTCGTTCTTCTTCCTTGCGGGACCTCAGGCAAGATGACCATACCCTCGAAATCACTTCTATCTTTGCTTGCTAGTTGCTCGCTCTTTTGCTATGCCTATGCTGCGATACTTACCACTTGCTTATCATGCCTCCCATATTGTTGAACCAAGCCTCTAACCCACCTTGTCCTAGCAAACCGTTGTTTGGCTATGTACCGCTTTGCTCAGCCCCTATTATAGCATTGTTAGTTGCAGGTGAAGATTGAAGTTTGTTCCTTGTTGGAACATGGAGATGTTGTTCCTTGTTGGAACATGTTTACTTGTTGGGATATCACAATATCTCTTATTTAATTAATGCATCTATATACTTGGTAAAGGGTGGAAGGCTCGGCCTTTTGCCTGGTGTTTTGTTCCACTCTTGCCGCCCTAGTTTCCGTCATATCGGTGTTATGTTCCCGGATTTTGCGTTCCTTACGCGGTTGGGCTATTATGGGAACCCCTTGACAGTTCGCCTTGAATAAAACTCTTCTAGCAATGCCCAACTTTGGTTTTACCATTCGCCTCCTAGCCTCTTTTTCCCTTGGGTTCCGCGGACTCAAGGGTCATCTTTATTTAAACCCCAGGCCAGTGCTCCTCTGAGTGTTGGTCCAAACTAGAGCCCTGTGCAGCGCCCCCTCGAGGAAACTCGAGGTTTGGTTTTAGTTGTACGGACTACTCATCTGAGTGTGCCCTGAGAACGAGATATGTGCAGCTCCTATCGGGATTTGTCGGCACATTCGGGCGGTGTTGCTGGATTTGTTTTAACTTGTTGAAGTTGTCTTGTAGAACCGGGATACCGAGTCTGATCGGAATGTCTCGGGAGAAGGTATATCCTTTGTTGACCGTGAGAGCTTGTCATGGGCTAAGTTGGGACTCCCCTGCAGGGATTGAACTTTCGAAAGCCGTGCCCACGGTTATGGGCAGATGGGAATTTGTTAACGTCCGGTTGTAGAAAACCTAAAGTTGACCTTAATTAAAATACATCAACCGCATGTGTAACCGTGATGGTCTCTTTACGGCGGAGTCCGGGAAGTGAGCACGGTTTTGGAGTTATGCTTGACGTAGGTTGTTCCAGGATCACTTCTTGATCATAGTTGTTCGACCGTGCTTTGCCTTCTCTTCTCGCTCTCTTTTGCGTATGTTAGCCACCATATATGCTAGTCGCTCGCTGCAGCTCCACCTCATACCTTTTACCTTACCCATAAGCTTAAATAGTCTTGATCGCGAGGGTGTGAGATTGCTGAGTCCCCGTGACTCACAGATACTTCCAAAACCAGCTTGCAGGTGCCGTTGAACCGTGCAGATGACGCAACCAAGCTCAAGGAGGAGCTCGATGAAGATCTTGCCCTTTGTGTTGTTTCGTTCTAGTTGATCAGTAGTGGAGCCCAGTTGGGGTCGATCGGGGATCTGTGTAGCATTTGGGGTAGTCTTCTTTTATTTTGGCTCCGTAGTCGGGCCCTGATTGTATTTGGATGATGTAATGCTTTACTCATGTATTTGTGTGAAGTGGCGATTGTAAGCCAACTATGTATCTCTTTCCCTTATGTATTACATGGGTTGTGTGAAGATTACCTCACTTGCGACATTGCTTTCAATGCGGTTATGCCTCTAAGTCGTGCTTCGACACGTGGGAGATATAGCCGCATCGAGGGTGTTACATCCTCGCTCTAAGCGGCATAAGTCTTTAGGGACTCGAAAAACCTCTCGAACAACGACCAGCTCTCGCTTCATCATGACAGTCAGTTTTAGCTTTCTCTACTGAGGTGCTCGACCCAGCTCAACTGGGGCACAATCGTAGTAGTTCTCCTAGTGCTACCTTAGCCGATATAGCGGAACGTAAGGCACCAAAACATAGGAGCCGGGCAAACCCAACATTTGACCAAAGACATGATTCGGAGCCGATGCATATAATGCTATAAGTTCGGGGTGCCGCACTTGTTAAAGTGTTCAGACTTCTCACACCATATTGAGGGGTACTAAAGCCCCTGGCGTATTTTGGCCGTACCAATGTGTACGGGTGCAACATGTCGTTTAAGGAACATATATTTGTAAAAAAAGAGTAATGCAAAAATAGACAAAAGCTATGCATTGTTTAATAAAAAGGGGCTGCGATCAAAGAAGAACGATATAAATAATGCGATAAGCAAAAGTTTGGACTATTTAACATGTCCGTTCCAGGGGCAGGTTGCGGAATGATATGCGAAACAGGTATACTGCTCGTGATAGAGACCACCTGGGAGTTCCGTAATGTGGCATGGCTTGTCTGCTTCCCTGGTTCTTGCATCGTTTGTGCGGCAATTGAACTGCCAAACAGGCCTTCCGAAGAATGGAGTCCTGAAAGTAAGAGAAAATTAAAAAATCGGCAGCCCCTGGTGCGGTTTAAGCCGTGTTTCGGGCGTGCCGTGGTGGTGCCCCTCCCCCTGTACCCATGGTATTTCTAGAGCGTAGTTATGCACGTGAAGCACTGGTGTTGCATTTTTGCGAGGGATGGGGTTGGGGCCGCATTGCTACGCCTGCTCGAAACGTGCCAGGCGGTCTTGTTGTAGGTTACTCCGGGCACGCTTGACGGTGTCCGGACGTTTAATGACCGGAATGGAGAATTGCCTGGAGAGGCTGCTTTTTGCTTCCGCTGCAAGGGCCGCCATGTGTTCCTCCGTTCGGAGGGAGTGTTCGGTGTTTCCATTGACCGTGATTACTCCTCGAGGGCCTGGCATCTTGAGCTTAAGGTATGTGTAGTGCGGTACTGCATTGAACTTGGCGAATGCGGTTCGCCCGAGCAGTGCGTGATAGCCACTGCGGAATGGGACTATGTCGAAGATTAACTCCTCGCTTCGGAAATTATCCAGAGATCCGAAGACCACTTCAAGTGTGACTGAGCCTGTACAGTTGGCCTCTACACCTGGTATTACGCCTCTAAAGGTCGTTTTGGTGGGCTTAATCCTCGAGGGATCTAGGCCCATTTTCCGCACTGTATCCTGGTAAAGCAGGTTCAGGCTGCTGCTGCCATCCATAAGGACTCTAGTGAGATAAAATCCGTCAATAATTGGGTCTAAAACCAATGCGGCGAATCCGCCATGACGGGTGCTAGTGGGATGGTCCCTTTGATCAAAGGTGATCGGGCAGGAGGACCATGGGTTGAACTTTGGGGCGACTGGCTCTACCGCGTATACGTCCCTTAACGCGCGCTTCCGCTCCCTCTTGGGGATGTGGGTTGCGTATATCATGTTCACCGTCCGCACTTGTGGGGGAAAACCCTTCTGTCCACTGTTGTTCGGCGGCCGGGACTCTTCATCGTCATCGCTATGCAGCCCCTTGTCTTTATTTTCGGCATTTAACTTGCCTGCCTGCTTGAACACCCAACAATCCCTATTGGTGTGATTGGCTGGCTTTTCGGGGGTGCCATGTATCTGGCACTAGCGGTCGAGTATTCGGTCCAAACTGGACGGGCCCCTAGGATTTCTGTTGAATGGCTTTTTCCACTGACCGGATTTATAGCCTCTGAATCCGGCATTAACTGCTGTATCGTCAGCATTGTCGCCGTTAATACGACGCTTTTGCTTGTTGCGACGCGACCTGCCACTATTGTCCCTGTTACCAGAATTACCAGGGTTCTTGGTCATATTGTTGCTACGAGCAAGCCAGCTGTCTTCTCCCGCGCAAAAGCGGGTCATGAGTGTCGTGAGTGCTGCCATAGATTTCGGCTTTTCCTATCCAAGGTGCCGGGCAAGCCACTCGTCACGGATATTGTGCTTGAAGGCTGCTAGGGCCTCTGTGTCCGGACAGTCGACTATTTGATTTTTCTTTGTTAGGAACCATGTCCAGAATTGCCTGGCCGATTCCTCTGGCTGCTGAATTACGTGGCTTAGGTCATCGGCGTCTGGTGGTCGCACATAAGTGCCCTGGAAATTGTCGAGGAATGCGGCTTACAGGTCCTCCCAACAACTGATTGATCCTGCTGGCAAGCTGTTAAGCCAATGTCGAGCTGGTCCTTTAAGCTTGAGTGGGAGGTATTTGATGGCGTGGAGATCATCGCCGCGGGCCATGTGGATATGAAGGAGATAATCCTCGATCCATACCGCAAGATCTGTTGTGCCATCATATGATTCGATGTTTACGGGTTTGAAACCCTCGGGGATTTGATGATCCATTACTTCGTCTGTGAAGCATAGTGGGTGTGCGGCGCCTCTGTACTGGGCTATATCACGACGTAGCTCCAATGAGCTTTGTCTACTGTGTTCGGCCCTACCGGATTTGTGTCCGGCGTGACGGTTATCGTCTCGAGTCATGGGGCGCCCACGCGATCCATAGATCGATCTTGTTTGCCTTGCCTTGTCCTCCAACATATCTCGCAGGTCTGGCACATTTTCCCGTGCCTTGGTATGGGGTGCGGCTTGAGTGGAGGGCCAAAAGGCCTCTCTGTCGCGGCCACGAGGTGGCCGGTCGGCCATATCAAGTGCTGGTGATGTAGGTTTAAGTGCTTCCTCCTCTAATCGGGGTAGCAACCTGCGCTTTGGGTAGCTCTTGGAGGGGCGTTCGAGTTTATGCTCTTCGGCCGCGAGGACTTCAGTCCATCTGTCGACTAGCAAATCTTGATCAGCTCTAAGTTGTTGCTGCTTTTTCTTGAGGCTTCTTGCCGTGGCCATAAGCCTGCGTTGAAAACGCTCTTGCTCGACGGGATCCTTTGGCACGACAAATTCGTCGTCATCGAGGCTTGCCTCGTCTTCGGAGGGAGGCGTATAGTTATCGTCCTCGACCTCTCTGTCTGCCGCTCTCTCATGAGGGCTGGCTTCTCCATCCTCCTGTGCTGAATCTTGCTGGAGGGGGTTTTCTTCGGCACTCTCCAGAGTATTATTATCTCCCGTGCTGGAATCACCTTATTTGTTTTGGCGGGATTTTGAGCGGCGCCGCTGACGCCGGCGCTTAGGCTGTTTCTTGGAGGGGTCATCCTCCGCTGTTCCATCGCCATCTCCTTCTTTTGGGGTGTCCACCATGTATATGTAATGTGACGAGGTGGCTTTCCAGGGCCCAATAGGCGCTGGTTCTTCATCGTCTCCTGCATCGGCGTCCATACCGTCGATGTCTTCGAAGTCGAAGTCAAGCATGTCGGTTAAATCGTCGACAATGGCTACAGAGTGGGTGGTGGGTGGGCTTTGAATTTCTTCATCGTCCGTATCCCAACCTTGCTGACCGTAGTTCGGCCAGGGCTCTCCTGATAAAGAGAGAGCCTTTGGTGTCTTCAGAATATCGTCGAAAGGCGAGTGCTGAAAGATATCCGCGGCAGTAAACTCCATGATCGGTGCCCAATCGGATTCGATCAGCAGGGGCGCGGAGGGTTCGGAGTCCGGAGAGGAGTCCGGCTCCCTGGAGTCACGAGTCTCGCGGAGTGCGGGGCTGGTGTTCGGCTCGATCGCCGTTGGGATCGCAGCCCCCGAGGCGGCATCCAACCACCCATCCTCGATCGGCGCAGTAGGCTCCGAATTAAGGGTCGAAGCTGATGCGGGTGCAGCCTCCAGGGCACTGTTCGGCGGCAGAGCTAGGTCATGCTCGTCGTGACAGTGCGGCAAGCTCGGCAGTGGCTCGAATCCGTCGAAGATCAAGTCCCCGCGGATGTCAGCCGTGTAGTTTAAACTTCCAAATCTGACCTGACGGCCAGGGGCATAGCTTTCGATCTGCTCCAGATGGCCAAGTGAATTGGCCCGCAGTGCGAAGCCGCCGAAGACGAAGATCTGTCCGGGGAGGAAGGTCTCACCCTGGACTGCATCGCTATTGATGATCGTAGGAGCCATCAAGCCTAACGGTGACGACACAGAGGAACTCTCAATGAGAGCACCAATGTCGGTGTCAAAACTAGCGGATCTCGGGTAGGGGGTCCCGAACTATGCGTCTAGGCCGGATGGTAACAGGAGGCAAGGGACACGAAGTTTTACCCAGGTTCGGGCCCTCTTGATGCAGGTAAAACCCTACGTCCTGCTTGATTAATATTGATGATATGGGTAGTACAAGAGTAGATCTACCACGAGATCGGAGAGGCTAAACCCTAGAAGCTAGCCTATGGTATGATTGTTGTGTATGAATGTGTTGTCCTACGGACTAAAACCTTCTGGTTTATATAGACACCGGATAGGGTTAGGGTTACATAGAGTCGGTTACAATGGTAGGAGATCTACATATCCGCATCGCCAAGCTTGCCTTCCACGCCAAGGAAAGTCCCTTCCGGACATGGGACGAAGTCTTCAATCTTGTATCTTCATAGTCCAGGAGTCCGGCTGAAGGTATAGTCCGGCCATACGGACACCCCCTAATCCAGGACTCCCTCAACGAGTTGTTTGATCTTTGCCTTTACAATGAGGCGGGGTGGGCTGGTATTCGGCTTGAGTTGCCGCTTTATCCCGACCACGTGGTGGTCAGTCAGCCCCATTGCGTGATGATGGTATGGGCTCCAGTGCCTCATCATCAAACTGAGGTAGCAATTTGCGCTTCGGGTAACTTTTGGCTGGGTGCTTAAGGTCGTATTCTTCAGCTGCCAGGACATCAGTCCATCTATCATTTAGCAGATCTTGATCAGCTTGAAGCTGCTGCTGCTGCTTCTTTTTCAGGTTCCTTGCAGTGGCTATTAGCTGACGCTTAAAGCGCTCCTGCTCAAGAGGTTCCTCAGGCATGATGAAATCCTCGTTGCCGAGGCTCACCTCATCCTCGGAGAGCGAAAGATAATTGATGTCCTCCGAGTCTTTGTTTATGGCCTGTTCATCGGGGCTAACTTGCCCATCTTCCCGTTCTTCTTGTTCAGAAGTTGCTTCAGTGGGGTCTTCATTATCTTCAACACCGTCGGAGTGTTATCTTCTCCTGTGCCGGTATTTCTATCTTTTGCACGACGTGACTTAGAGCAGAGCTACTGACGTCGGCGCTTGGGCTGTGTCCTAGGAGGTTCATCCTCGACTGGATCTTCTTTGTCGTCATCGTTAGGTTCTTTAGGTGTATCCACCATGTACACATCGTACGAAGAAGTGGTCGTCTAGCGTCCGGTGAACTGCGGGTTTTGGCCGTGCTCCTCATTTGCATCGTCGTCCATACCGTCGATGTCTTCGGAGTCGTAATCGAGCATATCTGTTAAGTCTTCGACAGTGGCTATAAAGTGGGTGGCGGGTGGGAAGCGAAATTCCCCGTCATCAGCTTCTAGTTCGAACCGAATATAGTTCGACTGTGAATCCCCCGCTAAGGATAGATTTTTTAATGAGTTCAGCACATCGTCCAAAGGCGAGTGTCGGAAGATGTCCGCGGTGCTGAATTCGGCGATCGATGACTGATCATGCTCGACATGCACGGAGGCACGTAGTTCGGAACTTACAGCCGGAAAAAAGTCCGAGGTTCCGGTGACACATGCATTGCCAGAGGTTAGGTCTGTGTGCGGCTGCAACACTGTTGGGTCTGCGGCCTCTGTAGCGGGGTTGAGCTCCCTGTCGACCTGCTTCGGATCTAAGGCCAGAGCGGTTACAGGTGCAATTTCCTGGGTATGGCCCGATGACAGATCTAAGTCGTGTTCATCGAGGTGACCGGGAGTGACTACCGTGGTCTCGAATCCGTCAAAGATCAAGTCTCCGGGGATATCCGCGACGTAGTTCAAGCTCCCGAATCTGACCTGACAGCTGGGGGCGTAGCTGTCGATCTGTTCCAGATGGCCAAGCGAGTTGGCCCGCATTGTGAAGCCGTCGAACACAAAGATCTGTCCGGGGAGAAAGGCTTCCCCTTAGACAGCGTTGTTTTAGATGATTGAAGGAGCCATCAAACCTTTTGGGGACGGCACAGTGGAACTCTCAATGAAAGCACCAATGTCGGTGTCAAAATCAGCGGATCTCGGGTAGGGGGTCCCGAACTGTGCGTCTAAGGTCGATGGTAACATGAGACGGGGGACACAATGTTTACCTAGGTTCGGGCCCTCTCTATGGAGGTAATACCCTACTTCCTGCTTGATTGGTCTTGATGAATATGAGTATTACAAGAGTTGATCTACCATGAGATCGTAATGGCTAAACCCTAAAAGTCTAGCTTGTCTGACTATGATTATCTATCTCTCGATCCGGACTAAGCCCTTCGGTTTATATAGACACCGGTGGGGACTAGGGTTGTACAAGGTCAGTTACAGAGAAAGGAAGCTTCATATTTGATCGCCAGGCTTGCCTTCCATGTCAAGGAGAGTCCCATCCAGACACAGGAGAGAGTCTTTGGTCGTGTATCTTCTCAGCCCATTAATTCGGCCCATGTCTAATAGGTCGGACGCCCGAGGACCCCGTAGTCGAGGACTCCCTCAGTGATGTCTATGTTCATGATCATGCCTAGATATTCTCATAACTATGCGCTTTTCTATCAATTGCTCGGCTGTAATTTGTTCACCCACCATAATATATGCTATCTTGAGAGAAGCCACTAGTGAAACCTATGGCCCCGGATCTACTTTACATTATATAAGTTTCCGATCTATAATTCTAGTTTACTATTTATTTTGCAATCTTTACTTTTCAATCTATACAACAAAAATACCAAAAATATTTATCTTATTATCTTTATCAGATCTCACTTTTGCAAGTGGTCGTGAAGGGATTGACAACCCCTTTATCGCGTTGGTTGCAAGGTTCTCGATTGTTTGTGCAGGTACTAGGCGATTTGCGTGTAGTCTCCTACTGGATTGATACCTTGGTTCTCAAAAACTGAGGGAAATACTTACGCTACTTTACTGCATCACCCTTTCCTCTTCAAGGGAAAACCAACTCATGCTCAAGAGGTAGCAGCCAACTCAACAAACACCATCGGAGACACCTGTAGAGCATATTTATAATCACCCAGTTACATTGTGATGTTTGATAGCACACTAAGTGTTCCTCCGGTATTTGGGAGTTGCATAATCTCATAGTCATAGGAACATGTATAAGTTATGGAGAAAGCAATAGGGCGTGTTTGGTTCCCTGGGGAGCTCTAGCCTGCATCGCATGAAGGAGCTTGGTTGAGGCTAGCCTGGTTGAGCTGATGCAAGAAGGAGTAGAGAAGTGTGTTTGGTGGACTGCATGGAATGAGGCAGGCTAAGCTCAGATTTTGTTTGGTATCTTGCATGTGAGTTGTATGAGAGATGCTACATACAACAAATGTTGTTTTGTAGTATGCAAATATCTCTGATTCAAGGTTCTTGTACATGTATGTAAAATAATTGAAAGATTGTTTTAGTGACATGAACTCCCACTCAAATATATTTGCTGATTGAATTTTAAAAAAATTGGTCCAAATATAGTCACATGTCTTCAAAATGGCAGAGATAGTTGAAGTTAAAAAAATCACTTGTCTACATATTAGCAAAAGTACATATTGCAGTCCAACAAACGAGCATACATACTCCACACAATCTGCCTCGCATGGAAAAAAGAGCATCGATACTCCACTGCTGTCCACACAATTAGTCCATACTACAGTCCAACCATCTCAAATCTATAGGGGAAAAGAAGATTAGGGACAGATCTCAGCTTATACATATCCAATCTAGATGGGGCTTTGAGAGAAGGAAGCATCGGGGCCAGCCACACGCAGAGCTCAGTGAACATCTCTAATCCTCACCTTGTCTTCTTTCTCGTCCGTGGCCGGAGGAGGCCGCCGATCTGTGCGCTCACCCATCTGCATCTGTAGAAGAAGCAACGCGAGCGGCAGAGAACCGGGGATGGAAAGGGGAAGAAACAAACGGGGACGGATGAGAGAGGAGGGAGGAGGAGAGTTCTGCCTGCGCAGCAGTGAGGGGGCGCGCCGGTGACGTGCACAGAGGCGACGGGGCGGCGAGATCCAGTGCCGCACGAGAGAGGAGATGAGTGAGGAGAGTGGCGTGAATGAGAGGTTGTGAGCCGATTGGGAGAGAGACCCTAGCCACGTTCGCAGGCGCGGTTGCAGGGCTGCAGGCGCGGATGCAGGCTCGCGGAAACGGCTGAAACTTGCGTTTTCCCTCAGCCTGGCTGGGAGCCTCATTTTGCATCCGTCGGGCCAGGCCCAGTTGCACGTGCAGGATACCAAACAAGCAGAAAATGCAGCGCGGGTGCGAGCCACGAAACCAAACACGCCCATAGCAATAAACTAAACGATCATAGTGCTAAGCTAACGGATGGGTCAAGTCAATCACATCATTCTCTAATGATGTGATCCCGTTCATCAAATGACAACTCATGTCTATGGCTAGGAAACTTAACCATCTTTGATTAACGAGCTAGTCAAGTAGAGGCATACTAGTGACACTCTATTTGTCTATGTATTCACACATGTACTAAGTTTTCGGTTAATACAATTCTAGCATGAATAATAAACATTTATCATGATATAAGGAAATATAAATAACAACTTTATTTTTGCCTCTAGGGCATATTTCCTTCAGCAATAGCAACAATTTCATGTTTAACAAAAGGAACAATAGCAAGTTCATCTCCATAAGCATAATTCATATTGGCATCTTGGCCACAAGCATAACAAGCATCAAGTTCATCAAAAAGGGACATTTCAAATAAATCAACGGGATCATAGTAATTATCATAGCATTCATCCTTCGGTAAGAATGAAGGGGCATTAAATAATGTATGAGTTGAAAAGTTACTCTCATTAGAAGGTGGGCACGGGTAGCTAATCCGCTCTTCCTCCGTTTGTTCTTCGCTCTCCTCATCATCTTTTCATCCAATGAGCTCACGGTTTCATCAATTGCTTCGTCCATAGACTCCTGCAAAATATTAGTCTCTTCTTGGACAGTAGAGTTATTCTCAATAAATACATCAATAAAGTAATTGTATTTATAATTAGCATAGAAATATTTAAGGATGGCAAGATTTTCAGGTCTATAAACTGAATCATCAAAATCTTCAAACTTTTCAAACAAAGATTCAATTTCATATGCATCCTTAAAAGCAACAAATTCTTCTATTCGTTCCACATCATAGTAATCATATATACCATTAACATAAGAAGCTAAGGTTTCATTATCATTAAATTTGCTTGAAAAGGGAAGATGTGGAGCATTCATCCTAGAGCAACAAGTATAATCATATCTAGAGCATATATTCCAAGCATACCACTTCAATATATGAATTTGATCACATAACAATTTCCCTTTGTGAGTCAAACGATAATCCCTAAAGTATTTGTGTTGATCCAACGTAACTCCCATTATATAGTTGAATGGGGTTTTCTCAGGATTATCAAAGTAGTGCATAATATCTTTCGCATAACGATCATCGAGGGTTTTAGGAGGTTCCCCATCTCCATGAGTAGCAGGTACAACTAATTTTTTTGGTATTTTGTGTTCCATATCCATAACTAAAGATAGAGAACAACTTAGAACAAGAAATGAAAACTAATTGGATAAAAAGAAAACAAGAACACACGAGAATATTCACCCCACGCTTTAAGTCCCCGGCAACGGCGCTAGAAAAAGGTCTTGATAACCCACAAGTATATGGGATCATTTGTAGCCTTCTTCGATAAATAAGAGTGTCGAACCCAACGAGGAGCTAAAGGTAGAACAAATATTCCCTCAAGTTCTATCGACCACCGATACAATTCTACACACACTTGATGTTTGCTTTATTTGAAAACAAGTATGAGACTATTTTGTAGGTGTGATGCTAGAACTACTTTGCAAGAATAAAACGAGAAGTACTTTGCAATATAATAAAAGTTAGGTTTTTAGTAAAAGGGTTTGTGTCAACAAGAAAGTTATTTGTCCCTAGGCAATTGATAACAAGTACCAGTAATCATTCTTGCAATTCTATATGAGGGAGAGGCATGAGCTAACATACTTTCTCTACTTGGATCATATGCACTTATGATTGTAAGTCTAGCAAGCATCTGCAACTACTAAAGATCATTAAGGTCGTGAAACCCAACCATAGAATTAAGTATCAAGTCCTCTTTCCCATACGCCATAGCCCACCTACTCGGGTTTAAGCTTCTCTCACTCTCGCAACCCACCATAAGAGAACCATGAACATATTGCAACACTCTCCAGTGGGGGCCCCTCACGTTTCTGCGAGAACGGAGGGCACCATAGGACTGCACCATAAATAAAATATACAATCATACCAACCAAGATCACGATTAACCCACAGGACAAAACAGATCTACTCAAACATCATAGGATAACCACAGATCATTGGGAAATAATATATTGAGTTGAGCACCATGTTTAAGTAGAGATTACAGCGGGGAGAAGAGGTGTTACACCGCTGCATAGAGGGGGAGAGAGTTGGTGTGACGGTAGCTAGATTATTGATGTAGATCGCCGTCTCGATCATTGCCCCAGTTGCACTCCAGCACCACCGGAAGCGAGGGGGAGAGAGCCCCCCTACTTCTTATTATTCCTTGGCCTCCCCATACATGGGGAGGAGAATTCCCCCTCTGGTCGATGGTCTCCTATGGCGGCTGAGGGGCGGGAGCCCCTCCGAGATTGGATCTCCCTCTCTATTCTCTTCTGTTTCGCGTTCCCCAGATCTGGCCGAAAACCATTTATTATATTTCCAGAGATCCGTAACTCCGATTGCGCTGAGATTTTAACATGATTTTTTCCGGATATAAGCTTCAATTCCTTGCGCTCGAAGTAGAGCTCCAACCGACGTACGAGGTGAGCACAACCCACCACCACGCGCCTGGCTCAAGGGTGGTGCGCTGGTGTCTTGTGCCCTGTGTGGGCCTCCATTTGCGGTGATTCCAACTCCTGAAAATCACATATATTCCAAAATAATTCTCCATAAAATGTTATTGCATTTGGACTTCGTTTGATATGGATATTCCGTGATACAAAAAAACATGCAAAAAACAAGAACTGGCACTGAGCACTGGATCAATAGGTTAGTCTAATAAATCATATAAAAAGTTGCCAAAAGTATGTAAAATTTGTATAATATTGGCATGAAACAATCAAAAATTATAGATACGACGGAGACGTATCAATAACCTTGCAGATATTTTCACAAAGCCCTTGGATGAAGCAAATTTTGCGAGTTAAGGCATGAGCTAAATATCATTGATTCGAGCAATGTGGCTGGAACCTTCGCACACCCCACCATACTCATCTTGATGTCTTGTTTAGGTGTAGGCATGGACATAGGGGGAGTGTTGTTCTCTCAATGAACTCTTCTTTCCCCCCATTATGCATAAATTGATCAACTCTTTCACATTAGCCATTTTTGATGGTACTTGTGCTTCAAAGACGAGTTTTGGTCATGGGCCCAAGAATAATTCTTCGTGGTGCCATACCAATTGACTCAAACATAGGTGGCTCCGGCCACCGCTCTCTCTCTTTGAGAGGTTTTGGTTCGTGTTTGGTCCTCATTGTATTTTTCCTTCTTTTGAGCCGTGTTTGTGTTTGAGTTGCCTCTTGTGTGTGCTCTTTTGCGTGTCCGGGTGCTTGAAGGTTGCATTGCAAAGGCTGTGTTTTTTGTTCTTGTCGAAGCGTGCACTTTCTTGGGTTTACGGTACTACCGTGGCAAGCCATGGTACTACCGTTGGAGATGGGCTGCCCTGTGCGTGCATAGCTGCATCCCAGGCATGGTACTACCGCTTCCATCGTGGCAGTAATTTTTTACTGCCGCTGGAAGAGCGGTACTTCCGCTCGGGCGGTACTACCACGATGACCAGCGGTACTACCACGCTGTCACAAGCGCGTGTGAGTTAAGATCGAGCAGGGGGAATTCCAACTCCCCCATACCCATTCATCTCTTCCCCTCACCGCATCTCTCTCTCTCTTTCCTTCCCAAGAACGGCGCTGGAGGACCTCGCCGGATCTCCGTCTCCGGCCGCTCTCCTCGCATTTCGACCAGTGGGATCGATCCCCACCTCGCCCTCTTGCCATGGAACTCGGTACCTCCCCTAGTCCCTCTCTCTTTGCCCATTGTTGTGTTTTTAGGTTTTGGGGAGATGCACGTGTAGTTCTTGTGATTTTTGGCTAAATCTTTGCAAGAGGAGATTGTTGGAGAGTGCTAGTGCAGTAGATATGCTATTTGGTGTGATGTAGCATTGTAGATTTGATCAACAGTAGTACCGATCTATTTTTACGGATGTTCCTAGATCCGTCCGTGCGAGATGTAGTTCCATGCGGTACTACCGCTCCTCCTGGAGCGGTACTACCGCCCACTCGTGCGAAAACCGCCCCGCGCGGTACTACCGCTCCCTTGGAGCGGTACTACCGCCCGTGGCGCGGAAATAAAATTTTACTTCCGCTCTAGGCGCAGTACTACCGTGCCAACCCGACATAGTACTACCGCAGCTAGAGCGGCTGTAAAATACTACCGTTGAGTTAAAAATTACATTGTTTTGTCCACTCAATCTCATCTCTACATGTTTCGTTTGTTTTTGGCCTTGGTCTTTGCAATAACCCTCCTCGTTTTTTCTCGTGTGTTTGTGTTGTGTGTCATAGGTGGTGGCTCTGATTCCAATGTCAGGCGTTCAAATCCCAGCCGTGACACGAGCTCCAAGCGGCTTCACAACCAAGAAGCTCCTGAGGGGTCCAGTGCCCCACAACGCAAAGCCAAGAACACAACTACCAAGATCAAGGAGCCAAATGTTGGCATGGATGAAATGCCTCAAACGGAGTTTCTGATTAGAAGGAAGCTCAACCCCTACGTTAACCCTAGGGAGATCACAAGGGGCAATGACTTGTTTTGGACCAAGCAGCAGAATCTCATCTTCCTAGATGTGATCAAGGCCACGCAGAACACCTATGTGCTAGTGCATGGATTGACATGCATCATATGAAGAAGGACAACAACCGGGCATATTTTGGTGAGCCTTTGGATTTGGTGGAGCAGTTTGGCATTGAGGAGTTACTCACGTTCCACTTGGACTTTGACCGGGAGATTGTGGCTCAGTTCTTTGCTTCTGTCCACTTCCACACGGATGAGCAACGGACCATGACTTGGATGACTAATGGGAAGAGGATGTCTGCTAAGTGGAAGGAGTTCATGGACATGTTGCACATTCATGATGAAGGGCTAAATGTTCCCGTTGGTGTCCGCCAACATGTCAACCCCGAGTTGGCCAACAAGAACAAGCTTGTACCCTACCTTGTTGAGAAGAAGTTAGCCAATGAAAAGAAGACTTGGGTGCTGAACCCGTTCCTTAACATCATGCACCGGATCTTCCGCAACTCACCTTTTCCTCGCATAGGTGACAAGGAGAAGGTGCATGCCTATCTTGTGGATATGATGCTCATCTGTGAGCAAGCGCGTCTCTAGCAGACTGAACCACTTGATGTCTCACATATCATGTGGTGCGAGCTATAGTTTGCTGTGTTCAATCATAAGGTGCCCATCTATGGACCTTACATGTTTTATCTTGATCTCGAAGACTTGGGAGAAGCTCTTTCCGAGTGAAGAGTTTCGTGCTCCCAACTGGGTTCGCCATGAGCCTATCAAGCTTCGCATCCAGAGCAAGTGGGCTAATACCACAACCCGGGCTGAGGCTGAGGCTGCATGGATGGATGTTGGTGAGGATGAGCTTGAGGAGGAGGAGGAGGAGGAGGTTGAGGACAATTCCGAGGGGTACGCTCCTCCCTCTACTGAGCCAACTTGGGCTAAGAAGCTCAAGGCCAAGATGAAGGCTCTGTTATGCATGCAGGCCAAGGGACAGTACCAGGCTCATGTGAACGTCAAGATGACCCGTCGTCGCGACAAGGCTATTATGAGGTTGGCCTTGAGGTCCAGGATGGCTCTGAGGAGAGGATCACAGATGAGGAACAATGGACCAGAAAGCACTGCCGGTGGAGTGAGTCTGAGGAGGATACTGGAGTTCGCTCTTCATCCCGTGCTGCTGAGGAGTCTGAGGAGGAGGAAAATGACTGGTGAGGCCTTGGAGTTCTACCACCACCTGTGTCGTAGGTGTCCTCTCTGCCTTTTTGGTGTCTCAGTGCCAAAGAGGGAGAGAGTTTAGGATTTGCAAGTCTTGTGGATTTGTGAGTCTTGTGTCGCTTTGCTTTCATTCTGTTTCGTTCTGTTGAACCTTCATTTCTTTGGCTTGTTGGTTTGTGGTTTGTGTTTGTGTTAGACAGGAGACTATCATATGGTGTAAGACATATGCCCTCAAGCTTATCTTATTGTCTAGTTTTTTTTAGTAAATTGCGAGCTTATGTTATCTTGTGCACTTTACTTCATGCTCGCGTACTTTACCTTGCCTCCATGCTTAGTGTCATTTATATTGTTGCAAGGATTGCCTTGTCTATAAAATATAGGGGGAGTGTTGATCCTAGTATGTGTACCGTGCAATCCAAAACATATCCATAGAGTGCACACATCTAGGGGGAGCCTGTCTATATTTTATAGATGTTGGGTTTGCTTATGTTCATTTTATATCCTTATGTGCAAATCCAGTATTGTCATCAATCCACCAAAAAGGGGGAGATTGTAAGGGCATATTTCTCCCTATGCGGTTTTGGTGCTTGATGACAATGCATTTGCGAACTAATTGTGTGCATTGAGCATTTCAGATATCTCATGTCAAGGCACAAGACGATTCGGTGCCCCTCGGAGCCTATCAAAGACGGCGTTTCTCTATGTTTTTTTTCGGTGGATTTGAGTCGTAATAAAGTCGTACTATTAAGAGAGGGTCCGCTTCGAAAAGGTTAGGGTGGAGTCAACGCGTCACATCTGTTCCTTTGCACCACATTTCCTTTGCTTCATTAGAGCACTGGTCGTTTTCCCTTGTCTTTGCGAAGATGAAGGCCTTCAAGTGCTATAGGTTCTGTGGCATGCGGTAGTACTGCTCAAGGAAGCAGTAGTACCGCAGCGGTCCATGGTAGTACCGCCCAGGGTAGCGGTAGTACCGCGTCGTGCGGTAGTATCGCTCCTCGCCAGCAGTAGTACCATGGCCTCTAGCCCAGAACGCTGGCACGCACAGTAGTAGGTGCGGAAGTAATTTTTTATTTCCGCGCCCTATGCAGTAGTACCGCTCCCTGCGAGCGGTAGTAGCGTGCCGGATTTTTGCACAGACCGAAACTCAGCGGAAGTAGCACGGATGTAATTTTATTAGTCCGTGCCTTCCCAGCCCACTTGAACCCTGCCTTGCGGTAGTACCGCAAGGGCGCGCGGTAGTACCGCTTCGGCAGTTCTACCGCTCGTTGCTATACGCAACAGGGCCTCGTCTGGTCTCTGCCGCGCGCGTGGTAGTACCGCACCGTCTAGCGGTAGTACCGTGTGTCTTTGCGGTAGTACCGCATGTCACGGGCTGAATAAGTGGGAAGCGGTTGGATCTTTTCCCACACTATATAGAGGGGGTCTTTTCCCCAAGTTGACCACCTCTTCTCTCCCCAAGCTCCATTGTTACTCAAAGCTCCATTTTCGCCCGATCTCTCTCCCTAGGCAATCAAATTTGTTGATTTTCTAGGGATTAATTGGGTGAGAATGCCCTGATCTACACTTCCACCAAGAGAGATTTGATTCCCCCACTAATCCCATGCGAATCTTGTTACTCTTGGGTGTTTGAGCACCCTAGACGGTTGAGGTCACCGCGGAGCCATATTTCATTGTGGTGAAGCTTCATGGTGTTATTGGGAGCCTCCGATTAAGTTGTGGAGATTGCTCCAACCTTGTTTGTAAATGTTCGGTAGCCGCCTCCAAGAGCACCAATAGTGGAATCACGATATCTCGCATTGTGTGAGGGCGTGAGGAGAATACGGTGGCCTTAGTGGCTTCTTGGGGAGCATTGTGCCTCCACACCGCTCCAACGAATACGTACTTCCTCTCAAAAGGAAGGAATTTCAGTAACACACCCTCGTCTCCACCGGCTCCACTCTTGGTTATATCTTACCTTTACTTGTGCAAGCTTATATTGTGTTGTATCCCTTGCTTGCTTGCGTGCTTGTTGGCATCATATAGGTTGCTCACCTAGTTGCATATCTAGACAACCTACCTTGATGCAATTGTCAGTTGCCTATTCACCCTTCCTCTAGTCAACTATATCAATCCTTTCACTAGTTACAAGAAAACTAGGGGTGATATCTAGCCAACAATCTGTAACCTCCAAAGTGCTAGCTTGCTTTGCACAATGATGGGCAGAAAAGTTTGCTGACCTATGAACATGTTGAACAAAAAACAAAGAGAAACTAGAAGCATGCTCCCCAATTTCGGTCAAGATAGGCGCCACCACAACTCGATGAACATGGCGCGAGTTCCAGAGATCAACGATCTCCATACAATCTGTCTCCATGACAACTCTATCATAGCCTCGAAGCTTTGCAAAAATGACTCTGTCACGAACAGCAAGTGCTTCAGCAATAAGCCGGTCTGTAATACCTGTATACGGCTTGCACCGGGCAGCTTGCAGAGCAGTAGATGATTTAGCCACCCCTTCAACTCCAGCTCGACGCGCTTGCATGACAATACTTCCATCAGTATTGATTTTTATCCACCCCTCATCAGGTGGACGCCACCCATAACCCGGCAAGGTGCGGGTATGCTCCCTTGGAAGATCAAGCAATGCCAAATGTTCCCGAATATGCTTCATCGACTGAACCGGGTTGAGGTCTCCTTTTTCATGTGTAATGTTATTTCTGGAAGTCCAAATCGACCACATGATCGATATCATCTTTGCCCTGCCAGCTTCTGAAAACATAGGGTCACACAGAATATCCTTTCGCCATGTAAGGGAATGCAAATTTGGCCGTTTAACATCCAACCAATCCGGCGCTGCATCCCAAAACCTCTTGGCATGGGAGCAGTTCAGTAGGGCCTGCATCAGATTTTCCTTCTCACCGAGACAGAGTTTGCACTTGCTGTTTGTTGACATATGTCGATACCTCAATGTACTCTCAACAGGGAGAATCCCTCTCATTGCTCGCCACCAAAACACACGTACTTTGGGCGACACTTTAAGCTTCCAGAGGTGAGACACATGTACTCTTTGGTGATTGTTTTATTTATAAAACATGGCGAAAACCGTTTTACGTATAAATGTTACTCCCTCTGTAAAAAATATATAAGAGAGTAGTGATCTAAACGCTTTTATATTTCATTACAGAGGGAGTAGTATTTTTCTTAAACTTCGGTATAAATGTTATAAAAACGGCACACTAACACGTTCATTGTAAATCATACTACGAAGTAAAAGAGACAGACGCCGCTCCGTCAATGAAAGCTTGCCCCACCTTCCACTTGACCATGGCCACTCCTCGTCTCCCCTGCCTCTTCGTTCTCCTCCTCCTCCTCTCCACCGCCTCGGCGGAGTACGCGCAGGAGCTACTTCGGCGCGCCGAGGGCGAGCGAGAGTGGATTATCGGCGTGCGCCGGCGCATCCACGCCCACCCGGAGCTCGCCTTCCATGAGCACCGCACCAGCGCCCTCGTCCGCGAGGGGCTAGAGCGGCTAGGGGTTACCGCCCGCGCCGTTGCCGGCACCGGCGTCGTCGCTGATGTTGGCTCGGGCATGCCCCCGATCGTCGCCCTCCGCGCCGACATGGATGCCCTACCCATCCAGGTCCGTTCCCCTCTTCCCCTCAGAATCTGAGGCTCAGATGCTGCTCTTATGGTCTGGCGCAAGGTCCAAGGTGTCCTTCCCCTTTGGTGCTACTCCGGTAATCTGGCCGGTGTTGGCGCTGAATGGCAGCAGTCAATGGGAGGTTGGGAACTGGTGTCTCGGGGAGTATGAAATTATGAATTTCTGGAGCGGTACTGTACTACTACTGATCATGCTTGCATGATTAGTTTGCTGTAAATAATGTGACTGACGCTTGCTATTAGTTTGCTCGTATGATCACATTCTGTCGGTTGTGAATGATATTCTTTGTTGGAGGGATCACATTTTGTTGGTTGCGTTCTTGGGATGGCAGGAATTGGTGGAGTGGGAGCATAAGAGCAGAGTTGATGGTGTAATGCACGCCTGTGGTCATGATGTGCACACAGCGATGCTCCTGGGAGCGGCAAAATTGCTTCATGAGCGCAAGGATCAGCTTAAGGTGGGTGCTTGCTTATAGTTCTGCTCTAAATTTCACGGAATTTAGTACTTCAGTTGTGTTTGTGCGAGGTCGTCAGACAAAATACTTGATCCTCCTATGTAGGCTCTCCAGTTTTATGTTATCACATGACATTTGCTAATTCTCTTGTTGTTTGTTCAAAAAAGAATACAACCCCAATGCTTTTCCTTTGCATTGTGTGAGTCATTGCATGATGGTAATGAATAGTTAGATACCATGGCATAGCTTCGGTCATTGTTTGACTTTGCTAGTTGCCGGTGTGATTTTTTTTTTGGTGTGTGTTGGTGTTGGCTGTGTGCATCCTATCTATGCAGAGGCAGGGTGTGTGCTCATTGTGTTTGTATCCCCTTATGCTTCATTTTGAGTGAATAGAATCCACCCTTTGTCGGGGAAAAAACCGCTCAGCTAAGTAGGATGACCATTCCCTCAAAAAAGTAGACTGACAACTAAATCGGAAATTGTCAGAAGTTACAGAGATTAACATGTATGCTCATTATTATTATTATTTTTGCATGGAACATACATACTCATTATTTATTATTTGTCTTCTATGACGAAGGGAACGGTGAGACTCCTTTTTCAACCTGCTGAGGAGGGTGGTGCTGGTGCATCGCATATGATAAAAGAAGGTGTTCTTGATGGTGTTGAAGCTATATTTGCAATGCATATCGATTATCGGATGCCAACAGGTGTAATAGCTGCTCACGCAGGACCAACACAAGCAGCTGTATGTTTCTATGTAGTGAAAATAGAAGGTAAAACCGGGAAGGCTGAAACCCCACACTTAAATGTGGACCCTATCGTTGCTGCAGCATTTACCATCCTGTCCCTGCAACAGCTCACTTCAAGAGAAGATGATCCTCTTCACAGCCAAGTACGCCATTGCCCTATAGCGATACTACTTTGCTTTGCTGTTTTTCTTCAAACATGTTATACAGAAGTGTAACGAAAACCCAATGGATCATTCCAACAAACAAAAGTCTATGTCGCACGGAAACACAGTGGATCATGCCAAAAATCTTGCTCGTATACATGTTATTGCAGTCACAAAACAGAGCACGTATCGCAAAAAAAGAGAGTGAATCTTGCTCGTATACATGTTATTAGGGGCTTAGATGGGTGGGAGCCCTTTTGTTCAAGTATTCTCCCCTGTTGCTTATGGTAGTGTATCAGTTGAAGGAAACAAATGCTAATAGTTTCTTGAGTAAAATGCAAGCGCGGTCCTAATTCTTTTCTGAAAGTGTTCACTTGGGTCCTAATTCTTTCAAAATGCATATCTGGGTCCTAAATCTTTCTAAGTTGTTCACGCGAGGTCCTAATCCCGTCTGACGGCCGCTGACCAGCTCGCGTGGCGCTTTGACCGCCGCCACGTCAATTCGAGGGCCCACGCGGGAGATTTCCCGCGGATGGCGGTTGGGAATTTAAGCAATGTGACCCCTGGAGTTTATGCTTTCCTCATTCCCCAGTCCCTAAGTCTTCTGCTCGCTCTCTCCCTCTCTCTGGTCCTTTATCTTCTTAAGAGCAGTCACAATGGGCAGTTCTCTAGCATCAAGTATGTATCTACAGTGGCAACAAATAAAATGCTACTATTAAGAAAACTGAAGTGCTACAGTTAAGAGAAATGAGATGCTACAGTTAAGAAGCAAATGCTATAGTTAGTACTTACTTGTTAAACACTTCACAACTATTATTCAGAAGCAAATCACATTTTGGGAGTTCTTGGAAATAGGCCTTGCACCACTGCCTTGGGTCAATTGCATCCAAGTACTCAAATGCCCCCTGGTCCAGCTCTTTCATCTCTTGCATGTATTTCTTCCAGTCTGCCTCATATGTAGCTCTTGCAATTTGCCACAACTTATTCTTGAAAACATCAGCTTTCCAGTTCTTTGCAAAGTTTTGATGCAGATGCCCCACACAAAATATATGTTGTGCATCAGGAAACAATGCATTGACAGCATTGATCAACCCCTACATACACAGAGTATAGAAAACAAATGATATATGAAATGCTACAGTCTGACAAAAGAAATGGTACAGTATGATATATGAAATGCTACAGTATTGTACCTTCTGCCTATCACTCATAAGTGTCCATGGTGCTGTGTTCTGTATGTTTAGATCCTCCTTCAATGTGTTTAGAAACCACTTCCATGTAACATTATTTCTACTTCAACTATGGCAATTGCAATGGGAAAGATACAATCATTGGGATCAACTCCAACAGCTGTTAACATCACTCCACCATACTTGTTCTTAATGTGGCACCCATCAATGCATATAATTGGCCTGCAAGCAAGTAAGAAACCTCTCTTGAATGCATCCAATGACATGTAACAGTTCTCAAAAACTCCATCTTTTGCATTGACATCTTCTCATCTGCTCTGAATGTCTCCACATGCCTGCCAGCCAGATATTTTGCTGTGAATTGCTTCAGTGCCCACTCTCTTTCACATGTATGTTCTCCCACATACTTCTTCACAATCCAAGATTTTGTCCTGCTATCAGGTGCAGCAAATAAGAACCAGGGACAGTCACGAACACAGCCTGCCCTAACCCTCTGCTTATCATTTTTAATGTACTGTATTTGCACTCTTTGTTTCACAATGTACTCTTGAATTGCTGCCCTCAGTTCAGTCACTGTCAAGAACACCATGCCTATGTGAAAATTCACTTCTTTCATGTTCTCCTGCTTCTTCTGAGCTCATGTCCAACACTTTGTGCCATTGTGGAACACTGCTACTGCCTACATTGTTGCTGCCTCCGTGACACTAGTTGAGATTGCCTTTCTGAGCTTTAACCTTAAACCTAGGACTGCCCCCAATTTCAGTATTCCCTCCGTCCCAAAATAAGTGTCTCAAGCTTAGTACAACTTTGCACTAAAGTTAGTACAAAGTTGAGACACTTATTTTGGGACGCAGGGAGTATTAAACTGAGGAGACTTAGGGCTTAGTACAGCAGGAAGATCAGGTGTACCACTAACATGAATGTCATCAATTGCATTGTCAAATGTCATATCTTTATGGTCGACAAATAACTGAAAATACTGAAATTTTGGGACAACTGCTGTCATGTGCAATGTGTCAGTGTCGCAGTCCACAATCCGGAGACCATCAGCTAGATTCTTTCCAGGGAGCAACCAATACAAAATGTACTTCGATTGGTCACTATATCCTAATTGTTTCATAAAATCAGTGAGCCAGAGAGGAGACCATGTATCTACTTCACATCCATCGAACACAGCATCTTTGCCATCAACATATGACTTCGACTTGCCAAATCCGCAAAAAAAAGCATCATAATTGATTTCTACACTGAAAAGCTCCTCTTGTGGTCCTACATTGCAAAGGATTCGGTCATTGATTCTGCCTAAATGAGAAGGGGAGCTAAACAGTAGGATTGGGATTAGGGTTACGAGAACTTACCATATCGCGGAGGAGGATCTCCGGGTCGCTGTAGATGTGGTGCCATCCTAGTGTCGCCGTCGCCGGACAACAGCCGGCAACGAACCCCTCTTCTCACTGGAGCAGAGCCGCCGCCGTCAATCGCCCTGTTCTCGCCAGACAGGGAGATGGAGAGGGGTGGGGAAGAGGAAGAGGGACTGCAAATATTCACGGCCGGTCGTTATCCCGCCTGGGCCCTCTGGTGTTGACGTGGACTGGTCAAAGCGACGTGGCACTGGTCAGCGACGGTCAGACGGGATTAGGACCTCGGATGAACAACTTAAAAAGATTTGGGACGCAGATATGCATTTTGAAAGAATTAGGACTCAAGTGACACTTTCAGAAAAGAATTAGGACCGCGCTTTTATTTTACTCTAGTTTCTCCTTTGTACAAGTGCTCCTACGGTCCTACATGGTTGACCCCATCTCGATGTAATGCAAGGGCTTACATTGTAAAGCTGCATTTGTTTTAGTCTGGATTAAGTATTAGCCTACGAATGTAACCAAGTTATTTCATAACTTTGAGCATATTAAACATATTGAGTAGGCACCTGAAAGGCTACTCTAGTGATGATTTGCTATGGGAAATCAACAGCTTGGCTAAGGATGTGATACGCATTTTGATGCATGTTTGTAGCATCAGTCAAGTGTTCTACAGTCCATTCCACTGGATGTCTTCAGTCAGTTAGTATATCCGCATACATTCAACTAACCTACCTTAGGAGCAGCACGTGTTTCTATATGATGTTGACCGCAATTTTGCTCTGCCATACAGCCCATAACATTAACATGTTTGGGTTGATCTGTCTATTTTTTCTTCAGGTGCTCTCTGTCACCTATATTAAAGGTGGGAACTCTGTTGATGCCACACCTCCAGTTGTTGAATTTGGAGGTACTTTGAGGAGCCTCACTACTGAAGGACTTTATCGGCTACAGAAAAGGCTTAAGGAGGTTAGCATTATGGCACAATTTGATGTGATGATAATATTGGTGTGCTGCAATCACCGGTACCTTCAATTTTGTTTTTCTGTGAGGAGAGCGCTTCATATCACTAGGAGCACCTTGTGTGCATTCTCTGAAGAGTCGGACTTAGACATCAGGACATGCTTATTAGACAGCTTTACTATCGGTACGACGCAAACTGTATCATCCTGAATAAATGCTCTTACTTGTTCCAGGTAGTAGAAGGGCAGGCAGCTGTACATAGGTGCACGGGAGTTACGGAGATATTGGGGGCTCCCTCCCACCCAATGTATCCTGCCGTCGTCAATGATAAGAGACTGCACCAGCATGTAGAGAATGTGGGCAGAAGTTTGCTTGGGCCAGACAAGGTGAAGCCCGGAGAGAAGATCATGGCAGGGGAAGACTTTGCATTCTACCAACAGTTAGTTCCTGGTGTTATGTTTGGTATCGGTATTAGAAATGAAAATGTCGGTTCGGTCCACTCTGCTCACAACCCGCATTTCTTCGTCGATGAGGATGTCCTTCCAATTGGAGCTGCATTGCATACTGCCACCGCAGAAATGTATCTTTCTGGGCGTTCCACTCAAAATGAAGATGGAAGCGTGCATTCGCTGTAATGCTCTTCGTTTGGACGATTTGAATGTATAAATGTATGTCAAAGATGTTCCAAGTCTAGTTGTGCACGTACTCCTACTTGTGTTCAACTTTTCAAGGCTCAAATGCATATTCATCAGAAGGCAGATTTGTTGGAGTTAGACCCCACATGGCGGGCTAATGCTCAATAAGTACATAACAGTATGTCTGACATAAATGTGATAAAAATGACATACATGTTCATTGTAAAAACTCAGTACAAAGAGAAAGAAAAAGAGATGGCCATTGACAAGCCCAATAGTACTACTACACAAACACAAACACAAAAACAAAAACAAAAACAAAATAGGAACCGCACAATGTAAACAAGCCGGCGAACGGTAAATGGCCAAAATCAAATGATCAAGTAAACATTGCCAAAATCATTGAGCCAGCATTGTAGATTCTCGCTCCCGGTGCTCTGGTTCGTGCCTATGCTGAAGGAGGTGGCGCAAGGGTTGGCATCGGCACGTTCACAGTGGGAATGGAAGGCATCGGAGGCAATGCCACCTTGGGTATGGAGATGGATGGAATTGCAGGCATTGGCGGCATCGTCACCTTCGGCACAACAACTGCGGGCATGGGCGGCAACGTGACCTTGGGCACGGTGACCGCAGGGACGGCCGGCATGGGCGGCAACGTGACCTGGGGCACGGTGATCGCGGGCACGGCCGTCATGGGGGGTACCGTGAACTGGGGAACGGCGAGCGCGGGCACGGCTGGCATCGGGGGCACTGTGACCTGCGGTGTGGTGACCGCGGGCACGGTTGGCACTGGTGGCATTGTAGGCATGGTGGGCACGGGCGGCTTCGGCGCGGGGATGCCTGGGACAGCGGCAGGCGTTGCAGCGGGCGCTGCTGCCTCCGTGGTGTCGGCCAGGAGGCGGCCGGCGTGGGCCATGTCGCCACTAAGGAGAGCGAGGGCCATGGCAATGGCCAAGAAGCTACCGGTGCTGACAGCCATTTCAGGAAGCCGTGGGCAGTGTTCTCTCAGATTTCTGGGTAACTGGGTGCAGGATTGGTTCTCAGCTTGCTTGGTGCAGACAACAGGATTCGTGCATGCATATTTATGCGGGGTAGCATCTAGCATGATCAGGAGATCGGCGTGTGATTAGGTTGGTGGTTGGCCAGACTAAGTAAAGCGGCTTCTGTTCTGTTTGGAGTTGGTGATGGTCAGGCCACTTTGATGAGGAGGTGGTGTTGACTTGACGTAGTGACACGCACTGTGACTCAATGTCGTCAGTTAGTTCAACTCCCTACTGGTTCGAAAGTAATGCCTGCGCATCAGATTGGTTTGCCAACGATTGGCCTAAACTGAGCTTTTCAGGTATTTGGTCAAGTATTTGAGATGCAAACTTGCAAAGCACCTCCCACAGCTTCCAGTATATGATCGGGATTAAAAAGAATATTTTTCTTAGACTACCCACACTGATAGTAACATAGATGGTAACATAGCTAGTTACTGTAATATCACACATATCAAGAAAAAAAAATGAGTCTATAATATAATAAATGAAGTGATGCATGACACAACACATACGTTACTACCCCACTGTGGAGGTAGTAACATAGACTAGTAACATATACATGTTACTACTTTAAGCTACTCCCTACTGTGACTAGTCTTATCAATGAACTGACGCTTTCATTGCCTTGAACCGAGTTAAAAGCAGACAACTACAATATTTGTGCTTGGTTTGCAGAAAATCACCTAGTTAGTAATCCGTTGAAAAATCACCGCATCTTTAGTAAACTTTTTTTTTTGCATAAAACACTTATGTGGACTAACGGCTTGGCCGACGGCACCGTTTGGCATCGGCTGGTCAAAACGACCCGGTGGGCCCGCATCAGACAGAGGCCCCGCGCCCTCTTTCTTTCTTTCTCTCTCTCTCTCTCTTCCGGTTGCTATCGCTGACGAGATTGCTCGCCGCCAGTCGCCATGGTGTCACAGAACATCGACGACACGAACGAGCACTCGACCACCCAGTACATCTCCTCCCGCGACTCTGCTGTAAAAATCAGTGCAGTCTAGGGTTTTGATTTGAGGATTTTGTTTTTCCTGTTCGATTTGAACTAGTTGTTTGAAATATTTTCATTTCTTTGATTGGTCTAGATCCCAGCTATAATCAAGGACCCAAACTACTGTGTTGTTGGCGAAGATGTTAAATTGTGATCCAAATTATATCGTGTTGGATTAGACGTAGTACAATCGATGTAAGCCTTTGCGTTGATGTCGACGCGTACGAGTACAACTCGTTTACTTGTCCTCCAAGGACTCTTGTGTATTGGCCACATATATACCCATGTAGTCGCGCCAAAGACGATATGTCGTCTCGTCTTTGTAATACTCCTTATAGTGATTGCGCCTTCGTGCGTCCGTGATTTTCTCCCGCAAGGGTTTCCACGTAAAAATCCGTGTCTCTTTGTCTCGTTTATTTTTCGTTATTATCTAACAAGTGATATACAGAGCCAAGTTTGAAAAGACGAGATTTGAGATCAAGAGATTAGGGTTGCAACGTGTGCGCCGCCGCACACGACACGCGATCCGTCGATTCGACGCCGGATCGATTTCTGGTGTGCCGCCGTACGAAGCCGAGACCGACAGGAACTCCGTACGCGCCAAGTCAAGGCTGCAACACCGTTGGCCCTGTTTGGATACTCTAACTCAGTTAGAGGTTAGAGTTAAATTCTAACCCTGAACTAACTCTAGCCAAAGAGGTGTTTGGATGGCAGGGTTAGATGAAGCGTGGATATGGCAAGGCGCCTTCACGGGCGGTGCGAGAGGGAGGGAGGGAGAGGATGAGAAGCTTCGAGAAAGTGGGGAGGGATCTGCCTCGGGAGAACGAGAGAAAAATGTGTTTTTTTAGCAGTCCTAAGAAGAACTAACCCAAATAAACACCTCTTGAGTGGGTTAGATTTTTTGAATGAGTTAGATTCATCTAACCTAAATTAATTTTATTGTTTGGATATTTTTAAGTTAATCGAGTCCAAACTAATCCAAACTGATCAAACAGAGCCGTTGTCGCTGCTGCTCCACGTACCCGGCGGAAGGCCCGAGACTCCAAGAGCAAGTCAAGTCGCAAGCGCCGTATTTATGTTACTGCGTCTCCACTTGAAGGCACAAGTTCCAAGGAAATTGCTACTACTGTAGTTTGGAGTGCTACTGGTACCCTGTACGTGAATTGGCCAGTACTATAACACGTGAGCTGCAGTTGCTTTTTTCTTCTATTGCTACGTCCACTGGCTAGTACTACCAGGTGCTATTTATTCTATTTCCATTTGATCCGCATATTAATTCTGTCAAGAATTATTTCTTTCGACTTGGGAGCGGCGTTTTGGCTCTGGGGTCCAGATGATCTCGCTATCTGTACCGTCCAGGACCGCGCTAGATCTGTGCGTTGGTATTTTTGGCTGTCAATACGGGAACATGATATTGTGATAAAAGCAATGTACGTATTGTGTCAGACGGACGGGAGGCAACGGCCGTCGAGCAGGCGTTAACGACCAGCAGCCGAGGTCGTTTGTGTGGTTCGTCACGACGTTGGCATCTGTTCCGACCTGGGCCCACTTGTCTGTGTTGGCATACATGGACATGCCAGGTCGTCCACAAGCCCCACCAACACACCCGCCCCCCTCCCACCCCCACCCCCCGCAGGTGTAGTTGGGGACGGACATAACAGAGTAGTGGGCGGTTACATCTGCGACGGCGGAGCCGCGCGCCTATGGAGTTCCTAGTTTCACCGGTGGACAAGTAAGGATTCGATTTACTCGCTCTCTTAATCCTGGATTAGAGTCGCTGTTTTCACACCCGTTGGGTCCAACTATGATGGGTAGATCATGGGACTGACTGTTAGTAGATTGCCAATCTTTCCATATGAGGCATCCAGCGCGGCCGCGTTGCTGGAGATGAGCGGATGTGCTGCTGACCAGTCCGGCGATGGATCTCGCGGGGTAGTCTTATTGTTGACGAACGCAGTAATTTCAAAAAAATTCCTACGCACACGCAAGATCATGGTGATGCATAGCAACGAGAGGGGAGAGTATCGTCAACATACCCTCGTAGACCGTAAGCGGAAGCGTTATGACAACGCGATTGATGTAGTCGTATGTCTTCACGATCGACCGATCTAGCACGGAAGTTACGGCACCTCTGTGATCTGCACACGTTCGGCTTGGTGACGTCCCGCGAACTCACGATCTATTAGAGCTTCGAGGGAGAGTTTCGCCAGCACGACGGTGTGATGACGGTGATGATGTTGCTACCGGAATAGGGCTTTGCCTAAGCACCGCTACGATATTACCGAGGTGGATTATGATGGAGGGGGGCACCGCACACGGCTAAAAGATCAATGATCAACTTGTGTGTCTATGGGGTGCCCCCCTCCCTCGTATATAAAAGAGTGGAGGAGGAGAGGGGCAGGCCCTCTCTATGGCGCGCCCTAGGGGAGTCCTACTCCCACCGGGAGTAGGATTCCCCCCTTCTATGTAGTAGGAGTAGGAGAGAAGGAAGGGGAGGAGAGGAAAAAGCAAAGGGGGGGCCTGCTACCTCTTGAGCACTGTGTTGGTTTTCCCTTGAAGAGGAAACGGTGATGCAGCAAAGTAGCGTAAGTATTTTCCTCAGTTTTTAAGAACCAAGGTATCAATCCAGTAGGAGACTACACGCAAGTCCCTCGTACCTACACAAACAAATAAGAACCTCGCAACTAACGTGATAAAGGGGTTGTCAATCCCTTCACGGTCACTTACGAGAGTGAGATGTGATAGAGATAATAATAATAAGATAAATATTTTTGGTATTTTTATGATATAGATTGAAAGTAAAGATTGCAAAATAAAATAGATTAGAAACTTATATGATAAAAGGTAGACCCGGGGGCCATAGATTCCACTAGTGGCTTCTCTCAAGATAGCATAAGTATTACGGTGGATGAACAAATTACTGTGGAGCAATTGATAGAAAAGTGAATAATTATGAGAATATCTAGGCATGATCATGAAGAAAATATGCCCTAGAGGCAATAATAAAGTTATTATTTATTTCCTTATTTCATGATAAATGTTTATTATTCATGCTAGAATTGTATTAACCGGAAACATAATACATGTGTGAATACATAGACAAACAGAGTGTCACTAGTATGCCTCTACTTGACTAGCTCGTTAATCAAAGATGATTATGTTTCCTAACCATAGACATGAGTTTTCATTTGATAAATGGGATCACATTATTAGGAGAATGATGTGATTGACTTGACCCATTCCGTTAGCTTAGCACTTGATCGTTTTAGTTTACTGCTATTACTTTCTTCATGACTTATACATGTTCCTATGACTATGAGATTATGCAACTCCCGATTACCGGAGGAACATTTTGTGTGCTACCAAACGTCAGAACGTAACTGGGTGATTATAAAGGTGCTCTACATGTGTCTCCGATGGTACTTGTTGAGTTGGCATAGATCGAGATTAGGATTTGTCACTCTGATTGTCGGAGAGGTATCTCTGGGCCCTCTCGGCAATGCACACCACTATAAGCCTTGCAAGCAATGCAACTAATGAGTTAGTTGCGGGATAGTGCATTACGGAACGAGTAAAGAGACTTGTCGGTAATGAGATTGAACTAGGTATTGAGATACCGACGATCGAATCTCGGGCAAGTAACATACCGATGACAAAGGGAACAACGTATGTTGTTATGCGGTTTGACCGATAAAGATCTTCGTAGAATATGTATGAGCCAATATGAACATTCAGGTTCCGCTATTGGTTACTGACCGGAGACGTGTCTCGGTCATGTCTACATAGTTCTCGAACCCGTAGGGTCCGCACGCTTAACGTTTGGTGACGATCGGTATTATGAGTTTATGTGATTTGATGTACCGAAGGTAGTTCGGAGTCCTGGATGAGACCGGGGACATGACGAGGAGTCTCGAAATGGTCGAGACATAAAGATCGATATATTGGACGACTATATTCGGACATCGGAAAGGTTTCGAGTGATTCGGGTATTTTTCGGAGTACCGGGGAGTTACGGGAATACGAGGAAGAAGTATTGGGCCTCATGGGCCAAGTGGTGGAAGAGAGTAGGCAGGGCGCGCGGCCCCCCTAGCCCAAACCGAATTGAACTAGGGGGCCGGCCCCCTTTCCTCCTTTCCTTCCTCTCCTTCCATCTCCCCTCCCCCTTCCTCTCCTCCTCCTAGTAGGAGTAGGAAAGGGGAGTCCTACTCCTACTAGGAAGATGACGCCTCCTCTTGGTGCGCCCTAGGAGGGCCGGCCGGCCTCCCCCCTTGCTCCTTTATATACGGGGCAGGGGGCACCCTAGAACACACAAGTTGATCATTGATCCTTTAGCCGTGTGCGGTGCCCCTCCACCATAATCCACCTCGATCATATCATAGCGGTGCTTAGGCGAAGCCCTGAGTCGGTAGCAACATCATCACCGTCATCACGCTGTCTTGCTGACGGAACTCTCCCATGAAGCTCCGCTAGATCGGAGTTCGTGGGATGTCATCGAGCTGAACGTGTGCTGAACTCGGAAGCGTCGTGCGTTCGGTACTTGGATCGGTCGGATCGTGAAGACGTTTGACTACATCGATCGCGTTCTCATAACGCTTCCGCTTTCGGTCTACGAGGGTACGTGGACGATACTCTTCTCTCTCGTTGCGCCGGTGGTTGGCAGCCGACAGAATAGCGAGGGGCGCCACCTGTGGTGGGGCGTCCCCGGCCGCACACTCGAGGGCGTGCTGACGTACCTCGAGGGCGGCAACGACCCGCCGTTGGCGTACCCAGCGAGGGCGGCCGCCCCGGCACAGCACCGACGCGCCGGGCCATGGGCTCCAAGGAGGTTCGGGTCCTCCTCCTCTTCTTCCTCCTCCTGATCTTCATCGCACTCCTCCGGCACTCCGGCCCTACTCGGCGTCAAGGCCGAGCCCGCGGCGGAGACGCCGCTCGGCCGGCGCACTCGTAGCGCCGGCATCGTCATCAACAAGGGCGGCCGGCGCGCCTCCTCGTCGGCTCCTCCTCCGCGCTTCGTCAAGCCAAAGACGGAGCCGGGGCTCGCGCCGGTGAATAAGGAGCCGGCCGCGCCGGTGATGACGGAGCTCGACGACGACGACGTGGCCCTGGAATGGGCGCGCAGGGACTCCATAGCGATGGAGAAGGAGCGCCTGGAGAAGGCGAAGGAGCGCCAGCGCGTCGCCCTGCTTCGCTTCGCGGAGCATCGACGCGGCCGCGACGAAGGCGGAGTCGTCGTCATCTGCGACAGCGACGACGACGACGACGATGCGCCGCCACCAGTCCGCCATGGCGACGCCGGGCAGGGGTCCAGCAGGGGCGCCCGCGTCAAGGAGGAGAAGGCCGACGACAATGATGGCGGCGACGGTGGCGACTTCAGCCAGTTTTTCCTTTAGATTAGTTTATGTATATGTGCTATGTAATGAAAATCCGCGAACTTCGCCGAAATGTGCCGAAATTTATCGTGTTTAAGCCGAACTTCGCCGAACTTTTTTTATTTTAAAACGTGCCTGGGGGCGGCCCTGGGGCCGGCGGCTGGGGACCAACTCGCCCCCAGGCCCAATTTTTGCGCCGGCTCACCCCCAGGCGGCGATTTTAGGCGCCCCCTGGGGGGCCAACGGCTGGAGATGCCCTTATCCTTTACAATTTCACATATTATATTCCCCATTGAAAACCTCAACTAGTTTGTCATCAATCACCAAAAAGGGGGAGATTGTAAGTGCATCTAGTGCCACCCCTAGTTGGTTTTGGAGTATTGACGACAAACCTAGTTGAGGGACTAATGTGTTTGTGAGAATTGCAGGATAACACAAGTAGAAGTCCCTCATTGATTCAGTTTTCCTACCAGAGATGACCCCTAAAAATGTATGAAGACATTGATGTCAAAGGTGGTATATGAAGATATTCTCATTGAAGACTATGACAAGAGAAGACATCGCATGAAGCCTATGGAGCTCGAAGACTCAGATCTTTCGTAGTTCTTTTTCTTCTTTATTGAGTCATAGGAACCACCGTACTGTTAAGTGAGGTCCAAGAGAACCAGTCAGAATGACTGAAGTGATGCTTAACCAAAACCTATGTCTTCGAGTGAAGACTATGAGAGCGAATCTTGTCCAGAGTCGGACAAGTCATCTTTGCTTGTAGCCCAAGTAAAGTTGCCGTGTGTGTTTGAAATCTGACCGTTGGAACACGTGTCAGGTCCTTAGTGACCCAGGGTCATTTCGGACAAATCAGGTCGGGTTGCCTAGTGGCTATAAATAGCCCACCCCCTACAACCATAAACGGTTGGCTGCTCAGAGTTAGAGTACGGCTTTTGTTGTTTGAGAGCAACCCACCTCGAAGCCTTTGAGAGAGAATTCCTTGCGAGGATAAAGCCCTAACCACCCAGAGCTGAAGAGTGTTAGGCATCACTTAAGTCTTCTTGTCTGTGTGATCTGAAGACTTATTACACTTGAGGACTGTGAATCCTCCAGCCGGTTAGGCGTCGCGTTCTGAGCATCCAAGAGTCATTGTGGATCGTCGGTGAACGAAGTCTGTGAAGGTTTGGGAGTCTACCTTGAAGACTTACCAGAGTGATTTGGCGAGGTCTATGTGACCTTAGCTCAAGGGGAATACGGTGAGGACTGGGTGTCCTGAGCTGCGTGTTCAGGACTGGGTGTCCGAGACTGTGTGTCCTCATGTTTAAATACCTAGCCGCCATAACCAGACGTACAGTTGTCACAACAACTGGAACTGGTCCAACAAATCATTGTCTTCAACAAGTCACTGGTTTCATCCTTCCCTTCCCTTTACTTACTGTTGGTCCTTGTGAAGTCATTGTATGATTGCACTATCTTCTGTCTTCACTGAGTGACTGCTTGTTCTGATTGGCTTCATAATATCTTCCTACCTGATCCTTACTACCTAGCTGCTATTAGTCAATGTGCTTTCACTTCATTGAATACTTGACTATGGTTTGCCCAGTGTAGTCTACCTTCCGCTGCATGGTAATAGGTTTATTTCTATCGTTTGTCTTCGAAACTTCCACGTTTTGAAGACTTTCATAAAAATCGCCTATTTACCCCCCTCTAGTCGATATAACGCACTTTCAATTGGTATCAGAGCAAGGTACTCCCTTGTTCTGTGTGATTCGGTTTAGCCACTTGGAATTTTAGCTATATCGACTGCAGGAATAATTAAAGTCTCCGCTGCGTTCCCCGTCTTCGATGGAACTGAATATCCCTACTGGAAGAATAAGATGCGCATGCATCTTGAAGCCATTGGCGTCGACCTATGGTATGTCGTCAAGAACGGCGTTCCCAAGGCTGGAGAAGGTGTCACTCCTACTGACATCAAGAAGTTTGTTCAACTGGACTCTACTGCCAAGAATATCATCTGTGGTCCTCTGACCAAAGGACAGTATGGCCGCGTGAGTGCTTTGGAAACATCTAAGCTAGTCTGGGACTGGCTCTCCAAGGTCAATGAAGGCGTCTCAACCCAGAGAGATCAGAGAATCAGTGTCCTTCGTAACCTCTTCAACCGCTTCAAGAGAAATGACAATGAGAATGTCCAGCTCACGTTTGATCGACTCACTGACATCACAAATGAGCTTCAAGCCCTCGGCGCTACTGAGATCACCAAGCATGAAGTCGTCAAGACACTCCTGAGATCACTTGAAAGTTCGTTTGACACCCTAGCCTTGATGATTCAAGAACGTCCTGATTTCAAGACACTCGATCCGTCTGACATACTTGAGAGGCTCAACACACATGAGTTTCAGCTTTCTGAGAAAAGAGATATCTACGGTCCCAACTATGGGCAAACTCATGCCTTGAAGGCAAAAGCTGTCTCCTCATCTGGAGAAGAATCTGACAGCAGCTCTGATGATCCTGAAGACATTGGAAAGGAGCTTGCTATGCTTGTGAAGAAGTTCCAAAAAATCACCAAGAAGAAAGGCTTCAGAAAGTCTTCACGATTCTGGCGTCTGAGGAGGCAGAGGTGGAGTCTGAGGAGGAGTCCGATTCTGGCGTTGCGAGTCTGGCTACAGCATACGTTGCCAAGTCCATCTTCAACACTGAAGACAATGACTCCATCACCAACACCGATGCAAATGACAAGGACTACTCCGCTCCTACCTACTGCTTCATGGCACGCGGTGCCAAGGTAAACACACACACTACTCACTATCAAACATCTAGTGACGATGACTCTGATTGTGGTTCCAAACCCAGCTACAAAACACTCGCTAAAATTGCAACTGAACAACAGAAAACCATGGAACACATTCAAAAACTGTTAGACAAAAGCGATGATCTGTTAGACGCTGAAATGACTCGATCTTAGTCCTTAATTGAAGACATAAAAAATCTTCACGTTAAGTATGAGGAACTTGAAAGTCGTCATGAAATGCTCTCAACAGCTAATGAAAGGGTTTCCTATGATTATCTTCAAAGGAAGCAAGATCTTGAGAAATTGAGAGCGGCTCATGAAGATCTTCAGAAAGAAAACGAGTCGCTTCGCGCCGAACAGATCAGTTTAGCTCAGGAAAGATTTGAACCACCATGTCTTAAATGCATTGAGCGTGATAATGCTACCTCTGTTGCTGAATGTTCTACTCCTGCTACTGTTGCAATATCTCCAACTGTTGATGTGGGAACTAACCCCTCTACTGAGGATACCACTGCTATTGCTGATGAGAATGCTAGGTTGAAGACATTGCTTGAAACAAGGATGTACAAAAGTCTCAAAGGGCATCAGACACTATGTGATGTCCTCAAAAGGTAGATCTTGAACCAAAACCCTAGGAAAGAGGGTGTTGGGTTCGTAGGGAAAATGAATGCCGATGGCTCTTACTGGAAACCTGAGCAGTACCCCAAAACCACATGGGTTGCTACAAAGGAACCTTCAGCAGATCCATCCACTCTATCTGGCTTCACTTGTGCTAACCCCATTGTCATTGACGAATCCTTTGATGCAAACTATAAACTGTTTAAGAATCAGAATGGTGAAGTGTTTGCTAGGTATATTGGTACTAACTGCAGGAATGAACCGCCTATGAAGAAGATCTGGGTGCCGAAAAAGTGTTTGGAGAATCTTCCTGTGAATGTCATCATGACACCACAGGTGAAGAAGACAAACCCTAGACCACAGGCTTCATATGGTCCAAAGGCTTCATACAAACAGAGGACTCACCTGAGTCGCACTAACGCAAATGTTTTGCAGGAAAACCATACTCAGGCCTATGAATATGAGCACGGTTCATCAAACCGCCATGTTCATAAGACCAAGAACTATTCTGCTTATTCTTATGAGTACTATTGTCCTCCTGCAAGACTTTTTGCTAGGGCTCCAAAGCCAAAGTTCTCAGATGCTGCACTTAGACCTATTGCTTCTAAGCCACCCTTGAAGATGTGGGTGGCTAAGAAAGCTTAACTCTTTTTTGCAGGGAAGGGTCTCCAGCAGAAAACCAAAATTGTATGACGCTATTGCTGGGGACCTTAAACATCTTGTAGGGCACAAGATCAAATGCCCGAATGGTCTTATTATGTACTTCGTTCCTGAATCGCTTGCTACTCTCCCTATCAGTCCAAATCTCGATCTAAGCTTTCATAACCCACTGGTTCGTCAAATGTTTTTGCTTCACAATTCTCTTCGTGAAGCCTATCCCCCTAACTGCACTGTAGGGTACGACACCAGCAGCTTCAGAATGGATTATTGATAGTGGGTGTACCAATCACATGACTGGCAAGAGAAGCCTTCTTATGGACTCAACCTTACGTCCATCCGACAAGAGCCACATCACATTTGGTGACACTGGTAAAAGTAAGGTATTGGGTCTAGGTAGAGTTGCAATCTCAAAGGATCAACACATGGATAAAGTCATGCTTGTTGAATCCCTTGGCTTCAACTTAATGTCTGTCTCAATGCTTTGCAATTTAAATATGATCGTGATGTTTGGAAAATATCGTTGCCTTGTTCTAATGGAATCTGACAAGTCTCTAGTGTTTGAAGGGTATAGGAAGGATGATTTGTACGTGGTAGATTTCTCAGCAGGACCACAGCTTGCCGTATGTCTTCTGGCAAAAGCTTCAGAATGCTGGCTCTGGCAGCGGAGGCTAGGGCATGCTGGCAGGAGGAACCTCCACACCCTTGCAAAGAAGAAGCATGTCATAGGCATCGAGGGCGTCAAGTTCAAGAAAGATCAGTTATGCGGTGCCTGTGAAGAAGGAAACATGACGAGGGCCAAACATCCCTCGAAGACAATCATGACAAGAACTCGACCCTTCGAACTGCTCCACATGGATCTTTTCGGTCCCACTCATTACTCAACTCTTACTACTACTGCTTGTCTTTATGAATTTGTCATTGTTGATGATTATTCTAGATATACTTGGGTGCACATAATCCTCTACAAGACTGAAGTGCAGGATGTCTTCAGACGCTTCGCCAATCGAGCAATGAACAACTATGGCGCCAAGATAAAGCACATCAGAAGTGACAATGGCACTGAATTCAAGAACACTGGCCTTGATACATATCTTGATACTTTGGGCATCACAAATGAATTCTCAGCTCCGTACACGCCACAGTAGAATGGCATCGTCGAACGCAAGAACAAAACACTCATTGAGATGGCCCGAACGATGCTTGAAGAATACAAGACTCCAAGAAAATTCTGGCCTGAAGCCATTGATACTACATGCCATACAATCAATCGTGTTTATCTTCACAAGCTTATGAACAAGACATCTTATGAGCTCCTTACTAGCAAGAAGCCAAATGTCAGTTACTTCAGAGTATTTGGCGCCAGGTGCTGGATCAAGGATCCACATCACACTTCAAAATTTGCACCAAAAGCACATGAGGGTTTTATGCTTGGATATGGAAAGGATTCGCACTCCTACAGAGTCTTCAATCTCTTTCATTATAAAGTGGTTGAAACAGTGGATGTGCGGTTCGATGAGACTAACGGTTCACAAAGAGAGCACCTGCCAAATGTGCTAGATGAAGTTCCATCCAGTGAATCAATCAAACTAATGGGAACTGGAGAAATCATACCCTCTGAAGCTCAACCTGAAGAGGAACTTATCATCTCCGCACCTGATCAACCTGAAGACAATGCTCAGCCTGAAGACAATCCCTCTAACAATGACAATGATCAGCAAGAGCAAAATCTTCGCCCTGTACATCCTCGTGTTGCCAATGAAGTGCAGATTGAGAGAATAATTGATAGCATCAATGCACCCGGTCCGCTCACTCGTTCAAGGGCAACACAGCTAGCAAATTTCTGTGAGCACTTCGCGTCCGTCTCAATAACAGAACCCAAGAAAGTTGAAGAAGCCTTCATGGAACCTGAATGGATTCAAGCTATGCAAGAAGAGCTTCAATAGTTTGAGCTGAATAATGTATGGGAACTGGTTAAGCGTCCTGATCCTCGGAAGCACAATATAATAGGCACCAAATGGATATACTGCAACAAGCAAGATGAGCATGGTCAAGTTGTCAGAAACAAAGCTCGTCTCGTTGCTCAAGGATATACTCAAGTGGAAGGGATTGACTTCGATGAAACATTTGCTCCTGTGGCTCGACTTGAAGCCATACGCATACTGCTGGCCTATGCAAATCATCATAACATACTTCTATATCAAATGGATGTGAAGAGCGCTTTTCTCAATGGCAAGATTGAAGAAGAAGTGTATGTTGCACAACCGCCTGGCTTTGAAGATCCAAAACATCCTGACATGGTATACAAGCTCAACAAGGCACTGTATGGCCTCAAACAAGCCCCTCGTGCTTGGTATGACACACTCAAATACTTCCTGAAGAGCAAAGGCTTCACACCTGGTTCCCTCGGCCCCACTCTCTTCACGAAGACATATGATGGTGAACTGTTTGTGTGCCAAATATATGTGGATGACATTATCTTCGGCTGCACCAATCAGAAGTACGGTGAAGAGTTTGGATATATGATGCAAGAGCAATATTAGATGTCCATGATGGGAGAGCTGAAGTTCTTCCTCGGTCTTCAAATACGACAGCAACGCAACGACATCTTCATATCTCAAGAGAAGTATCTCAAAGATTGCCTGAAGAAGTTCGGTATGCAAGACTGCAAAGGCGTCACGACTCCAATGCCAGCCAAACATCATCTGGGTCCCGACGACAATGGTAAAGAGTTCGATCAAAAGGTATACCGCTCCATGATTGGTTCTTTACTTTATCTATGTGCATCTAGGCCAGATATTATGCTTAGTGTTTGCATGTGTGCTCGATTTCAAGAGGCACCAAAGGAATCGCATCACTTAGCTGTGAAGCGAATTCTTCGATATTTGGCTCACACCCCAACTCTAGGATTATGGTATCCAAAGGGCTCAGAGTTTGATCTGGTTGGATTCTCGGATGCTGATTATGCTGGTGACAAGGTGGATCGCAAGTCTACATCAGGCACATGTCATTTTCTGGGACGATCACTTGTATGTTGGTCTTCAAAGAAGCAGAACTGCGTATCTCTCTCCACTGCTGAATCTGAATACATTGCTGCTGGATCTTGCTGCGCTCAGCTTCTGTGGATGAAGCAAACACTCAAAGACTATGGCATTCATCTGAAGCAAGTGCCACTCTACTGCGACAACGAAAGCGCCATCAAGATTGCCAACAACCCAGTTCAGCACTCGAAGACAAAGCACATTGAGATTCGTCATCACTTTCTAAGAGATCATGTTGTGAAGAAAGACATTGATATCATACACGTCAACACTGAAGAGCAATTGGCAGATATCTTCACCAAGCCCTTGGATGATAAAAGATTTTGCAAGTTACGGTGTGAGCTAAATATCTTGGAATCCTCAAATGTCCTGTGATCAGGCACACATCCTAACACTTATGCATATTGATGACTTAGATGTGCAACACATGAAGTAAAGTATATCTTCAATCAATGAAGACATGCATTCTAAGTGTGAATACATTAATGAGAAATTTGACTTTGGAGCGCCACGATAATTGTGCGCCGTGTCTGGGTCTAATACTTCCTATACGGTGGGTAACGCCACCACCAAAAATTCTAAGTGTTTCACTCATGGCATTACATTTGCTATTTCTTCACATTTGGTTTGGATTCAATCTCAACATGTCTTCATGATTATCTTCACTATGTTGATTATACATATATATATATATACTAGTGTTCTGTCCTCTACAACATTCACTTATAGCTATGTCTTCTTGTTGAATCTTTTGAACTAAGTGAATGTGATCGGACCCTAACCTCTCTATGCTTTCTACCTCAAACTCTATCTCTCCAAATCATATGCATTCTTTTGAAACTGTCAAATGTCTTCTCTGCGTCCTTGTCAGCAGAAGATACAGAGACAAACATTAAGTCCGCTTTCAATGCTAATTCCTTCACCTGAAACCCGGAGAAGTGGGAACGACCACCCGACAATCCAGGCGTGCGTGGGACGTGGAACAACCTCCTACATGCTGCATGATGGCCACGTGTTCCTCAGATGTGAATCGCCAGGGGCACCTGTGTAATAACACTGAGCCGCCCATGTCCCTATAAATACACGCCTCACCACAGTCATTATCTCTTATTCCACTCTCGCACGAACCCTAGCGCCACCGCTAGCCCTCGACGACGCCGGCGACGAAGCGCTTAGCTGCTGCAACCTCTCCGACGCCGTCTTCACGGCGACCGCGGACATCGTCTTCTCCGCCGTCGCCGTAGGTGTCCTCCGTCGCCAAGTTAGGGCACGGATGATCAGACTGCTCGTCCTCCTCTTCCACTCCGTCTAGCAGTTCTTCGTGTGGTAAATAAAACTTCCTTTTTACGGCCCCTTTGATCCTATAGATTCGTCACTTTCTACCACAAGCAGTTTCTGTTCACACAAGTTGGATCTATTTCATACTGCATCTCATAATATGCCTAGTATATTCACTTATGCTTCACAAAGTAGTTAGATTCCTCACTTGTACTGATCCGTGGATTCGTACAAATCTGGAACCAACTCCTTATCTATGAGTGAATGTCTTCGCACGATGGGGTCAATGTCTTCTAAACTGATTTATCTTCAAAATCTTCTGAGAATGCATATGACCTCTTCCCCTTCCCTCGCACCTTAATGCTGTCATAGGTACATGTCCGTGGGAGAATCCCTTGGTTCTCATAGTCTGCGTTCATTTGCAGAATTCTTACAGTATCATATAAATTCTCCCGAAGCCAGTTCCTGTTTGTTCAGCAAGCGAAAGCCTTTGAAGCCTTTGAACGTATTGAAGCCATTCAGTTTAAAGTTCATGGCTGCAGAGAAATCAGCAAGGAAGGGTGGCAGAAAGCGTCGAGGAGAAACATCAAGAGATCTGCCCGATGACCTCTCAGAGCTGTACAAGATAGATCTTGAAGAGGATTACAATCAGCGCAAGACACGAATCTAATGGATTCGACAATATTGGGCAGAACAGTGGTTCAAGTACAGATTTGTGACAAATGAATATGCTGAAAAGAATGCCATCAAGCAACCATGGGGAGACATCCTCTACAAAAATCTTCAACCCAGGTCCAGAGATGAAGCCATTGAACAAGGCTTCTATCCCTGCATGGTCCGTGGACCACAGCCTGCGGATGCTGACCCATCGTCACTGCTATGGTGTCGTGACGACAATCTGTTCAAGCGCAACTTCCAGTTTGCCCAGAACTCAGCGAAGCAGAACAAGAAGTGTTTGGGATTAGACTTCAACCCTGGTCCCTCTGCTCCCCGTGCCGATGGAACTCGTGAAGCTGAACCCAATCTTCTTGGGCCCTTCTACAACTTGGAAGGTCTCATCACTCATATCGTGGTTCAAGGGACAGCCGTGAATGAGCCTGCAGATGATGCTGAATCAGATGAAGCGCCTGCAGCGCCGAAGCTAAAGAAGTTGAAGCAGCCTAAAGCTTCAAAGCCTGCCTCTGCACCAAAAATATCACGGGCGAAGCCACTGGCTACTGCACCTCCTGAAGACAGTGTGCAGTCTGAAGATTTTTCACGCATCTCCAAGCCCCAGAAAGTCAAGATGCCTCTGCCACACACCGGCCAAGAACTGACAGTTGCTGCTATTCTGCGCAACGATGCCATCGATCTGTCCAGTGATGAAGATCTTGCAGATGACGCCCTTGAGCAACTGATCAAGAGCAAGGAAGAAGCAGAAATCTTCAATGATCTGCCTCTCTTTGACATGGCAATCATCCACAACTTCATTGATGAGTGGTTTGACACGCCCAATCTCAGCTTCGAAGATCTGCAACTTCCAATTGGCCTCAGTGTCGCCTTCCATGGCGCCATTGCTTCATAGCTAGCTCTAGCTCAGCGCATCGTCGAACTGAAGCAAAAGATTGACTTTGAGAAAGCTCAGTTCAAGAAGCATATGGCCAAGCTCAGCGTGCAAGAGGTGAAAAACTTCAAGATTATGCTGCACGAGCTCAAAGAAGCCTTTCTCAAGAAACGTGCAGAAGCTCAGGGCTGACAAGTGTGTGCAAGGCTACAACGAGGCTGAGAAGCGCAAGGCCCTTGGGCGTCCGGGCATTGATCCCAGGATGGATGCTAAGCAGGAGAAGAAGCCCACTGTGGCCGAACCCAACGCACCAAGGCAGGAAGCAGATCCCATTGTCTTCCCAACTAGCATGACTGGCTCGAAGCCAAAGGCCAGGTCAACCGCTTCAGAACTGAAGAAGACGAGGACTGCTGAGGCTGAAGCCAGAAAGAGGAAACATCCTGAAGCTTCTGATACTGCTCCCTCCAAGAATAAGCGGAAGACCAAGAAGGAACGGGCTGCTCCCACAGAGCCCTTAATTGTTGAACCCATCTCCATGGTTCGCCCTACCACTGAACATCAAGAGCGCCAACTGACTGTCCATGAGCCTGCTTTCATAGAGGCTCATGAAGCTGAAGACTTTCCAGCAGCTGATCCCACCGCTGCTGAAGACATTGGTCACCATGACCATGTTGAAGATGATGCAGTTGAAGGAAATATGCCCTAGAGGAAATAATAAAGTTATTATTTATTTCCTTATATCATGATAAAAGTTTATTATTCATGCTAGAATTGTATTAACCGGAAACATAATACATGTGTGAATACATAGACAAACAGAGTGTCACTAGTATGCCTCTACTTGACTAGCTCGTTAATCAAAGATGGTTATGTTTCCTAACCATAGACATGAGTTTTCATTTGATAAATGGGATCACATTATTAGGATAATGATGTGATTGACTTGACCCATTCCGTTAGCTTAGCACTTGATCGTTTTAGTTTACTGCTATTACTTTCTTCATGACTTATACATGTTCCTATGACTATGAGATTATGCAACTCCCGATTACCGGAGGAACATTTTGTGTGCTACCAAACGTCAGAACGTAACTGGGTGATTATAAAGGTGCTCTACATGTGTCTCTGATGGTACTTGTTGAGTTGGCATAGATTGAGATTAGGATTTGTCACTCCGATTGTTGGAGAGGTATCTCTGGGCCCTCTCGGTAATGCACATCAAATAAGCCTTGCAAGCATTGCAACTAATGAGTTAGTTGTGAGATGATGTATTACAGAATGAGTAAAGAGACTTGCCAGTAACGAGATTGAACTAGGTATAGGATACCGACGATCGAATCTCGGGCAAGTAACATACCGATGACAAAGGGAACAACGTATGTTGTTATGCGGTCTGACCGATAAAAGATCTTCATAGAATATGTAGGAACCAATATGGGCATCCAGGTCCCGCTATTGGTTATTGACCGGAGACGTGTCTTGGTCATGTCTACATTGTTCTCGAACCCGTAGGGTCCGCACGCTTAAGGTTTCGATGACAATTATATTATGAGTTTATGAGATTTGATGTACCGAAGGAGTTCGGAGTCCCGGATGAGATCGGGGACATGACGAGGAGTCTCGAAATGGTCGAGACGTAAAGATCGATATATTGGACGACTATATTCGGACATCGGAAAGGTTCCGAGTGATTCGGGTATTTTTCGGAGTACCGGGAAGTTACGGGAATACAGGGAAGAGTATTGGGCCTTAATGGGCTTTAGTGGGAAGGAGCCAGGAGGTGGCGCGCGCCCCTCCCAAGCCCAGTCCGAATTGGACAAGGGGTTTGGAGCGCGGCCCCCCTCTCCCTTCCTTCTCCACTTCCCTCCTTTCCCCCCTTCTCCTAGTTGGACTAGGAAAGAAGGAGTCCTACTCCCGGTGGGAGTAGGACTCCCCTTGGCGCGCCCTCCTCCTAGGGCCGGCCTCCTCCTCCCTTGAGGCTTTATATACAGAGGCAGGGGCACCCCCAAGAGACACAAGTTGATCCACGTGATCATATTCTTAGCCGTGTGCGGTGCCCCCTTCCACGATAATCCTCGATAATATTGTAGCGGTGCTTAGGTGAAGCCCTGCGACAGTAGTACATCAAGATCGTCACCACGCCATCGTGCTGACGGAACTCTTCCCCGACACTTTGCTAGATCGGAGTCCGGGGATCGTCATCGAGCTGAACGTGTGCTAGAACTCAGAGGTGCCGTAGTTTCGGTGCTTGATCGGTCGGGCCGTGAAGACGTACGACTACATCAACCAATTAACGCTTCCGTTGTCGATCTACAAGGGTACGTAGATCACACTCTCCCCTCTCGTTTCTATGCATCACCATGATCTTGCGTGTGCGTAGGAATTTTTTTTGAAATTACTACGTTCCCCAACAGTGGTATCAGAGCCTAGGTTTTATGTGTTGATGTTATATGCACGAGTAGAACACAAGTGAGTTGTGGGCGATATAAGTCATACTGCTTACCAGCATGTCATACTTTGGTTCGGCGGTATTGTTGGACGAAGCGGCCCGGACCGACATTACGCGTACGCTTACGCGAGACCGGTTCTCCCGACGTGCTTTGCACATTGGTGGCTTGCGGGTGACAGTTTCTCCAACTTTAGTTGAACCGAGTGTGGCTACGCCCGGTCCTTGTGAAGGTTAAAACAGCACCAACTTGACAAGCTATCATTTTGGTTTTGATGCGTAGGTAAGATTGGTTCTTGCTTAAGCCCGTAGCAGCCACGTAAAACATGCAACAACAAAGTAGAGGATGTCTAACTTGTTTTTGTAGGGCATGTTGTGATGTGATATGGTCAAGACATGATGCTAAATTTTATTGTATGAGATGATCATGTTTTGTAACCGAGTTATCGGCAACTAGCAGGAGCCATATGGTCGTCGCTTTATTGTATGCAATGCAATCGCGCTGTAATGCTTTACTTTATCACTAAGCGGTAGCGATAGTCGTGGAAGCATAAGATTGGCGAGACGACAACGATGCTACGATGGAGATCAAGGTGTCGCGCCGGTGACGATGATGATCATGACGGTGCTTCAGAGATGGAGATCACAAGCACAAGATGATGATGGCCATATCATATCACTTATATTGATTGCATGTGATGTTTATCTTTTATGCATCTTATCTTGCTTTGATTGACGGTAGCATTATAAGATGATCTCTCACTAATTATCAAGAAGTGTTCTCCCTGAGTATGCACCATTGCGAAAGTTCTTCGTGCTGAGACACCACGTGATGATCGGTGTGATAGGCTCTACGTTCAAATACAACGGGTGCAAAACAGTTGCACACGCGGAATACTCAGGTTATACTTGACGAGCCAAGCATATACAGATATGGCCTCGGAACACGGAGACCGAAAGGTCGAGCGTGAATCATATAGTAGATATGATCAACATAGTGATGTTCACCAATGAAACTACTCCATCTCACGTGATGATCGGACATGGTTTAGTTGATTTGGATCACGTAATCACTTAGAGGATTAGAGGGATGTCTATCTAAGTGGGAGTTCTTAAGTAATATGATTAAATTGAACTTAAATTTATCATGAACTTAGTCCTGGTAGCATTTTGCAAATTATGTTATAGATCAATAGCTCGCGTTGTTGCTTCCCTGTGTTTATTTTGATATGTTCCTAGAGAAAATTGTGTTGAAAGATGTTAGTAGCAATGATGCGGATTGGATCCGTGATCTGAGGTTTATCCTCATTGCTGCACAGAAGAATTATGTCCTTGATGCACCGCTAGGTGACAGACCTATTGCAGGAGCAGATGCAGACGTTATGAACGTTTGGCTAGCTCAATATAATGACTACTTGATAGTTTAGTGCACCATACTTAAATGGCTTAGAATCGGGACTTCAAAGACGTTTTGAACGTCATGGACCATATGAGATGTTCCAGGAGTTGAAGTTAATATTTCAAGAAAATACCCGAGTTGAGAGATATGAAGTCTCCAACAAGTTCTATAGCTAAAAGATGGAGGAGAATCGCTCAACTAGTGAGCATGTGCTCAGATTGTCTGGGTACTACAATCGCTTGAATCAAGTGGGAGTTAATCTTCCAGATAAGATAGTGATTGACAGAATTCTCTAGTTACCATCACCAAGTTAGTAGAACTTCGTGATGAACTATGATATGCAAGGGACAACGGAAACGATTCCCAAGCTCTTTGTAATGCGGAAATTGACGAAGGTAGAAATCGAGAAAAACATCAAGTGTTGATAGTAGACAAGACCACTAGTTTCAAGAAAAGGGCAGAGGGAAGAAGGGGAACTTCAAGAAGAACATCAAGCAAGTTGCTGCTCAAGTGAAGAAGCCCAAGTCTGGTCCTAAGCCTAAGACTAAGTGTTTCTACTGCAAAGGGACTGGTCACTGGAAGCGGAACTACCCCAAGTGATTGGCAGATAAGAAGGATGGCAAAGTGAACATAAGTATATTTGATATACATGTTATTGATGTGTACTTTACTAGTGTTTATAGCAACCCCTCAGTATTTGATACTAGTTCAGTTGCTAAGATTAGTAACTCGAAACGGGAGTTGCAGAATAAACACAGACTAGTTAAGGGTGAAGTGACGATGTGTGTTGGAAGTGGTTCCAAGATTGATATGATCATCATCGCACACTCCCTATACTTTCGGGATTAGTGTTGAACCTGAATAAGTGTTATTTGGTGTTTGCGTTGAGCATGAATATGATTTGATCATGTTTATTGTAATATGGTTATTCATTTAAGTAAGAGAATAAATTGTTGTTCTGTTTACATGAATAAAACCTTATATGGTTACACACCCAGTGAAAATAGTTCGTTGGATCTCGATCGTAGTAATACACATAATCATAATATTGAAACCAAAAGATGCAAAGTTAATAATGATAGTGCAACTTATTTGTGGCACTGCTGTTTAGGTCATATTGGTGTAAAGCGCATGAAGAAACTCCATGCTGATGGGCTTTTGGAATCACTTGATTATGAATCACTTGGTACTTGCGAACCATGCCTCATGGGCAAGATGACTAAAACGCCGTTCTCCGGAACTATGGAGCGAGCAACAGATTTGTTGGAAATCATACATACTGATGTTTGTGGTCCGATGAATATTGAGGCTCGCGACGGGTATCGTTATTTTCTCACCTTCATAGATGATTTGAGCAGATATGGGTATATCTACTTGATGAAACATAAGTTTGAAACATTTGAAAAGTTCAAAGAATTTTAGAGTGAAGTGGAAAATCATCATAACAAGAAAATAAAGTTTCTACAATCTGATCGTGGAGAAGAGTATTTGAGTTATGAGTTTGGTCTTCAGTAAAAACAATGTGAAATAGTTTCACTACTCACGCCACCTGGAACACCACAGCATAATGGTGTGTCCGAACGTCATAACCGTACTTTATTAGATATGGTGCGACCTATGATGTCTCTTACCGATCTACCACTATCGTTTTGGAGTTATGCATTAAAGACAGTTGCATTCACGTTTAAAAGGGCACCATCTAAGTCCGTTGAGACGACACAATATGAACTGTGGTTTGGCAAGAAACCAAAGTTGTCGTTTCTTAAAGTTTGGGATTGTGATGCTTATATGAAAAAGTTTCATCCTGATAAGCTCAAACCCAAATTGGAGAAATATGTCTTCATAGGATACCGAAAGAATACTATTGGGTACACCTTCTATCACAGATCCGAAGGCAAGACATTCGTTGCTAAGAATGGATCCTTTCTAGAGAAGGAGTTTCTCTCGAAAGAAGTGAGTGGGAGGAAAGTAGAACTTGATGAGGTAACTGTACCTGCTCCATAATTGGAAAGTAGTTCATCACAGAAATCTGTTCCTGTGACTCTTGCACCAATTAGTGAGGAAGATAATGATGATGATCATGTAACTTTGGATCAAGTTACTACCGAATCTCGTAGGTTAACCAGAGTGAGATCCGCACCAGAGTGGTACGGTAATCCTGTTCTGGAAGTCATGTTACTAGACCATGACGAACTTGCGAACTATGAGGAAGCGATGATGAGCCCAGATTCCGCAAAAATGGCTTGAGGCCATGAAATCTGAGATGGGATCCATGTATGAGAACAAAGTATGGACTTTGGTTGACTTGCCCGATGATCGGCAAGCAATTGAGAATAAATGGATCTTCAAGAGGAAGACGGACGCTGATAGTAGTGTTACTATCTACAAAGCTAGAATTGTCGCACAAGGTTTTCGACAAGTTCAAGGTGTTGACTACGATGAGAGTATCTCACTCATATCTATGCTTAAGTCTGTCCGAATCATGTTAGCAATTGCCGCATTTTATGAAATCTGGCAAATGGACAAACAAAACTGCATTCCTTAATGGATTTATTAAAGAAGAGTTGTATGTGATGCAACAAGAAGGTTTTGTTAATGCTAAAGGTGCTAACAAAATATGCAAGCTCCAGCGATCCATTTATGGACTGGTGCAAGCATCTCGGAGTTGGAATATACGCTTTGATAAGTTGATCAAAGCATATAGTTTTATACAGACTTGCGGTGAAGCCTGTATTTACTAGGAAGTGAGTGGGAGCACTACAACATTTCTGATAAGTATATGTGAATGACATATTGTTGATCAGAGATAATGTAGAATTATTCTGCAAAGCATAAAGGAGTGTTTGAAAGGAGTTTTTCAAAGAAAGACCTCGGTGAAGCTGCTTACATATTGAGCATCAAGATCTATAGAGATAGATACAGACGCTTGATAAGTTTTTTTCAATAAGTACAAACCTTGACAAGATTTTGAAGTAGTTCAAAATGGAGCATTCAAAGAAAGAGTTCTTGCCTGTGTTACAAGGTATGAGATTGAGTAAGACTCAAAGCCCGACCACGGCAGAAAATAGAAAGAGAATGAAAGTCATTCCCTATGCCTCAGCCATAGGTTCTATAAAGTATGCCATGATGTGTACCAGATCTATTGTATACCCTACACTGTGTTAAGCAAGGGAATACAATAGTGATCTAGGAGTAGATCACTGGACAGCGGTCAAAATTATCCTTAGTGGAATAAGGAAATATTTCTCGATTATGGAGGTGACAAAAGGTTCGTCGTAAAAAGTTACATCGATGCAAGTTTTGACACAGATCTGGATGACTCAAAGTCTCGATCTAGATACATATTGAAAGTGGGAGCAAATAGCTAGAGTAGCTCCGTGCAGAGCATTGTTGACATAGATATTTGCAAAATACATACGGATCTAAATATGGCAGACCCGTTGACTAAAATTCTCTCACAAGCAAAACATGATCACACCTTAGTACTCTTTGGGTGTTAATCACATAGCGATGTGAACTAGATTACTGAATCTAGTAAACCCTTTGGGTGTTGGTCACATGGCGATGTGAACTATGGGTGTTAATCACATGATGATGTGAACTATCGATGTTAATCACATGATGATGTGATCTAGATCATTGACTCTAGTGCAAGTGGGAGACTGAAGGAAATATGCCCTAGAGGCAATAATAAAGTTATTATTTATTTCCTTATATCATGATAAAAGTTTATTATTCATGCTAGAATTGTATTAACCGGAAACATAATACATGTGTGAATACATAGACAAACAGAGTGTCACTAGTATGCCTCTACTTAACTAGCTCGTTAATCAAAGATGGTTATGTTTCCTAACCATGGACAAATAGTTGTTATTTGATTAACGGGATCACATCATTAGGTGAATGATCTGATTGACATGACCCATTCCATTAGCTTAGCACCCGATCGTTTAGTATGTTGCTATTGCTTTCTTCATGACTTATACATGTTCCTATGACTATGAGATTATGCAACTCCCGTTTGCCAGAGGAACACTTTGTGTGATACCAAATGTCACAACGTAACTGGGTGATTATAAAGGTGCTCTACAGGTGTCTCCAAAGGTACATGTTGGGTTGGCGTATTTCGATATTAGGATATGTCACTCCGATTGTCGGAGAGGTATCTCTGGGCCCTCTCGGTAATGCACATCACATAAGCCTTGCAAGCATTGCAACTAATGAGTTAGTTGTGAGATGATGTATTACGGAACGAGTAAAGAGACTTGCCGGTAACGAGATTGAACTAGGTATAGGATACCGACGATCGAATCTCGGGCAAGTAACATACCGATGACAAAGGGAACAATGTATGTTGTTATGCGGTCTGACCGATAAAAGATCTTCGTAGAATATGTAGGAACCAATATGGGAATCCAGGTCCCGCTATTGGTTATTGACCGGAGACGTGTCTCGGTCATGTCTACATTGTTCTCGAACCCGTAGGGTCCGCACGCTTAAGGTTTCGATGACAATTATATTATGAGTTTATGAGTTTTGATGTACCGAAGGATTTCGGAGTCCCGGATGAGATCGGGGACATGACGAGGAGTCTCAAAATGGTCGAGACGTAAAGATCAATATATTGGACGACTATATTCGGACATCGGAAAGGTTCCGAGTGATTCGGGTATTTTTCGGAGTACCGGGAAGTTACGGGAATACGAGGAAGAGTATTGGGCCTTAATGGGCTTTAGTGGGAAGGAGCCAGGAGGTGGCGTGCGCCCCTCCCAAGCCCAGTCTGAATTGGACAAGGGGTTGGGGCGCGGCCCCCTCTCCCTTCCTTCTCAACTTCCCTCCTTTCCCCCCTTCTCCTAGTTGGACTAGGAAAGAAGGAGTCCTACTCCCGGTGGGAGTAGGACTCCCCTTGGCGCGCCCTCCTCCTAGGGCCGGACTCCTCCTCCCTTGAGCCTTTATATACGGAGGCAGGGGCACCCCCTAGAGACACAACGTGATCATATTCTTAGCCGTGTGCGGTGCCCCCTTCCATGATAATCCTCGATAATATTGTAGCGGTGCTTAGGCGAAGCCCTGCGACAGTAGTACATCAAGATCGTCACCACGCCGTCGTGCTGACGGAACTCTTCCCCGACACTTTGCTGGATCGGAGTCCGGGGATCATCATCGAGCTGAACGTGTGCTAGAACTCGGAGGTGCCATAGTTTCGGTGCTTGATCGGTCGGGCCGTGAAGATGTACGACTACATCAACCAAGTTAACGCTTCCGTTGTCGATCTACAAGGGTACGTAGATCACACTCTCCCCTCTCGTTGCTATGCATCACCATGATCTTGCGTGTGCATAGGAATTTTTTTGAAATTACTACGTTCCCCAACAGCAGTTCTTCCTCACATCGAGCACCAACAGGTATCATCGCCTATGCTTACGCACAGCGAACTCATCAACATTGGTCATCCTCTGACACCAATTGCTCAGGATGCATCATGGGCTGATCACCCATAAGCACAAGAGGAAGATGACTTTGAGGCCCAGCCAACTCCAACTCCACAGGCGTCGCCAGTGTTATGCAGGCTTCACAAAGGACCTAGGCCTCCAGTCTCCGAGTCTGAAGCTAAAGCGGCTGAAGATGTTTCGGCTGCATCAGCCGATGAAGAAGAAACCCCAAGAGTTGCTACACCCCCGTCTCACCAAGAAGCTGTTCTTGAGGAGAACGTGACTGTGACCGACCCTCCAGCTCATCAAGTGGAGGTTGAGAATCTTGAGGCTGCCACCACCAACACCAATGAAGCCACTGACGCCGTCATGGCTGAAGCAAATGTGGAGCCTCCACCAACCCAAGAACCAGAAGTCAGTGAAGCCAATGATGCTACTGCTTCTGTTCCTGCGCCTGCTACTGGTCCTCAGTTTGACTATCACGTTGAGCACAAGCCTCAGGTACAGAAGCCAATTCCAAGGTTGCCCAGGTTTCCAGGTCCTGCATCAGCACCTGGATCCTTCAATGTCAATGGCTTCAAAGCAGACAACACTTTCTTCAATAGCTCCAAGAACCCCTACTCAAGGGAAAGAATATCTTCTGATCAGTTCTGGAGCTATCCGCAGCGAAGCTATTACTCCTGCATTCTGTACAATCAAGGTCACATCTTCCCACATAAGCGTCTTGACACCGAAGCAATAGCTGGTCTGCCCTATCTGGAAGAAGCTCTGGATTGATTCAAAGAGGTTGGATTGTTGCCGTTTGTCACCGACCAAGAGCACTGGAATGAAGAGTTGCTGCTCCAATTCTATGCCACACTTCACATCCATGGGTACAACAGAGATCCGAAGACTTGGGTCTTGGAGTGGATGACAGGAAATGTTCATCACGAAGCCAAAGCCTTTGATATCATTGAGCTCACTGGTCTGCCCACTCCTGGCGATCTCTACGAACCTGGCTGTCAGCTTCATAGTGAAGCTATGGGAGCATCTTTCAGAAGCCTGAACCAAACATGAGTCAGATGCTCAGTATGATGAAGCCCTTGCCACAAGATGCTGCATATCCTAAGGAGTTCTTTGTTGAAGACCTTGAGTATCTACCAAGGACTATTTATCACATCATAAGGCGAACTCTCTGGCCCATCAAATGACATTCTCCACATGCCAAGCTGGAAGGTGCAATGAAGACTTTGGTCTTCTATATTCTTCATGGCAAATGCTTCAATGCACAGGACTTCTTCATCCGCCAACTTGCTGCATCAGGCTCTGATCTTTTTGGCTTGAAGTTCTATGCTCCATGGATAATGCGGCTGATTAAACTCCACTCTGCTATCTCATATCAGCCATCTGCTCGCAATCATCGGATCTTTCTGCCTGATGTGGATATGTCCGTTGAAGCCATTTATCCTGAGCCTGCCAAGGAGCCTCTTAGTCTTTAGAATGCGGAGCATCAAAGTTTCTCTCAGCACATTGAAGGAGTTGAAGCAGTCACCCGTGTTTATCCTCTGGCTGGAACTACACGTGCACCTCATCGTGCCCTTACTGAAGCCACCAAAAGCACTATTGCCCAATGACCCAAGAAGCGATCTCGTGTTCTCAACGACCGAGAACTTCTGGTGGCTCTTCATCAGAAACAGGATAGGCATCATGACTGGCTGAAGCGCCAAATGCAAAGCCTCTTGGTGGATGTCAACCACATTCGCAATCTTGCCACCAAGAATGCCTTTGTTGCCCATGAAACTTCTCGACGCACATGGAAAGGGCTGACGCTTATGTGCTCTGAAGATGATCTTCAAGAGGATGGTTTCTCTGAACGCTTCAAGTTTGACTCCACACCTCCTCGAAGGGCAGTGCTGCGACGAACTCCATCTCTTGAAGACTCTGAGTTCTCTTCCTCTGCGGCAACTGTGAATGCCAGAGTGATTGAGGACGAAGACGATGCAACTTCACCGCCACCTCCTTCAGCATGCTTCGACACTGCTCCAAGTTCTTCTGCACCGCCGAACACCACCGACGACCCTGCTGCTTCACCTACTCTTCATGGGAACGAGTAGATGCTCTATGTCTTCAAACCTTTTTGGTCCTTACTGACAAAAGGGGGATAAGCATATGAGTTTGATAGTCTTCAAGCGGGTCCACATGGGCGGTTGCTTTATATTTTGCCTCGTGTTTACAACTCTCGTTTTGATACATTTGGTTCTTTGAGTTGTAACACCTAAACTCGATGGTCGTCTGCTACTTATTTGCTACTTTGTGACGCGATGATAAATTCCGCATGTGCGACGATAAATTCCGCACTTAGATCATTTTGCAGACGTCCATTTTCCATTATGCATGTCATTATCTTAACATACCTTCACATGCATAATGAATTGTCATCATGAGTTGAAGACGATCTCCACGAGTACAACCTGCATGTGCATTTGCATTCCAAAAGCAAATTACTTATATGCACATCTTCAGGGGGAGCCCTTGCAACTTATGAAGACAATTCCTTAGGGCATCTCCAGCCGCGCCCCCAGGAAGGCCTCCCCAGGCGATTTTTTCGCACCGGCGCCAAAAAAACGGCCCAGTCGAGCCCCCAGGAGCCCGATTTTCGCCAGCCTGGGCCGAAAACAGCGCCGGCGAACCCAGGCCGAACCCGGCGCGCTGGGGGGCGCCCGGGGGCGCCGGGTGAACTGTTTTGGCACGAAACATCCGCGGGCCCGCCGCGTCAGCGACACGACGCCTCATCTTCCCCCAACGGCCTCGGTTCCCGCGGGGAATCAATGCCAAGGCTGCCGCCGGTCAGCCTTGCCATTGATTCCTCACGGGCGGCGCGTCACGGGACGGCGCGCCGATGCCTCCCCTCCCTCGCACGCATACACACGGGTGCGGCGCGGCTATATAGCCGGTGGCCTGCACTCGCCTGTGCCCACACCAGCCACGCCCCTCACCGCCGCCCAGCTCCTCCCTCTCCCTACCTCTCCCGAGCGCCGCCGCCCAGCCCCTTCCTCTATCTCTCTACCTCTCCCGAGCCCGTCGCCATGGCGGAACGCTACCCCGGTGACGAGGCGGCGGCCAACGGCTTCGGCCGCCGTTCGCTCTGCGAACAGGAGTCCTGGCTCCTGTTCCAGGCGAACATCCCGGCGCTGCCGGACATGCGCGCCGGGCCGACGGGGTGGAGGCTCAGCGCCGGGGGAGTGCCCATTCCCCCGTTACCCGACGCCGTAGCGAAGCCGACGTACTTCGCCGAGGAAGTCGAGGTTGTGCGCGCCTCCCTCACCGACGCCCAACTCTCCCTCCCCCAGTACGCCGCCGACAACCGCGCGGCTTGGGCGGCGTATTTCGAGCGCCGCCAGCAGCAGCGCTTGGCGTCCATCAACGGCGCGCCAGTGGTTGGCGGCCGGCAGAACAGCGAGGGGCGACACCTATGGTGGGGCGTCCCCGGCCGCACACTCGAGGGCGTGCTGACGTACCTCGAGGGCGGCAACGACCCGCCGTTGGCGTACCCAGCGAGGGCGGCCACCCCGGTGCAGCACCGACGCGCCGGGCCATGGGCGCCAAGGAGGTTCGGGTCCTCCTCCTCTTCTTCCTCCTCCCGATCTTCATCGCACTCCTACGGCACTCCGGCCCTGCTCGGCGTCAAGGCCGAGCACGCGTCGGAGACGCCGCTCGGCCGGCGCACTCGCAGCGCCGGCATCGTCATCAACGAGGGCGGCCGGTGTGCCTCCTCGTCGGCTCCTCCTCCGCGCTTCGTCAAGCCAAAGACGGAGCCGGGGCTCGCGCCGGTGAAGACGGAGTCGGGGCTTGCGCCGGTGAAGAAGGAGCCGGCCGCGCTGGTGACGACGGAGCTCGACGACGATGACGTGGCCCTGGAATGGGCGCGCAGGGACTCCATAGCGATGGAGAAGGAGCGCCTGGAGAAGGCGAAGGAGCGCCAGCGCGCCGCCTTGCTTCGCTTCGTGGAGCGTCGACGCGGCCGCGACGAAGGCGGAGTCGTCGTCATCTGCGACAGCGACGATGACGACGACGATGCGCCGCCACCAGTCCGCCATGGCGACGCCGGGCAGGGGTCCAGCAGGGGCGCCCGCGTCAAGGAGGAGAAGGCCGACGACGATGATGGCGGCGACGGCGGCGACTTCAGCCAGTTTTTTCCTTTAGATTAGTTTATGTATATGTGCTATGTAATGAAAATCCGCGAACTTCGCCGAAATGTGCCGAAATTTATCGTGTTTCGCCAAAATTTATCGTGTTTGGCCGAATTTTATCGTGTTTAAGCCGAACTTCGCCGAACTTCTTTTATTTTAAAACGTGCCTAGGGGCGGCCCTGGGGCCGGCGGCTGGGGACCAACTCACCCCCAGGCCCAATTTTTGCGCCGGCTCACCCCCAGGCGGCGATTTTAGGTGCCCCCTGGGGGGCCAACGGCTGGAGATGCCCTTATCCTTTACAATTTCACATATTATATTCCCCGTTGAAAACCTCAACTAGTTTGTCATCAATCACCAAAAAGGGGGAGATTGTAAGTGCATCTAGTGCCACCCCTAGTTGGTTTTGGAGTATTGACGACAAACCTAGTTGAGGGACTAATGTGTTTGTGAGAATTGTAGGATAACACAGGTAGAAGTCCCTCATTGATTTGGTTTTCCTACCAGAGATGACCCCTAAAAAGTATGAAGACATTGATGTCAAAGGTGGTATATGAAGATATTCTCATTGAAGACTATGACAAGAGAAGACATCGCATGAAGCCTATGGAGCTCGAAGACTCAGATCTTTCGTAGTTCTTTTTCTTCTTTATTGAGTCATAGGAACCACCGTACTATTAAGTGGGGTCCAAGAGAACCAGTCAGAATGACTGAAGTGATGCTTAACCAAAACCTATGTCGTCGAGTGAAGACTATGAGAGCGAATCTTGTCCAGAGTCGGACAAGTCAGCTTTGCTTGTAGCCCAAGTAAAGTTGCCGTGTGTGTTTGAAATCTGACCATTGGAACACGTGTCAGTTCCTTAGTGACCCAGGGTCATTTCGGACAAATCAGGTCGGGTTGCCTAGTGGCTATAAATAGCCCACCCCCTACAACCATAAACGGTTGGCTGCTCAGAGTTAGAGTATGGCTTTTGTCGTTTGAGAGCAACCCACCTCGAAGCCTTTGAGAGAGAATTCCTTGCGAGGATAAATCCCTAACCACCCAGAGCCAAAGAGTGTTAGGCATCACTTATGTCTTCTTGTCTGTGTGATCTGAAGACTTATTACACTTGAGGACTGTGAATCCTCCAGCCGGTTAGGCATCGCGTTCTGAGCATCCAAGAGTCATTGTGGATCGCCGGTGAACGAAGCCTGTGAAGGTTTGGGAGTCTACCTTGAAGACTTACCAGAGTGATTGGGTGAGGTCTGTGTGACCTTAGCTCAAGGGGAATACGGTGAGGACTGGGTGTCCTGAGCTGCGTGTTCAGGACTGGGTGTCCGGGACTGTGTGTCCTCAGGTTTAAATACCTAGCCGCCCTAACCAGACGTACAGTTGTCACAGCAACTGGAACTGGTCCAACAAATCATTGTCTTCAACAAGTCACTGGTTTCATCCTTCCCTTCCCTTTACTTACTGTTGGTCCTTGTGAAGTCATTGTATGATTGCACTATCTTCTGTCTTCACTGAGTGACTGCTTGTTTTGATTGGCTTCATAATATCTTCCTACCTGATCCTTACTACCTAGATGCGATTAGTCAATGTTCTTTCACTTCATTGAATACTTGACTATGGTTTGCCCAGTGTAGTCTACCTTCCGCTGCATGGTAATAGGTTTATTTCTATTATTTGTCTTCGAAACTTCCATGTTTTGAAGACTTTCATAAAAATCTCCTATTCACCCCCCTCTAGTCGATATAACGCACTTTCACATACTTTGGTTCGGCGGTATTGTTGGATGAAGTGGCTCGGACCGACATTACACGTACGCTTACGCGAGACTGGTTCTACCGACGTGCTTTGCACATTGGTGGCTGATGGGTGTCAGTTTCTCCAACTTTAGTTGAACCGAGTGTGATTACGCCCGATCTTTGTTGAAGGTTAAAACAACACTAACTTAACGAAATATCGTTGTGGTTTTGATGCATAGGTAAGAATGGTTCTTGCTCAGCCCATAGCAGCCACGTAAAACTTGCAACAATAAAGTAGAGGACGTCTAACTTGTTTTTGCAGGGCATGTTGTGATGTGATATGGTTAAGAAATGATGCTAAATTTTATTGTATGAGATGATCATGTTTTGTAACACAGTTATCGGCAACTGGCAGGAGCTATATGGTTGTCGCTTTATTGTATGAAATTCAATCGCCATGTAATGCTTTACTTTATCACTAAGCGGTAGCGATAGTCGTGGAGGCAATAATTGGCGTGACGACAACGATGATTCGATGGAGAGCAAGGTGTCAAGCCGGTGATGATGGTGATCATGACGGTGCTTTGGAGATGGAGATCACAGGCACAAGATGATGATGGCCATATCATATCACTTATATTGATTGCATGTGATGTTTATCCTTTATGCATCTTATTCTGCTTGATTGACGGTAGCATTATAAGATGATCTCTCACTAAATTTCAAGGTACAAGTGTTCTTCCTGAGTATGCACCGTTGCCAAATTTTGTCATGCCGAGACACCACACGATGATCGGGTGTGATAAGCTCTACGTTCATATACAACGGGTGCAAGCCAGTTTTTGCACACACAGAAATACTCAGGTTAAACTTGACGAGCCTAGCATATGCAGATATGGCCTCGGAACACTGAGACCAAAAGGTCGAGCGTGAATCATATAGTAGATATGATCAACATAGTGATGTTCACCATTCAAAACTACTCCATCTCACGTGATGATCGGACATGGTTTAGTTGATATGGATCAAGTGATCACTTAGATGATTAGAGGGATGTCTATCTAAGTGGGAGTTCTTAAATATGATTAATTGAACTTTAATTTATCATGAACTTAGTACCTGATAGTATTTTTCTTGTCTATGTTGTTGTAGATAGATGTCCTATGCTGTTGTTCCGTTAAATTTTAATGCGTTCCTTGAGAAAGCAAAGTTGAAAGATGATGGTAGCAATTACACGGACTGGGTCCGTAACTTGAGGATTATCCTCATTGCTTCACAGAAGAATTACGTCCTGGAAGCACCTCTCGGTGCCAAACCCGCTGCAGGAGCTACGCCAGATGTTATGAACGTCTGGCAGAGCAAAGCTGATGACTACTCGATAGTTTACTGTGCCATGCTTTACGGCTTAGAACCGGGACTTCAACGGCGTTTTGAACATCATGGAGCATATGAGATGTTTCAGGAGTTGAAGTTAATATTTCAAGCAAATGCCCGGATTGAGAGATATGAAGTCTCCAATAAGTTCTACAGCTGCAAGATGGAGGAGAATAGTTCTTTCAGTGAACATATACTAATGTCTGGGTACCATAACCACTTGACTCAACTGGGAGTTAATCTTCCTGTTGATAGTGTCATTGACAGAGTTCTTCAATCACTGCCACCAAGCTGCAAGAGCTTCATGATGAACTATAATATGCAAGGTATGGATAAGACGATTCCCGAGCTCTTCGCAATGCTAAAAGCCGCGGAGGTAGAAATCAAGAAGGAGCATCAAGTGTTGATGGTAAACAAGACCACCAGTTTCAAGAAAAAGGGTAAAGGGAAGAAGAAAGGGAACTTCAAGAAGAATGACAAACAAGTTGTTGCTCAAGAGAAGAAACCCAAGTCTGAACCTAAGCCTGAGACTTAGTGCTTCTACTGCAAAGGGACTGGTCACTGGAAGCGGAACTGCCCCAAGTATTTGGCGGATAAGAAGGATGGCAAGGTGAACAAAGGTATATATGATATACATGTTATTGATGTGTACCTTACTAAAGCTCGCAGTAGCACCTGTGTATTTGATACTGGTTCTGTTACTAATATTTGCAACTCGAAATAGGGACTACGGGTTAATCGAAGATTGGCTAAGGACGAGGTGACGATGCGCGTGGGAAATGGTTCCAAAGTCAATGTGATCGCCGTCGGCACGCTACCTCTACATCTACCTTCGGGATTAGTTTTAGACCTGAATAATTGTTATTTGGTGCCAGCGTTGAGCATGAACATTATATCTGGATCTTGTTTGATGCGAGACGGTTATTCATTTAAATCAAAGAATAATGGTTGTTCTATTTATATGAGTAATATCTTTTATGGTCATGCACCATTGAAGAGTGCTCTATTTTTGATGAATCTTGATAGTAGTGGTACACATATTCATAATGTTGAAGCCAAAAGATGCATAGTTGATAATAATAGTGCAACTTGAGTTGATAATAATAGTGCAACTTATTTGTGGCACTGCCATTTAGGTCATATTGGTGTAAAGCGCATGAAGAAGCTCCATTCTGATGGACTTTTGGAATCACTTGATTATGAATCACTTGGTACTTGCGAACCATGCCTCATGGGCAAGATGACTAAAACGCCGTTCTCCGGAACTATGGAGCGAGCAACAGATTTGTTGGAAATCATACATACTGATGTTTGTGGTCCGATGAATATTGAGGCTCGCGACGGGTATCGTTATTTTCTCACCTTCATAGATGATTTGAGCAGATATGGGTATATCTACTTGATGAAACATAAGTTTGAAACATTTGAAAAGTTCAAAGAATTTTAGAGTGAAGTGGAAAATCATCATAACAAGAAAATAAAGTTTCTACAATCTGATCGTGGAGGAGAATATTTGAGTTACGAGTTTGGTCTTCATTTGAAACAATGCGGAATAGTTTCACAACTCACGCCACCCGGAACACCACAACGTAATGGTGTGTCCAAACGTCGTAATCATACTTTACTAGATATGGTGCGATCTATGATGTGTCTTACTGATTTACCGCTATCATTTTGGGGTTACGCTTTAGAGACAGCTGCATTCACGTTAAATAGGGCACCATCTAAATCCGTTGAGATGACGCCTTATGAACTATGGTTTGGCAAGAAACCAAAGTTGTCGTTTCTTAAAGTTTGGGGCTGCGATGCTTATGTGAAAAAGCTTCAACCTGATAAGCTCGAACCCAAATCGGAGAAATGTGTCTTCATAGGATACCAAAAGGAGACTGTTGGGTACACCTTCGATCACAGATCCGAAGGCAAGACATTTTTTGCTAAGAATAGATCCTTTCTAGAGAGGGACTTTCTCTCGAAAGAAGTGAGTGGGAGGAAAGTAGAACTTGATGAGGTAACTGTACCTTCTCCCTTATTGGAAAGTAGTCCATCACAGAAATCGGTTCATGTGACACCTACACCAATTAGTGAGGAAGCCATTGATGATGATCATGAAACTTCAGATCAAGTTACTACCGAACCTCGTAGGTCAACCAGAGTAAGATCCGCACCAAAATGGTACGGTAATCGTGTTCTGGAGGTCATGTTACTTGACCATGACGAACCTACGAACTATGAGGAAGCGATGATGAGCCCAGATTCCACAAAATGGCTTGAGGCCATGAAATCTGAGATGGGATCCATGTATGAGAACAAAGTGTGGACTTTGGTTGACTTGCCCTATGATAGGCAAGCCATCGAGAATAAATGGATCTTCAACAAGAAGGCTGACGCTGACGATAATGTTACTGTCTACAAAGCTCGACTTGTTGCGAAAGGTTTTCGACAAGTTCAAGGAGTTGACTATGATGAGACATTCTCACCCGTAGCGATGCTTAAGTCCGTATGAATCATGTTAGCAATTGCCGCATTTTACGATTATGAAATTTGGCAAATGGATGTAAAGACTGCATTCCTAAATGGATTTCTGGAAGAAGAGTTGTATATGATGCAACCTGAAGGTTTTATCGATCCAAAGGGTGCTAACAAAGTGTGCAAGCTCCAGCGATCCATTTATGGATTGGTGCAAGCCTCTCAGAGTTGGAATAAACGTTTTGATAGTGTGATCAAAGCATATGGTTTTATACAGACTTTTGGAGAAGCTTGTATTTACTAGAAAGTGAGTGGGAGATCTGTAGCATTTCTAATATTATATGTGGATGGCATATTGTTGATTGGAAATGATATAGAGTTTTTGGATAGCATAAAAGGATACTTGAATAAGAGTTTTTCAATGAAAGAGCTCGGTGAAGCTGCTTATATATTGGGCATCAAGATCTATAGAGATAGATCAAGACGCGTAATTGGACTTTCACAAAGCACATACCTTGATAAAGTTTTGAAGAAGTTCAAAATAGATCAAGCTAAGAAAGGGTTCTGGCCTGTGTTACAAGGTGTGAAGTTGAGTAAGACTCAATGCCCGACCACTGCAGAAGATAGAGAGAAAATGAAAAGTGTTCCCTATGCTTCAGCCATAGGCTCTATCATGTATGCAATGCTGTATACCAGACCTGATGTGTGCCTTGCTATTAGTTTAGCAGGGAGGTACCAAAGTAATCCAGGAGTGGATCACTGGACAGCGGTCAAGAACATCCTGAGATACCTGAAAAGGAATAAGGATATGTTTCTCGTTTATGGAGGTGACAAAGAGCTCCTCATAAATGGTTACGTCGATGCAAGCTTTGACACTGATCCGGACGATTCTAAATCGCAAACCGGATACGTGTGTATATTGAACGGTGGAGCTGTCAGTTGGAGCAGTTCTAAACAAAGCATCGTGGCGGGATCTACGTGTGAAGCGGAGTATATAGCTGCTTTGGAAGCAGCAAATGAAGGAGTTCATATCCGATCTAGGTGTCATACCTAGTGCATCGGGTCCAATGAAAATCTTTTCTGACAATACTGGTGCAATTGCCTTGGCAAAGGAATCTAGATTTCACAAGAGAACCAAACACATCAAGAGACGCTTCAATTCCATCTGCAATCAAGTCTAGGTGGGAGACATAGAGATTTGAAAGATACATACGGATCCGAATGTTGCAGGCCCGTTGACTAAGCCTCTCTGATGAGCAAAACATGATCAACACCAAGGCTCCATGGGTGTTAGAATCATTACTGTGTAATCTAGATTATTGACTCTGGTGCAAGTGGGAGACTGAAGGAAATATGCCCTAGAGGCAATAATAAAGTTATTATTTATTTCCTTATTTCATGATAAATGTTTATTATTCATGCTAGAATTGTATTAACCGGAAACATAATGCATGTGTGAATACATAGACAAACAAAGTGTCACTAGTATGCCTCTACTTGACTAGCTCGTTAATCAAAGATGGTTATGTTTCCTAACCATAGACATGAGTTTTCATTTGATAAACGGGATCACATCATTAGGAGAATGATGCGATTGACTTGAACCATTCTGTTAGCTTAGCACTTGATCGTTTTAGTTTACTGCTATTGCTTTCTTCATGACTTATACATGTTCCTATGACTATGAGATTATAAAACTCCCGATTACTGGAGGAACACTTTGTGTGCTACCAAATGTCACAACGTAACTGGGTGGTTATAAAGGTGCTCTACAGGTGTCTCCGATGGTACTTGTTGAGTTGGCTGTTGGGATTTACAGTAGGGTGCGTCGACTGCAAATTAAAATTTCCTAAGCGCAGAACAACCAAGAGCATGCTAAGGGAGATGGATCACAGTTTGTTACCACTAGACGCGCAGTGCTGTGCAGCGGAAGAAGAGTTGGGGCAGCACGTCCGCGTGGATCGTCTCCTCCTCGTCCGATCTCCCTCGTACAACCGGTGGTCGGTTCCCACGTACAAGTTCGCCGAAGCGGCGCAAGTGCACCGCCTCTAACAGTATCGCGTGTAGGAGGAACGTCGTGCGGCGGACTGCTAGGTCCGATCACACAACCGGCGGCGAGTGGAGGTGTCTATTCGCAACACATGCAAACCCTAGTGACAGCGCCGAAGCGATCAGCCCATGAGTGTGCCGCACCTCCACTATATATATAGGCGTCCGTCACGGGCTCAACACTTGGGCCTCACACGGACCCTAAAGCCCATAAGTCTACTTGGCCACAATCCGAATACAGTTCGGATCACATCCGACCTGTGTCCTCGGATCCAACCTCGTTGGTTCCTTCCCTTAAGCGCGCGACCCCTTAGGTTCAAGTCGGCTTGGTCGCAGTTCGGATCACCTCCGAACTACACGGTTGGTAGAGGCCTCTAGCAAGGCATGCTAAACACCAAGCAGACTATGAAGCTGGTTAGCGAACCTGTACATCACACTTCCATTCCTTTTGCCACACGATATATGTTGTCGTGCTCAAGGCGAGTCTGTCATCCTTGTGCTAGCCCGACCTCTTTCTCGTTCCAGTGATGCCGACCACAAACCGGATTATCTCATAATCCTTGTCGCATGGCCATGCTTATCCTGTTCGGATCACACGAGGGCCCCAGAGTATATCTCTCCTGATCGGAGGGGCAAATCCCATCTTGCTCGACCACGTCTCGCAACATGGTTCTGGACAAACCCAAAACCTACCTTTATAAATACCCAGTTACGGAGTAGCGTTTGGTTGGCCCAAAGCAAGTCTGTCACCATCCCGAGTACATGCGCCAGCTCAGGTCTTAGGACATAGAACATATGTTGTACTAGAGACTCATAGATGACATATCATTGCGTCTCATAGTTGGGTCTGTCCGACTTGGACCTTATCTCGACTCGGATTCGACTACATCGAATCCGACCAGATCCTTCCAAGTCCATATTATCCGGTTAGAATCCAATGCTCCATGGCTAGTGAGACCAAGCCATCGACCATGTCATATGCTAGTCTAGTTGGTTGCGCGTCCACACAGCCCTTTCGACTAGGAACCTTTTAGGACAGTCATCATACAATGCATAGTCCCACAAACAAGTCACGTACTTGCTGATACACATCATTGATAATGTACAAGGACTATCTTTATTCATAAACACATAGGAAATATAATCATACATGATTGCCTCTAGGGCATATCTCCAACAGTCTCCCACTTGCACTAGAGTCAATCAAATAGACATCGAATGCACATAGCTCTAACGTGCCCCTCATGCTTGGGTTGTGCAAGCGGCTTAGTGAACGGATCCGCAACATTTGCATCCATGTGAATTTTGCATAACTCTACATCACCACTCTTTACGATCATTCCTATCAGGTGATACTTCTGATCTATGTGTCTGACCTTGTGGTGATTCCTCGGCTCCTTGGCTTGTGCGATGGCACCAAAATTATCACAATAAAGGTCCAACGGTTTTACCGAGGCTGGGAAAATACCAAGATCATCCAGAAAGTTCCGGATCCAAACACCTTCCTTTGCAGCTTCACAAGCCGCAATGTATTCGGCTTCTGTAGTAGAACCGGCCACCGTATCTTGCTTGGAACTCATCCAGCTCACTGCTCCTCCGTTCATGACGTACACGAATCCGGACTGTGATCGACAATCATCTCTGTCGGTTTGGAAACTAGCATTGGCGTAACCCCTTACGACGAGCTCTTCCTCACCTCCATAAACTAGGAACATCTCTTTAGTCCTTTTCAGGTACTTCAAAATAGTCTTTACCGCTGCCCAGTGACTCTCACCTGGGTTGTCCTAGTATCTACTTGTTAGGCTTATTGCAAAAGCAACATCGGGCCGCATACATATCATGGCATACATGATGGATCCGATTGCCGAGGCATATGGAATCCTACTCATCCCTCTTCGCTCATCAGATGTCGAAGGACTCTGAGTCTCGCTTAGCCTTATACCATGTGAGAGTGGCAAGAACCCTTTCTTTGCCTCACTCATGTTGAACCGCTTCAACACTTTATCTATGTACGTGCTCTGGCTTAAGTTCATCAGCCTCCTTGATCTATCTCTATAGATCTTAATGCCCAAAATGTACATTGCCTCACCAAGGTCCTTCATTGAAAACTTGCCATTCAATGACTCCTCGACCGAGTTCAGCATCCAAATATCATTTCTGATCAGTAGTATGTCATCCACATACAAAATCAAAAATACTATCGAGCTCCCACTTAACTTCTTGTATAAACAAGAGTCCTCTTCGCTTTTGATGAAGCTGAAACCAGTGACGACCTCATCAAAACGAATGTTCCAGCTCTGAGATGCTTGCCTCAACCCATAAATGGATCTCTTGAGCTTGCATACCTTACTAGTGCTAGTCGGATCGACAAAACCCTCGGGTTGTATCATATACACGTCCTCGGTTAAATTTCCATGAAGGAAAGCCGTCTTGACATCCATCTACCACATCTCGTAATCAAAATATGCAGCTATAGCTAGTATGATCCTCACCGACTTCAGCATCGCTACCGGCGAGTAAGTCTCGTCGTAGTCAATTCCTTGAACTTGTCCATAACGCTTAGCGACAAGCTGAGCTTTGTGGATCTGAACATTTCCATCCACATCGGTTTTCTTCTTAAAGACTCATTTGCAACCAATGGCCGTTACGCCAGGCGGCGGATCAACCAAGTCCCAAACTTGATTCTCATCCATGGACTTTAACTCGGATCTCATGGCCTCTAGCCATGCCTCGGAATCTGGGCTGACCATCGCTTCTGCATATGTGGCCGGCTCGTCGCTTTCTAACAACAATACATCGCGCACTCTGCGCAATCTTTTCGACCTCCGTGGTTCCGGTGCCGCTTCCACTACGGGTTCCCTGACTGACTCCGGTATGATCTCATCACCAGCCGAGCCGTCCCCAAGTGGTTGATACATCTCCAACGTATCTACTTTTCCAAACACTTTTGCCCTTGTTTTGGACTCTAACTTGCATGATTTGAATGGAACTAACCCGGACTGACGCTGTTTTCAGCAGAACTACCATGGTGTTACTTATTTGCAGGAGAAAACGTTCTCGGAATGACCTGAAACTTCACGGAGACACTTTTCAGAAAATAAGAAAAATACTTGCCAAAGATGATGGCCAGGGGGCCCACCGTCTCTCCGCGAGGGTGGGGGGCACGCCCCCTACCTCGTGGGCCCCATGTTGCCTCTCCGACTCCAACTCCACCTCCATATATTGAGTTTCGGGGAGAAAAAAATCAGAGAGAAGGATTCATCATGTTTTACGATACAGAGCCGCCGCCAAGCCCTAAAACCTCTCGGGAGGGCTGATCTGGAGTCCGTTCGGGGCTCCGGACAGGGGAATCCGTCGCCATCGTCATCACCAACCATCCTCCATCACCAATTTCATGATGCTCACCGCCGTGCGTGAGTAATTCCATCGTAGGCTTGCTGGACGGTGATGGGTTGGATGGGATCTATCATGTAATCGAGTTAGTTTTGTTAGGGTTTGATCCCTAGTATCCGTTATGTTGTGAGATTGATGTTGCTATGACTTTGCTATGCTTAATGCTTGTCACTAGGGCCCGAGTGCCATCATTTCAGATCTGAACCTATTATGTTTTCATCAATATATGAGTGTTCTTGATCCTATCTTGCAAGTCTATAGTCACCTATTATGTGTTATGATCTGTTAACCCCGAAGTGACAATAATCGAGATACTTACCGGTGATGACTGTAGTTTGAGGAGTTCATGTATTCACCATGTGTTAATGCTTTGTTCCGGTTCTCTATTAAAAGGAGGCCTTAATATCCCTTAGTTTCCGTAAGGACCCCGCTGCCATGGGAGGGTAGGACAAAAGATGTCATGCAAGTTCTTTTCCATAAGCACGTATGACTATATTCGGAATACATGCCTACATTACATTGATGAACTAGAGCTAGTTCTGTGTCACCCTAGGTTATGACTGTTACATGATGAACCGCATCCGGCATAATTCTCCATCACCGATCCATTGCCTACGAGCTTTCCATATATTGTGCTTCACTTATTTACTTTTCCGTTGCTATTGCTATCATCACTACAAAATACCAAAAACATTGCTTTTACTACTGTTACCTTTTGCTACTGTTATCACTACTATCATATTACTTTGCTACTGAACACTTTGCTGCAGATATTAAGTTTCCAGGTGTGGTTGAATTGACAACTCAGCTTCTAATACTTGAGTATATTCTTTGGATCCCCTTGTGTCGAATCAATAAATTTGGGTTGAATACTCTACCCTCGAAAACTGTTGCGATCCCCTATACTTGTGGGTTATCAAGACCATTTTCTGGCGCCGTTGCCGGGGAGCATAGCTCTATTCTTTGAGTCACTTGGGATATATATATCTGCTTATCATTATGAAGAACTTGAGAGATCCAAAAACCAATATCTATCCCTCAACTACGAGGGGAGGTAAGGAACTGCCATCTAGCTCTACACTTGATTCACCTTCTGTTATGAGTAAGTTTGCGACACCTACACCTGCTTCTACTATTCGTTCTGATATGTCACATGTTATTGATGATGCCACTTCTGCTATGCATGATACTTATGATGAAAGTACCTCTATGCCTGATACTACTATGCCACTTAGTGATTTTCTCGATGAACAACTTGCTAGGGCTAGAGAGATTGAAAATATTGAATCTGATGATACTGATGAAAGTGATGATGAAGAACCACTTGCTATTCCTAACGGTTATGTATTTGATCAAGATGCTTCTTTAGCTATTTTAACTTGCAGAAATAGAACTGAGCTTAAAAAATTATTAGCTAAATGGAGTAAGCAATCCCTAAATGATAGAATGAAACCCGACCCTACTTTTGCTACTTCACCTATCTTTGTTACAGATAAGGATTATGAATTCTCTGTTGATCCTGATATAATTACTTTGGTTGAATCTGATCCTTTTCATGGTTATGAATCTGAAACTGTGGTGGCACATCTTACTAAATTGAATGATATAGTGTAACATCCCAAAATTCTAAATTTTGGAATGTTATAAACAAATAGATAGATTTGATTGATTGTTTGATTAATTGCGCTGAATTGAGTGAGATTCGAATTCTTTTTGAAAGTTAAATGAGAGGGAATAAAAGGACTTTCCCAAACTTTCATATTGGTTTTCTGATCTTCGTGAATTCAAATTCTTTTCAACACAAAACCCCGGAGAGAAGATGACATGACTTCTTCCATTTATTTAAATGACAAGGGGTGTTGAAAATATTTGAATTTCATTTGAAAATATTTCCAATTCAGAAACTTTAAGCAACTCAATGATTTTCACGAGAGAAGATAAAATGACTTCTTCAAATTATGAAATATGAGTTGGGAGTTTCAAAGAATTAAATTCAAAATTCTTTTGAATTTATTTTTCAAATTGGAATACATTAGATCATCATGCATATCCTATTTTCTTGCATTTTGGTCGATCCTAGAAATTTCACGCAACTCAAGGACCTTCGGAGAGAGTTGGAGATTTCGTTATTGAGAGTTTTCTCGAATTTGAAAAGAGGGTCATTTGATTTATTTATTTCATCTTCAATTATTTTTCCGACGTCAAAAATATAAGAGAGGGAATAATATGACTTTCCCAAAATATAGGGAAAAATGAAGATTTAATAAATAGATCAAATTTCGTTTTCCGGTGTGTGTTTGTTTTTCTTTGGATAGGGAAAAATGCGCGTTTTTGAAAATTTTATTTTAGGCCCGGAGAAAAGTTCATTTTGTTCGGCTCATTTTTAGGAGTCGGGGAAAATTTACTTTATTAGTTTTGGAATCTGGTAGATTTTGTTTTTCTATGTTTTTCCAAGCGCGGATCTGTTAAAAAAAAAACTGCAGCGCCTTGGGCCAAAGGCCCAAGCCACCAGCCGGCCGAGGACAAGGCCATCGCTAGCGCCCTAGCCTCCCCGTGCGCAGGCGCCAGGCGCCAGGGAGCCGCCGCCTCTTTCTTTTAGGAAATCCTAGTAGGACTTTTGTCCTACTTCCGTTTATTTTTCTAGATCTTTCCTACTCTTATTCTTATTTCTTGTCCCCTACCCCAAGTCTCCTCACCCCTCCCCAATATAAATACTCCCACACCCCCCCTCTAAATCATCAAACCCAAAAGCCCCAAGCCTCCACCGCGCCTCTCACCCTGCGCCGCACCTTGCCGCGCCGCCGCCGCCCTGCGTCACCGCCACCGCCCCACCTTGCCGCGCCGCCGCCGCCCTGCGTCACCGCCACCGCCGCACCTTGCCGCGCCGCCGCCGCCCTGCGTCACCACCGCCGCCGCCTTGTGCACCGCCGCCGTCGCCGCCGTTCGCCGGAGGTACCACGCCGCGTCTCTTCTTTCCCTCGGTTCGGTTTTTCTTATAAACCGTTCCGATTCTTTTCTTCTCTACCGGTTCGTTTTCTTTCCGATTTTTCGCTAAACCGTTCCGGTGTTCTAGATCGGTTTTTCGTTTCGATCTCTTTTCTGAAAACCCTAGATTGGTTTTCGTTCTTCTTTCGGACCGTTCGTCTCAAAGAACGTGATCACCGATTATTTCCCGGTTAACGACGCCTGTTCGTATAACCGTTCTTCTTTTTCTTCTCGTCGGATTTATTCCGCGATCGCGATCTCAGATCCGATCTTCGTTCTAGTTTATCTTCTCGCTCGTTTATTGGAATCAGGTGATTCAAGCGCCTGGAGTTTCATCTCGAAACCGCCGTTCCGTCTAATCAACTTGAACAAGCTTTTGCTACAGTAAAATTTGACCTAGTTTCAACTTGCTAGAACCGAGTTGTTTTCTTCCGCCGTTTGTTTTTCGTCGTTTGTTCGGCTCGTTCTTTCTTTGCAACCGGAGTTCTTAAGTTGAACTTTCTGGTTCGTTCTCTCGTTCGAGTTTTACTTGTGCATTAGATGAGTACTTATTGTGTGGTTACTATTGTTTGCTTACGATAGATTGACCGGAGTGTGACGAGTAGATCTATCAAGAGTTTTAAGTGCGAATCATCTTCATCTACATTGCAGGCAAGTTCACACTTTGATCATACCTTTTCTACAACCCATGTTTTATTGCATTAGATCAATCCTCACACATTGCATGATTAGGATCTAATTAAATTGTGGGATGGGAAGTAGATGAGGTAGTACCTATCACCTATATTATGAAACCTTTGGGAGTTACTTCTACGTTTGCTTATTATGCCATGCTATGCTAGTAGACGTGGATTGGGTGAGTGATATCCATGAAAGATGTGAGTTGATAATTTTAATGGTTTATCTAAGGTGGCAACTTAAACACACATCTGGGTGGATTGAGGCACCTGATGTCTATCAGGACTTGCCTGTTTTTTTTGGACCGCCACCCAGGCTCAAAGGGATCATAAGATAATTCATGCTAGAAGCTTCCGTGTGCAGCCACATGCTACTATGGGCTCTGGCATAGTTGACTAAGTTGTACGAACTCTTACGGGGTGGACTAGCAGATGTAGGGGATGTAGGTGTATCGGTCTACCCCACATGTAAGGTGCTAGTGCTTCTGAAAGACTATGTCTCGGTCATCCGTTTCTCAAACACCATGTAGTGTGAGAAAACAAACGGAGGCGATCGAGTCATGTGGGGAAAAGTGCGCAAACCTCTGCAGAGTAACAAACTAATCATGATTAGCCGTGTCCCCGGTTATGGACAACTTGAGTATCTAGTACTTGAATATCGAGTGAATCTCATCACGTTACTTCTAATTAATGTTGTTGGGTTTTAATTATTTTTAATTGGGATTGAGAATGCTGTCAACCATTCTCAATGTTTCACAACCACCCTGATAGTAATTAATCTTATTCCTTTGCAGTAGGGAAAAATTGGCTTTACGCAAAAACCTTATAACCATAGAGCTTTTCCACCAGCCAAATATGCATGTAGTGATAGTCATTGTTCATCATTCTCTATGGTGTGAATTTGCCAGTACATTCAATGTACTGATCCGTTTTCGGGCTGCAACGTCTTATGTTGCAGGTTCCTTACGACGAGTAAGTGATACGTTAGGGTTACGATTTCTACACTCAACTTTGCCGTTGGTGTTGATGGGAAACCACAACCTTGTTGCTTCCGCTATATTGGATTGAGGTAATAGTATTCACGTTACTTTATACATGTGATTTACCTCTGTTATAAATCCTTCGAGTACTGTGTGTGTCAGCATACTGATCCAGGGATGACACATAAGCACAGAGACTTGATCCATTTGGGTCGGGTTGCTACAAGATGGTATCAGAGCACATGTTGACTGTAGGACGTGACCCTAGAAACTGGCAAGCCCATAGCAAAGATTTTTCTCTACAACTTTCCCTTTCAAAAAGATCTTTTACCTCTCTTCTCTTGTGAGCTTATTCAAAAATTCCCTTTAGTGAGACCATACCCCTTTCCCCTTTTGACCATTCAAAGATTCGACGGATGAGACCACTCCAAGAAGTACAAGATATCGGACAACCGAGACCATTCGGAAGGAAGGGGATTTTACCATACATTATGATAATGGAAACTACAACGGTTGAAGGCCGAAGACAAGTAGAATTGGAAGGCTCTGAAGAATCCCCAGATTTGTATGGCCTAGGAAGGCTACCCTTATGGAACTTGGCAGACTATGGAAGCTGTCAATACCCGAGATCAAGGTGTATGGGAGAAAGACCGAAACAAGGAGCATGAGAACTCAAAGTTCTGTTAAGAAAAACCCTAAGGCAGAAGATATCAACTATGGAATGATAGCTCATGAATGACAAGAGCAGAAACATGGTTATCCATGATGTCATCGCCCGCTGATGCTACTGTCACCGTGCTGAGTTAAGGATGCATTTCTTCAGAATGGATTTGATGGAAGAAGGCTGATGGAGCACCTAATAGTAAGATGAAGTTTTAACCTTAGCCGGTGTAACACCAGGATCTGGAGTATTACATCAAGAAGTTTAAGGTGGAGCTACAAGAAGCCGTATTTTGACAAGGAGCATTTCGTGAAGAACTCAGGGACCAAAAGCTGAAAATAGCCAATCTGGAGGAGCTACAACCTCGAGATACCGGAGATTTATCAGGAACGGAAGGACAGTATGACCATGGATCATGCCAAGGATGTTGAAACCCAGAAGTTTGAAATGCAACTCCAGAATATTCAAGGATGTCATGAGAGACTTCGCGTCAACAGAGCTGATCTGGCGAAAGGACTTGAGAAAGATCAAGCACGACCGAAAGAAGCCATTGGAGGCATGAACAAGGCTTGAAGAGTTTGGAGACATTGAAGATTTATAGACCTTTAGAAGACCAAACCCCTATTATATACCTACGTTAGATGCGACGATTGTGAGCTGTCACTTGTTTGATGTTTTTCGACAGCCACAACAAAAATCTGTCTTTTCAAAACTGTTGTTTGCATTTTGTGTATCCCTCTCTATCTCTCTTATCTCACCCTAAACCCACATGGACCTAATAGAGGATGAATGGAGATGAGCTTGTATTTTCTGGACCAATGAGTCAATTGGAGACAGACCGATGGATTCAGAACATGGAGGATCATATGGAGAACAACCCTATAGTCGGAAAGGATATGGCCCAGTATGCCCTTCAATGCTTTGAAAGAGGTGCTGCTACTTGGTGGAAGATATACCAAACCATGAAAGGATGGCAAAGAGTAACCACTTGGAAAGAATTTAAGTTGACTTTGCTAAAGTCACAGTTTGTGTCCCATAAGTTGAAGCCTTATGGAAAGGATATGAGGAAACCATGTGCATGCAAGATTTGTGGAGAAATCGGACACACCCATAAAGAACACGAGGATGAATGCCCTAATTGTGAAGGAAGTCACCCAGTTGAAGAATGCCCAGCTAGGCAGATCACTTGTTTCTTGTGTGAAGGGACTACCCACTACCCTGCTCAGTGTCACATTTACCCCTTGGTACAAAGAACCATCCAGCAGAAGGAAGAAGCAATGAAAGGAGCCCCCATGGAAGGTTTAGAAGAACCTGTGATGAAGAAAGAGGTGGAGGACACACCCAGAGAAGAACCAATTAAACCCTGCACCAAGTCTTGCTATTCATGTGGAGAAGAAGGACACATCTCCCAGAATTGTATGAATGGGAATCTAGTAGAATTCCCGACAGAGGAAGTAGAATATGACCCACGGGAAATAGAAGCCATGATTGGAATGGAAAGGTCCAGGAAAAGAAACCGATTGGAGCCCAGGAGGAACCTGAGTCATATCATCTGTTACAAATGCAAGGAGTCAGGGCACTACCTCAGCAATTGCCCACAAATAGAGCCAAGGACCCAACTAGGCTATATAATCACAAGGAAACCTCGAAACTTGCCCGAAGTAATATGTTTCCGTTGTAATGGAGCAGGGCACTTTGCTAGAGAATGCCCCAAGGAGAAGGAAACTTGTGCTAGATAGTTGAGTTTGCAACAAAAGAAATGGAGTAGTGGTAGTAAGAACATTTTCTTTTAATATAGAGGTATTGAGTTGAGGCATGTAATGATTTGAGAATTAATAAAGTTAGCCTCGTTGGTACTGATATGGATTCTATGAGTTGTTACTCTATGAAGAAGGATTTTGACCATTTTGAGGATATGAGAAATATGGTCTATGGAAGATTTGTGCATTTTAAGGGTGGTAGTACCCTGTAAGAACCGTTGACCCCTGGAAAAGATAAGGATACTCCACTGAGTGGATTTCAGACAAAATGAATACGAGTTTTGTCTCGGTATGTGTGATACCCCAAGAGTATGTGGGATGAAGTTGGAGACCGACAGTTTTTTGGACCAAAGGTAATCAAAGGAGTCAAAAGAGAATGTTAAGTTTATTCGAAATTGACTGAAGGTAGCTCCGTCCAGGTAGAAGAGTTATGTAGACTCACAAACTCAAGGAGGTAGTCTATGAAATTGGAGATAGAGCATGTCTTCGTGTGACCCCTCTGCGAGGAGTTAAACGGATGGGAGTTAAGGGACAGTTAGCCCCGAGATTTGTAGGACCATACCGAGTTTTGGAGCGTATGAGGGAAGTGGCCTACAAGTTGAGTTACCCGAAGGACTATCAGGAGTTCAAGATGTGTTTCACGGTTCCCAGCTGAAGAAGTGCCATGCAGAGATGGCCAATATTCCCTTGTAAGGACGCTTGACCGCAGAAAGGATAATGATGTTCCACGAAGTGAATATGGACTTCATAAGTATAAGTTTTTATCTTGGTATGTGGGAAAATCCCACGAGGATGAAGAGATAAATTACTATTGGATATAACGGAGGTATGATGTTGGTAATATGGAGCAATGGAAACTCCATGATGAGTCAGAGTAATCATGTCCTAATATTGGTGACAATAGAAGGAAGGAAGACAGTACAATTGGATGGATTTAAGAATACTAGGAAGTTGGAAGTTGGAATAATGAACAGTTGCCCGATGATAAGTTCAAGGACTACAAGTGATGAGATGGGCCATAACCCACAGGCCCCGGACCTGCGAAGAAGCAAGCACATTCTTGCTGAAGGAAAAACCCTGGAAGAAGTTACGATTTTATCGACAGACGATTTTATAGGAGTTTACGCAAAACCCGAGAGTTGTGAAGGAACGATAGATGTTTGTTTGGCTTGCAGAATCTATGGATTATCCGAACTTAGTTCGTCGACAAGAGAAATTCTGCAATGCTTGTGAGGATGACCGAGTGTTAGAATGCGAGATTCGCTAAACTGTATACATGGTAATGATTTGGGTGCGGGATGGATTGATCACCATACCGACTTACTCTTATTATTCGCCTTGCTATATGGGATGGTAAATCTGAGTGACTTGCCTATAGTAGAGAGACGACGATATTAAACCTTGTTAAACCTTAGAATGGTATAAGAATTTTTTCCTTGTACAAGGCAGCTTTGCCAACCGTAGGTTATACGGTGAGGATCAACCCAGACTCATTTCCTGTAGGAGAAGCCATAAATTGTTAACCACCATGAGATATCGATAGTTGTTTAGTAATGGCGCCAAACCCATCAGCTAAGAAGACCCAATCTCGAAATAACCTGACCAAGAGGAAAGGACAAAAGACTTGTGGTAAGGTTATGCCACTACCGGAAGAGCCCGGATAAGGAATTATCCTGAAGATCTAAGAAGACCGATGCTGTCAAAAATATGGATGAAGTATATGAGTTTTGATGGAACCGTAACCATGCTTCTAAGGGTGGTAGCACCCCAGACCCCGTGTGATGATCGATGGATTTTGAGAAGACCCCCAAACCCTAACCTTTTCTTTCTAGCCTCTCCGAATCTCGAGGACGAGATTCATTTTAAGGGTGGTAGGTTTGTAACATCCCAAAATTCTAAATTTTGGAATGTTATAAACAAATAGATAGATTTGATTGATTGTTTGATTGATTGCGCTGAATTGAGTGAGATTCGAATTCTTTTTGAAAGTTAAATGAGAGGGAATAAAAGGACTTTCCCAAACTTTCATATTGGTTTTCTGATCTTCGTGAATTCAAATTCTTTTCAACACAAAACCCCGGAGAGAAGATGACATGACTTCTTCCATTTATTTAAATGACAAGGGGTGTTGAAAATATTTGAATTTCATTTGAAAATATTTCCAATTCAGAAACTTTAAGCAACTCAATGATTTTCACGAGAGAAGATAAAATGACTTCTTCAAATTATGAAATATGAGTTGGGAGTTTCAAAGAATTAAATTCAAAATTCTTTTGAATTTATTTTTCAAATTGGAATACATTAGATCATCATGCATATCCTATTTTCTTGCATTTTGGTCGATCCTAGAAATTTCACGCAACTCAAGGACCTTCGGAGAGAGTTGGAGATTTTGTTATTGAGAGTTTTCTCGAATTTGAAAAGAGGGTCATTTGATTTATTTATTTCATCTTCAATTATTTTTCCGACATCAAAAATATAAGAGAGGGAATAATATGACTTTCCCAAAATATAGGGAAAAATGAAGATTTAATAAATAGATCAAATTTCGTTTTCCGGTGTGTGTTTGTTTTTCTTTGGATAGGGAAAAATGCGCGTTTTTGAAAATTTTATTTTAGGCCCGGAGAAAAGTTCATTTTGTTCGGCTCATTTTTAGGAGTCGGGGAAAATTTACTTTATTAGTTTTGGAATCTGGTAGATTTTGTTTTTCTATGTTTTTCCAAGCGCGGATCTGTTAAAAAAAAACTGCAGCGCCTTGGGCCAAAGGCCCAAGCCACCAGCCGGCCGAGGACAAGGCCATCGCTAGCGCCCTAGCCTCCCCGTGCGCAGGCGCCAGGCGCCAGGGAGCCGCCGCCTCTTTCTTTTAGGAAATCCTAGTAGGACTTTTGTCCTACTTCCGTTTATTTTTCTAGATCTTTCCTACTCTTATTCTTATTTCTTGTCCCCTACCCCAAGTCTCCTCACCCCTCCCCAATATAAATACTCCCACACCCCCCCTCTAAATCATCAAACCCAAAAGCCCCAAGCCTCCACCGCGCCTCTCACCCTGCGCCGCACCTTGCCGCGCCGCCGCCGCCCTGCGTCACCGCCACCGCCCCACCTTGCCGCGCCGCCGCCGCCCTGCGTCACCGCCACCGCCGCACCTTGCCGCGCCGCCGCCGCCCTGCGTCACCACCGCCGCCGCCTTGTGCACCGCCGCCGTCGCCGCCGTTCGCCGGAGGTACCACGCCGCGTCTCTTCTTTCCCTCGGTTCGGTTTTTCTTATAAACCGTTCCGATTCTTTTCTTCTCTACCGGTTCGTTTTCTTTCCGATTTTTCGCTAAACCGTTCCGGTGTTCTAGATCGGTTTTTCGTTTCGATCTCTTTTCTGAAAACCCTAGATTGGTTTTCGTTCTTCTTTCGGACCGTTCGTCTCAAAGAACGTGATCACCGATTATTTCCCGGTTAACGACGCCTGTTCGTATAACCGTTCTTCTTTTTCTTCTCGTCGGATTTATTCCGCGATCGCGATCTCAGATCCGATCTTCGTTCTAGTTTATCTTCTCGCTCGTTTATTGGAATCAGGTGATTCAAGCGCCTGGAGTTTCATCTCGAAACCGCCGTTCCGTCTAATCAACTTGAACAAGCTTTTGCTACAGTAAAATTTGACCTAGTTTCAACTTGCTAGAACCGAGTTGTTTTCTTCCGCCGTTTGTTTTTCGTCGTTTGTTCGGCTCGTTCTTTCTTTGCAACCGGAGTTCTTAAGTTGAACTTTCTGGTTCGTTCTCTCGTTCGAGTTTTACTTGTGCATTAGATGAGTACTTATTGTGTGGTTACTATTGTTTGCTTACGATAGATTGACCGGAGTGTGACGAGTAGATCTATCAAGAGTTTTAAGTGCGAATCATCTTCATCTACATTGCAGGCAAGTTCACACTTTGATCATACCTTTTCTACAACCCATGTTTTATTGCATTAGATCAATCCTCACACATTGCATGATTAGGATCTAATTAAATTGTGGGATGGGAAGTAGATGAGGTAGTACCTATCACCTATATTATGAAACCTTTGGGAGTTACTTCTACGTTTGCTTATTATGCCATGCTATGCTAGTAGACGTGGATTGGGTGAGTGATATCCATGAAAGATGTGAGTTGATAATTTTAATGGTTTATCTAAGGTGGCAACTTAAACACACATCTGGGTGGATTGAGGCACCTGATGTCTATCAGGACTTGCCTGTTTTTTTTGGACCGCCACCCAGGCTCAAAGGGATCATAAGATAATTCATGCTAGAAGCTTCCGTGTGCAGCCACATGCTACTATGGGCTCTGGCATAGTTGACTAAGTTGTACGAACTCTTACGGGGTGGACTAGCAGATGTAGGGGATGTAGGTGTATCGGTCTACCCCACATGTAAGGTGCTAGTGCTTCTGAAAGACTATGTCTCGGTCATCCGTTTCTCAAACACCATGTAGTGTGAGAAAACAAACGGAGGCGATCGAGTCATGTGGGGAAAAGTGCGCAAACCTCTGCAGAGTAACAAACTAATCATGATTAGCCGTGTCCCCGGTTATGGACAACTTGAGTATCTAGTACTTGAATATCGAGTGAATCTCATCACGTTACTTCTAATTAATGTTGTTGGGTTTTAATTATTTTTAATTGGGATTGAGAATGCTATCAACCATTCTCAATGTTTCACAACCACCCTGATAGTAATTAATCTTATTCCTTTGCAGTAGGGAAAAATTGGCTTTATGCAAAAACCTTATAACCTTATAACCACCAGCCAAATATGCATGTAGTGATAGTCATTGTTCATCATTCTCTATGGTGTGAATTTGCCAGTACATTCAATGTACTGACCCGTTTTCGGGCTGCAACGTCTTATGTTGCAGGTTTCTTACGATGAGTAAGTGATACGTTAGGGTTACGATTTCTACACTCAACTTTGCCGTTGGTGTTGATGGGAAACCACAACCTTGTTGCTTCCGCTATATTGGATTGAGGTAATAGTATTCACGTTACTTTATACATGTGATTTACCTCTGTTATAAATCCTTCGAGTACTGTGTGTGTCAGCATACTGATCCAGGGATGACACATAAGCACAGAGACTTGATCCATTTGGGTCGGGTCGCTACATATAGCTACCCTATTCACTAAGGATGAGAAAACTCGCTACTTTTACATTCTTAAAATATTTCCGTTCTCATTAAAGGGTGATGCTAAGATATGGTTTACTTCTCTTAATCCTGGTTGTGTGCGTAATCCCCAGGATATGATTTATTACTTCTCTGCTAAATATTTCCCTGCTCATAGGAAAGAAGCTGCTTTAAGGGATATATATAATTTTGTGCAAATTGAAGAAGAGAGTCTCCCACAAGCTTGGGGGAGGCTTCTCCAATTACTTAATGCTTTGCCTGATCATCCTCTTAAGAAAAATGAAATACTTGATATCTTTTATAATGGACTAACCGATGCCTCCAGAGATTACCTGGATAGTTGTGTTGGTTATGTTTTCAGGGGAAGAACACCGGATGAAGCTGAAATTCTATTGAATAATATGTTGACAAATGAAAATAATTGGATACCTCTGGAGCCAATTCCTGAGCCTATTCCTAAACCAACTCCGAAGAAGAGGGGTATTCTATTTCTCAGTCCTGAAGATATGCAAGAGGCAAAGAAATCTATGAAAGAAAAGGGTATTAAAGCTGAAGATGTTAAGAATTTACCTCCTATTGAAGAAATACATGGTCTTAATTTACCGCCTGTTGAAGAAACATGTAATCTTAATCCTTTACCTATTGAAGAAACTCATGGTCTTGATAACTCGACACAGGTAGTAAAGGTAAATTCTCTCTATAGATATGATAAAGCTGTAATCCCATTTACTAAAATTGCTAGCCTATGCTTAGATGAGTTTGATAAATGTATGGCTAAGCAAGAAGATTTTAATGCTTATTTTGGTAGACAATTGAAATACAATTCAAATATGCTTGGACACTTGGGTGATTATATGGCTAATGTTAAAGGTGAACTTAAACTTATTAGTAAACATGCTTCTATGGTTACCACTCAAGTAGAACAAGTACTTAAAGCTCAGAATGATTTGCTCAATGAATTGAACAGTAAGAATAATGATAATGCTGTTAGAGTTATGACTAGAGGTGGTAGAATGACTCAGGAACCTTTGTATCCTGAAGGCCATCCTAAAAGAATTGAGCAAGATTCTCAGAGAAATAATATAGATGCACCTAGCTCTTCTAAAAAGAAGAAAAATAAAAATGATAGGACTTTGCATGCTTCTAGTGATCCTATTGTTGAAACACCTGAGAATCCAAATGATATTTCTATTTCTGATGCTGAAACTCAATCTGGTAATGAACCTGAAACTAGTGATAATGTTAATGATAATGTTCATAATTATGCTCAACCTAGTAATGATAATGATATAGAAATTGAACCTGCTGTTGATCTTGATAACCCACAATCAAAGAATCAACGTTATGATAAGAAAGATTTTGTTGCTAGGAAACACAGTAAAGAAAGAGAGCCATGGGTTCATAAACCCATGCCCTTTCCTCCTAAACCATCCAAGAAAAAGGATGATGAGGATTTTGAGCGCTTTGCTGAAATGATTAGACCTATCTTTTTACATACGCGATTAACTGATATGCTCAAAACCAATCCTTATGCTAAGTATATGAAAGATATTATTACAAATAAGAAAAAGATACCGGAAGCTGAAATTTCCACGATGCTTGCTAATTATACTTTTAAGGGTGAAATACCAAAGAAACTTGGAAATCCATGAGTACCCACTATACCATGCTCCATTAAAAGAAACTATGTTAAAACTACTTTATGTGATCTTGGAGCCGGTGTTAGTGTTATGCCTCCCTCTTTATATCGTAGAATTGATTTGAATAAGTTGAAACCTACTGAAATATCTTTGCAAATGGCTGATAAATCAACTGCTATACGTGTCGGTATTTGTGAGGATGTGCCTGTTGTAGTTGCAAACGTTACTATTTTAACAGACTTTGTTATTCTTGATATTCCCGAGGACGATAGTATGTCTATTATTCTTGGAAGACCCTTTTTGAATACTGCAGGGGCTGTTATTGATTGCACTAAAGGCAATGTCACTTTTCATGTTAATGGTAATGAGCATACGATACACTTTCCGAGGAAACAACCTCAAGTTCATAGTATCAACTCTATTGGAAAAATTCCATCGATTATATTTGGAGGTTTTGAATTTCCTCTTCCTACTGTCAAGAAGAAATATGATACTCTTATTATTGGGGATGTGCATATCCCCGTTGAGGTAACATAGTGTTATTCGAAATTTCTCCGGTTCCATATTATTCGGAATGAGTTCGTTAACAAGACTTGATCAACCTTGTTAGTGGATTCCTTTTGATGATCATGAGATGGATAAAACTAGAAGGCACAACCTTCTGTACCCCACTTTTACTTTCTGTTATTTATATCAAATAAAATAAAAATAAATATTTTTCTGTCTGTTATCTGATTATCCATGCAATATAAAAATACCTCAAAAATAAAAGTTCTCCAAATGCCCTAAAAATTAAATATGATTTTTTCTAGAATATTTGAGGATTTATGGAACTGAGAACACACCAGGGGGGTCAACCACCTTCCCACGAGGGTGGAGGGCGCGCCCACCCCCTTAGGGCACGCCCCCTGCCTCGTGGGCCCACAGTGGCCCTCCTTCACTTATCCTTTCACCCATACACTTCATCTTCCTCCCCCAAACACGAATAACCAACTCAAACGCGAGTCCAAGCTCGTTTTCCTGCCATTTTCAATCTCCTTGCTCAAAGCACCTCTCACAAAACTGCTTGGGGAGATTGTTCCTTGGTATGTGACTCGTCCATTGGTCCAATTAGTTTTTGTTCTAGTGCTTTATTCATTGCAAAATTTTGCTGCTTAGGTGACCCTGTTCTTGAGCTTGCATGTCAAATTTATATGGTCAAAAGTAGTTTTGATGCATGATATATGCCCTAGGCACTTGTAGGAGTAGTTGCTATCAATATTATTGAGTTTGGTTCAATTTTATTTTGAAGTTACTAAAAATTTTCAGAATTTTTTAGAGGTAAAAAATGCTTAGGAAAATGTTCCAAGGTGGTTCTTCCAAGAAGCAAGGACCCAGGCTTACAATGCGTGATGCTGACGAAGAGCCACCAAGAGACGCTCTAGTGCGTCCTTGTGAGTGGCCTTCTGAAAATTTTATGGATCGAGCGGGAACAAAAGAAGAATTCAACGCATATTTGCGTAACTCTGATCTCGTGAGCTTCGAGGAAGAGAAGTGCAGTCAGTATCATGAGCTCACTAGCTCCTTTGTGAGGAGGTTTGAATTTTCAACTTCACGTAATTCTCCAACTGTCCTGTTTGATCTTTATGATAAATCTTATACCATGGACTTAGAGGATTTTTCCACTGCATGCAAACTTCCACAATGGGGTAGTATAAGAGATCCTCGCAAATCTGAATTTAGAGATTTTCTTGCTAATATAACTATGGGAGAATCTAGAGATATTACACACGCTACCATAGGGAGCATTCACTTTCCTGCTATACATTATTTTGCTCTCTTCATAGGTAGATGCATAAATGGTAAAGATGAGGCATGTCACGTGTGTGTCCCTAACCTCAGTATTCTTAGGAGTGCTGTGTTAGGAGACAAATCATATAATTTGGGAGCCATTCTTGCACGTAGGTTGCATCTGAATAGACTTAATGGAGATTTCTTTGGTGGAATTTATGCAACCCGCGTAGTTAATTTTCTTGGTATAGATGTGCGCGAAGATGATATTGAATTACCTCCTGCCCATCTAGATTTTAATGCTATGGTTCACCACCAGTTTGTCGAGAGGAACGAATCACCTCTCCAGTATCGACTAATCTTTGACAGACGCCGTGCTGTCCGTATTACTCTCCCTGCTCCTGCTTTCTTTGATTATCAGGCAAGAGGAGGATATACTATTACCAGAGAGGAGGCAGATGAGTACGAGAGGAGAGAGGAGGCTGCTCGTCGCCACGCTGCGGCTCAGCAGGCGATAGCTGCTGCATCACAGTACGACCCCAACAACTATTATTATGGATATCAGCCAGGCCAGCCGTGGCCATAGACCAACTTAGGCCAAAAGCCTAAGCTTGGGGGTGTACGTATTTCCCACCGACACTATATTCATGTTCATTCACTCATTGCTAAATGTCGGTGCTCATACTTTTTCATTGTATCATCCATGCTAGCTTAATTTCCTTTTTTATTCTTTCTTCTTGTGTGTTTAATAAACCTTAGGAAAAACCAAAAAAATTAGTTGTAGCTTTTAATTAGTTTACTTTCCATGCTTGTAGTAATAATTAAAAAGAAAACCCAAAAATATTTACTGTTCTTCTTTTGCTTGTTGGGAGCTTTCCCGTGTAAATAGTTTTATTTCTTTTCTTTTCTTTGGGGGTCGATAGGAGAAGACCATGATTAAATTGTTGAAGTGGCTCTTATATGCATTATTGTTGATCTGACAAAAGAGACCATATTGCCTTGTCTTCTCCTATTTATTGAATGCTTGCAGATTCCAGCTTAGTCCAATGCACGTGCACTATTATTATTATTATTCACATCGTTCAATCGTGCAAGTGAAGGGCAATTATGATGATATATGATGGACTGGCTGAGATGAGAAAAGCTGGTATGAACTCGACCTCTTTTGTTTTTGTAAATATGATTAGTTCATCGTTCCTGATTCGGCCTATTATGAATAAACATGTTTGCAATGACAACTACAGATCATAGTTTCTTGTGCCATGCTTGATTAGCTATGAGTTATAATGGTTTACCTTGCGTTCCAATATGCTATTGAGATGGTTATGATGTGGTATGATAGGGTGGTATCCTCCTCTGAATGATTTAAGTGACTTGACTTGGCACATGTTCACGCATGTAGTTGAAACAAAATCAACATAGCCTTCACGATATTTCTGTTCATGGTGGATTATATCCTACTCATGCTTGCATTCGGTGTTGATTAATTTTAATGCATGTTCATGACTATTGTCGCTCTCTAGTTGGTTGCTTCCCAGTCTTTTGCTAGACTTCACCTGTACTAAGCGGGAATACTGCTTGTGCATCCAATCCCTTAAACCCCAAAGTTATTCCACATGAGTCCACTATACCTACCTATATACGGTATCTACCTGCCGTTCCAAGTAAATTTGTATGTGCCAAACTTTAAACCTTCAAATAAATATCCTATTTTGTATGCTCGAATAGCTCATGTATCAACAAGGGTTGTCTGTATCTTCCATGTTAGGCGGGTTATTCTCAAGAGGAGTTGACTCCGCTCCTCACTCACGAGATAAGAGGCTGGTCACTGGGATGCCCAGTCCCATGCTTTATGCAAACCAAATCAAAATAATTGCAAACAAAACCCCCCTGGGACACTTGTTAGTTGGAGGCACTCGTTGTTTCGAGCAAGCCATGGATTGATGCTTGTGGTGGAAGGGGGAGTATAAACTTTACCATTCTGTTTGGGAACCGCCTATAATGTGTGTAGCATGGAAGATATCACCATCTCTTGGTTGTTATGTTGACAATGAAAGTATACCGCTCAAAATATTATTCACCTCTGTTTCAAAACCGAGCTCTGGTACCTCTACAAATCCCTGCTCCCCTCTGCGAAGGGCCTATCTATTTACTTTTATGCTGAGTAATCATCCTCTTATTAAAAAGCACCAGTTGGAGAGCACTGCTGTTATTTGCATTCATTATTGTTAGTTTACATTGAGTATGACTTGACTGGATCTCTTTTACCATGAATTACAATGTCTAGTTAGTCCTTGGTCTTTAAAGGTGCTCTGCATTTATGTTTTGCGGTCTCAGAAAGGGCTAGCGAGATACCACCTTGTTATATCATATTATGATTGTTTTGAGAAAGTGTTGTCATCCGAGTTTTATTATTATGGCTCGCTAGTTGATTATGCTATTGATATGAGTAACTTGAGGCCTATGCGTTATTGTGAATGTGGTTAGTTATAATCTTTGCTGAAAACTTGAATGCTGGCTTTACATATTTATAACAACAAGAGCAAACAGAGTTTGTAAAAGTTTTTCTTTATCACTTTGAGTTTGTCAACTGAATTGCTTGAGGACAAGAAAATGTTTAAGCTTGGGGGAGTTGATACATCTCCAACGTATCTACTTTTCCAAACACTTTTGCCCTTGTTTTGGACTCCAACTTGCATGATTTGAATGGAACTAACCCGGACTGACGCTGTTTTTAGCAGAACTACCATGGTGTTATTTATGTGCAGGAGCAAACATTCTCGGAATGACCTGAAACTTCACGGAGACACTTTTCAGAAAATAAGAAAAATACCTGCCAAGGATGATGGCCAGGGGGCCCACCGTCTCTCCACGAGGGTGGGGGGCGCGCCCCCTACCTCGTGGGCCCCCTGTTGCCTCTCCGACTCCAACTCCACCTCCATATATTGAGTTTTGGGGATAAAAAAATCAGAGAGAAGGATTCATCGCGTTTTACGATATGGAGCCGCCGCCAAGCCCTAAAACCTCTCGGGAGGGATGATCTGGAGTCCGTTCGGGGTTCCGGAGAGGGGAATCCGTCGCCATCGTCATCACCAACCATCCTCCATCACCAATTTCATGATGCTCACCTGAGTAATTCCATCGTAGGCTTGCTGGACGGTGATGGGTTGGATGGGATCTATCATGTAATCGAGTTAGTTTTGTTAGGGTTTGATCCCTAATATCCACTATGTTGTGAGATTGATGTTGCTATGACTTTGCTATGCTTATTGCTTGTCACTAGGGCCCGAGTGCCATGATTTCAGATCTGAACCTATTATGTTTTCATCAATATATGACTGTTCTTGATCCTATGTTGCAAGTCTATAGTCACCTATTGTGTGTTATGATCCGTTAACCCCGAAGTGACAATAATCGGGATACTTACCGGTGATGACCATAGTTTGAGGAGTTCATGTATTCACCATGTGTTAATGCTTTGTTCCGGTTCTCTATTAAAAGGAGGCCTTAATATCCCTTAGTTTCCGTAAGGACCCCGCTGCGACGGGAGTGTAGGACAAAAGATGTCATGCAAGTTCTTTTCCATAAGCACATATGACTATATTCGGAATACATGCCTAAATTACATTGATCAACTGGAGCTAGTTCTGTGTCACCCTAGGTTATGACTGTTACATGATGAACCGCATCCGGCATAATTCTCCATCACCGATCCATTGCCTACGAGCTTTCCATATATTGTGCTTCGCTTATTTACTTTTCCATTGCTATTTATATCATCACTACAAAATACCAAAAACATTGCTTTTACTACCGTTACCTTTTGGTACCGTTATCACTACTATCATATTACTTTGCTACTGAACACTTTGCTGCAGATATTAAGTTTCCAGGTGTGGTTGAATTGACAACTCAGCTGCTAATACTTGAGAATATTCTTTGGCTCCCCTTGTGTCGAATCAATAAATTTGGGTTGAATACTCTACCCTCGAAATCTGTTGCGACCCCCTATACTTGTGGGTTATCAGTGGTCCTCGAATTTCTTCGAGTCGGACCGTCCTCCCACTGGCCTCCCGACTGAGAAACTGTTTCTCAAGGAAAACCCTGTTTCGAGCAACAAACACTTTGTTCTCTTCCCGGTTGTAGAAGTTATATCCCAAGGTTTCCCTCAGATATCCCACGAATATGCATTTATCCGACTTGGGTGTAAGCTTGTCTGACATAAGTTTCTTGACAAATGCTTCACAACCCCAAATCTTTAGAAAAGACAAACTGGGACTCTTCCCGGTCCACATCTCATACGGTGTCTTGTCTACGGATTTTGATGGTACCTTGTTAAGTGTGAAAGCTGCAGTTTCTAGAGCGTATCCCCAGAATGACAAGGGTAAATACGACTTGCTCATCATAGATCAAACCATGTCCAACAAGGTGCGATTCCTCCGTTCTGATACACCATTTCTCTGTGGCGTACCCGGAGGTGTGAGCTGAGGTACTATACCTCTGCTTTTAAGATGATCATCAAACTCCTGGCTCATGTACTCACCTCCACGATCAGATCGTAGAAGTTTTATAGTCTCGCCGAGCTGATTCTCCACCTCATTTTGAAACTCTTTGAACTTTTCAAAAGTCTCTGACTTGTGCCTCATCAAATAGATATATCCATATCTACTCAAGTCATCGGTAAAAGTCACGAAGTACCGATAGCCACCTTTGGCAATTGTGCTCATTGGTCCACACACATCACTATGTATCAGTTCCAACAGCTCGGATACCCTCTTGCAACTCTTTGCGAAAGGAGACTTAGTAATCTTGCCGAGCAAGCATGATTCGCATGTCTCGAATGACCCAAAGTCGGTCGAAGTTAGGAGTCCATCATCATGGAGCTTCTTCATGCATTTCAGACTAATGTGTCCAAGCCGGCAATGCCAGAAGTATGTCGGATTTATCTCATTGGGCTTATGCCTCTTGACATTCACGTTATAGACCGGTTCCTGTTCTAGATTCAATATAAATAACCCATCCACAATGGGTGCATAGCCTTGGAACATACCATTCAAATAAATCGAACAACCATTGTCCTTTAAATTGAATTCATAACCCTGACTCATCAAGCATGAGGCATAAATAATGTTCCGACTAAGTGCAGGAATGTAATAACAATTATTCAATTCCAAAATAAATCCAGAAGGAAGCTGGAGCTGCATCGTGCCGACCTCCAACGCAGCAACTCTTGCTTTGTTGCCGACCCTGATGTCAATCTCCCCTTGTGCCACATGCCTAGTTCTTACTAGCCCCAGCATCGAGTTGCAAATATGAACAACCGACCCGGTATCAAATACCCAAGAGCTACTAGGTATGTCAGCAAGGTAAATGTCTATAAAATATGCAACAAGTGTACCTTTGCCTGAAGCAGCATTCTCGGCCTTCTTGCCATGCTCTGCAAGCCACTTGCTATAGTTCCTCTTCCAGTGACCAGTTTCCTTGCAATGATAGCAAATGGTCTTTGAGTCCGGTCCAGACTTCGGCGCAGCGGCGGAGGTTACCATCTCCGTGCCCTTTGCCTTAGCCTTCTTCTTAGACCAACTCTTCTTGAACTTAGCTGATTTCTGCACCATCAACACTTGATGCGTGCCTTTCTTAATATCCTGCTCTGCCACTTTGAGCATCCCATGCAATTCAGTGAGCTTCTTATCCATGCCATGCATATGATAGTTCGAGATGAACGTCCCATAGCTGGGTGGAAGAGAACCCAGAACTGCATCAGTAGCCAGCTCATCCAAGAGCGGGAAGCCCAACCGATCCAAAGCTTGCACATATCCGATCATCTTGATCACATGCGGGCTCAGTGGACCACCTTCCTTTAGCTTACAATCCATCAAGGATCGCCATACGTTGAACCTTTCGGTCCTAGCCTGCACCTGAAACATGCTGTTGAGACTCTCGATCATATCGAAAGCCCCAACATCTTCGAAATGCTGCTGCAAATCGGGCTCCATACAAGCCAGCATGAGGCAGCTGATCTCGTTTGATTCATCAACGAGTTTCTTGTAGGCATTCTTGGTTGTGGTACTAGCATTATCGGCAGGTTCCTCTAGAAGCGGATCCTCTAGAACATGTTCCTTTTTTATCATGCTTGAGAACAATTCGCAAATTTCTATACCAGGTAGTAACGTTTGTTCCATTCAGTTTATCCTTTTCCAGAATTGATTTCAATGCAAAGTTAGGTTGAGCAGGTGGTGCCATTGATCTACAACAGAAAAATATGCAATAACTAAGCATTGTGTTTATGTAGAGTAATTCTAGCCTTAAACAGAAATACTCCCACTGAAGTTAGCATCCCTCCACAAACTCTCAGTGATTCAGGATCCGACTAGCACATGCGACTAGTGAGCTTTAGCATCACTGCTAGACAACATGCCTATCCGGTAAGCAACTCCTTGCTGATCGTATCTCTATACGACTCCTGTCGGTCGGGTAGGTATCTCATACCCCGGCTCCCGACCTCTTTTGCCACAAGGCCCAAAACCGTTTTGATAGCCTTGTCAAGTCAACCTAATGCAGTGCATGTCTGTGTCCGACACGAACCCTTCAGTTGAAGGACACCTAGCAGCACCCCAATTTTATGAGCCCACTACTAGACGTACTTGACGTGCGAAGGTGCAACATCGGGGATGGCAATTCGCTTGATATTCATGAGGGATCTTTCTACCATTCTAACATGCATAGAAAACAAGGAAGCATGACAATCACAAATAAACACATATTGTGAAATAGTATGGCTCCTTCATGGATGTTCTTCCAGGTTGGCTCCGACTCCGATGACCATCTAGGAACTCCATCTTGTTTGTCACGCCGGGACGCAAGCCACCAACCTGATCTCTATTATCCAACTACTACATCTAGTAATGAATTTTACATAGAGTCACAAGTCGGCACACATGTCGTTTTACAATATAATGACAGCACTTTGGCTCCTGCCGGCCGAGAAACATGACACGCAGGTCATGTATAATTTACACACATGCATCACATACACATGAGCCATACTATTCACATCAAACCCTCCAAAATAAAGTTATGCATAGAATCACATTCTACCGGTTTGAGTGATCGTGTACGAAATACAATGCGCTACGCACACGGCGGTCCCGCTAGCCGGTTAGCGGGCGGGGTTCGAAGGGGCAGCGCCCCTCGCGGGTGCGGGTAGCGCCCGGTGCTTTCGGAAATCACAGATCACATCTGAACTCCGTCACGCCGAATTCTCCGATCTGACCGATCTCATCGATCATTGCGAATTCGATTCGGATTTAAGTTTCACTGTTAACCCCGATGGCGGATAACCAACCGGTAGGGGTAGATTGTGTCACGACCTCATCAATCCCAATCAACAGAAAACATAGCCACATCGATCCCCATGTGCAGTTGATCTCATCAACCGTGCACACAGCCATTCTTATCAATGACAACAGATCTCATCTATTGCCTCCACATATCTAATATGCATATGATCTGAATCCAAATCCTATAGCAGAGGCTCTGATACCACTGTTGGGATCTATGGTAGGGTGCGTTGACTGCAAATTAAAATTTCTAACGTGCAGAACAACCAAGAACATGCTACGGGAGATGGATCACAGTTCGTTACCACTAGACGCGCAGTGCCGTGCAGCGGAAGAAGAGTTGGGGCAGCACGTCCGCGTGGATCGTCTCCTCCTCATCCGATCTCCCTCGTACAACCGGTGGTCGGTTCCCACATACAAGTTCGCCGGAGCGGCGCAAGTGCACCGCCTCTAACGGTATCCGTGCGTGCAGGAGGAACGTCGTGCGGCGGACTGCTAGGTCCGATCACACAATCGGCGGCGAGTGGAGGTGTCTATTCGCAACACATGCAAACCCTAGTGACAGCGCCGAAGCGATCAGCCCATGAGTGTGCCGCACCTCCACTATATATATAGGCGTCCGTCACGGGCTCAACACTTGGGCCTCGCACGGAACCTAAAGCCCATAAGTCTACTCGGCCACAATCCGAATACAGTTTGGATCACATCCGACCAGTGTCCTCGGATCCGACCTCGTAGGTTCCTTCCCTTAAGCGTGCGACCCCTTAGGTTCAAGTCGGCTTGGTCGATCCGAACTACACGGTTGGTAGCATCCTCTAGCAAGGCATGCCAAACACCAAGCAGACTATGAAGCTGGTTAGCGAACCTGTACATCACACTTCCATTCCTTCTGCCACACGATATATGTTGTCGAGCTCAAGGCGAGTCTGTCATCCTTGTGCTAGCCCGACCTCTTTATCGTTCCAGTGATGCCGACCACAAATCGGATTATCTCATAATCCTTGTCGCATGGCCATGCTTATCCTGGTCGGATCACACGAGGGGCCCAGAGTATATCTCTCCTGATCGGAGGGGCAAATCCAATCTTGCTCGACCACGTCTCGCAGCATGGTTCTGGACAAACCCGAAACCTACCTTTATAACAACCCAGTTACGGAGTAGCGTTTGGTCGGCCCAAAGAAAGTCTGTTACCATCCCGAGTACATGCGTCAGCTAAGGTCTTAGGACATAGAACATATGTTCTACTAGAGACTCACAGATGACATATCGCTGTGTCTCATAGTTGGGTCTATCTGACTTGGACCTTATCTCGACTCGGATCCGACTACATCGAATCCGACCAGATCCTTCCAAGTCCATATTATCCGGTTAGCATCCAATGCTCCATGGCTTGTGAGACCAAGCCATCGATCGTGTCATATGCTAGTCTAGTTGGCTGCGCGTCCACATAGCCCTTTCGACTAGGGACCTTTTAGGACAGTCATCATATAATGCATAGTCCCACAAACAAGTCACGTACTTGCTGATACACATCATTGATAATGTCCAAGGACTATCTTTATTCATAAACACATAGGAAATATCATCATACATGATTGCCTCTAGGGCATATCTCCAACATTGGCATCGATCGAGATTAGGATTTGTCACTTCAATTGTCGGAGAGGTATCTCTGGGCCCTCTCGGTAATGCACATCACTATAAGCCTTGCAAGCAATGCAACTAATGAGTTAGTTGCGGGATAGTGCATTACGGAATGAGTAAATAGACTTGCCGGTAACGAGATTGAACTAGGTATTGAGATACCGACGATCGAATCTCGGGCAAGTAACATACCGATGACAAAGGGAACAACGTATGTTGTTATGCGGTTTGACCGATAAAGATCTTCGTAGAATATATAGGAGCCAATATGAACATCCAGGTTACACTATTGGTTATTGACCAGAGACGTGTCTCGGTCATGTCTACATAGTTCTCGAACCCGTAGTGTCCGCACGCTTAACGTTCGGTGACAATCGGTATTATGAGTTTACGTGATTTGATGTACCGAAGGTAGTTCGGAGTCCCGGATGAGATCGGGGACATGACGAGGAGTCTTCAAATGGTCGAGACGTAAAGATCGATATATTGGATGACTATATTCGGACATCGGAAAGGTTCCGAGTGATTCGGGTATTTTTCGGAGTACCGGGGAGTTACGGGAATACGGGGAAGAAGTTTTGGGCCTCATGGGCCAAGTGGTGGAAGGAGGCAGGGCGCGCGGCCCCCTAGCCCAAACCAAATTAGACTAGGGGGCCGGCCCCCCTTTCGTCCTTTCTCCCTCTCTTTCCTTCTCCCCTTCCCCCTTCCTTTCCTCCTCCTAGTAGGAGTAGGAAAGGGGAGTCCTACTCCTACTAGGAGGAGGACTCCTTCTCCTGGCGCGCCCTAGGAGGGACAGCCGGCCTCCCCCTTACTCCTTTATATACGGGGACAGGGGGCACCCTAGAACACACAAGTTGATCATTGATCCCTTAGCCGTATGCAGTGCCCCCCTCCACCATAATCCACCTCGATCATGTCGTAGCGGTGGTTAGGTGAAGCCCTGCTTCGGTAGCAACATCATCACCGTCATCATGCCGTGGTGCTAATGGAACTCTCCCGTGAAGCTCAGCTGGATCTGAGTTCGTGGGACGCCATCGAGCTGAACATGTGCTGAACTCGGAGGTGCCGTGCGTTCGGTAGTTGGATCGGTCGGATCGTGAAGACGTTCGACTACATCAACCGCGGTCTCATAACGCTTCCGCTTACGGTCTACGAGGGTACGTGGATGATACTCTTCCCTCTCGTTGCTATGCATCACCATGATCTTGCGTGTGCGTAGGAAAATTTTGAAATTACTATGTTCCCCAACAGATCATGTATATAGGCATCACGTCCGCGACAAGTAGACCGAAACGATTCTGCATCTACTACTATTACTCCACACATCGACCACTATCCATCATGCATCTAGAGTATTAAGTTCATAAGAACAGAGTAATGCATTAGGAAAGATGACATGATGTGGAGGGATAAACTCAAGCAATATGATATAAACCCCATCTTTTAATCCTCGATGGCAACAATGCAATACATGCCTTGCTGCCCCTGCTGTCATTGGGAAAGGACTCCGCAAGATTGAACCCAAAGCTAAGCACTTCTCCCATTGCAAGAAAGATCAATCTAGTAATTCAAAGCAAACTGATAATTCTAAGAGACTTGCAAAGATAACCAATCATACATAAAAGATTTCAGAGAAGAATCAAATATTGTTCATAGATAAACTTGATCATAAATCCACAATTCATCGGATCTCGACAAACACACCGCAAAAAGAGTTACATCAAATAGATCCCCAAAAAGATCGAGGAGAACATTGTATTGAGATCCAAAGAGAGAGAAGAAGCCATCTAGCTAATAACTATGGACTCGAAGGTCTGTGGTAAACTACTCACACATCATCAGAGAGGCTATGGTGTTGATGTAGAAGCCCTCCATGATTGACTCCCCTTCCGACGGAGCTCCGAAAAAGGCCCCAAGATGGGATCTCTTGGGTACAGAAGGTTGTGGCGGTGGAAATAGGGTTTCATGGTGCTCCTGGATGTTTTCAGGGTATATGGATATATATAGGAGGAAGAAGTAGGTCGGTGGAGCTATGAGAGGCCCACGAGGGTGGGGGGCGCGCCCAGGGGAGCAGGCGCACCTCCCTGCCTCGTGGCCTCCTCGTAGATTTCTTGACGTCTACTCCAAGTCCCCTGGATCATGTTTGTTCCAAAAATAACTCTCCCGAAGGTTTCATTCTGTTTGGATTCCGTTTGATATTCCTTTTCTGCGAAACACTAAAATAGGCAAAAAAAACAACAATTTGCACTAGGCCTTGGGTTAGTAGGTTAGTCCCAAAAATAATATAAAAGTGTATAAATAAGCCCATTAACATCCAAAACAGATAATATAATAGCATGGAACAATCAAAAATTATAGATACGTTGGAGACGTATCACCGGCCCCCTCCCAATTCGTATTGGCTTGGGGGGCGTGCCTTTTCCTTCCCTCTGCTCTTTTCCACTAAGGCCCAATAAGGCCCATATACTCCCTGGGGGGTTCCGGTAACCTCTCGGTACTCTGGAAAATGCCCGAACTCATCCGGAACCATTCTGATGTCCAAACATAGGCTTCCAATATATTGATCTTTATGTCTCAAACATTTCGAGACTCCTCGTCATGTCTGTGATCAAATCCGGGACTCCGAACTACCTTCGCTACATCAAAACACATAAACTCGTAATACCGATCGTCACCGAACGTTAAGCGTGCGTACCCTACGAGTTCGAGAACTATGTAGACATGACCGAGAAATGTCTCCGGTCAATAACCAATAGCGGAACGTGGATGCTCATATTGGTTCCTACATATTCTACGAAGATCTTTATCGGTCAAACCGCATAACGATATACGTTGTTCCCTTTGTCATCGGTATGTTACTTGCCCGAGATTCGATCGTTGGTATCTCAATACCTTGTACACTCTCGTTACCTGCAAGTCTCTTTACTCGTTCCCTAATTCTACATCCCGTAACTAACTCATTAGCTACATTGCTTGCAAGGCTTATAGTGATGTACATTACCGAGAGGGCCCAGAGATACCTCTCCGACAATCGGAGTGACAAATCCTAATCTTGATCCATGCCAACTCAACAAACACCATCGGAGAAACCTATAGAGAACCCTTATAATCACCCAGTTATGTTGTGATGTTTGGTAGCACACAAAGTGTTCCTACGATACTCGGGAGTTGCATGATCTCATAGTAATAGGGACATGTATAGTTATGGAGAAAGCATTAGCAACAAACTAAACGATCATCATGCTAAGCTAGCAGATGGGTCAAGTCAATTAGATCATTCTCTAATGGTGTGATCCTTTTAATCAAATGACAACTCATCTCTTTGGTTAGGAAACATAACCATCATTGATTCAACGAGCTAGTTAAGTAGAGGCAAACTAGTGACACTCTGTTTGTCTATGTATTCACACATGTACTAAGTTTCCGGTTAATACAATTCTAGCATGAATAATAAACATTTATCATGATATAAGGAAATATAAATAACAACTTTATTATTGCCTCTAGGGCATATTTCCTTCACTTATGTGGGTTCGCGAGGACCTGTACTGGCTACGGGGCAAGTGTGTTGGGCGAAGAAGCAAGTGTTGGTGCTGTTGGAGGAACTAGGTCTTGTTTCAGCGAGAGTGAAGGTGATAACGGAGATGACATTGAGGATGGGGAGCATAATGGTGCTGCAAAGGGAGAAATGGCTGAAGGTGATGGTGCTGGCTCTGTTCAGTCCACTGGGAAGGTAGATCCGCAGGCTCTACGGTGGACCGGAAGGTATTTCATTTCATTTTTCTGCATTTCCTGAGCTATTTACTTACTGTAGAAAAGAATGAAAAAACTGCAGAATTTGTTTCAGATAGCAGAAATGCCTGAACCGAGAAATTTGATAACCTGGCTTGTTTTATTCTTGTATTACTAGGAATTTGTAGGTGGCAAGTTTAGTAAGATTTTCTTAGAATCTTTAATCTGCTGTGGTGCTGAATGAAAGAGAAAAATGCATGATTTTTATGTAGGGTGAGAGTTGGGAATCAGCCACTAGAAAGAGCTTCATGCCCTGACAGAGTTGGTGCTCTATAACAAACAATTAGGGGATATGCCGAGAAACCAGGTGATCATGTAGTTGAGCCAACAGTTGGTATGACATTTGATTCATTAGGAGAGGCGTATGATTTTTATAATCTGTATTCATGGGAACATGGATTTGGCATAAGATACGGCAAGAGCAGGCTGAATGCGGAGAAGACAAAGTGTATGCAGGAAGTTGTCCACGGATACTCCGTGAGTTCTTGCAATCTTGAACAGAAGCAGTCTGGATTTAGTTTTGTTGTGGGGGAAAATAATCAGGCTGACAATTTGGTTTTATTATTTTCCAGGGGAAACCCATCTAGGAGAACATCAGGTCGTGTCGGTGTGAGTGCCCAGCGATAATAAGATTGCTAAGAACATCTGACAATGGTTGGTACATAACGGAGCACATGCCAATTCACAATCATTCATTGATGTAGACATGCAGAGAGAAAGTGCATTGTCCATCGCACAAGCATATAGATATATAGACCAAAGATTTGGTGAAGCAGCTACGGCAGAACAATGTCAATGTCACAAAGGTGTACATCATAATATCAAGTTTTTTCGGTGATGCTGATAATGTTCTGTTCACCAAAAGGTCTCTATGCAACCTGTGCGGTAAGATAAATAGGGAGAAAGCCAAAGATGATGTGAGGAAGACAATCGATGCCTTCGCTGAGATAGCCGCTAAGGATCACAAATTTGTTTTCAGGGTGCAACCAGATAAAGGATGCAGAATAAAAAATTTGATTTGGGCTACAGGAAGCAGCCGAAACCAGTACATTTATTTCAGTGACGTAGTTACATTTGATACAACATACAAGACAAATATGTATCACATGTCATTTGGCCTGTTTGTTGGTGTGAACAACCATTTCCAGAGCATCATTCTAGCTGTTGTGCTTCTAAGAGATGAGCAGGTTGAGAGCTTTGAGTGGGTTTTCACGGAGTTTGTTAGGATGATGGGAGGTAAACCTCCTGTAACTATTCTAATAGGTAAGAAACAACTGGAACAGGTGTCTCTATACACTACAACATTATTTGCACACTATAATATATGTTGTCAGATGAATTGATATTAACAAAACTTTGCCTGTCTGGTGAATTTGTTGTTGCTGTGCAGATCAATGCGGGGCCATGGAGGTTGTGCTAAAAAATGTACTTGCCTCGATAGCTCACCGTTGGTGAAAATGGCATGTGCTGAAGAAGACAAAGGAACCCCTTGGGCCAATGTACTTGAAGCAGACAGGTTTCCGAGATGAGTTCCACAAGGTTGTGAATCACATGCTGACAATCGATGAGTTTGAGGAAGCCTGGAAGATGATGATAGAGAAGTACAACCTGGAAAGTCACTCCTACCTGGCCCAGGTATACGAGCTTCGGTACAAGTGGGCGAAGCCGTTTTTCAAAGATGTATTCTGTGCAAAGATGACAAGCACGCAGCGGAGCGAGAGCGCTAACAGCATGCTGAAGTCTTATCTCCCTCCCGGCTGTCTGATGCACATGTTTGTGAAGCATTACATGCGGCTGCAGTTCGCTCGAGATACAGATGAGAGTTATGAAGAAAAACGGAATAAAATTGTGAGTATGACATTTTTTGATTGGTTTTGGTTAGTTTGGAACTGCCTGTTCTACCTTAAACCACCTGCGTTTGGTTGCAGTCTGACTTGGAAAAGTGTTGTTTTGTGGTCACAGGGTGGCGCGGTGGTGAAGTGCAATATGTCTCTTGAGAGGCATGATGGCAAGATTTACATGAGGGCGATGTTTGAGAAGCTCAGTGATCTACTGTATCAGGCGCATGCATATCGCACTACCAGGAAAACGACTATAGCTAATATGGACATTAATGGCGCACCACATATGTGGTGCGCCACTGCTATATAGCAGTGGCGCACCATGTGTAGGTACGCCATTAATGTCCATATCACTAATGGCGCACCACACCTACGATGCGCCACTAGTAACAAATTTTATTTCATTTTTATTTTTCTGAAACTAGTAATGGCGCACCACACACTCTGTGCGCCACTACTAACAATTTTTTTACTTTTTTTTCAAAACTAGTAATGGCGCACCAGTGTATAGTGCGCCACTACTAACATTTTTTTAATTTTTTTGCAAAAACTAGTAATGGCGCACCACGTAACAGGTGCGCCATTACTAACTTTCTTTGCACCCCCCAGTGGACCGCCTTTTCAGTTTTAGAAAAAATAAAAGAAAATGATGGAAATGTCAAAAAATAAAAGAAAATAAGTTTCTCATGTGATATGTGGTCTAGTTGTTGGGAAAATTTACAAATATGAATTTCGACTTTATTTGCAAAATCTCTCAGGAATTTAGTAAAATGGGCATAACTTTTGCATACGAACTCGGATTAAAAAGTTTTTTATATGAAAAATGATCTACTCAAAAAGTTACATCCGAATTGAACATGGGGAACAACGTTCAAGATTTTCAGAATCCCCAAAAACCTAACAGAACGAAAGATACGGGGCTTTTAAGATCTAGAGGGGGAAAATGAAAAAAAATCAAAGTTACTAGTGGCGCACCATTTGCTAGGTGCGCCACTAGTAACAGAAAAAAAAATTTGGTTTCAATTTTTTTTTGGAATTTTTTTTCAAAATATGATACGTAATATGACCGGGAAGTTTGAAATATTTTTTCAAAATTTCATCACACTCATGAATATGAACAAAGTCCTAGACATCAACAAGGATTAATAGAATTGATATGATAGATATATCAACAAGTGCCTGTGAAGTGAGCTGGTGCTGGGGTTGGATAGAACCGCGAAGTTATGCGTGCTCGGGCTGGAGTAGTGTGAGGATGGGTGACCTTCCAAAAAGTTTGACCACGGAATGCGATTTGACTTGAGATTAAGCATATTGACCCGGCGAGAGGGAGGCAGCGAATCACCTGGGCTACGGATTTGTCGGTTAGTTGATTCTCGAAGCATACTTTTGCGGATCCAAACTTCTTTGTTCTTTCAAAGTCTTCTTCTTGCATATAAGAACGCAACTTTTGCAATTCCTTGGATTTGAGTAGTAAGCGGCATCCCCTCTGAGTTGATTAAGCCATAGTGACTCGAGATTAAGAAAAAATAAAAAAATGAAAAAAAATTCTGAATTTTTTTTGAAAAAAATTGTTAGTAATGGCGCACTTCTATGTGGTGCGCCATTACTAAGTCAGATAGTAATGACGCACCAGATAGGCATAGTAATGGCGCACTATAGGTGCGCCATTACTATCTGGGATATTAATGGCGCACCAGAGGTGCGCCATTAGTATTTGTTACTAATGGCGTGATAATAGTGACGCACCTATAGTGCGCCATTAATGGCCAAAACAGGTGCACCACTTATTAGCCTTTTCCTAGTAGTGGCGGATTGAGGAAATCGAAAAATGTAATATTTACAAAGCGACACACACTCAAGCAGATATGCGTGAGAGATGGTCGAGGGTTGTGTTCGAAGTGAAGATAATTCATGATGGCACTATGATGAAGTGTGAGTGCAGTCTATTCGAGCACATGGACATGCCATGCTGCCACATGCTAAAGGTGAAAAAAAGAACTCGAGTTATTATCTTTGGAGATCAACTGCGGCGGCTCTCCAAATGCCTGGCTGATGCTTTTGTATTGCAGGCTATGGATGTCCTTGGCTACACATAGATCCCTCCTAAGTTGATAATGAAGAGGTGGACTAGGGATGCGAGGGATGTGCTCCAGTCACACCTACAGATATACCAGCGAGACCATGCCGACAGTAGGACGATGACCCACCGGCACACTGCTTTGTATGTGCACACAATGGAGCTGGTGCGTCTCGGTGATGCATCAATAGAGGCTTATGAGAGAGGCATGAAGATAATTAGGGATGGGATTGCTGCTTTGGCTAAATACGAAGACCAAAGGGATGGTTTGGGCCTGGAGGACAGGGCTCCGTTGCCAAATGATGAAGCTGATCAATGCGAAGGAGCTAACCCAAAATTGGGCATGGATGCGCTGGAGCTGAATGTTGATACTTTGGCAGGTCTTGATGCACCGGAGAAGAGGAGGAAGCTCGGACATCCAAAGAACAATCATGAGAAGGCACTGTATGAAGAGTTGAGTAAGAGAACCCGATATTGCAGTATTTGCCGGGGCAAGGGACACAAGAAGACGACTTGTCCAGAACGAGGTGATCTTCCGAAAAAACCAAGGAAGGAAGCAAAGTGCAGCAACTGTGGAGTTGCTGGGCACAGGAGGAACACCTGCACTAATGCCCAGGCTGTCAAACTGCAGACTAGTCCATGAAAGAGCTAGTTAGTTCAACATTGTATAAATTTATTTGGTTGAGACATGCATTTTTCCTCCATGGTGTTGATTTGGTGTTTGTATTTGTTAGTGCATGTGGTGAAACATAACTGATGAAACATTGTGTGTATTTCGGAAAAAATGGATGCCTGCGAGCCGATTGCTGTGCAGCAGGGTCGTTAGGCTGATCTGTTTATGAAGCGTGTGTGTGCCTTGCTATGTGGGGGCACACCTTTGTTTGAATTTCGAATTTTGAACGGCATGTGGGATGGTGGTGGTGGGGGGGGGGGGGGGGGGGGGGGGGGGGTTGAGTGGTATCGGTACGCACCACGTTGGCTCCGTGGGTTTAAGTAGCCAGTCTGCCCTCCACCGTCGACTGCATAGAAAGGCTTGCAGGAGTGCAACACAGAGTGCACGCACACATCGTACAGGTTCAGCTGCTGCATCCCCATGGCGTGGTCGATTAGCTGGTCGAGCTTGAGGATCCTGACGGCCGGCTTGACGTGGAAGATGGACAGCGATTTGTTCGCGCAGGTACGTCGTCTCTCTCTTTTCATTGAAGCCACCCGGGGGGAGGGTAACTTTCACACAACTGAAAAATCTGTTGATTTGTTGTCCATTCGCCAGTGGCTGGGGTTATCTGCCGGAGATGCGCCGCAGGCCAGCGGGGAAGCTAGTTCAGTACATGGGCAAGTCCAGGGAGAGGGCCATGAACCAGCGGATGGAGAGGCAGCTGCCGCTTTAAAGGTAACGATAAGTCAATTAATAGCTGAATCGGCCAAGAACGCATCCCTAAATTCGTCCTAAACTGTTCGTAAACATGCGTATCCGCAGGTGCTTGCCGATGGTTCCGTCCAGGTTGATTTTGGGCTGGAGGTCGCCGGCGAGGTGCTTCTTGAGGTGGTGGCGGACCCCGACCCCGACGCCGAGAACGCATATGTCGGGGCTGAACCTCCTTCCCTGGAAGAGTTCGAGGAGTCAGTGATGGTGTGGCCATCTGACGATCAATCTGAGGACCAAGATGAGGTGTGCTCGTCAAGCGTGAAGCGCCGCCGCCTGGAATAGGTCTCGGTGAAGGGTCAATGCTGCAAGTTGACTATTCAAAACTTTAGTTTTCGTCCTGGGTGGTGACATGTATCGCTAGATTAGTTCATTAATCATTCCAAAGGGTCCCTCCTTGTGCACTTACAAGACTCCTTTTTGTGTGTTCCCCTGTGTGGTTGTAATTCGTCAAGATGATGAACTTGACGTAATCGGCACGTGGTCATTAGTACTTCATGTGCCTATCGCTTTCCCCTGATCTGTCAGAAGTTGACAACATTAGTAGAATGCCGCGCTGACAAAAAAATATCTTTGCTAGATACGTTAACGACATACTGAATCATGTAGATGGGGACTAAAAAAGTGTGACGCTACTATCGATGCCGCAGAGAACCATTTGGATGCGCCCCCACTCACCACCACCCCTCCGCACACCGTGGCACACATTGATCTTGGACGGTGACTAGTCAATAAGAGAAAGGCAAAAGTGCTATCATTTGTGTCTTGCATGCATGATTGTGGACCCCCCTTGCATGTAGTTCTTCTGATTGCCGCACATTGATTGGTGGGGGTTGAATTAATTTTGGCTTTAAGCGTGTGATAGTTGCAAATGGGCCATCAGCGAACCGCGACTGTTGTCAGAATGCTCTTCGGTTTGGCTGATAGCGTCGAGCACGTGTGCGGTCCGAGGTGGTGGCTGGCACGTGCGCATGGACCATTGAACTGTACAAACCGGTTTCGATCATGCACCGGGGGTGATCATGCGTGTGCCATTGCCTACGTGTAGGAGTGTGCATACAAATTGCCGTGAACCCATTGTGCACCGTTCTAGAACCTGCAGCTATGTTCCTTGATTAACAATGACCGCGACGTGGAAGGGAGGGGCATACCGGCGACCTAGTCGACAATTTAAATGGTGTCAATTGAAAAATAAGAACGTAAAAAACGCCATCTGCAGGTGATAGAAGTGTGCAAAAGAGAAACGGTGATCATACAACACCGACAAGGCGTGAAACAGGTGTGGTGGGGTGGGGGGTGTGGGTAGGGTGTTGGGCGGGAAAAATCCCGCTAGTTTGCGCCCCAGCGGGAGGCTGGTGAACCTGACCATATGGTAACAAGGTTTCCACGTCACATGTTTTTAGACATGGGAGCAAAATTGAAAAGGTTGTGGCTACAACTGACCGGCGTTGGCCCACCCCTTATAGTGTTGCTCCCATTTCCCCCACTCTCTACTCCCTGGTACACCAGTTCCACATAGGAAACGACAGAGAGATGGAGAGTGAGAGGAGCGAGAGAAAGAAACCATAGGAGCAACATTGGGCCTTGGCGCTTGAGAAAAGGGATTCAACCAAAGCCGTGTTGCTGGTTAGTAGATCTGATGCTTCTGGTCAACTTTTGATTTGTCCAAAATCCTAACTTATTTGATGTTGACGCCTTCTTCTCGCTTTGTCTTGATCTGGTTTTGTAGCTTCGGTGGCAGCATGAGGGGGGGGGGCTTCTTCCTTGAAGAAGTGTCGTACTAGGAGCCGTGGGGAAGTGACTGATGATGGTGGATCTGGGCATACTGCACGTCCATGGGGTAGCATGCTCGAGCTCCCGGGCACATTGGATGCAAGCGAGATCCAGCAAACGGTGGCAGCGCTTGCTGTAGAGAAGCTACCGGGGCCATCGATAGGGAACACCTCCACTCCAACAACTCGGTTCAGTGTGGGTTCAATTTTGTACCCAGTGGTGAGGAGTACCGGGCTTGGCAGTTTCCTGACAGTTAGGGTGGCTGGTAAAATGAATAGGAGGTTCTACGCCCGGGTGTTGTCTAGATTAGATCCGAAAATGATGGGTATGGCTTTTCCAGATGGGCAGGTTAGGTACTTAGACAAGGATGTTGTGTTTAGGATTACTGGCATCGTGTCCAGGCCGAGGTCTGTAAAATTTGGTCCTCTGGCAGACAGGGCACAAACTGTAGAGAAGGTGCAGTCCTTGTTGGGACTGGATGTTAGAGCCTCGGCTGGAGTTAAGGTAAGAGAGCTACAAAAACTTGCTCAGATTTGTGATCCTGATGAGATGTCGGCGGAGCAACTTCAGGCAGCGCGCATAGCATACACTCTGCTTGTCTGCTGCACTAAGGTGGACCTGAAGAGTGGCCAAGCCAGTGTGCCAGATGAACTACTGGCATGTGTGGAGGACCCAAGCAAAATTGGAAAGTATGATTGGGCAGGGTACATTCTGACTGTGACAAGGAGAGCCGCTGAGAAATTCAAAGCAGATCTGCTAAGTGGTGCAAAGGCATACACCATAGGAGGGTGCAATCTCCCCGTGCAGGTGAACATTGTTGCAAAAAATTCATGCATGAAGAAAAATAAGTTGCCCTATTTGTTTTTTTCTTGCTGACTTAAGTTGTTGTGCTTCTCCAATCAACATCTATTCTGCCTTGAGTGGGTTGATTTCAAGGGCGCGAACATGAACACGGACCTGGTGCCCAAGATTGTAGCTCACTCATCTGAGAAGATGGATGAGCTAATAACTTTGTTTGAGGAAGACAGAGAAATGCCAGAAGAAACACGGAGATACAAGGTTTGTACCCCATGGAATTGCGGCGTACATTGAGGATATGATTTTTTGAATTTTGAGTTTGATCATTTGTTTGCTAAGGCTACGCGTGGCATAGGTTAGCAAGGTAGTGACGATTATGCGCGACTTTGTTTGTCTATGCTATTTATGACAGGGCATGCATAGCATCATGTCCGTGCTGGAGGATCATGTTAGGTCAATGCTAGTGGATGCTATATTAACTGTTGTAGCAGAGACTAATGAAGCAAACCGAAGCTCGGTGGTTGATGAGCTAATGAGGCAGGCAGCTGACAAAATGAAGAAGCCTCAGTTTTGCTTTGGGAGCAAGCTATACCTAGGTGCCATTAGCACGTCGGCAATGATCCGTCCACTATCATGTATGTAAATGACGCATAGAAGAAGTCTTTTCGTACCGCAGATTCTAGTGTAGCTTGGTATAATTTGCTGAGGTAGTTAGCTATTTACCAGAAAATGTTTATGAAAATGCAGGTGTTGGGAGCAGCAGTTCGAGTGGGCACTTGGTCGTCGGCTCTTCAAGCTGTAGGTCTGTTGGAGCACCTGCTGAACAAGGTAAAAAATCTATTACATTCAGAAATTGGACTATGCGGTCCGAGTCTGGTGTATTGCTTCAAAAGAATGCTGACTTACCTTGTTTTTGGGTTAGCTCTGATATGTGGGCCCGTAGCTAAACATGGTGAGCATGTTGCGTTTGGATCCGGTGCTTTTGGTGACGATGATATTGCCTTCTGTCTGCAGTCAATGTTTGAATCGCCGGGTGAGTGGTACTGACTGTGTGTAGACACTTCAATTGAAAAGCAGAACAATACAAAAATGGTATGCGATGTATAACAAAGCATAACTAACATAACCAAAAAACCAAAACTTTCCATGTCAGGTGGGCCAAGCTGTGTCGTTGGGGCGACAATTCCCAGTACAACAGGATGTCCAGTTCGGACAATGGTTGCAAGAGATGAAGAATATGCTCGAGAGTTAGAGAAGAAGCTGGAAAGCAAAGGTATGCATTTTTAAAAGCAAATGATTGGATTGACTATTTTAGATCTGGTGAAAATGCTAACCGGTTCTCTCATAAACCATAGAGGTTGAAGCAGATAATGTAGTGGAGGATCCGCTTGGAGTGGCTGCCAAGAGAGATAAGCAGGACCCTCAGAAGTGCAGTAACGCAGGTAGGGAAAAAAGGGTAAAGCGTAATAACTGCCATTTAAATCCGCCCTTCCGTTCCTGATAATTGGCTCTAACTCAATGAAGCAGGAAGCTCAGCTGGTTCACATATGGTTGTGGTTGAGGACATGAGGACATTGAACCCGCTAATGGCCGTACCTGCTCAAGTGGCAACAGGTGGTAATCGAGAGGGGGGAGGAAGAGGGGTGTTGGTAATGAGGATGCTCCCAGTCGTAAGAAGGTCAGGTTTTTTTTTGAAATTGTGTCACAGAAAGAGCCAATTACCAGCACCCATATGGCAGCACCTGTGCAGGAGCCTTCTTCACATGATGACCAGGCGGTGCCGGATGTGAATGTGAATAGCTCCGCAATAATGGGTACGACGTCTGGTGGTCAAGTGTCCCCCCCCCCGGGTTTGGTCCTTTGAGATGCCTGTCCAAACATAAGTAGAAATAAGAATGATCGAAATACTTGTGTGAAGAAAAAAATGTTGGGACATACTACATTTTACTGATTAAATTTTTTGTTGCTATGCAGAGGACAAAGGAAAAGAGGCGGTGGTTCCAGAGGATCCAGTTATTGAAGCAATTCGCAGGGCAATGGCAGGAGGTATGTTCGATCCCCAAAGTGAAAAATCAAAGGCATTATGGTTGTTTAGGCGACACTGATTGTTGATGTCTTGCTTTTCTTACATAGCACAAGGTGATCCGATGATACGAGAGGGTGGCCATCAAGGAACAGCTAGTGATAAAGAGGGTACGTAAAAAGAGACAGTCGTCAACATTTCTTTAGCAATTGACTGGTAGTCATAGTGAAATTAAGCATGCTGACATTCCCTATTGTGTTATTAATAAAAAACAGTGCGGGTGCCACCACATCTTTGTCAGTTCATCAAGCCAAAGAAAGAGATGAGGGAAAAGTACCCAGGCAAGCTTGGTCTTCATCCCGAGGTGCCAATTGTCTGCGATGTCATGGGGATGTTTGATAATATGGACAGATGCTCTACCATGGAATTTGCAAGGTAATACCATTCCATAGTTGTTGTGCTATGTGGACATGTGTTGTTGATCAAAGTTCTAATGTGTCAGTCAAAATGCAAAATTGTAGGGCATGGTACACTCATACGCATCCGTACACCACGGAGATGATAGGAACATAGATCGAGATGTACTTCAACCGCGATGGTGATCCTGAGCTTGAGCACATGGCTAATATGTTCCGTTTGGTGCGGAAGGAGGAGGCAATAATTTTTGCTGGTTTTCCAGAACGGTTCAGGATGATACCAGACTTTAGGCTTGGGGTAAGAGTTAAATCCACCAAAAAATAGCGCTAAGTGAAACTGGATGGATGCGTTGGCGATAGAACAAGCTAATTCTTGATTTTGTATTGCAGACTGAATTGTCTGAAGCAGAGCGGGCATCAGACCTTGATTATGAGTACATTGCGACAATGATAATAGAGGAGCACACATGAGTCAGGATTGAAGCATGCTAAGAAGTAAGTCTATCTTTTCACTTCATATGGCGATCGTTTGGTCGGCCTAATGACTGATAAAAAACATAGATTGTGCCCAAAAAGGGAATGTGTGTTACAGACATCGCGTTACATTGCAGGTGTTGCTGGTGTTGAAGCACCGTGATAGCTGGGTTGTGTATGCAGTTAACTTGGAGAAGAAAAGGTGCTTGGTGATGGACCCAGTAGAGACACAAGAACTTTCTAATGAGGTGCAGGATAAGCACAAGAAATATGCCACCAGGGTGATTTCTAACCTGTGTCATTACATCCACGAGTGCATCCCTGGGGTCCGACTGTCGTCTGAAGGCTGGACACTAGAGTTCAACACCGAAGTGCACGGGCATTGCGACAGGTGCGGTGTGCCATGCATATATAAAGTGACCCAGCCTATGTGATTGCAGTTATTGATCATTGGTATGTGGCAAATTTCAGGGAGGAAAGCTAGATCTATGGAATGCACTGCCTGCGTGACTACAATGGGGATAGAGTCACTGCCTTGACTGATGTAAGCTTTTTGGACATGCGTTATATTTTTTCAACAACCATTCATACTATTAGCTAGGATCGCTCACGAACCCAAATTTTTTTTGCGGTGTTCGCTTTGCAGGGTCAGCTTGAATATATGGCGAAGTCTCTGGTGTACAAGATGGTGACCATGAAGCAGAACAGGGCAAGGCTTCCATTCTGCCTCAGGGCAGCCATCGACTAGATATAAGCATGCTGATGGTGGTGGCTCATTTTGCGTTGAGAAGGATGAAAGAGATGAAAACTTCTAGCATTCTCTGATCCTTCGACCCCAGGGAGTGGTCATTTTTAAAATCCCTGGGTTATTAATGTAAGAACCTAAGTCCGTAGATTCCGCCCGCGGGCAGCCAACGACTAGACTAGAGACGTGAAGATGGTGGTGGTCACTCATTTTGGGTGACAAGAAAGGAGCGACGAGCTGAAAACTGCTAGACTGCTCTGATCCTTCAACCCTAGGGGTTCGTAATTCCAAAACCCTGAGGTATTTTTGTAAGAACATAAGATCGTCCTAATTGTGTTAGCAGGAGACCCTTGTTGTTAGTAAGGCTAGATTTAATTAAGAGTACCTGAAAATGACAACTGGACAACTTGTGATGCGTTCAAGCAGTTTGTACCCACTCCTGGTTGCCCCTGTGATGCATGGTGTGCCTCCAGGGCACCAACACCGCTTTGCGTAGTTTACCGCTGTGGCGGAAGAATGTACTACATGCCAAAAATAAAGATGAGTAAAAACTAGGATCAACTAGCGGGGTTGGGGAAAAAACTCCGGGTTATGTGGATGGAAAAACGGTTGAGAAATGTGGTGTGACTACAAAAAATGGAAATGATGGGATAAAATGGTTGATTCTAATTACACAATGGAGTTTGAGATTCGTTTGAAAAGGTTTAGCGGTGAGGTTTTAGTGCAAGCCTAAGTACGAGTGTCCAATTGTGGTTAGGGCAGGCGAGAACATAGACTCAGTTCGCGGTTAAATGTGCCATGGGGTTTCGCGAGTAAACGATGTCCATTGCTTTTCAAATAAGAACATCTTCATGAAAAGACATATCCGAGAAAAGAGTATTGTCGGGTGGTTGGTGCGATATATGCCAATGGATGGCTTATCATGGTGGGAGCCAATAAAACATCGTCGGTGCCTGGAAACGGGATAAGGCGAAGACATGCACGCCGGCGAATCTTACCTACCTTCAGGGCTCTCCGTGGAGATAACACCCCTAATGCTGCTCTGCAGGGTCTCCGCATGATCACTAGCTCGACAAGTAGCTACAAGATGCTCCTTGAGCTGTTCGGTGAAAGGATGAAGGAGGGCCAAGCTAGCCTGTTCCTCTCCTCGTTGTGGTGTCTAAAACTACCGAAAGAGCGATCCCGATGCATGGGTGCCCTGGGGGGTTTATATAGGCCTACCCCCCATGGGTACAATGGTAATCCGGCTGGGCGTGGGCCCTAGCCATCTGTGTCTATGCCTGCTGGCTTCTCCGCCGACTAGTGGGGCCCGTTGACTGGTGGGCCCCGCCGGCTGCCGGTCCTCTGGTCGATAGGCCGGCCCCACCGCTCGGGGGCCCTGTCGGGGGCTGTTTACTGTGGCCTCGCCCTTAGTGACGAGGGCTTTGTCTTGGTAAGCATGGCTATAGTGCTGCCGCCGGGCGGCTTGTTGCTGTAGCCTTACCTCGTCTTATCTCCTTAATGGGGTGCCTCCTTCGAGGGAGTGGACTGGCCGGCTACTGGGAATCGGCCGTACCCCAGGCCGACTGGGGAAGGCCCGGCCGCCTTCGGATGTCTCCATGACGGATGGGGCCCGCCGCCCACGGGTCGTACTGATGGCTCACCGTGGGTGACATCACGATTAACATGGCAACAGTGTCGCGCCGGACGGGTGATGGCTTCCCCGTACGGCATACTGTGGCCAGGCATGCTCCGGGATTCGGGGGTGGCAGGCTTCACTATGGCCATGCCCCGTCTCATCGCCGTTATGTTGGTGCATATTTTGAGGGCACAATCTGGGCCGTCTGCTGAGGGGGGGGGCGGCTTCTTGGAGTCGGCCCTCTTGTGGCCGGCTTCGTGGAGCCGGCCCTCTCGGGGCTTTCTTCTTGGAGATTTTTAGACCTGGGCCACCCTCGCACAGCTGGCCTCAGGGGCGGTCGGCTGGAGGAAGGCGGCCCCGTGTCTTGGGAGCTTGAAGGCTTGATCGGCCTATAATTTTTTTGAAGTGCCAGGGGGAGCCGGCTAGGCTACCCATGGTCATTTACTCCGTCAGTAGTCCCCGAAGCTGGTTGGGCTCCGATGCAGAAAAAGAGAGTCGAGAAGCTCAAACAGCTTCATGTCTTGAGGAGCCGAAAAGTGGGAGCCAGCTTTGATTAGGTGCGCCATCTTTTGGAGGGCTTCGAAGTTTTTAGGCGGGAACCAAGCAGCGCGCGAGTCAGGCTGTGGGCTGACCGCTCGTTGCTCGCGCGCCACGTGGCACCCAGTGGCTGGAAGGGCCTGCCAGCCCACGCGTGCGACGGGACGCCGCCGCAGTCCAGGGCCCGCCACTACCGGGCCACGGCCCACGCTCGGATCTTCTGTGGCCCGGGCGAACCGCGCGCCTCCCAGCGGCGGTTACTGCACGCCGTGAAGGCACAATAAGCGGGGACGTGGGGGAGTGGGCGTAGTTAATCCCACGTCCCCCCACGCCTCGCCTCCTCGGCTTCGCCGCACGAGGCTATAAGTAGGGGGAGGAGGAGGAGCGGCAAACGCTCGCACGCTCGCCCTCGCCCCGCCCCTTCCTTTTCTTCTTCTCTGTCGCCACAACTCCCCGCCGCCGCTCGGCTCTTCCGCCAACCTCCTTGGCTCGCCGTTGCTTTGTCGCGGCAGGGTCGCGCGTCTCTCCGTCGCCGCATCTTTCTCGTCGCCGCGCCATTCTCATGGCCTTGTCGAGCTCCTGGGACGGCTCCAACGTCCACGATGACCATGTCGACTTTCTCTGCCGGGCACGGACTATGTGCGGGTCCGTCTCGCGCCGGAGAGGGAGATCTCGCCGGCACCATAGGAAGACGAGCGGGTAATCTTCCGCTCACATTGCCTGCACAGCTTCGGCCTGCCGGCGAGCGGGTTCTTCCGCTCCTTCCTCGAATTTTATCATCTCCAGCCGCATCACCTCACTCCAAACATGGTGATACTACTGTCGGCCTTCGTCACCCTGTGCGAGGGTTTTCTTGGAGTCCTACCCACCCTCAAACTGTGGGGAGAATTCTTCCAGTGCAATCTTGGCACTGTTGTCGCGGGCGTGCCCGCCCCATGCGGCGCCTTCATCGCCGTGCGGAGGACGAGCGACGACAACCCGTTTCTGTCCATCCCGCTGATCCAGTCGGTGAAGCTCTGGCAGAAGTCTTACTTCTACGTGAAGAACATCGCTCCGCAAGGCGACTTCGTCAACCTGCTGGCTTACGTAGCCGGCCCGCTGGCTGGGAGGCAGCCTTCATGGTCCTTTCGAGTCAGGTCACTGTCTCCGGGCGGGGCCGCCTCCGTTGCCCGGCTCCGGGTGATGGTCCAGTGGGAGGGTCTGTCCGGGGCCTGCCTTCTTGGAGCGCCTGGTGCTCCCGCTTCAGGGCCGACCTCATATGATCGGCCAGATGAGCGGCCGCTTCGACCCGTGCCGGCTAAGCACCAAGGAGATGCCTCACGCCGAGGTGTCCTATATGGTGAATTATATTTCCAACTGCAAGCTCACCGAGGAATGGCAGTATGGCAAGGAGCCATACTCTCGCGCCAATCCTCCGCCTATGGTAAGCTTCTCTTTTTTTCTTTGATTGTTGCCGAGTTCATGATGGCCGACTCCTAACCAGCCGGCTTATTTCTGGCAGAACCCCATGCTTCGACCAGCAGTCGGGGCCGCAGGGGTGGAACGCCAGTTCCTCCCCGACTGCACGATGGACGACGTAGACGACCCAGATCTGGGGGCGGCCACCATGGAAGACGACGTCGCGGGGGAAGGCGGCGATGCAGGCGGGTCCGGGCTCGGGGCCGCCTTTGAGGATTGGCCGGACGATGACGAGGCCGAAGTCATTCCGCGTCGCCGACCGACGCCTTATCACCAAGGCACGGGCCCATTTGCCGGGCCGGCTGCCCATGGCGGCCCACAGAAACGCCGGGCCGCGACGAACCACTTCGGCAGTCGGCCAAAGAAGCCCAAGAGTACCGCGGCGGCGACCAAGCGGGACGAAGCGGCCGTGAAGGCAGCCCGCATCCGCAAGGTGGTGAAGCAGCCGCAGGCGGTCTCAGCGTAAGTGTCGCTGTTCTCATGCCTTTCTTTTTTCTTCTTCTTCGGTTGATGTCTTTCCAAGCCTTTTTCTCAACTCATCAAATAGGGCCCCTCTTTCCCTTGGGCGGGTCCCGGCCGCCTCCATAGTCGGGGCCATGGGAGGGTCTTCAAGCTCCCGCCATGTGGATCCCCGCGCCGACCTCCTAGAGGCGACGGAGCGGAACGCGCGGGAAGTGCGGGAGGAGCGGGAGGCGGAGGAGCGGAGGGCGGCTCGGGAGGCGAGGGAGAAGTCGGCGGAGGCGCGAGCCAGTGCGGCCGCCAAGGCCCAGGCGAAGGCCGCAGACACGGAGAGGGAGGCGGAGGCCCAGCTGAACCAGCCTCCGCAGCTTGTCATTCCCCTCCATGCCGCGGCTCCCGACATCCCAGTGCCCCCGTCGGAGGAGGCCGGCCGCGGCCAGCCGGAGAAGGAGAGGGAGGCGGCGCCGTCGCCACCGACTGGAGCGGACCGAGGAAGCCGGCCTGAAGCGCCGCCCGTGCAGCCGGCTGGAGCCGAGCCGGTCGTGGGAGGGGATCTTGTGATCTCGTCGCCGTCTCGCCGGCACGCGGGGAAGGCGACTTCAGCGCCGAACACGTAGAAAACTGTGGACGCTGGCTCGTCGGCCCAGGACCTGGAAGCGGCCAGCGATAGCTCGTCCGGGTGGACACCGGGCGGCGGCACGGCCGTGCGGCGCAGGACGTCCGGAACCGGCTTCAGGCCCAAGCCACCGCGCCGAAGCAGTACACTCAAGAGTTTCTCACAACGCGAACGGTTATTCGGGTGAGTCCTCCTGCTCTTCGTCGATTGCTCTTGATTTCTTCCATGGGGGCGCGTCAGCGCACCCACTGGGTGTAGTCCCCGAGTTCCGAGCCGGCTGTAGAGCAGGCGGCTTGGAACTTCTTGGAAAACTTGATTGCCCGCTTGTTCTTACTCGTGTCCCTTGTCTTATCTGCAGGAGTACCACAACCTCCGTGTAGCTGCTTTCAACTCCCAGGCCCAGGAGTTGAATCAGAAAGCCACTGATCTGACCGAGAGCCGGAGTAAGTGCTTCGTTTTTTTTGAGTGGGGGCGCGTCAGCGCACCCACTGGGTGTAGTCGCCGAGATTCGAGCCGACTGCCGAGTAGTCGGGTCGGATCTTTTCCTGACGACTTCTTTCTTCATATTTGCAGGGGTCAATGCTGACTTGAGGGGCCAGCTAAGCGGAGCCCAGTCCTCCCTTCGCGCCAAGGAGGCCGAGTGCGCCGCCCTGGCCTAGGAGCGTGATCGCCTGGCCAAGAAGCTGGCCGACCAGGAGGAGAGCCACAAGGCGGCCCTGAAGGCGGCACAGGACAACGAGGCCACCCTCAAAGCCGAGTATGAGACCGAGGCGGCGAACTGGGCCGAGACGCGGCAGGCGCTGAGCCAAGGCTACAGCCGGGTGGAAGACTTGATCGACGGTAGGCCGCCTTCTTCTTTGCTTCCTTGCCTGCGTCCTACTATCTGGTTCGTCTTTTGACTGTGTGCTACTGCTTTCCTCTTTGTGCATATTACTTTCCCGGCTACTCTGCTGCCGCCACCCAAGCCATTGAGGCCTACCGCGACGCGCGACGGCAGGTGGGGGCCGAGATCGTGCCGGGTGCCAGCCGGTCACTTGAGGAGCAGCTTCTAGGGCTTCAAGCCCGCCTGCAACCGGCCCACCGCTTGCTCCGCCGTCTTTAGCGCGTCGGGGCGCAAGTGCTGGCCGCCCTTTGGCCTAGCGAAGTGATTCCGCGCACCCCAAGTCGGACTGCCGACTGGCTGGAGGTCGCAGTCGGCCGCTTCGAGGCTTGGAAGGCGTCAGCGGCCCGGTCCGGCGCTGGGCGGGCACTGGAGTTCGTCCAAGCCTGGTATCCTGGGCTGAACTTGGACTAGCTGAGCACCTGGCGGCAGGAGGCTGGCGAGGAGCTGGAGGCGGTGCGGCCGGCTATCGTCCAGCGCGCCTCGGCGATCGTCGAGTACACCGACACCAGCGCCTTTGCCCCTGAGGTGGATGATGCCGGCATCGCTCAGCCGGAGGAGTGGTTCGGGCTGAACCCGGCAGAAGGTGAGGACTCGGCGGAGGAGATTGCTTCCAGCGATGAGGGCGAAGGGGAGGAAGGAGAGGATGGTGAAGACGTCGTGCCATACGGCGAAGCGACCAGCCCACCTCAGCTTGATCGTGCCTCCAGCAACGATGCCGAGACTCGCCAGCCGGTCACTCCTCCAGCCGGCACCGCCGACTCCACTAGCCTGCCCAACTCGCTTGTCGTCCCCTTGGCCTGATCCGCCGTCCTCGCTTTTTGCTTGTTACTCTTTTGAACAACCTTTAAATTTGCGCAGTTCCATCCACTAGGGTGTATTCAGACTATGTTTAATGCTGGCCTTTCGAAGGTCTTTTGTGTAAATATTATGCATGTGTTTGGCTTCCGTTCATGTTTGCTTTTTATCCTTTTAGCTTTTTCCTTTGCCGCCTTCCCTTGGCCGCCGCCTTCCCAGCCGGACAGTTGCTCTGCTGTCTGTGGCCGGAGAAGGACTTGGTCGTTTTGGGAAGGCAAGTACTCGAGCTTTCTTAGATTGCAGCAAGGTGAACGGGAAGCCGGCCAGCCGACTGCTCTAGTAGTCGGCTGGCGGGTTGGGGTGCCGGCTCGCATTATATAAGTTCGTTGGTCCTTAGCCGTTTTTCGTGTGGGCATCCTTTCCTGCCCTTGGCTCTTGCCAGTCAGACAGTCGATTCTTCGAGCTGCGACTTTTGGCAAGAGGGGGCTTGGGTGCCGGCACACTACTTGTCTGACTGTAGGTAGAACTTCAGATATAACTTGAGGCGGCGAGTCCCCGGGCCGACTGGTCGAACCCGGTGCCAGACGAAAAAAGGCAAATGTAGTAACGTAATCGTATGCGTGATACTCATCATTCATAGATAAAAGAGGGTAGTCCCCGAGTGCTCCTCGGGGTACCCCTTGTCTCATACTTAGTACAAAAGGTAGCGTGCTACGTACTGCTTTTTAACTGTAAAATCTTCGAAGGAGATTGGCGTTCCACGGTCGTTCCGACTCCTTGCCGGAATCATCTCTCTTGCGTGCCTTCGGCTTATGTGCGTCGATTAGGTAGTAGGAGTCGTTGCCTAAAGCTCTGCTGATGATGAAGGGGCCCTCCCAAGGGGCCGAGAGCTTGTGCTGGCCGGCTGTTCGCTGGATCAGCCGGAGCACAAGATCACCCTCTTGGAAAGATCTTGGCTTGACCTTCCGGCTGTGGTAGCGGCGCAGGCCCTGCTAATAGATGGCCGACCGGCTGAGGGCTAATAGCCAGCCTTCTTCCAGCAGGTCCATGCCATATTCTTGTGCTTCCTTGGCCTCCGCCTCCGTGTACATGGTGACCCGAGGCGAGTCGAACTCGATGTCAGTTGGGATGACGGCCTCGGCACCATATACAAGGAAGAAAGGGGTGAAGCCGGTTGACTTGTTTGGGGTAGTGCGCAAACTCCAGAGGACGGCCGGCAGCTCGTCGAGCCAACAGCCGGCCGAACGCTCCAGTGGCACGACCAGTCGCGGCTTGATGCCGGAGAGGATGAGGCCGTTTGCTCGCTCGACCTGACCGTTTGACTGCGGGTGGGCAACGGATGCTAGGTCCAGCCGGATGCCGTGTGTTGCGCAGAAACGTGCCAGTGCTCCTTTTGCAAAATTTGTGCCATTATCGGTGATGATGCTATGCGGCAGCCGTACCGGGTTGTAATATCTGCGATGAAAGTGACGGCAGTCGGCCCATTCAGCTTCTTGATCGGCTTTGCTTCAATCCACTTGGTAAATTTGTCCACAGCGACGAGCAGATGTGTCATGTCGCCGCGTGCTGTTTTGAACAGGGCCACCATGTCCAACCCCCAGATGGCAAAGGGCCAGGTGAGGGGGATGGTCTTGAGTGCAGAAGCCGGCAGGTGTTGCTTGGAGCTGAAAACTTGGCACCCTTTGCAGTGTTTGACTAGTTCCTTGGCGTCTTCCAAAGCAGTTGGCCAGAAGAAACCATGGCGAAAAGCTTTGGCGACGAGTGATCTTGAGGCTGCGTGGTGGCCGCATTCGCCTTGGTGGATGTCCTTGAGGATTGCTATGCCCTTCTCTGGTTTGACGCAGCGCTGGAAAACTCCAGTGACGCTGCGCCTAACAAGCTCTCGGTTGATGATTGTGTAAGATCCGGCTCGGCGTTGAACTTGTCTTGCCGAGATATCGTCGGTTGGTAGCTCTCTATTTACTAAGAAGTTGAGGATGGGCTGGGCCCATGATGGAGCTGTGACTTCTTCTATTGTCAGGACTGCCACTGTGATCAGGGCGGGTGGGCTGGGTGGTGAAGAGTTGGAGTCGCCACCGCCTGTTGTGTTGATGCAGTCCCCGGGCCGGCTGCAGTAGCCCCCGGGCCGAGTTCCGAAGTCCCCGGGCCGGGTGCGACTACGGTAGTCCCCGGGCCGCCAGTCAGAGTCCCCGCGCCGCCTGCTTGGTTTCCCAAGTCGGATCCGACTGCGTTGGGGTCCGTTGGCACGAAGATGGAATCAGATTCTGGAGACGGCTTGATAGACGGCTTGAGGAGGCGGTGGAGAGAAACGCCGGCTGGTATAGCTTGCCGGGTGGAGCCTACTCGTGCCAGGGCATCTGCTTGCATGTTGTCGGCACGTGGTACATGAAGGAACTCACATCCTTCAAAATATCCACTGATTTGCTGAACGAGGAAACGATAGCTTGCCATGTTCACGTCCTTGGCGTCCTAGTCGCCAGATGACTGTTGTACCACCAAATCCGAGTCACCATAGCACAGGATCCGGCGGATGCCGAGCTCTTTGGCTAGCCGGAGCTCGTGTATGAGCACCTCGTACTCGGCCACATTGTAGGAGGCGGCAAAATGAATTTGCAATGTATACTTGAGCTTGTCGCCCTTGGGAGAGGTGAGGACGATGCCGGCTCCCAAGCCGGTGTGCATCTTGGACCCATCAAAGTGCATCCGCCAGTGAGTCGAGTCGGGGGCCGGTGGCAGGTATTGGGTTTCGGCCCAATCGACGAGGAAGTCGTCCAATGCCTGGGACTTAATAGCGGTGCGGGGCTAGTAGAAGATCGCGTAGGGGGCCAGCTCAATGGCCCATTTGGCCACCCAGTCAGATGCATCCCGGCTGCCTATGATCTCAGCGAGTGGGGCAGTACACACGACCGTGATGGGGTGCTCTTGAAAATAGGGCTTGAGCTTCTTGGCAGCGAAGTACACACCATAGCACATCTTCTGGTAGTGTGGTTAGTTCTGCTTCGAGGTGGATAATACTTTGCTTAAATAATACACCGGCCTCTGGACCAGCTGAGCTCGGCCTTCTTCTGGGCGCTGGACTACGATGACTGTGCTGACCACCCGGCTAGTAGCGACAATGTAAAGGAGCATGGGCTCTTTTTCAGCCGGTGCCGCCAAGACAGGCGGCGTGGTCAGCATCTTCTTTAACTCGTGAAAGGCTTGGTCCGCCTGGTCGTTCCACTCGAAATGAGTGGACTTCTTCATGAGTCGGTAGAGGGGGAGGGCTTTCTCTCCGAGCCGGCTGGTGAAGCAGTTCAGGGAAGCCAAGGACCCAGTAAACTTCTCAACGTCTCGTAGCTTCGTGGGAATCTCCATTCTCTCTATGGCTTTGATCTTCATCGGGTTGCATTCGATGCCGCGTTCGGATAACAGAAAGCCTAGAAGCTGGCCGGTTGGTACTCCGAACACGCATTTCTCGGGGTTGAGCTTGATTTGAAATCGGCGCAAGTTTTCAAATGTCTCTCTGAGGTCTTCCAGCAATGTGCAGCGCTTCTCCGTCTTCACCACAATAGCGTCTACATAGATGTGGGCATTTCTGCTGAGTTGCTTGAGGAGGCACTTCTGCATGCAACGCTGAAAAGTGGCATCGACATTTCTCAAGCCGAATGTCATAGTCAGATAGTAGAAGGCTCCGAAGGGTGTGATGAAGGCGGTCTTCAAGCGGTCAGCTGGATCCATTTTTATCTGGTGGTAGCCCAAGTAAGCATCCAAGAAGCTCAACAGATCGCATCCGGCTGTGGAGTCTATCACTTGGTCAATCCTTGGTAGGGCGAAAGGATCTTTGGGGCAAGCCTTGTTGAGGCTAGTGTAGTCTATACACATGCGCCACTTGTTGTTTTTCTTCAGCACGAGGACCGGGTTGGCGAGCCACTCTGAAAAGAAAACTTCCATAATGAAGCCGACTGCCAGAAGCCGGGCTATTTCTTCTCCTACAATCCTTCTCTTCTTTTCCGACAGTCGGCGGAGGGGCTGTTTGACTGGTTTTGCACCTTCTCGGATGTGTAGCTTGTGCTCGGCGAATTCCTTCAGCACACCTGGCATGTCCTTGGGGGACCATGCGAAGATGTCCCAATTCTCACGGAGGAAATCGGCGAGCTCGCCTTCCTATTTGCTGTCCAGGTTTGCCTCGATGGTGGCAAACCTTTCTCGGTGATCCGGGTCCAGAGGTACCTTCTTTGTTTCTTTGGCCGGCTGAAAAGAACCTTGGGCATCACACTCCTTGGGGTTGGGGGACAGGGCCGGCTGCTTGCCGGCCATGGCCACGACTCGGTCCAGTATCTTCTTCTCCTCAGTAGTTACAAGGGACTCGGCCAGCCGGCTGCTGGCAGCCGCACACTCGGAGTATTTCTTGTAGTCTACGGCTATGGTGATGATGCCCTTGGAACTTGGAATCTTCATCTTGAGGTAGGCATAGTGGGGTACATCCATGAACTTGGCCAGAGCAGGTCAGCCAAGCAACGCATGGTAAGGCCTCTCTAGATGCACCACCTCAAACCACACCGCCTCTCGGCGGAAATGATCCTTGTCCCCGAAGAGGACATCTATCTTGATCTTGCCGATTGGGGAGCAGGACAGGCTGGGTACAATGCCGTGGAACACAGTCCGACTGGGCATGAGCTGCTTCGTGTTGATGCTTAGCTTCTCCATGGTGTCATGGTACAGTATCTTGATGCTGCTCCCACCATCTATCAGCACGCGGGAGAAGCGGGCGGCTCGCCTTTCTGTTGTGAGGGTGGCATCCAAAACCAATGCGTAAGAGCCGGGAGACGGCATCACCTCTGGATGATCTGTCCGGCTCCAGCTAATAGGCCTTTCTGACCAGTGCATGAACTCTGGGTTGTTGGAGGCGACTGCGTTGACTTCTTGGTGTTGTCGGCGCCGTCTACGCCGATCTTCTGGCTGGCTCGTAAAGACGACGTAGGCGGCATGCTCGTCGGGGTACTCGTCTTGAACAGCCCCGACTGCTGGTCGAGCAGCCGGCGGCGGAGGAGCCGGAGGCGGGTGACCAGCAGGCGGAGGAGCCGGAGGCAGCTGACCAGCAGGCGGAGGCGGCGCTATCCCCTCGCCCTTGGAGATCCGCGTGAGCCAGTGGCATTTTCGGGTTGTGTGGTTTGAAGGCTTCGCGCCGCTGTGAAACTTGGAGGGGGCATCAAGTGCTTGCTCGTAGGAGAAAGCCGGCTGCCAAGCCGGCCTGCCGCCCTTCTGCTTCTTGGGCGCGGGCCGCCCTTCGGGTGGTTCGTCTTCAACTGTGGCCACCTGCCGACTGGTGGAAGGCGGCGGGGGAGCCTTGCGCTTGTGGTCGTTTTGGTACGGGTGGCGGCTGGATTCTCCAGCTGGCGTCTTGGGACTTGGAGCGAGCACCTTCCCGGAGGCTTCTACTCGGAGCTCGGTCTTCATTGAGGAATCGGCCATGGCGTATTTATCAGCTATGATCAGCAGCTCGTCAAGGGTAGTCAGCTCATCGCAGAGGAGTCGGTGCTTGAGGAGGGTGCCTTCTCGGCACCCGGCGGTGAAGTACTCTATAGCTTGAACCTCGTGCACTCCCTTGCAGGAATTGCGGAGCTCGGCCCAACGCGTGAGGTAGTCGCGAGTCGATTCGTTGGGCCCTTGGACACACAAGGAGAGCTGTCGGGGCTTGGGAGCCAGCTTGTAGGTGCTGGTGAAGTTACGGATGAAGGCTTCGGCGAAGTCTAGCCAGCTGTTGACGCTGTAAGGCTTGAGGCTGTTGAGCCAGGTGCGCGCCATGCCTTGGAGCATGAGGGGCACATATTTTACGGCAACACGCCTGTTGCCGTTCGCGATGCTAACCGCGGTGGAGTAGTTGATCAACCAATCCTCCGGCTTCACGGAGCCGTTGTACTTTGGCGTGTCTCTTGGGAGCGAGAACCCTTTGGGGAAGGGCTCGTCGCGGATGCAGGGGCCGAAGCAAGGCGGGCCGACATCATCTTCTTCTTCCAGAGCCAGGGATCGCCCAAGGCGGTCGATCCGGTGGCAGGCATCATTCTCGCCGACTCCTTCGCGGCGACCCAGCCGGCCGCTGAGAGTCGGATGTGTGACAGGCGGCGGGGTAGGGTATCTCTTCCCACGAGGCGGAGGAGGAGGAGGGTCGCCCCGCCACTCCACGGCTCGAGGGCGGCCCTCCGCGTCACGCTCGATGGAGATTCGAGTCCGGCTGCGGCTGGCAGCCGACTCCTTTTCTTTTCTTCCGCGGGTGTTGCCCGCAGTCGGTGTTCAGGATGTCGCGCCGTGCTCTCAGCGCGGGGGAGGACTCTCGGCGCGGGCACCGGCTTCATGCCGCTTCGTGGCTGCGTCAATAAGCTGCTGGATGCGCCTGGTCATGTAGGGGAGCTCGTCAGGCCCCAGCCCATTCAACTCGTCTGCGACCGCCTGGGCGGCGCGCAGGTTCTCGAGAGGCGTGGCATAGACTGGGCGGTCCGCTCCCAGCATGTCGGCGATAGCCGCGCCGTGTTTCTTGACGATGCCGACGCGGCTCGGCCCGTCGGGAGGCGGCGTGCCGAAGGCGGCACGGTCGACCTCACGCTGGTGAGCCTCGGTGAGGCGTCTCATGGTGGCTAGCTTCTGGCCCTCCACAACGAGGGCGAGGCGGAGCGCCTCCAATGTCTTGGCGTCCGTGTCAGCCGGGATGGGGGCGGACAAGTCGTGCAGTGCCGTCTGCAGGGCATCGTGGGCGTTTTCGCCAGAGGCGGCGCCGTGGCTGATGACCAGTACCTCGGTGATGGCACTGACGCTGCTGTCGGCTCGAGGAAGAGGGTCTTTGATGATTACCATGTTGGTGGGGAAGGCGTCAAGTGATGCCGTGTCGGAGTCGACAAGCATTGGGTCGGTGGAGCCAACCGACTCCAAGTCCGCGGCAAGCTCGCCGGAGACGTGGAGTTGGTCGAGGAGGCTGACGAGGTGGCTCTCGGGGTAGCTTGTGCCCGCGTCGGATGCGGGATCGTCGGAGATGCGAGCCTCGCCAAGAAGATCGGCGAGGCAGCTCGCCGCGCAGGCGTCGGGGACGTCTTGCAGCGCGTCGGGGCAAGCGCCATCGGGCGAGCCGGGCTGGCTACACACGTTGGGAAGGAAGAGGGTTCCCGTCTAGAACAGGTTTCCGGACGACGGTGCACCTGGCCCCACGGTGGGCGCCAAATGTCGGGTGGTTGGTGCAACATATGCCAATGGATGGCTTATCATTGTGGGAGCCAATAAAACATCGCCGGTGCCTGAAAACGGGATAAGGCGAAGACATGCACGCCGGCGAATCTTACCCAGCTTCAGGGCTCTCCGTGGAGATAACACCCCTAATGCTGCTCTGCGGGTTCTCCGCATGATCACTAGCTCGACAAGTAGCTACAAGATGCTCCTTAAGCTGTTCGGTGAAAGGATGAAGGAGGGCCAAGCTAGCCCGTTCCTCTCCTCGTTGTGGTGTCTAAAACTATTGAAAGAGTGATCCCCCTGCATGGGTGCCCTGGGGGGTTTATATAGGCATACCCCCAAGGGTACAATGGTAATCCGGCTGGGCGTGGGCCCTAGCCGTCTATGTCTATGCCCGCCGGCTTCTCTGCCGACTGGTGGGCCCCGCCGGCTGCCGGCCCCACCGCTCGAGGGCCCTGTCGGGGGCTGGTTACTGTGGCCTCGCCCTTAGTGACGAGGGCTTTGTCTTGGTAAGCATGGCTACAGTGCTGCCGCCGGGCGGCTTGTTGCTGTAGCCTTACCTCGTCCTATCTCCTTAATGGGGCGCCTCCTTCGAGGGAGTGGACTGGCCGGCTACTGGGAATCGGCCATACCCCAGGCCGACTGGGGAGGCCCGGCCGCCTTCGGATGTCTCCATGACGGATGGGGCTCGCCGCCCATGGGTCGTACTGACGGATCGCCGTGGGAGACATCACGATCAACATGGCAACAGTGCCACGCCGGACGGGTGATGGCCGCCCCGTACGGCATACTGTGGCCAGGCGTGTTCCGGGATTCGGGGGTGGCAGGCTTCACTGTAGCCACGCCCCGTCTCATCGCCGTTATGTTGGTGCATATTTTGAGGGCACAATCTGGGCCGTCTGCTGAGGGGGGGGGGCGGCTTCTTGGAGTCGGCCCTCTTGTGGCCGGCTTCGTGGAGCCGGCCCTCTCGGGGCTTTCTTCTTGGAGATTTTTAGACCTGGGCCGCACTCGCACAGCCGGCCTGAGGGGCGGTCGGCTGGAGGAAGGCGGCCCCGTATCTTGGGTGTTTGAAGGCTTGATCGGCCTATAATTTTTCTGAAGTGCCAGGGGGAGTCGGCTAGGCTACCCATGGTCATTTACTTTGTCAAATACAATGAGAACAGGATGATCCAAATGTTAGAGATGAACTACAGTTATGCGGGCACGGAGTCGTCGAATGCATCACTCGGAGCAAATACTGACCATAATGCATCAGCTGGGAGTGATGATTGGTTCCCCTAGAGCTTCATTGTTTCTTGCATCACACATAGCCTGGTGGTTGACAGATTGTTCTGCATCATGGTGAAGAACGGGGGCGTGTTAGAACAGAAAAACAGAAAAACTAAAAAAACCACAGGAAAAATGAACGCCTCAGGGAAGATAATGAAAAAACCGCTCCGATGCAAACCACATACCTTGTTAAGTACATTGCGTAGTTTGTCCCCATCGTGGTACCTTATGATATGCATGATGCACAACCCAGTTTCTTCCCTAAAAAATGGTGAACATTTGTATCGTGATTATGACTAGATAGATGATATTTGTGGAAAAAATATTAGGACTCTGAGTGCTCCAGTATACATGCACGGATGTGGGTAATACCTAGTAACTGAGGTCTGCATAAGGAGCGGGTATTTTGTAGTCCAGTTTTCCTTCGGGGTCGGCCAGCCAGCAAAAAAACAATTGAGGCACTTGAACAAAGTGTCGTGAAGCCGCGACGCTATCAGTTCATGTCGTTCCTTCTGACGTGCACTGCACCCCTGGACCGGCAGCAGGATCGATGATGTGGATGATCCTGGACAGCATGTCCCAAATGTATAAAGCCCACCCGTCCTGGAGTATTGCTAGGATATAGAACTGCGGGTACAAATGGTGAAAATTAATCAAAAACTAAGCTGGCAAAATCGGTGTGTGCAAAACTAAGAAACCGCACGGAGAAAACGTCTTCAGATTAGTCATACCAGTTGGCATGCCTCAATTGCATATGCGATGTTGGCTCCAATAAACTGGTTTTGAATCTCTATGAATCTTGATATACTTCCATTGTCAGCAATAGCAAGGGTCTGTCGCGATGGTGTGGTCGGTCAGTTTGTCATTGGTATGTGCTATGAGTGCATAAGGTACTGTGTTGGGGTATGCTTACCGAGAAGTCGCATTCTAATAGGTGAGAATGTGTTAGATGAGGTGTGCCCATGCTTGAGTCCGCGTCCAATTGTGACTGTCGGCGGATAAGAATAGAACCCAACTCATGGTCGATCATGCCGTTGCGAACAAGCTGCTGGATGATCTCGTGACCAGTGACTTTGACTAGACGAGGGATGGCATGCAATATCCAATTTCTCATAAGGTACATAAAATTCTATTAGTACATGGGACGACTTTAAGGCGAATAGGAAAAAGTGTTGAGTCTGAGGGGTAAGCAAATACTGACCGTGCTAGCTGGTTATCGGGCAGTGATGGCAAGTATGTCGAAAGTAATTCTCCTGTTTGAGTCTTCGGAGGTACTACAGGTTTCCCGGTGAACCATGGGTTGCTTGCGTAGCTCCTGGACGAAGTGTACTTGCGTTTAGGAGTAGGGCCTGTGGAAATGCCAAAACAGATTGATGTTTGGTTCTCTCGTGGACTGGAGCAGTATAGATCCTTGACTGCTTCAGCTATGCATGAGGCTTATCGTTGAACAGAGTTACAGATAGACTCGTTCCTGGCTTGTAGTTCGGTTGTGCCTTCTACTGGTGCTGCATCGGGCCGGAGAGTGCCTGGGGATGTAACAATAGCCGTACATTCTTTTTGGATCATTGCCTGGCGTGAAGAACCTGACAGGTGAAAATTCTTATGAGGGATATAGTTGTTGTGACACAGTTGGAGTAAGCGAAAAAACCTCTGTATGGGCTAGATGGTATATGACAAATATGAATTACCTTCACAGTCGGACATATCGAGCCAGACACCAGGTAGCTTGCGAGCCTTCGGTGTCTTGTAAGATGTTTCTCCAGTTGGAGTCAGTGAACCCAGAGGAGGTTTACGTTTGGTATTTGCAGATGCGCTGTGCTCGTCGGCCATCGCCGGGCGAGGTTTTAGTGGGCAATCAGGCAATCCCCTTGCGGCACAACAAGTGCAAGCTGAAGCGAGAGCGGACATGAGCTTGTCTGTGAATGAGACCATATCGTTCTGAATGTTTTGCCGTGCAGTAGTTAGGTGGAGGATCGCACGTGCATTCTGCTCTCGTAGGAGGACGGCGAGTTGCTGTGATGACGGAAGAAAATGCAGACACAAGGAGGGAGAAAATAATATATTTACAGAAGAGTGCGCAGGGTATGTAAACGAAGAGAGCTCGGACTATCAAGAAGAATACTCTTTACCATCAACGGATAACGATTTGCAATGTAGTTGGAGTAGTCCAATGCTGATGGCTGTCTAGGTGGTAGAGCGTGGGAGGCAGCCCCTGTGGCAATGGTCGGTGAGTTGTCCGTACTAGCATTGGGTAAACGCGAGCATGTGGCTGGGTGAGAATGATTGTCCCAGTAGCGCCGCGATGCAGTTACGTCCCTCTTTTGTTTGTTAGCTTCTAAACTCCTAGAGTACCACACGGTTGACGGGTCCCTAAGCTGTGTCACCACGATAATCAAAAACAAGAAGAAAAAATGTTAGGTACATGGCTGTCATGGGAATGATTGGTCCGTACGCGAGACCGGCAGAGGGGGGCATGAACATATACCATTGACGACGCGAATGACGGCTCGGCTACTCCAACATCAGAGGCCTTGGTTGTCATTTTCCGCAAAACAATCCTGGTCGAACTCTTTCAACCTCGGGAGCACATCATGCTTCATGTTGAATAGACCAAGATCAAGATTATCAACAAAGAAAACCTGCAATTGAATGGGGGAAAAGTAGTGAGCATTGCAGGAACATGATACTTTTGATTAGTGCGCCGAGCAGAAAAACAAAATGAAAATCATGATCCTGACCTACAGGAACAAATGGAAACCTGTTGTTGGATTAATGGGCCATGGGTAGCCTGATCCGAGTTCCAAAACCTTTCAAGACATCGGGCCGGCTGCGCCCCTCAAGACGTCAAGATGAAGCGCCGTCTTCTGGTGGACGGCTGGCTGAACGGCCGACTGCCAGAAGACGGCCATGGTTAGGAAGGCAGCTCCAAGACGGGCCAACTCCTGGCAGACGGCTTCCAGAGAGGCCGGCTCCCAGCAGTCGGCCCATGGTGCCCTCAAAGTCTGCACCCCCATTAAGAAGACAGGACGGGCAATGGCTGCAGAGTAGCCCACCCCCCCGTGCCCAAGGCCAGGCGTGGCCACAGTGCTCCGTACAGGCGAAGATCTCAGCCTGGCGCAGCACTGTTGTCACTCCGCCCCTGGCATCATTCCTGACAGGCGAAGCCTTGTTCCCATGACCGCTTGTCGGTACGGCCCGAGAATGATGGGCCCTGCCGGTCAGCGAGATCCCGGAAGACGGCGGGTGCCTCACCAGTCGGACCCGGGGGAGGCCGGCTCCGAGCAGTCGGCCCGTTCCTTCCTCAAGGCCCCACGCATCATTAACCAGATAAGACACGGGGTGGCTATAGTGATCTCCCACCAGGCGGCGGGACTGTAGCCACGCACCCCTGACCAAGCAAGCGTCATTAGCATCACGACAACAATAACCCGCAGCCGGCAGACCCGTGAGCGGCTGAGACGGCCCGTCGGCTCCGTACCAGACCAGCCAGCGGGGCCCACCAGACGGCGGACCCCAGCAGTCGGCGAAGAAGCCGGTGACCAAAGAGACCGACAGCAGGGTCCCACACCCGGCCAGATTACCATTGTACCCCTGGGGGTTAGGTCTATATAAACCCCCCAGGGCACCCATGCAAAGGGTTGAAACCTGATAGAATTAGACTCACACCTAGGGGGAGAGGAGAGCAAGCCTTGCCTTCTTCTACCTCTAGCATATAGTTCGAGGAGCATCATTGTACTCACTAGTGCCTTAGTGATCATGTGGAGACCCCGCAGAGCAGGACTAGGGGTGTTATCTCCTAGGAGAGCCCTGAACCTAGGTAAAGTACGTCGGCGTTCGTGTCTACGCCTTATCCCGCTTCCAGGCACTGGCGACGTTCTACTCGCTCCCACCATGATAACCCATCCATTGACATATGTCGCACCCAACCCCCGACATTTGGCGCCCACCGTGGGGCGAGGTGCACCGTCTCGCAGAGACCTGTTCTGGATGGGAACCATGTTCCTTCCTCGCGAGCGCAGCCAGCCCGGCACGCCAGACGGCGTCTGTGCCGATGCGCTACATGGCGCAGAGGCTGCCTGCGCGACGAGCTGCCTCGCCGATCTTGTTGGTGAGATTCGCCTCTCCGACGAGCCTGCGTCTGATGCGGGCACCGATGGCCCCGAGAGCCGCCTTGTGAGCCTCCTCGATCAGCTCCACGTCGCCAGCGAGTCTGCTGCTGACTTGGAGTCGGTTGGCTCTACCGACCCGATGTTGGTCGACTCCGACACGGCATCGCTTGACGCGTTCCCATCCAACGTGGTGGTCTACGATGAGCCGCTTCCTTGCGCGGACAGCGGCGGCAACATCGTCACGGAGGTGCTCGTCATCGGCCACGGCGAGCACTCTAGCGGAGCTGGCCAGCATCCGTTGCAGGCGGCGATGCAAGACCTATCTGCGCCTATCCCGGAAGACACCGACGCTGAGACGCTGGAAGCACGCCGCGTCCTGCTCGTCGAGAGTGCCAACCGGCTGGCCAGCATGAGACGCCTTTCGGAGGCCTACCAGCGGGAGATGGACCATGCAGTCGGCGGCACGCCGGCTCCTGGTGGGCCTAGCCGCATTGGCCTGCTCCGGCAGCGTGGCGCGACCATCGCCAGCATGTTCGGGACAGATCGCCCCGTATACGCCACGCCTGCTGGGAACATACAAGCTGCCCAGGCGACAATAGATGAGCTAGACAAGCTCGAGGGCGACGGGCATCGCCACATGACGGAGCGAGTCCAACAGCTCCTCGACGCGGCTGCTGAGCAGTAAGATGCCGGGTGCCGCACCGAAGCGTCCGGTCGGTGAAACGACGACCCACCTCCTCACCGAGATCAAGGCGCGACATCCCGGACGCCGACTGGTGACGTCCACGATAGAAGAGACAAGGAGCCGGCTGCCAGCCGCAGCCGGACTCACATCACCATCGAGCGCGACCAAGACGGCCACCCTAGAGCAGTGCGACGGCAAGACGGATGTCCGCCTCCTCCTCCCCGCAGGGAGAGGCGCATTTCTCCGCCGCCTGTTGACCACCCGTCACTCGGCGACCGCCTTGGCCGCCGAGAAGGAATCGGAGAAAATGATGCCCGCCATCGGATCGATTGCCTCAATCGATCCCTGGCGCTAGAAGAAGAAGATGAGCTGGGTCCGCCTTGTTTTGGCCCCCGCATCTGAGGAGCCCTTCCCCAAAGGGTTCACTCTCCCGAGAGATATGCCTAAGTACACCGGCTTCGTGAAGCTGGAGGACTGGCTAGTTCACTATTCCATAGCCGTCAGCATCGCCAACGGCAACAAGCGCGTTGCCGTGAAGTACGTTCTGCTCATGCTCCAGGGCACGACCCAGACATGGCTGAATAGCCTGAAGCCCCACATCGTCAACAGCTGGGTTGATTTTACTGAAGCATTCATCTGCAACTTCACCAGCACATACAAGCGGCCGCCCAAGCCTCGCTAGCTTTCCTTGTGCGTCCAGGGCCCCAACGAGTCGACTCGCGACTATCTCACACGCTGGGCCGAGTTGCGCAACTCTTGTGAGGGCGTGCACGAGATTCAGAGAAGATTCAAATATTGTTCATAGATAGACTTGATCATAAACCTACAATTCATCGATCTCAACAAACACACCGCAAAAAGAAAATTACATCGAATAGATCTCCACAAGAGAGGCGAGAACATTGTATTGAGATCCAAAAAGAGAGAAGAAGCCATCTAGGTACTAACTATGGACCCGTAGGTCTGAGGTAAACTACTCAAACTTCATCGGAGGGGCTACGGTGTTGATGTAGAAGCCCTCCGTGATCGATGCCCCCTCCGGCGGAGCTCCAGAAAAGGCCCCAAGATGGGATCTCGTGGATACAGAAAGTTGCGGCAGTGGAATTAGGGTTTTGGCTCCGTATCTGATCATTTGGGGGTACGTAGGTATATATAGGAGGAAGGAGTACGTCGGTGGAGCAATACGGGGCCCACGAGGATGGAGGGCGCGCCTGGGGTGGGGGTAGGCGCGCCCCCTACCTCGTGGCCTCCTCTTTTGTTTCTTGACATAGGGTCCAAGTATCCCGGGTCTTGTTCGTTTAGAAATTCACGTTCCCGAAGGTTTCATTCCGTTTGGTCTCCGTTTGATATTCCTTTTCTTCGAAACCCTAAAACAGGTAAAAAAACAGCAATTCTGGGCTGGGCCTCCGGTTAATAGGTTAGTCTTGAAAATAATATAAAAGTGGATAATAAAGGCCAATAATGTCCAAGACAGTAGATAATATAGCATGGAGCAATCAAAATTATAGATACGTTGGAGACGTATCAAGCATCCCCAAGCTTAATTCCAGCTTGTCCTCGAGTAGGTAAATGATAAAAACAGAATTTTTGATGCGGAGTGCTACTTGGCATAATTTTAATGTAATTTTTCTTAATTGTGGTATGAATATTCAGATCCGAAAGATTCAAGACAAAAGTTCATATTGACATAAAAATAATAATACTTCAAGCATACTAACTAAGCAATTATGTCTTCTCAAAATAACATGGCCAAAGAAAGTTCATCCCTACAAAATCATATGGTTTAGTCATGTTTCATTTTCGTCACACAAGAATGCTCTCATCATGCACAACCCCGATGACAAGCCAAGCAATTGTTTCATACTTTAGTAATGTCAAACCTATAAACTTTCACGCAATATATGAGCGCGAGACATGGACATAGCACTATGGGTGGAATAGAATATAATGAGGGGGGTTATGTGGAGAAGACAAAAAAAGGAGAAAGTCTCACATCAACGAGGCTAATCAATGGGCTATGGAGATGCCCACCGATTGATGTTAATGCAAGGAGTAAGGATTGCCATCAACGGATGCACTAGAGCTATAAATGTATGAAAGCTCAACAAAAGAAACTAGTGGATTGTGCATCCAACTTGCTTGCCCACGAAGACCTAGGGCACTTGAGAAGGCCCATTGTTGGAATATACAAGCCAAGTTCTATAATGAAAAATTCCCACTAGTATATGAAAGTGACAAAACAAGAGACTCTCTAACATGAAGATTAAGGTGCTACTTTGAAGCACAAGTGTGGCAAAGGATAGTAACATTGTCCCTTCTCTCTTTTTCTCTCATTTTTTGGGCCTTCTCTCTTTTTTATGGCCTTTCGCTTTTTTATAATTCCTCACTTGGGACAATGTTCTAGAAAATGATGATCATCACACTTCTATTTATTTACAACTCAATGATTACAACTCGATACTAGAACAAAAGATGACTCTATATGAATGCCTCCGGCGGTGTACCGGGATATGCAATGGACCAAAAGTGACATGTATGAAAGAATTATGAACGGTGGCTTTGCCACAAATACTATGTCAACTACATGATCATGCTAAGCAATATGACAATAATGAATGTGTCATGATGAACGGAATGATGGAAAGTTGCATGGCAATATATCTCGGAATGGCTACGGAAATGCCATAATAGGTATGGTGGCTGTTTTGAGGAAGATATAAGGAGGTTTATGTGTGAAAGAGCATATCATATCACGGGGTTTGGATGCACCGGCGAAGTTTGCGCCAACTCTCAATGTGAGAAAGGGCAATGCACGGTACCGAAGAGGCTAGCAAGGATGGAAGGGTGAGAGTGCGTATAATCCATGGACTCAACATTAGTCATAATGAACTCACATACTTATTGCAAAAATCTACAAGTCATCAAAAACCTCGGCACTACGCGCATGCTCCTAGGGGGATAGATTGGTAGGAAAAGACCATCGCTCGTCCCCGACCGCCACTCATAAGGAAGAAAATCAAATAACACCTCATGTTTCAAAGTTGTTGCATACCGTTTACCATATGTGCATGCTACGGGACTTGCAAACTTCAACACAAGTATTTCTCAATTTCACAACTACTCAACTAGCACGACTTTGATATTATTACCTCCATATCTCAAAACAATCATCAAACATCAAACTTCTCTTAGTATTCAAAACACTCTTAAGAAAATTTTACTAACTTTGAATACCTAGCATATTAGGATTTTAAGAAAATTACCATGCTATTAAGACTCTCAAAATAATCTAAGTGAAGCATGAGAGAACAATAGTTTCTATAAAACAAATCCACCACCGTGCTCTAAAATATATAAGTGAAGTACTAGAGCAAAAATTATATTACTCAAAATATATAAGCGAAGCACATAGAGTATTCTAACAAATTCCAAATCATGTATGGATCTCTCAAAAGGTGTGTACATCAAGTATGATTGTGTTAAACTAACAAGCAAAGACTCAAATCATACAAGAAGCTCCAAGTAAAACACATATCTTGTGGCGAATAAAAATATAGCTCCTAGTAAAGTCACCGATAGAAGTAGACGAAAGAGGGGATGCCTTCCGGGGCATCCCCAAGCTTTGGCTTTTAGGTGTCCTTATATTAGCTTGGGGGTTCCATGGGAATCCCCAAGATTAGGCTCTTGCCACTCCTTGTTCCATAATCCATCAAATATTTACCCAAATCTTGAAAACTTCACAACACAAAACTTAAAGCAGAAAATCTCGTGAGCTCCGTTAGCGAAAGAAAATAAAAGACCACTTAAAGGTACTGTAATGAACTCATTATTTATTTATATTGGTGTTATACCTACTGTATTCCAACTTCTCTATGGTTTATAAACTATTTTACTAGTCATAGATTCATCAAAATAAGCAAACAACACACGAAAAACAGAATCTGTCAAAAACAGAACAGTCTGTAGTAATCTGTAGATAGCGCAAGATCTGGAACCCCAAAAATTCTAAAATAAATATCTGGACGTGTGGAATTTATCTATTAATCATCTTCAAAACGAATTAACTAAATATCACTTTCCAAATAAAAATGACAGCAGTTCTCGTGAGCGCTAAAGTTTCTGTTTTTTACAGCAGGTTCAACAAGACTTTCCCCAAGTCTTCCCAATGGTTCTACTTGGCACAAACACTAATTAAACACAAAATACAAAACCAAAACTGAGGCTAGATAAATTATTTATTACTAAACAGGAGCAAAAAGCAAGGAATAAAAATAAAATTGGGTTGCCTCCCAACAAGCGCTATCGTTTAACGCCCCTAGCTAGGCATAACAAGCAAGAATAGATCTAGGTATTGCCATCTTTGGTAGGCAATCCATAAGTGGCTCTCATAATAGATTCATACGGTAATTTAATTTTTTTTCTAGGAAAGTGTTCCATGCATTTTATTAATGGAAATTGGAATCTAATATTTCCTTCCTTCATATCAATAATTGCACCAATCGCTCTAAGGAAAGGTCTACGAAGAATAATAGCACATGAAGGATTGCAATCTATGTCAAGAACAATAAAATCTATGGGCACATAATTCCTATTTGCAACAATAATAACATCATTAATTCTTCCCATAGGGTTTTTAATAGTGGAATCCGCATGGTGCAAATTTAGAGAGCAATCATCAAAATCACGGAAACCTAACAAATCACACAAAGTCTTTGGAATCGTGGAAACACTAGCACCCAAATCACATAAAGCATAGCAATCATGATCTTTAATTTTAATTTTAATAGTAGGTTTCCACTCATCATAAAGTTTTCTAGGGATAGAAACTTCCAATTCAAGTTTTTCTTCATAAGATTGCATCAAGGCATCAACGATATGTTTAGTAAATGCTTTATTTTGACTATAAGCGTGAGGAGAATTTAGCACACATTGCAACAAGGAAATACAATCAATCAAAGAGAAATTTTCATAGTTAAATTCCTTGAAATCCATAATAGTGGGCTTAGCAACATCTAGGATTTTAATTTCTTCAATCCCACTTTTATCAAATTTAGCATCAAGATCAACAAATTCCGAATTCTTGGAACGCCTTCTAGGTAAAGGTGGATCATATTCAGTCCCATCATTATCAAGATTCATATTGCAAAACAAAGATTTAATAGGGGACACATCAATAACTTTTAGATCTTCATCTTTATTTTCACAGGAACTAGAAGAACACGCTCTTATAAAGGCATCTTTCTTAGCACGCATCCTAGCGGTTCTTTCTCTGCACTCATTGATACGTCTCCAACGTATCTACTTTTCCAAACACTTTTGCCATTGTTTTGGACTCTAACTTGCATGATTTGAATGGAACTAACCCGGACTGACGCTGTTTTCAGCAGAATTACCATGGTGTTATTTATGTGCAGGAGCAAACGTTCTCGGAATGACCTGAAACTGCACGGAGACACTTTTCAGAAAATAAGAAAAATACCTGCCAAAGATGAAGGCCAAGGGGGCCACCACCTTGCCACGAGGGTGTGGGGCGCGCCCCCCTACCTTGTGGGCCCCCTGTTGCCTCTCCGACTCCAACTCCACCTCCATATATTGAGTTTCGGGGAGAAAAAAATCAGAGAGAAGAAATCATCGCGTTTTACGATACGGAGCCACCGCCAAGCCCTAAAACCTCTCAGGAGGGCTGATCTGGAGTCCGTTCGGGGCTCCGAAGAGGGGAATCCGTCGCCATCGTCATTGTCAGTGTCAAAACCGACGGATCTCCGGTAGGGGGTCCCAAACTTTGCGTCTAGGCCGGATGGTAACAGGAGACAAGGGACACGAAGTTTTACCCAGGTTCGGGCCCTCTTGATGGAGGTAAAACCCTACGTCCTGCTTGATTGATATTGATGATATGGGTGTTACAAGAGTAGATCTACCACCAGATCAGAGAGGCTAAACCCTAGAAGCTAGCATATGGTATGATTGTATGTTGTGATTGTTGTCCTACGGACTAAAACCCTTCGGTTTATATAGACACCGGAGAGGGTTAGGGTTACACAAGGTCGGTTACAAAGGAGGAGATATCCATATACGCATTGCCTAGGTTGCCATCCACGCCAAGTAGAGTCCCATCCGGACACGAGACGAAGTCTTCAATCTTCTATCTTCATAGTCTAACAGTCCGGCCAATGGAGATAGTCCGGCTATCCGGAGACCCCCTAATCCAAGACTCGCACAGTAGCCCCTGAACCAGGCTTCAATGACGATGAGTCCGGCGCGCGGTTGTATTCAGCATTGCAAGGCAGGTTCCTTCTCCGAATACATCACAGAAGAATTTGAATACGAGGATAGTGTCCGACCTTGCAAAATAAGTTCCACATTTCACCGTAGAGAGAATAATGTCTTCGCAGATCTAATCCGCCAGCTTGTTTTGGTAACATGACGTCATGTCATGGCCCGATGATTATTCGAACCGTTTCATTTAACCAGCCCCGCACATAACGCGAGGCAGTTTCTTGACACGTCTTGCCGAAGCGGAGATCGTGTTCCCCTAATTATGGGATTCTCATTAATGTGGTTCGTGGGTAACCCAACCGTGTCTAGGACTCCTAGATTATAGGTAAGTCCTAAACGGCTACGGAGGGGACGCTTGATATTCACCCTCTTTATAAGGGGACGAGGTTTTCGCTTTTTCCCTCCCGTGCTCAACCAAACCCTTCCCCCGCCTCAAGTTCTAACACCCAAAGCTCAGGTTAGGTGCTCCGGACCTTCAACCATGTCCGGATCCAGCCTTCAAGGCCGATGGACGCCCTCTTCCGTTACGGAGGAGGACATTAAGAAGTTGAGGGAGGCCAGATATCTGACCGCCGAGGTTTTGCATCGGCTGCTTGCTAGAGGGCAGGTTGTCCCTACTCCCGAACCCAACGAGAATGTTGTGTTCGTCTCCCACTTCCTCCGAGGTCTAGGCCTCACTCTAGAACCTTTCGTCAGGGGCTTGATGTTCTATTACGGGTTAGATTTCCACGATCTAGCCCCGGACTCCTTTCTCCACATTACGACATTTATTGTCGTGTGTGAGGCCTTTCTCCGTGTTACCCCTCACTTTGGCCTGTGGCTCAAGACCTTTGAAGTAAGGCCGAAGATGATCGAGGGGAACAAGCAGCGTGCGGAGGTGCATCAATAGGCAAGATGGCAGGAGCTCCATGGCCGAGAGGTTCGTTTCCAGAGGTTCCCGAATTATGGCAACGGGAGTGGTTTTACGTCACGGCTCCCAGAAGTACCAAGTGGGCGGCTGCCCCCGCTTTCCGCTCGGGCCCCCCACCAGAACTGATGTCATGGATTAGCAGGGGTCTGAGCTGGGGTCCAGCCAAGGACATGCCTATACTGCAAAGCCGCATCCGAGATCTCTTCGAGGGAGATTTCAATTTGGTTGCGGTGATACAAGTTATGCTGGTTTGCCAAGTCCATCCTTGCAAACGCCGGCCCCTGCATTTGTGGGAGTTCAACCCAGAGGGGCCACGTGCCATTCAAAGTTTCCTCGGCCTGACGCAGAGGAGATGTACAAGTCATTCTTCGGACCCCAAGTGGAATGTTCGGATATCACCGAGGACACTGGCCTGAGCAGTAACCACGCCGTCGAACAAGTAAGAAATCTCCCTAGTCGAACACGCTATCTTTTATTCGAAGTTATTTCTGAGAGTCCGCTTTTTGACCAGGACTGGCTAACAAAGGCGAAGATGATCCGGTGCTTGGCTCCCCTCCCCGAGGGTTTGGAAAATCCGGTATTGGAGAAGATGCTCGAGGTCGCACCTTGTCCGGAGCCCTTGAAGGAAGATACCGAGGGAGATAATATGGGCGGACGCGGGCCCCCATTGCTATCCGCTCCAGCCAAGGGAGCGAGCATCTCCACGAAGGAGGATGATCGGGGGAGGAAACGGACTGCTTCCGAGGATCCGGAAGCCGAAGCCTCCAAACGGGAGAAGAGGTCTCCCACTGAGGGTCCTGCCTTGGGGGGAGCTTTTGCCGCGCAGAGTCTGCGGGGGGATCAGCCCTCCAACGAGTCGTAAGTGATCCAAAATATTTTAGTAGTAATGGTATGTTATCTTTTTCCTCTGAGAAAATAACCACCGCATCTATCTTGCAGTTCGGGCCTCAGCCCCTCTCAAATGAGCTCGTCTTCGGGGGATCTTCTTCCAGAGATGATGGAGAGCGAAACGCCTCCCCCGGACTCCTCCACTCCAGAAGCGGGCGACCCTGAAGTGTCGTCGTGGAGGCCAGAAGATAATCCCATAGACCCCCAAGGTCCCCAGTGTCCGGCTCCCGAAGAGAGCATACGAAAGAGTCCGGCACCGTTTGGTGTGCGGTCGGGCATTCTGAGGGAGTTGATGGGGCGAGCGGCCATCTCAGAAGAGCACCGCACGCTGATGGGTACGGTGATGGAAAGAATCTCGTCCGCTGAAAGCGGATTACATGAAGCCTTCACGAGTCTATTGACAGGCTTTGAGGTATGTGAGATAATATGTGATAGTACTGCACATGTTATAGTAGCCCCTGAGACTCTGGTTGTCATCGAGAACGGCGGCGAACAGAGGATCAAATACCCAGGTAATAACCAATCTGCCTTTATGTGCAGGTGGTGGGAGCTCCGGTGGCTAGCCGGACTAGGGAGTTTGCCCAATTAAAACGGCAACTGGATGCGGCAGACGCCGACATCGAGCTTGTTAACCAGAGGCTTGATGAGGCACAGGGTAAGTGTTATTATCCGATGAACGCCACATAGTAAGAGCAGCATAATGCCAGTATCTTTAATATGTTGTGACTGCAGATGGAGCTGCCACCGTGGAAGCCTTGCGGGCAGAACTTGCCCGAGCCAAGGAACAAGCGAGGAGTAGTAATGCGGCTGCTTTGAAGGCGGCCGAAGATTTGAAAGCCGAGAAGGCCGCACATTGTGAGAGCCAAGAGAAGACGGCCAAGATGGCCGTAAAATTGAAAGACACTGCCGACCGTTGCCGGGTCCTTGAGAAAGAGAACCAAGCGAAGGCAACAGATCTTGAGAAGGCTGCGGTGGCAGACAAAGACACCCGTTCTGCTATGAGAGCGAAGAAGGAGGAGATGCGGGAAGCCGGGGATATTGCGGCTGGAAAACCCTTCATGTTACGGAGGAAGTTCGGGGATCCACGGTATGCCCCTCTGGATCGGCTGTGGAGCTCAACAGATGCGTATAAGGATTTGGCGGCGAGCGCTGCCGATGCGGCCAAGTACTTCCAAGGTCAGACAGATCGTGAAGTGGACAAGCTGTTCTGGACGCAATTCCATGTTCCAGAGCGTCTGCTTTCATTGACTGACCAGCTAGCCGAATGGGTCGAACTGAATAGGTTGTCCAGACTCGCCATGAGGTCTGTTGTGGATCAACTATGGCCTGAAGGGCCTAAGCCGAACAGCTATTTCGGCTTAGTGCAGCAGCTCCTTGATGCGGTGCCGCGCATTAACGCGATGAAGAGGTCAGCGTGCATAGAAGGCCCGCAGATGGCCCTTGCCCGTGTTAAAGCATACTGGGCGGAGATGGACGCTACCACTGTTGCGGCGCAGGGTTCGGCCATAGGCCGTGTGGCTGCCGAACACTATTTCGAGGAAGTTCTCGCGGGTGCTCGTTTGATAGAGGCCTAGTGCTCGAAAAATATTATGTTTGAGTGATATGTATTCTCATTGTAAACATAATGCTTTTATGAAGTTTTGATAAGGCTGTGTTTATACTTTTGCCTGTAAGTAGTATGATGCCTCCTGTGCGGCCGTTTATGTATACATGTGTATAACCTGAAAGATTGCAGCCGTCGGCTTCAACCCCCACGCATATAATGCGGAGGTGCTCGCAAAAAATGTGTGTTCACACTTAACCCAACGTCTTGGTCCTGATAAGGAGGTGATAGCGCAGCGAGCGAGGCAACCGGACTATAATGCTTGAACACTTTCACTTAGCCATAGGAGTTTGACAGTGGGGCTACTAGATAGCCCCTGGTGGCTCCGCACTCTCCCGATCGCGGGGTGCGTATATGCCTGGCCGGAAAGCGGCCCTTCATTAAGGAGGAGGAATTCTAACATTCCGATTGGTCATTGAGTGGTTGAACAGTCTCACGCTATATCATGATAGTCAGTTTTCGGCTTTCTCTACTGAGGCGCTCGTCCGGATGAACTAGGGCACAATCGCAGTAGTTCTCCTGGTGCTACCTTAGCCGGTAAAGTGGAACATAAGGCACCAAAACACAGGAGCCGGGAAACCCAACATTTGACCAAAGACAATGATTCGGAGCTGATGCATATAAGGCCGAACTCGCGACGCCGAACACTCCCTAAGGTATTCGGTCTTTATGGTATAAACCGGGCTGAAATAGTGCCGCTTGTAAGAAGCCCCTTGTGTCCAGGTACGTGCATTCTTCTGACGTGGCCACATGCCAAGACGTCAGCATCCTTCTCAATTTTGCTGAGAAGTCGGTGGATATGTATCAACAAGAGACAGTAAAAAAGGTTTACGCAGGGTCTTAATCTAAAAAGAATCCTTGGAGCAGGTCCCTGCTGCACGTCTGCGCCTGTGTCTCCGTTGTGCCGTATCCTGGACGGGTGGAGCATGATGATCATCTGTAAAAGGGAGGAGCTGAGGTGAAGAAAGCTGTCGTGTGAAAAGATAGTTCTTTAAAGAAATTATTTATAATTCTAGGTAAGTAAGAATCGCCGCTTGTCTGCGCTCATGGAGCCCCTTGTATTTGCAATAGGGGTGTGATTATTGATCCGGTATAAATTGCATATGGCTGCGCCGGACTCGTCTAGCCGTGTCCGAGGTCGTGACGACCTGCTAAATGCTTTAGCTGGTGGGGCAATTTATAGTGTGCGGCTGCCAGGGCAGTCACACGCTCTTCGGCGCGCAGAGATCGCTTAATACTTCCGTTCACTGTAATGATGCCACGTGGACCGGGCATCTTGAGTGTGAGGGAAGCGTAGTGTGGTATTGCATTAAAGCGAGCAAAAGCTTCGCGTCCGAGTAGTGCTTGATAGCCACTTTGGAATGGAGCGATGTGGAAGGTTAGATGTTCGCTACGGTAGTTATCGGGGAGGCCGAATATAACTTTTAGTAGCAGGGAACCCGTGCAACGAGCCTCTGGACCTGGCGTTACTCCTTTAAAGGTAATATTGCTATGGCGAATTTTTGTTGGGTCTATCCCCATTTCGCGGATTGTATCCTGGTATATCAGGTTTAGACTGCGGCCACCGTCCATCAGGACTCGTGCGAAGCGGTATCCGCCAATTATTGGGTCTAATACTAGGGCAGCCCATCCTGCACGCCGGATACTTGCTGAGTAATCATGATGGTCTAAAGTGATCGGTTGAGACGACCAGTGGCAGGACTCTGCGGTGATGGGCCTTCGGGCGTATTTTTCTGGGAGTGCCGTTTTGTTTCTTCCATTGATCACGTGTAACACGTTTACTGTGTTGACTTATGGTGGAAATTTCTTTTGTTCCCCAGCGTCTCCCTTGATAGGCTCATCCTCATCTTCGCTTGGTGTATCCTCTCCCTTGTGTATGGCGTTGAGCTTGCCGGACTGCTTGAAGACCCAACATTCTCTGTGGGTATGATTGGCTGGTTTGCCAGGCGTGCTATGGACCTGACATGTTTGGTCCAGAATTTTGTTCAGGTTGGACAGTTCATCTCTGGTGCCTTTAGAGGGCGGCTTCTGACCTGGCCGAGAGCTTTTGAACCCGGCGTTTACTGTCGTGCTCTTCGTGCTGTATCCTTTGTTCCGGCGTTTGTTATTGTTGTTGCGCCGTGATTCCTCGTTTCCATCTCTAACTTCGGATGTACTAGGGTCGCTGGTGCTGCATCTGGCTAGCCAGCTGTCCTCACCCGCGCAAAAGCGGGTCATGAGGCTTGTTAATGCTACCATCGTTCTCGGCTTTTCTTGGCCGAGGTGTCTGGCGAGCCATTCATCACAGACGCTATGTTTAAACGCCGCCAAGGCTTCAGCGTCCGGACAGTCGACAATTTGCTTCTTGTTAGTAAGGAACCTGTTCCAAAGTTTTCAGGCTGACTCTCCGGGCTGTTGAGTTATATGGCTCAAATCGTCCGCGTCCGGACGTGGGACATAAGTTCCTCGAAAATTTGCTCGAAAAGCATCTTCAAGCTCTTCCCAACTTCCAATGGAGTTTTCAGGGAGGCCTTTAAGCCATTGGCGGGCTGGCCGTTTGAGCTTGAGGGGTAAGTACTTGATGGCGTGGACGTCATCTCCTCGAGCCATATGGATATGGAGGATGTAATCCTCAATCCAGACCCCAGGGTCGGTTGTTCCGTCGTATGCATCTATGTTTACGGGTTTGAATCCCTCTAGAAATTCATGGTCCATCACCTCATCGGTGAAAGATACGGGGTGTGCTGCACCCCTGTATCTAGGTGTGCCGCGTTGTTCGGATGTTTGTTGTGGTACATTGTAAGCTGGGGCGCGCTTGCGTGGTCCGTAGATGGATCTGGTTGCGCCGTCCTTTTGGCGCGAGACCTCGCGTGGATCGCGTATTGGCTTGTGAGTGGCGTTGTTTGCCGCTTGATGTTGGCCGTCAGGTCGTCTATCCGGCCAGGTGGCCGTTTTGATTTTTGGTTGTGAGGGGTCTGATGCCTCCTCATTGAATTCAGGTAGCGACTTCCACTTTGGGTAGCTCTTGCTGGGGCGATTGTCGCCGTATTTGCTGCTGTGTTGCGTACTTTACTCCATCTGATTTGGAGTGTGTCCTGCGTAGCCTTGAGCCTTTGCATCTGCTTTTTTAGACTCCTCGCGGTGGAAACAAGCCTTTGACGGGCATTCTGCTGCTCCGGGTGCCTGTCCAGCATTGTGTCGTCCAGATATTATCTTTGACAGAATTGGTTTGTTCGGTTTGATTCTCCTTATTGCCGTGGTCCGGCAGTGGTTCGCCTAGCTCCAACGCTGGGTCTGTGTGATCGTTGTTTCTGGCGAGGTGGGATTTGGGGCGGCGCTTGCGCCGCCGCTTTGACAGCTTCTCGAGGGAACAAGCCTTCGGTGCGTCCTTCCGTTCCTCGTCATCGCCTTCTTTTGGTGTGTCCACCATGTATACGTTATATGATGAAGTGGACGTCCAGCGCCCTATGGGCGGTGGTTCATCTTTGCCTCCTGCATCATTGTCCATACCGTCGATGTCTGCGGGGTCGAAGTCGAGCGTGTTGGTTAAATCATCGACAGTGGCTACAAAGTGGGTGGTGGGTGGGCGTCGAATTTCTTCGTCGTCCGCATCCCAGTCCTGTTGGCCATAATCCGGCCAGGGCTCTCCTGACAAAGAGAGAGACCATAGTGAATTCAGAATGTCGCCGAAGGGTGAATGCTGAAAGATATCCGCACCGGTGAATTCCATGATCGGCGCCCACTCGGATTCGATTGGCAGGGGCACGGATGGTTCGGGGTCCGGAAGAGAGTCCGACACCTCGGAGTCACAGGCTGTGCAAAGGATTATGCTGGTGTTCGTCTTGATCGTCGTCGAGACTGCAGTCCCTGAGGCGGTGTCTAGCCACCCGTCCTCAATTGGCGCAGTTGGCTCCGAGCTAAGGGTCGGAGCTGGTGTGGGCGCGGCCTCTGGAGTACCGTCCGGTGGCAGGGCTAGGTCATACCCATCGAGACAGTGCGGCGCGCCTGGCTGTGGCTCGAATCCATCGAAGATCAAGTCCCCGCGGATGTCGGCCGTGTAGTTCAAACTTCCAAATCTGACGTGATGGCCAGGGGCGTAGCTTTCAATCTGCTCCAGATGGCCAAGCGAATTAGCCCGCAGTGCAAAGCCGCCGAATACGAAGATTTGTCCGGGGAGAAAGGTCTCACCTTGGACGGCATCGCTATCGATGATAGTAGGAGCCATCAAGCCTAATGGTGACAACACAGAGGAACTCTCAATGAAAGCACCAATGTCGGTGTCAAAACCGGCGGATCTCGGGTAGGGGGTCCCGAACTGTGCGTCTAGGCCGGATGGTAACAAGAGACAAGGGACACGAAGTTTTACCCAGGTTCGGGCCCTCTTGATGGAGGTAAAACCCTACGTCCTGCTTGATTGGTATTGATGATATGGGTGTTACAAGAGTAGATCTACCACGAGATCAGAGAGGCTAAACCCTAGAAGCTAGCCTATGGTATGATTGTATGTTGTGATTGTTGTTCTACGGACTAAAATCCTTCGGTGTATATAGACACGGAGAGGGTTAGGGTTACACAAGGTCGGTTACAAAGGAGGAGATATCCATATACGTATTGCCTAGCTTGCCTTCCATGCCAAGTAGAGTCCCATCCGGACACGAGACGAAGTCTTCAATCTTCTATCTTCATAGTCTAACAGTCCGGCCAATGGAGATAGTCCGGCTATCCGGAGACCCCCTAATCTAGGACTTCCACAGTCATCATCGACCATCCTCCATCACCAATTTCATGATGCTCACCACTGTGCGTGAGTAATTCCATCATAGGCTTGCTGGACGGTGATGGGTTGGATGGGATCTATCATGTAATCGAGTTAGTTTTGTTAGGGTTTGATCCCTAGTGTCCACCATGTTCTGAGATTGATGTTGCTATGGCTTTGCTATGCTTAATGCTTGTCACTAGGGCCCGAGTGCCATGATTTCAGATCTGAACCTATTATGTTTTCATCAATATATGAGTGTTCTTGATCCTATCTTGCAAGTCTATAGTCACCTATTATGTGTTATGATCTGTTAACCCCGAATTGACAATAATCGGGATACTAACCGGTGATGACCGTAGTTTGAGGAGTTCATGTATTCACTATGTGTTAATGCTTTGTTCCGGTTCTCTATTAGAAGGAGGCCTTAATATCCCTTAATTTCCGTAAGGACCCCGTTGCCACGGGAGGGTAGGACAAAAGATGTCATGCAAGTTCTTTTCCATAAGAACGTATGACTATATTCAGAATACATGCTTACATTATATCAATGAACTTGAGCTAGTTCTGTGTCACCCTAGGTTATGACTGTTACATGATGAACCACATTTGGCATAATTCTCCATCACCGATCCATTGCCTACGAGCTTTCGATATATTGTTCTCCGCCTATTTACTTTTCCGTTGCTATTGCTATCATCACTACAAAATACCAAAAACATTACTTTTACTACTGTTACCTTTTGCTACCGTTATCACCACTATCATATTACTTTGCTACTAAACACTTTGCTGCAGATATTAAGTTTCTAGGTGTGGTTGAATTGACAACTCGGCTGCTAATACTTGAGAAATATTCTTTGGCTCCCCTTGTGTCGAATCAATAAATTTGGGTTGAATACTCTACCCCCGGAAACTGTTGCGATCCCCTATACTTGTGGGTTATCAAGACTATTTTCTGGCCCCGTTGCCGGGGAGCATAGCTCTATTCTTTGAGTCACTTGGGATATATATCTGCTTATCATTATGAAGAACTTGAGAGATCCAAAAACCAAGATCTATCCCTTAACTACGAGGGGAGGTAAGGAATTGCCATCTAGCTCTGCACTTGATTCACCTTCTGTTTTGAGTAAGCTTGCGACACCTACACCTGCTTCTGCTATTCGTTCTGATATGTCGCATGTTATTGATGATGCCACTTCTGCTATGCATGATACTTATGATGAAACTACCTCTATGCCTGATACTACTATGCCACTTAGTGCTTTTCTTGATGAACAACTTGCTAGGGCTAGAGAAATTGAAAATATTGAATCTGATGATACTGATGAAAGTGATGATGAAGAACCACTTGCCATTCCTAAGGGTTATGTTTTTGATCAAGATGCTTCTTTAGCTATTTTAGCTTGCAGAAATAGAACTGAACTTAAAAAATTATTAGCTACATGGAGTAAGCAATCTCTAAATGCTAGAATGAAACCTGACCCTCCTTTTGCTACTTCACCTATCTTTGTTACTGACAAGGATTATGAATTCTCTGTTGATCCTGATATAATTACTTTGGTTGAATCTGATCCTTTTCATGGTTATGAATCTGAAACTGGTGTGGCACATCTTACTAAACTGAATGATATAGCCACCCTATTCACTAAAGATGAGAGAACTCGCTACTTTTATATCCTTAAAATATTTCCGTTCTCATTAAAGGGTGATGCTAAGATATGGTTTAAATCTCTTGATCCTGGTTGTGTGCGTAGTCCCCCGATATGATTTATTACTTCTCTGCTAAATATTTCCCTGCTCATAAGAAACAAGCTGCTTTAAGGGATATATATATTTTTGTGCAAATTGAAGAAGAGAGTCTCCCACAAGCTCAGGGGAGGCTTCTCCAATTACTTAATGCTTTGCCTGATCATCCTCTTAAGAAAAATGAAATACTTGATAACTTTTATAATGGACTAACCGATGCCTCCAGAGATTACCTGGATAGTTGTGTTGATTCTGTTTTCAGGGAAAGAACACCAGATGAAGCTGAAATTCTATTGAATAATATGTTGACAAATGAAAATAATTGGACACCTCCAGAGCCAATTCCTGAGTCTATTCCTAAACCAACTCCGAAGAAGAGGGGTATTCTATTTCTCAGTCCTGAAGATATGCAAGAAGCAAAGAAATCTATGAAAGAAAAAGGTATTAAAGCTGAGGATGTTAAGAATTTAGCTCCTATCGAAGAAATACATTGTCTTAATTTACGTACTATTGAAGAAACCTGTAATTAAAATCCTTTACCCATTGAACAAACTCATGGTCTTGATAACCCGACACAGGTAGTAAAGGTAAACTCTCTCTATAGATATGATAAAGCTGTAATCCCATTTACTAAAATTGCTAGCCCATGCTTAGATGAGTTTGATAAATTTATGGCTAAGCAAGAAGATTTTAATGCTTATTTTGGTAGATAACTGAAATATAATTCAAATATGCTTGGACACTTGGGTGATTATATGGCTAATGTCAAAGGTGAACTTAAACTTATTAGTAAACATGCTTCTATGGTTACCACTCAAGTAGAACAAGTACTTAAAGCTCAAAATGATTTTCTCAATGAATTGAATAGTAAAGATAATGATTATGCTGTTAGAGTGGCTACTAGAACTGGTAGAATGACTCAGGAACCTTTGTATCCTGAAGGCCACCCTAAGAGAATTGAGCAAGATTCTCAGAGAAATAATATAGATGCACCTAGCTCTTCTAAAAGGAAGAGAAAGAAAAATGATAGGACTTTGCATGATTCTAGTGATCCTATTGTTGAAACACCTGAGAATCCAAATGATATTTCTATTTTTGATGCTGAAGCACAACCTGGTAATTAAACTAAAACTAGTGATAATGTTAATAATAATGTTCATGATGATGCTCAACCTAGTAATGATAATGACATAGAAATTGAACATGTTGTTGATCTTGATAACCCACAACCAAAGAATTAACGTTATGATAAGAAAGATTTTGTTGCTAGGAAACATGGTAAAGAAAGAGAACCTTGGGTTCAGAAACCCATGCCTTTTCCTCCCAAACCATCCAAGAAAAAGGATGATGAGGATTTTGAGAGGTTTTCTGAAATGATTAGACCTATCTTTTTGTGTATGCGATTAACTGATATGCTTAAAACCAATCCTTATGCTAACTATATGAAAGATATTATTACAAATAAAAGAAAGATACCGGAAGATGAAATTTCCACCATGCTTGCTAATTACACTTTTAAGGGTGGAATACCAAAGAAACTTGGAGATCCCGGTGTACCAACTATACCATGCTCCATTAAAAGAAACTATGTTAAAACTGCTTTATGTGATCTTGGAGCCTGTGTTAGTGTTATGCCTCTCTCTTTATATCATAGAGTTGATTTGAATAAGTTGACACCTACTGAAATATCTTTGCAAATGGATGATAAATCAACTGCTATACCTTTCGGTATTTGTGAGGATGTGCCCGTTGTGGTTGCAAACGTTACTATTTTAACAGACTTTGTTATTCTTGATATTCCCGAGGACGATAGTATGTCTATTATTCTTGGAAGACCCTTTTTGAATACTGCAGGGGCTGTTATTGATTGCACTAAAGGCAATGTCACTTTTCATGTTAATGGCAATGAGCATACGGTACACTTTCCGAGGAAACAACCTCAAGTTCATAGTATCAACTCTATTGGAAAAATTCCATCGATTATATTTGGAGGTTTTGAATTTCCTATTCCTACTTTCAAGAAGAAATATGATATTCTTATTATTGGGGATGTGCATATCCCCATTGAGGTAACATAGTGTTATTCGAAATTTCTCCGGTTCCATGTTATTCAGAATGAGTTCGTTAACAAGACTTGATCAACCTTGTTAGTGGATTCCTTTTGATGACCATGAGATGGATGAAACTAGAAGGCACAACCTTCTGTACCCCACGTTTACTTTCTGTTATTTATATTAAATAAAATAAAAATATATATTTTTCTGTCTGTTATCTGATTATCCATATAAAAATACCTCGAAAATAAAAGTTCTCCAAATGCCCTGAAAATTAAATATGATTTTTTCTAGAATATTTGAGGACTTATGGAACCGAGAACACACCAGGGGGTCAACCACCTGCCCACGAGGGTGGAGGGCGTGCCCCCTACCTCATGGGCCCGTGGTGGCCCTCCTCCACTTATTCCCGCACCCACACACTTCATCTTCCTCCCCCAAACACGAATATCCAGCTCAAGCATGAGTTCTAGCTCATTTTGCTGCCATTTTCGATCTCCTTGCTCAAAGCACCTCTCACAAAACTGCTTGGGGAGATTGTTCCTTGGTATGTGACTCCTCCGTTGGTCTAATTAGTTTTTGTTCTAGTGCTTTATTCATTGCAATTTTTTGCTGCTTAGGTGACCCTGTTCTTGAGCTTGCTTGTCAAATTTATATGGTCAAAAGTAGTTTTGATGCATGTTATAGGCCCCAGGCACTTGTAGGAGTAGTTACTATCAATATTATTGAGTTTGGTTTATTTTTATTTTGAAGTTACTAAAAAAATTCAGAATTTTTCAGAGGAAGAAAATGCTTAGGAAAATGTTCCAAGGTGGTTGTTCAAGGAAGCAAGGACCCAGGCTTGCAATGCGTGATGCTGACGAAGAGCCACCAAGAGACGCTCCAGTGTGTCCTTGTGAGTGGCCTTCTAAAAATTTTATGGATCAAGCGGGAATAAAAGAAGAATTCAACGCATATTTGCGTAACGCTGATCTCGTGAGCTTCGAGGAAGAGAAGTGCAGTCAGTATCATAATCTCACTAGTTCCTTTGTGAGGAGGTTTGAACTTTCAACTTCACGTAATTCTCCAACTGTCCTGTTTGATCTTTATGATAAGTCTTATACCATGGAGTTAGAGGATTTTACCACTGCATGCAAACTTCCACAATGGGGTAGTATAAGGGATCCTCGCGAATCTTAATTTAGAGATTTTCTTGCTAGTATAACTGTGGGAGAATCTAGAGATATTACACAAGCTACCATAGGGAGCATTCACTTTCCAGCTATACATTATTTTGCTCTCTTCATAGGTAGATGCATAAATGGTAAAGATGAGGCATGTCACATGTGTGTCCCCAATCTCAGTATTCTTAGGAGTGCTGTGTTAGGAGACCAATCTTATAATTTGGGAGCCATTGTTGCACGTAGGTTGCACCTTAATAGATATAATGGAGATTTCTTTGGAGGAATTTATGCAACCCGCATAGCTAATTTTATTGGTATAGACATACGCGAAGATGATATTGAATTACCACCTGCTTACCTAGACTTTAGTTCTATGGTTCATCACCAGTTTGTTGAGAGGAATGAATCACCTCTCCAGTACCGACTAATCTTTAACAGACGTCGTGTTGTTCGTATTACTCTCCTTGCTCCTGCTTTCTTTGATTATCAGGCAAGAGGAGGATATACTATTACCAGAGAGGAGGCAGATGAGTACGAGAGGAGAGAGGAGGCCACTCGTGGCCACACTGCAGCTCAGCGGGCGATAGCTGCTGCATCACAGTAAGACCCCAACTATTATTGTGGATATCCGCCAGGCCAGCCGTGGCCATAGACCAACTTAGGCCAACAGCCTAAGCTTGGGGGAGTACGTATTTTTCACCGACATTACATTATGCTCACACACTCATTGCTAGATGTCGGTGCTCATACTTTTTCATTGTATCATCCATGTTAGTTTATTTTCCTTTTTATGCTTTCTTCTTGTGTGTTTAATAAACCTTAAGACAAACAAAAAATTAGTTGTAGCTTTTAATTAGTTTACTTTCCATGCTTGTAGTAGTAATTAAAAAGAAAACCCAAAAAGATTTCATGTTCTTCCTTTGCTTGTTGGGAGCTTTCCCGTGTAAATAGTTTTATTTCTTTTCTTTGGGGGTCGATAGGAGAAGACCATGATTAAATTGTTGAAGTGGCTCTTATATGCACTCTTGTTGATCTGACAAAAGAGCACATATTGCCTTGTCTTCTCCTGTTTATTGAATGTCTGCAGATTCCAGCTTAGTCCAATGCACGTGCACTATTATTATTATTCACATCGTTCGGTCATGCAAGTGAAGGGCAATTATGATGATATATGATGGACTGGTTGAGATAAGAAAAGTTGGTATGAACTCGACCACTTTTGTTTTTGTAAATATGATTAGCTCATCGTTCCTGATTCAGCCTATTATGAATAAACATGTTTGCAATGACAACTAGAGATCATAGTTTCTTGTGCCATGCTTGATTAGCTATGAGTTATAATGGTTTACCTTGCGTGCCAACATGCTATTAATATGGTTATGATGTGGTATGATAGGGTGGTATCCTCCTCTGAATGATTTAAGTGACTTGACTTGGTGCGTGTTCACGCATGTAGTTGAAACAAAATCAACATAGCCTTCATGATATTTATGTTCATGGTGGCTTATATCCTACTCATGCTTGCATTCGGTGTTGATTAATTTTAATGCATATTCATGACTGTTGTCGCTCTCTAGCTAGTCGCTTCCCAGTCTTTTGCTAGCCTTCACCTGTACTAAGCGGGAATACTGCTTTTGCATCCAATCCCTTAAACCCCAAAGTTATTCCACATGAGTGCACTATACCTACCTATATACGGTATCTACCTGCCGTTCCAAGTAAATTTGTATGTGCCAAACTCTAAACCTTCAAATAAATATCCTGTTTTGTATGCTCGAATAGCTCATGTATCAACTAGGGCTGTCCGTATCTTCCATGTTAGGCGGGTTATTCTCAAGTGGAGTGGACTCCGCTCCTCACTCACGAGATAAATGGATGGTCACTGGGATGCCCAGTCCCATGCTTTATGCAAACTAAATGAAAATAATTGCAAACAAAACTCCCCCTGGGACTCTTGCTAGTTGGAGGCACTCGTTGTTTCGAGCAAGCCATGGATTGATGCTTGTGGTGGAAGGGTGAGTATAAACTTTACCATTCTGTTTGGGAACCGCCTATAATGTGTGTAGCATGGAAGATATCGCCATCTATTGGTTGTTATGTTGACAATGAAAGTAAACCGCTCAAAATATTATTCACCTCTGTTTCAAAACTGAGCTCTGGCACCTCTACAAATCCCTGCTTCCCTCTGCGAAGGGCCTATCTATTTACTTTTATGCTGAGTCATCATCCTCTTATTAAAAAGCACCAGTTGGAGAGCACCGCTATCATTTGCATTCATTACTGTTAGTTTACATTGAGTATGACTTTACTGGATCTCTTTTACCATGAATTACAATGTCTAGTCAGTCCTTGGTCTTTAAAGGTGCTCTACATTTATGTTTTGCGGTCTCAGAAAGGGCTAGCGAGATACCATCCTGTTATATAATATTATGATTGTTTTGAGAATGTGTTCTCATCTGAGTTTTATTATTATGGCTCGCTAGTTGATTATGCTATTGATATGAGTAAACTTGAGACCTATGCGTTATTGCAAATGTGGTTAGTTATAATCTTTGCTGAAAACTTGAATGCTGGCTTTACATATTTACAACAACAAGAGCAAACCGAGTTTGTAAAAGTTTTTCTTTATCACTTTCAGTTTGTCAACTGAATTGCTTGAGGACAAGCAAAGGTTTAAGCTTGGGGGAGTTGATACGTCTCCAACGTATCTACTTTTCCAAACACTTTTGCCCTTGTTTTGGACTCTAACTTGCATGATTTGAATGGAACTAACCCAGACTGACGCTGTTTTCAGCAGAATTACCATGGTGTTATTTATGTGCAGGAGCAAACGTTCTCGGAATCACGTGAAACTTCACGGAGACACTTTTTAGAAAATAAGAAAAATACCTGCCAAAGATGAAGGCCAGGGGGGCCACCACCTTGCCACGAGGGTGGGGGGCACGCCCCCCTACCTCGTGGGCTCCCTGTTGCCTCTCCGACTGCAACTCCACCTACATATATTGAGTTTCGGGGAGAAAAAAAATCAAAGAGAAGAAATCATCGCGTTTTACGATATGGAGCCGCCTCTAAGCCCTAAAACCTCTCGGGAGGGCTGATTTGGAGTCCGTTCGGGGCTCCGAAGGGGGGAACCCGTCGCCATCGTCATCATCAACCATCCTCCAGCACCAATTTCATGATGCTCACCGCCGTGCGTGAGTACTTCCATTGTAGGCTTGCTGGATGGTGATGGGTTGGATGGGATCTATCATGTAATCGAGTTAGTTTTGTTAGGGTTTGATCCCTAGTGTCCACTATGTTCTGAGATTGATGTTGCTATGACTTTGCTATTCTTAATGCTTGTCACTAGGGCCCGAGTGCCATGATTTCAGATCTGAACCTATTATGTTTTCATCAATATATGAGTGTTCTTGATCCTATCTTGCAAGTATATAGTCACCTATTATGTGTTATGATCCGTTAACCCCGAAGTGACAATAATCGGGATACTTACCGGTGATGACCGTAGTTTGAGGAGTTCATGTATTCACTATGTGCTAATGCTTTGTCCCGGTTCTCTATTAGAAGGAGGCCTTAATATCCCTTAGTTTCCGTAAGGACCCCGCTGCCACGGGAGGGTAGGACAAAAGATGTCATGCAAGTTCTTTTCCATAAGCACGTATGACTATGTTCGGAATACATGCCTACATTATATCAATGGACTGGAGCTAGTTCTGTGTCACCCTAGGTTACGACTATTACATGATGAACCGCATCCGGCATAATTCTCCATCACCGATCCATTGCCTACGAGCTTTCCATAAATTGTTCTCTGCTTATTTACTTTTCTGTTGCTATTGCTATCATCACTACAAAATACCAAAAACATTACTTTTACTACTGTTACCTTTTGCTACCGTTATGACCACTATCATATTACTTTGCTACTAAACACTTTTCTGCAGATATTAAGTTTCCAGGTGTGGTTGAATTGACAACTCAGCTGCTAATACTTGAGAATATTCTTTGGCTCCCCTTGTGTCGAATCAATAAATTTGGATTGAATACTCTACCCTCGAAAACTATTGTGATCCCCTATACTTGTGGGTTATCACTCATCAATGGAAATTCTCATGGCGTTGAGAGACTCATTGATATCATGCTTAGGTGGAATAGATCTAACTTTCAAAGAATCAACATCAAGAGAAATTCTATCAATGTTCCTAGCCAAATCATCAATCTTAAGCAATTTTTCTTCAATCATAACATTAAAATTCTTTTGCAAAGTAATAAATTCTTTAATATTAGATTCAAAATCAGAGGGCATCTTATTATAATTTCCATAAGAATTGTTGTAGGAATTACCATAATTATTAGAGGGATTACTAGGATAAGGCCTAGGGTTGAAATTTCCTCTATACACGTTGTTACCAAAATTGTTCCTACCAACAAAATTCACATCCATAGATTCATTATTATTCTCAATCAAAGTAGACAAGGGAATATCATTAGGATAAGAAGAAACAATCTTATTAGCAAATAATTTCATAAGTTCATCCATCTTTCCACTCAAAACATTAATTTCTTCTATCGCATGCACCTTTTTATTAGTAGATCTTTCAGTATGCCATTGAGAATAATTAACCATAATATTATCTAGGAGTTTAGTAGCTTCTCCTAAAGTGATTTCCATAAAAGTGCCTCCCGCGGCCGAATCTAAAAGATATCTAGAAGCAAAATTCAATACGGCATAAAAATTCTGAACAATCATCCACAAATTTAAACCATGAGTAGGGCAATTACGTATCATTAATTTCATTCTCTCCCAAGCTTGTGCAACATGTTCATGATCGAGTTGCTAAAAATTCATAATATCGTTTATAAGAGAGATGATCTTAGCGGGAGGAAAATACTTAGAGATAAAAGCATCTTTGCACTTATTCCATGAATCAATACTATTTTTAGGCAAGGACAAAAACCAAGCTTTAGCACGATATCTAAGCAAAAAAGGAAATAGCTTCAATTTAACAATATCATTATCCACATCTTTCTTCTTTTGCATGTCACACAAATCAACGAAGCTATTTAGATGGGTAGCGGCATCTACACTAGGAAGGCCGGAAAACGGATCTTTCATGACAAGATTCAGCAAAGTAACATTAATTTCACAAGATTCAGCATCGGTAAGAGGAGAAATCGGAGTGCTAATAAAATCATTGTTGTTGGTATTGGTGAAGTCACACAATTTAGTATTATCTTGAGCCATCGTGACAAGCAAGCAAACTAACACACAAGCAAACAAAAAGCAAGCGGGCAAAAAGAGGCAAATAGAGAAAGAGAGGGAGGATAGAGAGAGAGAGGGCAAATAAAACGACAAAGGTGAAGTGGGGGAGAGGAAAATGAGAGGCAAATGGCAAACAATGTAATGCGGGAGATAAGGGTATGTGATGGGTACTTGGTATGTTGACTTTTGCGTAGACCTCCCCGGCAACGGCGCTAGAAATCCTTCTTGCTACCTCTTGAGCATTGCGTTGGTTTTCCCCGAAGAGGAAGGGATGATGCAGCAAAGTAGCGTAAGTATTTCCCTGAGTTTTTGAGAACCAAGGTATCGATCCAATAGGAGGCTACACGCGAGTCCCTCGTACCTGCACAAAACAAATAAATCCTCGCAACCAACGCAAATAGGGGTGGTCAATCCCTATAAGGCCACTTACGAGAGTGAGATCTGATAGATATGATAAGATAATATTTTTGGTATTTTTATGATAAAGATGCAAAGTAAAATAAAGGCAAAGGAAATAGCAAAGGAAATAACTAAGTAGTAGGAGATTAATATGATGAAGATAGACCCAGGGGCCATAGGTTTCACTAGTGGCTTCTCTCGAGAGCATAAGTATTCTACGGTGGGTGAACAAATTACTGTTGAGCAATTGACAGAATTGAGCATAGTTATGAGAATATCTAGGTATGATCATGTATATAGGCATCACGTCCGAGACAAGTAGACTGACTCCTGCCTGCATCTACTACTATTACTCCACTCATCGACCGCTATCCAGCATGCATCACGTTCCTTGCTACCCCTTCTGTCACTGGGTAAGGACACCGCAAGATCGAACCCAAAGCTAAGCACTTCTCCCATGGCAAGAACTACCAATCTAGTTGGCCAAACCAAACGGATAATTCGAAGAGACTTGCAAAGATAACCAATCATACCTAAAAGAATTCAGAGAAGATTCAAATATTGTTCGTAGATAGACTTGATCATAAACCCACAATTCATCGATCTCAACAAACACACCGCAAAAAGAAGATTACATCGAATAGTTCTCCACAAGAGGGGGGAGAACATTGTATTGAGATCCAAAAAGAGAGAAGAAGCCATCTAGCTAATAACTATGGACCCGAAGGTCTGAGGTAAACTACTCACACTTCATCGGAGGGGCTATGGTGTTGATGTAGAAGCCCTCCGTGATCGATGCCCCCTCCGGCGGAGCTCCAGAACAGGCCCCAAGATGGGATCTCATGGATACAGAAAGTTGCGGCGGTGGAATTGGGGTTTTAGCTCCGTATCTGATCGTTTGGGGGTACGTAGGTATATATAAGAGGAAGGAGTACGTCGGTGGAGCAATAGGGGGCCCACGAGGGTGGAGGGCGCGCCCCCTACCTCGTGGCCTCCTGTTTTCTTTCTTGACGTAGGGTCCAAGTCTCCTGGGTCTTGTTCGTTGAGAAAATCACGTTCTCGAAGGTTTCATTCCGTTTGGACTCTGTTTGATATTCCTTTTTTTCGAAACCCTAAAACAGGCAAAAAACAGCAATTCTGGGTTGGGCGTCCGGTTAATAGGTTAGTCCCAAAAATAATATAAAAGTGGATAATAAAGCCCAATAATGTCCAAAACAATAGATAATATAGCATGGAGGAATCAAAAATTATATATACGTTGGAGACGTATCACCCATCGCCTCCTCCTCCACAGCAGCCGGCTGCTCGGCCTGTCGGCGCCATACAAGATGATTATCCTGAAGAGCATGGGGCTTATGTCGTGTTTACCAGCATGGCCGATGAGAGGCGCAGCAGACGGCACCTGCAACAAGAAGTAAATGCGGTAGCATCAGGAACCCCGGAATTCATGCATTGGTCTGAGAAGCCCATCAGCTGGAGCCAAGCCGACCACCCGGAGGTGATGCCCAATCCTGGCACTTATGCTCTGGTGTTGGATGCCATGTTTTCCATCGAGAGGTGAGCTGCTCACTTCTCCCAAGTTTTGATAGATGGCGGTAGCAGCATCTACATTCTGTACAAAGATACCATGGAGAAGTTGGGAATCAAGCAGAGACATCTTTAGCCTAGCCGGACTATTTTCCATGGCATAGTTCCTGGCCTTTCCCGCTCACCAATCGACAAGACTCTGATAGATTTCCTCTTCAGGGACAAAAATCATTTCCGTCGAGAGCCAGTTTGGTTCGAGGTGGTGGACCTTGAGAGCCCTTATCATGCATTGCTTGGTTGGCCTGCCCTGGCCAAGTTCATGGAGGTCCCCCACTATGCTTACCTGAAGATGAAGATGCTGAGGTCCAAGGGAATCCTAATGTGGCGGGGGATTACAAGAAGTCGTCCACCTACACGGCAGAGAGCAGTCGGTTAGCCGAGTCCCTCGTGATCGCGGCTGAGAAGCGACTCCTGGACCGGGTGGTGGCGATGGCCGGCAAGCAGCCGGAAATATCACCCAACCCCAAGGAGTCGGAAGCCGAGGGCTCCTTCAAGCCGGCAAAAGAAACAAAGAAGATACCCTTGGACCTGGAGCACCCGGAGAGGCACGCTGTCATAGGCGCAAACCTTGAAAGCAAATAGGAAGGCGAGCTCGTCGATTTCCTCCGTTAGAATTGGGACATCTTTGCATGGTCTCCCAAGCACATGTCGGGTGTACCGACGGAATTCGCTGAGCACAAGCTACACGTCCGGTCCGATGCCTCAACAAAGCATGCCCCAAAGACCCATTTGCTCTGCCAAGAATCGACCAAGTGATTCACTCCACAGCCGAATGCGAGCTGTTGAGCTTTTTGGATGCATACTCAAGGTATCACCAGATCAAGCTGAGCCCAGCCGACAGGCTGAAGACTGCCTTCATCACGCCATTCGAAGCTTTATGTTACCTGACCATGATGTTCGGCTTGAGAAATGCCGGCACCACATTTCAGCGTTGCATACAGAAGTGTCTCCTCAAGAAATTTGGCAGGAACGCCCATGTCTATGTGGATGATGTGGTGGTTAAGACGGAAAAGCGAGGAACGTTACTAGAAGATCTCAAGGAGACCTTTGAGAACTTGCGTCGATTTTAGACCAAGCTCAACCTGGAGAAATGCGTCTTTGGAGTGCCAGCTGGCAAGCTCCTTGGCTTTCTGGTATCAGAGCGCGACATAGAGTGCAACCCTGTGAAGATCAAGGCCATCGAGAGGATGGAGGTGCGCACCCGACTGCTGGACGTGCAAAAATTTACCGGCTGCTTGGCATCCATCAGCCGTTTCATCAGTCGGCTGGGCGAGAAGGCTCTTCCCCTGTACCAGCTCATGAAGAAGACCACCTTTTTCGAGTGGAATGACAAGGCAGATGAAGCCTTTCTCCAGCTCAAGAAGATGTTGACCACTCCGCCTGTCCTGCCAGCCCCGACTCCTAAGGAGCCCATGCTCCTCTACATTGCCGCCACCAGCCGGGTGGTCAGCACAGTCATAATGGTGGACCGCAAGGAAGAAGGCAGAGCTCTACCAGTCCAGAGGCTGGTGTATTATCTGAGTGAAGTGCTATCAGCCTCCAAGCAGAACTACCCTCATCACCAAAAGATGTGCTACGACGTGTACTTTGCTGCAAAGAAACTAAAGCCATACTTCCAAGAACACCCCATCACTGTGGTCTGCACAGCTCCACTTGCCGAGATTATTGGAAGCCGAGACGCTTCGGGACGAGTGGCCAAATGGGCCATAGATCTGCCCCCCTACACCATCTATTACCAGCCTCGCACTGCCATCAAGTCACAAGCACTGGCCGACTTCCTCGTCGACTGGGCCGAGACCCAGTACCTGCCGCCAGCGCCAGATTCCACTCATTCATGAATGCACTTTGATGGTTCCAATATGCGCACCGGTTTGGGAGCCGGCATCGTCCTCACCTCTCCCAATGGCGACAAGCTCAGATATGTGTTGCAGTTTCATTTTGCCGCCTCCAACAACGTTGCTGAATACGAAGCACTCATTCACAGGCTCTGGCTTGCCAAGGAACTCGGCATTCGCCGGATCCTGTGTTATGGAGATTCCGACATAGTGGTCCAGCAGTCGTCTGGTGACTGGGATGCCAAGGATGCAAACATGGCAAGCTACTACTTCCTCATCCAGCAACTCAGCGGATATTTTGAAGGGTGCGAGTTCCTCCATGTGCCAGGAAATGACAATGAGCAAGCCGACGCCATGGTACGAATCGGCTCCACCCGACAAGCAATACCAGCCGGCGTCGCCCTGCAGCGCCTCCTCAAGCCATTTGTCCGACCATCACAAGAGTCGGATTCCTTCTTTGTATCGGCTCCTCCTGAAGCAGTCGGATCCGACTTGAGGACCCCGGCAGCCGGCACAGGGAATTCGACAGGCGACCTGGAGACTGCAGCAGTCGGCCCGAGGACTTCACCGACTCAGCAAGCGGCAGCCGGCTCCAACTTGCCACCTCCTGGCCCAACTGCCCTTATGCAAGTAGCAGTCATGGCAGCCGAAGAAATTGCAGCACCTTCACGGGCTCTACCCATCCTCAACTTCTTGGTGAACAAAGAGCTGCAGACTGATGACATCTTGGCCCGGCAAGTGCAACGCCGAGCAGAAGCATACACCATAGTCAACATAGAGCTTGTGAGGCGCATCATGGTCACCACGCAGCCTCAAGAGCACTCGTGGCAAAAGCTTTCCGCCACGGTTTTTTCTGGCTGACTGCTCTGGAAGACGCCAAGCACTTGGTCCAGAAATGCAAAGGGTGCTAGAAGTTTCGTTCAAAGCCACATCAGTCGGCTTCTGCACTCAAGAGCATTCTCATTGCCTGGCCCTTTGCCGTCTGGGGCCTCGACATGGTGGGACTATTTAAGACGGCACACGGCGGCATGACTCATCTGCTCGTCGCAGTGGACAAGTTCACCAAGTGGATAGAAGCAAAGCCAATTAAGAAGTTGAATGGTCCGACTATCGTGACTTTCATCTCCGACATCACCATCCGGTATGGCATACCACACAGCATCATCACCGACAATGGCACAAACTTTGCCAAAGGCGTTTTGGCCTGTTTCTGCCTGACGTAGGGCATCCGACTGGACCTAGTGTCTGTTGCCCATCCGCAGTCAAACGGCCAGGTAGAGAGAGCAAACGGCCTCATTTTATCCGGCATCAAGCCCAGGCTGGTCGAGCCTCTGGAGCCGTCGGCCGGCTGTTGGCTCGACGAGCTGTCGGCTGTCCTCTGGAGCCTGCGCACAACTCCGAAGAAGTCAACTGGCTTTACGCCTTTCTTCCTCGTCTACGGTGCCGAAGCCATCATCCCGACGGGCATAGAATTCGACTCCCCTTGAGTTACCATGTACACCGAAGAGGAGGCAAAAGAAGCACGACAAGACGACGTCGATCTGCTGGAAGAGGGTCGGCTATTGGCACTCAGCCGGTCCACCATCTACCAGCAGAGCCTGCGCCGATACTACAACCGAAAGGTGAAGCCAAGATCCTTCCAAGAAGGAGACCTTGTGCTCCGGCTGATCCAGCGAACAGCCGGCCAGCACAAGCTCTCGGCTCCTTGGGAAGGCCCCTTCATTATCAACAAGGTGTTGGGCAATGACTCCTACTACCTCATCGACGCTCAGAAGCCTCGAGCACGCAAAAGAGACGACTCCGGCAAGGAGATGGAGCCACCATGGAATGCGAACCTCATGCGAAGGTTCTACAGTTGAAGCAGTATGTACCACGCCAACTTTTGTATTAAGTACGAAGACTCTGGGTCCCCTGAGAAGAGCTCGGGGACTGCCCTCTTTTATCTATATGATAAGTATCACGCATGTCATTTGCATTATTTCATTAGTCCGTCTGGCACCGGGTTCGACCAGTCGACCTAGGGACTTGCTGCCTTGTACTATGAAATGCTTCCTGCAGCCGGACAAATAATGAGTTGCACCTAAGCTTTCTCCTGCCAGAGGCCGCAGCTCACAGAGCGACTGTTCGGTCTACAGGAGTTAAGGCTGAAGGGATGTCTTCCTAAAAAATGGCTAAGGACCCAAGGCGTACACATAGTCCAAGTCGGCTTCCCGCCTCACCGACCGACTGTCAAGCAGCCGGCCGGCCGGCTCCTACTTAACTTGCTAGAAAACTCCAATCGGCTAAGTACTTTCCTTCCCAAAAGTGGCTAAGTACTTGACCCAGCCACAGTCCGTGGAACGGCTGCTCGGCTGGCAAGGTGGCAACCGAGGGAAGGCGGCAAAGGAAAAAAGCCAAAGAGCAGAAGCAAGGAAAGATAGTACTCGGCAAAAATATTTACACGTCAAAAGGCCCTTGGCCGACATTCAACAAGAGTTTAAAATACACCCCGCGGGTGGAATTGTGCAAAGTTAACAAGTTTGTCTAGACTGATAAGCAGGAAGAAACAAAGGTAAAATGGCAGCCTAAGAAGCAGCAGACGGGTTCGGCGAAACGGTGGAGTCGGTGGTGTCGGTTGGTGGAGCGGTCGGCTGGTCGGTCCCCGCTTGATCGCCTTCAACAGCAGCCGGCCTACTCGGGCGTGGCTCGTTGCTGGAGGCGCGGTCGAGTTGAGGCTGGCCATTTGCTCCGACCTCTGGCGCCTCCTCTTCACCTTCCTCCTCCTCTTCATCTTCTCCCTCGTCGCTAGAGTCGATCACCTCGGCCGAGTCCCCGCCATCCTCCGGGTTTGGCCCGAACCACTCTGGCGGCGCCTCAGCACCATTCTCAGCCAGCTCTGGGATGAAGACACTGGTGTTGGTGTACTCGGCGATCGCCGCCGCCCGCTTGACAAGATCACCCTCCACTGGCACCAGCTCCTCCTGGGCTTCTTGTCGAAACGTGGTCAACTGGGCTAGATTTAGCCTAGGGTACCATGCCTTGATGAACTCCAAGGCCCGGGGCGCTCCAGCCTGGGCTGAAGAGCCCTTCCACGCCTCAAGGCGGTCGGCCATCACCTCCAGCCAGTCGGTAGTTCGGCTGGGTGTGCACGGAGCCGGCATGTCGGGCCATAGGGCGGCGACCGCCTAGGCGCCGGCACGTTGAAGGCGGCGCAACATCCGATGAGTCGGCCGAAGACGAGCCTAGATGCTGAGAAGCTGCTCGTGAAGTGTGCGGGGGGTGTTGGCGGCGATCTCCTCACCTTCTGCCCTTCGTCCTTCGCGATCAGCCTCAATAGCCTGGTTGGCAGCACCAGAGTGACCTAGGAAGAAGTCTACTTGGACAAAAAAGCAAATAGTCAGACCGGAAACAAGAAGTCGGCTCGTTCAGAAGCCAGCGGCTTGAAGAAAGAGTAAAGAGAGTAGCTCACCGTCGACCAGGTCTTCAATCTCGCCAAAGCCGGCTGTCCGCATTGCTTCCTTGTCAGTCCAGGCAGAGCGCTCGATCTCGAACTCGGCAAGGAGACCTGCCTCTTTGTCCTCCGCCTCCTTCTGGGCCTTCTTGAGAAGCTCCGCTTGCTCCGCTAGTTGCGTGGCCAGCCGGTCACGCTCCTCAGCCAGCTTGTCGCAGTCCGCCTCCCTGGCACGCAGCGCGGTATTGGCTTCGCCCAGCTGCTGCTGCTGCAGGGCAGTGTTGGCCTCTACAAAAGGAGAAGAAGAAAAGGACATCAACAATCAACAAAGAGAAAAGCAGTTGCCGGGAAGATCCGGCCCGACTGTTCAGCAGTCGGCCCGAATCTCGGGGACTACAGCCCGCGGTTATGCCAAAGCGCCCCCACGGAGAAAGAAAAAGACTTACTCCGGCTCTCCGGCAAGTCGGCGGCATGTTGTTCCGACTCCTGGACTTTGGAGTTGAAGGTGGCCGCACGAAGGTTATGATAATCCTGCAGCAAAGATATCGGACAATATCAGTACTCAGAGCTTGCCAATTAAAGTTTGTTGCCGCCTGCTCAGCAGCCAGCCCGAAACTCGGGGACTACACCAAGTGGGTGCGCTGGCGCGCCCCCATGAAGCAGTGTAAGAATCAAAAACAAAGAAGCAAGAAACATACCCGGATGGCGGCTCGCGACTCTAGGAACGCGTTGTTGCAGTTCAAATGGCATGTACCGCCTCCCCGCACCCACCCAATGGGCGCGGCGCTGGTTGCTTCGGCGTCCGGGATCGAGTAGCTCGCAGTGTCGGTCTCCAGCGGGCATGGCGCCGAGGCTGCTTTCGCAAATCGGTGTCGCAAGGGTGTGCGGACCTCTGGAGTTGGGCCCGTCACCAGCTCGGCTCCGGCTGGTCAGCCGGCCGTTTGTCCCACGCCTCCTCGGAGGGTGGTGGCGGGGGCACGATTACGTCCGGCATGATGACGTTGCCGCCGTCCCTCTCCATGACTGGGTGCTCATCGCCGGCTCCCCTAGTCGGCGCCACGAACTCTGGTGGTGGCGGCGCAGAGTTCAGGGGGGTGACGAATATTGCTGGCTGACGGCGCGCGGTTTCCTCGGCCCGCTTCTTCGCCACGTCAGCAGCTTCGGCCTCCGTCCCCTTCTTCAAAGCGGTGGCCTCCGCCTTGGCAGCCTCCGCCTTCTCCAGGCGGGCGGCTTCCCGCTCCTCACGCGCCTCCCGCGCGTGTTGCTCCGTCGCCTCCCGGAGGTCGGCGGCCGGATCAATTCGCCGGGTGGTGGTGGAAGTCTCCGCCAACCCCACGATGGAGGCGGCGGCCGCCTTCTCGAGAGAGAGCGGAGCCCTAAATTCAAGAAATAAAACAAGGGAAGTTCAGAAAGAATCAATGAGAAGGAAAGAAACAAGGGAAAGATACTCACGCCGACACCATAGGAGGCGCCTTTGGGAGCTTCTGGTACTTGGCCGCCTTCGCTGCGGCCCCTTTCCACCTGGTCGCGGTGGTTGGATGCTTGGCCTTCTTCGGTGCGCTGCCGAACAAGGCGGCGCCTTGCTTACGCTTACGCGAGCCGCCTCGAGCAGTCGGCTCGACAGAGGGGCCCGCGTCCGCCCTGCCGGCGCCCCGCGCAGGGCGCGGCTCTTCTTCCTCCTCGTCATCATCAGGCCAGGTCTCAATGCCGACTTCTTCGGAACCACCGGCTTCGTAGACGCCGCCTGTCGCGGTGTCCTCCAAGGCGGCCGCCCCCAGGTCGGGGTCGTCCACGTCGCTCACCACCCGGTCCGGTTCATAGTCACTGTCCGCCCCTACGATGGCGGCTGTCGCATCCGACATATAGATCTGTTTAAGATAATGAGAGGCCGACTGATCAAGACCAAGGTCAATACTAAGAAAAGTATCGAAAAGAAAGAGTTGGAAAACTTACCGCAAGCGGCGGGTCGACATGAGAATATGGCCGCTTGCCGAAGCTCCAAGACCCCTCCAGCTTGAGGCCGGAGATCTCGTTCACTAAGTTCACGACCTCAACAGCCGGCATCTCCTTGGTGCTCAGTCGGCATGGGTTGCGATGCCCGCTCATCCGGCTGATCAGGTGCGGCCGGCTCTGGAGCAGGAGAACCCGGCGCTCAACGAAAGCGACTAGCAAGTCAGACGCCTTGAGGCCTTCAGTCTCGATCATCTCCCGGAGCCATTGGATGGCGGTGGTGCTGTCTGCCGATACCGGCTTCGACTTGTAGCCCAGCTGGCCCGGGGCTCGGCAGGCGGGCCGGCTACGTAGGCCGGCGGGTTCATGAAGTCGGCGGCCGGGTCCGTGTTCTCCATGTAGAAGTAGGATTGCTGCCACATCTTGACTGACTGTGGCAACTTAATGGTGGGGAAGGCATTCATCGGTGACGGTCGGCGAACCCCGACGAAGGCACCACACCGGGCAGCCACCTCCCGGACGGAGGTGCCCAGCTTGGTGTAGAAGAAGGCACCCCACAACTCGATGGTGGGGAGGATGCCGAGGTAGCCTTCGCACAGCGTGACGTAGGCGGCTAGGAGCATCACGGTGTTGGGCGTGATGTGATGGGGCTGGAGGTGGTAGAACTCAAGAAACGAGCGGAGGAAGTCGCTCGCCGGCAGGCCGAAGCCACGGATGAAGTGCGAGCGGAAGACGACCCGCTTGCCCTCTTTCGGAACCGGCGAGATCTCCCCCTCCGGCGGCACGCGTGCCTTCACGAGGCCCGTGCCCAATAATGTGGTCCTCATTGACGTTGGACCCATCCCAGTCTCCTCCTCGCTCGCGCGCCATGGAAAGCTTGACGAAGAGAAGACGCGGCGAGGGAACTGGGAATGGGCGAAGCAAGGAGGGCTCGGGCGGAGCTCGGCAAAGACAAACTACGGCAGCGCTCCGGCGTGGTTCGGAGGCACTGTGGTGAGAGGAGGAAGAAGAAGAAGAATAAGGCAAGGACAGGGTGGAGGGGCGCACGCGTGCTCCGCCGCTCCCTCTCCACCCCTACTTATAGCCTGCGGGCTATGAAGCCGAGGGGGCGGGCATGGGATCGTGGGATTTATTGTGCCCATGAACCCACGCCCCCACCTTTTTCGCGTGGGTCACTGCGCGCAGTAACTCCGCGGGGAAACATAACCGCCCACCTCAGCCGCAGCAGATCCGCTCGTGCTGCGAGGCCTGATGGTGGCGTGCCCCACCTAGAAACGCGTCCCATCGCGTGCGTGGGCTCGCAGGCTGGCCGGGCTGGCTGGCACCACGTGGAGTGCCCACGATAAACGGTGAGCCGAGAAGCTTAGCTAGCACGCCACCTGGTTCCCGCCAATGCATTTGAAATTCTAGGAAGATCCGACTGGGCGTATCTGACTCCTGCCAACCGGCTTCCCGAGAGTCGGACGAGGCTTCCATCAGGGCATCCGGAGGAGGAAACTGTTGAGGCCCCTTGGCTCATCGGTCGCGGCACCTCACCAACTTCGAGGACTACTGTCAGAGTAATGGGCCACGGGTAGCCTAACCCGAGTCCCAGAAGCTTTCAAGACATCGGGCCGGCTGCGCCCCTCAAGACGTCAAGATGAAGCGCCGCCTTCTGGTGGCCGGGTGGCTGAACGGCTGACTGCCACAAGACGGCCATGCTCAGGAAGGCGGCTCCAAGACGGGCCGACTCCTGGCAGGCGACCTCTAGAGAGGCCGGCTCCCAGCAGTAGGCCCATGGTGCCCTCAAAACCTGCACCCCCATTAAGAAGACAGGACGGGGAATAGCTGCAGAGTAGCCCCCCCCCCCCCCCCCCGTAACCAAGGCCGAGCGTGGCCACAGTGCTTAGTACAGGAGGAGAGCTCCGCCCGACGCAGCAATGTTGCCACTCCGCCCCTGACATCATTCCTAACAGGCGAAGCCCTGTTCCCACGACCACTTGTCGGTACGGCCCGAGGATGATGGGCCCTGCCGGTCAGCGAGAGCCCGGAAGACGGCGGGTGCCTCACCAGTCGGACTCGGGGGAGGACGGCTCCCAGCAGTCAGCCCGTTCCTTCCTCAAGGCCCACCGCACCATTAACCAGATAAGACACGGGGTGGCTACAGTGATCTCCCACCAGGCGGCGGGACTGTAGCCACGCACCAGTAACCAAGCAAGCGTCATTAGCATCACGACAACAATAATCCGCAGCCGGCAGACCCGTGAGCAGCGGAAGCGGCCTGTCGGCTCCGTACCAGACCAGCTGGCGGGGCCCACCAGATGGCGGGCCCCAGCAGTCGGCGGAGAAGCCGGCGACCAAAGAGACCGACAGCCGGGTCCCACACCCGGCCAGGTTACCATTGTACCCCTGTGGGGTAGGCCTATATAAACCCCCCAGGGCACCCATGCAAAGGGTTGGAACCTGTTAGAAGTAGACTCACACCTAGGGGGAGAGGAGAGAAAGCCTTGCCTTCTTCTACCTCTAGCATACATCTCGAGGAGCACCATTGTACTCACTAGTGCCTTAGTGATCATGCGGAGAGCCCGCAGAGCAGGACTAGGGTTGTTATCTCCTAGGAGAGCCCTGAACCTGGGTAAAGTACACCGGCGTTCATGTCTACGCCTTATCCCGCTTCCAGGCACCGGCGACGTTCTACTCGCTCCCACCATGATAAGCCATCCATTGGCATATGTCGCGCCCAACCCCCGACACCGGTAAGGTTTGCTTTCGACACACCGTTCTCCATATTAATCTTCAGTTTTGCGACAACATCAAGCAAACACTACAACACGTACTCGCACCAGTTGAACTGAAATATCTCTTCAGTGCTAGCAAGCGCACCCCAGAAGTCTATGCTATTGTAGTCGTGTTTGGATGAAGGAGCTAGCACATGACCCATCACAAAAATGATGAAAGCAATCTGAAAGCAGTCTTTCTCCAGCTTGCTTGATTCTCGTTTATGTTCCTTTTAAGAAAATCTTCGGACGCTCGCAGGTTGTGTGTTGCAGACTGGTCCATACCAAGTGTCATCTTTATGAATGAAATCGACTCTTCGTTGATGTTACCATCCGGGCCGCGGACATCTCTATTACCACATGGAATTCCAAAAACCTTTGAGACATCAGCAGGGCTAAACGGCAGCACCTTTTTTCCGGTAACAACTATTGCACGCATGATCGGGTCAACTTTATTCATGAGCCATGCACTTAGCTTCAAGTTTATGTTTTGAATGGATGGTATATCTAGCATGCCACCAAACACAATTTCTTTGACTAACCATCGTTTGTAGTCTGTAAATGCATCAGTGACTGGTAGGACATGCCTGGCTGAGCATCTGGACGTGCAGCTAGCAGGGACTCCATCAGATCGGCCGCTAGGAGCCGCGTGCGTGCTAGATGGCGATTCAACTTGAACTGGCGAAGGTGGCCGCTGTGGCGTTCGGACAAATTGTCCTCGCTAACTGAAACTGGCATCTGGCACCAGGGGAAACAATGATAAACCAAACAACTACAGGTTATCGTCTATTCCACTATATGATCCTGAAAATAAATGTAGGTGTGATGAAATACTGCTAGAAGATGGCGGATTGAGGCGGGGAGGCGGTTATACATCTCCGTCGTATCTATAATTTTTGATTGTTCCATGCCAATATTCTAGAACTTTCATATACTTTTGGCAACTTTTTATACTATTTTTGGGACTAACATATTGATCCAGTGCCCAGTGCCAGTTCCTGTTTGTTGCATGTTTTTGGTTTCGCAGAATATCCATATCAAACGGAGTCCAAACGGGATAAAAATGACAAAGATTTTTTTTGAAATATATATGATTTTTGGGAAGAAAAATCCACGCGAGACGGTGCCCGAGGGAGGCACGAGGCAGGGGGGCGCGCCCCACCCCCTGGGCGCGCCCCTAACCCTCGTGGCCACCTCGTAAGGAGGTTGATGCCCTTCTTTCGCTGCAAGAAAGCTAAAATCCGGATAGAGACCGTGTTAAAATTTCAGCCCAATCGGAGTTACGGATCTCCAGGAATATAAGAAACGGTGAAAGGGAAGAATCTGAGAACGCAGAAATAGAGGGAGACAGAGAGACAGATCCAATCTCGGAGGGGCTTTCCCCCTCCCACGCCATGGAGGCCAAGGACCAGAGGGGAAACCCTTCTCCCATCTAGGGAGGAGGTCAAGGAAGAAGAAGAAGGAGGGGGGCTCTATCTCCCTCGCTTCCGGTGGCGCCGGAGTGCCACCGGGGGCCATCATCATCACCGCAATCTTCACCAACAACATCACCGCCATCATCACCAACTCTTCCCCCCTCTATGCAGCGGTGTAACCTCTCTCTTACCCGCTGTAATCTCTACTTAAACATGATGCTCAATGCTATATATTATTCCCAATGATGTATGGCTATCCTATGATGTTTGAGTAGATCCGTTTTGTCCTATGGGCTATTTGATGATCAAGATTGGTTTGAGTTGCATGTTTTATTATTGGTGCTGTCCTATGGTGCTCTCCGTGTCGCGCAAGCGTGAGGGATCCCCGCTGTAGGGTGTTGCAATACGTGCATGATTCACTTATAGTGGGTTGCGTGAGTGACTAAAACACAAACCCGAGTAAGGGGGTTGTTGCGTATGGGATAAAGAGGACTTGATGCTTTAATGCTATGGTTGGGTTTACCTTAATGATCTTTAGTAGTTGCGGATGCTTGCTAGAGTTCCAATCATAAATTCATATGATCCAAGTAGAGAAACTATGTTAGCTTATGCCTCTCCCTCATATAAAATTGCAATAATGATTACCGGTCTAGTTATCGATTGCCTAGGGACAAATAACTTTCCCGTAACAACAAGCTCTACTAAAACTAATTTAGTTGTGTCTTTACCTAAACAGCCCCTACTTTTTATTTATGTAATCTTTATTATCTTGCAAACCTATCCAACAACACCTTCAAAGTACTTCTAGTTTCATACTTGTTCTAGGTAAAGTGAATGTCAAGCGTGCGTAGAGTTGTATCAGTGGTCGATAGAACTTGAGGGAATATTTGTTCTACCTTTAGCTCCTCGTTGGGTTTGACATTCTTACTTATCGAAAACTGTTGCGATCCCCTATACTTGTGGGTTATCAAGACTTTTTTCTGGCGCCGTTGTCGGGGAGCAATAGCGTGGGGTGAATATTCTCGTGTTTGCTTGTTTGCTTTATCACTAAGTAATTTTTATTTGCTGTTCTTAGTTGTTTTCTATCTTTAGTTATGGGTAGGAAATGCAAAATACCAAAAAAATTAGTTGTACCTACTAAACCAATGGTTGAAGAACCACTCAAAATCTATCACACTGCTGAAGCCTATTACTTGGATCATCTTCGATCCCTATGTGCTCGTGCTGAAACCCCAACTAGCTTAGTTGAGGGAAAATCCTTAGATGAGCACGCTTGTTATGTGCGACACCAAATATCTGAAAAAGGGAAAATTTTACTGGGTCAAATTCATCATTTGCAATGCTATGCTTGGAATTTATGCGAAATATATGATATTACTTGTTGTTCTGAAAACCCTAAGAAACACCTTCCCTATCAATGTGAGTTTAGATGGAATCGTATTTTCGTATGCTAAGGGTGTTTATAGTTACTATGATGTTCAACAAATTGAAGAATTTGTTGCTTTTAAGGGTGCTTATGAAATTGCTTCTTTGTTTGAAACGTATGATGCTACTCTTTACAAATCTGAAATTTTTGACATACTTAAATATTGCTATGTAAATTATGCTTCTAATGCCTATGTTGAACCATATCTTGAGGACTAACCCGCTGTCCAAGAAGAGACTAATATTTTGCAGGACTCTATGGAAGAAGAAATTGATGAAACTGTGAGCTCATTGGATGAAAAAGATGAGGAGGAGAGCGAAGAACAAAAGGAGGAAGAGAGGATTAGCTACCCGTGCCCACCTTCCAATGAGAGTAACTCTTCAACTCATACATTGTTTAATTTCCCTTCGTGCTTACCGAAGGATGATTGCTATGATGATTGTTATGATCCCGTTGATTCTCTTGAAATATCCTTTTTTGATGATGCTTGCTATGCTTGTGGCCAAGATGCCAATATGAATTATGCTTATGGAGATGAACTTGATATAGTTCCTTATGTTAAAAATGAAATTGTTGCTATTTCACCCACACATGATAGTCCTATTATCTTTTTGAATTCTCCAAACTACACTATATCAGAGAAGTTTGCCCTTATTTAGGATTATATTGATGGGTTGCCTTTTACCATTGCACATGATGATTTTGATGAATATAATATGCATGTGCTTGCTGTACTTGCAATTATTATGAGAGAGTAAATATATCTCCACCTCTCTATGTTTTCAATATGATAAAATTACAAGAAACTGTTTATACTATGCATTGGCCTTTACTTTGTGTGCATGAATTGTTCTTTTATGACATGCCTATGCATAGGAAGAGAGTTAGACTTCGTCATTGCATGATATATGCTACTTTGTGCTCACTACTAAATTACAAATCATTGTTAATTAAAATTGGCTTTGATATACCTTGGGATCCGGGTCGATCCATTACTTGAGCACCATATGGCTAGCTTAATGGCCTTAAAGAAAGCGCTGCCAGGGAGACAACCCAGAAGTTTTAGAGACTCATTTATTTCTATTGAGTTCTTTCATATAGTTTTAAAACAACAAAAATAAAGAGGGGAACCCAAAACTTTTTCAAAAAGGAAAGTGAAAGTGAGAAAGACAAGCATTGTTGAAGTGGGAGAGCTCCTTGAACTTTGTTCATGCTCACTGAAACTTTGTGAATCTTGATTACAGAAACTTTTAAACAAAAATAATTATCCCCTTGTACAATTCCATTGTATTATAAAAATAATGTGCCAAGGTTTGCCTTTAGGATGTTTACATTTGCTTGATGGTTTGTACGGTGCAGGACAGAAACTTTGGCTGTAGTGCGCGATTTTACATTTTCAGCTGGAACGTCAAATGGTTCTGATTCTTTTTGCACTGTCTTCCTATACAAATTTTTTATTTTTACTAATTTTGGTAGAATTATTCAAGTATCATAAGTATGGTGAATGTTTAGATTATTACAGACTGTTCTGTTTTAGACAGATTCTGTTTTTGATGCATAGTTTGCTCGTTTTGATGAAACTATCAATTTATATCAGTGGATTAAGCCATGAAAAAGTTATACTACAGTAGACACAATGCAAAAAAATATGAATTGGTTGGCAACAGTACTTAGAGTAGTGATTTGCTTTATTATACTAACGGATCTTACCGAGTTTTCTGTTGAAGTTTTGTGTGGATGAAGTGTTCGATAATCGAGAAGGTTTCGATGTGAGAAGAAGGAAGAGAGGCAAGAGCTCAAGCTTGGGGATGCCCGAGGCACCCCAAGTAAATATTCAAGGAGACTCAAGAATCTAAGCTTGGGGATGCCCTGGAAGGCATCCCCTCATTCTTCAACAAGTATCGGTATGTTTTCGGATTCGCTTCGTTCATGCGATATGTGCAATCTTGGAGCGTCTTTTGCATTTAGTTTTCATTTTTATTTTATGCACCATGCTGGTATGAGATAGTCCTTGGTTGATTTATAGAATGCTCTATGCACTTCACTTATATCTTTTGAGTATGGCTGTATAGAATGCTTCATGTGCTTCACTTATATCATTTGAAGTTTGGATTGTCTGTTTCTCTTTACATAGAAAACTGCCATTTGTAGAATGCTCTTTTGCTTCACTTATATTTGTTAGAGAATGGGCATATATTTTGTAGAAATAATTAAACTCTCTTGCTCCACTTATATCTATTTAGAGGGATGACAGGAACTGGTCATTCACATGGTTAGTCATAAAATACTACATAAAAATTGTAGATCACTGAATATGATATGTTTGATTCCTTGCAATAGTTTTGCAATATAAAGATGGTGATATTAGAGTCATGCTAGTGGGTAGTTGTGGATTAGTAGAAATACTTGTGTTGAGGTTTGTGATTCCCGTAGCATACACGTATGGTGAACCGTTATGTAACGAAGTCGGAGCATGATTTATTTATTGATTATCTTCCTTATGAGTGGCGGTTGGGGACGAGCGATGGTCTTTTCCTACCAATCTACCCCCCTAGGAGGATGCACGTAGTACTTTGTTTCGATAGATAATAGACTTTTGCAATAAGTACGTGAGTTCTTTATGACTAATGTTGAGTCCATGGATTATACACACTCTCACCCTTCCACCATTGCTAGCCTCTCTAGTACCGCGCAACTTTCGCCAGTACCATAAACCCACCATATACCTTCCTCAAAACATCCACCATACCTACCTATCATGGCATTTCCATAGCCATTCTGAGATATATTGCCATGCAACTTCCATCATCATCATATACATGACTTGAGCATTCATTGTCATATTGCTTTGCATGATCGTAAGATAGCTAGCATGATGTTTTCATGGCTTGTCTGTTTTTTGATGTCATTGCTACGCTAGATCATTGCACATCCCGGTACACCGCCGGAGGCATTCATAGAGAGTCATATCTTTGTTCCAGTATCGAGTTGTAATATTGAGTTGTAAGTAAATAAAAGTGTGATGATCACCATTATTAGAGCATTGCTCCAGTGAGGAAAGGATGATGGAGACTATGATTCCCCCACAAGTCGGGATGAGACTCCGGACTTTAAAAATAAATAAAAGAGGCCAAAGAAGCCCAAAAAAGGAGGCCATAGAAGCCCACCAAAAAACCAAAACAAAAAATAAAACAAAAAACAAAAAATGAGAGAAAAAGAGAGAAGGGGCAATGTTACTATCCTTTTACCACACTTGTGCTTCAAAGTAGCACCATGTTCTTCATATAGAGAGTCTCTTGAGTTATCACTTTCATATACTAGTGGGAATTTTCATTATAGAACTTGGCTTGTATATTCCGATGATGGGCTTCCTCAAACGCCTGAGGTCTTCATGAGCAAGTAAGTTGAATGCATACCCACTTAGTTTCAGTTTGAGCTTTCATACACTTAGCTCTTAGTGCATCCGTTGCATGGCAATCCCTACTCACTCACATTGATATCCATTGGTGGGCATCTCCATAGCCCATTGATACGCCTAGTTGATGTGAGACTATCTTCTCCTTTTTGTCTTCTCCACAACCACCATTCTATTCCACCTATAGTGCTATGTCCATGGCTCACGCTCATGTATTGCGTGAAAGTTGAAAAGGTTTGAGAACGTCAAAAGTATGCAACAATTTCTTGGCTTGTCATCGGGGTTGTGCATGATGTGAATATTTTGTGTGGTGAAGATGGAGCACAGCCAGACTATATGATTTTGTAGGGATAACTTTCTTTGGCCATGTTATTTTGAAAAGACATGATTGCTTTATTAGTAGGCTTGAAGTATTATTGTTTTTATGTCAAATGATAGACTATTGATTTGAATAACTCGTATCTAAATATTCATGCCATGATTAGATATGTGATCAAGATTATGCTAGGTAGCATTCCACATCAAAAATTATCTTTTTTATCATTTACCTACTCGAGGACGAGCAGGAATTAAGCTTGGGGATGTTGATACGTCTCCGTCGTATCTATAATTTTTGATTGTTCCATGCCGATATTATACAACTTTCATATACCTTTGCAACTTTTTATACTATTTTTGGGACTAACATATTGATCCAGTGCCCAGTGTTAGTTCCTGTTTGTTGCATGTTTTTTGTTTCGCGTAATATCCATATCAAACGGTGTCCAAACGGGATAAAAACTGACGGAGATTTTTTTGGAATATATATGATTTTTGGGAAGAAAATCCACGCGAGAAGGTGCCCGAGGGAGGCACGAGGCAGGGGGCGTGCCCCTGAACCTTGTTGACACCCCGTAAGGAGGTTTATGCCCTTCTTTTGCCGCAAGAAAGCTAATATCCTGATGGAGACCGTGTTAAAATTTCAGCCCAATCGGAGTTACGGATCTCCGGGAATATAAGAAACGGTGAAAGGGAAGAATCTGAGAACGTAGAAACAGAGGGAGACAGAGAGACAGATCCAATCTCGGAGGGGCTCTCGCCCCTCCCACGCCATGGAGGCCAAGGACCAGAGGGGAAACCCTTCTCCCATCTAGGGAGGAGGTCAAGGAAGAAGAAGAAGAAGGAGGGGGGCTCTCTCTCCCTCGCTTCCGGTGGCGCCGGAGTGCCACCGGGGGCCATCATCATCACCGCAATCTTCACCAACAACTTCACCTCCATCATCACCAACTCTTCCCCCTCTATGCAGCGCTGTAACCTCTCTCTTACCCGCTGTAATCTCTACTTAAACATGGTGCTCAACGCTATATATTATTTCCCAATGATGTATGGCTATCCTATGATGTTTGAGTAGATCCGTTTTGTCCTATGGGCTATTTGATGATCAAGATTGGTTTGAGTTGCATGTTTTATTATTGGTGTTGTCCTATGGTGCTCTCCGTGTCACGCAAGCGTGAGGGATCCCCGTTGTATGGTATTGCAATACGTTCATGATTTGCTTATAGTGGGTTGCGTGAGTGACTGAAACACAAACCCGAGTAAGGGGGTTGTTGCGTATGGGATAAAGAGGACTGGATGCTTTAATGCTATGGTTGGGTTTTACCTTAATGATCTTTAGTAGTTGCGGATGCTTGCTAGAGTTCCAATCATAAGTGCATATGATCCAAGTAGAGAAAGTATGTTAGCTTATGCCTCTCCCTCATATAAAATTGCAATAATGATTACTGGTCTAGTTATCGATTGCCTAGGGACAAATAACTTTCTCGTAACAACAAGCTCTCTACTAAAACTAATTTAGTTGTGTCTTTACCTAAACAGCCCCTACTTTTTATTTACGTAATCTTTATTATCTTGCAAACCTATCCAACAACACCTACAAAGTACTTCTAGTTTCATACTTGTTCTAGGTAAAGTGAACGTCAAGCGTGCGTAGAGTTGTATCGGTGGTCGATAGAACTTGAGGGAATATTTGTTCTACCTTTAGCTCCTCGTTGGGTTCGACACTCTTACTTATCGAAAACAGTTGCGATCCCCTATTCTTGTGGGTTATCAGGCGGCGCGGTGGACCATGGGGATCTGGTGCTGAGGACGCCTCCGATGCAGTAGGGCATGGCGCGGTGGTGGTTGGTGTCGCAGCAGGCAACGGCCTGATGTGGCTCAGCGGCGGTGGTTGCCGTTGCAGCCGTCGACCGCCTGGTGTGCCACCGCGGTGGTCTGGCAAGCGCCCCACGGCAAGAGAATCGCCACACGGGGTGGGGTATGGATATGGAGGTGTGGTTGGGAGATACACGAGGGGGGCATGTGTGGTGGGGGTGGTCTGAGCCATTTAGCATTAAACTACGAGAAAAAGTGATGAACGAAAAAAATCCGCAAAATGAAAAAGCCGCAAAGGGGGGTCGCACATGTCAGGAATTTCACGAAACATCTTGATTAACTTAATTGCCCGTATGATTAATTACATGCATGGACGTCCGGTTGGGTGCGCCATTACAAAAGCCAGGGTGACAGAAAATTAAAAAAGGATGGAACGGACATGACACTAAAGCATTAAACAGACTTCTGCTTGTTACAACTAATCGCTGCGAGCGCGTCCGATGACCGTGAACGCACAAATGATGATGTACACGGCTAGCAGCAGAGCCGTCGCCATGAAATTAGCCCCTGCAATGAGAAGATTCACCCTCAGGAGATTTTTGACAATCCCTAAGATCGCCGCGATCTGCTGCTCTGCTTGAGTTGTCGGCGGTGGATCTGGTTGAGCAACCGCCCACGGCTGGGATTGGACTGAATGCGGCCCTAGATCTGCAGCAAGCCACCTCTTGTTGCCCTCCCTCTTGCCACTCGTAGAACTTGCATTTGCCAGACTAAATTGGGGAGAGAATGAAGCGGATCAGTAGAAAATCAGTGGATAAAAACAGGAAATCTGACAAAAGTATGCCAACTTACATCCTTCTAGATGCATTTGTAGTATCGTTTCCCCGGCCTCATTCGCATGGTGCCGCACACGAGCGTCACCACCTCATCCCTGAAGTGCGGACATGGGATGAGTGGCAGGATCTCCTCCGCCGCACGTTGGGTGGATGAAGACGAAGACGCCATTGCCGGAGTGGCTACAGCTATCGAGTCGTGACGCAGATATTTTGCGAGTCGTGTGGGGGAAGGTGGGCGATGGAAGTGCGGATGTGTGGGGTTGGGTATGGCCTGTGTCGGTGGACATCCGTTATGTCACCATGGTACATGACTGTTGGACCTATCTGTACCACGCGCGGGCCCCACCTGTTTTGTCGATTCTATTGCTAATGTCGTGACCCATTACATGAATTGCTGGTTTATTCCAAGTGGCAAAATATGGTATAGAATACAAGTGTACCTGCGAATCTCGATGAGCATGGGTGGTCCAGATTCCAGGATCATCTAGACCTAGGAGCCGAATTGCTTTTTCGTTTCGACTTGTACTACTTTGTGCACAGTTTTTTATCGACTCATGGCTTCCATGAAGTATGATCTTCCGCCGCTGGACCATGACACAAGGTGTACCCTATGGCAAGTCAAGATGCGGGCATTGTTGGCACATACCGACTATGATGAAGCATTGGATAGTTTTGGGAAGAACCGAATTGAGGACTGGACTGATGAGGAGAAAATAATTGATCGTAAGGCTTTGTCAAAAATTCAACTCCATTTGCATAATAATATTTTGCAGGAAGTTTTGAGCGAGAAAACTGTTTCCGCTCTATGGTTAAAGCTGGAAGGAATTTGCATGACAAAAGATCTCACTAGTAAGATGCATCTGAAGCAAAAATTATTCCTGCACAGGTTACCCGAGGGAGGTAATGTTTTGAATCATATTTCAGAATTTGAAGAGATCATATCTGATCTAGCTGCAATGGAGGTTAAGTATGAAGAGGAAGATACTGCTTTAATGTTACTTTGTTCACTACCAAGTTCTTATACCAATTTTAGAGACACCACATTATACAGTCATGATACTCTTACGCTTAATGAAGTTTATGAAGCTTTGAACTCTAAGGAGAAGATGAAATTAATGGTGCCTCATGATGGTTCGTGTTCATCCCAAGCCGAGGGATTATCTTTTCATGGCAGGACAATGGAGAAGAACCCCAATAATGGAAACAGAGGCAAGGCAAAAGTAAGAACGGCCACAGGGGCCGGTCACAATCCAGAGACAAGAAATATTGCAGATATTGCAAGAGAGATGGGCATGACATCTCTGAGTATTTCAAGTTGCAGAATAAGGAAAAGAGGAAAGGTAACAAACAAGGTGAAAATTCTGCTATTGTTGCTCGTGATGATATTTTTGATGATGCTCTTGTTGTTATTGCTGGATGTGCCAATACCAATGTTGAGTGGGTACTTGACACTGCATGAACTTTTCATATGTGTCCACATAGAGATTGGTTTAATACTTTTGATTACACTACTTCTGGTGGTTCCGTTTTGGGTTTTGATAATTCACCATGCAAGATTGAAGGCATAGGTTCCGTTCGAATCAAGATGTTTGATGGCACAATCAGAACTTTGACAGATGTTTGGTATATTCTAAACATGAAGAGAAATCTTATCTCTGTTAGTTCCCTTGATGCAAAGGGGTACAAGTATTCAGGTGGAGATAGTGTTTTGAAGGTCAGCAAAGGCTCCCTTGTTGTGATGAAAGGTGACTTAAGTTCGACCAATGGTCTTTATTACCTTCGAGGTTCTACCTTTTCAGGTAACGCTACTCCAGTTATTTCAAAGAATTCTGATTGTGATGCTGCTAACCTTTGGCATATGCGTCTTGGACATATGAGTGAACTTGGTTTAGTACAGTTAAATAAGAGAGGTATTCTTGATGGATATGAACCTGGTAAATTGAAATTTTGTGAGCATTGTATCTTCGGAAAACACAATAGGGTGAAGTTCAACACTTCGACTCATACAACTGAAGGTATTCTTGATTATGTGCATTCTGATTTATGGGGACCATCTCGCAAAAAGTCACTAGGTGGTGCTAGTTACATGATGACTATTATTGATGATTATTCGAGAAAAGTTTGGCCTTATTTCTTGAAGCATAAATATGAAGCATTCTCAACATTTAAGGAGTGGAAGATTATGATTGAAAGACAAACCGAAAAGAAGGTAAAAATACTTTGCACTGATAATGGTATGGAATTTTGTTCTAAGCAATTTAAGAATTATTGCAAGTCTGAAGGCATTGTCAGACACTACACCATTCCTTATACTCCTCAACAAAACGGTGTTGTTGAGCGTATGAACAGGACCATTATTTCCAGAGCCTGTTGCATGTTGTTGAATGCAGGTTTGCATAGGCGTTTTTGGGCTGAGACTGCTTCCACTGCTTGTTATCTCATTAACCGTTCACCATCTATTGCTCTTAATAAGAAAATTCCAATTGAGGTATGGTCTGGTTCACCTGCTGATTATTCACAGTTGAGAATTTTTGGTTGCACTGCTTATGCTCATGTTGATAATGGAAAATTGGAGCCTAGGGCTATTAAGTGCATCTTTCTTGGTTATAAGTCTGGTGTTAAAGGTTTTTAATTATGGAATCCTAAAACCCAGAAGGTTGTTATTAGCAGAAATGTTATCTTTAATGAATCTGCTATGTTACATGATGTTTCATCTACTAATGTTCCCATTGAGAGTGAACATCAACCTATTGTTCAAGAGCCTACTGTTCAGGTGGAGCATGTTATTGATTCAGGTGATACATCCGGTAAAGAAAATGTTGATGCACATGATGAACCCGTCGTTAATGATGATCATGTCACTACCACTCCAAATCATCCTATTGTTCCACCCAGTTGGAATCTTGCACGTGACAGAGTTAGGCGGGGCAGTAAACCTGACAGGTTAATTGAAGAGTGCAATATTGTTTCTTTTGCTTTATCTGTTGCACAAGAAATTGAAGGTAATTCTAAGCCATATTCATATTCCAAGGCTATTATTTCTGGTGATAGTAATAAGTGGATGACCTGCATGATGAGATGGAATCACTTGAAAAGAATGGCACTTGGGATTTAGTAAAATTACCTAGAGAGAAGAAACCTATTCGTTGCAAGTGGGTTTTCAAGAGGAAAGAAGGTGTTTCTCTAATGATGAGACAAGATATAAAGCAAGGTTAGTTGCTAAAGGTTACAGTCAAATTCCAGATATTGACTATAACGAAGTCTTTTCTCCTGTTGTGAAGCATAGCTCTATTCGCACTTTACTCAGTATTTTTTCCATGCATGATTTTGAGCTTGAACAACTGGATGTTAAAACTGCATTTTTACATGGAGAATTAGAAGAGGATATTTATATGGAACAACTTGAAGGTTTTGTTGTTCCTGGAAAAGAAAAGCTTGTCTGTAAGTTAAAGAAATCTCTTTATGGATTGAAGCAATCCCCTAGATAGTGGTACAAGAGATTTGACACCTTTATCCTCTCTCAAGGTTTCAAAAGGTCTAATTATGATAGTTGTATTTATTTGAAAACTGTCAATGGTTCAACTATTTATTTGCTCCTTTATGTTGATGATATGCTAATTGCTGCAAAGAGTATGTCAGATATTAATGAACTAAAGAAGCACTTGAGTAATGAATTTGAGATGAAGGATTTGGGTGCAGCAAAGAAAATACTTGGCATAGAAATATCCAGAGATAGACCGTCTAGTAAAGTATATCTAAGTTAGAAGGGATATATTGATAAAGTTCTTCATCATTTTAATATGCATAATTCCAAGCCAGTAAGTACTCCGTTAGCTGCACACTTCAAATTATCATCGGCTTTATGTCCTAACTCAGATGTCGATATTAAGTACATGTCTAGAGTTCCCTATTCGAGTGAAGCTGGTTTACTTATGTATGACATGGTTTGTTCTCGTCCGGATTTATCATATGCATTGAGTGTTGTCAGTAGATACATGGCTAATCCTAGAAAAGAGCATTGGAAAGCAGTTCGGTGGATTTTCAGATACCTGCGAGGTACTTCTAATGCTTATTTACAGTTTGGAAAAATTGGAGATGGACTTGTTGGTTTTTGTTGATTCTGATTTTGCTGGTGATTTGGATAAGAGAAGATCACTCACATGTTATGTTTTCGCCATTGGTGGTTGTGCTGTGAGTTGGAGAGCAACTTTGCAGTCTATTGTGGCTTGTTCCACTACTGATGCCGAGTATATGGCTATTTCTGAGGCATGCAAAGAAGCTATCTGGTTGAAAGGTTTGTATTATGAGCTTTGTGGAGATTCATCCTACCCTACCATATTTTCTGACAGTCAAAGTGCCATATATCTTACAAAGAATCCAATGTATCATGAGAGGACAAAGCACATTGATGTCAGGTTTCATTATATTCGAGATGTTGTTGCTGAAGGCGATTTGAAGGTTTGCAAGATAAGTACTCATGATAATCCTGCTGATATGATGACAAAGCCAGTTCCAAGCAATAAGTTTGAGCTTTGCTTATGCTCGGTTGGTATTTCTCACTAGTCCTATGGACTTTGACACACAAGGTTTTTAAGATGATTTGGATGGAGTTATTCACTTTCTTCGACTACCGGAGGGAATTTGGATCAAGGTGGAGATTGTTAAATTGTGATCCAAATTATACCGTGTTGGACTAGACGTAATACAATCGGTGTGGGCCTTTGCGTTGACATCGACGCGTACGAGTACAACTTGTTTACTTGTCCTCCAAGAACTCTTGTGTATTGCCCTCATATATACCCATGTAGTCGCGCCAAAGACGGTATGTCGTCTCGTGCTTGTAATACTCCTCCTTATAGTGATTGCGCCTTCGTGCATCCGTGGTTTTCTCCTGCAAGGGTTTCCACATAAAAATATGTGCCTCTTTGTCTCGTTTGTTTCTCGTTATTATCTAACAGAAGAGGTGATGGTGATGTGTGAGCATGGGAAGCCGGCGGAGAGGTTAGTTGTTTTCGAAGGGATTAGCACTGGGAGAAGGTTCATTGCTTGTGTCATGGATGTAAGTTAACAAATTTGTGGAATTTGTGCAAAATATTCAATTGTTCAAGGGTTCATAGTTCCTATTCACTATTCATGTTCTAGGGTTCATAGTTCCTGCTCACTATTCAATTATTAGGGTTTGATCCTTAGTATCCACTATGTTACGTGCTAGATGTTGCTATGACTTTGCTATGCTTAATGCTTGTCACTAGGGCCCGAGTGCCATGCTTTCAGATCTGAACCCTCTATGTTTTCATGAATATAGTTATGTTCTTGATCTCATCTGCAAGTTGTATGCACCTGTTATCGTTCTGAACCCTAGACCCCAAGGTGATAATAATTGCGATATCGACGGGAATGACTTTAACTTGAGTATTACATTGTATTCGCTATGTGTTAATACTTTGAACCTACACACAATTGATTAATTCCAGCTAATTTGCGGTCGCTCTACGTTATGACCTTTGCTTATTTAATCTCATATGAACAACCCCATCGCTTACTCCATGCCCACGCTTCCTACTATTGATATTTCTGTTGCAATTACTACTGCTGCATTTTGTTGTTACTATACAATTATGTTAGTGCATCTCCAACGCCGCCCTCAAATCGCCTGTATCCATTTGGACATAGCTATTCGAACCCCACAAGCCATCTGTGGAGTAGTCCGAACCGCAATTTTCCTGCAAAATCAAAACATATTGGGGGGTGGGGGGCTTTGCTGGAGTCCAGACACAAGCCACGTAGGACTCCGACACCCCCGGCCCACCGAAAACTAAGGCAGAGCCCGCACTTTTGTAGATGGCCGCATTGTTTCCGTGGCAAAATCCCCCCACTCTCTTCTTCCATCCAATCGCTTTCCACCAAATTCCCACCATTTCCCCACTCTCTTCTTCCCTCTCGCCATGACGCGTGGACCCGGAGGAGACCATGTCGGATATGGAGGTGGTGGAGGATCCAAGCTTCACGCTTGCCCGAAAGATCAACTTGGTGATGAGTCAAAGCAAAGGCAAAGGAGGAAACGCTCAGGAAGCAGAAGGCCGGTGGACGACATACCTGTGGCGGATGAGGCGGTGGGCGTGCTGGTCATGGACGTGGTGGAGGTCGGGGCCAGGGTGGGGGGAGGGGCGTCCTCGTCGACCGTGTCGCTACTAGGAAAAGGTTATACATAGAAGTTTACCAGTAGCGTGTGTTTATGACCCAACGCTACTAGTAGTTAGTAGTAGCGCTGGCTAGAAAGAGCGCTACTGGTATACGTTAGCAGCAGCGCTTGTTATATAAACCCACGCTACTGCTAAGTGTAACAGACCACAATATCTGATCAATAAATATTAGCAGCGCTTGTCGCCCAACCAGCGCTACTGTTAGTTCTGGATCTATAGCGCATGTTGGTATAAACGCGCTACTACTATTTTTTCTATCTATAAAATTTTACCAGTAGCGTGTTTTTTATCCCACGCTATAGGTAGTGCACCACCAGCCGTAGATATTTTGCAAGCTGCCATAGCAGTAGCGCGCATAGGAGACCCGCGCTACTGCTATGCCCGCCACCCACCTACCACCTTTCCCCTCCTTCCTCCCCTTTCTTCTTCCTCCCCTCTTCCTTTCTCCCCCTTTCCTTGCACCTTGCTTGTTCCAATGTTCCCCCTCCACCACCCCTCCATTAGAGCCCTCCCTTCCCCTCTTCTTTGCCCTTCCATCAACCCCCTCTTCTTTGCTCCTCCACCACCCCTCCATTAGAGCCCTCCCTTCCCCTCTTCTTTGCCCTTCCATCACCCCCCTCTTCTTTGCCCCTCCACCACACCCCTCCATTAGAGCCCCCTCCCCCCCTCTTATATTCCCTCCTCCACCCCCTCCATTAATGCCCTCCCTCCCCCTCTTCTTTTCCCTCCACCACCCCCTTCCATTAATGCCTTCCCTCTTCTCCTCTCCCTCTCCTCCCACTCTCTCCCTAGCTAGCTAGCTAGTTAGAGCTATATATCTATAGAGCTACTAGGTAATTAAGAAGAAAGGTGCTCAATATCCCTCTCGACACATAGGTGAGCAAAAAAAGTGTTTGTGTGGATAGGACCGAAACTATATATATATATATATATATATATATATATATATATATATATATATATATATGGGCGATATGAGAATATACCGAATTGTGTGTGGCATAATTTGGGTTGCCTACATTGTGTATTTGATGAAATAATGTGGGTGACATGAGTTGCCTATGTTTTTCCGAGTTGTCGATTCAATTCCGTTTCGGTGAATTTTGGGCAAACTCAATATGTCCTATGTTTAGGGAAGGTCATGCCGAATTTTTGTATGAATTTGATCCATGCATGCATATATACGTGGTTATAATATTTGCTCCGCCCGCAGGTGATCATGAAGGTCAATGGAAGGAAGGTGGAAAGATACTGGCAATCCGCTGTGGATGACATGTATGAAAAAAGGCTGAAGGATGTTTTAACTCCGTGTCGAAAATTGCAAAGGAAGAGTCAGGCTCGACCCCTTTCAGGGTGGTAAATTCAAGGCGCACCTGCTCATGCATGGTTTCATGCATGGCCATACTTGGTGGATAAGTGAAGATGATGATGATGATGATGATGATGATGAGGACGTCGACGGGGCAGGAAATAACTACATGGGGCCACCAGACGAAGAGATGACCGATTATGTGCCCGAAGAGGAAGATGGCCTCGGAAATGTCGATGGCGAAGAGGCAGTTCAAGGAGGAGAAGACGCGGACACGCCACCATCTTCGTCGCTACTAAGTTCATCCATGCGGGACCCGCATGTTTGAGACCTGCTTCGCGAGAAGACGACTAGCAACAGAGCTGCTTCTAGAGAGGAGGTCAAACTGGCGCAACTGGAGGTAGACTCGATGACTCCTTTGTATGATGGTAGCAATAATCCTGAGGCAAAGAAAATCATGTGCCCTCTTGATCTGCCACATATTAGATATCACGCATGCATCAATGATTGCATCAAATATCGGAACGAGCACGCGGAAAAAACCATCTGTCCAAAGTGCAATGCTTCACGATATAAAAAGGCTGGAAAGAAAGATCCATAGAAAGTTGTATTGTACTTTCCGATCACTCCACGTCTGCAGGGGTATTTCTTAGATCCTAAGGAAGCAAAGCTTATGCACTAGCGTGCGGAGAGGGTGAAGCCAGATGACGGAGATGAGCCGAAGCTGAGACACCTCGTAGATGCTAGCCAGTGGAGAGCATTAAATGCTGAATTTGATTTTTTTCGCAAATGATCCAAGGAACATCGTGCTTGGTGCTAATAGTGATGGCATGAATCCATTTGGCAACCAGAACACCAATCATAGCACATGGCCCGTGTTTGTATGGATGTACAACCTCCCCCCTAGTTGTGCATGAAGGAAAAATACATACACATGGCTATGCTTATTCAAGGGCCGAGACAACCGGGAAATGATATAAATCTGTATCTCAGGTTACTGAAAGAGGAGTTACAGACCTTATGGACAATGCCGGCCAAGACATGGGATGCAAGCAAAGGAGAGTATTTCTACATGAGAGCCGCGCTGATCACGACGGTGCAGGACTATCTCGGTTACGGCTATCTCTCCAGCCAGGTGTGCCACGGATATTGCGGATGCATGAGGTGCATGGATGATACAACTTCTCTGCAGCTATCGAAAGATGGTGGGTCTTCGAAAATCGTGTACATGGGGCATCAAAGATGGCTTGAGAAGGATGGCCCATGGAGAAAGCGTGGAGATCTATTCAATTGTAAGGCTGAGCATCGAGGTCCTCCACGTAAGCGTAGCGGTGCAGAAATATATGAGTTATTAAAGAACTAGAAAGAGTGCCCCTCGCCGGGAAAGACGAAGAAAAAGGCGCCGGAGCCCCTGTTGAAGGTATGGAAGACGAGATCTGTTTTCTGGGACATGGAATACTGGCCCATACTCGACACGCCTCATAGCCTTGATCAAATGCATATCACAAAAAATATCCTTGAGAGTTTGCTTGGAACATTGATGAACATGCCGGAGAGGACCAAGGATGGGTCGAAGGCAAGAAAAGACTTGGAATTTTTGAAAATCAGGAAAGATCTCCAAATGCCCGGTAAAAGGTTGTCAGAGGAGACCGAGATGGAGACGGAAGATAGGGGCAAAAAAGTAAACAAGAAGGAAGAACAATATTGCCCCCCTCTTGCTTCACCTTAGATCTGAAGGAGGTCGATCAATTGTTCAAGTGCCTTGCCGGAATCAAAGTTAGTTTCGGATACTGTGGGAAGATAAGCAGATATCTGGACACTAAGAAAAAAGGTTCAGTGGGATGAAGTCTCACGACTGTCATCTGATGATGACGCAGTTACTCCCGGTTGCACTTAGAGGGATTATGGACACACATGTGCGTGAGACGCTTACTGACCTATGCCACTTTTTTTATGCTATCTCTCGAAAGTCGATCAGTGTGAAGAAACTCCATAGGCTACAGGAAGAGATCGTTGTCATACTGAATGAGCTAGAGATGTACTTCTCGCCCGCGTTCTTTGATGTCATGGTGCATCTATGTGTCCACATTGTGGACGACATCATCGACCTAGGGCCGACATTCCTGCATAGCATGATGCCGTTCGAGAGGATGAATGGGGTCATCAAAGGATTCGTTCGTAACATGTCTCGTCCAGATGGAAGCATAGCCCAGGGATATCTGACCAAAGAGTGCATCTCTTTCTGTGAGAGTTATCTGACCAAAGACCGTGTTGTTGGTTTGCCCGTCAACAAGCACTATGGAAGGCTTGAAGGCGAAGGTCACACCAACGGTCATAGGGATGTGAATGTGTTACGCTTGGGCCGACAAAACGACATTCATAGGGCAAACTTAGTAGTGCTACAACACCTAGATGTGCTAGAAGATTTCGTGACACTGCACAAAGAGACCATCACAAATAAATACCGTGATCGTGGGGTGCACAAGACGGACGCTGAAGTTATTAGAGAGCACAACTCCACTTTCGTGCGTTGGTTCAAAGAGCGAGTTCTGGCTAATCCCCCGGAAGAGGGTTGTCCGAATGGAACACTCATATACGCCTTAGCACATGGCCCCTCGACCAACCTCGTGACTTATCAAGCATACGATATCAACGGATACACGTTCTACACAGAGGAGAAAGATATAAACAGTGATGACCAAAACTCAGGGGTGACGATGGAAGCCATGACCGGGAATGTAATTGAAAGATATTACGGAAGGGTCGAAGAGATATAGGAGCTTAACTACTCTGGATTGCATAGCGCGATGATGTTCCGTGTCAGATGGGCTAAAAATGTACACAGAGAAAACCGACATTTCACTACCATGTGTATACCCGACTCCGATGATAGCGGTACCGTCAATGCCATCGCCAAAAATAAGCTATGGTTACACGCTAAACATGTGACACAATATTTCTTCATAACTGATCCGATCAATCCCAGCTGTGTTGTCGTGAGGAGAAGCAAAAGGAGCATCGCCGGAATGGATGGAGTCGCCAACGAGGAAGACTATGACCAGTACGGTGATCCGATGAGGGAAGATGCTGCTGATGACGATGAAACATATGTCAAAAGAAGAATGAAGACTACATTACCTACGAAAGATCGTAATCCCTACAGAAGGAAAAGTCACGACCATGGGCTCAATTATTCGACAACGAACAAAAGAGGGAAGAAGATCAGTCTGAAGCGTCGTCGTCGCCCAAGCTGACAAACTAATTATTATCCGGAGGGTAACAATGGTATTGCTCTAACGACAGACCAAATTAAAGGAAGGAAAGTGCAAAACAAAAATAAGAAAAAGAAAAGTGCAAATGAAAGAAAAAAAGAAAGGAAGCTTTACAAAATGAAATGAAACGAAAAAGAAAAAGGAACTAATAAGTCGTGGAAAATGAAATGCATGAAAAATAAAAAGAAAAAAATAAAAAGAAAAAAAGTTAGTAGTAGCGCGTTTTATCCTCGGAAGCGCTATAGGTAAGAAAAACATAAAAAATTAAAAAAAAACTAGCAGTAGCGCGTTTTTACTAGACAAGCGCTATAGCTAACTTAGCTATAGCGTGTTTTGCCAACAAGCGCTATAGCTAATTTAGCTATAGCAGCGGTCCACTAACCCCTCTTTCTGTCTCTCTCACTCGCGCCGCTCGTCGATCCCCTCTCTAACGCCATCGCCGACGCCAGCCCCGCCCCGCCCCACCCACGCCGCCGCCGACGCCAGCCCCGCCCCGCCCCGCCCACGCCGCCGCCGACGCCAGCCCCGCCCCACCTCGACCCCATCCCGCTCCGATTTCCCCCCCCCCACCCCCTCTTCCTTCCTCTCCGACCCCTCAGCCCTGGCTCTCTCTCTGACCCCCTCCCGCTCTCTGCAGATCAGCGACCCCAGCGACCCTGACACCGGCCATCGACCCCGACCCCTTCAGCGCCTCCCTCCGTGAAGTAGCCGGCAACGCCCAGCAACGCCAGCGAGCACTAGACAGGTTAGTGCTAGTTAGTGTTAGTTAGCTTAATTTGCTCTTAGTGTTAGTTAGCTTAATTTGCTGTTAGTGCTAGTTAGTTAATTGCTGTTAGTGTTAGTTAGTGTTAGTGTTAGCCCACTGATAGTTAGTTAGTGTTAGTTAGCTTAATTTGTTGTTAGTGTTTGTTTTTAAATGAAAATGGAAATGAAAATTACAGTTTTTGAAAATTAGCTTATGTAGTTGATGTCCATTTTGAAAATGAGGATTTTTAATGGAAGTGTTTGAAAATTTGGTCACTCTCTCTCTCTGCAGATCGAAGCTAGGTGCAGATCGACGAGGAGGAGAAGGACGCCCTCAACCCCCCCCCCCCCCCCGGCCCCCTCTGCCCCGGCAACCCCGACACCGAGGTGCGCCACCCCTTGTTCCCTCTCTCTTCATATGTTAGCACATAATGATGCAAGGGGGAGTGTTCATAATGTGGTTGTTAAAGTGTTCATAATGATGCAATGGGGAGTGGAGCTGTTAGATTGGTTAATGAGCTGTTAGATTGGTATAGTTGATCTTTTTGCATCAGTTGGGCAGCAATGTTCATGATTGTGTATATGTCAGCAGCAACAAAGTGACCTATGTTTTGCCGGAAATGTTGATTCATTTCCATTCCGGCAAATTTCAGGCGCTCTATATGTGCACTTTCTAGCAAAGGTCATGCCGAAATTTTCCGTGAATTTCGGCATGACTTGTGCTAGAAAGTTGGACATATCGAGTGCTCGAGATTTGTCGCTCTGGGAATGAAATGACATTTCCGATAAAACAAAGGTCACTTTTTTGTCATTATTCACTTTATTATATAAAGCTTGATAATTAAACCATTACGACATTGAACCCTAGGAAACATGACCGACACCGATGAGGCCGGAGGTTCTCAGTCCCAATTAGGTCAAGCACGCGCGTACCTCGACTTTCTGGCGGATCAGGAGAGACAGGAAGCTGGGTGTCCAGAACACCTTGTCATGACGGATGACGACGGTGGTGGCGCCGGTGCCAACACTGATGCCACCAACGACACCGGCACTGAGACTGGCGCTAATGATGTTCCTAACTGCAGCACGGAAGGTGGGACCTCCCAAGCCAGTGAGGGACAGAAAGAAAAGAGGACACGACGCCCAAATGAGCTCGGCACCGGAAGAATGGTAGTGACGGCGGTGCACCCTGGCGAGTTCGAGCCAATAGAGCCGTGAGAAGTGGCAGCGTGTTACGGCAACCAACTAGGATGCATCCTACGGGATACCGCTAACATCAACACCACAAAAATACGGAAGGATGAACATTTGAAGAAGTTGCTTCTAACTAGGTTGCACGCAAGATTCCAGTTCCCCGGTCGGAATGACGATGTCGACCCATGGGATGATGAGGGCATGAAAAAAATCAACAACAAAGCCCTAGGGAAGTTCAGCAACGCATTGAGCGCTTGGAAAACTAGGGTGAAAAGGGCGATTCAAGTAGACCATGAAACCTACGCCGAGATTGTTGCAGACAATCCAAAAATTACGATAGAGGACTTTGAAAGGTTCAAGGAGACTTGCAATGAAGAAGCTGCCAAGGCCAGGTCGGAGAGAGGCAAGCAGCTGCAGGCAAAGAACATGGGGAACCACCGCCTTGGAAGTCATGGTTACACGGGAAAGAGGCCCGTGTAGGCTAAGGAGGACGCAGAACGTGAACGTCAGGGGATCCCAGACCCATTGGTTGAGTTCACCGACCAGCAGGAGTATGACTTCATTAGGGCCCGATTCTCGTGGGACCCCAAGAAAAAAATTCACCGACGGGCCGACTAGGAAATTCATGAGATTACTGGTAATTATCCTTTTTACCACCTTACATATTAGGTTCTGATCAACGAAGTCTACTGCATTCTAGTCGCATTCGTAAATGATTCATGGTCCATTTTGCAGAGAGAGCAACACAAGCTTGCGGCCGAGAGCGACTCGTTGACTCAGTCGACTCAGTCATTGGCGAAGTACAAGTGGGACACTCCTTTCAACCGGGCCATGAACATAATGATGGGACACCTGCCCGGCCAGCGGCCGCAATATGGACGTGTGCATGGCGCCGGGGATGGGGCCACTTGGAAGTACTATATAACGAGGACCCCGAGGCCAAAAGACAGAGAAAGAAGTTCAGTCAAGTGACTATCGACGAGAAGGTGGCGCGGGCGATGCAGAAAGCAAAAGCTGAGATCAAAGCTGAGATAATCGCTGTCTGTAGAGATGATATGGTGGCTGCCTTTACAAGCTTGATTCCAACAGTGATCACATGGGTGCAACAAAATCCAAACGCGCCACCAAGTGATTTTCCCATGCCTAGCTTCACCGGGAGAAACTCAATGAACACTGCACCCATACCCATAATTAGTATGGAAACCGCACCCGCACCTCCTCCAGCACCTGCTCTTGCACCCAGCTCTCACAGCAGCCCTAGCTCCGTCTCTGGCTTGAATGTCGGGCCGTCGACATTGGCTGAGCTCGACGCCCTCACGGTAAATACGCGTCGTCGCACCTTCATCAATTCAACTAATTAATTAATCTTCAGTTGCCGTTCTTTTTGGATCTCTGACGCCGCACGTATATGTCTTTGTAGGCCGACTCCACTCCGTGCACCCTCCTTTACAACATGAAGGGCGGGTTGGTGGATGTGGGGAATGGTACTATAGTGAAGCCTAAGGATCGATTGTTTCACCGCCGGCAGATGCCTGATAATGCCTTAAGGGTCTCCGTGGCGAGTGTGAAAGCGGGCTACGAGGGTCTCCCTCGTCCGATACAAACCGATGGAGAGGATGACGAGACCCCCACGCAGCTTGGGCAATGCAAAAATTGGCCGATCCTGTGGCCGAAAAATCTTCTTCATGTCGAGGTGGCCGGGAGCACACCAATGGGATCTCAGGAAGGTATGACCACAACACCACCTACACAAGTACAACCATCGTCTATGCTGCTTGCTGAGATCGAGAGACATGAGGAAGGAGGGCCAACCGTTCCGCCAGCAGATGATGCCATCTGCCCCATGGAAGAGGATAGGGATCATGACATGGAGGAGGCCGACGATGACCCTAACGAGTATTTCAATATTGCCTTTGACAACAAAGTAACAATGAGTGAACCATATGAATATGAGATGCATGTACCAGAGCCAGAATGTCCTCGGGAGTGCAAGAAGTCTTTGTTCATGCAATCCTCATAGGACACGCCTCCAGAAGCCGGCTCCACGCAAGCTCAACTGATTAGCCAGAGTCGTCCAAAGCTGAGCCCGACAACACTAGGGGTGGTGCTCAGGGAGGGTCTGACAGACCCACCAGCACCTGAGCCCACCAAGAAGAAGCAGAGGAAGAGACCGACGGCGAGAAAATCCAATAAAGCTGGCAATGTTGGTTCTAGCAGCTAGCCGCCTTCGACCAAGGTTGACCGTGTACCGATGAAACATGCGCCATTAATCCACGTCGCGGGAGAGCCAATGGTACCAGGAATGCACTAGCTGCCATAGAAGGGGATCTCAGGAGACTCCATGACCATGTGCTTTCGACAGAGAGAAGCCTCCTCGCCTCGGATGATCCAGGATACCCACTTCATACGGTTCATGTGCCGAGCAGTTGCAAGATGTATGTCCACACATGCCCCGCAGACCTCTTCTTCCTAAGGTTTGATTACATCTTCAAGATGTTTCAAATGAGGACACTCGATTTTACCTTCGTCTGCCTGTATGCGCTGCACATGAACTACATCGTCAGGAGAGAGCAAGTCACCGGTCTTGCGGTCGTGGACCCATACTACATGCATGAGGGCTCCTTATCAATCAACGACGCCAACCGTCAATATGCAAGTCAGTACATCGAAGAATTCTTGCTCAACAATAAGGACAAAGAAACTATTCTCCTACCTTATCATCCCAGGTAAGTCATCTGTGGATAGCACTATAACACATACATCCTTTCGTGCATTTCAATAGTTACTTTGCACGCATGGAGGCTAAACTTGATCGTGTATTTTGCGCAGCGGTGGGTGTCATGCCGTTCTCATTGTTCTTTACCCTCGTTTCTCCCGCGCTCTATATTTGGAACCGTCGAAGACCATACAGAAGAAAGATTACACACACATAAAGTATGTTCTGGACAGAGCTATGCTGGGCTTCAGCATGCGGGGTGGCTACATCCAATGCAAAAAACAAATAAGGCTGGGTTTTGTTTCAGCCACAAGACTGACTTCTGTTGCATCCAGCAACCGGCAAGAAGTGAGAATGATGGATTCTACGTCATCCATCTAATGATGGAGTACAGAAGGGATGTGCAATCACTTTGCATGAAATATTCATCCAATACCCATATCCAGAGATGGGCCGAAGCCTTTGGAGCCAAGCCGGATAATCGACATCGAAATGATTTCTACCGGATCCAACAGGAAATTGCGTCCATCATCATCAAAGATGTCCTCGAAGAGAATGGGATGTTCTACGGCGGCCCAATATCGTGAGCTGTTGTCCAAACCCGCATTGCCCTACAGCGTCAGGACATGACGCCTTTCACTAAGCTTGGGTGCACCCTTCTGGATATGGACAGATGGGAAGAGTGCGCTGCTTAAAAACAATGTGTCTGTTTCGTTACTTGTTACTTTCTGTATGACGAAACTTTGAATCTCTCAGTACGACGAAACTATTAGATGTATGGTGTCGCGCTCTAGTTAATTACTTTAGGTACGATGAAATTTGTTAACTATGTTTACTATATATGTTGCTTCTATTTCATAACTGTTTTGTTAAATTTGCTTCATGGTATATATATGTGCATCTCTGACAGGTATATAGATCAACGATGGCGAGGAAGTGGTATGCCGTGTATGTAGGGCATGTTCCGGGTGTATGATGAGTGGCCAGAGTGTCAGGCCCAAGTCTCTCGCTTCTCCGGCGGAAGCCAGAAAGGGTTTGATAGAAGAGCGGAAGCCAAAGCTAGTTACTTGAGATTCATAGCACAACAGGGGATTCAGAACCAGCGCCGCTGCAAAAACTACTACATTATACCGCTTTTGATCATCGTGATCGCTCTTATCGTGTATGTCTTAGTTTAGGCAGATGATGAAACATGTGTCTACGGTGACAATGTAAGAGACATGTCATCATTAACTTGTATCGCTATTTCGAGTTGATGATGAGATCGACATCATTTGTGTTGAGACTATGTTGATATGATGAGACTATGTTGTACCACTTCGATGATGATGATGAGACATTCCTTTTTCATACAGTTCCAATGTATGTGTATGTTGTAGCTGTATAAAACCTGAAAAAATACGAATACAACAACATAAAAAAATAAAATACTAGCAGTACCGTGGGGTATTGGAGTAGTAGCAGCGCTGCTTACCAGTAGCATTATTTTGAAGGGACACGCTACTAGTATTAGCAGTAGCGATGGACAGAGGCGTGCTACTGCTAGATGCAGATAGCAGTAGCGCTGGTTCAAACAAGCGCTACTGCTAAAAAATAGCTGTAGCGCCGTAGCAGTAGTGCGCCTGCCCGTGCTACTAATAGCCAAAAAAACAGCGCTACTGGTAAGGGTTTTCCTAGTAGTGTGTAGATGTCGCAATGGACGGAATATTACAAGGCTCCGTACTACTACGCCTCCAAGCAGGTGGGTAGGTAGTCCCCAACATCTCTCGCGGCACCGTTCATCGCTGACGTCAATGCAGTGCCTCTGCTTTTCTATGAGTGTTCATCGTCACCTCTTGTCTGGACGTGGACAACGGGTGTGGAGCAGATGGGCGCCCGCACACTGTTTGCTGGTATGCCTAAAGAAGGAGAGCCGGTATACAACAACGTGACAGTGAGATGTACGAGATCATCCACGAGGGTGCCGGAGGAGGTACCTATGAGGACAGGCAGATGGATGAATCAGAGCACACCCAGTCCGACACCTACAACTAGCAGGGCATGCAATAATACACCCAGTCTTGCACCTACACCTAGCCAGGCACGCAACATTAGGACCACACCCAGCTGGGCGCAGGCACACAACAGCAGCAGCAGCAGGAGGACGACGAGGATGGTGATCCAGATGATTTTGGTGGCGATTCAAAGAAGAGGGGCAGAGGAGAAAGCTTCAACATTTGGGAGGACGAACCATTGTGCGATGCATGGTTGGCTACTAGCCTCGATCTGATCCATTGCACCAAGCAAAAGGGTACAACCTTTTGGGCCAACATTCATACTTGGTTCCATGAACCCAAGCATTTCGAGGTCTACAACGCGCCTCATACACAACTGTAAATCAAAGTCCCTCAACCATCGATGGTACACCATCCAAGAGGCCTTATCGAAGTATCGCGACCACTTGAGATAACTCATCGCACAGTGGCAAAGTGGTGCTCAAATCACCGAGCAAGTAAGTTGTTAATATGTGTACATCACTTTTCGGATATGCATTGTTTTGTAGATCATTTGTAGCCGGATATGCATAGTTTTGTAGCCGGATATGTATGCATTGCATAGATCATTGGTAGCCGGATATGCATTGCATAGTTTTATAGCCAAATACACATAGTTTTGTAGCCGGATATGCATGCATTTTTGTGTATATCATTTGTAGACCAATATGCATAGTTTTGTTACCGAATATGTATGCATTGTATTAAATCATTGAAAGTCGGATATGCATTGCATATTTCTGTAGTCGGATATGCATTGCATATTTTTGTAGCCGGATACACATAGTTTTGTGGCTGGATATTTAACATTGTTGTGTATATCATTTGTAGCCAGATATGCATTGTTGACAATGTTTTATTTTGTAGGGGCTGTTTGGATTGTAGCCCTCAGCTACCGATCCAAAAAATTGGTCATTGACCAGGCTAGGAGTTCTGTTTGGCTGAGCACCAATATTTTGCTGCGCCCAGCCCATCTCAACACATCTAGTTCAGTTTGGTGCCAATATTTTGGCAAGTCACTGGCGGCCACATCCTGCGCCAATTTTTTGGCTGGCCAAGATTGGCAGGGCAGGTACAGGCGAAAACCAAACAGCCTCGTATCCTTCTCGTGCATGTAGTTTGTTCAAGAAGCTGGAGAAAAAACTTCACCGTCATGCATTGTTGGTTGAAGTTGAATGGACAACCCAAATGGAACCTATACATTGCCTAGGCCGTCGCCCAAGGCACCGAGGAAGAAAATGGTTACCCAACCGAACCAACAAATGAACCACCCAAGAAGGTTATAAGAGAGTTTCGGGGAAAGAAATGAGAGGAGGAGAAGGCGAAGCAAGAAGGTGCGGCGGCTAAGATGACGGAGGGGTTCAAATTCATCTTGACGAAGGAGGATACATACGTCAAGCGCTTCGAAATCAAGGAGGGAAAAAGGTAGAGAGGTTTGACTTGTTGATGAGGCAACCAAGAAGAAGCTCAAGCTCGAAGAGAAGAGGGTCATGATCGAGGAGAAGAAGGTGATGCTCGAGGAGAATAAGGTGGAGATCGTAGCCGCCTCGGAGGAAGCGAAGATGCTCACCTTGAAGGTGGCAAGGTTGGATGACGATGCAAAAATGGTCATGCAAGTTGTCCATTTCAAGATGTTGTAGCAGCAGGAGGATGAGCTGGAGAGGGCAGAGCGGGAGGAGATTGAGGCGGCGGACAAGGAGGCGGAGGTAGCTAACACGACTATGATGGTAGATTGCGCGTGGAGACTCGGATGGACGGTCCGATGCTACTTGTGAGCTGCGTTGGGATTTCCTCGAAGAGGAGAGGAGATGCATTACAGTAGAGATAAGTATTTTCGTCATTTAAGAACAAATGTTATCAATCCAGTAGGATAATCACAGAAAGCCTCGTGTACAACACCCGGACACACAAAAGCAAATACTTGCACCCAACACGATCAAGAGGGTTGTCAATCCCCTTGGCGGTTACTTGCAAGCATTAAATCTCGTAGTAGTAGATAGATAAACTGTAAAGATAAAAATAAAAGAAAATAGAAAATTACAACAAAGTATTTTTCTTATATGGTAAAGGTAGACCCGGGGGCCATAATTTTCACTAGAGGCTTCTCCCTTGAGCACATAGCATACGACGGGTGAACAAATTACTGTTGGGAAATTGATATAAAAATGCCTAGTTATGACGATATTTAAGGCAATGATCATGTATATAGGCATCATGTCCGAGACAAGTAGACCGACTCCTGCATGCATTTATTACTATTACTCCACACATCGACCGATATCCAGCATGAATCTGTGGTATTAAGTATAAAACATAGTAATGCCTTAAGCAAGATGACATGATGTAGACAAAGTAAACCCAATCAATATGAATAAATCCCGCCGCTTTACCCTTAATGGCAACAATACAAATAGGTGTCTTGTCCCCTACTTTGTCACTCGGATATAGAGCACCACAAGATTGAACCCATTACAAAGCACCTCTCCCACTGAAGATATTTTAGTCTAGTTGGCCAAACCAAATAGATAGATCAGAGAGAAATACAAAACTATAACAATCATGCATAATAAAGTTGAGAAAAGACTCCATTAATATTCAGATCATAAACCCATAATTTATCGGATCCCTACAAACACACCGCAAAAGAAGATTACATCGGATAGAACTCCAAGGACATCGAGGAGAACATTGTATTGAAGATCAAAGAGAGAGAGGAAACCATCTAGCTACTAGCTATGGACCCGTAGGTCTGTGGCAAACTACGCACACATCATCGGAAGGCAGCAAGAATGATGTAGAAGCCCTCCGTGATGATTCTCCCTCTGGCAAAGTACCGGGAAAGGCCTCCAGATGGGTTCACGAAAGAACAGATGTTTTCGGCGGCAGAAAAAGTTTTTTGGGTGGCTCTCTGTTGATTTTCTGATTTTAGAGAATTTACAGAGGCGGAATTAGATCAGACAGAGCTAAGAGGGGCCCACAAGGTAACAGGGCGCAGCCCCCCAGGGTGCGCCCTGTTGCCTTGCCATCTCCTCATTTACCTTCTGGTCTCTTCCCGAAGCTTCTAGGGTGTCTCTTGTCCAGAAAAAAAATCATCAAAAAGTTTCGGAGCATTTGGACTCCGTTTGGTATTGATTTCCTGGAAAACCAAAAACAGGCAAGAAAACAACAACTAACACTAGGCACTGGGTTAATAGGTTAGTCCCAGAAAATAGTATAAAATAGCATATAAAACATTCAAGATTGATACTATAATAGCATGGAACAATAAAAAATTATAGATACATCAGAGACGTGTCATCCAGTAGGGAAAAATGCATGGACTGCCGGACTGATATTCTTTTGAGATCGGGCATGTAAAAACTAAACATACTTGCCTCTTTTTGGTTGTGATTGTCCAATGATGTGATTCGGCGCGTGCTACGGAGTGGACATATTTCAATTTCAAATTGGCATTTACAGACAGAAATATGCGACTATTATTGGATGGCCGCCTCCAGCACTCGTGTTTGCGGACAAATGTGGTGTTCGGTTTGCGGGTCAGCATTGGAGATGCCTTTTGCGGCAAAACTTCTGATCTATTCATCTTTAATCATGACAGTACAACGAACACCAGAAATAATAAAAATCACATCCAGATCCGTAGAGCACCTAGCGACGACTACAAGCACTGAAGCGAGCCGAAGGCACATGACCGTCATCACCCCTCCCTCATTGGAGTCGAGCAAAACTTGTTGTAGTAGATAGACGGGAAATCGTCGTGCTAAGCCCCCGTAGGACCAGCGCACCAGAACAGCAACCATCACCGATGAAAAATAGCGTAGATCGGAAGGATCCAATCTGAAAACACTGCTACCGTTACTCTATCACTACTGCTATCATATTACAATGCTACTAAAAAGTTGCCGCAAGAAAATTATCTCTCTAGGTGTGGTTGAATAGACAACTCAACTGCTAAGGCTTATAAATATTATTTGGCTCCCCTTGGGTCGAATCAATTAATTTGGGTTGAAATACTTCCCTCAAAGACTGTCACGATCTCCTATACTTCTTTGTCATCACATCCCAGCTGCCTGAACTCCCTATGTTGATCCAGGGCAGCAGGGCCTCATCACCACCTTCACTAGAGGCCGTGCGGCCGTCGACAATGTCCTCGGGTGGCGGTGGGGATGGGGAGAAGGTGGAGGTGGGTGCCTCAGGAGGCTAGGGTTTTGTCGCCCTCAAGTCGCCCACTCAGGACGTTGCGAGAGCTGGGGATCTCTCTCTCCCTCCCTCTCTCTCTCTCTCATAATCAGCGAGATAATATTTGGAAAAAGGGACACCTATTTAGCGTATGACCGAAAAAACATTTAGTGTCAGTCAATTTGCAGGAGTGTCATATCATCGCTTTTTAGGAATTTCTGAATGAACAATTTCAATGAAATCTTTTAGTTTCTCATTTTACTATGTTCAACTTTATGTATTCCTCTATCCATAGAGTACAGTGAATGTATAGAAGTGGCTATAGTAGAGTTTCTAATGCCCATCGTGCGCCCCAACATAATTCTTATTCTTCTTCGTCGCCAATTTCTTCCCCCTGCTTGCCCCTGACCTACCCCGCCCTATCCACCTGCTCCCCTTCGGCGGGCGTTGTCGCACATCGCGTCGCCGCCCACCCTCCACTACCGTCATGCTTCCCACCATCGCGACCATCTCTCTAAAGCCCCTCACCCTATCTCCAACGGTGATGACACCACCTGTCAACCCGCCTCCGCCTGAAATGTCGCAGCTCGCAACATTGTCCCATTGAGGGAGTCCCGGACTAAGGGGTCCTCGGGCGTCCGGCCTGTTATCCATGGGCCGGACTGATGGGCTGTGAAGACATTAAGGCCAAAGACTGTACCTGTGTCTGGATTGGACTCTCCTTGGCGTGGAAGGCAAGCTTGGTGACCGACTATGAAGATTCCTTCTTATGTAACCGACTCTATGTAAACCCTAGATCCCATCGGTGTCTATATAAACCAGAGGGGTTAGTCCGGAAAGGATATATTCATTACCATAGTCATACAGGCTAGGCTTCTAGGGTTTAGCCATTACGATCTCATGGTATATCAACTCTTGTAATACTCATATTCATCAAGATCAATCAAGCAGGAAGTAGGGTATTACCTCCATAGAGAGGGCCCGAACCTGGGTAAAACATCGTGTCCCCCGTCTCCTGTTACCATCGATCCTAGACGCACAGTTCGGGACCCCCTACCCGAGATCCGCCGGTTTTGACACCGGCATTGGTGCTTTCATTGAGAGTTCCACTGTGCCGTCAATGAAAGGTTTGATGGCCCCTCCAATCGTCTATAGTGACGCCGTCCAAGGAGAAACCTTCCTCCCCAGACATATTTTCTTGTTCGGCGGCTTCGTACTGCGGGCCAACTCGCTTGGCCATCTGAAGCAGATCGATAGCTACGCCCCTGGCCACCAGGTCCAATTTGGAAGCTTGAACTACACCACGGATATCCGTGGAGACTTGATCTTCAATGGATTTGAGACCGCAACAATCGCTCCCCCTCGCCCCAATGAACATGACATAAATCTGTCATCGGATCACATCCAAGAGATGGTCCCTGTTGCTGCAATGGCCTTAGAACCGGAGCAGACCGTGCCATCCGAGGCCACAGAGTCCGCGGTGTTGGAGCCGCACACGGGCTCGGCACCTCGCAATATTTGCATCAATGGAACTCCGGACTCGTCTCCAGCTATAAGTTCCGGACCGGGCACGCCTGCGGACACCGAGCTGGACCGGTTATCGATTTTCGAATTTAGCGCCGCAGGCATCTTCCAGCACTCACCTTTGGGTGATGTGCTAAACTCTTTAAAGAACTTGTCCTTGGAGGACTCATAGCCGAACTATGTTCGGTTCGAGCCAGAGGCTGATGATGGGGAATTTCGCTTCCCACCCGCCACCCACTTCATAGCCACTGTAGATGACTTAACCGACGTGCTTGATTACGGCTCTGAAGACATCGACGGTATGGATGACGATGCCGACAAGGAGCAAGGCCAAGACCCGCCATTTACTGGATGTTGGATGGCCACCTCTTCATACGATGTGTACATGGTCGACACACCTAAAAAAGCTAGCGACAATGACAAAGGAGATCCAGTTGCGAATAAACCTTCTGAGACACAGTCCAAGCGCCGGCGCTCTAAACGCCGCTCTAAGCCTCATCGCTCAAAAGATGGCAACACTGGCACCGGAGAAAATAGTACTCCGGGCGACGCCGAAAACAATGAAGACCCTGTCGGGGCTGCATCCGAACAGGAGGAACAAGACAACGGGCAAGATAACCCTGATAAACAGGCCATGCCCAATGACCCAAATGATGATAGTTATCGTCCAGTCTTCGAGGATGATGAGAACCTCGGCAATGATGACTTCATCGTGCCTGAGGCACCCCTTGAGCAGGAGCGCCTCAAGCGCCAGCTAATAGCCACTGCAAGAAGCCTGAAGAAGAAGAAGCAGCAGCTCCAAGCTGATCAAGACCTGCTCATTGACAGGTGGACTGATGTCCTGGCAGCTGAAGAATACGTCCTCGAGCGCCCAGTCAAGAGTTACCCAAAGTGCATACTGCTACCTCAGTTCAATGAGGAGGCACCAGATCCCATACCTCCCTCACGCAATGCGGACCGACCACCATGTGGTTGGGATAGTGTGGCAGACCGACCACCATGTGGTTGGGATAGTGTGGCGGACCGACCACCCCGCGGTCGGGATAAAACAGCAACTCAGGCTGAACAACAGCCCGCCCCACCACCTCTCAAAAACAGGGACAGAACAGCTCGGGACCATACATACGACCTTCGGCAGGGTCTGGACAATAGAGCAGGACACACCAGATCAATCTACGGATCGCGAGGATGCTTCCCGACTCGGGATGGCGGCTACCTATTCGGACGTGACAAACCTAGTCACACCCGGGCCGATAACCGCAGATGGACTTCATCGGAGGTGCGCCGTGATGCGGCCCAATATAGAGGCGCCGCACACCCTCTCTGCTTCATAGATGAGGTGCTGGATCACGAATTCCCCGAGGGGTTCAAGCCCGTCAATATTGAATCATACGACGGAACAACCGATCCCGCGGTATGGATTGAGGACTTTATTCTCCACATCCACATGGCTCGTGGAGACGACCTCCACGCCATCAAATACCTCCCACTAAAGCTCAAAGGGCCAGCTCGACACTGGCCAAATAGCCTGCCCGAAAATTCCATCGGCAGCTGGGAGGACATGGAAGAGGCTTTCCTCGATAACTTCCAAGGAACTTATGTCCGTCCACCAGATGTCCATGACTTAATCCACATAGTTCAACAACCTAGAGAATCAACGAGAAAACTATGGACTAGGTTCCTAACCAAAAAGAACCAGATCGTTGACTGTCCGGATGCCGAAGCCCTAGCGGCCTTTAAACACAGCATCCGTGACGAATGGCTAACACGCCACGTTGGCCAAGAAAAGCCGAAGTCCATGGCAGCCCTTACGGCACTCATGACCCGCTTTTGCGCGGGTGAGGACAGATGGCTGGCTCATAGCAAAAACACAGCCAGCGAGACAAGCCCCTCCGAGGCCAAGAACAGCACCGGCAAGCTCTGACGCAATAGGCACAAACGCCAAAGCAATGGAGACAACACCGATGACACCACAGTTAACGCCGGATTCAGCGGCTCCAAGTCTGGCCAACGGAAGATGCCCTACAAAAGGAACAATGAAGGACCTTCCAGCCTGGACCGCATACTCGACCGTCCGTGCCAGATACACGGCACCCAGACATACAAGCCAATCATACCAACATGGATTGTTGGGTTTTCAAACAGGCTGGCAAGTTAAATGCCGAAAACAAGGAAAAGGGATCACAAAGTGAGGACGAGGATGAAGAGCCCCGGTAGCCGAACACCGGGGGCAGAAGAAATTTCCCCCTCAAGTCAAAACGGTGAACATGATATATGCTACACACATCCCCAGAAGGGAGGGTAAGCGGGCACTTAGGGACATCTACGCGGTAGATCCAGTCACCCCAAAATTCAATCCGTGGTCGTCATTCCCGATCACCTTCGATCGTCGAGATCACTCAACTAGTATCCGGCATGGCGGTTCAGCCGCACTGGTCCTCGACCCAATCATCGACGGATTTCACCTAACACGAGTCCTAATGGACGGTGGTAGCAGCCTCAACCTGCTCTATCAGGATACAGTGTGGAAGATGGGCATTAATCCCTCACGAATCAAACCCACAAAGACTACCTTTAAAGGAGTCATACCAGGCGTTGAGGCCCGCTGCACGGGCTCAATCATGCTGGAGGTGGTCTTCGGTTCTCCGGACAACTTCCGAAGCGAGGAGTTAATCTTCGATATCGTCCCCTTCCGCAGCGGCTACCACGCACTGCTTGGACGAACCACGTTTGCTAGATTCAATGCGGTGCCACACTATGCTTATCTCAAGCTGAAGATGCCCGGTCCGCGCGCGTCATAACAGTCAACGGAAACACAGGACGCTCCCTCCGGTCAGAGGAGCACACTGCCGCCCTAGCAGCAGAGGTACAAAGCGGCCTTCTCAAGCAGCATCATAGTCTGGCTGCCGAGCCCCTGGACATCATTAAGAGGGTCCGGACTACACTGCAACAGGACAGCGTGGCTCGTCAAGAGCTCGATTAGCAATTCGGCCTCCGTCCCAATCCCGATGAGGTAGTGGCATTCATACCACGCGTACATAACTACGCACTCAAAATTCCATGGGCATCGACGGAGGCACAAGCTATCCTGGGATCTACGGTTCGGCTAGACCGATCCCGAACACACATATAACTTTACTATCTCCTTTTCCCTTGTTTCAGGTTTCTCCTATGAGGGCCTCCTTCGACGACCTAATTAATGATCCTGTCAAAGGATAAACACACCGGATTGACACGGAGCACAGACGTACATGGGAAGCCCTAGATGCTAACCATTTTCAGGACCCACGCGCAGCTCGCCTTCAGTTATGGCATGTCAAATAGCCGGTTGCTTATTGCATTATTTTGTACCAATGTGCTTGGACGCATTAACCCAACTATAATGGAAACAGTTCATGATCCAAGTTCAAGGGCCCCAGATCCTATCTCTGTTCTCCTTCAGTTTTCCTTTAAATTACTTATTTCCTAGCAACCGTACACTTTGGTGCATTTCATATTTGCCAGGGCCTCCCCATCACCCCACGATACGGCAACAAAGTCTGAACAATCCTTAAAGATAATTTTGGCATCCCGAATTTAGCATTATATGCATTGGTTCCGAATCATGTCTTTGGTCAATAGTTGGGTTGCCCGGCTCCTGTGCTTGCTACCCTACGTTCCGCTAAGTCGGCTAGGGTAGTAAAGGGAGAACTACTGCGATTGTGCCCTGGCCTTGACCAGATGAGCGCCTCTGTAGAGAAAGCCGAAAACTGACTGTCATGATACGGCGAGAGTCGGTCAGTTGTTTGAGGGTTACAAATCATTGGAGATTTTTCCGCATTATGCGAAAGATCGGCACTTCCCAATCAGATGCTGACATCACTCTGGTTCGAACCAGGGGCTGCGCCCACGCTTTATTATAAAACTCCTACTACTAAGTGAGGGTGTTTAAGCTGTACAGTCTGATTGCCTTGTTCGTTGCGCTAAACAACTCCTTCAAGGACCATATAATTGGATCAAGATTGTTTAGATTCCATCCCGAACACCTTCGTACTACCTACGTGAGGGCAGAAGCCGACGACTAGCCAACCCTCAGATTACATACAACAGGGCCACACAGGAGGAAACAATTAAAAGCATAACAAAATTACATTACAAAACATGCTTTGTTTTCATAATACAAGGCAAAGGCAACTTGAATACATTTATTCAAAAACAACGTCCCGCAAACATTGTGCTGCCGCAAGGCGAGACCCCTCCAGGACATCCGCAAAATACCATTCGGGTGTGCGGTGCTCCTTGCCCTCCGGTGGCCCTCTAGTCACCTCGATGGCGTCCATCTTGCAATGGGCAAAGGCCATGCGCGCACCTTCAATGCAGGTCGAGCGCTTGACGACATCCAGCCAAGGGCAGGCGCTCACCATCCGCCTCACGAGTCCGAAGTAGTTGCCTGGCATAGCTTTGGCTGGCCATAGCCGGATTATCAAATCCTTAATGGCTAGTTCGGCCACCCTATGCAGCTCCACCAGCTGTTTCAGCTGATTGGTGAAGGACACGGGATGCTTTGGCGCCACATACTGCGAACAGAATAGCTTCTCCGTAGAACCCCCTCCTTCGGCTCGATAGAACTCCACGACGTCTGATACACTGCGTGGTAAATCCGCAAAAGCTTCTGGGGAACTCCGAACCTGGGTTAGTAAAAGCTATTGCTTCTCCGCATACTTGCTTTGCATCTTAAATGCCTTACCCGCCGTGATCTTCTTGGCCTCCTGGATCTCCTAGAGGGCGGCCTAGGCCTCATTCCGTGCGGTCTCCGCGCTCTGACGAGCCCTGGCGAGTTCGGCCCCTTGAACCAACGCATCATGCTCCAAGGCCTCACATTTTTTCACCGCATCCTGGAGCTCCTGCTGGACTTCTTTGACCCGGGCCTTGAGCTTCTTATGGGCGGCTTGCTGCTGGACAACCTTCTCCTCGGCCTCGCCCAGGTCCTTCCTCAGGGCCTCGACCTCGGTCGCGGCTCCTGCACATATTACGACACCGCGGTCAATATACAGCACGTACTCCTTCCTAACACACAGCAATTCGTCACTCACCTTGCTTCTCCTGGAGCCGAACCCTAACCTCGCCGAGCTTGTTCTCGGTCGCTCCAGCCTCTGCCTCAGTTCAGAGACTTCGGCAGCATGCGAGGTTGCAGCCAACAGTGACGCCTGCTTATCCATCCATATTACGTTAGTCTCCTATAACAAAAGATTGATCCTCTGTCCGGTTCTTCGTGCCGAACACCGGACAGTGTCTCAGGGGCTACTGTCTACATGGGGTTTTTCCTATCTTACCTCGAAACCTGTCAACTGGCTGCTGCAGGCTTCATCCAGTCCACTTTTGGCGGACTGAATGTTCTCGATCACCGCACCCATAAGGACACGGTGCTCGTCCACGATGGAGGCGCCTCGAAGCGCCTCCATCAGTTTATCCGGCGCCCCTGGATGGACAGGGGCCACCAGTGGAAGCGACGCACCCCCCCCCTCCTTCAAAGGGGGTTGCTTGCCCGACTCTGGAGCCATATGGGTCTCCGGAATCGTATTCGGCTTAGGGTCGAACTAGATGCGTCCCTCTTCGCCAATCTCCATGGGGATCGGCTCCCCCATGTGTCCGGCAGTGGAGGTCTCGCCTTGTGGCGCCTCCCGGACGGTGTCCTGGGCTCCTCCCCGGTTCGGAGCGGTCCTCCGGGATAACACTTCGGTGTCGTTCGTGGCCCTGGGGGAATAAGCAGGCGGTGGCGACATGCTCGCCATATCCGATGGAGCCAACGAACCTCCAGATGAGGATCACTGGATAAGGTCGCGGGCCGGACTACAATAGTACAGTTAACTATGTCAAAATAATGAAGAGAAAAGGCTGAATGTGCGCATGAGCGAGCCATGTCACTTACGATGCGGCCGGGGGCTTAGCGCGGGCGCGTCGTTCCGGACTGCTGTCAACGTCCCGCGGTATTGACCGTTGGGACGCCCTTCCCCTTCTTGGGCGTTTCCGCCTCCAGATGTGCCGAAGCCGCCCTCTTCTTCCTCCTCAACTCAGGGGGAGGGTTGTTGTCCTCCTCCTCCTCCTCTTCCTCGCCATTGTCCTCAGGAACAGAGGAATGAGTTTCGTCGTCTTCGGACGTCACGTCCGAAGTGCCCTTGCAACGGGGGCCACTCTTGGCCCCCTTGGCCTTCTTCTCTGGCGCCTTATAGGGCGCCGGCGCCAGCATCTTCGCCAGACGTGGGATGATCGGTTCTTCGGGCAGTGGGGCCGAACACTGGATCCGCTTCGCCCACTCCATCCAGTCCTGAAAAAGCAACAATGAAAGCTCAGGCATCGTCCTTGAAACAAACAAGTGGAGAATGCATCAAAAATGACATACCTCGCTAGCGAGGCGTTTAGCGTCGTGCCCGCGATCTGAATCTGCGGCCGGCAGTTTCTCGTTGCCCTTAAAGAGCAACTTCCATGCACCTTCGTGGGTAGTCTCGAAGAGCCTCACTAGGGTCTGGTGCTTCCTCGGGTTGAACTCCCACAGAGGGCGGCTTCGGCGCTGGCACGGAAGGATCCGATGAACTAGCATCACCTGTATCACATCAACGAGCTTGACGTTCTTGGTTACCATGCTTTGAACGCGCGTCTACAGCGCTATCAGCTCGTCAGGTGAGCACCAGTCTGGACTCTTCTTGACCCAGGAGGTGAGTCGCATGGGAGCACTGGAGCGGAATTCGGCAGCTGCGGCCCAGGTGGTACCGCGAGGTTCTGTGATGTAGAACCACTGCTTCTGCCACTCCTTTACCGTGTCCACAAAAGTACCTTTGGGCCAGGAGACGTTGGACAACTTGCTTACCATGGCTCCTCCGCACTCCGCGTGCTGGCCATCCACCACCTTCGACTTCACGTTAAAGACTTTGAGCCACGGCCCGAAGTGGGTTTGGATGCGGAGGATGGCCTCACACACGACGATAAACGCCAAGATGTTGAGGAAGGAATTCGGGGGAAGATCGTGGAAATCTATCCCGTAATAATACATCAGCCCGCGGACGAAAGGGTGGAGTGGAAACCCTAGCCCGCGGAAGAAATGGGGGATGAACACTACCCTCTCGGTGGGCTTCGGCGTGGGGACGACTTGTCCCTCGGTCGGCAGATGGTGAGTGATCTCCTTCGCCAAGTATCCGGCCGCCCGAAGCTCAATAATGTCCTCCTCCTTGACGGAGGAGACCATCCACTTTCCTTGACCTCCGGATCCGGACATGGTTGCTTGAGTGGAAAGGAGATGAGAACTTGGGCGCTGGAGCTCGAGATTCGAAAGGTGGAGACAGAGAGAGGGCGTGAGAGAGGAAGAGGGAATCCTTATCCCCTTATAAAGGCAGCGAATATTAAACGCCTCCTCACTCGCCTTAAGATTCGCCTATTCCCAAGGGCTGTATAAACGGCACAGTTGGGTTACCCATGCCCGCATTGATGAGAATCCCGCGATAAGGGGACACGATCTCTGCTTTGACAAGACGTGCCAATGGTAACCGCGTCTCGGGACGTGGGGCGTCGAAACATGAAAGCAGTTTGGAATCATGACCGGGCAGACGTGATGTCATATTGTAAAAAGCTGTCAGCAGATTAGACTTGTCTAAGAATATGTTCTCTCTGGGGTTATGTATGGTGTGTGTGCGACAGGTCCGGATACTATCATCGCATCCGAAGACTATCTTGAAGTTCGGATAGAAGGGAACCTGCCTTGCAATGCCGAAGACAATCTGCGCGCCGGACTCCTCGTCATTGAAGCCAGGTTCAGGGGCTACTGAGGGAGTCCTGAACTAATGGGTTCTCGGGCGTCCGGCCTGTTATCCATGGGCCGGACTGATGGGCTGTGAAGACATTAAGGCCAAAGACTGTACCTGTGGCCGGATTGGACTCTCCTTGGCGTGGAAGGCAAGCTTGGCGACCGACTATGAAGATTCCTTCTTATGTAACCGACTCTATGTAAACCCTAGACCCCCCGGAGTCTATATAAACTGGAGGGGTTAGTCCGGAAAGGATATATTCATTACGTCTATATAAACCGGAGGGGTTAGTCCGGAAAGGATATATTCATTACCATAGTCATACAGGCAAGGCTTCTAGGGTTTAGCCATTACGATCTCGTGGTAGATCAACTCTTGTAATACTCATATTCATCAAGATCAATCAAGCAAGAAGTAGTGTATTACCTCCATAGAGAGGGCCCGAACCTGGGTAAAACATCGTGTCCCCCGTCTCCTGTTACCATCGATCCTAGACGCACAGTTCGGGACCCCCTACCCGAGATCCGCCGGTTTTGACACCGACACCCGTCTCCGGTGAGGTCCTTTTTTCGAAATTGTACACCCGTAGGCATATATTACTTGTATTCATGATAGTAATGATACATGGATAAAATACATACAAGCAACAGAAAACAATGAAGAAACAAGTGGTTGTACTGTTGCATACCGCCTTCGCCACAACTACCTAGCACCCGCGATCTTCGCCATCGCGGGAGAAGAAAAACACCAAAAGCTGGTCCACACCATGAGGCGTTAACGAGTCGCAATAGCCAGCAATCCCGGAAGGCTGGATCTAGCCCGATAAGGAACATCGGCCGGAGAAGCCCTTCGAGCCTCTTGAACGCCGGATTCGGGGCCAACACCAACCCACCCTTCAACAGGCGGCTGAATCCTCCATCGTCTTCCGCAAATCTGCAGCAGTCATCACCACTCGACTCCAAGAACAGCCCATCCCCACCATCACACCAAGATGCACTGCCGGATCGAAGCCGCTCGAACAACTTGGACTCCACAAGCCTCTCATCAGTGGCAACAACACCACCAACAAGCAGGAGCACGAGCTGGAAGACCATTATTCCTAAAAGCACCATCGACATCAGCCCCACCATGATATCAACGGAAGAAACTCGAAAAAACTAGAAAATCTAGGATTACTAAACGCCCAACTGAGAAACCAGGGCTCCCCTCCCCTCGCAGTGCCAAGATGGCGGCCGGAGAGGAAGGGGAGCGGTGGAGTCATCAGCGTGCACCCTGGATCTGCAGCGCCGCCGCCTCCGCTTTGGTTTTGCGAGAGGATGGTTCCAAACTTCTGAAACGCCTGTCTCCGGCAAAGTCCTGGTTCAGCCTTCGGGCTCGCTGCGAATTTAAGCAGGGTCAGAAATTTTTTAAAGTTCATGAGATTGAACAAATGCGTAAGAAAAAATTGAATCTAATGGTACCATCGAACTTTGTTTCTGAATTAGACAACATCAAAAAGTATCATCACATCTTTCATCAAAGAGTGGGAAAAATACCAGATACATTGAATGGAAAGAAACAAACACACAGAGGAAGTATCTAGCAGTTTTTCTCGGCCTTTTCTAGCTTGCATTTCACTTTTTCGAACACCACCGTGGTCGTCTCCGGCTTCACGAGCTTGAGCTTGAGCTTGCAGGTGGCCTCGATCTTGCACTTGGTGTAGCGCGCTGTGTAGCTCACTTTGCGGGTCAGCGCCACCTCCACCTCGAACACACCTGTCTCGTTCTCCTTCTTGTACTCCACCACGCCGGCGTTACCCAGCGACACGAGGGCGCCGTCTGATCCCGAGTCAAGGCGGTAAACCATGGTCTTCCTGGGGGGATGCTTGTCGCCCTTGTCAGAGACCTGCACGCGGTCGAACTGCTGGCCGTCGAACTTGTAGGCGGCCTCGAACGGCTCCGTGTTCTTGATGCTCATCGCCCAGTTCGGGTTGCGGACGTTGAGAGACAGCGAGAGGTTGTACGCGAGCGCCGTCGCCGGGGTGGTCAGCAGTGCAAACCTGGTCAGCGAGGCGTCCTCCACGATGATGCTGACGTGGCGGAGGAAGGCGTAGGCGGCCAGGAGGACGGCGAAGACGACCACGACGGCGACGACGCCGAAGCAGATGCAGCCGTACTTGATGTTCTCCCTGGTCCTGTAAGAGATGCAGCCGCAGCAGCACATCTTTCACATGAAGCAAAGGGACCCATTTTCTCATACTCTCACTAATCATCTGGAGTTCGCTGCCGTTAACTTCAGATTTTGAGCCCTAAGAGCAACTCCAACGCAGCCATCCAAATCGCCCGGCTGCCTCCGTTTAGATCGGTGCGGACAAAAATGAAGGCCCAACGTGCTGACCTAAACCTAAAACGTGTCCGTTTTGCGACTGCGCCGACGCATTTGCAGCCCAAATTTTAAGCCGCAAATGCATCGGCGCGAACACGAACCAGATGTGTCGCACGCCTTTTCAGTGTCCGTCATGTCCCCACCTGACGGCCGTTCAACTACCAGCGGTCAGTTTGGTCAGCTTAATTTATGACCTTGGACACACGCGTCAGCGATGGCGGTCGGCTTTTTTTAAGCCAAGCGTGGGGGGGGGGGGGGGTCCTCATCCGCTTCGAGAAGCCCCTCGTTCCCATCTCGCCACCCTCTGCTCCCTCGTCGGCGGCAACCCTAGCCACCTAGCCACCGACACAATGAGTTTCTTCTCCGGCAACGGCAAAGCCAAGGGCAAGGCCCTCGCCTCTGTCGGCGTCTTCCCGTCAGCCGAGACACCGCGTGAACGTGCTAGTGCACTAGGCGAAGTGGCACTGGTAGCACCGCGTCCCTCTCCCCTACCCCAATGTCACCTGCTGCACGACAGGCACTTGGATCCGAAGAGGATCCCAGTGTCAGCGGCGCCGCGATCGCCAAGGGCGCACGCAGAGGATGTGCGGCGCCTGCAGGCGTTGCTGACGATGGAGCAGCGCCGCGACTTCGCCTACAACGCCGACTCGCCCTACTGGGTGCGTTGGTTTACCTTCGAGCACGAAGAGGCCAGGCGACGCAACATCCGCGAAGTCTCCTGTAGCTCCCCGCCGCCGCCCATCGTCATTCGCGGCGAGGACTAAGAGGCGGAAGCCGCCTACCAGGCGTCCATGGCGGCTGTCCTCTGGGAGAGCGAGGAGGACGAGCGGCGCAGGGAGGTGTACCAGGCACGCATGGCGGATGCCATGGCGCTGTCCGCGGCCGGCGACTGTATCGTGCCGCCGCTGGCCCCGCCGTCCCCAGTCAAGGCTGAGCCGGAGCCGACCCCTGTTGAGCACTACCAGTGGCGGAGCCAGGATTGGAGTAAGCCCTGGGCTTATTTTTTTCACCATGAGGGAAACACTTAACGCCCATAAGCCTATTATCTACCTCAAAAGATACTCCATACAAAATATGGCTCAATTGTAATTTTTCATATTTTTTTCACCATGCTTATCGATACAACAAAATAGATAAAAATGAAAAACTACAAGTAAAGTACTGTACTAACTTTAGTATAAAGTCAGTATAAAGGTGAGTCACTTATTTTGAGACGGAGAGAGTATGTGGTAAGAAAGAGTACCAGATCAATGGCTTTCTTCATCAGTCCCTCGCATAACCTTATCAACGGCGGAAGAAGAGCCAACACCTACAAGACATCAAACGCAACATTTCATAAGAAAATGCATAAACATCGAGTGATATCACTGATACAAATCTAAAAAATTACCACTTCAACGAGGTAAAAGAACTTTGTGAGACCTATATGATTAAAAGCCGTATAGAATATCATCATCATTACTTGCAAATACATCTCGCTCAAAATACAGCAAGTCATCACTCATCCTATTCCTTTCATCTGAAATGATAGGTGTAGACACCCTGTTGTAGACACCGCTGATAAAAATTTCATCCTTTTTTTATACAAATAAAGTGAAATTAGCAATTACATCAATTTGAGTTCAACAATACCTTAGATATATAACTGGATACATACACACACATACCATTTCAATTAAATTTCAGTTTGAAACAGTTCATACACGGATAGAAGGCATCGAAGAGGGAAACACGGAATGCATCAAAGAAAATATAAGGTGCGGCAGCCAACAGTGAACCAGCCAGTGGATGGTGCGCCACGCGGGCGAACGATGCACAGGACAGGAGGGCGACCACGGCGGACGGCGGCGTCAGCGCTGGAGTGGAGATCGATCGAGCCGTCCTGCGTGCGTGCGAGTCGGCGGCGGCCGCGCGGGCGTTGTATTCTCCTTTTATTCAGCAACAACGCTGCGTGACGTCTCCTGTGCGTGCGTGCGAGTTAGATTAGATCGTGGGGTGGGTTGCCTCGTGCGAGCGTCGTTTCTTGCAAGACATACAACCTATAAGGTTTTGGGCCTTCTTTCTTTCGCTGGGCTGCACCCTGACCTGTAGACAAACATATATAATTATAGCCTGCTAAATTTTCCACGTCCCGGGCCTAGGCCCTGGGTGCTCAAGGCCCAGCTCCGCCCCTGAGCGCTACTCCTGAATGGAGTAGTACGCAAGTGGGTGAGCACCCCGTCGATACGAGGTGTAGGAGGTGGCATACCTCGAGCAATGGTGCCATCCGGGGCTGGCCGAAGAGCGCCACAAGGGTGAGTACCTAGAGCAGCTGAAGCGCGACGCCGAGGAGGAGCAGCGCGAGGTGGAGGTGGAGGCGCGCCAGGCCGAGGGTGCGGCGGCACAACCCGCGGCAGCACATCCTGGGGCCGACATTGCCGTCATCTGGAACACGGCGTTCCCCTGGGCCAGCCCTACGCCGACGTTGATCGACATCACCGGCCCCGACGTCAACGAGGAGGACGCCTAGGGCAGCGCGCCATCCTTGTAGTGTAGCTTTCTTTAATGTTTAATTAATGTAATGTGGACGCGTGGACTCTCGCCGGTCTTCGTGGCCGGCTTTAATGTTTAATTATTGTTTGTTTTTATTTTTAAAATATTTTTGGTATTTTTTCCCACGCGCCGTCAAAATAGACCAGGTTAGCGTTAGGCTCATGCGCCGATCCAAATGGACAAACGGTCGTGGGCGTTCGCCGGCCTGACCCAAACGAATAAAGAGCGAAGAAAATTATAGTTCGTTTGAGTCGGCGCGTTGGAGTTGCTCTAACCTCCTGATAGTGTCTCCTGATGCAATGTACTGTATACAAAGCAAACAAAGTACAATAATACTACACATGGGCAATCTTCAACGGACTCGCATCCAATTCCTGATTAGCCCGTAAATCTCTACTCCTAATGTCTTAATTGGTAGGTCGCGTTCCGGATTTAATTTTCGTCCCACCTCTTCTGGTTTATTTTCATCCTCCCTCCCACCTTCAATTCCCCCGCTCCCACCTCCTATTTTCGTTGGGTTTTTTTTCGTCGGTTTTTTTCGCCGGTTTTTATTCGTCCCCCTCCCACTGGTTTTACAGTGCAGAGAAAACCATCCCCGCACGCCTCTCCACGATCCCTACCCGATTCACGCATCTCACCCTCCCTCCTGCACGAGCATCCGCCGCCGCCGGTGCGTTGGCTGCCTCCCTCCCCCATCGCCGGCCACCTCTCGCCCCTCATAGCCGGTCGCCTCCCTCCACTGGATGCCGACCACCTACTTCACCGCGCCGACCGCCTACATCCCAGCCGCCGGCCATGATCAGATCCGCACCGGCGTTCCCGCATTGGCGCCACCACGACCAGGCAGCGGCAGAGGAGTCCTCCTCCTCCCACCACCGCCGCCACCACCGCGCCCTCCTCCTTTCACCTCCACACCCATCCATCCCTCCCTGCTCGCGCCCGAAACCCTAGCCCGCGGGCGGCCATGGTGACCGAGCTCAGGATCCGCAGCATCTTCCTCTCCTCCGAGAGCAAGAGCGGCAACTTCCGCAAGGGTATGCCATGAATCCCTTCTCTTCTTCTGGCCTTCTTCATCTCCACATCTGATTCGTGTGTGTGGTCTATATATGCAGTCAGTTTGCTCCCTCCGATCTGCTCTGCATGCATGAAGGGGCCCGGCCAAAGAGAAGCTGTTGTTGTTGCAGGTTCTTCCTCATCCCCGCTGTAGGTGGTAAGCCATATCCCTCTCCCTCCTTCTCTCTCACCCCCATCTTGTCTCTGTAGGCAAGCAGTCTGCATGTTAGTAGGCACATGAATCAATCAAAATACCTTTTTGATTGATATATACGTGTACTGAGAGGAGAACCATGTTAAAGAATCACAGTGTGTGATGTTATATTTCGTTTCCTGCTAAACTCCGAGGTTGCATTCATTTCCTTGAACAAATGTTTGAACCTTTTGATGTAAAGTTGTAGATTGAATTTAGTTGTCACAACTTTTTTGGTTGTTGCTTGCCTGAATGAAATCAGTAGACATTATTCAGATAACTGAATTAGACACTGTTGTGTGTAGTCTTTGTTGGAAATACATACTGTACCGACAGACAAATGAAGTTCACTGAGAAATCTATGGTTTTGACCAATACGAGGATTGAGTACTCTTATCTCATTCATCATTACAAGTTGTATCTTTCAGAATTAGGTGTTCGTACAGTTACCATTTACTGTATATTATTTTTCTACAATAACTGTCAGGATTAGGTGTTTGTTGGTAATATAAAATGATAGATGTATAGATTTCACTGAGAAATCCAAGGTTATGATCAAGATGATGGGTTAAAAATTAAGGATCAAGTACTCTTGTCTCATTGATCATTACAAGTTGTAATATTCAGGATTATCTCATGCAATGTTTATCAATATCCAGGATTAGGAAAAAAATGTACTCCTATCTTGCAACTTTGTTTCAGCTTCAGGCAAAGTGCACAGTTAAGAACCTCATGCTGCTATGAGAGAAACTTAGAACAGTCTTTACTATCTTTTTTTTCTTGACAATCGTATCTTGCCTGAATCAATTCAGTACTCATGTTCAGATAACTGAAACTAGACACTGTCTTGTAGTGGATGTATAGAGTTCACCAAGAAATCCAAGGTTGTGAGCAAGACGGCAGCTTTAGAATTGATGATCAAGTACTCTTATCTCATTTATTACTACAAGTTTCACGATTCAGGAATAGAGCTTTCATCCGTGGCGCGGCCGCCTCCTTCCCCTCCCTCCACCACACGCTGCCTGTCGGATCTCGCCGTTGAGCGCATCGGCCCGCCGTCTCCAACCACCCCCGTCTATGATCCGAGCCGACTACAGGGGGGCCACCACTGCCACCGAGGACAAGGTCGCCTATGGAAACCATCGCTACCTCCGGTCCTTTGATCTCTCCCCTTTTCGCCACTCCTCACGGCCCGCTCCACACGGCTCGGCCTTCTCGGTGGGGATTTGCTTTTTGGCGAAGAGAGGCGGCTGCAGGCGCCATGGTGCCGATCCAGTCATCGTTGGTATTCAAGTTGCCACCTAACGAATATGTTTTTATTTCTTATTAGGTACCTGAAAGGCTGAACCTGATCTAATGAAGTTGCTTGTCAGACTACCTTCCTTTTATGAACTCGAAGGTCAAGAGACCAAGGTATCGTGAGGAGTGCATATGGCCTGATGTTCCTTGTGTGTATCGTGAGGATTTGGGAGCATCGGCGACGGACAATTAACTAGCTAGGTCATGGTATTACGATGAGCCAGGTCATGGTACACAGGTTAACTACACAAGCTTTTGCTGTTTTATTGTTGGTCGTTCCCGTCCACTGCTGCCAACAGTCAATTTTCTGCAGGGTTTTTATTTCTTTTTCTTCCATCGAAAGCTCCTTTTTGCCACTGATGAATTAGTTGATGCATGTGGAGATTTTCAATACTAGGAGAACCAAGTTTAAATATGTGCAATTCCATCTATCTAGCATCAATGTCGGGTGAGGTTAGACTACAAGAAAGACTAGATATTAAGCTTGTCCATTCTGTCTACACCTTTTGAATCTGAAGTGACTACTGTTGTAAATAATGCTACTTGAGTACCTGGTTGATTGGTTTTGTTATTGTGGCATTGAGTAGCCTAGTACATTAGTGGTGTCAGCTATATTTTGTAAGTTTGTTATCGATTCCATTTGGGTATATGTGTGTGTGATTGAAAAATAATGGTTTAGATATGAATTGCTACAGTTTTATATAATACTCTTTGATCTATGCTGCTAGGTCTGCCGCTGCGTGCATGACAACATGAGGTGCCGCAATCGGCGTGGTATGCTGGTGGATGATGGCGACAGTTAGATGGTTGGCAAGGATTATGAGAGGTCGGCGAGCAGCACTCCTTCCTCTGTTCCCTGTGGAGAAGATGACCTGCAGCTCATTGACTGTTGAGTTCCCTCGAGTCTCTCTTTCTTCCGGCAAGGTAAAGTTCAGTTTTCTGGTGACCATGTTTATTAAATTCTATGGTAGAATCCATATTGATTCTAAGATGAAATTATAGTGCATTTTTGTCCAAACATATGATTTTTCATCATCTGGTGTATGTCGATATAGCACAGCCCACACATACCCTCCTACCCTGAGTAAATCTGAATCCCCATATTTCAGTTCTGAACTCCAAAATGTCGTACTCAAATGGCTTGACCCCAGATCCATGTTCTGGACTCTTCATATTTTGTGAGGCCTTTTCATTTAGCTGCTCAATCTACATATGCAGAAAACCACTCTCTGGATGCGTGCATTTCTGGCTGTACCTGAAGCTCTCTCCAACAATCTCCTTCTCCATCCATACTTATTTCATTAACCAAAACCTTGTGTTTATCACAATACCTATTTTAAGCTCACTCAGGATGACAAATATAGTCACAAAGTTTTTTGGTTCTTCGGTGTTGATAAAAAGAACACCTTTTTTCTATTTCTTCTGATCCTTGTTTAGTAACTACAACTCTCTTGTTGTATTTGCTTTTACTTTTTCACCTCACCGTGAGTATATTTTTGACTCATTCTTTGCTCACTATTGTTCAGATTCTACATCAATGCTTGTGGCTTACCTTATGGATCTTAATTAAGTCACCCCTAGTAATTTCCTGAGGTGCTACCTCATCATTCTTAGGTGGCTCCTTTTTTTCCATTTTGTGGCAGTTGATAGTTGTGTAGTACATGGATGGGTGAGCTACTTATTTAGCCTATCAAAGAATTATCTCACTAGATGTACGTAGGGAAAGAGAGCTCTTATATTGACACTCCTAGCACTTGATATAGCGTAAGCTTTTTTTCAAGTTGTTTATAATCTTGTGCTAGAAAATAACAATCATAGATTGCTAGGCATTTGCCATATTGCCATGCTAACTGAAAATTGATGTAATCTCTGGTCTAAAATGTTGTAGCTTGTTCTTTTGTACTTTCATACACTCGTACTGACTACACATAATGTCAAATGATGCGAGTGTCAGTATATATCATCTATGGAGTTGCTTGTGTTATTGGAATTTCACCAATTGCTCCAGAGGTATGCTTTGTGAAAATACTTCATTAGTATATCATCATTAAATGATGCACTGTTGTTTTATAGTGGAGTGTGATATAGATCAGATTTCTTTTTGTATTCATTTCTGCTATTGTTTCCTCTGTTCCTTTGATGGTTTCGACGACTCTTACTATATATAATACCATAAAATATAGTTTTCCAATCACACACGCAATTTACAGTGGCAAGCTACCAGAATTTTTGTGTGTCAAAAAACAGAGTTTTGAGTGGTTCTGTACTCTTTCGAATGTAATTTTTTTGAAAATTTTAAGAATTTCTTCCAGTTTTATAAACTAAACTCCTGCATTAAGGTGTCCAGAATTGTTTTACAATGTGGAGTTTTGTGAATCCAAAAAAATGATTAGCATAGATAACCACTACATACAGTACATGAAGGTTGGTTATGCATGGAGAATGAGGTTAGTATTGTTAGAAGTTAGAACTGGGAGTTTTCCAGCACATGACGGTTGCGGCCGTCTTCCAGCATATTGTTGCTTTTCAGCAGAACAAGATGTTCGTCTCTTTGTCTTATGGACTTCAATAAGGTCGATGGTAGCTTGCTGAATAGGTTAAGGGAGACCCCACAGATTTCTAATGACCACACAGGGTATTCTTGCTGGCGCTGCTGCTGGCAGAGGCGCGTGGTTGACAGGAGGAGCCGGGGAGTCATGACGGTGGACATGTGGATGTTATCATGGCATTGACACATTTCGCTCTACCAACACTGCATACCAACGTGACTGAATGTTATCGTGCCATAGATGCCCTATCAAATTCTTGCTTGAATTTTTCCAATCACCTGCCCGACCCCCGCGTCGCCCGAAGCGGGCGACACGGGGGAACCCTAGCCGCCGCCCCCCGAAGCCTCCCCTCGGCCCACTCCCGCGCCGCCGCCGCTGGAGGGCTGGCCGGCGAAGCCGCGCCGGACCCTGGGATGGCGGCGGCGGGGCCTTTCTTCTCCGACTCGCTCCCGCTTCGGGCTCCCCCACCCCCATCCGACCGCTCCATCATCCCCGCCGCCGTCGGGCTGGCCGGCGCGGCCGCGCCAGGCCCTCGATCTACTCCAACGTGCCCCCATCTTGCGCTGCGCCCCCCTCCCCCACCCCCCCCCCCGAGCTACAGATCCACATCCCTTGGTTGCATAGGTTGCTCGGGGCGGTTGCCTCCCGCAGCGCGCCGGCCGGGAGCGGGGCTGGCGCGAGTCCCCTTCCCCCCTCGCCTCCCCTGCAGGTGTGGCTTCGGCTTGGCAGCCATGGACACGCCCCATCCTGCTCTCCCCCATGGTTGGCCGATGCAGCTCCAGATCCGGTGCTCTGCGTGTGCTGCGTCCCTTCCATCTCCTCCGGTTCGCCGGCCGTTTGGCGGCTCCGCACCATCCCCTGCAGGTGTTCTCGGTTGGTCGTCATCCACCCCGGCGCGGCTCTGGCTCCCGCTTGCTCCTGGAGTTGCGCCTCTTTTCCGGCTCCTTGGCTTGTTGGCATCTCTACGGCTCCGGTCCGGACGGCCCGGATCTGCGCTCCTCTCCAGATCCTGGCTTGTCCGGGTCCTCGGCCACCTCCACTTCCCCTACACCTCCTCCCATTTTCTCCCAGCCGCCAAACCTCGCCCACCTCCTTCCGCGTGATCTGTAGCTCACGCGTCCGGCGACGTCCGGTGCTTCATTTGGCAGCGGCCGTGGCTCCCTTTCCCGTGGTGGCGGCTCCGACCGATGACTTGGCTTCCTCTTCTCTGAATCTTGCTCCGATGGCTTGGGATTGCTCAGACTCTGGCCAGGAGAAATCCTTGCTCGATCCTTCGATGCTAGCAGTGGCGACACCCACGGGTGCCGTCCCCTTCTTGGAGGCGTTGCTATGGCCGGCATATGTGCCAATCTTCGAGCATCAGGGGAAACCCTAGATCCGGCTATCCGGATCGGGCGGCGACGGCGTCTCGGCGTCGTTCTCCTTCGTGAAGGCGCTGTCTTGTTTGCTTGCGGCGTCCTCGGCGGTGGTTTTTGAGATGTTGGTCGTCATGTTGTTTTGGTTTGGGTTGCTTCCTGGGAAGCGATTTTTCGCTGTGTTGTTTTTCTCTCTGGGCCGAGCATCCCATGTCTCTCTGCTCCGGGCACCATGTTCATGCCTGTCGCGTTCGTGTCATGTGTTGTACCATCACCTGTACTCACTCTTATCTTCTTCTATCAATGAAATGATACGCAACCTTTGCGTATTCGCGAAGAAAAAAATATTGCTTGACTCTTTGGTTTTGTATGCTCGGATGTATGTTTCAGTTCCTACATGGTATTTCTCATGTGGAGTTGAAACCACACTTGGTTGGTCCAATAGCAAATAATCATATGTTTCACTCTGAAATCATATTGCATATAGGGTGATGTTACGTTCTTGTGCAAATTACTGCACACATATACATGGAGTTACCTGAAAAAGTCTCACCTTGGGCTCCTGCAAGTAACACTGTCTCTCGCTTGTAGAGTTTGCAAGTGGTTATAATTGTCATACTACTAGGTAACAACCTTACTTGAATCAGCCTTGACCTTGTATAATATACATAGTAATATGGTGCATGGTATTTTTTAGTGAATTTGATCAAAACTGTTATTTTAAGTACATTTGTACTTTAGTTGTTTATTCAAATAAATTTCCCAGTAAGTTGATTTTCTAGCATGGTCATAACGTTGACATTATGAATTGATTTGTGAAGCACAAAAAGACAATAACAGTTGGGAGGGTTGCTTTGTATCCCTAGACCCACACCCACACCCGACCACCATCTCCCATTTTCCTCAGTATCACGACCTGTTGCGACGTTGGCAGCGCAATCAGTCGGAGGAGGCCAGCGGTGGCGATGATGGCAATGCGATGGGGAAAGGTTGCTCGTCGTCGTGGCACCAGCAATTCCACGATCGCATAATACCCGCATGTTGATGACCTCCAGGCTCTCCGGCCTCCTCCCTCCAGGTACCTCTCCGGCTCCTAACCATTTCTCAGGTTCACAGTTTAATTAGATGGTAACATAAAACTTGGAGTGTCTGATAGGAGTTCTTATTCACTGTTTGAGATGCTAACTGGGACGGAGTGAGTAAAAAAATGCCTAGAATAAAGAAATGATGAATTGTATTGTACACATTATTGTAGTTACAGATTATGTTTAAAATCGATCATTACTTGGGATGCTGCCAACAGGCAGGGTCGATGGGACATTAAATTGCCAAATTGCTTTTCCCTCTTCTTCACGTGTTAGGAATATATCTTTAACAATAGAATTGTAGTGTAGTCATTCTTGCAGTTAAAGATTATGTTTAAAATTGATCATCACTTGGGATGCTGCCAACTTGCAGGGTCGATGAGACATTAAATTGCCATATTGCTTTCCCATCTTATTCACTGTTGTAAGCTTGGTTCTCGAGGAACTTCTCATTGTTGTACATGTAGGTTGTGGAAAATAGAAATAAAATCTATTTGTTCATTCTTCTACTGTACCTCCGATCCATCTCCCATGGTTCAGAAAATTTCAGTTATGTGCTTAAATATTAGGAAGCCATCATCTTCTAAAACATATCATTACCTACTCAAACATATTGTCTTCCTTTGTGTTTCCGATAAATTATTTATAAAAACACACGTAAAACAGAAGTTGCAGAACCTGCATTGGACCATGCTCATTTGCTTTGTCCATTTTTTCGAAGAAATAACACTCTCCAGATTCCTAAGCATTCAGAATTATGACTTAGTGTGCTATTACATTTCCCAGTATCAGACACTATATTTTTTGTGGGAATCATTGACACAGTTCAAAGCCGGATGGATGAAGTGGCGCCAAGCTTCTGGCATTCTCTATGACAAGAGAGTGCCACAAAAGCTAAAAGGCAAGTTCTATAGGACGGCGGTTCGACCCGCAATGTTGTATGCCGCTGAGTGTTGGCCGACTAAAAGGCGACATGTTCAACAGTTAGGTGTGGCGGAGATGCGTATGTTGAGATGGATGTGTGGCCACACGAGGAAGGATCGAGTCCGGAATGATGATATACGAGATAGAGTTGGGGTAGCACCAATTGAAGAGAAGCTTGTCCAACATCGTCTGAGATGGTTTGGGCATATTTAGCGCAGGCCTCCAGAAGCTCCGGTGCATAGTGGACGGCTAAAGCGTGCGGAGAATGTCAAGAGAGGGCGGAGTAGACCGAATTTGACATGGGAGGAGTCCGTTAAGAGAGATCTGAAGGATTGGAGTATCACCAAAGAGCTAGCTATGGACAGGGGTGCGTGGAAGCTTGCTATCCATGTGCCAGAGCCATGAGTTGGTTGCGAGATCTTATGGGTTTCACCTCTAGCCTACCCCAACTTGTTTGGGACTAAAGGCTTTGTTGTTGTTGTATTGACACAGTTCCTTCAGAAAGTTGTATCTCTGAAATGTACAAAGTGCTCTTATGTAATTCTACCATCCATTCTGATGTTGAGGCAAATATACATGTTATGCAGGCGTACTATTGTTCAAGATAGTGTGTGTGACATATGTGGGAATGGGGAGGAAGATGAATATCATGTTGTTATATCATGCACAAAAAGTAAGGCGTTGAGATTTGCCATGAGGAAAGAGTGGAGGCTTCCAGAAGAAAAGGAGTTCTGGTACACTGGAACAGACTGGCTACAAATCCTACTGGACAAGTATGATTCAGAGATAAGAAAGAAAAATATGTTGTTGTTATGGAGAGCCTGGTTTCTACGAGATAACTGTATCCACAGTGATGGCAAAGAAACCATTTCGAGATCGGTGATGTTCCTTGTGCAGTATGAGGAGGAAATCAGGAATTTGTCGCTATCTGTTGTTGGACAGGGAAACAAGAGTTGCTGGTCCCTGTCTGCATCTATGCAGACACACCACACCTAGGAATCATCCGAACGCCGAGCCAAATGCCCAGTGGAAAGAGCCGCCTGAAGGTGTTGTAAAACTGAACACTGACGCTGCCTTTTTGTCAGGCACGGGCCAAGCCTAGGCTGGCGGGATCGCACGGGATCATACGGGGCATGTTGTCTTCTCGGCGAGTAAATCGATGAATAAATGCATATCAGTTGAAGAGGCAGAGGGGCAAGCTATCCTGATGGGTCTGGTATCGCTGTCGAGACTGTACCAAGGCCCACTGATCATTGAGACTGACATCAAAATGATTGCAAATGAATTGGGACAAGCCAGATCAAGCCGATCGGATTGTTTTCTAGGTTGTTAGTGAGATAAAAAACACAAGCCGGATCTTCAGTTCAGTTCAGGCCAAGGCCATCAAGAGGGAACAAAACTGTCTAGCACATGAGCTTGGCTGCCAGAGCTGGACGGCATGAGGACTCACTGATAATTGCGGACGTGCCCGAGGAGCTTAGTTCGCTGTTGCTATCTGAATGTACCAAGTGATGTTTTTGGTCCTTTTTTTAGGTAGTCATCCTCAAAAAATATACATGTTATGAAATGCCTTCCAAGTCAACCACATAGCCATTTTTTAAGAACTGGTGGGAATCCGTTTGTCGATAAAATTATTCTTTTACAGGGGATGTTACCTTATTTCTACATTAAAGCAAATAAACACTTTGATGAACTTAACAACTCTCTATCCTTATTTGTTATTTCTCTTATTCATAGCGTGTTTTCGCCATTTATACATGTAACGATGATGAACTAAACAACTTATTCGTATTTCTTGAAACATGAAGTGTTTTTCACGTTTGTTACAATCCAATGTTTGTTAATTAATTATATTATTTATATTCATAAGTAGTATAAAGTTGGCTCAAAATAGTTAATATGATTTTGGATGATATATTATGATGTTGACTAGGAGGTTATTGGTGCTCATTAAAATAGCAGTATGAAATAAGCCTGCTTATATTTGTTGGTTTTCAATTTAAGCCTTTTAACTCAACTGAAATTATTATTTTTACATTATTTACTGACATAAAACTCCTGTTTTGCAGGCTATCTTGAACGATTGCAGGTTTTAATCAAGAAGTCCTCAATAGGTGGACTAGCTCAAAATGGAGAAGCACGCTGGTAGCTTTTTGGTTGATTGTAGCATTTAAGTTCATAGCAATTCATACCATCAATATCTTTGGGGTGCCTTGTACTCCTTTCGTAAAATAATACAAGAGCGTAGTGATCTAAACACTCTTATATTATAGTTTACAGAGGGAGTAATATTTTAGAAAATTGTGCCTTTTTTGGCCTGTTGTGGCGTGCTGTTCATAGACATCCTTACTCCATTTCCTCCTCACATATGGCCTGGGTTTTGGGATAGCAAGACATACGAAGACAATTTGGGGGTGCCAATTCTCTCTCTCCCTCTTGCTAATAGAATTATGAACAACCGGCAAGACTAATGTTATAAACCTTCTCTCTTTAATCCTACCATGTATTCTTTGACTTTTGTGCTAACACAGGAAAAATGTGTTGTAAACTTGTGAGTTGTGCCTTACTCCCTCCGTTCTTAAATACAAGTCTTTTTAGATATTCCAATGAGGACTAACATACGGAGCAAAACGAGTGAATCTACATTTTCTAAAATATGTCTATATACATAAGTATGTAGTTCGTTTCTAAAATATGTCTATATACATAAGTATGTAGTTTGTATTAGAATCTCTAAAAAGACTTAAATTTAGGAACATATGGAGTATATTTTCTGGGCAAGTTTTAGCCCTCTTATTTGCAATTGATGTTGCATGTCATTCACCCTTATATTTGATGTTAATGTCTGAGTTTATGTCGAATTAGGGTTGGTTGCTCACTTCCCTTGTATGTAATAGCTCGTATTACAACACACACACACACACACACACACACACACATTTCCTTGGGTTTTATGTGAAAATCCTTTTGAGCCGATACACCAAATATGAAGTTACATGACTTAAACAAAACTAGAAAATTATGATAAAAATAAAGATAAATGCCAATGAAATTCTAAACAATAAATGTTATTATCTACCTATCACAAGAGAGGTAGGAGTAGCATGTTCTAGAAGATGTGTTTTTTTGTAATAGTTTCTAAATGGTAAATTGTATGGTTTCAAGCACCTAGAAAAACGTCTACACTGATTCGATCTGTTCGCTCGCTCGCCTCCCTCCTCGCAGGCGACATGCGAATCCCCGACCCCCACCCCTCTCCTCCATCCCCTCCCAATCTTTTCCCTTGCCGTTGCCGGCGTGGTCCGCCGGGCCATTCCCATGCGGTGCTAGTGAAGGCGGGCCGTTCTTTCCCCGCTCGCGCGTTGGGGCCGCGGGGGCCTCCTGATGGCGGTAGTGCTCCTCGGGCGGAGGCGGTCCATTCTTTCCCCGCTCGCGATTTGCGGTCGTGGGTACCCCTGATGCGGCGGCGCGACTGTTGGCTGTGGGGCGCGTGGTGGTGCTGCTGGCTAGCGGCCTCCACTCCGCCCAGATCTGGGCCCTTTTGGGCCCTATCTGGGTTGGGGCGGGCTGACGGTCCGATGCGCGGCGGTGTGGCTCCCTGGTAGTCGTGGCGAGGCATCGAGGGGTGCGGGTGGTGGCGGCTTTTGTCGGCCGATGTGCTGCAGTGTGGCAGTAGGAGTTGCCCAGACCCATTTGGGCCTGGTCGGGCCAGTAGGGGCCTGCTAGGCCCCTGCCGTCACATCCGGTCGACTTCGTGGCAGCGACGAAGGTTGTCCCCTCTCGTCGGCTGAGTTGCGGATGCCCCTGAGCCCCTGGGATCCTCTTCCCTCCTCCAGGTCTCGTGTCGGTGGCCTCAGGAGACGACGAAGTTGGTTCAGTGACCGTGGTGGCAAAGGCTGGTGGGCGGCAGGTTGGTTGGTGCACTTCAGATCGTCCGAGGTAGTGGTGGTTGTTTGGGTCGGTGAAATCCCTAGGGCTCGTCCGACATCAATGTGGTGACGCCTGCAGGCGCCGCCGGACCTTCCTAAAGGGCGTCGGGTATACACCTTCCCCACTGTCCTCTGCGTACTGAGGGAAACCCTAGGAATTGTCCGGGCAGCAGTGTTGTAGTCGTCGCATTCCTTCTTGAAGGTGTTGCTTGGTACGCAACGCTTCGGGTGCTAGGAGTGCGGTGGTACTTCGCCGGAGGGTGCACCGGTTACCGGTCATCTTTGTTTCGTTGATCTACCGATGTCAGGATTTGTTTCTCTTTTTTTCTCTCATTTTTATTTTGGGCTTGTTTGTGCTGCAGGCCCCAGTGTGCAGTGAGCTGGTTCTATCGGATGGCTGCTTTATAATATAAAGCGGGGGAAACTCTTTATCGTAAAGCACCTAAGTCCATATTATGTAATAGTTTGTCAGCCAATCGCATATTGTGATGAAGTTTCTGGTTGTAACATCTTGGAACATTTGTATAAAAGGAAAAAAATCATTCATGTGTTGTTTTTAATTAATGGATAATAACCATGCACATGCTTTCATGAGAAAAATGATTTTAAGAATTAAAAAAGGCATTCAAGTGTTATTATCATTTGTAATGCAGTGCAGAATAAAGAGTTTAATGTTTGTGTACCACCTTTATTTTGTGCATCAGGTGTATAGGGTCCAATTACATTTTTTTATCAAAGTACATTGCAAGCGTATTATTTCAAAAAAAATGTTCTTGCCTATCTTTCTATCTATGTAAAATTTGACATGCAACCAATACAAATTTTCAAAAGCCCGTGGCAACGCACGGGCAGTCTACTAGTCACCCATAAAACCCGTGTGTCTAGCATTACTCAACAAAGTATATAGGTGGTTAGTGTGATCCTGTATAGGACTTGCCAGCAGCAACATGGCGTGGGATGGTCTGGAATTTGCTTTTGTTATTCACCCACCAGGAGCATCCGACATGTATATATATAATACAAATAAAAAAGACTTGCTTCTTATATTTAGGTCAACTATATTATGGCACCAACTGGTCGAGCGGTATGCATTAGCTTCAGTTCAAACATCAGACGATGTGTATTTCAAACATGAAGTATTGCGTTTAGAGGACACTTCTCAACGCCAAGGAGAGCAAGAGCCCCTCTCCTCCACCTTGGCGCCACTTCACCCATTTCCGTGGCAGATCTGGTCTCCCCCTCCCCAGCGTCAACGGTTCGCGCCGGGTCCACACCTTGAATCTTGTTGCAGGGTGAATGCTCCAAAAGGTTTCCTCTTAGGTCGACCCTATGGGCAATAACCAACAACCCCAAACTGAGCAGCCCAATCTTAGATCCATCATCGTAGCATCCGCTCCCTCAGCCAACACTTCCTCGGTTGCCGAAGAGGAGGGATGGTCACGCCCTAGGTCTCGCAAGAATAAAGCATCACGCAAAGATAACATGGCTAGTAGCCAGCAGCGCTCGTGGCAGCGCTTGTACTAGCGATGCGACTTTAATGTGTCACCAGGCAGAGAGATCTTCTTAAGCCGCTTCAAGGGACTCTACTTTAAATGCCCTAGCATGCTCCACTGCAACATCGACCATTGAGATCCACTTCGCTGCATCATCTATAACGGATCATCTCATTACGGCAAGAAGTGTCGCCAGAACCCCAAGAATCAGGGCAAGGGCGGATCAACAAAGGAAAAGCTAGGGTGGGTGCCATCGGCATGGCCAGTCAGTGAGCGCCTTCGCTTTAACCACCACTGCCGCATGCGCCCACACCACCATCGTGCTCCATCCGCGGGTGACGCGATGGACCAATTCCTCCATGCTAATCTGCCACATCGCCCGTGCATCAACCCCAAGTTGGTCGTGTCCTCTATAGGATCGAAAGTAGGTCTAGAGGGGGGTGATTAAACTACTTGACCAAATAAAAATCTAATATTTTCCCAATTTTAGTTGTGGGTAGATTTTAGCAATTAGCACAAGTCAAGCAATCAACCTACACATGCAATTCTAAAAGTGTAACAGCGGAAAGTAAAACATTGCATATGAAGGTAAAGGGAAGGGTTTGAAGAGTGAAAATGCATTATGACACGGATATTTTGGTGTGGTTCCGATAGGTGGTGCTATCGTACATCCACGTTGATGGAGACTTCAACCCACAAAGGGCAATGGTTGCGCGAGTCCACGGAGGGCTCCACCCATGAAGGGTCCACAAAGAAGCAACCTTGTCTATCCCACCATGGCCATCGCCCACAAAGGACTTGCCTCACTCGGGTAGATCTTCACGAAGTAGGCGTTCTCCTTGCCTTAACAAACTTCTTGGTTCAACTTCATAATCTTGTCGGAGGCTCCCAGGCCACACCTAACCAATTTAGGAGACACCACTCTCAAAAAGGTAATAGATGTTGTGTTAATGATGAACTCCTTGCTCTTGTTCTTCAAATGATAGTCTCCCCAACACTCAACTCTCTCACACAGATTTGGATATGGTGGAAAGATGATTTGAGTGGAAAGCAACTTGGGAAAGGCTAGAAATCAAGATTCTTGTGGTTGGATTGGAATATCTTGATCTCAACACATGAGTAGGTAGTTCTCTCTCAGAAAATGTAGGCTGGAAGTGTAGGCACGTTCTGATGGCTCTCTCTCTCTTATGGAGAAGGGAGTGGAGGGGTATATATAGCCTCCACACAAAATCCAACCGTTACACACATTTGACCCAACTCGGTCAGACCGAATAGAAGAACTCGGTGAGGCCGATTCAGTTCAAAATGTGAACATTAGGAATCTTGGTGGGACCGACTGGAACAACTCGGTGGGACCGATGTGCTAGGGCTAGGGCAAAACCTCATCTCGGTGAAACCGATTGCTTGAACTCGATGAGATTGATTTCAGCAAATAGCAAACGGAAAGTTGGTCAAGCAAACTCAGTGGGACCGATTACACATTTCGACGAGACTGAAATAATTGCAATAGGCAACAAAGAGTTTGCAAGGCCATCTTGGTGAGACCGAGATCCGTATCGGTGTGACCGAGGTGTTAGGGTTTGTGACGGTGGCTAGGTCAAATGAACTCCGTGGCGCTAGATAGAACATTTCGGTGGGGCCGAGTTTGACTTTGGGTTTTGGACATATTTGGAAATGAGAAAGTGGTTGAGGGCTTTGGAGCAATATCACTAAGCATGTTGAGAAAGTAGACCATTAAGAAACACCTCATCCCCTTTTAATAGTATTGGCTTTCCTATGGACTCAATGTGATCTTGGATCACTAAAATAGAAATGAAGAGTATTGAGCTTTTGCCAATATGTGTCCTTCGCATTTTGAGGGATCCACATCTCTAGCCCATGCCATGCCAATCATTGAACTTTTTGAAATGTTAAACTTGAATGGTTATTAGTTCAATGAGCTATCTGTTGTTATGAATTACTAAAACCACGCGGGTATTAGTTGCACTTTCAATCTCCCCCTTTTTTGTAATTGACAACAACATATAGATCAAAGCCTCGATAAATGATAATATGAATGAAATACATCGTCGCTTTAAGAAGTATGTGATAAGAAAGAGCTCCCTCTAAATTTATGCATTATTTAAAATTTGCTTTTGAATGCAAATGCACAATCAATTAGGGTCATGGGTCACTCTTCCATGTCACATACATCTTGGTGGAGTGCTCGAAATGATAAGAGTTAAATATCATGGACTCATAACCATGAATACACGTGATTGATCATACACAAACATTCATGGACAAAATCATGCAAGCACACATTAAACATGATATGATCAAACACATGATCACATAAGTATTTCACGAGCATAACACAAATTGTAGCATAGGAATTAAACAACCAAACGACCAAAGTAGCAAGAGTAGCAAATAAAACCAACAAAAAGCAAGAGGCACTCTCTCTTTCTCTCTCTCTCTCTCAGCCCATGATCTATACAGTTTCTCCCCCTTTGGGAACAAGTTACAAAAAAAATTGAAAACATGTAGTGCTATACGACACTCTAAGCACGATCTCCGGGAGCTCCTGAAGGGGTCTTCTAGCTTGTTGCTCTGGTGTGCGTAGGCGGCGTGGAGAGGAGGGCATCTGCAAATGCCTATGAAGAAGTGTGTGGAGCTGGAGGAGTTGGCACTGGAGGAGCAACTGTGGCAGTGGCTGCAGGTGTTGAAATGGTAGTCCTGGAGTCTCTGGCAACTGGCATAGCTGATGATCTTTGTGCCCTTGGCACTCTCTAGAATGTTTCTATTGTGCGTCTATCATCCCTGTCCTCAGCATCCTCTTGAAGCTTCTCCACAACTGTTTGAATCTCAGTGACCTTCACATCTAGGTCATGGAACTTAGTCTCAATAATCCTCTCAAGCACTACAAAAAAAGATACTTCCGTGATGATATGTGTTTGTCATAGTAGGTCACATTTTCTATCATGCATGTACATACATGACAAATTTATGACAGAATCAAGATAGTCATACCTGTGATGTCGTAGAAGTGTTCCATGACATTACCAAAATTATCATCACGGAAGTGTCCACTTCCATGACGATAAATCGCACGTCATAGAAGTGCTTTCGTCAAGGGTGACCGACATGTGGCATTCACCGTAACGGGACGCCGTTAAGTTATCGGGTCTAGTTTGGATCCGATAACCCGTTAACAGCCCAGACCAATGGGAATTTTCCACGTGTAAAATTATCATTGGCCAGAGGAAACACGTGTCGGCTCAATGTTCGGACAGATGTCATCCAACCATCGTACAGGAGGCGCCTATGATACGTCGACACGTGGCATGACCCAACAGAGGCCCATTCCGGTGAAAAGGCCGTCCCGTTTGACTTGGTCAAAAGGTAACGGGCCGGCCCACGGAAAGCCTGTTAATGGCATGTTCGTATATAGCCCATTTACGGCCCGCTTACTACCGGCCCGTTACGGCCTATCGGAATTAAGCCCAGTAGCTTCATCTGGGCCGTCCAATATGATTCCAGCCCGTTGTAACTTCCGGCCCATGTATGGCCCATGATGTCTTTCGACCTATATGAGGCCCTTTATAACTCTCAGCCCATTAAAGGCCCGAGATGAAACTGTCCCATAATGAACAGTGTATCGCTTTATACCCACTAACGGCCCATTATTTCGTCGGCCGTTTACAGCCCGTGTTAACTTTCGGCCTTCTAAGGGCCCATTTATTCTTGGGCTCATTTCTAGACTTCGGTTAGATATGGTCCGTTACTGGCATGTTTCGTTTGTGGGCCAAATACAACTCGTGGTTACATTCGATCTGTTTGTGTCCCGTTAACCCATTGGGCTGTTTTCACAGCGTTATCAAATAAGGCCTATTAACGACCCGTTATGGTCCACGATTAGTACAACCCATGTTTGGCGAAATGATTATACGCCCCGTAGAAGGCCCATGGATCCTACGGCCCGTAGAAGACCAATGGATCCTACGGCCCGTAGAAGGCCCATGGATCATACGGCTCGTAGAAAGTCCATGGATCCTACGGCCCGTAAAAGGCCCATGGATCCTACGACCCTTAGAAGGCCCATGGATCCTACGGCCCGCGGGAGGCCCATGGTTACAACAATCCGTGTGTTGCCATGATTATTGTGGCCTAGTTACCAAAACTAGGTTATTGTGGCCACTAAAAAAACGCGGAAAAAGAACTGCAGTGACTACAAGCAAACAACTAAACAAGACAATAATAAAATAAATAAGCAAGCAACTAATGCTAGCCTATTACAGCTATTACACATATTACATCCACTGGGCATCAAAGTTCGCCACCAGTGCAAATATAGGGAACAAAGTAGCATATTACATACACTGGCCGTCAAAATTGGCCACCAGTGCAAATAAACGCAGTAGAAAAACAAGTCCATAACTGAAGCAACTTCAGAAGAGCTCAAGAAACATTATCCTAGGTATCCACCATGCTAGCAATAAGCATAGCAAGCTTATTAGCTTTGTCATGTTTGGCGCTAAAATACTCCAACCCTTGCCGTTGCACTAGAAAGTATGCATCTGAATGCTCCAGGGACTTCTGCAGTCCTTCCGCTTCTTGTTGCAGCACAGCTGATCGATGTCTTTCAGCTTGTAGTTGAGACTCAAGAAACCGAACTAATTCAGACAGTGAGTTTGAATAGCTTGTGCATTCTGAAAGAAGAAACAAGCAGACACATAACAGGTTTAGCATGTACTAGTATATGAAACTCATTTTGGTGAACCAGTTCATTAGTAAGGTGGACAAGATTAAACTACCAAGTCTTATATTGCCAAGTAGTACATTATAAAAGCATCAAACAAACATATATCTATGTCCTATGGTCACTGCATTGTCTTGCAAAATCAAAATAGAGACACGGTTCAAATCATATCAGTTCAATAGAAAGCAGCACTGAAAGAATACAAAGCGTGGGAAACTAAACGGCACAACAAGATTTCAGATGGGTACCACGGGTCTACATGTACAACAACACTATTGACCCTGTTATGATGCTAGTAATGTGCATGATATGAGAAGTCAATTGTATACACAATTGAAATTGAAATCAAAAGAGCTATTTATAAGAGCAAACCTGTTAAAGAAACATGCGTAAACATACCTGTTGTTCAATTGGAGTTTCCATTGGATTTTTCAATTTAAAAATAAGTTTGTATGAGTAAATACAGTGATACAAGAGAAAAGCAGTATGCACGATAGCAATGGAATCTTAAATGAGAATAATTGTTCTTCAGGTTTAAGCACTTGTTCTACATGAACAGAGTACAGTAAGACGCAAGCATATAGTACTTAAAATAAAATGAGCTCATAGACCTTACCACATTCTTGGTTCGGGACCAGTAAAGAACAAGGCGTTCCCAGTCATCGTCTAGTAAATGTGTCTCGGGAAAATGTAAGGGAATTTGATGAGTTTCTTTGCCAGTGAAGTACGTTTTCTTTAGGTAATTCCGATACTGCCACCAAGCATTCTTGAAGATAGTAGAGGTAATAGCACAGGTTACCTCATCCTGAGTTTCGAAGTCGGTCATTCTCTATAGAGAAAAATGGGAAAATTTGTTGTATTATAACCATCATGGAGGTAGAATGTATGGGACAAAGCAAAGTAATTGCCATGAATAACATTACTTACACATAACTCCTGGACAAACACCTGCAACTGGAATTTTCCTTCATCTTCAGTATAATATTTCCATGATGGGAAGATACGCACATAGGATTTAACAACATCAATGCGATAGATGCTAAACAATGAATGGCTAGTTGTGCTTCCTCCACAGGAATAGGTGTACTAACTGGTGGAGTTGGGGTTCGCCGTGGTAGTACCGACGCTTTGGGCACTGGAGCTGCCTTACTAACTGCTCTTGTTTGGGAGCTCTGTGGTGGAGATAGTGTTGTGTCAACAGGAACTGGGGTTGGGGTTAGATTGGGTGAAGCTAGTTCTCTGTCCATCGCAGTAGGGGTAAAATCTGCGAGAGTCTGGGTTATGTGTGGTAGGGATGGTTCTCGTGCATGTACAACTAGGTTGCTTTCTCCACCAAGAGGTAGCACTGTTTTATTTGAAGACCGTGTTTTTACTCCACTAGATACTACCATCACCCACTCCAATTCAAATGGATGATAAACAGGAAACATAATTGAATGTACAGACATTGTATGAGAGATAGATGCAATAGATAGTGTGGAAAAAAGAGGGCATTAAATAATTAACATGTATATTGTTTAACTAAAACAGATAGCATGACATAATTTCACATATATACGATGTCTATCTAAACTGGATAGCATAGTATAACATAATTCAAAGATATGATGACTAACTAAACAGGATCACATGACATAATTCCCATCAGCCATGAGGGTGGGGGTAGGGCGCGCCCCCTGCCTCGTGGGCCCCCTGGTGGCCCTCCGATGCTCATCTTCTGCTATATGGAGTCTTTCGTCCGATAAAAAATCATAAGCAAGCTTTCGGGACGAGACTCCGCCGCCATGAGGCGGAACCTTGGCGGAACCAATCTAGGGCTCTGCGGAGCTGTTCTACCGGGGAAACTTCCCTCCGGGAGGGGGAAATCATCACCATCGTCATCACCAACGATCCTCTCATCGGGAGGGGGTCAATCTCCATCAACATCTTCACCAGCACCATCTCATCTCAAACCCTAGTTCATCTCTTGTATCCAATCTTTGTATCCAAACCTCAGATTTGTACCTGTGGGTTGCTAGTAGTGTTGATTACTCCTCGTAGTTGATGCTAATTGGTTTACTTGGTGGAAGATCATATGTTCAGATCCATTATGCACATTAATACCCCTCTGATTATGAACGTGGGTAGTTATGTTTGTTCCTGAGGACATGGGAGAAGTCTTGCTATTACTAGTCATGTGAATTTGGTATTAGTTTGATATTTTGATAAGATTTATGTTGTCATCCCTCTAGTGGTGTCATGTGAACGTCGACTACATGACACTTCACCATTGTTTGGGCCTAGTGGGAGGCATTGGGAAGTAATAAGTAGATGATGGGTTGCTAGAGTGACAAAAGCTTAAACCCTAGTTTATGCGTTGCTTCGTAAGAGGCTGATTTGGATCCATATGTTTCATGCTATGGTTAGTGTAAGTGCATCTAGTGCCACCCCTAGTTGGTTTTGGAGTATTGACGACAAACCTAGTTGAGGGACTAATGTGTTTGTGAGAATTGCAGGATAACACAGGTAGAAGTCCCTTATTGATTCAGTTTTCCTACCAGAGATGACCCCTAAAAATGTATGAAGACATTGATGTCAAAGGTGGTATATGAAGATATTCACATTGAAGACTATGACAAGAGAAGACATCGCATGAAGCCTATGGAGCTCGAAGACTTAGATCTTTCGTAGTTCTTTTTCTTCTTTGTTGAGTCATAGGAACCACCGTACTGTTAAGTGGGGTCCAAGAGAACCAGTCAGAATGACTGAAGTGATGCTTAACCAAAACCTATGTCTTCGAGTGAAGACTATGAGAGCAAATCTTGTCCAGAGTCGGACAAGTCAGCTTTGCTTGTAGCCCAAGTAAGGTTTCCATGTGAGTTTGAAATCTGACTGTTGGAACACGTGTCAGTTCCTTAGTGACCCAGGGTCATTTCGGACAAATCAGGTCGGGTTGCCTAGTGGCTATAAATAGCCCACCCCCTACAACCATAAACGGTTGGCTGCTCAGAGTTAGTGTACGGCTTTTGTCGTTTGAGAGCAACCCACCTCGAAGCCTTTGAGAGAGAATTCCTTGCGAGGATAAAGCCCTAACCACCCAGAGCCAAAGAGAATTAGGCATCACTTAAGTCTTCTTGTCTGTGTGATCTGAAGACTTATTACACTTGAGGACTGTGAATCCTCCAGCCGGTTAGGCGTCGCGTTCCGAGCATCCAAGAGACATTGTGGATCGCCAGTGAACGAAGTCTGTGAAGGTTTGGGAGTCTACCTTGAAGACTTACCAGAGTGATTGGGCGAGGTCTGTGTGACCTTAGCTCAAGGGGAATACGGTGAGGACTGGGTGTCCTGAGCTGCGTGTTCAGGACTGGGTGTCCGGGACTGTGTGTCCTCAGGTTTAAATACCTAGCCGCCCTAACTAGATGTACAGTTGTCACAGCAACTGGAACTGGTCCAACACATCATTGTCTTCAATGAGTCACTGGTTTCATCCTTCCCTTCTCTTTACGTACTGTTACTCCTTGTGAAGTCATTGTATGATTGCACTATCTTTTATCTTCACTGAGTGACTGCGTGTTCTGTTTGGCTTCATAATATCTTCCTACCTGATCCTTACTACATTGCTGCTATTAGTCATTGTGCTTTCACTCTATTGAATACTTGACTATGGCTTGCCTAGTGTAGTCTACCTTCCGCTGCAGGGTAATAGGTTTATTTCTATCGTTTGTCTTCATAACTTCCACGTTTTGAAGACTTTCATAAAAATCGCCTATTCACCCCCCCTCTAGTCGATATAACGCACTTTCAATTGGTATCAGAGCAAGGTACTCCCTTGTTCTGTGTGATTCGATTTAACCACCTGGGGTTTTAGCTATGTCGACTGCAGGGATAATCAAAGTCTCCGCTGCGTGCCCCGTCTTCGATGGAACTGAATATCCCTACTGGAAGAATAAGATGCGCATGCATCTTGAAGCCATTGACGTCGACCTATGGTATGTTGTCAAGAACGGCGTTCCCAAGGCTGGAGAAGGTGTCACTGCTGCTGACGTCAAGAAGTTCGTTCAACTGGACTCTACTGCCAAGAATATCATCTATGGTCATCTGACCAAAGGACAGTATGGCCGGGTGAGTGCTTTGGAAACATCTAAGCTAGTCTGGGACTGGCTCTCCAAGGTCAACAAAGGCGTCTCAACCCAGAGAGATCAGAGAATCAGTGTCCTTCGCAACCTCTTCAACCGCTTTAAGAGAAATGACAATGAGAATGTCCAGCTCACATTTGATCGACTCACTGACATCACGAATGAGCTTCAAGCCCTTGGCGCTACTGAGATCACCAAGCACGAAGTCGTCAAGACACTACTGAGATCACTTGACAGTTCGTTTGACACCCTAGCCCTGATGATTCAAGAACGTCCTGATTTCAAGACACTCGATCCGTCTGACATACTTGAGAGGCTCAACACACATGAGTTTCAGCTTTCTGAGAAAAGAGATATCTACGGTCCAAACTATGGGCGAACTCGAGCCTTGAAGGCAAAAGGTGTCTCCTCATCTGAAGAAGAATCTGACAGCAGTTCTGATGATCCTGAAGACATTGGAAGGGAACTTGATATGCTTGTGAAGAAGTTCCAAAAATTCACCAAGAAGAAAGGTTTCAGAAAGTCTTCACGATCAAGCTCAAGGAATGATGAAGCTTCTGCTCATGACTACAAGAAGAAAACATGTCACAAGTACAAGAAACCTGGACACTTCATCTCTGAGTGTCCTCAGTGGGACAATGAGAACAAAAGGAAGAAGAAGAGCAAGGAATATGACTCTGACGACAAGAAGAAGAAGAAATACTCAAAGTCTTCTTCCAAGTCTTTTTCAAAGTCTTCATCACACAAGAAGAGCTCATCTGGCAAGGCACGTGCGTTTGTTGGCAAGGAAATGGATTCAGAGGAGGAGTCTGCTTCTGAGGAGGCGGAGGTGGAGTCTGAGGAGGAGTCCGATTCTGGCGTCGCAAGTCTAGCTACAGCATACGTTGCCAAGTCCATCTTCAACAATGAAGACAATGACCTCATCACCGATACCGATGCAAATGACAAGGACTACTCCACTCCTACCTACTGCTTCATGGCACGCGGTGCCAAGGTAAACACATGCCCTACTCACTATCAAACATCCAGTGACGATGACTCTGATTGTGGTTCAAAACCCAGCTACAAAACACTTGCTAGAATTGCAACTGAACAACAGAAAGCCATGGAACATATTCAAAAACTGTTAGACAAAAGTGATGATCTGTTAGGCGCTGAAATGACTCGATCTGGGTCCTTAATAGAAGACATAAAAAATCTTCACGTTAAGTATGAGGAACTTGAAAGTCGTCATGAAACGCTCTCAACAACTCATGAAAAGCTTTCCTATGATTATCTTCAAAGGAAGCAAGATCTAGAGAAATTGAGAGCGGCTCATGAAGATCTTCAAAAGGAAAACGAGTCACTTCGCGCCGAACAGATCAGCTCCGCTCAGGAAGGATTTGAACCACCATGTCTTAAGTGCATTGAGCGTGATAATGCTACTACTGTTGCTGAATGTTCTACTGCTGCTACTGTTGCAATATCTTCAACTGTTGATGTGGGAACTAACCCCTCTGCTGAGGATTCCACTGCTATTGCTGATGAGAATGCTAGGTTGAAGACATTGCTTGAAACAGGGATGTACAAAAGTCTTAAAGGGCATCAGACACTATGTGATGTCCTCAAAAAGCAGATCTTGAACCGAAACCCGAGGAAAGAGGGTGTTGGGTTCGTAAGGAAAATGAATACTGATGGCTCTTACTGGAAACCTGAGCAGTACCCCAAAACCACATGGGTTGCTGCAAAGGAATCTTCAGCAGATCTATCCAATCTATCTGGCTTCTCTTGTGCAAACCCCATTGTCATTGATGAATCCTTTGATGCAAACTATAAACTGTTTAAGAATCAGAATGGTGAAGTGTTTGCCAGGTACATTGGTACTAACTGAAGGAATGGACCACCTATGAAGAAGATCTGGGTTCCGAAAAAGTGTCTGGTGTCATGGTTCTAACTCTGACAGTGATGTAGGGGGGTGAGTATGGAGAGGCTAGATCCTAGCTATTGGGAAGTTGTTACACGCGAGGTTTACGAGTTCAGGCCCTTCTCGGAGGAAGTAATAGCCCTACGTCTCGGAGCCCGGAGGCGGTCGACTGGATTATGCGTGTATGGATTACAGGGGTGCGAACCCTTCCTACTGAGGAGGGGGGTGGCTTATATAGAGTTCGCCGGCCCCCTCCTGCCCTCAGTAATGCAGGGTTTAAAGTACATTTAAGATTGGGCGTTACTGGTAACGCCTCTAATAAAGTGCTATAATGACCATGAAGACTACTTAACAGCTGACCGTTTGCCTACGGAGTGACTGTAGGTCTCCTGGCAGTCGAGTGATTAGCTTCATGGTCGAGTGGTAGCTTCTTGGTCGAGTGTCTTGAACCTGTCGAGTGGAGTACCTTCAAGTCGATTGATAGGTGATTTCTTCTAGGGATGTCCTTGGGTAGGACTCTTTGGACGGGTCCGTGCCCCTACCCCAGGTACATAGCTTCATCATTAGCCCCCGAATGGATCGAGGTTAGAGTGGGGGATGAGTTGGGGATCCTTTCCGACTGGTTCTTTGGGGCTGTATGAGTGCCTCATTTAGGGTCAGTTGTCATGGATGACGTCATCAACCTCTTTCAGTCGCCTTGATCCATTCCAGGCCCTTCGTCGAGTGAATATCTTTGCTTGCGACATGCCGAATGTTGGTGCGAGCGGGATACTCTGTTTTTGGCAAGCGGTTCTGCGGCCCGTGGATCTCACGGGATTTGGATTTTGGGAAGCGCGCGGGATGGGAGCAGCCGCAGTAATCGGAAGTGATAAAGCGGAAACTCCTCGATCCTCGCGTCGCCTTTTTCGCCACGTACTGCGCGCGCGTCTGCTGCGGGATTTGATTGGACTGCCTGGGCCTACCAGTCAGCCACTCGGGAGCAGCCCCTTATAAGTTGCCGGCTCGGGGTTTCCAAGCCGCGCGCTTCTCTTCTTCTCCCTTCTTTCTTCCTCTCTCCCTTCGCCAGCCCTCCCGCGACCCTCGGCCGTACCCTAGCGCCATTAGCCCGTGCGAGACCTCGCCGGCGACGATGGTGAAGGGCAAGACCACTGCTTTGGAGCGCGTGAAGAAGGCGGCGGCGGCAGGGAAAGGAAAGAAGTCTTCACGAGGCGGATCTTCCTCCCGGACCACCCTGCCCAAGGGTTGGATTCAGGGCGACTGGATGCCATCGGTGCTCCGGCAGGAAGATCTCGACGACATGGTCGAGGGAGGAGCCATTCCCCACGAGGCTGCGCGTCTCCCGGGGAGGGAGATCGAACCGCAGCCCCGCGACGGTGAGTGCGTGCTCCTCGCCACCCACATCGACCGAGGGTTTTCTCTGCCTCCCCATCCATTCTTCCGGAGCTTCTTGAATTTCTTCGGAGTGCAGCTCCATCACTTTACCCCCAACTCCATAGTCTATCTTGCCGCGTTCATTTCCATGTGCGAGGCCTTCCTGGGTTGCCGTCCACATTGGGGGCTTTTCAAGCATATCTTTACTTGCCGCTCTCAGTCGGTAAAAAAAGGCCAAGTCGAGTGATGAGAAGACGCAAGTGATCCAGCTGTGCGGGGGCCTGGCGATCCAGACGAGGGGGAAGAGTTGTTTCCCCTCTATCACCTTCCCGAAGTCGGTCCGCGGCTGGCAGTCGACCTGGTTCTACTGCCAGGACCAGGCGACCCCCGGACAGTCGACCGGTCTTCCTCCTTTTTCTCTCGACCGAGCCGAGAAGCCTATCTCTCTGAAAGTCATGCCGGAGGAAAGTGCCCAAGTCAAAGTATTGGCGGGTCGAGTGGTTGAGCTTGTCCGTGAGGGGGTGACTGGGATGGACCTGTTAGAGGTCTTTCTCCAGAGGCGCATCCAACCGCTCCAGGCGCGAGACCGCCCGATGTGGCTGTATTCTGGCCTTGACGACACCACTCGGATCCACCCGGAGGAGGTCACCGACGAGATGCTGGAGGGGTGGCTGTCAAGCATCACGGGGAACAAAGACAACCCCCGAGGAGCCAGAAGGGTAATTCCACTCGACAACTCATATGAAGTGGATCAGGTACGTCTTTGTGTCGGATATCCGGCCTTCTGTATTAGTCTTCTTTGGGCAAGTCGATTGACTTTCGTCCTGTCTGTTGTCTTCCAGGCTACCACTGAGATGTACTCGACGCCCAACGGGGCACAAGGGCCGACTGAGGAAGGTGAGGGGAGCGGAGGCGAGAGCGGGGACGACCAGGTTGAGTGGGAGTCCGACGGTGAGGGAGAGGAAGGCGACGACATCTTCTCCAGTGAAGAGGAGGAGGAGGCTGAACCCTCCCGCCCGGAGGGGCGGTCCAAGCTCGCCCACGATCCAGCGCAGGAACGTGGCAAGGCGACTGCTCCTGTTGGGCAGTCGTCGAAACGCCCTCGGACTTCTTCTCCTCCGCCGACCGGGAAGGCTCCCAAGCACCCACGAACGACGCCATCCAAGCCGCCCAAGGCCTTGCCCAAGATGAGGATAGCTGTTCCCACCATTTCCGGGTAACAATAACACTTGCTTTCTTTTGTCGACTGTGGACGGATCCTTGGTCGATTTACTGGGCCAACTGACTAACTTTCGAGATTTGTAGTGGTGCAACTTCTTAGGTCTCCGCCAGGAACGACGACCAAGAGATGGAGGACGCTGTCACTTCCAACCCTGGTACGATCACTGACGTCCTGCTTTCGAGTCGACCGAAACTTTATTGCGACTCTGGTCGATTGAATGTTTTCCTTGCAGCTCCTCCTCATGTTATTGACCTCCCGGACGACGACGACAACGAACCACTGAGGGTGAAGAGGAAGAAGAAGGCGTTGGCTGGCAAGACTCCGCAATCCATTCTGGCGCCCGAGGCCGTAGTTCGGGACGATGGTGAACCCACTCGGGCTTCCGTGACTTTCGCTGTTCCTCTGACGAGTGTGCGGCCTTCAGCGTCGACTGCGGATCCATCTTCGCTTTTTGCTGCGTACCCCGTCCCTGAGGACCAAGCGGCTGCTGCGAAGGAGGCTGTACGCCAGGCTGGAGTCATGATGGAACAGGTGAGAGTGGCTCGGGAGGCTTGCCAGGCGGCTTATGACGCAAGCTCGGCTCTTCAGAGCAATGTCCAGGTCAGTCGACTTCAACACTTGGTCTGTTTTGATATGTCCTTTGAAGAATCTCTTTTCCGAAGATCTTTAAGTTTGTACACCCAGTGGGTGTGTTTGCCAATTCTTGGACGAGTGGGGGCACGCTAAGTGCACCCACTGGGTGTAGTCCCCGAGACTACGGTCGACTGCTAGCAGTCGACTGTAGTCTTTTGAGTCGTAGTTGAGTTTCTTCGCTCTGTCTGATCGGGTCATGCCGAATGGAACGGTATCCCGTCGACTGCGGGCAGTCGACGTCTTTTCTCTCTTTTTTTTTACTGTGGGGGCACGCTGAGTGCACCCACTGGGTGTAGCCCCCGAGGCTTGATCTAGGGGTATCCATCGTCACTGTCTTCTTTGTCTTCACCTCTGTCTGGCTCTTTTTCCTTATCTTTGGGCTGCTTGCCCTGGAACTGCTGGATCAGGAGCCGGCACTGTCGAATGTTTTGCTTTGGCTGTAGTCTTAGAAACTCCATTATTGTTTCTTAGCTGCTCGGAAGCAACTTGTCTTGGACTCGACTTCAGGGGTCGGTCGGGTGGGACAGGAACCGGTGGGGGCACGCTAAGTGCACCCACTGGGTGTAGTCCCCGAGACTATGGTGGACTGCTGGCAGTCGACCGTAGTCTTAGTATTTACTGCCTTTGTTGCTTTTTTCTTTTTTACTGAAATTGTAACTCCTCCTCTTTGACTTCAGAAATCTTGTGATCTTGGAACTCGCTTGGCTGACTTGGAGAAGCAGCAAATTCAAATGAACCTTGATCTGGAGCTGGCCAGGACAGAGCTGCAGAAGGTCAGAGATGGCGCCGCAGGTAAGACGCCTTTGTCGACTAGTTAGTTTTTAGGCTTGAGTATCTTTTCGCTTTCTCCGACTCAATCGTCATTTTTTGCAGAAAAACTGAAAGAAGCTCTGGCGAAGAAGGATCAGGACTTGGCTGCTGCTCTCAAGGAGGTTGATGACAAGACCGCTCTGGCCGCGCAGAAGCTGGCTTCAGTCGACCAATTAGAAGGAGAGAATACCAAGTTGAAGGCCTCTCTGAAGGAAGCCAACAGGGAGTGTTCGCGTTGGAAGAAGGAGAACCTCACCCTGACCGAGAAGATGGAAGGCATCGCTCGCAGGAGGGACGACCTGGAGAGCTACTTGAGGAGCCTTGCCAAGAAGCTGTACATCAAGCTCGAACGTGCACGCTTAGTTCCGACTGGGTTTTTTTTGTGTCGACTCAGTTTTACGAAATTTGACTTATCCTTGGGTCGTGTATGCAGAACTTTGCTAGAACTTTGAAGAGGAGACTGGGCGGATCGAAATAGGTTTGGATCCGATCAACTCTCCGGTGAAAGATGAAGCTGCCATGAACCTGCTCCGACTGGAATCCCGTGTTGACGGCGTCGTGGATTACTTGGCTCGGCTGAAGGTTGCCATGACGCGGATCGACCCGACGCTTTGGCCAGAGTCTACGCTCCAGAATGATCTCGAGTCTCTGATGACTCGACTCAACGGAATCCCTGACCGAGTGCAGGAGTGGAAGAAGTCTTCAGCTCGGTGTGGCGCTGACGTGGCTCTGTCTCTGGTCCGCGTCCATTGCAAGGAGGTGCGGGAGGAGAAGCTGGCCGCCCTCCGAGTCGCCAACACGAGGAAGCACAACTTCCAGGACTTCATGGAGACATTTATTGCTGCTGCTACCCGTATCGCAGATGGGATCGACTTGGATGAGTTTGTCGCCCCTGCCAGTCCTCCTCCTCGTGAGGAATGAAAAAACTTGCCTCGGAATGCCGAGTGTATTTTGTAATCCGTTAAACTCTGCTTTAAATTGGCCTCGGAATGCCGAGTGGAAGTGTAACAGTTAAACTCTGCCGAGCTGGGGGCTCGAGTACTTTGATCTGAGGTCTCTGGGACCTTTTAGGCTTTATTTGAACTTGATTTGTCGTTGAATCTCTTTGTGGATGATCCGTCGAGTGGGATTTGATCTTCACTCGAAATAACTTTGTGTCTGTGGTGCAGCTCCGAAGGAGAAGGTGGCAGTCGACCTGCCCCTCGTCGTCCTTGGGAAATGAGAAGTGTTTCATACTTAGGCGAGCGCTGGGCTGCAGCTAAGCCTCCGAGCGGGAGGTTTGCTCTCGCTCGGTAGGATTTTAAACTTAGGTGAGTGCTGACTGCAGCTAAGTCTCTTCGTAGGAGAACTTAGGCGAGCGCGGGACTATAGCTAAGCCCCCGAGTGGGAGGTTTGCTCTCCACTCGGTAGGATTTTCAAACTTAGGCGAGTGCTGACTGCAGCTAAGTCTCTTCGTAGGAGAACTTAGGCGAGTGCTGGACTGCAGCTAAGCCCCCGAGTGGGAGGTTTGCTCTCCACTCGGTAGGATTTTTCAAACTTAGGCGAGTGCTGACTGCAGCTAAGTCTCTTCGTAGGAGAACTTAGGCGAGTGCTGGACTGCAGCTAAGCCCCCGAGTGGGAGGTTTGCTCTCCACTCGGTAGGATTTTTCAAACTTAGGCGAGTGCTGACTGCAGCTAAGTCTCTTCGTAGGAGAACTTAGGTGAGTGCTGGACTACAGATAAGCCCCCGAGTGGGAGGTTTGCTCTCCACTCGGTAGGATTTTTCAAACTTAGGCGAGTGCTGACTGCACCTAAGTCTCTTCGTAGGAGAACTTAGGCGAGTGCTGGACTGCAGCTAAGCCCCCGAGTGGGAGGTTTGCTCTCCACTCGGTAGGATTTTTCAAACTTAGGCGAGTGCTGACTGCAGCTAAGTCTCTTCGTAGGAGAGCTTAGGCGAGTGCTGGACTGCAGCTAAGCCCCCGAGTGGGAGGTTTGCTCTCCACTCGGTAGGATTTTTCAGACTTAGGCGAGTGCTGACTGCAGCTAAGTCTCTTCGTAGGAGAACTTAGGCGAGTGCTGGACTGCAGCTAAGCCCCCGAGCGGGAGGTTTTCTCTCCACTCGGTAGGATTTTTCAAACTTAGGCGAGTGCTGACTGCAGCTAAGTCTCTTCGTAGGAGAACTTAGGCGAGTGCTGGACTGCAGCTAAGCCCCCGAGTGGGAGGTTTGCTCTCCACTCAGTAGGATTTTTCAAACTTAGGCGAGTGCTGACTGCAGCTAAGTCTCTTCGTAGGAGAACTTAGGCGAGTGCTGGACTGCAGCTAAGCCCCCGAGTGGGAGGTTTGCTCTCCACTCGGTAGGATTTTTTTTGAACTTAGGAAAAACGGATTCGCGGCTAAGTCACCCACTGGGGGTTTTTGTATGTAAACAAAAGTGACAGCAATCATTGGAACACTCATGTCTTTGATAAAAATGAACTGCGGAAGTTTCTCTTATTACATCTTTATAGGAAGGAACTTAAGTGTAAAAGTGGCGGAGCAGCTCTACGTTCCAAGCTCGCGGCTCGTCGATCTGGCGATCAACATTGTAGAGGTGATATGCTCCGTTGTTGAGGACTCTAGTGATGATGAAGGGGCCTTCCCAAGTAGGAGCAAGCTTGTGTGGTTTCTGTTGATCCACTCGGAGGACCAAATCTCCTTCTTGGAAGGCTCGACTCTTCACATGCCGGGCATGGAATCGATGCAAGTCTTGCTGATAAATGGTCGATCTGATCATGGCCATCTCTCTTTCTTCTTCCAGGAGGTCTACTGCATCTTGCCGAGCCTGTTCTGCTTCATCCTCGGTGTAAAGCTCGACTCGGGGAGCGTTGTGAAGGAGATCACTTGGCAGAACGGCTTCGGCTCCATAAACAAGAAAGAATGGGGTTCTTCCAGTCGACCGGTTAGGGGTGGTCCTTAATCCCCACAGAACTGACGGAAGCTCGTCTACCCAGGCACCTGCCGCGTGCTTGAGATCACGCATTAGTCGAGGTTTTAGTACTTTGAGGATCAGACCATTTGCTCTTTCAGCTTGTCCATTCGACTGGGGATGGGCGACTGATGCATAGTCGACTCGAGTGCCTTGAGAGGCGCAAAAGGCTCTGAACTGGTCTGAATCGAAGTTTGACCCATTGTCAGTGATGATGCTGTGGGGGACTCCATATCTGAATGTTAGTCCTCTGACGAAACTAATAGCAGTGCAAGCATCGAGGTTCTTGATGGGTTTAGCTTCAATCCATTTGGTAAACTTGTCGACTGCCACAAGCACATGGGTGAAACCGCTCCTGCCTATTCTCAGAGGACCGACCATGTCCAGTCCCCAGACAGCGAAGGGCCAGACTAGTGGAATGGTCTTCAGGGCTGATGCGGGCTTGTGTGACATGTTGGAGTAGAACTGACACCCCTCACACTTGTCGACTATCTCCTTTGCCATCTCATTTGCTCTTGGCCAGTAAAATCCCGCTCGGTATGCTTTGGCCACAATGGTCCGAGAGGACGCATGGTGACCACAGGACCCCGAGTGGATCTCATCAAGGATCATCTGACCTTCTTCCGGTGTTATGCACTTCTGACCGATTCCAGTCGCGCTTTCTCTGTACAACTGTCCTTTTATGACTGTGAAGGCCTTGGATCGACGGACGATCTGTCGGGCCTCTTCTTCATCCTCCGGGAGTTCTCTTCTTAGGATATACGCGATGTACGGTACCGTCTAGTTGGGAGTGATCGCCAAGACTTCCATGATTAGGTCGACCACGGCAGGAACTTCGACTCCAGTCGGATCTGTGGCACTTTTCGGCTGCGGGGTTTCTTCTGTGAAGGGATCTTCTTGGACTGACGGCGAGTGGATGTGTTCCAGGAACACGTTGCTGGGAATGGCTTCCCTCTTGGAGCCTATCTTCGCCAGATCATCAGCTGCCTGATTTTTCAGTCGGGGAATGTGATGAAGCTCCAACCCCTCAAATTTCTTTTCTAGCTTTCTTACTACGTTGCAGTAACTGGTCATGGCCGGACTTCTGACGTCCCACTCCTTCATCACTTGATTAACCACTAAATCCGAATCGCCATAGACCATGAGGCGACGAACGCCGAGTGAAATGGCCATGCGCAACCCATACAAAAGTGCTTCATACTCTGCTTCATTATTGGAGGAATCAAAGTGAATATGGAGAACGTATCTGAGCTTATCTCCTCGGGGGGAGACTAAGACTACTCCCGCACCGGAACCATTAAGCATCTTAGGTCCATCGAAGAACATGGTCCAGTGCTCCGAGTGAACTTGAGTCAGAAGTTGCTGTTCAATCCACTCGGCGATGAAATCTGCGATTGCTTGGGACTTGATAGCCTTCTTTGCCTCGAACTTGATATCTAAGGGAAGGAGTTCAATCGCCCACTTGGCCACTCGACCAGTTGCATCTCTGTTGTGCAGAATCTCTGACAGTGGCGTCGCTGACGAATGTAATGGGGTGGTCAGAGAAGTAATGTGCAACCTTCTTTGTGGTCATGTAAATCCCATATACAAGCTTCTGGTAATGGGGGTATCTTTGTTTTGAAGGGGTCAAAACTTCAGACACATAATAAACTGGGCGCTGAACCCTGAAGGCCTTTCCTTCCTCTTCCCGCTCGACCGTAAGTACTGTGCTGACAACTTGTCCTGTGGCTGCAATGTAAAGCAGCAAAAGTTCTTTGCTGATTGGAGCAGCAAGCACCGGCTGGGTGGAGAGCAGAGCTTTGAGATCTGCGAACGCTGCATCAGCTTCTGGAGTCCACTCGAATTTGTCAGACTTCTTCATCAGTCGGTAAAGAGGCAACGCCTTTTCACCGAGACGAGAAATGAATCGACTTAGAGCGGCCAAGCAGCCTGTAAGCTTTTGGACATCGTGCACGCGTACAGGACGCTTCATCCGGAGTATGGTGCCAATTTTCTCAGGATTGGCGTCGATCCCTCGTTCGGAAACGAGAAAACCGAGTAACTTTCCACCTGGAACTCCGAATGTGCACTTTGATGGATTGAGCTTGATATCGTACCTCCTGAGATTGGCAAAGGTTTCAGCAAGGTCAGCCCGCAGGTCGGAACCTTTTCGGGACTTGACCATGATATCGTCCATGTATGCCTCCACATTCCGACTGATTTGAGTGAGTAAACACTTCTGAATCATTCTCATGAACGTGGCTCCAGCGTTCTTGAGGCTGAACGGCATGGTGACGTAACAGAAGCACCCGAATGGAGTGATGAAAGCTGTTTTGATCTCGTCGGGCCCATACAAACGGATCTGATGGTACCCGGAATAGGCGTCTAGGAAAGACAGTCTCTCGCACCCCGCAGTCGAGTCGACTATTTGGTCGATGCGAGGGAGGGCAAAATGATCTTTCGGGCAGGCCCGATTGATATGCTTGAAGTCAATCCACATGCGGAGTGACTTGTCCTTTTTGGGGACCATGACGACATTGGCGAGCCACTCGGAGTGGTAAATCTCTCGGATGAACTCTGCTGCTAAGAGCCGAGCCACTTCCTCGCCAATGGCTTGCTTCTTCTGGACGGCGGACCGTTGAAGATGTTCCTTCACAGGCTTGAATTTTGGGTCGACTCGTAGACGGTGCTCAGCCAGCCCTCTGGGAACTCCAGGCATGTCAGAGGGTTTCCATGCGAAGATATCCCAGTTCTCACGGAGGAGCTGGATGAGCGCTTCTTCCTATTTGGAGTCGAGCGTCGTCGAGATGTGAGTCGGAGCGGCGTCGGGGTCGGTCGGGTGAATGTGGACTGTCTTTGTTTCGCCAGCCGACTGAAAAGCTGATTCTGAGGTGGGCTTCTTGGCTCGCAGCAAATCACTCGGATCGGCAGTCTTTTGGTACTATTTCAGCTCGACTACTGCCATCTGAGCGTCAGCGATCTTTGAGCCTTTCTGAAAGCATTCTTCTGCTTTCTTTCGGCTGCCAGTAACAGTGATCACTCCTTTGGGGCCAGGCATCTTCAGTTTGAGATACACGTAACATGGTCGAGCCATGAAGCATGCGTAAGCTGGCCTACCCAAAATGGCATGATAGGCACTCTGGAAGTCCACAACTTCGAATGTCAACCTTTCCTTGCGGTAATTCTTTGAATCACCGAAAACTACATCAAGAGCAATTTGGCCGAGTGACTCGGCTTTCTTCCCAAGAATGACTCCATGGAAGCTCATGTTGCTGGTACTAAGTCTGGACATCGGAATGCCCATCCCTTTCAAAGTCTCAGAGTACAGTATGTTCAGGCCACTGCCGCCGTCCATCAATACTTTGGTCAGTCGAGTGCCTTTGATAACTGGGTCGACCACCAAAGCTTGCCTCCCAGGGGTGGCAATGTGCGTCGGGTGATCCGACTGGTCGAATGTGATGGCAGTCTGCGACCACTTCAGGTAATTGGGTGTTGCCGGGGCAACCATGTTCACCTCACGGTTAATGACTTTCAGTCGACTCTTGCTCTCAACATCAGCAAAAATCATCAGGGTGGAATTGATCTGGGGGTATCCATCGTCACTGTCTTCTTTGTCTTCACCTCTGTCTGGCTCTTTTTCCTTATCTTTGGGCTGCTTGCCCTGGAACTGCTGGATTAGGAGGCGGCACTGTCGAGTGGTATGCTTTGGGTAAATAAAATTACCCTCTTCGTCTTTCTTGGTGTGGATGTGACACGGTAAGTCCAAAACATCATTCCCGTCTTGATCTTTGACCTTATTGGGCTTCCAGGTGCCCTTGGGTTTCCCCTTGAAGTTTCCCTGGGCAACGGCCAGGGCCTCCCCGGGAGCAGCTGGCTCAGCCTTCCGCTTCTGTTTCCGAGTGGAGTTTCCTCCAGTTTCCTGGGCGACTGCTTTGAGCTTGCCGCTTCGGAGTCGATCTTCGTCTTCACCATTAGCGTACTTGGTGGCGATCTCCATCATCCGATTCAGAGACATCTCTCCAGTTTGACCGAACTTCAGATTCAACTCTCTGTATTTAACGCCCTCTTTGAAAGCGCAAACTGCTTGATGGTCTGGCACGTTCTCAACTGTGTGGTGCAGCGTGATCCACCTCTGGATGTAATCCCTCAGTGTTTCATTCGGCTTCTGCACGCAAGACCGTAACTCTGTGAGGCCTGCAGGTCGTTTGCATGTTCCCTCAAAGGTCGTGACAAACACTCGGGAGAGGTCCTCCCAGGTGTAAATGCTGCTAGGTGCCAATTGATTCATCCACGCTCTGGCTGAGCCCTCCAACATAAGAGGCAAATGCTTCATGGCCACTTCATCATTGCCACCGCCAATCTGTACAGCCACTCGGTAATCTTCGAGCCAAGTGTCAGGCTTGGACTCGCCGGTGAACTTGCTGACTCCAGTTGCCAGCCTGAAATTGGGAGGAATCACTGCGGCCCTGATGGCTCAACTGAAGCACTCTGGCCCTGAAACACGTACTCTGCTGCTGCTGGTAGGCGCATCTCTGTTGTGGCCCTCTCGATGAGCCCTGTTCCTGTCGACGAAACCTTGAACGAGGATAAACCTCGCATCAAAGCCTGGGTCTCTGGGGTCGACTGGAATCCTCTGCCCAACACTGTGAGGGCGTCTGTCATCTTGCCGTCGAGGCGCATACAACCCGCTCCTCGGGGGAGGGGTTGGCACTCGACGTCGATCATCTCGACCGAATCGACGATCATACTGCTCATTCCTCCTGTACTGATCATGCCGGTCATCACGTCCCTCACGCCTCGGGGGCGATCTCGGGCTGTGGGCCGACTGGACTGTGTCTGCTGCAACGGATCGACTGTGGATCCTATCCCGCGACTGAGAAACGGCGGAATTCTGGTTTCCTGCCGCCCGGAGCAATGCTCTGATCTGCAACAAGCCCCTGCCTGCCTCTGACTGGGATGGCTGAATTGATTCTGCTATACGGGCTGCGGCGGCCAAATTCTGAACTGGGGTTCGATATACCTGAGGCGGTGAGAAGGGCCAGCGCCGACTGGACTCGGGAGCTAGCGGACGTCGACTGGACTCGGGAGCCCGCCGACGCGCTTGCTCGTCGAGTATTCGCTGGAGATTCTCCAGTCGAGTGCGCTCGGCCAGGTTAGCAAGGCGCATGTCCTCCAAGGCCCGGGCCTCGGGGGTTTCTCCGACAATAGGAGTGTGGAGTGCGTCCATGTTCCGGCGGCGAAGCTCCTCCCGCTGTAACGACGTGTGAGGTTCGGGCAGATACTCATCGTGGGAACGCGACGGGTCGCCTCCGTCCGTAGCTCCGTCAGCGCGAGGGAAACCGGGGGGGACTGTGTGTCCCATCGACCGCCAGAACCTCAGCCGCTGGGTCGCTGCTGTCGCACTCGGATGCGGTCCCCACGGAGCCAGTCGAACAGGCCATAGAGGGACTCGACGGGCTCGATTGCTGCAACTTGTGGGGTGGCCGACTGGCGGGCCACGGTGTGCCTCACCCACCGCTGAAGTCTCGACCGACCGGAGCGCTTGCGCTAGTGGGAGACAGGGCGGGGAGACGACGCAGGGGTCGACCGATACTGGGTCGATGGCTGCCGCAGGAGGACGCCACGAATGCATGCGCGGAAGTGCGTCGCGCCGCGGACGGGGAGCGTGTCGATGTCGAGTGGTGCCTCCTGAAGCCAGGCGGAGTCATCGGCAATGAAGGTGAGCGCGCCGAGACGGATCTCGCGGCCCTCCACCAAAACTCCACAAGAAACCATGATCAAAGGGATCAGAAAAAATCGCAACTTCTCCAATTAAGCGCTAAGATTCCGGCCCCACGGTGGGCGCCAACTGTCGTGGTTCTAACTCTGACAGTGATGTAGGGGGGTGAGTATGGAGAGGCTAGATCCTAGCTATTGGGAAGTTGTTACACGCGAGGTTTACGAGTTCAGGCCCTTCTCGGAGGAAGTAATAGCCCTACGTCTCGGAGCCCGGAGGTGGTCGATTGGATTATGCGTGTATGGATTACAGGGGTGCGAACCCTTCCTACTGAGGAGGGGGGTGGCTTATATAGAGTTCGCCGGCCCCCTCCTGCCCTCAGTAATGCAGGGTTTAAAGTACATTTAAGATTGTGCGTTACTGGTAACGCCTCTAATAAAGTGCTATAATGACCATGAAGACTACTTAATAGTTGACCGTTTGCCTACGGAGTGACTGTAGGTCTCCTGGCAGTCGAGTGATTAGCTTCATGGTCGAGTGGTAGCTTCTTGGTCGAGTGTCTTGAACCTGTCGAGTGGAGTACCTTCAAGTCGATTGATAGGTGATTTCTTCTAGGGATGTCCTTGGGTAGGACTCTTCGGACGGGTCCGTGCCCCTACCCCAGGTACATAGCTTCATCATCTGGAGAATCTTCCTGTGAATGTCATCATGACACGACACGTGAAGAAGACAAACCTCAGACCACAGGCTTCATACGGTCCAAAGGCGTCATACAGACAGAGGACTCACCTGAGTCGCACTAACGCAAATGGTTTGCAGGGAAACCATACTCAGGCCTATGAATATGAGCGCGGTTCATCAAACCGCCATGTTCATAAGACCAAGAACTATTCTGCTTATTCTTATGAGTACTATTGTCAGCCTGCAAGACTTTTTGCTAGGGCTCCAAAGCCAAAGTTCTCAGACGCTGCACTTAGACTTATTGCTTCTAAGCCACCCTTGAAGATGTGGGTGGCTAAGAAAGCTTAACTCTCTTTTGCAGGGAAAGGTCTCCAGCAGAAAACCAAAATCGTCTGACGCTATTGCTGGGGACCTTAAACATCTTGTAGGGCGCAAGATCAAATGCCCGAATGGTCTTACTATGTACTTCGTCCCTGAATCGCTTGCTACTCTCCCTATTAGTCCTAATCTAGATCTAAGCTTTCATAACCCACTGGTTCGTCAAATGTTTTTGCTTCACAATTCTCTTCGTGAAGCCTATCCCCCAAACTGCACTGTAGGGTACGACACCAGCGTCTTCAGAATGGATTATTGATAGTGGGTGTACCAACCACATGACTGGCAAAAGAAGCCTTCTTATGGACTCAACCTTACGTCCATCCGACAAGAGTCACATCACATTTGCTGACACTGGTAAAAGTAAGGTATTGGGTCTAGGTAGAGTTGCAATCTCAAAGGATCAACACATGGATAAAGTCATGCTTGTTGAATCCCTTGACTTCAACTTAATGTCTGTCTCAATACTTTGCGATTTGAACATGATCGTAATATTTGGAAAATATAGCTACCTTGTACTAATGGAATCTGACAAGTCTCTAGTGTTTGAAGGGTATCGGAAAGATGATTTGTACGTGGTAGATTTTTCGGCAGGACCACAACTTGCCGTATGTCTTCTAGCAAAGGCTTCAGAATGCTGGCTCTGGCATCGGAGGCTAGGGCATGCTGGCATGAGGAACCTCCACACCCTTGCAAAGAAGAAGCATGTCATAGGCATCGAGGGTGTCAAGTTCAAGAAAGATCACTTATGCGGTGCCTGTGAAGCAGGAAAGATGACAAGGGCCAAACATCCCTCGAAGACAATCATGACAACCACTCGACCCTTCGAACTACTCCACATGGATCTTTTCGGTCCCACTCATTACTCAACTCTTACTACTACTGCTTGCCTCTATGGCTTTGTTATTGTTGATGATTATTCTAGATATACTTGGGTGCACATAATCCTCTACAAGACTGAAGTGCAGGATGTCTTCAGACGCTTCGCCAATCGAGCAATGAACAACTATGGCGCCAAGATAAAGCACATCAGAAGTGACAATGGCACTGAATTCAAGAACACCGGCCTTGATACATATCTTGATACCTTGGGCATCACACATGAATTCTCAGCCCCGTACATGCCACAGCAGAATGGCGTCGTCGAACGCAAGAATAGAACACTCATTGAGATGGCTCGAATGATGCTTGATGAATACAAGACTCCAAGAAAATTCTGGCCTGAAGCCATTGATAATGCATGACATACAATCAATCGTGTTTATCTTCACAAGCTTCTGAACAAGACATCTTATGAGCTCCTTACTGGCAAGAAGCCAAATGTCAGTTACTTCAGAGTATTTGGTGCCAGGTGCTGGATCAAAGATCCACATCACACTTCAAAATTTGCACCAAAAGCACATGAGGGTTTTATGCTTGGATATGGAAAGGATTCGCACTCCTACAGAGTCTTCAATCTCTTTCATTATAAAGTGGTTGAAACAGTGGATGTGCGGTTTGATGAGACTAACGGTTCACAAAGAGAGCACCTCCCAAATATGCTAGATGAAGTTCCATCCAGCGAATCAATCAAGCATATGGGAACCGGAGAAATCATACCCTCTGAAGCTCAACCTGAAGAGGAACTTATCATCTCCGCACCTGATCAACCTGAAGACAATGCTCAGCCTGAAGACAATCCCACTAACAATGACAATGATCAGCAAGAGCAAAACCTTCGCCCTGTACATCCTCGTGTTGCCAATGAAGTGCAGATTGAGAGAATAATTGACAGCATCAATGCACCCGGTCCGCTCACTCGATCAAGGGCAACTCAGCTGGCAAATTTCTGTGGGCACTTCGCATTCGTCTCAATAACAAAACCCAAGAAAGTTGAAGAAGCCTTCATGGAACCTGAATGGATTCAAGCTATGCAAGAAGAGCTTCAACAGTTTGAGCTGAATAATGTATGGGAACTGGTTAAGTGTCCAGATCCTCGGAAGCACAATATAATAGGCACCAAATGGATATACCGCAACAAGCAAGATTAGCATGGTCAAGTTGTCAGAAACAAAGCTCGTCTCATTGCTCAAGGATATACTCAAGCGGAAGGCATTGACTTCGATGAAACATTTGCTCCTGTGGCAAGACTTGAAGCCATACGCATACTGCTGGCCTATGCAAATCATCACAACATACTTCTATATCAAATGGATGTGAAGAGCGCCTATCTCAATGGCAAGATTGAAGAAGAAGTGTATGTTGCACAACCGCCTGGCTTTGAAGATCCAAAACATCCTGACATGGTATACAAGCTCAACAAGGCATTGTATGGCCTCAAACAAGCCCCTCGGGCCTGGTATGACACACTCAAGTACTTCCTGAAGAGCAAAGGCTTCATACCTGGTTCCCTAGACCCCACTCTCTTCACGAAGACATATGATGGTGAACTGTTTGTGTGCCAAATATATGTGGATGACATTATCTTTGGCTGCACCAATCAGAAGTACAGTGAAGAGTTTGGATATATGATGCAGGAGCAATATCAGATGTCCATGATGGGAGAGCTGAAGTTCTTCCTCGGTCTCCAAATACGACAGCAACGCAACGGCATCTTCATATCTCAAGAGAAGTATCTCAAAGATTGCCTGAAGAAGTTCGGTATGCAAGACTGCAAAGGCTTCACGACGCCAATGCCAGCCAAGCATCATCTGGGTCCTGACGACAATGGTAAAGAGTTCGACCAAAAGGTATACCGCTCCATGATTGGTTCTTTGCTTTATCTATGTGCATCTAGGCCAGATATCATGCTTAGTGTTTGCATGTGTGCTCGATTCCAAGCGGCACCAAAGGAGTCGCATCACTTAGCTGTGAAGCGAATTCTTCGATATTTGGCTCACACCCCAACTCTAGGATTATGGTATCCAAAGGGCTCAGAGTTTGATCTGGTTGGATTCTCGGATGCTAATTATGCTGGTGACAAAGTGGATCGCAAATCTACATCAGGCACATGTCACTTTCTGGGACGATCACTTGTATGTTGGTCTTTAAAGAAGCAGAACCATGTATCTCTCTCCACTGCTGAATCTGAATACATTGCTGCTGGATCTTGCTGCGCTCAGCTTCTGTAGATGAAGCAAACACTCAAGGACTATGGCATTCATCTGAAGCAAGTGCCACTCTACTGCGATAACGAAAGCGCCATCAAGATTGCCAACAACCCAGTTCAGCACTCGAAGACAAAGCACATTGAAATTCGTCATCACTTTCTCAGAGATCATGTTGTGAAGGAAGATATTGATATCATACACGTCAACACTGAAGAGCAATTGGCAGATATCTTCACCAAGCCTTGGATGAGAAGAGATTTTGCAAGTTATGGTGTGAGCTAAATATCCTGGAATCCTCAAATGTCCTGTCATCAGGCACACATCCTAACACTTATGCATATTGATGACTTAGATGTGCAAAGCACGAAGTAAAGTATATCTTCAGTCAATGAAGACATACGTTCTAAGTGTGAATACATTAATGTGGAATTTGACTTCGGAGCGCCACGATAATTGTGCACCGTGTCTGGGTCTAATACTTCCTATACGGTGGGTAACGCCACCACCAAATGTTCTGTTTGAAGTGTTTCACTCATGGCGTTACATTTGCTATGTCTTCACATTTGGTTTGGCTTCAATTTCAACATGTCTTCATGATTATCTTCACTATGTTGATTATATATATATATATATACTAGTGTTCTGTCCTCTACAGCATTCACTTATAGCTATGTCTTCTTGTTGAATCTTTTGAACTAAGTGAATATGATCGGACCCTAACCTCTCTATGCTTTCTATCTCAAACTCTATCTCTCCAAATCATATGCATTCTATTGAAACTGTCGAATGTCTTCTCTGCATCCTTGTCAGCAGAAGATACAGAGTCAACCATTAAGTCCGTTTTCAATGCTCATTCCTTCACCTGGAACCCGAAGAAGTGGGAACAACCACCCGACAATCCAGGCGTGCGTGGGACATGGAACAAACCCCAATATGCTGCATGATGGCCACGTGTTCCTCAGATGCGAATCGCCAGGGGCACCTGTGTAATAACGCAGTGCCGCCCCTGTACCTATAAATACACACCTCACAGCAGTCATTATCTCTTCTTCCACTCTCGCACGAACCCTAGCGCCACCGCTAGCCCTCGACGACGCCGGCGACGAAGCGCTTCGCTGCCGCAACCTCTCCGACGCCGTCTTCACGCCGACCGCGGACATTGTCTTCTCCGCCGTCGCCGTAGGTGTCCTCCGTCGCCAAGTTAGGGCACGGACGATCGAACTTCTCGGCCTCCTCTTCCACTTCGTCTAGCAGTTCTTCGTGTGGTAAATTAAAACTTCCTTTTTACGGCCCCTTTGATCCTATAGCTTTATCACTTTCCACCGCAAGCAGTTTCTATTCACACAAGTTGGATCTCTTTCATACTGCATCTCATAACATGCCTAGTATATTCACTTATGCTTCACACAGTAGTTAGATTCCTCACTTGTACTGATCCGTGGATTCGTACAAATCTGGAACCAACTCCTTATCTATGAGTGAATATCTTCGCACGATGAGGTCAATGTCTTCTAAACTGATTTATCTTCAAAATCTTCTAAGAATGCATATGACCTCTTCCCCTTCCCTCGCACCTTAATGCTGTCACAGGTACATGTCCATGGGAGAATCCCTTGGTTCTCATAGTCTGCATTCATTTGCAGAATTATTACAGCATCACATAAATTCTCCCGAAGCCAGTTCCTGTTTGTCAAGCAAGCGAAAACCTTTGAAGCCTCTGAACATATTGAAGCCTTTCAGATTAAGGTTCATGGCTTCAGAAAAATCAGTAAGGAAGGGTGGCAGAAAGCATCGAGGAGAAACATCAAGAGATCTGCCCGATGACCTCTCAGAGCTGTACAAGACAGATCCTGAAGAGGATTAAAATCAGCGCAAGACGCGAATCCAATGGATTCGACGCTATTGGGCAGAACAGTGGTTCAAGTACAGATTTGTGACCAAGGAATATGCTGAAAAGAATGCCATCAAGCGACCATGGGGAGACATCCTTTACAAAAATCTTCAACCCAGGACCAGAGATGAAGCCATTGAACAAGGCTTCTATCCCTGCATGGTCCGTGGACCACAGCCTGCGGATGCTAACCCATCGTCCCTGCTATGGTGTCGTGACGAGAATCTATTTAAGCGCAACTTCCAGTTTGCCCAGAACTCAGCGAAGCAGAACAAGAAGACTTTGGGTTTAGATTTCAACCCTGGTCCCTCTGCTCCCCGTGCCGATGGAACTCGCGAAGCTAAACCCAATCTTCTTGGGCCCTTCTACAATCTTGAAGGCCTCATCTCTCACATCGTGGTTCAAGGAACAGCCGTGAATGAGCCTGCAGATGACGCTGAATCAGATGAAGCGCCTGCAGCGCCGAAGCCAAAGAAGCTGAAGCAGCCAAAAGCTTCAAAGACGGCCTCTGCACCAAAAATCTCACGGGCGAAGCCACTGGCAACTGCACCTCCTGAAGACAGTGTGCAGTCTGAAGATTTTTCACGCATATCCAAGCCCCAGAAGGTCAAGATGCCTCTGCCACACACCGGCCACGAGATGACAGCTGCTGCCATTCTGCGCAACGACGCCATTGATCTGTCAAGTGATGAAGATCTTGCAGATGACGCTCTTGAGCAACTCATCAAGAGCAAAGAAGAAGCAGAAATCTTCAATGATCTGCCTCTCTTTGACGTGGCAATCATCCACAACTTCATTGATGAGTGGTTTAACACGCCAAACATCAGCTTCGAAGATCTGTAGCTACCCATTGGCCTCAGTGTCGCCTTCCATGGCGCCATTGCTTCAGAGCTAGCTCTCGCTCAGCACATCGTCGAGCTGAAGCAAAAGATTGACTATGAAAAGGCTCAGTTCAAGAAGCATATGGCCAAGCTCAGCGTGCAAGAGGTGAAAAACTTCAAGATTATGCTGCGCGAGCTGAAAGAAGCCTTTCTCAAGAAACGTGCAGAAGCTCAGGGTTCTCGAGAGCGCATGAAGAGCCTGGCTGACAAGTGTGTGCAAGGCTACAACGAAGCTGAGAAGCACAAGGCCCTTGGGCGTCCGGGCATTGATCCTAGGATGGCTGCTAAGAAGAAGAAGAAGCCCATTGTGACCGAACCTCTCGCACCAAGGCAGGAAGCAGATCCCATTGTCTTCCCAACTAGAATGACTGGCTCGAAGCCAAAAGGCCGGTCAACCGCTTCAGAGCTGAAGAAGACGAGGACTGCTGAGGCTGAAGCCAGGAAGAGGAAACATCCTGAAGCCTCTCCTACTGCCCCCTCCAAGAAGAAGTGGAAGACCAAGAAAGAACGGGCTGCTCCCACAGAGCCTTTGATTGTTGAACCCATTTCCATGGTTCGTCCTGACGCTGAACGCCAACTGACAATCCATGAGCCTGCTTTCACATAGGCTCATGAAGCTGAAGACTTTCCAGCAGCTGATCCCATCGCTGCTGAAGACATTGGTCACCATGACCATGTAGAAGATGGTGTAGTCCTTCCTCAGCTCGAGCACAACGAACTCATCAGCATTGGTCGTCCTCTGACACCAATTGCTCAGGATGCTTCATGGGCTGATCGCCCACAAGAGGAAGAAGACTTTGAGGCCCAGCCAACTCCAACTACATAGGCGTCGCCTGCGTTGCGCAGGCTTCGCAAAGGACCAAGGCCTCCAGTCTCTGCGTCTAAAGCTGAAACTGCTGAAGACATTCCGGCTGCATCAGCCGATGAAGAAGTCCCACAAGCTGCTACTCCCCTGTCCCACCAAGAAGAGGTTCTCGAGGAGAACGTGATTGTGACCGACCCTCCGGCTCGTCAAGTGGAGGTTGAAAATCTTGAGGCTGCCACCACCAACACCACTGAAGCCACTGACGCTATCATGGCTGAAGCTAATGTGGATCCCTCATCAACAAAAGCACCAGAAGTCAGCGAAGCCACTGATCCCACTGCTTCTATTCCCGCGCCTGCTGCCAGTCCTTAGTTCGACTGTCATGTTGAGCACAGGCCTCAGGTACAGAAGCCAATCCCAAGATTGCCCAGGTTCCCAGGTCCTGCATCAGCACCTGGATCCTTCAATATCAATGGCTTCAGAGCAGACAACACATTCTTCAATAGCTCCAGGAACCCCTACTCAAGGGAAAGAATATCATCTGATCGGTTCTGGAGCTATCCGCAGCGAAGCTATTACTCCTGCATTCTCTACAATCAAGGTCGCATCTTCCCACACAAGCGTCTTGACATTGAAGCAATAGCTGGTCTGCCCTCTCTGGAAGAAGCTCTGGATTGCTTCAAGGAGGTTGGATTGCTGCCGTTCGTCACTGACCAAGAGCATTGGAATGAAGAGTTGCTGCTCCAATTCTATGCCACACTTCACATCCGCGGGTATAACAGAGATCCGAAGACTTGGGTCCTGGAGTGGATGACAGGAAACGTTCATCACGAAGCCAAAGCCTTTGACATCATTGAGCTCACTGGTCTACCCACTCCCGGCGATCTCTACGAATCTGGCTGTCAACTTCACAGTGAAGCTGTGGAGAGCATCTTTCAGAAGCCTGAACCTAACATGAGTCAGATGCTCAGTATGATGAAGCCATTACCCCAAGATGCTGCATATCCCAAAGAGTTCTTTGTTGAAGACCTAGAGTATCTGCCAAGGACTATTTATCACATCATAAGGCGAACTCTCTGGCCCATCAAAGGGCACTCTCCACATGCCAAGCTGGAAGGTGCAATGAAGACTTTGGTCTTCTATATTCTTCATGGAAAATGCTTCAATGCACAGGACTTCTTCATTCGCCAACTTGCTGCATCAGGCTCTGATCTGTTTGGCTTGAAGTTCTACGCCCCATGGGTAATGCGGCTGATCAAACTTCACTCCGCTATCTCATATCAGCCATCTGCTCGCAATCATCGGATTTTTCTGCCTGATGTGGATATGTCTATTGAAGCCATCTATCCTGAGCCTGCCAAGGAACCTCTAAGTCTTCAGAATGCAGAGCATCAAAGTTTTTCTCAGAACATTGAAGGAGTTGAAGCAGTCACTCGTGTGTATCCTTTAGCTGGCACTACACGTGCACCGCATCCTACTCTCACTGAAGCCACTGACAGTACAACTGCCCCATGACCCAAGAAGCGCACTCGTGTTCTCAATGACCGAGAGCTTCTTGTGGCTCTTCATCAGAAACAGGATAGGCATCATGACTGGCTGAAGCGTCAAATGCAAAGCCTCTTGGTGGATGTTAATCACATTCGCAATCTTGCCACCAAGAATGCCTTTGTTGCTCATGAAACCTCTCGACGCACATGGAAAGGGCTAACGCTGATGTGTTCTGAAGATGATCTTCAAGAGGATGGCTTCTCTGAGCGCTTCAAGTTTGACTCCACACCTCCTCGAAGGGCAGTGCTGCGACGAACTCCATCTCTTGAAGACTCTGAGTTCTCTTCCTCTGCTGCAACTGTAAATGCCAGAGTGATCGAGGATGACTACGATGCTACTTCACCGCCGCCTCCTTCAGCACGCTTCGACACTGCTCCAAGCTCTTCTGCACCGCCGAACACCACCAATGACCCTGCTGCTTCACCTACTCTTCATGGGAACGAGTAGAGGCTCTATGTCTTCAAACCTTTTTGGTCCTTACTGACAAAAGGGGGAGAAGCATATGAGTTTAATAGTCTTCAAGCGGGTCCATATGGGCGGGTGCTTCATATTTTGCTTCGTGTTTACAACTCTTGTTTTGATACATTTGGTTCTTTGAGTTGTAACACTTAAACTCGATGGTCGTCTGCTACCTATTTGCCATTTTGTGATGCAATGATAAATTCCGCATGTGCGACGATAAATTCCGCACTTAGATCATTTTGCAGACGTCCATTTTCCATTATGCATGTCATTATCTTCACATACCTTCACATGCATAGTGGATTGTCATCATAAGTTGAAGAGGATCTCCACAAGCACAACCTGCCATGTGCATTTGCATTCCAAAAGCAAACTACTTATATGCACATCTTCAGGGGGAGCCCTTGCAACTTATGAAGACAATTCCTTATCCTTTACAATTTCACATATTATATTCCTCGTTGAAAACTTCAACTAGTTTGTCATCAATCACCAAAAAGGGGGAGATTGTAAGTGCATCTAGTGCCACCCCTAGTTGGTTTTGGAGTATTGACGACAAACCTAGTTGAGGGACTAATGTGTTTGTGAGAATTGCAGGATAACACAGGTAGAAGTCCCTTATTGATTCGGTTTTCCTACCAGAGATGACCCCTAAAAATGTATGAAGACATTGATGTCAAAGGTGGTATATGAAGATATTCACATTGAAGACTATGACAAGAGAAGACATCGCATGAAGCCTATGGAGCTCGAAGACTTAGATCTTTCGTAGTTCTTTTTCTTCTTTGTTGAGTCATAGGAACCCCCGTACTATTAAGTGGGGTCCAAGAGAACCAGTCGGAATGACTGAAGTGATGCTTAACCAAAACCTATGTCTTCAAGTGAAGACTATGAGAGCGAATCTTGTCCAGAGTCGGACAAGTCAGCTTTGCTTGTAGCCCAAGTAAAGTTGTCGTGTGAGTTTGAAATCTAACCGTTGGAACACATGTCAGTTCCTTTGTGACCCAGGGTCATTTCGGACAAATCGGGTCGGGTTGCCTAGTGGCTATAAATAGCCCACCCCCTACAACCATAAACGGTTGGCTGCTCGGAGTTAGTGTACGGCTTTTGTCGTTTGAGAGCAACCCACCTCGAAGCCTTTGAGAGAGAATTCCTTGCGAGGATAAAGCCCTAACCACCCAGAGCCAAAGAGAATTAGGCATCACTTAAGTCTTCTTGTCTGTGTGATCTGAAGACTTATTACACTTGAGGACTGTGAATCCTCCAACCGGTTAGGTGTCGCGTTCTGAGCATCCAAGAGACATTGTGGATCGCCGGTGAACGAAGTTTGTGAAGGTTTGGGAGTCTACCTTGAAGACTTACCAGAGTGATTGGGCGAGGTCTGTGTGACCTTAGCTCAAGGGGAATACGGTGAGGACTGGGTGTCCTGAGCTGCGTGTTCAGGACTGGGTGTCCGGGACTGTGTGTCCTCAGGTTTAAATACCTAGCCGCCCTAACCAGACGTACAGTTGTCACAGCAACTGGAACTGGTCCAACACATCATTGTCTTCAACGAGTCACTGGTTTCATCCTTCCCTTCTCTTTACGTACTGTTACTCCTTGTGAAGTCATTGTATGATTGCACTATCTTTTATCTTCACTGAGTGACTGCGTGTTCTGTTTGGCTTCATAATATCTTCCTACCTGATCCTTACTACATTGCTGCTATTAGTCATTGTGCTTTCACTCTATTGAATACTTGACTATGGCTTGCCTAGTGTAGTCTACCTTCCGCTGCAGGGTAATAGGTTTATTTCTATCGTTTGTATTCATAACTTCCACGTTTTGAAGACTTTCATAAAAATCGCCTATTCACCCCCCCCCCCTCTAGTCGATATAACGCACTTTTAGTTAGGTCCACCTTAATACTTCTATTGTGGTTGCGGATGCTTGCAATAGGAGTTAATCATAAGTGGGATGCTTGTCCAAGTAAGGACAGTACCCAAGCACCGGTCCACCCACATATCAAATTATCAAAGTACCGAACGCGAATCATATGATCGTGATGAAAACTAGCTTGACGATAATTCCCATGTGTCCTCGGGAGCGCTTTCCTTCATATAAGAGTTTGTCCAGGCTTGTCCTTTGCCACAAAAAGGATTGGGCCATCTTGCTACACCTTATTTTCTTTTATTACTTGCTACTCGTTACAAATTACCTTATCACAAAACTATCTGTTACCGATAATTTCAGTGCTTGCAGAGAATACCTTACTGGAAACTGCTTATCATTTCCTTCTGCTCCTCATTGGGTTCGACACTCTTACTTATCGAAAGGACTATGATAGATACACTATACTTGTGGGTCATCAGACAACAATGCTACGATGGAGATCAAGGTGTCGCGCCGGTGACGATGGTTGATACGTCTCCAACGTATCTATAATTTTTGATTGCTCCATGGTATATTATCTACTGTTTTGGACATTATTTGGCTTTATTATCCACTTTTATATTATTTTTGGGACTAACCTATTAACCGGAGGCCCAGCCCAGAATTGCTGTTTTTTTGCCTATTTTAGGGTTTCGAAGAAAAGGAATATCAAACGGAGTCCAAACATAATGAAACCTTCGGGAACGTGATTTTCTCGCCGAACATGATCCAGGAGACTTGGACCCCACGTCAAGAAACAAAGGAGGAGAAAACGAGGTAGGGGGCGCGCCTACCTTCCCAGGCGCTCCCTCCACCCTCGTGGGCCCCCTGTTGCTCCACCGATGTACTCCTTCCTCCTATATATATCTACGTACCCCCAAACAATCAGATACGGAGCCAAAACCCTAATTCCACCGCTGTAACTTTCTGTATCCACGAGATCCCATCTTGGGGCTTGTTTCGGAGCTCCGACAGAGGGGGTATCCATCACGGAGGGCTTCTACATCAACACCATAGCCTCTCCGATGAACTGTGAGTAGTTTACCTCAGACCTTCGGGTCCATAGTTATTAGCTAGATGGCTTATTCTCTCTTTTTGGATCTCAATACAATGTTCTCCCCCTCTCTTGTGGAGATCTATTCGATGTAATCTTCTTTTTGCGGTGTGTTTGTTCAGACCGATGAATTGTGGGTTTATGATCAAGTTTATCTATGAACAATATTTGAATCTTCTTTGAATTCTTTTATGTATGGTTGGTTATCTTTGCAAGTCTCTTCGAATTATCAGTTTGGTTTGGCCTACTAGATTGATCTTTCTTGCAATGGGAGAAGTGCTTAGCTTTGGGTTCAACCTTGCGGTGTCCTTTCCCAGTGACAGTAGGGGCAGCAAGGCACGTATTGTATTATTGCCATCGAGGATACAATATGGGGTTTTTATCATATTGCATGAATTTATCCCTCTACATCATGTCATCTTGCTTAAGGCGTTACTCTATTTTCATGAACTTAATACTCTAGATGCATGCTGGATAGCGGTCGATGAGTGGAGTAATAGTAGTTGATGCAGGCAGGAGTCGGTCTACTTGTCTCGGACGTGATGCCTATATACATGATCATACCTAGATCTTCTCATAACTATGCTCAATTCTGTCAATTGCTCAACAGTAATTCGTTCACCCACCGTAGAATACTTATGCTCTTGAGAGAAGCCACTAGTGAAACCTATGGCCCCCGGGTCTATCTTCATCATATTAATCTTCCAATACTTAGTTATTTCCTTTGTTTTTACTTTTCTTTTATTTTACTTTGCATCTTTATCATAAAAATACCAAAAATATTATCTTAACATATCTCTCATATCTCACTCTCGTAAGTGACCGTGAAGGGATTGACAACCCCTTATCGCGTTGGTTGCGAGGAGTTATTTGTTTTGTGCAGGTACTAGGGGACGCGCGAGCAAACTCCTACTGGATTGATACCTTGGTTCTCAAAAACTGAGGGAAATACTTACGCTACTTTGCTGCATCATCCTTTCCTCTTCGGGGAAATCCAACGCAGTGCTCAAGGGTAGCAATGGTGATCATGACGGTGCTATGGAGATGGAGATCACAGGCACAAGATGATGACGGCCATATCATATCACTTATATTGATTGCATGTGATGTTTATCCTTTATGCATCTTATTATGCTTGATTGACGGTGGCATTATAAGATGATATCTCACTAAATTTCAAGGTACAAGTGTTCTCCCTGAGTATGTACCGTTGCCAAAGTTCGTCGTGCCGAGACACCACGTGATGATCGGGTGTGATACGCTCTACGTTCACATACAACCAGTGCAAGCCGCACACACAGAAATACTCGGGTTAAACTTGACGAGCCTAGCATATGCAGATATGGCCTCGGAACACTGAGACCGAAAGGTCGAGCGTGAATAGAGTCAGAAAACGTCTTACATTATGGGACGGAGGGAGTAGTAGATATGATCAACATAGTGTGTTCACCATTGAAAACTACTCCATTTCACGTGATGATCGGTCATGGTTTAGTTGATATGGATCATGTGATCACTTAGATGATTAGAGAGATGTCTATCTAAGTGGGAGTTCTTAAATATGATTAATTGAACTTTAATTTATCATGAACTTAGTACGTGATAGTATTTTGCTTCTCTATGTTGTTGTAGATAGATGGCCGGTGTTGTTGTTCCGTTAAATTTTAATGTGTTCCTTGAGAAAGGAAAGTTGAAAGATGATGGTAGAAATTACATGGGCTGGGTCCGTAACTTGAGGATTATCCTCATTACTGCACAGAAGAATTACATACTGGAAGCACCGCTAGGTGCCAAACCCGCTCCAGGAGCAATGCTAGACGTTATGAATGTCTGGCAGAGCAAAGCTGATGACTACTCGATAGTTCAGTGTGCCATGCTTTACGGCTTAGAACCGGGACTTCAACGACATTTTGAACGTCATGGAGCATATGAGATGTTCCAGGAGTTGAAGTTAATATTTCAAGCAAATGCCCGAATTGAGAGATATGAAGTCTCCAATAAGTTCTACAGCTGCAAGATGGAGAAGAATAGTTCTGTCAATGAATATATACTAAGAATGTCTGGGTACCATAACCACTTGACTCAACTAGGAGTTAATCTTCCTATTGATAGTTTCATTGATAGAGTTCTTCAATCACTGCCACCAAGCTACAAGAGCTTCGTGATGAACTATAATATGCAAGGGATGGATAAGATGATTCCCGAGCTCTTCAGAATGCTAAAAGCTGTGGAGGTAGAAATCAAGAACGAGCATCAAGTGTTGATGGTCAACAAGACCACCAGTTTCAAGAAAAAGGGTAAAGGGAAAAAAATAAAGGGAACTTCAAGAAGAACGGCAAACAAGTTGCTGCTCAAGAGAAGAAACCCAAGTCTGGACCTAAGCCTGAGACTAAGTGCTTCTACTGCAAAGGGACTGGTCACTGGAAGCGGAACTACCGCAAGTATTTGGCGGATAAGAATGATGGCAAGGTGAACAAAGGTATATGTGATATACATGTTATTGATGTGTACCTTACTAAAGCTCGTAGTTGCACCTAGGTACTTGATACTGGATCTATTGCTAATATTTGCAACTCAAAACAGGGATACGGATTAAGCGAAGGTTGGCTAAGGACGAGATGACGATGCGCGTGGGAAATGGTTCCAAAGTCGATGTGATCGCCGTCGGCACGCTACCTCTACATCTACCTTTGGGGTTAGTTTTAGACCTGAATAATTGTTATTTGGTGCCAGAGTCGAGCATGAACATTATATTTGGATCTTGTTTGATGCGAGACAGTTATTCATTTAAATCAGAAAATAATGGTTGTTCTATTTATATGAGTAATATCTTCTATGGTCATGCACCCTTGAAGAGTGGTCTATTTTTAATGAATCTCGATAGTAGTGATACACATATTCATAATGTTGAAGCCAAAAGATGCAGAGTTGATAATGATAGTGCAACTTATTTGTGGCACTGCCGTTTAGGTCATATTGGTGTAAAGCGCATGAAGAAACTCCATTCTGATGGACATTTGGAATCACTTGATTATGAATCACTTGGTACTTGCGAACCATCCCTCATGGGCAAGATGACTAAAACATCGTTCTCCGGAACTATGGAGCGAGCAACAGATTTGTTGGAAATCATACATACTAATGTATGTGGTGAAGGAAATATGCCCTAGAGGCAATAATAAAGTTATTATTTATTTCCTTATATCATGATAAATGTTTATTATTCATTCTATAATTGTATTAACCGGAAACATAATACTTGTGTGAATACATAGACAAACAAAGTGTCACTAGTATGCCTCTACTTGACTAGCTCGTTAATCGAAGATGGTTATGTTTCCTAACCATAAACAAAAGAGTTGTTATTTGATTAACGGGATCACATCATTAGTAGAATGATGTGATTGACATGACCCATTCCATTAGCTTAGCACCCGATCGTTTAGTATGTTGCTATTGCTTTCTTCATGACTTATACATGTTCCTATGACTATGAGATTATGCAACTCCCGTTTGCCGGAGGAACACTTTGTGTGCTACCAAACGTCACAACGTAACTGGGTGATTATAAAGGAGCTCTACAGGTGTCTCCAAAGGTACATGTTGGGTTGGCGTATTTCGAGATTAGGATTTATCACTCCGATTGTCGGAGATGTATCTCTGGGCCCTCTCAGTAATGCACATCACATAAGCCTTGCAAGCATTGCAACTAATGAGTTAGTTGTGAGATGATGTATTACGGAACGAGTAAAGAGACTTGCCGGTAACGAGATTGAACTAGGTATTAAGATACCGACGATCGAATCTCGGGCAAGTAACATACCGATGACAAAGGGAACAACGTATGTTGTTATGCGGTCTGACCGATAAAGATCTTCGTAGAATATGTGGGAGCCAATATGAACATCCAGTTTCCGCTATTGGTTATTGACTGGAGACATGTCTCGGTCATGTCTACATTGTTCTTGAACCCGTAGGGTCCACACGCTTAAGGTTTCAATGACAGTTATATTATGAGTTTATGAGTTTTGATGTACCGAAGGAGTTCGGAGTCCCGGATGAGATCGGGGACATGACGAGGAGTCTCGAAATGGTCGAGACATAAAGATCGATATATTGGACGACTATATTCGGACATCGAAAAGGTTCCGAGTGATTCGGGTATTTTTTGGAGTACCGGAGAGTTACGGGAATACGTATTGGGCCTTATTGGGCCATACGGGAAAGAAGAAAAAGGGCCTCAAGGGTGGCCGCACCCCTCCCCTTGGTCTGGTCCGAATTGGACTAGGGAAGGGGGCGCCCCCTTCCTTCCTTCTCCTTTTTCCTTCCTCTTTTCCTATTCCATATGGGAGGTGAAATCCTACTACGACTAGGGAGTCCTAGTAGGACTCCACACTTGGCGCGCCCCCTCCTAGGGCCGGCCTCCTCCTCCCTTGCTCCTTTATATACGGGGGCAAGGGGGCACCTCTAGACACAAGTTGATCCACGTGATCATATTCTTAGCCGTGTGCGGTGCCCCCTTCTACCATAATCCTCGATAATATTGTAGCGGTGCTTAGGCGAAGCCCTGCGACGGTAGAACATCAAGATCGTCACCACGCCGTCGTGCTGACGGAACTCTTCCCCAACACTTTGCTGGATCGGAGTCCGGGGATCGTCATCGAGCTGAACGTGTGCTAAAACTCGGAGGTGTCGTAGTTTCGGTGCTTGGTCGGTCGGGCCGTGAAGACGTACGACTACATCAACCGCGTTGTGCTAACGCTTCCGCTGTCGGTCTACAAGGGTACGTAGATCACACTCTCCCCTCTCGTTGCTATGCATCACCATGATCTTGCGTGTGCGTAGGAAATTTTTTGAAATTACTACGTTCCCCAACAGTGGCATCCGAGCCTCGGTTTTATGCGTTGATGTTGTGCACGAGTAGAACACAAGTGAGTTGTGGGCGATATAAGTCATACTGCTTACCAGCATGTCATACTTTGGTTCAGCGGTATTGTTGGATGAAGCGGCCTGGACCGACATTACGCGTACGCTTACGCGAGGCTGGTTCTACCGACGTGCTTTGCACACAGGTGGCTGGCGGGTGTCAGTTTCTCCAACTTTAGTTGAACCGAGTGTGGCTACGCCAGGTCCTTGCGAAGGTTAAAACAGCACCAACTTGACAAACTATCGTTGTGGTTTTGATGCATAGGTAAGTACGGTTCTTACTAAGCCCAGTAGAAGCCACGTAAAACTTGCAACAACAAAGTAGAGGACGTCTAACTTGTTTTTGCAGGGCATGTTGTGATGTGATATGGTCAAGACGTGATGAGATATAAGTTGTTGTATGATATAATCATGTTTTTTTGAAGTTATCGGCAACTGGCAAAAGCCTTATGGTTGTCTCTCTATTGCATAAGATGCAGGCGCCCAATAATTGCTTTACTTTATCGCTATGCGATAGCAATAGTTGCAAGAGCAATTGTTGGCGAGATGACCACGTGACGACACATTGATATAGATCAAGATGATGGAGATCATGGTGTCATGCCGGTAACAATAGAGATCATGACAGTACTTTGGAGATGGAGATCAAAGGCGCAAGCTGATGATGGCCATATCATGTCACATATTTTGATTGCATATGATGTTTATCTTTTATACATCTTATTTTGCTTAGTCTGACGGTAGCATTTTAAGATGATCTCTCAATAATTATCAAGAAGTGTTCTCCCTGAGTATGCACCGTTGCGAAAGTTCTTCGTGCTGAGACACCACGTGATGATCGGGTGTGATAGGCTCTACGTTCAAATACAACAGGTGCAAAACAGTTGCACACGCGGAATACTCAAGTTAAACTTGACGAGCCTAGCATATACAGATATGGCCTCGGAACACGGAGACCGAAAGGTCGAACGTGAATCATATAGTAGATATGATCAACATAGTGATGTTCACCATTGAAAACTACTCCATCTCACGTGATGATCGGACATGGTTTAGTTGATTTGGATCACGTAATCACTTAGAGGATTAGAGGGATGTCTATCTAAGTGGGAGTTCTTAAGTAATATGATTAATTGAACTTAAATTTATCATGAACTTAGTCCTGGTAGTATTTTGCAAATTATGTTGTAGATCAATAGCTCGCGTTGTTGCTTCCCTGTGTTTATTTTGATATGTTCCTAGAGAAAATTGTGTTGAAAGATGTTAGTAGCAATGATGCGGATTGGATCCGTGATCTGAGGTTTATCCTCATTGCTGCACAGAAGAATTATGTCCTTGATGCACCGCTAGGTGACGAACCTATTGCCGGAGCAGATGCAGACGTTATGAACGTTTGGCTAGCTCAATATGATGACTACTTGATAGTTTAGTGCACCATGCTTAATGGCTTAGAATTGGGACTTCAAAGACGTTTTGAACGTCATGGAGCATATGAGATGTTCCAGGAGTTCAAGTTAATATTTCAAGCAAATACCCGAGTTGAGAGATATGAAGTCTCCAACAAGTTCTATAGCTAAAAGATGGAGGAGAATCGCTCAACTAGTGAGCATGTGCTCAGATTGTCTGAGTACTACAATCGCTTGAATCAAGTGGGAGTTAATCTTCCAGATAAGATAGTGATTGACAGAATTCTCTAGTCACCATCACCAAGTTAGTAGAACTTCGTGATGAACTATGATATGCAAGGGATAACGGAAACGATTCCCAAGCTCTTCGTAATGCGGAAATTGACGAAGGTAGAAATCGAGAAAAACATCAAGTGTTGATGGTAGACAAGACCACTAGTTTCAAGAAAAGGGCAGAGGGAAGAAGGGGAACTTCAAGAAGAACAGCAAGCAAATTGCTACTCAAGTGAAGAAGCCCAAGTCTGGTCCTAAGCCTGAGACTAAGTGTTTCTACTGCAAAGGGACTGGTCACTGGAAGCGGAACTACCCCAAGTGATTGGCAGATAAGAAGGATGGCAAAGTGAACATAAGTATATTTGATATACATGTTATTGATGTGTACTTTACTAGTGTTTATAGCAACCCCTCAGTATTTGATACTAGTTCAGTTGCTAAGATTAGTAACTCGAAACGGGAGTTGCAGAATAAACAGAGACTAGTTAAGGGTGAAGTGACGATGTGTGTTGGAAGTGGTTCCAAGATTGATATGATCATCATCGCACACTCCCTATACTTTCGGGATTAGTGTTGAACCTGAATAAGTGTTATTTGGTGTTTGCGTTGAGCATGAATATGATTTGATCATGTTTATTGTAATACGGTTATTCATTTAAGTAAGAGAATAAATTGTTGTTCTGTTTACATGAATAAAACCTTATATGGTTACACCCAATGAAAATAGTTTGTTGGATCTCGATCGTAGTGATACACATAATCATAATATTGAAACCAAAAGATGCAAAGTTAATAATGATAGTGCAACTTATTTGTGGCACTGCCGTTTAGGTCATATTCGTGTAAAGCGCATGAAGAAACTCCATGCTAATGGGTTTTTGGAATCACTTGATTATGAATCAGTTGATGCTTGTGAACCATGCCTCATGGGCAAGATGACTAAAACGCCGTTCTCCAGAACTATGGAGCGAGCAACTGACTTATTGGAAATAATACATACTGATGTATGAGATCCAATGAGTGTTAAGGCTCGCGGCGGGTATCATTATTTTCTGACCTTCATAGATGATTTGAGCAGATATGGGTATATCTACTTAATGAAACACAAGTCTGAAATATTTGAAAAGTTCAAAGAATTTCAGAGTGAAGTGGAGAATCATCGTAACAAGAAAATAAAAGTTTCTACGATATGATCGCAGAGGTAAAATATTTGAGTTACGAGTTTGGCCTTCAGTTAAAACAATGTGAAATAGTTTTACTACTCACGCCACCTGGAACACCACAGCATAATGGTGTGTCCGAACATTATAACCATACTTTATTAGATATGGTGCGATCTATGATGTCTCTTATCGATCTACCACTATCGTTTTGGGGTTATGCATTAAAGACAGCTGCATTCACGTTTAAAAGGGCACCATCTAAGTCCCTTGAGACGACACAATCTGAACTGTGGTTTGGCAAGAAACCAAAGTTGTCGTTTCTTAAAGTTTGGGATTGTGATGCTTATATGAAAAAGTTTCATCCTGATAAGCTCAAACCCAAATCGGAGAAATATGCCTTCATAGGATACCCAAAGGAGACTGTTGGGTACACCTTCTATCACAAATCCGAAGGCAAGACTTATGTTGCTAAATTCAGAGTTTTTCTAGAGAAGGAGTTTCTCTCGAAAGAAGTGAGTGGGAGGAAAGTAGAACTTGATGAGGTAACTGTGCCTGCTCCCTTATTGGAAAGTAGTTCATCACATAAATCTGTTCCTGTGACTACTACACCGATTAGTGAGGAAGCTAATGATGATGATCATGTAACTTCAGATCAAGTTACTACCGAATCTCGTAGGTAAACCAGAGTGAGATCCGCACCAGAGTGGTACAGTAATCCTATTCTAGAAGTCATGTTACTAGACCATGACGAACTTGCGAACTATCAGGAAGTGATGATGAGCCCAGATTCCGCGAAATGGTTTGAGGCCATAAAATCTGAGATATGATCCATGTATGAGAACAAAGTATGGACTTTGATGGATTTGCCCGATGATCGGCAAGCCATAGAAAATAAATGGATCTTCAAGAGGAAGACGGACGATGATAGTAGTGTTACTATCTACAAAGCTAGAATTGTCACAAAAGGTTTTTGACAAGTTCAAGGTGTTGACTACGATGAGATTTTCTCACTCGTGTTTATGCTTAAGTCTATCCGAATCATGTTAGCAATTGTCGCATTTTATGAAATCTGGCAAATGGATAAACAAAACTACATTCCTTAATGGATTTCTTAAAGAAGAGTTGTATATGATGCAACCAGAAGGTTTTGTCAATCCTAAAGGTGTTAACAAAATATGCAAGCTCCAACGATCCATCTATGGACTGGTGCAAGCATCTCGGAGTTGGAATATACGCTTTGATAAGTTGATCAAAGCATATAGTTTTATACAGACTTACGGTGAAGCCTGTATTTACAAGAAAGTGAGTGGGAGCACTACAACATTTCTGATAAGTATATGTGAACAACATATTGTTGATCGGAAATAATGTATAATTTTCTAGAAAGCATAAAGGAATATTTGAAAGGAGTTTTTCAAAGAAAGACCTCGGTAAAGCTGCTTACATATTGAGCATCAAGATCTATAGAGATAGATCAAGACGCTTGATAAGTTTTTTCAATGAGTACATACCTTGACAAGATTTTGAAGTAGTTCAAAATGGAACAGTCAAAGAAAGAGTTCTTGCCTGTGTTACAAGGTGTGAATTGAGTAAGACTCAAAGCCCGACCACGGCAGAAGATAGAAAGAGAATGAAAGTCATTCCCTATGCCTCAGCCATAGGTTCTATAAAGTATGCCATGCTGTGTACCAGATCTATTGTATACCCTACACTGTGTTAAGCAAGGGAGTACAATAGTGATCTAAGAGTAGATTACTGGACAGCGGTCAAAATTATCCTTAGTGGAATAAGGAAATATTTCTCAATTATGGAGGTGACAAAAGGTTCGTCGTAAAAAGTTACGTCAATGCAAGTTTTGACACAGATTTGGATGACTCTAAGTCTCGATCTAGATACATATTGAAAGTGGGAGCAATTAGCTAGAGTAGCTCCGTGCAGAGCATTGTAGACATAGAATTCGCAAAATACTTACGGATCTGTATGTGACAGACCCGTTGACTAATATTATCTCACAAGCAAAACATTATCACACCTTAGTACTCTTTGGGTGTTAATCACATAAACGATGTGAACTAGATTATTGACTCTAGTAAACCCTTTGGGTATAGGTCACATGACGATGTGAACTATGGGTGTTAATCACATGGTGATGTGAACTATTAGTGTTGAATCACATGGCGATGTGAACTAGATTATTGACTCTAGTGCAAGTGGGAGACTGAAGGAAATATGCCCTAGAGGCAATAATAAAGTTATTATTTATTTCCTTATATCATGATAAATGTTTATTATTCATGCTAGAATTGTATTAACCGAAAACATAATACTTGTGTGAATACATAGACAAACAAAGTGTCACTAGTATGCCTCTACTTGACTAACTCGTTAATCGAAGATGGTTATGTTTCCTAACCATAAACAAAAGACTTGTTATTTGATTAACGGGATCACATCATTAGGAGAATGATGTGATTGACATGACCCATTCCATTAGCTTAGCACCCGATCGTTTAGTATGTTGCTATTGCTTTCTTCACGACTTATACATATTCCTATGACTATGAGATTATGCAACTCCCGTTTGCCGGAGGAACACTTTGTGTGCTACCAAACGTCACAACGTAATTGGGTGATTATAAAGGAGCTCTACAGGTGTCTCCAAAGGTACATGTTGGGTTGGCGTATTTCAATATTAGGATTTGTCACTCCGATTGTCGGAGAGGTATCTCTGGGCCCTCTCGGTAATGCACATCACATAAGCCTTGCAAGCATTGCAACTAATGAGTTAGTTGTGAGATGATGTATTACGGAACGAGTAAAGAGACTTGCCGATAACGAGATTGAACTAGGTATTAAGATACCGACAATCGAATCTCGGGCAAGTAACATACCGATGACAAAGGGAACAACGTATGTTGTTATGCGGTCTGACCGATAAAGATCTTCGTAGAATATGTGGGAGCCAATATGAACATCCAGGTTCCGCTATTGGTTATTGACTGGAGACATGTCTCGGTCATGTCTACATTGTTCTCGAACTCGTAGGGTCCGCATGCTTAAGGTTTCAATGACAGTTATATTATGAGTTTATGAGTTTTGATGTACCGAAGGAGTTCGGAGTCCCGGATGAGATCGGGGACATGACGAGGAGTCTCGAAATGGTCGAGACGTAAAGATCGATATATTGGACGACTATATTCGGACATCGGAAAGGTTCCGAGTGATTCGGGTATTTTTTGGAGTACCGGAGAGTTATGGGAATACGTATTGGGCCTTATTGGGCCATACGGGAAAGAAGAAAAAGGGCCTCAAGGGTGGCCGCACCCCTCCCCTTGGTCTGGTCCGAATTGGACTAGGGAAGGGGGCGCCCCCTTCCTTCCTTCTCCTTTTCCCTTCCTCTTTTCCTATTCCATATGGGAGGTGGAATCCTACTAGGACTAGGGAGTCCTAGTAGGACTCCACACTTGGCGCGCCCCCTCCTAGGGCCGGCCTCCTCCCCCCTTGCTCCTTTATATACGGGGGCAAGGGGGCACCTCTAGACACAAGTTGATCCACGTGATCATATTCTTAGCCGTGTGCGGTGCCCCCTTCCACCATAATCCTCGATAATATTGTAGCGGTGCTTAGGCGAAGCCCTGCGACGGTAGAACATCAAGATCGTCACCACACCGTCGTGCTGACGGAACTCTTCCCCGACACTTTGCTGGATCGGAGTCCGGGGATCGTCATCGAGCTGAACGTGTGCTAAAACTCGGAGGTGTCGTAGTTTCGGTGCTTGATCGATCGGGCCGTGAAGACGTACGACTACATCAACCGCGTTGTGCTAACGCTTCCGCTATCGGTCTACAAGGGTACGTAGATCACACTCTCCCCTCTCGTTGCTATGCATCACCATGATCTTGCGTGTGCGTAGGAATTTTTTTGAAATTACTACGTTCCCCAACATGTGGTCTGATGAATATTGAGGCTCGCGGAGGGTATCGTTATTTTCTCACCTTCACAGATGATTTGAGTAGATATGGGTATATCTACTTGATGAAACATAAGTCTGAAACATTTGAAAAGTTCAAAGAATTTCAGAGTGAAGTGGAAATCATCGTAACAAGAAAATAAAGTTTCTACGATCTGATCGTGGAGGAGAGTATTTGAGTTACGAGTTTGGTCTTCATTTGAAACAATGCAGAATAGTTTCGCAACTCACGCCATCCGGAACACCACAGCGTAATGGTGTGTCCGAATGTCGTAATCGTACTTTACTAGATATGGTGCGATCTATGATGTCTCTTACTGATTTACCGCTATCGTTTTGGGGTTACGCTTTAGAGACAGCTGCATTCACGTTAAATAGGGCACCATCTAAATCCGTTGAGACGACGCCTTATGAACTATGGTTTGGCAAGAAACCAAAGTTGCCATTTCTTAAAGTTTGGGGCTGCGATGCTTATGTGAAAAAGCTTCAACCTAATAAGCTCAAACACAAATTGGAGAAATGTGTCTTCATAGGATACCCAAAGGAGACTGTTGGGTACACCTTCTATCACAGATCTGAAGGCAAGACATTTGTTGGTAAGAATGGATCCTTTCTAGAGAAGGAGTTTCTCTCGAAAGAAGTGAGTGGGAGGAAAGTAGAACTTGATGAGGTAACTGTACCTGCTCCCTTATTGGAAAGTAGTCCATCACAGAAACCGGTTCCTGTGACACCTACACCAATTAGTGAGGAAGCTAATGATGATGATCATGAAACTTTAGATCAAGTTACTACGAACCTCGTAGGTCAACCAAAGTAAGATCCGCACCAGAGTGGTACGGTAATCCTGTTCCGGAGGTCATGTTACTTAACCATGACGAACCTACGAACTATGAGGAAGCGATGATGAGCCCAGATTCCGCAAAATGGCTTGAGGCCATGAAATCTGAGATGGGATCCATGTATGAGAAAAAATTGAGGACTTTGGTTGACTTGCCCGATGATCAGCAAGCCATTGAGAATAAATGGATCTTCAAGAAGAAGACTGACGCTGACGTTAAAGTTACTGTCTATAAAGCTTGACTTGTTGCGAAAGGTTTTCGAGAAGTTCAAGGAGTTGACTACGATGAGACCTTCTCACCCATAGAGATGCTTAAGTCTGTCCGAATCATGTTAGCAATTGCCGCATTTTATGATTATGAAATTTGGCAAATGGGTGTAAAGACTGCATTCCTGAATGGATTTCTGGAAGAAGAGTTGTATATGATGCAACCTGAAGGTTTTATCGATCCAAAAGGTACTAACAAAGTGTGCAAGCTCCAGCGATCCATTTATGGACTGGTGCAAGCCTCTCGGAGTTGGAATAAACATTTTGATAGTGTGATCAAAGCATATGGTTTTACACAGACTTTTGGAGAAGCATGTATTTACAAGAAAGTGAGTGGGAGCTCTGTAGCATTTCTAATATTATATGTGGATGACATATTGTTGATTGGAAATGATATAGAATTTCTGGATAGCATAAAAGGATACTTGAATAAGAGTTTTTCAATGAAAGACCTCGATGAAGCTACCTATATATTGGGCATCAAGATCTATAGAGATAGATCAAGATGCTTAATTGGACTTTCACAAAGCACATACCTTGATAAAGTTTTGAAGAAGATCAAAATATGTCAAGCTAAGAAAGGGTTCTTGCCTATGTTACAAGGTGTGAAGTTGAGTAAGACTCAATGCCCGACCACTGCAGAAGATAGAGAGAAAATGAAAAGTGTTACCTATGCTTCAGCCATAGGCTCTATCATGTACGCAATGCTGTGTACCAGACCTGATGTGTGCCTTGCTATTAGTGTAGCATGGAGGTACCAAAGTAATGGAGGAGTGGATCACTGGACAGCGGTGAAGAACATCCTGAAATACCTTAAAAGGACCAAGGATATGTTTCTCGTTTATGGAGGTGACAAAGAGCTCATCGTAAATGGTTACGTTTATGAAAGCTTTGACACTGATCCGGACGATTCTAAATCGCAAACCGGATACGTGTTTATATTGAACGGTGGAGCTGTCAGTTGGAGCAGTTCTAAACAAAGTAAGCAGAGTACATAGCTGTTTCGGAAGCAGCGAATGAAGGAGTCTGGATGAAGGAGTTCATATTCGATCTAGGTGTCATACCTAGTGCATCGGGTTCAATGAAAATCTTTTGTGACAATACTGGTGCAATTTCCTAGGCAAAGGAATCCAGATTTCACAAGAGAACCAAACACATCAAGAGACGCTTCAATTCCATCTACGATCAAGTCTAGGTGGGATACATCGATATTTGCAAGATACATACGGATCTGAATGTTGCAGACCCGTTGACTAAGCCTCTCTCACGAGCAAAACATGATCCGCACCAAGGCTCCATGGGTGTTAGAATCATTACCGTGTAATCTAGATTACTGACTCTAGTGCAAGTGGGAGACTGAAGGAAATATGCCCTAGAGGAAATAATAAAGTTATTATTTATTTCCTTATTTCATGATAAATGTTTATTATTCATGCTAGAATTATATTAACCGGAAACATAATACGTGTGTGAATACATAGACAAACATAGTGTCACTAGTATGCCTCTACTTGACTAGCTCGTTGATCAAAGATGGTTATGTTTCCTAACCATAGACATGAGTTGTCATTTGATAAACGGGATCACATCATTAGGAGAATGATGTAATTGACTTTACCCATTCCATTAGCTTAGCACTTGATCGTTTTAGTTTACTGTTATTGCTTTCATCGTGACTTATACATGTTCCTATGACTATGAGATTATGCAACTCCCGATTACCGGAGGAACACTTTGTGTGCTACCAAACGTCACAACGTAATTGGGTGATTATAAAGGTGCTCTACAGGTGTCTCCGATGGTACTTGTTGAGTTGGCATAGATCAAGATTAAGATTTGTCACTCCGATTGTCAGAGAGGTATCTCTGGGCCCTCTCGATAATGCACATCACTATAAGCCTTGCAAGCAATGCAACTAATGAGTTAGTGGCGGGATAGTGCATTACAAAACGAGTAAAGAGACTTGCCGGTAATGAGATTGAACTAGGTATTGGGATACCAATGATCGAATCTCGGGCAAGTAACATACCGATGACAAAGGGAACACCGTATGTTGTTATGCGGTTTGACCGATAAAGATCTTCGTAGATTATGTAGGAGCCAATATGAACATCCAGGTTCTGCTATTGGTTATTGACCGGAGACATGTCTCGGTCATGTCTACATAGTTCTCGAACCCGTAGGGTCCGCACGCTTAACGTTCGGTGACGATCGGTATTATGAGTTTATGTGATTTGATGTACCTAAGGTAGTTCGGAGTCCCGGATGAGATCGGGGACATGACGAGGAGTCTCTAAATGGTCGAGACATAAAGATCGATATATTGGACGACTATATTCGGACATCGGAAAGGTTCTGAGTGATTCGGGTATTTTTCGGAGTACTAGAGAGTTATAGAAATACGGGGAAGAAGTATTGGGACTCATGGGCCAAGTGGTGGAAGAGAGGAGGCAGGGAGCGCGGCCCCCCTAACACAAACCGAATTGGACTAGGAGGATGGCCCCCCTTTCCTCCTTTCCTCCCTCTCCTTCCTTCTCCCCTCCCTCCTTCCTTTCCTCCTCCTAGTAGGAGTAGAAAAGGGGAGTCCTACTCCTACTAGGAGGAGGAATCCTCCTCCTGGCCCAACCTACAGGGGCCGGCCGGCCTCCCCCCTTGCTCCTTTATATACGGGGGCAGGGGGCACCCTAGAACACACAAGTTGATCATTGATCCCTTAGCCGTGTGCGGTGCCCCCCTCCACCATAATCCACCTCGATCATATCATAGCGGTGCTTAGGCGAAGCCCTGCGTCGGTACCAACATCATCACCGTCATCACGCCGTCGTGCTGACGGAACTCTCCCATGAAGCTCTGCTGGATCGGAGTTCGTGGGACGTCATCGAGCTAAACGTGTGCTGAACTCGGAGGTGCCGTGAGTTCGGTACTTGGATCGGTCAGATCGAGAAGACGTTCGACTACATCAACCACGTTCTCGTAACGCTTCCGCTTACGATCTACGAGGTACGTAGACGATACTCTCCCCTCTCGTTGCTACGCATCACCATGATCTTGCGTGTGCGTAGGATTTTTTTAAATTACTGTGTTCCCCAAAACAAATCTCCTCGCAACTTTAGCCGCCAAACACCCATCGACGTTTGATACGTCTCCAATGTATCTATAATTTTTGATTATTCCATGCTGTTATATTATCAATCTTGGATGTTTTATAATCATTTTATATCGTTTTTGGTACTAACCTATTGAGATAGTGCCAAGTGCCAGTTACTGTTGTTTCCATGTTTTTTTACATCACAGAAAATCAATATCAAATGGATTCCAAATGCCACGAAAATTATAGAGAATTTTTATGGGCCAAAAGGAACATAACGGGCCCTGGCTATGCCTGGGGGTGCCCCGAGGGGAGCACAGCCCACCAGGGCACGCCCGAAGGCCCAGGCGCGCCCTGATGGGTTGTGCCCACCTCGGGTGCCCCCGGACCGCCTCTTTGCTCTATAAATACCCAAATATTCCAAAAACCCAAGGGGAGTCGACGAAATATTCATCCAGCTACCGCAGAGTCCAGAACCACCAGATCCAATCTAGACACCATCTCGGATGGGGTTCACCACCTCCATTGGTGCCTCTCCGATGATGCGTGAGTAGTTCTTCGTATACCTTCGGGTCCGTATTTAGTAGCTAGATGGCTTCATCTCTCTCTCTCTCTTGATTCTCAATACAATGGTCTCTTGGAGATCCATATGATGTAACTCTTTTGCGGTGTGTTTGTTGGGATCGATGAACTTTGAGTTTATGATCAGATCTATCTTTTTATGTCCATGAAAGTATCTGAGTTTCTTTGATCTCTTTTATGCATGATTACTTATAGCCTCGTATTTCTTCTCCGATATTTGGGTTTTGTTTGGCCAACTTGATCTATTTATCTTGTAATGGGAAGAGGTGCTTTGTAGTGGGTTCGATCTTACGGTGCTTGATCCCAGTGATAGAAGGGGAACCGATACGTATGTATCATTGCTACTAAGGATAAAATGACGGGGTCTATCTCTACATAGATAGACCTGTCTACATCATGTCATCGTTCTTATTCAATTTCTCTGTTTCTCCATGAACTTAATACACTAGATGCATGCTGGATAGCGGTCGATGTGTGGAGTAATAGTAGTAGATGCAGGCAGGAGTCGGTCTACTAATCTTGGGCATGATGCCTATATAATGATCATTTCCTGGATATCGTCATGAGTATTTGAAGTTCTATCAATTGCCCAACAGTAATTTTTTCACCCACCGTTTGCTATTTTTCTCAAGAGAAGCCACTAGTGAAATCTACGGCCCCCGGGTCTCTTTCTCATATTATTTGCCTTTGCGATCTACTTTTATTTGCTTCTATTTTCAGATCTATTAATCCAAAAACCCAAAAATACTTTGCTGCACTTTATTTTATTTGTGATCTATTTATTCAATCTATTACAATTTTCTCCTGTCATGCACCAATTTCTGGCACCGTTACCCGAGGGGATTGACAACCCCTTTAACACGTCGAATTGCGAGGATTTGTTATATGTGTGCAGGGCTGTTTACGTTGTGTTTCTTGGCTCTCCTACTGGTTCGATAAGCTCGGTTTCATATCTGAGGGAAATACCTACCGTCGTTATGCTGCATCATCCCTTCCTCTTTGGGGAAATACCGACGTAGCTTCATGCGACATCAAAAGGAATTTCTGGCGCCATTGCCGGGGAGGATCTTCAACATATACTAGGTTCCTAATCACAAATCTCATCTCCTCGCAATTTACATTATTTGCCATTTACCTCTCGTTTTCCTCTCCCCCACTTCACAAAAAATTGCCGTTTTATTTTCCTTCTTTCCGTTTGCCTTTTTCGTGTCAGATCTCTTGTTTGCTGGTGTTGCCATGTGTCTTCTATTTGCTTGCATCTTTGCTTGCTAAAAATCTATTGATATGGATCCTCATCCACTTGCTAATATTTTTAAAAGATCCAATTATGATGAACCAATTGCTAGTGAATTGAGTTCACTGGATTATCTTTATGAACTTTTGCTTGAGATTCATGAATCTAAAAATTGTGGTGAAGTGTTAAAAGAAGAAATTTATGAAGTGATTCATGATAGCTCCTTGAATGAAAATCATGATTGCAATGATTTTACTATAAATTCTATTAATGTCAATTGTGCTAATAATATGCAAAACCCCAAGCTTGGGGATGCTGATTTCGCTATGACCACTACTTGTTGCAATGATCATGATTGGGGTGATGATTCTTATGATCTTGAAAATTTATTTAAACCTCATGATGAATATGCTTGCTATAATTTTAAAAGTGCGTTTGGAAGAGTGTCAACATTAGCTAAAAATAATCCCACTTATTTGGAGAGTGTTCAATCTTATGAAAATTTTGATAAAAGTGGGCTTGGAGAGGTCATGACTTTATTTGATGGTAATCCCACTATTTTGGAAGAGTGTCAACTTTGCATGCATGTGGATCATGAAGAGAATATGTTATGTGATAGCTATACTGTTGAATTTCAATATGATCCCACATATAATTATTATGATAGAGGGAAATATGGTTGTTGAAATTTTCATGCTACTAAATTACTTCTCTTCATGTTGAGATTGTCTATGTTTTATTCTTCTTCCTTGCATATGCTAGTCTTTGCTTGTTTTGATAATTTGTTTGCTTATGAAATGCCTATGCATATGAAGTATGTTAGACTTAAATGTGATTTCACATGCTACATGATGATATCTTCGTGTTTCAATTACTACCTTTAATGTGAGCATCATTGAAATCTTATGCCTACCTAGGGGCATAAAATGATAGCGCTTATTGGGAGCCAACCCAATGAATAAAATTTATTTTTGTATTTTTCTTTCTGTTCTTGAGTGTTTGCACAATTATGCTACTGTTATTATTGTGTTTTATGTGTTTTCATTAGTGTTTGTGCCAAGTAAATCCTTTAGGATCTTCTTGGGTGATAGTTGTTTTATCTTGCTGAAAAAACAGAAACTTTTGCGCTCATGAAAATAATTCTCATTTTTTACCAGAGAGTGATAAAATACCCATTCCTTCTGAAGTAGATCATTATACAAATTTCTAAGGTCTTCCTAATTTTTCAGAATTTTTGGAGTTAAAGAAGTATTTGAAATAGCCAGATTGCTACAGACTGTTCTGTTTTGACAGATTCTGTTTTCTTTGTGTTGTGTGCTTATTTTGATGGCTCTATGGTTTTCTTTGATGAGTTTTTGCCATATAAAAGTTGGAATACAGTAGATATATTGCAAGAACAAAACATGAATTGGTTTGATACAACACTTATAATAGTGATTTATTATTCTTATAGTAACAGATCTCACAAAGGTTTTGTTGAGTTTTGTGTGATTGAAGTTTTCAAGTTTTGGGTTATCTTACGATGGATGAAGGAATAAGGAGTAGAAGAGCCTAATCTTGGGGATGACCCGGCATCCCAAGATATTATCCAAAAATGAGCAAACAACTAAGCTTGGGGATGCCCCCGAGTGGCGTCCCCTCTTTCTTCTAACGACCATCGGTATTTTACTCGAAGCTATATTTTTATTCGTCACATACTATGTGTTTTGCTTGGAGCGTATTGTATGATATGAGTCTTTGCTTGTTTTATTTTGTTTTTGAAGTCTTGTTTCCTTGCTGGACACACCTATTTGAGAGAGCCAAAATTATGTCATGACTAGTTAGAATTGCTCTCTATACTTCACTTAAATTTTGTATGAGCTATGGACTTGCTCTAGTGCTTCACTTATATCTTTTTGAGCACGGTGTGCTTAGTATTTTTTAAGAAATGCTCTCTTGCTTCACTTAGATTTATTTGAGAGTTAGTAAATTTTCAAGAAATTCTCTCTTGCTTCACTTAAATTAATTTGAGAGAAAGAAAAATTATGCCCATGATCTTCACTTATATTTGTTTGAGCTTATGAAAAGCAACATATGAAAATTAGTCCCAAAGTGATAGATATCCAAGAAGGATATACTAAAAACTTTCATCAAGATCATTGGACAAAATAAACTTGATTCTTAGTAATTGTTTTGAGATATGATGATGTGATATGTGAGTCATCTTGATAAGTAATTATGCTTTAGTAAGAATATTGGTGTTAAGGTTTGTGATTCCCTGTGCAAGCACGAAAGTCAATAATTATGCAATGAAATTATATCCTACTTATGGTGCATTATTCCGTGTTATTTATTCTTAATGCTTTCTTATGAGATTATTCGTTTCTTGGTTGGTCGCTTCTCAATCTTTTGTTAGCCTTCATTTTGCACTAAGTATGATCACTACTTGTGCATCCAAAAACCTTTAAACCAGTTTTGCCACATGAATTCACTATATCTACCTATATGCGGTATTCTTTTGATGTTCTAAGCAAATTTGCATGTGCCATCTCTAATTTTCAAAAATAAACTTCTCTTTTGTGTGTTTGTTTCACTCGTGGAGCGGTGAGAGGTGGCTAATATTTTCCATGCTAGATGTGTTATTCTCAAGATGAGTGTTTATTCACTTGTCATTGCACGAGAGTGAGGAAAAGGTATTAGGGATGCCCAGTCCCAAAATGAAAAAAAATGAATTTACTTTATGTTGTCAAATAATAAATTCCTTGGAAAGTGTTGGTATGGAGGGCACCCGTGGATACAGTTAGCCATGGAAAGTGAAAGTATGGTGGAAAAAGGAATAAACATTATTTTTTGTTTGGGAACCACCTATGATATATCTAAGCATGGAAAGTATTGGGAACTCTAAGTCATTTTTGTTGGTCAGATGGATACACCTCCCAAAATGTTTTTATCTCTAAGTTTTTCGCTTTGAGCTCTGGCATCTATACAAATCCCTACTTCCCTCTGCGAAGGGCCTTTCTTTTACTTTATGAAATTTTTATTTTTGAATTTGAGTCTCCATATTCTCTTATAAAAGTACCAACTACGAGGCAATATGACCTTACTTGAGTATTGGGTGTAGCTAATATGCGAGTGTGTTTCATGAATGGATCAATGGTTGAGCATGATGGGCTAGGGATAGCTTATTTTAGTGTTGATATTTTGAAAGACATGGTTGCTTGTTGATATGCTTGAGTATTTAAATTATCATGTCAAAACTAGACTATTGCATTGAACAATATAAAAGTCCAAATGTCCATGATATAAAGAAAGAAATATGATATGACATGTTAGGCAGCATTCCACATCAAAAATTCTGTTTTTATCACTTCCCTACTCGAGGACAAGTTGGAGTTAAGCTTGGGGATGCAGATACGTCTCCAACGTATCTATAATTTTTGATTGTTCCATGTTGTTATATTAGCAATCTTGGATGTTTTATAATCACTTTATATCATTTTTTGGTACTAACCTATTGACATAGTGCCAAGCGCCAGTTGCTGTTTTTTTCATGTTTTCTACATCGCAGAAAATCAATATCAAATAGATTCCAAATGCCATGAAACTTTCGGAGAATTTTTATGGGCCAAAAGGAACACAACGGGCCCTGACTGCGCCTGGGGGTGCCCCGAGGGGGGCACAACCCACCAGGGCGTGCCAGGAGGCCTAAGCGCGCCCTGGTGGGTTGTGCCCACCTCGGGTGCCCCCCATACCGCCTCTTTGCTCTATAAATACCCAAATATTCCCAAAACCCTAGGGGAGTTGGCGAAATATTCATCCAGCCACCGCAGAGTCCAGAACCACCAGATCCAATCTAGACACCATCTCGTATGGGGTTCACCACCTCCATTGGTGCATCTCCGATGATGCGTGAGTAGTTCTTTGTAGACCTTCAGGTCCGTAGTTAGTAGCTAGACGGCTTCATCTCTCTGTCTTGATTCTCAATACAATGGTCTCTTGGAGATCCATATGATGTAACTCTTTTGCGGTGTGTTTGTTGGGATCGATGAACTTTGAGTTTATGATCAAATCTATGTTTTTATATCCATGAAAGTATTTGAGTTTCTTTGATCTCTTTTATGCATGATTGCTTATAGACTCATATTTCTTCTCCGATATTTGGGTTTTATTTGGCCAACTTGATCTATTTATCTTGCAATGGGAAGAGGTGCTTTGTAGTGGGTTTGATCTTACGGTGCTTGATCCCAGTGACAGAAGGGGAACCGACACGTATGTATCATTGCTACTAAATATAAAACGTTGGGGTCTATCTCTAAATAGATAGATCTTGTCTACATCATGTCATCGTTCTTATTGCATTACTCCGTTTCTCCATGAACTTAATACACTAGATGCATGCTGGATAGCGGTCAATGTGTGGAGTAATAGTAGTAGATGCAGGAAGGAGTTGGTCTACTAATCTTGGACGTGATGCCTATATAATGATCATTGCTTGGATATCGTCCTGAGTATTTGAAGTTCTATCAATTGCCCAACAGTAATTTGTTCAACCACTGTTTGCTATTTTCTCGAGAGAAGCCACTAGTGAAATCTACGACCCCGGGGTCTCTTTTTCATATTATTTGCCTTTGCGATATACTTTTATTTGCTTTTATTTTCAGATCTATTAATCCAAAAACCCAACAATACTTTGCTGCACTTTATTTTATTTGCGATCTATTTGTTCAATATATTACAAGTTTCTCCCATCACGCACCAATTTCTGGAACCGTTACCCGAAAGGGATTGACAACCCCTTTAACACATCGGGTTGCGAGGATTTGTTATCTGTGTGCAGGGGTTGTTTACGTTGTGTTGCTTGGTTCTCCTACTGGTTCGATAACCTTGGTTTCATATCTGAGGGAAATACCTAGTGCCACAGTGTTGCATCATCCCTTCCTCCTTGGGGAAATACCGACGTAGCTTCAAGTTTTTGAGAACCAAGGTATCAATCCAGTAGGTTTTCCCTTGAGCACTTGCATTGGTTTTCCCTTGAAGAGGAAAGGGTGGTGCAGCAAAGTAGCGTAAGTATTTCCCTCAGTTTTTGAGAACCAAGGTATCAATCCAGTAGGAGGCCACGCACGAGTCCCTCGTACCTACACAAACAAATAAATCCTCGCAACCAACGAGATAAGGGGTTGTCAATCCCTACATGGTCACTTACGAGAGTGAGATCTGATAGATATGATAAGATAATATTTTTGGTATTTTTATGATAAAGATGCAAAGTAAAATAAAAGGCAAAAAAATAACTAAGTATTGGAAGATTAATATGATGGAAGATAGACCCGGGGGCCATAGGTTTCACTAGTGGCTTCTCTCGAGAGCATAAGTATTCATGGTGTGTAAACAAATTACTGTTGAGCAATTGACAGAATTAAGCATAATTATGAGAATATCTAGGTATGATCATGTATATAGGCATCATGTCCGAGACAAGTAGACCGACTCCTGCCTGCACCTACTACTATTACTCCACACATCGACCGCTATCCAGCATGCATCTAGAGTATTAAGTTCAAGAGAAAAGAGTAACGCTTTAAGCAAGATGACATGATGTAGGTATAAACTCATGCAATATGAAATAAACCCCATCTTGTTATCCTCGATGGCAACAATACAATACGTGCCTTGCTGCCCCTACTGTCACTGCGAAAACACCACAAAATTGAACCCAAAGCTAAGCACTTCTCCCATTGCAAGAAAGATCAATCTAGTAGGCCAAACCAAACTGATAATTCGAAGAGTCTTGCAAATATAACCAATCATACATAAAAGATTTCAGAGAAGATTCAAATATTGTTCATAGATAAACATGATCATAAACCCACAATTCATCGTTCTCAACAAACACACCGCAAAAGAAGATTACATCGAATAGATTTCCACAAGAGAGGGGGGACTTTGTATTGAGATCCAAAAAGAGAGAACAAGCCATCTAGCTAATAACTATGGACCCGTAGGTCTGAAGTAAACTACTCACACTTCATCGGAAGGGCTATGGTGTTGATGTAGAAGCCCTCCGTGATCGATGCCCCCTCCGGCGGAGCTCCGGAACAGGCCCCAAGATGGGATCTCGTGGATACAGAAAGTTACGACGGTGGAATTAGGGTTTTGGATCCGTATCTGGTAGTTTGGGGGTACGTAGGTATATATAGGAGGAAGGAGTACGTCGGTGGAGCAACAGGGGGCCCATGAGGGTGGAGGGCGCGCCCAGGGGGGTAGGCGTGCCCCCTACCTCGTGGCCTCCTGGTTGATGTCTTGATGTAGGGTCCAAGTTCTCTGGATCATGTTCGTTCCGAAAATCACGTTCCCGAAGGTTTCATTCCGTTTGGACTCCGTTTGATATTCTTTTTCTGTGAAACCCTAAAATAGGCAAAAAAACATCAATTCTGGGCTGGGCCTCCGGTTAATAGGTTAGTCCCAAAAATAATATAGAAGTGTATAATAAATCCCAATAATGTCCAAAACAGAATATAATATATCATGGAACAATAAAAAATTATAGATACGTTGGATACGTGTCAAGCATCCCCAAGCTTAATTCCTGCTCATCCTCGAGTAGGTAAATGATAAAAACAGAATTTTTGTTGTGGAATGCTACTTGGCATAATTTCAATGTAATTCTCTTAATTGTGGTATGAATATTCCGATCTGAAAGATTCAAGACAAAAGTTTAATATTGACATAGAAATAATAATAATAATACTTCAAGCATACTAACTAAGCAATTATGTCTCTTCAAAATAACATGGACAAAGAAAGCTATCCCTATAAAATCATATAGTCTGGCTATGCTCCATCTTCACCACACAAAGTATTCAAATCATGCACAACCCCGATGACAAGCCAAGCAATTGTTTCATACTTTTAATGTTCTCAAACTTTTTCAATCTTCACGCAATACATGAGCGTGAGCCATGGACATAGCACTATAGGTGATATAGAATGGTGGTTGTGGAGAAGACAAAAAGGGAGAAGATAGTCTCACATCAACTAGGTGTATCAATGGGCTATGGAGATGCCCATCAATGGATATCAATGTGGGTGAGTAGGGATTGCCATGCAACGGATGCAGTAGAGCTATAAATATATGAAAGCTCAACAAAAAGAAACTAAGTGGGTGTGCATCCAACTTGCTTGCTCACGAAGACCTAGGGCATTTTGAGGAAGCCCATCGTTGGAATATACAAGCCAAGTTCTATAATGAAAAATTCCCACTAGTATATGAAACTGATAACATAAGAGACTCTCTATTATGAAGATCATGGTGCTACTTTGAAGCACAAGTGTGGAAAAAGGATAGTAGTATTGCCCCTTTTTTGGGGGGGGGGCTTCCTTTTTTCTTTGGCCTTTCTCTTTTTTTTATTTTTTTTATTTGGGACAATACTCTATGAATGATGATCATCACACTTCTATTTATTTACAACTCAATGATTACAACTCGATACTAGAACAAAGTATGACTCTATATGAATGCCTCCGACGGTGTACTGGGATAGCAATGATGCATGAGTGACTTATATGAAAGAATTATGAACGGTGGCTTTGCCACAACTAAAATGTCAACTACATGATCATGCAAAGCAATATGACAATGATGGAGCGTGTCATGATAAACGGAACGGTGGAAAGTTGCATGGCAATATATCTCCGAATGGATATGGAAATGCCATGATAGGTAGGTATGGTGGCTGTTTTCAGGAAGGTATATGGTGGGTGTATGATACCGGTGAAAGGTGTGCGGTATTAGAGAGGCTAGCAATGGTGGAAGGGTGAGAGCGCGTATAATCCATGGACTCAACATTAGTCATAAAGAACTCATATACTTATTGCAAAAATCTATTAGTTATCGAAGCAAAGTACTACGCACATGCTCCTAGGGGGATACATTGGTTGGAAAAGACCATCGCTCGTCCCCGACCGCCACTCATAAGGAGGACAATCAATAAATACATCATGCTCCGACTTCTTAACATAACGGTTCACCATACGTGCATGCTACGGGAATCACAAACTTCAACACAAGCATTTCTCAAATTCACAACTACTCAACTAGCACGACTCTAATATCACCATCTCCATATCTCAAAAAAATTATCAAGTTTCAAACTTCTCATAGTATTAAACACACTCATAAGAAAATTTTATTTATTTAATCTTGAATGCCTCAAATAATTAAAGAAAATTACCATGCTGTTTTGTAGGACTCTCAAAATAATCTAAGTGAAGCATGAGAGAACAATGGTTTCTATAAAACAAATCCACTGACGTGCTCTAAAAGATATAAGTGAAGCACTACAGCAAAAACTATATAACTCAAAAGATATAAGTGAAGCACATAAAGTATTCTAATAATTTCCGAATCATGTGTGTCTCTCTCAAAAAGTTGTGTGCAGCAAGGATGATTGTGGAAAACTAACAAATAAAGACTCAAATAATATAGGATGCTCCAAGCAGAACACATATCATGTGGTAAATGAAAATATAGCTCCAAGTAAAGTTACCGATAGAAGTAGACAAAGAGGGGATGCCTTCTGAGGCATCCCCAAGCTTTGGCTTTTAGGTGTCCTTATATTATCTTGGGGGTGCCATGGGCATCCCAAAGATTAGGCTCTTGCCACTCCTTGTTCCATAATCCATCAAATCTTTACCCAAAACTTGAAAACTTCACAACACAAAACTTAAAGTAGAAAACCTCGTGAGCTCCGTTAGCGAAAGAAAACAAAACACCACTTCAAGGTACTGTAATGAACTCATTCTTTATTTATATTGGTGTTAAACCTACTGTATTCCAACTTCTCTATGGTTTATAAACTATTTTACTAGCCATAGATTCATCAAAATAAGCAAACAACACACGAAAAACAGAATCTGTCAAAAACAGAACAGTCTGTAATAATCTGTAGCTAACGCAAAATATGGAACCCCAAAAATTCTAAAATAAATTTCTGGACGTGAGGAATTTATCTATTAATCATCTTCAAAAATAATTAACTAAATAGCACTTTCCAAATAAAAATGGCAGCAGTTCTCGTGAGCGCTAAAGTTTCTGTTTTTTACAGCAAGATTAACAAGACTTTCCCCAAGTCTTCCCAACGGTTCTACTTGGCACAAACACTAATTAAACACAAAAAACACAACCAAAACAGAGGCTAGATAAATTTATTACTAAACAGGAGCAAAAAACAAGGAATAAAAATAAAATTGGGTTGCCTCCGAACAAGCGCTATCGTTTAACGCCCCTAGCTAGGCATAAAAAGCAAGGGTAGATCTAGGTGTTGCTATCTTTGGTAGGCAATCCATAAGTGGCTCTCATAATAGATTCATAAGGTAATTTAATTTTATTTCTAGGGAAGTGTTCCATGCCTTTCCTTAATGGAAATTGGAATCTAATATTCCCGTCCTTCATATCAATAATTGTACCAATCGTTCTAAGGAAAGGTCTACCAAGAATAATAGGACATGAAGGATTGCAATATATGTCAAGAACAATAAAATCTACGGGCACATAATTCCTATTTGCAACAATAAGAACATCATTAATTCTTCCCATAGGTTTCTTAATAGTGGAATCCGCAAGGTGCAAGTTTAGAGAGCAATCATCAAAATCACGGAAACCTAACAAATCACACAAAGTCTTTGAAATCGTGGAAACACTAGCACCCAAATCACACAAAGCATAGCATTCATGATCTTTAATTTTAATTTTAATAGTAGGTTCCCACTCATCATAAAGTTTTCTAGGGATAGAAACTTCCAACTCAAGTTTTTTTCATAAGATTGCATCAAAGCATCAACGATATGTTTAGTAAAAACTTTATTTTGACTATAAGCATGAGGAGAATTTAGCACGGATTGCAACAAGGAAATACAATCTATCAAGGAGCAATTGTCATAATTAAATTCCTTAAAATCCAAAATAGTGGGTTCATCAATATTTAAAGTTTTGACTTCTTCAATCCCACTTTTAACAATTTTAGCATCAAGATCTAAAGACTCTGAATTTTGGGAACGCCATCTAGGTAAAGGTGGATCATATTCAGTCCCATCATTATCAAGATTCATATTGCAAAACAAAGATTTAATAGGGGACACATCAATAACTTTTAGATCTTCATCTTTATTATCATGGAAACTAGAAGAACACGCTTTTATAAAGCAATCTTTCTTAGCACGCATCCTAGCGGTTCTTTCTTTGCACTCATCAATGGAAATTCTCATGGCTTTGAGAGACTCATTGATATCATGCTTAGGTGGAATAGATCTAAGTTTCAAAGAATCAACATCAAGAGAAATTCTATCAATGTTCCTAGCCAACTCATCAATCTTAAGCAATTTTTCTTCAATCAAAGCATTGAAATTCTTTTGCGAAGTAATAAATTCTTTAATATTAGATTAAAAATCAGATGGTATCTTATTATAATTTCCATAAGAATTGTTGTAGGAATTACCATAATTATTAGAGGAGTTACTAGGATACGTCCTAGGGTTAAAGTTTCCTCTATATGCGTTGTTACCAAAATTATTCCTGCCAACAAAATTCACATCCATAGATTCGTTATTATTCTCAATCAAAGTAGACAAAGGCATACCATTAGGATCAGAAGAAACACTTTTATTAGCAAATAATTTCATAAGTTCATCCATCTTTCCACTCAAAACATTAATTTCTTCTATCGCATGCACTTTCTTATTAGTAGATCTTTTAGTGTGCCATCGTGATTTCCATAAAAGTGCCTCCCGCGGCCAAATCTAAAAGATTTGTAGAAGCAAATATCAATCCGGCATAAAAATTTTATAATCATCCACAAATTCAAACCATGCGTAGGGCAATTACATATCATTAATTTCATCCTGTCCCAAGCTTGTGCAACATGTTCATGATCAAGTTGCTTAAAATTCATAATATTGTTTCTAAGAGAGATGATCTTGGCGGGAGGAAAATACTTAGAGATAAAAGCATCTTTGCACTTATTCCACGAATCAATACTATTTTTAGGCGAAGACGAAAACCAAGCTTTAGCACGATCTCTAAGCGAAAAAGGAAATAGCTTCAATTTAACAATATCATTATCCACATCTTTCTTCTTTTGCATATCACACAAATCAATGAAGCTATTTAGATGGGTAGCGGCATCTTCACTAGGAAGGCCGGAAAACGGATCTTTCATGACAAGATTCAGCAAGGTAGCATTAATTTCACAAGATTCAACATCGGTAAGAGGAGCAATCAGAGTGCTAATAAAATCATTATTGTTGGTATTGGTAAATTCACACAATTTAGTGTTATCTTGAGCCATCGTGACAAGCAAGCAATCCAACACACAAGCAAACGAGGAACGGGCAAAAAGAGGCAAATATAGAAAGAGAGGGAGGATAAAGAGAGAGAGGGCGAATAAAACGGCAAGGGTGAAGTGGGGGAGAGGAAAACGAGAGGCAAATGGCAAATAATGTAATGCGGGAGATAAGGGTTGTGATGGGTACTTGGTATGTTGACTTTTGCGTAGACCTCCCCGGCAACGGCGCCAAAAATCCTTCTTGCTACCTCTTGAGCACTTGTGTTGGTTTTCCCTTCAAGAGGAAAGGGTGGTGCAGCAAAGTAGCGTAAGTATTTCCCTCGGTTTTTGAGAACCAAGGTATCAATCCAGTAGGAGGCCACGCACGAGTCCCTCGTACCTACACAAAAAATAAATCCTCGCAACCAACGCGATAAGGGGTTGTCAATCCCTACACGGTCACTTACGAGAGTGAGATCTGATAGATATGATAAGATAATATTTTTGGTATTTTTATGATAAAGATGCAAAGTAAAATAAAAGGCAACAAAAATAACTAAGTATTGGAAGATTAATATGATGGAAGATAGACCCGGGCACTACTAGGAAAAAGCCTAGTAGTAGCGCGGGTTAAAAGCTAGCAGTAGCGCGGGTGCCTACGCTACTACTACGACGCTACAACTAACTAGTAGTAGTAGCGCGGTGCATCCCGCGCTACTAGTATGTGTGTTAGTAGTAGCGCGTGTCTGTGACCCGCGCTACTACTATTAATTTGAAAAACCAAAAAAAACTCGACCCCATGACGCGCGCATGTTGGCCAGGAGCAAGGAGATCTCGGCCATGACGCGTACCTCGTTGAAGCCGTCGAGGGCGGCCGCGGAGGCCAGATCGGCGTGGACCGGGAGCTGGAGGACCTGCATCTTGGCATCATGTGTGGGGAGCAGCACGTCGCGGCGGCCGTCGCCGTTGAGGTCGGCGACAAGCGGCGGCAAGAGGCGGTCCACGTCGTGCTTCATCGGGAACCCATCGTCCGACAGGTGGTACCACGCCTCCCAAGACGAGAAGTCGCCCTCGTGCTGCCGGAGGAGGAGGGGGATGGGTCAGCTAGTGTTCCAGATCGAATCAGAGAGGGAGGGAGGACGAGGGATGACCTGGAGCAAGAAGAAGACGGTGAAGGCGGCGAGGAGGAGGATGACGAGGTCACGCTTCCGCATCTTGGCGGCGGCGAGGAGCTCCGGCGACCGCCCACCGGAGGGATCTCGGAGAGGGAGAGGGCGACTACCACCGCTGGAGTATGAGGGAGAGACGAGGAAAGTGAGAGAGGGGAAAGTGAGGGAGAGAGGAGGGATTCGGCTGAGGATGCGGGGATTTCACCTACCTCGTACTTAGTAGTAGCGAGGGGTATAAAACCGTGCTACTACTAAGTTGATAGTAGTAGCGCGGGTTTGTACCCCTCGCTACTACTATGGCATGTCCCGGGAGGGCACGGTAGAGATCGCTTAGTAGTAGCAAGGGTCAAAAACCCGCGCTACTAGTATCAACTTAGTAGTAGCGAGGGGTAAAAACACGTGCTACTAGTAAGTAGCAGTAGCGAGGGTTTAGAACCCTCACTACTAGTAAGCGTCTGCCTATAAGCTTTTCCCTAGTAGTGGGGGGCATAGGTTTCACTAGTGGCTTCTCTCGAGAGCATAAGTATTCACGGCGGGTAAACAAATTACTGTTGAGCAATTGACAGAATTGAGCATAATTATGAGAATATCTAGGTATGATCATGTATATAGGCATCACGTCCGAGACAAGTAGACTGACTCCTGCCTGCATCTACTACTATTACTCCACACATCAACCGCTATCCAGCATGCATCAGTATTAAGTTGAAGAGAACAGAGTAACTCTTTAAGCAAGATGACATGATGTAGAGGGATAAACTCACGCAATATGAAATAAACCCCATCTTGTTATCCTCGATGGCAACAATACAATACGTGCCTTGCTGCCCCTACTGTCACAGGGAAAGGACACCGCAAGATTGAACCCAAAGTTTGGGGGTACATAGGTATATATAGGAGGAAGAAGTACGTCGGTGGAGCAACAGGGGCCCACGAGGGTGGAGGGCGCGCCCCCCTACCTTGTGGCCTCCTGGTTGATGTCTTGACATAGGGTCCAAGTCCTCTGGATCATGTTCGTTCCGAAAATCACGTTCCCGAAGGTTTCATTCCGTTTGGACTCTGTTTGATATTCCTTTTCTGCGAAACCCTAAAATAGGCAAAAAAACAACAATTTTGGGCTGGGCCTCCGGTTAATAGGTTAGTCCCAAAAATAATATAAAAGTGTATAATAAAGCCCAATAATGTCCAAAACAGAATATAATATAGCATGGAACAATAAAAAATTATAGATACGTTGGAGACATATCACATTCCGTTTGGACACCGTTTGGTATTCCTTTTCTGCGAAACTCAAAAACAAGGAAAAAAGGAACTGGCACTGGGCTCTAGGTTAATAGGTTAATAGGTTAGTCCCAAAAATAATATAAAATAGCATATTAATGCATATAAAACATCCAAAACACATAATATAATAGCATGGAACAATAAAAAATTATAGATATGTTGGAGACGTATCATACATCGTCCAGTGTGCATATGTATTATATTCCCTGGGGAGTTCGGCTTCGGTCCATTCCGATAGAAAATCGGCCAACACATGAGATTTAATAGCTCAACGTGGTTTGTATACGATCTCGAAGGGAAGGAGCTCTATGGCCCATTTGGCAATGCGCCCCGTGGCCTCCCTATTATTCATTATATCATTGAGGGGTACCTCGGATACCACTATCACCGAACACTCCTGAAAGTAGCGCCGCAGTTTTCGGGATGCCATAAAGACCGTATATGCTATATTTTGGTAGTGTGGGTATCTGGATTTGCCGGGTGTGAGGAGCTCTGACACATAGTAGACTAGTTTTTGGACCTAGAACTTGTGGCCCTCTGATTCCCATTCTGCGATGAGCACCGCACTCACCACTTGATTGGTGGTTGATATGTACAGCAACATAGGTTCACCGATACCTGGTGTGGCCAGGATTGGGTTGCTTGCCAGGAGTGTTTTGATTTCCTCTAGTGCTACAGTTTCTTCGTTGATCCACTCAAAGTTTTTTGTCTTCTTGAGTAGCCTGTAGAGAGGCAGCGCCTTTTTGCCGAGGCGGGAGATGAAACGGCTTAAAGCCGCTGCAACCTGCCAGCTTCTGAACGTGTTTGACCTCCGTTGGTATTGCTAGCTGGGACAGGGCCTTGATTTTAGCCGGATTGGCCTCAATTCCTCTATGGGAGACAATAAATCCGAGCAATTTGCTGGTGGGGACTCTGAAGACGCATTTGTCTGGGTTGAGCCGTATATCGTAAGCCCATAAATTTTTGAAGGTCATCCATGAGTTGATCGACTTTTTTGGTTTTAATGACCACGTCGTCTACGTTTGCCTCGACTGTTTTGTCAATTTGGTTTTCCAGGCATATTTGAATCATGCGTTGGTATGTGACTCCCACGTTCTTTAACCCGAAAGGCATCGTGTTAAAGCAGAATGGCCCGTAGGGGGTGATGAACGCGGTTGCATCTTGGTCAGACTCCTTCATCTTTATTTGGTGATATCCAGAGTATGTGTCGAGGAAGCATAGTGAGTTGTGTCCGGCGGTGGCGTCGATGATTAGATCTATGCGAGGTAAGGGGAAGGGATCCTTGGGACATGCCTTGTTTAGGTCCTTGAAATCGACGCAAAGCCGCCAGGACTTGTCCTTCTTGGGTACCATGACCAGATTTGCTAGCCACTCAGGATGCTTGATTTCATGGATGAATCTGGCCTCCAATAGCTTTGCCAATTATTCACCCATAGCCTGTCGTTTGGGTTCGGAGAATCGATGTAGTGTTTGTTTGACTGGCTTGAAGCCTTTTATGATGTTCAAGCTATGCTCCGCCAGGCTCTGTGGGATGCCTGGCATATCTGAAGGGTGCCAAGCGAATATGTCCCGGATTTCACGTAAAAACGCGTGTGGTGCTTCATTAACTGCGGGTTCGAGTTGTGCTCCGATGGACGCCGTTTTATTCGGGTCTATCGGGTGTACTTGGAATTTTTCTATCTCGTCAGGTGGTTTAAATGACGTGGATTTTGGCCTTTTACCAAGGACCACGTCATCTCTGTTGATTGTAGTACGGAACGAAGTGTTGTTAATTCTTCGGCTGCGAGGGCCTCAGATAGTGCCGCAAGAGCGAGCGATGCGGTCTTATTTTCAGCTCGGAGGGCTGTGTTCGGATCGCTGGCGAGCGAGATTACATCGTTAGGCCCTGACATTTTGAGTTTCATGTATCCATAATGCGGCACGGCCTGAAACCATGCAAATGCCTCATGTCCCAAGAGAGCGCGGTATCCTGTGGAAGGGCACAATGTGGAATAACAAGGGTACGGTTCTACAGTTGTCGGGAGTACTGATCACTACGTCCAAGGTTATGCGTCCGAAACAGCGTGCCTTCCTACCGGGTATAATTCCTCAGAATGCGGTATGACTATGCTCGATGTGGGATCTGTTGAGCTGCATTTTGTCGAGCATGTCCTCGTAAATGAGGTTCAGGCCACTGCCCCCATCCATCAGTACTTTAGTTAGCCTAAAGCCATCGATTATGAGGTCAAGGACTAGTGCGGCGGGTGCGTGGGTGGAGCAGGACCTTGGCTCGTCCTTCTGATTGAAGGTGATAGATGTGTTCGCCCATGGCTGTGCGGTTGTCACCTGATAGACTTGGCCGAGCTCTCGAAGGGGACCTCCTATGTGCTGCATTATGCGGCAGACTGGCAGCGCTTTGCAGAGGTGTCGAACCAACGGTCTGCCCAGGTAGCCAACCCCACAAAGCAAAAAAAATTTAGTTAAAACGATGCAAATGCCTCATGTCCCAAGAGAGCGCGGTATCCTGTGGAAGGGCACAATGTGGAATAACAAGGGTACGGTTCTACAGTTGTCGGGAGTACTGATCACTACGTCCAAGGTTATGCGTCCGAAACAGTTGCCTTCCTACCGGGTATAATTCCTTAGAATGCGGTATGACTATGCTCGATGTGGGATCTGTTGAGCTGCATTTTGTCGAGCGTGTCCTCGTAAATGAGGTTCAGGCCACTGGCCCCATCCATCAGTACTTTAGTTAGCCTAAAGCCATCGATTATGAGGTCAAGGACTAGTGCGGCGGGTGCGTGGGTGGAGCAGGACCTTGGCTCATCCTTCTGATTGAAGGTGATAGATGTGTTCGCCCATGGCTGTGCGGTTGTCACCTGATAGACTTGGCCGAGCTCTCGAAGGGGACCTCCTATGTGCTGCATTATGCGGCAGACTGGCAGCGCTTTGCAGAGGTGTCGAACCAACGGTCTGCCCAGGTAGCCAACCCCACAAAGCGAAAAAAAATTAGTTAAAACGATGTGCGCTGAGTTCAAACTCACGATGTTGACTCGTTAATTCAAGAACCAAGCCGCTGGAGCTAAACACCTTGTGTGACAATTATGCAACGCAAACTTTTAAGTAGCGAGACTCGCATAAAATACCTAAAAACGCTAGGCTCACAAGATTTCGAACTCAGCACCTCCTGGTAGTATGAAGTGGTACATAACCACTGCAATTTGCTGTATAAATGTTGCAGGGCCACTTATAATAACTGTGAAAGGCGACAGATCTATTTCTTTTTTGAGAATATCGAATGTGTTATTATTTAGGAAAGCGAATATTTATTGAATAAAAAACATTTCAAAATTTTGAACAAATTTACAAAATTGGAAAATTGTTAGAAAAGCGAACATTTTATGGAACAGTCAAACATTTTTCAATCTTGAACAAATTTTAGAAAAGAGGGATGTTTGTGAACAAATTTGAAAACATTAACGTTTTTCCAAAACATGAACATATTCGGGAAAAATGGAACATTTAATGAAACTCTGAACAAAAATTTGAAAGTGAAAAATTTACGAAACCGTGAACAAAATGTAGAACCAATAATTTTCGAATCCCGAACATATTTTCCAACTGTGAACACTTTTTTGAACATGCGAACATTTATTTAACAATGTGAACAAATTTTCAAATTTCATTTTTTATAAAAGCAAACAAATTTTGAAAAAAGTGATCATTTCTTGAAAATTTGGAAACTCCTTCAACAATTTTGAAACCTGGATTTTTTTTAAAGTCTCAACGATTTTGAACCCGTGAACAAAATTTGAAAAATAGGAACATTTTTGGAATTCATAAAAAATTAAGCCATGAATATTTTTGGAAAATTCCTGAGCATATTTTGAATTTGTGAACTAATTTCAGAAAACGGGGACATTTTTGAAAACATGAACTTTTAAAAAAATCCTGGACATATTTGGAGCGTATTTTTTTCTAAATTTGTGAATAAAGTTGAAAAAAACATTTAAGTAATTCTGGATTCAAACTTTTTCTAAAATATAAAAAAAAGATACAATAGAGTAAGAAACAGAAAAAGAAAAATAAAAACTTGAAAAGGAAGAAAGAATAAAAGAAAAGAAACACAGGGAAAAAATAAAAATCTGAAAAGTCAAAAAAAACAGTAAAACCGGCTTGGAAACCTTCTAGAAGGCTCCCAAAACCAGGATCCTGTAGCATGGTAGTCCACCAGCAGTAGGCCAGCCCATGTCGCTCGCTCATACATGTTCCCTATGCGTTCCCTCGACAGTTTGCCACAATTAGCGTCAAATAGGATATTCACTCTCGAAGAGCCCTTTTCCTTTGATTGTTTGAAGAGAACGTCTCGTAAACTGTCAGGACGTTGTCGTCTGGGGTGGCATTGTTGATCGTCTATCCGGAGGTGTGAGACCAAGGATATTTTCGCCACTTTTGACCACCTGCCTCGCCACCCAACAAGCTCGAAGCCTGTGAGTCGGATTTGCATTAAGCATGGCCGAGTGTATAGGGCATGGTTTATCCAGCAATTCGTCCAGGACAGTTCTGGGTTTATTTTTTCTTTTCGGCAGGCTCATGCTCGGGCGACCGTCTCGCATACGCTCACTTTGCTTGGGCTTTCCTGGGCTGCGGGGCAGGGACTGACTCCTTACGCATTTGTTGTAACCTCTAGGTGTTTTCCATGGCGCAATATTTGCGTACCATGTATGAGAGTTCGACGAAGTTTTGCACGCGGCGATGGGCAAGGGCATTTAAGATCCCTGTGTCCCGGCAGTTGAACCGAAAAGCTTCAATTATTTCTTGGTGACGACAGTCCATTATCTTGTTTTTGACTAGGAGAAATCTGGCCCAGTAATGATGGACCGTTTCTTCGGGAAGCTGCTTGACGTACATCAGGTCCCATACGTCTGAACTTCCTGCATCCGGACAATATTCGACGTGGGAGGTGTGTGGGAGAATTTTTAGCATTCCCGTCTACTGTGAGTCTGGAGCGTCGGCAGCGGCGAACCGCGCCTGGGCCATGTCTGGATCAGATTGCATAATGTTTCGGCGCACGCCTGTATGTGCTTGGGCCGACTCGAGGTTGGATCCTGTATCATAGGCGGAGTCCGCACTCTTCTCTTGACGGTGTCCGTCTCGGGGCTAGAGACCCGGGTATATAATGTCTTCAACTTTGGAGATCGTGATCCCTCTGCCCTTTCCTCAATTGTAGCGACGAGGTGGGTGATCGGCGAGATGTCGATCTCTCTGTTGTCAGGTTTAAGCCCGATCTGGTTGTTGGTCGTAGGCCTGCTGACGGATATTCCCATAGAAAAGGAATCGATCCGACATGTTGTTTATCGAAGGGACACCCGTCGAGGCCATGCCTCCTGGAATTTCGGCGGGATCTTCTTCAGAAACTTCGATGGGATCCGACTTTAAGGTCAGATCCAAGGCGGCATTAGCTCCCTTTCTATCCATAGAATCCGAGGTCAAGGCGTCGGGCTCGACGGGTTCTTCCGCAAGGGTAGCTGATGTCACTTGAACTACGTCGGTATTTCCCCAAAGAGGAAGGGATGATGCATCACAACTATGATAGGTATTTCCCTCGGCTATGAAACCAAGGTATCAATCCAGTAGGAGAACCAAGCAACAATATATAAAAGATACCTGCACACAAATAACAAATACTTGCAACCCGACGCTTATGAGGGGTTGTCAATCCCTCTTACGGGTAACATCGTATGAAATTGTCAAGTTGACGGGATAAAAATTGTGATAGATTGGATAAATAGATCTCAAATAAAAGATGCAAATAAAATATGCAGCAAAGTATTTTAGGGTTTTTGGAATAATAGATCTGAAAATAAAAGCAAAAAAATAGATCTCAAAGGCAAAAAATAGATCAGAAAGCAAATATGATAAAGTATAGACCCTGGGGCCGTAGATTTCACTAGTGGCTTCTCTCAAGAAATAGCTCACGGTGGGTAAACAAAGTACTATTGGGAAATTGATAGAACTTCAAATAATTATGACATATCCAGGTAATGATCAATATATAGGCATCACATCCAAGATTAGTAGACTGACTCCTACCTGCATCTACTACTATTACTCCACATATCGATCGCTATCCAGCATGCATCTAGTGTATTAAGTTTATGGAAAAACTGAGTAATGCAATAAGAACGATGACATGATGTAGACAAGATCTATTCATGTAGGAATAGACCCCATATTTTTATCCTTAATAGCAATGATCAATACATGTCATGCTGCCCCTTCTATCACTGGGAAAGAACATCCCACGACCGAACCCATCACAAAGCACCTCTTCCCATGGCAAGAAAAATCGATCTAGTCGGCCTAACTAAACCAAAGATTCAAATAAGAAATACGAGGCTATAAATAATCATCGTATAAGAGATCAAAACTCAAATAACTTTCATGGATAAAATAGTTCTGATCATAAACTCAAAGTTCATCGGATCCCATCAAAAACACCGCAAAAAGAGTTACATCAAATAGATCTCCAAGAGACCATTGTATTGAGAATCAAAAGAGAGAGAGGAAGCCATCTAGCTACTGCCTACAGAACCGAAGGTCTACAATGAACTACTCACGCATCATCGGAGAGACACCAATGAGGATTATGAACCCCTCCATGATGGTGTCTAGATTGGATCTCGTGGTTCTGTAACTTGCGGCGGTTGGAATTGTGTTTTGTCAACTCCCCTAGGGTTTCTGGAATATTTGGGTATTTATAGGGCGAAGAGGCGGTGCAGGAGGACACCAAGATGGGCACAACCCACCAGGGCGCGCATGGGCCCCAAGCGCGCCCAGGTGGGTTGTGCCCCCGTCGGGGCACCCCTCTAGTACTTCTTTGGCCCATCTTGTGTCTTCTAGTCCAAAAAAATTCTTCAAAAAGTTTCACTGTGTTTGGACTCTCTTTGGTATTGATTTTCTGTGATGTAAAAAACAAGCAAAAAACAACAACTGTCACTGGGCACTATGTCAATAGGTTAGTCCAAAAAACGATATAAAGTTGCTATAAAATGATTGTAAAACATCTAAGAATGATAATATAACAGCATGGAACAACCAAAAACTATAGATATGTCGGAGACATATCAGTAGCGGATTCCACGGGAGTAGAGCTTTCCCAAGGGCCAGCGCTGGACTCTAAGGTCCAGTGGCCGGCTTCGTGATCGGAGGTGAGGTTCTCAACCTGGTATAAACGACCGATGATCAGGTCGGTGCATAAGGTAATGTTGTCGAACATGAAGATCTGGCCAGGGACAAAGATGTCCCTGGGGCAGGCGGGGTTTCCAAGGAATGGTTGGACCAAAGATCCTTTGGTGATCCGCGGAACTCTCAATGAAAGAACCAATGTAGGTGTCAAAACCGGTGGATCTCGGGTAGGGGGCCTCGAGTTGCGGATCTAGGATCAATGGGGAACAAAGGACGAAGGACACGGTGTTTACCCAGGTTCGGGCCCTCTCTAAGAGGTAAAACCCTATGTCTTGCTTGATTGTATTTGATGTGTACATAATTGATCTACCTCGAGATCAGGCGAGCTAAACCCTAGGTTGAGGAGGGATTGGGTGTTTCTCTAGCCCTAAAGACTAAAACATGTCGGTTTATATAGACACCAGTAGGGTTAGGGTTAGATACGGTCGGTTACAATAAAGGAAAGATCATGACTAATCTTGACTTGGAGGGCACACCACAGCCCTGAAGATCTTCTATTCGGCCACGGATCCGCGCTCTAGCTCGGCTCCACAATAGCCCATCAGTCTGGCCCATAAGCAATGGACCAGTGGCCCGAGGACCCCTTAATCCAGGACCCCCTCACCTCTTCCTCCATGAAGAGGTTGTCCAGGTCAGTCCCCTAGATGGTAGAGAGGTTGAGCTCATATCTGAATGGAAGGTGTTTCAGATCATTTCTGTATATTACCGAACCTGCATGGTCACACGCTTAACAACTAGTGGTTTCTTAGAGAACTAGGAGATCATAGGAGAATGACATAAGGGCACCAGAAGATTTCTGGAAGACTCCGGAAGTGTTCTAATTGGATCCAAGAGCCTCCTGGGAGTGCCTGAGAGTGTCCAATAGGAACCGAGGAGTGTCTCATAATTTTATAGAAGGAACCGAAAGGTTCTATAAATTTCCATAATATTTCGGAGGGTCCTACGAGTTGTTTTGTTGGCCCAAGGGCAGCACCATATGGGCCCTATTGGGCTCCTTTAGCGGTGCACAACGAAGTGTCTTGGGCAGTAAGCAAGGAACCAGAGTCAAAGAAGTCCACCTCCTGGTGTGTTGACCCTAGGAGGGCTTGGGCTCCAGCTCAACAAACCTCCTCCCTGCCACCCTATATATATGTGGGAGGGGGCATCCCAAGGACACAAGTCCCAAGGTAGTCTCCCCCCTCCCGCGACATCTCCCTCCCTCCCTCTCTCTTAGTTTTGCCTGACACGCAGCTAGGCTGCTCCTCCCTCTAGTTCTATCAGTGATCTTTGTCCTGGACGACAACGTGTTGCTGGATATCACTACTTTGGTGCGCGTGGATACCACAGCGGGGTCGCTACTTCTACTCTCGGTCGGTGGAAAATTCTTGTGGCTGGGATTATAATCTAGTGCGAGAATGGGTGAATCGCCACCAACAACTTCTTCCTTTCCGTTACATTTTTGTTGGTGAGATTGATCTACCCAGTCTTCTTCATAATGTTCTTGGGCATGATTGTATAACTGTACAAAAATTATTTTGTAGTACATTCCCCTTCACCTAGGAATAGTCTGGGTGGCTAGGCCCATACATGTGCCGGTTGTGGCGGTAATGGTGTCAACAATGAAGATGCGGGGGTTGGATGAGAGTGGGTGCAATAGGTCATGACATGGCCTACAGGGAGGGGACATCCTCGGGAAGGCAGTGGGGAAGCGACCTGACCACTGGAGTGTTGGAGCACATTTACTTTAGAGACGTCATCCTGGACACACACACACGCACGCGCGCGCGCGCACACACACACAATGATCGTGAGTTCTACATGCCGATGGCGACATTGCCATGATACAAGGCTCACTCTGGTTCAATCCCAGAGCTTAATTTTGGCATGGCCATGTCTCTAGGGATTTTAGCCATTCTAGGAAATAATGGGGAGCAAAGGCCCTGGTTCACAACGTTGGCATGTTGTTTGCACCATTCAGGACAGAACTGACATTTAGTTTACAGAGGGGTCAAATGGACGAACTCAAGACTAGGATAATTTCTAGAGGTGTCCTATGATGCATAGAAGATCACCAAAAAGTTTCAGGCCAAATGGCCAAGCCTAGATTTATGAAATAATTTTGAAAGGTTTAAGGCAAAAAGTTCAATTTTTTCATGGGATACATTCAAACTATGGAACTTCATGTTTTTGCATATTTGAAATACACATGCCCATGAGATACCATGGGAATTTTCCTACGTCCATCTAAGAAGAAGAAAAAGGGTCCTTCACATTTCTAAACTATCGTAGGATTAGGGAAAATATATGCGATGTATCTTGGACAGTAGAAGATTTGGTTAGTATGAGTTCAACACATTTAAGCAAAGGAAAATGTTGCAAACATTTGCAAAAGATAAACATGAGAAGAAAACCAAATTAAAATAAATTTTAAATGAATACATAAAAAGTGAGGGAGCAAAATCTGGTTTGTGACTGTTAGCAACCTAGGCCCAGCTCCCGGTCCATCGGCATATGTTCGGACGTTTCCAGTGCGCATCGAACACTCCACTACAAGCGAAGATCCCACTACATCCCAAAAGACCGGACTAAAGGGAGTGTGGCACTCTCCCTTATAAGGAGCTCCTAGCCTCCTCCCATATCCAAGGTGAGACTAAAGTCAGTAGCACTGCCCAAGGTTAGGTTCCTGACACCCCACCCCCCTAGGGAAGCCCCCCCTTAGGGTGTCGTGGGGTCCAGCTCTGATACCACTCGTTAGCAGCCTAGGCCTATCTCCCGGTCCATCGACATATGTTTGGACGTTTCTGGTGAGCATCGGACACTCCACTACAAGTGACGAGCCCACCACATCCCAAAAGACCAACCTGAAGGGAGTGTGGCACTCTCCCTTATAAGGAGCTCCTAGCCTCCTCCCATATCCGAGGTGGGACTAAAGACGCTAGCACTGCCCCAAGGTCAGGTTCCTGACACCCCACCCCCCCTAGGGAAGCCCTCCTTAGGTGGTGTGGGGCCCAGCTCTGATACCACTTGTTAGCAACCTAGGCCCAGCTCCCGATCCATCGGCATATGTTCGGATGTTTTCGGTGCGCATCGGACAATCCACTACAAGCGAAGAGCCCACTACATCCCAAAAGACCAGCCTGAAGGGAGTGTGGCACTCTCCCTTATAAGAAGCTCCTAGCCTCCTCCCATATCCAGGGTGGGACTAAACTTACTAGCACTGCCCAAGGTCAGGTTCCTGATAGTGACAAATCATGATTGTCTACGTCTTCTAATTTACATCAATAACTCCCCAGCCGCTTATTCTTCGAGGTCCAGATGGAGACCGAGATACAGCGATGAGCTTTCCCAATGGTGTGCTGCTGGTGGGTGTAGAACAAAGGTGGTGTTGATTTCTTTAAGGACTTGCATGTAACTTGTTGTAAGAAAGTTTTGTAAGGACTGATTTTGTCTCTGTTCAAGTCGGAGCGTGCGCTCGCGCAGCCCCGCACGGGACATGCATGCAGTGTACCAGCATGGGCTGGCCCATCTGTGTGCTAGCATGGATGCCTTTGCCTTTTTTTTTTGCTTTTTTGTTTATTTGTTGTATCATCTCGATTTGCTGAAGCCGATACCATTCTCAGTTTGTGAGTTCTTTTCTGTTTTTTCATTTCTTTTCTCCCTCTTGCGATACCATGATGTGTGTATATATCATATGTTGTGTGCATGCATCTCCTTTGTGCATGTATATACCGTATGATCATTCGTGCACCTTTTTGTGTTATTATTTTGGTTCATCTATGCGATGTGTCTATGGAATACTAAATCATGCATCAAAATTGCTAAAACTCATATAGATGAGTGTGATGTCTCATCTAAGTTACAGTCCATTTGATCCGTCGCTATAAATTTCGTGTAATTCTTGATCGGGGTTGTTTAGTCTTGTGCGTCCGGTGTCACTCGTCGTTGTTCATTTTGTGGCTCATCGCATCGTGTGTCTTTCTTTTTGGCTGACCGTTGGCTCATCAGTTCTGTTCCTCTCTCTCTCGCTCGCTCTCTCTCTCTCTCAATCTCATTGCTCTTTGTCTTTGTAGTAGAGGCAACCCGACCAAGTTTCTAAACAGTACAATCACGAGCAACGGCCCATTTTCTTGTTTTTATTTTTGTTTACAAGACTAACCCTAATTTGTAAGAAGCTTGTCTCCTTTTATTTTTCTTGTTCAAATTGCAAGTCGATCACCGACATGTATCTGGGTCCAAAACCGTTTTGTTCTTTCTTGCAAGTCTACTCCTAACTGGGATCTGCCTTTTTATTTTTTTATCCTAGTTGTAAGTCGACCATCGACATGCAAATTGGAGCCCATCTCTTTTATTTTTATTGTCACAATTGCAAGTAAACCATCGACATGCAACTCGGCCTGACATATTTTGGTCTCGGTTGCAAGTCCACCCTCGACTCGCAACTGTGGCCCAACAATTTTTGTCCTACTTGCATGTACAGCTTCGACTCACAACTCGGGCCGACATTTTTTTGTCCCAGTTGCAAGTCCACACATGACTCGCAAGTGGGGTTCGATTTTTTTGGCCCAATTCGCATCTGGGGGCCCGACATTTTTTAGTTGCAAGTCCATACTCGACTCGTAACTAGAGTCTGATTTTCCCCCAGCTGCAATCCCACCCTCGACTCGCAACTAGGGCCCAACCCATTTTTTCCCACTTGCGTGTCCACCCTCCACTCGAAATTGGGAGCCGAACTTTTCTTGTCCTAGTTGCAAGTCCACCACTGACATGCAATTAGAACTGTAGTTTGTTTCATTCCAATTGCAAATTGATCCTTGACTCGCAAATGGGCTCGTAGCTTCCTAGTTGTCCCAGTTGTAAGTTCACTTCACAATTGGGCTGATAGTTCTGCCAATTTCAAGCCCACCATCGACTCGCAACTAGGCATCTGTTTTATTTTTCATACCAGTTGCAAGTCCACCCTTGATTCGCAATTGGGACCATATTTTATTTCATCTCAGTTGCAAGCCCACCATTGACTCGGAACTGGGTCATTGTTCCATAGTTGTCTTAATTGCAAGTCCATCCTCGACTCGCAAGGGCTCATAGTTTATTGTTGTCCCGGTTGCAAGTCCACCCTCGACTCGCAACTGGGCCCATAATTTGTTGTTGTCCTAGTTGCAAATCTACCCTCGACCCGCAACTGGGATGTGTTTTATTTTTCATCTTAGTTGCAAGTCCACCCTCAACTCGCAACTCATATCATAGTTTTATATACTTGTCTTAGTTACAAGTCCACCCTCAACTAGCAACTAGGACCATAGTTTTTTGTTTTACCCCAGTTGCAAGCCTACCCTTAACTCGCAACTGGGCATGCGTTTTTGTCTTTCATCCTAGTTGCGAGTCAAGGATGACTCGCAACTGGGAACGTAATTTGTTTTATCCCAATTGCTAGTCGACCATTGGCTCGCAACTGGTCTCATAGTTTGTAGTTGTCCCAGTTGTAAGTCCATCCTCAACTCGCAACTCACCCATAGCTCTCCCAGTTGCAAGCCCACCCCTTGACACAACCAAGCTTGTGCTTTGTTTTTCAACACGCAACTTGCCCCGATCCCTAGTTCCATGTCCAACCCCAACATGTAAATCCGCCTGACCCAGTTGCATGTCCAAGCCAAACATGCAACTCATGCCCGACATAATTGCATGTCCACTCTCGGCATGCAACTCGTCCCCAACTATATAGTTGTATTGATTTTGGCAAATACATGACCACTTTACACACAGCATATTTTTCTGTATAGACGGGGAACATTTTTAACACACATTAAACATTTTTGAAATACATGATGAATATTTTTTTTCAAATATAGGCCCGAGCATTTTCAGAATAGATGGTAAAAAAACTTCAAACTCCTACTGTTCATTTTTCTAAATCGTATGAAACTTTTTTAAAAGAATTATGCGAACATTTTATTTACATTGCATAAAAAATTCTAGAAAATGTCGTGTTTTTTTAAACAAGTGAGTTTCTTTTAAAAATTGTCACGAACATTCTTTGAATGTTAAGATTCTTTTCCATTGTATATAAATTTTTTAAACATCAAGAAACATTCTTTTGAAATACATGTACATTTTTAAAATGTCAACATTTTTTAGACGGTGCAAACACTTTTTTTACTGAAAGTTGATTATAAAAATAAAGATAGAATAAATTTATTCTTTTAAAAAAATGTTTGGAATCTTCAAAAGTGTCCACATTCTAAAAATTGTTCGGGATTTAAAAAAATTATTCATGGCTTCAAAATTTGTTTGAGAAAAAATTGATCGGAATACCAAATTTTGTTCTTACTTTTCAAAAATAAAATCAGAATTATAAAGTCTATTCAAATTTGAAAAATACTTTCCAATTTAAAATTGTTTGTGTTTAAAATAATATTCGACATTTAAAAAAAATCGCAATATGTAGAAAAGGTTTCAAAAGAATTCAAACATCTCCACTAATCTGGATGCTATTCTATGTTCTTATAGGTTTTCCCGTTTGCTTTATTATAGTAGCAAGCATTGGTTGGAGTGGCAGGAGCTCTCGTTGCCTTGCACGAGGTCGAGTTCAGTTCCTACTTAGCACATTGTTCACTTTATTTTTGTCGCAGTCCAGTCGAAAAAAAACAAATAAGATGTTATCTCACGTCTAGTTGTTATATAAACAGACCCTTTTACCTAACTGTTTATGAGTCTGTTTAAGACACATCTAAATGTGACATAACTATGTCACATCTAACCTGATATCTATTATGTTTGTGATCTTTTTTTTTGTCTCAGCTTTTTTTTTGTTCCTTGTTGCTCTGTATTTGTGAGAGCTTAGATGTGACATTTTTAAAAAACATTTAGATGTGAATTAGGCAAACTGTTTACCTGATATATAAATTTATTATTTGGGTTTGTTTAGGACACATCTAGACGTGGCATAATTATGTCATATCTAAACTAATATCCACTCTGTTTGTGGTCTATTTATTTTGTCCTAGTTTTTTTTGTTGCTGCATTATATATTTGTGGGAGCTTAGATGTGATATCTTTAAAAAACACTAGCACATATGCCCGTGCATTGCAACGGGAGTGAATATTAGCGTGTTCACCGGTGTGTCATGATAGCATCCAGAAGGTATCACACAACAGGAAGACACAGATCATGCTCTAAAAAAGTGCATATCGGTCATACATTAATCACGCAACAACCCTTAACACATGTGCTAAGGATCAATTAATTCTCCTTATAATCCTAACATCTACACTTAGTTAGCTTTACACCTTCGCATATCCAATTCTTAGCACACAGCTTGACCTTTCTATGACACTAATCCGACTTGTAGCAATGGCGGTCATCCTTATTGTGTCCATGTGGCCGGCTTTGCTACGTTGTCCGTATGACTTGTTGTCTTGGCATCGCTTATGTAATTGGTTTTACAGCACGGCGGTCCAACTTTCCAATAGAAAAATAATAGCGGCTAATGGTGTTATATTGGCGTGCTTCCGTATGTAGCAAGCAATTGGCCTTCCAACGTTGTGTTCTGCTTGGAGCAACAGGGCCTAAAACTGTTGTGTGTGCCGTTTGCAGTAACAATGCTCGATTGAAAGTTGAATGTAGATTAACCAGGTATTTTTTTCAAGAATGTAAAACTTGATATCGGCAAAAACACCGAGAAATAAAAACATTTCCTTGCACATTAAAAAGGTTAACATGCCGTCCAAAAATCAAAGCTGACGGCAGGTCATTTACTTCTTTTTCCATTTTTGAGTAGTTTGCGAGCGAGACCCGATTGATCACATGGAAAGAAGGCAACAGCATCTCTTGTGTTGCACACATGTCGGGGGTTGTTTTGTTAGTGCGCATTAAGATTCATCCATCACTCACCAGCTATATATACCACTCCAACAAGGTATCTTATATCTTTTGTTAGTTAGATTCAGCCATGTCATACACTCCATCGGGCATGCAAGCACACCCCGAGCCTACAATCCAGCCATACTTCCCACATTTCCATTTAGAGCCAACATTTAATTCTTTCGCCAGACTCTATTCCAACAATTTCATTTAATTAGAGCCAACTTTAATTCCTTCACTCCCGCACCATATCCTTCGTTTGGGCTTGATGATCTCGACAACTATCCGACGTATATAAACAGATGGATTTTTGTGGATCAAAGCGAGATGGGATAAATATTCAAGCGAACCCTTTCTATCTAATTTTTTTTTGCACTTTTAAAATTTTCAAAAAAATGGTTGTGTTTTCGTATTTGTAAATAAATAAAGAATTGCATTTTCAAAAAATGTTCGTGTTCTGAAAGTTTGTTCGGAATGATTTCATTCTATTTTTCACAACTTTTAACATGTTCAGAATTTTAGAAAAGGTTCCCGTTTTCAGAGATTGTTGACAAATCTTAAAATTATTCATGTTTTCATTTAGACTAATATCCACTCTGTTTGTGGTCTATTTATTTTGTCCTAGTTTTTTTGTTGCTGCATTATATATTTGTGGGAGTTTAGATGTGACATTCTTAAAAAACATTTAGATGTGAACTGTTATTGTTTTTGCCAATTGGAGGGCTCCGAGTGGACGGACGCGACACAGCACGCACCGACCAGTTGTCTTGCACAGTTGCACGCGGCACAGCCTGACCACCACCGACCACCGTCCGCACAGATCACAGTGCATATCACGTGTATTGCCCGTCCGCATTGTCAGGTCGGTAGCACAGCTCCCGCAACAAAAGCAAACACTCGATGAGTGTGTAGCCACCCGTGCCCTCCGGCTAGTCGCTACCCCTGAATTCGTAGCCTGCCCAGCATCAACACGTGCAGACGAGACACCCAGCCTGCATGCTCTATGCATCTCCGCACTACATTCAAGACATCCACGCATGAGCCTCTGAACCCGTGTACAATACTATTACTTTCTGCACGGCTTGCAACCCGGTGCCGATGAGATTGTTGGCACCACGGTCGAAGAGCAATGAACCGAATCTTGCCTGTACCAGAATATTTTAACCACTGCAAAAGCCGTCCTGCATTTGTGTTTCAGAATTGAGTCCTTTGTGCTGAATTTGAATTGCGTCCAGGCTTCTGAACCTCCTATATAAACCCCCATTGTCCCCGTCACACTCACCTAGCAAATCATATCAGTGTAACCTTAAGTTAGAGTACATCGCCCCTTCCCTTGCAAAACCACCAGCATCAGGCAAGCAGAGCAAATGGCGTCGACCTCTCGGCGTATGGTTGCGTCCGTTCTCTTCGTCCATCTCCTCCTCGTCGCGACAGGTGATCTTAACTAGTCTTCTCAATTTGTAAGTCGAGCGGATGCTCAGATATGCACCCTGAATCTAGTTAGGCCTACGTACATGCGTTGTGTACGCCATTTGTGTCTGACCCGACGGAGAAATAAAACTGCAGAGATGGGGGCGACGAGGGTGGCGGAGGCGAGGCACGGGCACAGGCTCTGCGAGTCGCAGAGCCACAGGTACCGCGGAGCGTGCTGGAGGGACGAGAGAACTGCGCGCACGTCTGCAACACTGAGGGCTTCCCCTCGGGCAAGTGCAAGTTCCACGGCTTCGAAAGCAAGTGCTTCTGCAAGAAACCCTGCTAGCCACTTCATCGACCGATGGATCGGCTGGCTAGTTAGCCGCGCACCACGACCGCCCTCCTGTCTTCAGAGTGTTCCTCCCCTGTTCGTGTACCGCTTTCCTTATTCCGAATCTAGTAAGGTCTACATGCGTTGTGCATGCCATTTCCTTATTATACAAGTGTTTTGCTTCATACGGTGTAATCTAGCTAGGGTGCTAATAAAAGTTGGCCGTCGGTGTGCTTGGACGTCTTTTATCACATTGTAAATGTGCAGTGTAGCCCAAATACCATCACTACTGCATAACGAGCCCCTGTTGGACTTTGCTGTTGGACCACCTATGTGCCGCTCGCTGCGGACTAGTGCGCTGTTTCACACAGGACAAGCTGGAAGAACACTCCCGAGATAAACTAAAAATCCCTCCCGAGGGATGGCCATCTTTTCTTTACATACTCCCTTCATTTCATAATATAGTGCTTCTTCTATCCCCGTGCTTCAGCTTTGATCGTAAATTTAACTACCAAGACCGATTGCGGCGGGAGCAAAAGTTATATCAGTGAATTCGTATTCGAAAGAAGTTTTTAATTACATAACTTTTTCTCCCGCCGCAGTCGGTCTCCTTCGTTAAATTTATGATCAAAGTTCAACCTCGAAAAGCGCGGCGCACTATATTTTGAAATGGAGGGAGTAGTATTTTCCTTATATACATGTTGACATACAATTATAGATTGTAATATCACAGTTGCTACCATAAGGATCAATGTGTCTTCTTCCTCCGATTCCCCCTACACATATGGGATGCTCGAACTCTGCTATGGATTTGTGACCACATTCTTCATAGGTCTCTTTTAGATCTTCTTTCTACAATCTTGGATTGGGGAAGGAGGAGATATCCGCGACTACTGGTGGTTTCATTATGGGGCGGCACAGAAACATATTGCTTTCAATGCGATTTCCGTTGCTTTCTTTGATTACGTGCATTTAAAGGCGATCCTCTGATATTGGCCCTTCTGAATCATCCAGCAAGGATTGAAAATCCGATCTCCCTTCCCCACCCAATCAAGAAAGAGAATTAACGAATCGACACTTTGAGCATGGGAAAGGGGTGCGTGCTGAGCTTTTGAATGACCCCATGCCATTTCCCCCCGTAAAACCAATGCTCTTATTTACTATACCTAGCAGCTAATATCTCCAGACTGTTTGATCCATCAGTAGACCGAGAGGTCGAAAGTAGAAGTTCCCCAACCATTGAGATCTTCCTCTTTTAGTCTAATCTCTAACCATTGAAATATGACTTGATGCTCCCACAAGTGCAGAAGGAGTCAAAAACATCATTTATAGTGGAAAACCCGTCATCTTAGTATAACCAGCTTTAATTGCTTTAGCTTTGTGCTCTTCTTGAGCAATGTGTGAGAATAAATCTTAAGTGATTTTTAGCTTTCCGCCAAACCAAAAACGAGAGACAATTGGGGCCAATTATTGATCTTACTTTCCCTCAATATAAGTATTTTGGATTGGATAAACAATCCTAATTTCATTCCAATCATAAAACAAGGGAAAAGATCAAGGGAGAAAACATTCAAAGAAAACTAACCCTAACAAACTTGAATTTGTTGAGCGAAAAGAAGAATTCAACAGTAAGAAAGGATGAATACATTGAGATGTTTGGATCTTGGCTAAATTTATAAGCGAAGAATGCACGTGAATAAGGTTTTGGGATAATATGAGTTGACTCGGGTGGCTTGGCTGTGTTGCGGCCCAAGCAAACCTGTCGTATAGGGTAGTTGCTTGGTAATACAAAGCGGGGACCCTTTATTGTCAATATGAATTGACTTGTCAAAGAAGAATTTTAATTATTTAATAATTTAGATTTTTCTTTGACTATACTTTTATGTGTCGAATTAGTCGGCACAATATTCTTAAAACAAACCCACCTCTCAGATACACAATAAAAAACATCCTCAATGAGTGAAAGATTCATGTTTGAATTGTCTAAATTCTAGCAAGAGGTAGCAGTTATATCCATCTGGTTGTCAGCTAACTGTGAATTGATGGCTTGTTTCACGAAACCACGCAAACAATCTTTGCAGGTATTGGATATCGCTGACGGTTTGGAAGATTCGGTTATGTAGCTGTGCTTGCAAACCGGTTTAGGGAGTGCCCAAGGTTCATTCTTTAATCGCTACCAGGGGCGTTCTACTTCTAACTAGGCCAGTCCATTTGCCCGCACTGTATCAAGCCGGCTATCGTAACAATCTGACAACTTTAGCGATTGATCTTTTTTTCTAGGGTTTTTAGTTAGCCTTTATATTCGGCTTTATGACAAACATGAAAACATATTTTTCGAAGTGAACATTTTTGGAAATTTTAGAACATTCTTTTTAAATTTTCATGAACATTTTTAGGAAAAAGGTGACTTGTTTGAAAAACATACAAAATTTTCAAAACTTCCCTTTTTTTTGAAAATTTTAATAAGTTTTTGGAAATTTCAAAAAATTGTGAAAATGTTAAATTTTTTTAAACACTACAACTTTATATTTCTTTGAACATTTTTGAAATTGAAAAATTTCTATGAGAAGTTTTCTTTTTTTTAAATGTGAACATTGTTTGATTTTTGAAAAATAAAAATGTTAAGTTAAAGAAAAATATAAAAACACTAACAAAAAAACAGGAAATTGAAAACAAATGATCGACACCCCCTAGAAGATCACAAAAAAAGAGAAAAATGATACAAAATTTTTATGGAAGGTTCATGAGGCTGCAATCTAATATTGCCTATGCTAGCTAAATGGCCCAGCGCACCGAAGCGCTTGCTTTGCTTCTCATGTGCGAAATGTTGCCTATTTTACGCAAAATGCATCAAATAGGATTTCTTCGAGAACCTGTCGGTGTAGCACTGATGGACGCTAGATACCTGTTAGTGCAATGTAGAGGGGGGGGGGGGGTGTTCCATTAACTGACCAATTTTCTAACCCTCATGCACTAGCCAGCCCAATGACAGGATACAACCACAACAAGGATAGCCCTAAAATCTTATCTTTGGAATCTGCATGTCAGTTGTCGTCTCTCTACCGTCATCCTTCATGGCACTCTCCAATACCTATGATGGCACTATGGCGAGCTCCTCCACCTAATTGAGCAACACCGTTCTACTGTTCGTGTCAACACCATGCATGAAGGGCAACGACTATGTCTTTTTGCACGGATGACGGCGGTGGCGGCGGCTTCGTGGCCATCTTTGCGGGCTATCGGGCCAAGATTATCTCACCTCTTATGTTAAATTTCTTTCTTTGTCCCTGTTATCATTGACGGGCCGGACACCTGTTAGTACCAATGACATGCCTATACCATTATATAGTGTACGGACAACTTTGAATATTCGTCGCATGATAAAACCGATCCAACGATTGAGAGGTGGCAACTTTAAGTAGCAGTGTTGGTTGTTGGATATTCTCTTCATTACATTGAATGTTACCATGTGTATGTACTATCCAGAAGATTCCACTCTCCGGCTTAAACACAATGCATAATATGCACAAAAAGACACTTCTTCTTGGTTCTAGAATTTTCCGTAATTTATTTGTCTAACATTATGAAAACTTCAACAGGGCTAAAGGTATTTCAGGAAGTCAGGATTCACTACTAATGTACATAGAAGTGAACAGGTATAAAAGCCTGTCAATGGATAGGTTTTGGACTCATTTGTAGGTAACTCTGCACTAGTGGATGGTGAAGACGTGCAAGTAGAGAGGACAGCGCCTGGCTAAGCAACATACATGGGACAACTATACACAGACCACTTAGAGTCTGATTTTTTTTAAAAAAAATTTGGCTAAAATAAAGGATCTGAAAACTTAAATCAGTTTTGATAATTAACATATTCACAGAGGGTTTGTTTTCTGAATTAAAAATGTATCCAAAAAAATTACATATATAGGAGAGGAGAATAAGAAATCAAGTTGTGGGGATTAGAGCATCTCTAGTAGAATCGGATAAACTGAAACTGAAAAACGTGTTTCCAGTACCCCGAAAACGATTTTACGGTATCACAAATGTCCATGCAGAATGGATATCGTAAAATCACACTGTAAAACTGTCCTTTTTCTTTTTTTCATCTTCCTCAACGAGTATATTTTGCGTACGAATTGAGCGCCACTAAAGAAGCGCTCCTGCTCCCATCGCCGCCCCCATCCGGCTCGGGCGTTCCTAACGTTGGCCTCCCCCGCCTCGACCCGCCCCCTCCCGTGGAGGTGCTTCCATGGGCTGCGAGCATGGCCACCCTCGCCCGGCTCTCCTAGAGCTGGCCTGCCCCGCATCGACCCGCCTCCTCCGGTGGAGGTGCTCCCATGGGGGGCTTGGCCATGGAGGCGCTTCCATGCAGGTACTCGAATAGGCCACAATTTCGCGAGAAATCGGTGAGTAACAGACTTTCTTGCTAGGAATCAAAGATTAACGCCGGAATCGAGTCTACTCGTCGTGGAATCAAGCTTGGGAGTCGCTAGTGCCAGCACCAAGGGGGGTGCTGACTCGTTCCCGTTCACCTTAAAAATCGACTCCAGAATTGTAAGTATAGGGTACGTAACTTCGTCTTGTGCATGGGTGTGCATCCATGGAGCCTCACTCCCTTCTGTGCTCCTCTAGTAGTCTACGTACTACTAGTTGGACGGTCCAATTACGAGAAGATCGTCCAAGCATAGCACGTACTCGTAGAGGGCAGGCCAGCCGGAGACGGTCGCGCGTCGTGGACGTGGGCTGGTCCACCACAAGAGCTTCAAACACATGTCGTGGTCGTCTCCCCCTCCACACAACGCGGCCGATACGTAGACAGGAAAGAAGTTGGACAATTCAAGATTCCGAAGGCACTATCCGAGGTTGATACGAGCGTTCGACCGATCCGATTCAAGGGCACATGGTGAACGCGGCCGGTGCACGGATCGTGTGGCAACACGTCGATGGTTCACGTGGGTAGTGCATCCTTTAAAAGCTCTACTACTTAATTCCGTGTCCTTTAGTAGCCCGATGAAGGCGTCGATCATGGCACATATGAGGGAAGAGTGTCGCCTCGCCCTCGCGTCCATATCAGGTACCTGTGGGCTGTGCCGCGTTGCTCCTAATATGCACCAATGGCAAAGTCCTTTTTATGGTTATTATTCCAACGTCATACAGAAATCAGCTAGACTAGACAGCAATAGAACCGTCGACATATTCGGAAAACAAAGGCAGCAGCACAGCACTGACATTTTTCATCGTGGACAAAGAAAGATGGCGGCAACGACGTGTGTGATCCCACCCTAGCTTTCACGTGGCATGCGAGCCCACAACTCTCCATCCCATTCGACGCACCTCTGTTCCACGGTCCACGAATGCATCCCACAGAGATCGTGAGGCGCCAAGAGACGCGTCGGAGTCTGCCGCACACATCGGCGGCACCGTAAAGCGTGCCCTCGTCCCCTTCAGTGAGCTCCGAGTGAGTTCGATGCCTCAAACGCGATGTCACCGTCAGGGCCGCTGCCTTTGCACGTGAAGCCCATGTTTCTGATCGCTGCAGCTCCGGATGCTCTCCCTGCACTCCACCCAAGACTAGCGAGGGGATCGAATCCCAGACTGTCGCTGCCGGCCGTGGGCAGCGCCTCTGGCCTGTGACGTGGTACCGTTGCAGCAGGGTTCGGCAATGTGTTGCATGTAGCTGCACACGGTAGGCTTTGAACCGATGGCTGATCATGGACGGCCTATGGGCATATCCGCATATCTCATATTGCGTGACCGCAGGTACAACCTTATGGGAATGTATGCAGTTCAAATCTTAGAGCATCTGCAGCTGTTCGACCCCTGGATGCCGAAAAAGTGCCGCCTGGGGCCGAACCGGGAGTTAATTTCGGCGTAGGGGCGTATGTGTTCCCAGCCGCCGTCCCCAGGTCGTCCCTAAGTCGGCGAAGAACGACACAAAATTCGCCTAAACTCGATGATTTCATTTAAATTTGTACAAAAAAAACAAAAAACATGATTTAAAACTACATAGAAACGACAACTACGCCTAGCACTACTACGCCGCTGCCGCTGCCCGCTTTCTACATGCCGAGAAGCCTGTAGAACCGGGTGTAGTCGTCGCCGTTGTCATCGTCGTCGCCGTCGCTGCCGTCCCTGCTGCAACCGTGACCAGGGTCGCCGACATGCAGGGAGTTGGACGGCCCGGGCGCGCCCTCCTCGTGTCCGCGGCGCCGAGCATTGATCTCCTCGTAGGCCAGGCGCTGGCGCACCACCTACTCGGGGACGTAGTCCGCCTTCGCCCACTTGAGGGCGATCTCGTCAGCGGCGGCCATGTCCTCGTGCTCCTTCTTCACGGGGAGCAACCCCAGCTCGGTCTTCGGCCGAACGTGGCGGTAGGAACGAGGGGAGGGGCGGTCGCCCTCGTTGATGACGAGGGCGCCGCTGCGGGTTCGGCACCCAAGCGGTGTCTCTGGCTTGACGGGGCGGAGCACCGGCGAAGCGGAGGACAAAGAGCTAGAGCCCGACGATGAGGAGGTCGTCATCTCCATTCGCCGCGGCGTTCAGGAACTACCGCGGCGGCGAGAGAAGGACGGGGGCGCCGGGTACTCGAGGCGCGGCGTGTTGCCGACCTCGATGTGGTCAAGGACGGCTTCGAGGGTGCGGCCGGGAATGCCCCACCATTCGCGCCGCCTGTCGGAGTTGAGGCGGCCGCGGGGCAGGACGCCATTTGTGGAGGCGACCTAGTCGGCGTGGTGGCGGTCAAAGTACATCGTCCAGAGCGTGTGGCTGTCGGCGGCGTACCTCGGCTCATTCCGCTTCTCCCCTGACAATGACGAGCAGATGCGCGCTATTTCGGCGTGCCATTCTGCACCGGGGGCACCGGGACGCCGCCGACGCTTAGCCTCCACGAGCCCGACACCCGCATGTCCGGGGGCGTCGGGTAGTCAGCCTCGTAGAGGAGGCGTGCCTCGTCCTTGCGCAGATGGCGTCGGCTGAAGCCGTTCGCCGCCGCGGCGTCGCCTGGGTAATGCTCGCTCATTGGCCATCGGCAGGGAAGACCGGGGGAGAGGGGCTTCGGTGACGAGAGGGGGCGAGAGGGGCGTCGGTGGCGAGTTGTGGCGTTCATGTTGGAAATATGCCCTAGAGGCAATAATAAAATGGTTATTATTATATTTCTTTGTTCATGATAATTGTCTATTGTTCATGCTATAATTGTGTTATCTGGAAATCGTAATACATGTGTGAATACATAGACCACAACACGTCCCTAGTGAGCCTCTAGTTGACTAGCTCGTTGATCAAAAGATAGTCATGGTTTCCTGACTATGGACATTGGATGTCATTGATAACGGGATCACATCATTAGGAGAATAATGTGATGGACAAGACCCAATCCTAAGCATAGCTCAAAGATCGTGTAGTTCGTTTGCTATAGCTTTTCCGAATGTCAAGTATCATCTCCTTAGACCATGAGATTGTGCAACTCCCGGATACCGTAGGACTGCTTTGGGTGTGCCAAACGTCACAACGTAACTGGGTGACTATAAAGGTGCACTACGGGTATCTCCGAAAGTGTCTTTTGGGTTGGCACAAATCGAGACTGGGATTTGTCACTCCGTATGACGGAGAGGTATCTCTAGGCCCACTCGGTAATGCATCATCATAATGAGCTCAATGTGACCAAGTGGTTGATCATGGGATCATGCATTGCGGTACGAGTAAAGTGACTTGCCGATAACGAGATTGAACAAGGTATTGGGATACCGACGATCGAGTCTCGGGCAAGTAACGTACCGATTGACAAAGGGAATTGTATACGGGATTGATTGAATCCTCGACATCATGGTTCATTCGATGAGATCATCGAGGAGCATGTGGGAGCCAACATGGGTATCCATATCCCACTGTTGGTTATTGACCGGAGAGTCGTCTCGGTCATGTCTGCGTGTCTCCCGAACCCGTAGGGTCTACACACTTAAGGTTCGGTGATGCTAGGGTTGTTGAGATATTAGTATGCGGTAACCCGAAAGTTGTTTGGAGTCCCGGATGAGATCCTGGACATCACGAGGAGTTCCGGAATGGTCCGGAGGTGAAGATTTATATATAAGAAGTCAAGTTTCGGCCATCGGGAAAGTTTCGGGGGTAATCGGTATTGTACCGAGACCACCGGAAGGGTCCCGGGGGTCCACCGGGTGGGCCCACCTATCCCGGAGGGCCCCATGGGCTGAAGTGGGAGGGGAACCAGCCCCTAGTGGGCTGGTGTCCCCCCCCTTGGGCCTCCCCCTGTGCATAGGGTTGGAAACCCTAGGGGTGGGGGCGCCCCACTTGGCTTGGGGGGCAAGTCACCCCCCTTGGCCGCCGCCCCCCCTTGGAGATCCCATCTCCTAGGGCCGGCGCCCCCTAGGGGTCCTATATATAGTGGGGGGAGGGAGGGCAGCCGCATCCTAACCCCTGGCGCCTCCCTCTCCCTCCCGTGACACCTCTCTCTCGCTGAGCTTGGCGAAGCCCTGCCGAGATCACCGCTGTTTCCACCACCACGCCGTCGTGCTGCTGGATCTCCATCAACCTCTCCTTTCCCCTTGCTGGATCAAGTTGGAGGAGACGTCTTCCCAACCGTACGCGTGTTGAACGTGGAGGTGCCGTCCGTTCGGCGCTAGATCATCGGTGATTTGGATCACGACGAGTACGACTCCATCAACCCCGTTCTCTTGAACGCTTCTGATCGCGATCTACAAGGGTATGTAGATGCACTCCCCTCTCCCTCGTTGCTAGATGACTCCATAGATTGATCTTGGTGATGCGTAGAAAATTTTAAAATTCTGCTACGTTCCCCAACAGTGGCATCATGAGCTAGGTCTATGCGTAGTTTCTATGCACGAGTAGAACACAAAGCAGTTGTGGGCGTCGATATTGTCAATTTACTTGCCGTTACTAGTCTTATCTTGATTCGGTGGCATCGTGGGATGAAGCGGCCCGGACCGACCTTACACGTACGCTTACGTGAGACTGGTTCCACCGACTGACATGCACTAGTTGCATAAGGTGGCTAGCGGGTGTCTGTCTCTCCCACTTTAGTCGGATTGGATTCTATGAAAAGGGTCCTTATGAAGGGTAAATATAAATTGGCTTATCACGTTGTGCTTTTGGCGTAGGTAAAAAACGTTCTTGCTAGAAACCTATAGCAGCCACGTAAAAACTTGCAACGACAATTAGAGGATGTCTAACTTGTTTTTGCAGCATGTGCCGTGTGATGTGATATGGCCAAAAGGATGTGATGAATGATATATGTGATGCATGAGATTGATCATGTTCTTGTAATAGGAATCACGACTTGCATGTCGATGAGTATGACAACCGGCAGGAGCCATAGGAGTTGTCTTAATTTATTTATGACCTGCGTGTCAACATAAACGTCATGTAATTACTTTACTTTATTGCTAAAGCGTTAGCCATAGTAGTAGAAGTAATAGATGATGAGACAACTTAAAGAAGACACGATGATGGAGATCATGATGATGGAGATCATGGTGTCATGCCGGTGACAACGATGATCATGGAGCCCCGAAGATGGAGATCAAAAGGAGCAAATGATATTGGCCATATCATGTCACTATTTGATTGCATGTGATGTTTATCATGTTTTACATCTTATTTGCTTAGAACGACGGTAGCTTAAATAAGATGATCCCTTGTAATAATTTCAAGAAAGTGTTCCCCCTAACTGTGCACCGTTGCGAAGGTTCGTTGTTTCGAAGCACCACGTGATGATCGGGTGTGATAGATTCTAACGTTCGAATACAACTGGTGTAAGCCAAATTTACACACGCAATACACTTAGGTTGACTTGACGAGCCTAGCATGTATAGACATGGCCTCGGAACACGGAAGACCGAAAGGTCGAGCATGAGTCGTATAGAAGATACGATCAACATGAAGATGTTCACCGATGTTGACTAGTCCATCTCACGTGATGATCGGACACGGTCTAGTTGACTCAGATCATGTTTCACTTAGATGACTAGAGGGATGTCTATCTGAGTGGGAGTTCATTGAATAATTTGATTAGATGAACTTAATTATCACGAACTTAGTCTAAAATCTTTACATTATGTCTTGTAGATCAAATGGCCCATGCTAATGTTGCCCTCGACTTCAATGCGTTCCTAGAGAAAACCAAGCTAAAAGATGATGGCAGCAACTATACGGACTGGGTCCGGAACCTGAGGATCATCCTCATAGCTGCCAAGAAAGATTATGTCCTAGAAGCACTTCTAGGTGACGCACCCATCCCAGAGAACCAAGACGTTATGAACGCTTGGCAGTCACGTGTTGATGATTACTCCCTCGTTCAGTGTGGCATGCTTTACAGCTTAGAACCGGGGCTCCAAAAGCGTTTTGAGCAACACGGAGCATATGACATGTTTGAAGAGCTGAAAATGATTTTCCAAGCTCATGCCCGGGTTGAGAGATATGAAGTCTCCGACAAATTCTTCAGTTGTAAGATGGAGGAAAATAGTTCTGTCAGTGAGCACATACTCAAAATGTCTGGGTTGCATAACCGCTTGACTCAGCTGGGAGTTAATCTCCCGGATGACGCGGTCATTGAAAGAATCCTTCAGTCGCTTCCACCGAGCTACAAGAGCTTTGTGATGAACTTCAATATGCATGGGATGGAAAAGACCATTCCTGAGGTATATTCAATGCTGAAATCAGCGGAGGTAGAGATCAAAAAGGAACATCAAGTGTTGATGGTGAATAAAACCACTAAGTTTAAGAAAGGCAAGGGTAAGAAGAACTTCAAGAAGGACGGCAAGGGGGTTGCCATGCCCGGTAAGCAAGCTGCCGGGAAGAATCCAAAGAATGGACCCAAGCCTGAGACTGAATGTTTTTATTGCAAGGGAAGTGGTCACTGGAAGTAGAACTGCCCCAAATACTTAGCGGACAAGAAGGTCGGCAACACTAAAGGTATATGTGATATACATGTAATTGATGTGTACCTTACCAATACTCGTAGTAGCTCCTGGGTATTTGATACCGGTGCGGTTGCTCACATTTGTAACTCAAAGCAGGAGCTGCGGAATAAGCGGAGACTGGCGAAGGACGAGGTGACGATGCGCGTCAGGAATGGTTCCAAGGTCGATGTGATCGCCGTCGGCACGCTACCTCTACATTTACCTACGGGATTCGTTTTAAACCTCAATAATTGTTATTTAGTGCCAGCTTTGAGTATGAACATTGTATCAGGATCTCGTTTAATTCGAGATGGCTACTCATTTAAATCCGAGAATAATGGTTGTTCTATTTATATGAGAGATATGTTTTATGGTCATGCTCCACTGGTGAATGGTTTATTCTTAATGAATCTCGAGCGTAATGTTACACATATTCATAGTGTGAATACCAAAATATGTAAGGTTGATAACGATAGTCCCACATACTTGTGGCACTGCCGCCTTGGTCACATAGGTGTCAAACGCATGAAGAAGCTCCATGCAGATGGACTTTTGGAGTCTCTTGATTACGCATCATTTGACACGTGCGAACCATGCCTCATGGGTAAAATGACCAAGACTCCATTCTCAGGAACAATGGAGCGAGCAACCAACTTATTGGAAATCATACATACTAATGTGTGCGGTCCAATGAGTGTTGAGGCTCGCGGTGGCTATCGTTATGTTCTCAACTTCACTGATGACTTGAGTAGATATGGGTATGTCTACTTAATGAAACACAAGTCTGAGACCTTTGAAAAGTTCAAGGAATTTCAGAGTGAAGTTGAGAATCAACGTGACAGAAAAATCAAGTTCTTGCGATCAGATCATGGGGGAGAATACTTGAGTCACGAATTTGGCACGCACTTAAGGAAATGTGGAATAGTTTCACAACTCACGCCTCCTGGAACACCTCAGTGTAATGGTGTGTCCGAACGTCGTAATCGCACTCTATTGGATATGGTGCGATCTATGATGTCTCTTACCGATCTACCGCTGTCATTTTGGGGCTATGCTTTAGACTGCCGCATCACTTTAAATAGGGCTCCATCAAAATCCGTTGAGACGACACCGTATGAATTATGGTTTGGGAAGAAACCTAAGCCATCGTTTCTAAAAGTTTGGGGATGCGATGCTTATGTCAAGAAACTTCAACCTGAAAAGCTCGAACCCAAATCGGAAAAATGCGTCTTCATAGGATACCCTAAAGAAACTATTGGGTATACCTTCTACCTCAGATCCGAAGGCAAGATCTTTGTTGCCAAGAATGGATCCTTCTTAGAGAAAGAGTTTCTCTTGAAAGAAGTAACTGGGAGGAAAGTAGAACTTCATGAAGTATTGCCTCTTGAACTGGAGAGTGGCGCAGCTCAAGAAAATGTTCTTGAGGTGCCTGCACCGACTAGAGAGGAAGTTAATGATGATGATCATGAAACTTCAGATCAAGTTGCTACTGAACTTCGTAGGTCCACAAGGACACGTTCCGCACCAGAGTGGTACGACAACCCTGTCCTGGAAATCATGTTGTTAGACAATGGCGAACCTTCGAACTATGAAGAAGCGATGGCGGGCCCAGATTCCGACAAATGTCTGGAAGCCATGAAATCCGAGATAGGATCCATGTATGAAAACGAAGTATGGACTTTGACTGACTTGCCCGATGATCGGCGAGCCATAGAAAATAAATGGATCTTTAAGAAGAAGTCAGACGCGGATGGTAATGTAACCATCTATAAAGCTCGGCTTGTCGCTAAGGGTTATCGACAAGTTCAAGGGGTTGACTACGATGAGACTTTCTCACCCGTAGCGAAGCTGAAGTCCGTTCGAATCATGTTAGCAATTGCCGCATTCTATGATTATGAGATATGGCAAATGGACGTCAAAACGGCATTCCTTAATGGTTTCCTTAAGGAAGAATTGTATATGATGTAGCCGGAAGGTTTTGTCGATCCTAAGAATGCTGACAAGGTGTGCAAGCTCCAACGCTCGATTTATGGGCTGGTGCAAGCATCTCGGAGTTGGAACATTCGTTTTGATGAGATGATCAAAGCGTTTGGGTTTACGCAGACTTATGGAGAAGCCTGCATTTACAAGAAAGTGAGTGGGAGCTCTGTAGCATTTCTCATATTGTATGTGGATGACATACTGTTGATGGGAAATGATATAGAATTCTTGGAAAGCATAAAGGCCTACTTGAACAAGTGTTTTTAAATGAAGGATCTTGGAGAAGCTGCTTACATATTAGGCATCAAGATCTATAGAGATAGATCGAGACGTCTCATTGGTCTTTCACAGAGTACGTACCTTGAAAAGATATTGAAGAAGTTCAATATGGATCAGTGAAAGAAGGGGTTCTTGCCTGTATTGCAAGGTACGAGATTGAGCATGGCTCAATGCCCGACCACAGCAGAAGATAGAGAAAAGATGAGTTTCGTCCCCTATGCCTCGGCCATAGGGTCTATCATGTATGCTATGCTGTGTACTAGACCTGATGGAAACCTTGCCGTAAGTTTGGTAGGAAGGTACCAAAGTAATCCCGGCATGGAACACTGGACAACGGTCAAGAATATCCCGAAGTACCTGAAGAGGACTAAGGATATGTTTCTTGTTTATGGAGGTGACGAAGAGCTCATCGTAAAGGGTTATGTCGATGCTAGCTTCGACACAGATCTGGATGACTCCAAGTCACAAACCGGATATGTGTATATTTTGAATGGTGGGGCAGTAAGCTGGTGCAGTTGCAAGCAAAGCGTTGTGGCGGGATCTACATGTGAAGCGGAGTACATGCCAGCCTCAGAGGCAGCACAAGAAGCAATCTGGGTGAAGGAGTTCATTGCCGACCTAGGAGTCATCCCCAATGCGTCGGGCCCGATGACTCTCTTCTGTGACAACACTAGAGCTATTGCCCTTGCCAAGGAGCCCAGGTTTCACAGGAAGACCAGGCATACCAAGCGTTGCTTCAACTCCATTCGTGGAAGTGTTCAAAATGGAGACATAGATATTTGTAAAGTACATACGGACCTGAATGTAGCAGATCCGTTGACTAAACCTCTCCCTAGAGCAAAACATGATCAACACCAGAACTCTATGGGTGTTCGATTCATCACAATGTAACTAGATTATTGACTCTAGTGCAAGTGGGAGACTGTTGGAAATATGCCCTAGAGGCAATAATAAAATGGTTATTATTATATTTCTTTGTTCATGATAATTTTCTATTGTTCATGATATAATTGTGTTATCTGGAAATCGTAATACATGTGTGAATACATAGACCACAACACGTCCCTAGTGAGCCTCTAGTTGACTAGCTCGTTGATCAAAAGATAGTCATGGTTTCCTGACTATGGACACTGGATGTCATTGATAACGGGATCACATCATTAGGAGAATGATGTGATGGACAAGACCCAATCCTAAGCATAGCTCAAAGATCGTGTAGTTCGTTTGCTATAGCTTTTCCGAATGTCAAGTATCATCTCCTTAGACCATGAGATTGTGCAACTCCCGGATACCGTAGGAGTGCTTTGGGTGTGCCAAACGTCACAACGTAACTGGGTGACTATAAAGGTGCACTACGGGTATCTCCGAAAGTGTCTGTTGGGTTGGCATGAATCGAGACTGGGATTTGTCACTCCGTATGACGGAGAGGTATCTCTGGGCCCACTCGGTAATGCATCATCATAATGAGCTCAATGTGACCAAGTGGTTGATCACGGGATCATGCATTGCGGTACGAGTAAAGTGACTTGTCGGTAATGAGATTGAACGAGGTATTGGGATACCGACGATCGAGTCTCGGGCAAGTAACGTACCGATTGACAAAGGGAATTGTATACGGGATTGATTGAATCCTCGACATCCTAGTTCATTCGATGAGATCATCGAGGAGCATGTGGGATCCAACATGGGTATCCAGATCCCGCTGTTGGTTATTGACCGGAGAGTCGTCTCGGTCATGTCCGCGTGTCTCCTGAACCCGTAGGGTCTACACACTTAAGGTTCAGTGACGCTAGGGTTGTTGAGATATTAGTATGCGGTAACCCGAAAGTTGTTCGGAGTCCCGGATGAGATCCCGGACGTCACGAGGAGTTCCGGAATGGTCCGGAGGTGAAGATTTGTATATAGGAAGTCAAGTTTCGGCCATCGGGAAAGTTTCGGGGGTAATCGGTATTGTACCGGGACCACCGGAAGGGTCCCGGGGGTCCACCGGGTGGGGCCACCTATCCCGGAGGGCCCCATGGGCTGAAGTGGGAGGGGAACCATCCCCTAGTGGGCTGGTGCGCCCCCCTTGGGCCTCCCCCTGCGCCTAGGGTTGGAAACCCTAGGGGTGGGGGGCGCCCCACTTGGCTTGGGGGGCAAGTCACCCCCCTTGGCCGGCGCCCCCCCCTTGGAGATCCCATATCCTAGGGCCGGCGCCCCCCTAGGGGTCCTATATATAGTGGGGGGGGGGAGGGAGGGCAGCCGCACCCTAACCCCTGGCGCCTCCCTCTCCCTCCCGTGACACCTCTCCCTCTCGCTGAGCTTGGCGAAGCCCTGCCGAGATCACCGCTGTTTCCACCACCACACCGTCGTGCTGCTGGATCTCCATCAACCTCTCCTTTCCCCTTGCTGGATCAAGTTGGAGGAGACGTCTTCCCAACCGTACGTGTGTTGAACGCGGAGGTGCCGTCCGTTCGGCGCTAGATCATCGGTGATTTGGATCATGACGAGTACGTCTCCATCAACCCCGTTCTCTTGAACGCTTCCGCTCGCGATCTACAAGGGTATGTAGATGCACTCCCCTCTCCCTCGTTGCTAGATGACTCCATAGATTGATCTTGGTGATGCGTAGAAAATTTTAAAATTCTGCTACGTTCCCCAACAGTTCACCGGCGGGGATCTCAGCTTTTATAGCCGAGGATGGGCGGTGAGAGGCTGGCCGCCAGGTGCAGCGTGGCAGGAGTGGGCGGGACGCGTATCCCCAGCTGCTTCACTACGCCGCCCATGAGGCATCAATGGAAGGCTTACCAGCACGGCAGCACGACAGCCTTGGCATTGATTATCGCGGGAACTGAGGCGATGAGGACGATGAAGGCGGCGACTCGCTGACTCGGCGGGCCCATTCCCGTTCGTGCCAAATTTTTTTTCCCTGGCGCCCCTAGGCGGCCCCAGCGCGCCAGGTTCGTCCTGGGTCCGCCAACGCCAAAATCGGCCCGAACCGGCAAAAATTGCGCTTCTGAGGGCGCGGCTGGAACGAATTTTCGACGCCGGCGACAAAAAGGGGCTTGGGGGGCCTGTTGGGGGCGCGACCGGAGATGCTCTTATAGCATGTCCAACATCTAGCCTAAAATTTGGATGCCAAAAAACAGTTTTAGGTGTGGACATACACTGTTTTAGGTAGCCAAAAAATGACCTAAAGCCGATACATCAATTTTCAGAAACAAATGAAACATGATGATCCAATGGTAGGGAGGCCGGGAAGCGGATCCGACTGTAACCCGGTGTCGAGCTCGATTTTGGCCCGCAGAGGTCACCGGGGACCAAGAGTAGGCAACAGAGGCAGGGCTCGTATCGCGATTGGGGGGGGGTCGACCCACTGCTAATCTATCTCGACGATGTGGCAGTAGCAGATAAACCCTTATAGGTGTAAATAATTAGTGACGCGTGCACCAAACATGACGCCACTGGTCCCAGTGCCTCTACTACACAGGCACTAGTGGCGTCGAATTTTGACAACACGCCCCTGGTTTTATGCTAAGTACTTGAGGTGTGCTACTTTTTCTGAATGACATAGAAATGGCCAGTGCCAGCAGTGTCCCACGCTAGGCATCACCCATAAAATATCGGCGAGGTTCATTTTGCGGTTCGACGCCACTATTGTCTGACACATCTAATTCGGCAAAAAAAATCCCATGATTATTAATGCATCACTATAAATACGACATTTGACTCATTGACGAGATCATGAGGTAAGGATGATGGGGCTTGCTACTTCTTGAGCTTGCGTTGGTTTTTCCCTTGAGGAGAAAAGGGTGATGCAGCAAAGTAGAGATAAGTATTTCCCTCAGTTTGAGAACCAAGGTATCAATGCAGTAGGAGACAATGCACAAATCACCGAATACCTGCACAAACAATCAAACAACTTGCACCCAACGCGATAAAGGGGTTGTCAATCCCTTCACGGTTACTTGCAAAAGTGACATTGATAGGAATAGATAAACAGTAAAGTAAATATTTTTGGTATTTTTGGTTTATAGATCGGAAAGTAAAGATTGCAAAGTAGTAGGTCGGGAACTTATATGATGGAAAATAGAAACTCATATGTTGGGAAATAGATCCCGGAGGCCATAGGTTTCACTAAAGGCTTCTCTCAAGATAGCAAATAATACGGTGGGCGAACAAATTATTGCTGAACAATTCATAGAAAAGCGCAAAGTTATGACGATATCTAAGGCAATGATCATGAATATAGGCATCACGTTCATATCAAGTAGACCGAAATGATTCTACATCTACTACTATTACTTCACACATCGACCGCTATCCAACATGCATCTAGAGTATTAAGTTCATAAAGAATGGAGTAACGCATTAAGTAAGATGACATGATGTAGAGGAATTAACTCAAGCAATATGATGAAAACCCCATCTTTTTATCCTCGATGGCAATAATACAATATGTGCCTTGCTGGCCCGACTATCACTGGGAAAGGACACCGCAAGATTGAACCCAAAGCTAAGCACTTTTCCCATTGCAAGAAAAACCAATCTAGTTGGCAAAACCAAACCGATAGTTCGAAGAGAATTACAAAGATATCAAATCATGTATAAACGAATTCAGAGAAGATTCAAATAATATTCATAGGTAAGCTGATCATAAATCCACAATTCATCGGATCTCGGCAAACACACTGTAAAAAAGTATTACATCGAATAGATCTCCAAGAACATCGAGGAGAACATGGTATTGAGAATCAAAGAGAGAGAAGAAGCCATCTAGCTACTAGCTATGGACCCGTAGGTCTATGGTAAACTACTCACGCTTCATTAAAGGGCAATAGAGTTGATGGAGAAGCCCTCCGTGATTGAATCCCCCTCCGGCAGGATGCCTGAAAAGGTCCCTAGATGGGATCTCACGGGTACAGAAGGTTGCGGTGGTGTAAAAGTGTTTTCGGGGATGCCTCTGGTGGTTTGGGGATATTTGGAAATATATAGGTTAAATAATTAGGCAAGGAGAGTCACGAGGGGCCCACAAGGGTGGGGGGCGCGCCCTACCCCCCTGGGCGTGCCCTCCGTCCTTGTGGCCTTCTCGTGGCTCCTATGGCTTCATCTCCAAGTCTCCTAGTTGTCTTCTGGTCCAAGAAAAATCATCACGGAGGTTTCATTCCGTTTGGACTCCGTTTTGTATTCCTTTTCTGCGAAACTCAAAAACAGGAAAAAAGAGAAACTGGCACTGGACTCTAGGTTAATAGGTTAGTCCCAAAAATAATATAAAATACCGTATTAATGCATATAAAACATCCAAAACAGATAATATAATAGTATGGAACAATAAAAAATTATAGATATGTTGGAGACGTATCAAGCATCACCAAGTTTAATTCCTGCTCGTCCTCGAGTAGGTAAATGATAAAAACAGAATTTTTGATTTGGAATGCTACCTAACATATTTATCCATGTAATTTTCTTTATTGTGGCATGAATTTTCAGATCCATAAGATTCAAAACAAAAGTTTAATGTTGACATAAAAACAATAATACTTCAACCATACTAACAAGGCAATTATGTCTTCTCAAAATAACATGGCCAAAGAAAGCTTATCTCTACAAAATCATATAGCTGGGTATGCTCCATCTTTATCACGCAAAATATTATAATCATGCACAACCCCAATGACAAGCCAAGAAATTGTTTCATACTTTTGGTGTTCTCAAACTTTTTCAACTTTCACGCAATACATGAGCGTGAGCCATGGACATAACACTATAGGTGGAATAGAAGGTGGTTGTGGAGAAGACAAAAAGAAGGAGATAGTCTCACATCAACTAGGTGTATCAACGGGCTATGATGATGCCCATCAATAGATATAAATGTGAGTGAGTAGGGATTGCCATGCAACGGATGCACTAGAGCTATAAATTTATGAAAGCTCAAAAAAGAAACTAAGTGGGTGTGCATCGAACTTGCTCATGAAGACCCAGGGCAATTTGAGGAAGCCCATCGTTGGAATATACAAACCAAGTTCTATAATGAAAAATTCCCACTAGTATATGAAAGTGACAACATAGGAGACATAGGAGACTCTATATCATGAAGATCATGGTGCAACTTTGAAGCACAAGTGTGGTAAAAGGATAATAACATCGCCCCTTCTCTCTTTCTCTCTCATTTTTTCTCTTTTTTGGGCCTTCTTTTTTGGCCTTTTCTTTCTCTTTTTTATTTCCTCACATGGGACAATGCTCTAATAATGAAGATCATCACACTTTTATTTACTTACAACTCAAAAATTACAACTCAATACTAGAACAAAATATGACTCTATATGAATGCCTCCGGCGGTGTACCGGGATGTGCAATGAATCAAGAGTGACATGTATGAAAGAAGTATGAATGGTGGCTTTGCCACAAATACGATGTCAATTACATGATCATGCAAAGCAATATGACAATGATAGAATGTGTCATAATAAACAGAACGGTGGAAAGTTGCATGGCAATATATCTCAGAATGGCTATGGAAATGCCATAATATGTAGGTATGGTGGCTGTTTTGAGGAAGGTATATGGTGGGTGTATGGTACCGGCGAAAGTTGCGCGGTACTAGAGAGGCTAGCAATGGTGGAAGGGTGAGAGTGCGTATAATTCATGGACTCAACATTAGTCATAAAGAACTCACATACTTATTGCAAAAATCTATTAGTCATCAAAGCAAAGTACTACGCGCATGCTACTAAGAGGATGGATTGGTAGGAAAAGACCATCGCTCGTCCCCGACCGCCACTCATAAGGAAGACAATCAAAAAATATCTCATGCTCCAACTTCGTTAGATAACGGTCACCATACGTGCATGCTACAGGACTCACAAACCTTAACACAAGTATTTCTCAAATTCACAACTACTCACTAGGATAACTCTAATATCACCATCTTCATATCTCAAAACAATCATAAGGAATCAGACTTATCATAGTATTCAATGCACTTTGTATGAAAGTTTTTATTATATCCCTCTTGGATGCCTATCATATTAGGACTAAATTTATAACCAAAGAAAATTACCATGCTGTTTAAAGACTCTCAAAATAATATAAGTGAAGCATGAGAGTTCATCAATTTCTATAAAATAAAACCACCGCCGTGCTCTAAAAAGATATAAGTGAAGCACTAGAGAAAAATTGCCTAGCTCAAAAGATATATTTGAAGCACATAGAGTATTCTAATAAATCACGATTCATGCGTGTCCCTCTCAAAAGGTGTGTACATCAAGTATGATTGTGGAAAACTAAAAAGCAAAGACTCAAATCATACAAGACGCTCCAAACAAAACACATATCATGTGGTGAATAAAAATATAGCCTCAGGTAAAGTTAACGATAGACGAAGACGAAAGAGGGGATGCCTTCCAGGGCATCACCAAGCTTAGGCTCTTGGTTGTCCTTGAATATTACCTTGAGGTGCCTTGGGCATCCCCAATCTTAGGCTCTTGCCACTCCTTATTCTATAGTCCATCAAATCCTTACCCAAAACTTGAAAACTTCACAACACAAAACTCAACAGAAAATCCCATAAGCTCCGTTAGTATACAAAAAAATCACCACTTTTGGCACTGTTGTGAACTCATTCTTTATTTATATTGGTGTAATATCTATTGTATTCCAACTTTTTCATGGTTCATACCCCCGATACTACCCATAGAATCATCAAAATAAGCAAACAACACATCAAAAACAGAATCTGTCAAAAACAGAACAGTCTATAGCAATCTGGATATTTAGAACACTTTTATTACTCCAAAATTATGAAAAATTAGGACAACCTAAGCAATTTGTTTATTAATCTTCTGCAAAAAGTATTAAGTAAAAAAGCATGCTTTTGTTAAAATTATAATTGTTTTCCTGAGCGCAAAAGTTTCTGTTTTCAGCAAGATCAAATCAACTATCACCGTAAGCCATCCCAAAGGTCTTACTTGGCACAAACACTAATTAAAACACAAAAACCACATCTAAACAGAGGCTAGATGAATTATTTATTGCATAGTAGAAACAAAAAAGTAAAAACAAAAATAAAATTGGGTTGACTCCCAACAAGCGTTATTGTTTAACGCCCTTAGCTAGGCATGAAACACGAATAGATCTAGGTATTGTCATCTTTGGTATGCAAACCATAAGTAGATCTCATAACAGATTCATATGGCAATTTTATTTTCTTTCTTGGTAAGTGTTCTGTCGGTGTCAAAACCGGCGGATCACGGGTAGGAGGTCCCGAACTGTGCGTCTAAGGCGGATGGTAATAGGAGGCAGGGGACACAATGTTTTACCCAGGTTCGGGCCCTCTTGATGGAGGTAAAACCCTACGTCCTGCTTGATTAATATTGATGATATGGGTAGTACAAGAGTAGATCTACCACGAGATCAGAGAGGCTAAACCCTAGAAGGTAGCCTATGGTATGATTGTATGTTGTCCTATGGACTAAAACCCTCCGGTTTATATAGACACCGGAGAGGTTAGGGTTACACAACGTCAGTTACAAAGGAGGAGATACACATATCCGTATTGCCTAGCTTGCCTTCCACGCCAAGTAGAGTCCCATCCGGACACGAGACGAAGTCTTCAATCTTGTATCTTCATAGTCTAACAGTCCGGCCAATGGATGTAGTCCGGCTGTCCGGAGACCCCCTAATCTAGGACTCCCTCAGTAGCCCCTGAACCAGGCTTTCAATGATGATGAGTCCGGCGCGCAGTGTTGTCTTCCGCATTGCAAGGCGGGTTCCTCCTCCGAATACACCACGGAAGAATTTGAATACAAGGATAGTGTCCGACCCTGCAAAATAAGTTCCACATACCACCGTAGAGAGAACAATATTTCCACAAATCTAATTTGCTGACTTGTTTTCGCAACACGACATTATGTCACGGCCCGGTGATTATTCGAACCGTTTCCTTTAACTAGCCCCGCACATAACGTGAGGCAGTTTTTTGACACGTCATGTCAAAGCAGAGATCGTGTCCCCTTATCACGGGATTCTCATCAATACGGGTGTGGGTAACCCAACCGCGCCATTGATTACGGCGCTTGGGGGACAAGCGAGTTTTACCAGGCTAGTGGGGACGCATAGCTTCGTCCGCCCATATAAAGGGATAAGGATTTACCCTTTCATCCACGCCTTCTTCCTCCTTCGCTCATCCGTTTCTGCGCACTCAAGCTCCAGCGCCCAAGTTCGCATTTCCCACTTCAACCTTCTCCAACCATGTCTGGAGCGGGAGGAAGGTGGATGGTCTCCTCCGTCATGGAGGGACACGTCAAGAAGCTGAGGAGAGCCGGATACTTGCCTGATGACATCGCGCACCGGCTCCCAGACGAGGGGCAGCTCATCCCCACCCCCAGGCCCCATGAGAGGGTAGTGTTCCTTACCCATTTCCTCTGCGGACTGGGATTCCCTCTCCACCCATTTGTCCAGGGATCATGTTCTACTACGGCCTGTATTTCCACGATCTGGCCCCAAACTTCATCCTCATTTTCTCGGCGTTCATCGTCGTGTGCGAGGCCTTCCTCCGCATCAAGCCCCACTTCGGCTTATGGCTGAAGACTTTTAATGTCAAGCCGAAGGTAGTGAACGGCCGCCAGGTGGAGTGCGGAGGCGCCATGGTGGGCAAGATGCCCAACGTCACATGGCTCGAGGGCTTCTTTGTGGAGACCATAAAGGGGTGGCAGTCGGGGTGGTTCTACATCACCGAGCCGCGTGACCCTACATGGGTAGCGGCCCCCGAGTTCCGATCTGGCTTCCCCACATGGCTCACCTCCTGGCAAGAGAAGGGCCTGTCCTGGGGTAGTTCGGGAGAGCTGACCGGACTCCAAACATGTATTCAAAACATGGTCAATAAGAAGCTCAAACTCGTCAACGTAGTCCAGGTCATGCTCAACCGCCGGATCCTCCCGTGCCAACAATGGGCCTTCAACTTGTGGGAGTTTGACCCGGCGCAACACCGAACTCTGAACAGGCTCTTCGACACAACTCACGAAGATGCCTGGAGGGTGCTGTTCAAGAGCGCCGAGGTCCCCCTCCCACTACTGAGGATCGCGGATTCAGCGCGAAGCGCCAAGCCAGTGCGGTAAGTTGCTTTACCTCTTACAGGATACTTGTTTTTCATAGCTGGACTCCATGTGGGATCTAAACTCCTGTACCTTTGACAGGACTGGCAGGAGACGGCCGGGCAGATCGACTGTCCGACTCCTTTGCCCGAAGGCCCAGCAGGCGCTCTTCTGACAAAGATGCTGACCCCGGCTCCTTATATGGTGCCGGAGAAGACCAAGAAGGCCAAGGGAACCCGAAAGAGTTCCCGGCGCCAGGCGTCATCGGACTCACCGTCCGAGGAATCTACGGCGCAATCCTCCCCCGAAGACGAGGAGGCAGAAGAAGATGCTCCCCCTCCAGACGGGGGAGACAAGAAAAGGAAGGCCGCCCCAACTGGGGAGGCCAAAGGGTCCAAGAAGGGAAGGACTCTCCTTCCGGACAGCTCTACCACCGCCGCCGACGGCGAAGACGAGTGGCTGCCCAGGGTCAAGCCCCTGGGGAAGTCGTAAGTATTCGGATACCAGAGTCACTCATAGCACCCCTTTTTCGCACTACTTTACCTAACGCCGAATGTGATAATGCAGGCCGCCCGAGCCCGTATCGATCTATCATCGGACGACTCCCTGGGCTCGTCGGATATGGATAGCGATCCAGTTTCGACCGCCACCTCCCCCCATCCTGTGGACGACGCCGAGGTGCTGTCTCAAGAGGCACCAGGTCGAGGGGAGACAGTCCTGGAGGCGCCTCAAGGCGGCCTCCCGGACTCCGGGAGCAGAGGGGACAAGGCCCCTAAGGGTTCCGAGTTCGGCCCTCAGCCGAACACCGCGTCGGAAACTCCAGTGGTTCCAGACTCGGGCAGGCGGCCTCCTTCTAAGAGGGGCAAGACGCCTGCACCCGTGACCTCTGTCCATCCAAAGGCACCGGACAATCTGCTGGAAGCGCTTCGCAGCGCTTCCATCGACGAGGAGCACCGCACTATTATGAGGGCGGTGATCCAGAAGGTTCAGTCCGCTAAGAGTGGATTGACTGAAGCCCGTGCCAGCCTTCTAACAGGCTTTGAGGTAAGTGTTTAAAGTATAGGAAAAATATTACCGCATAGACAGTAGCCCCTGATGCTCTGTTCGGTGTTCACAAAGAAAAGCTGAATAGAGGATCAAACAATATCGCAGGAGTCTAATATGAGTATGTCAATATGCATATGCAGGCTTCGCTGCTGGCGTCCGCCGCACTGACTGCGGAGGTCGCCATACTGAAGCAGGACCTTAAAGGGCCCCAGGACGAGCTCGGCCTTACCAAGAGGCAACTCGAGGAGAACAAAGGTAAGTAGTACCTAGTCTGTGGATATGTATGAAAAGAATGCGATTGCAAAATGACAGGATCATCATGAATTTGCCAGGGGTCGCGACCGAAGTGGCGACCCTAAAGCAAGCGCTATCCGAGGTCGAAGATAAAGCGGCCAAGGAGCGCACTGAGTGAGAGAAGCAAGAGGCTCGGGTGGGCGAGGTGCAGCAAGAGCTCCAGGCTCTCGTGACGAAGCACGAGGCGTTGGAGCTTGACTCGAAGACGCGAGAGTCTGAGCTTGCCGTGGCCCTCGAGAGCACAAAAAGTGCCAAGGCCAAAGCCCAAAAGGCCCTCCAGGAGATCGACGCAATGAAGAAGATAGCGATGGGTAAGGCATTCTATATGCAAAGCAAGCATGTAAAAGTAAATTACCGATTACTTACCCGAATCCGGAGCTCTCCAGGAGCATTCGCAGATTTGCCCCGCAGCGTGTCCGATGCTGCACAATTTTACCAGGCCGAGGATGGAAGCTCAACGGAGAAGCTGTTCTGGTCTCAGTATACTGGGGCCGAACACCCGGTGCCAATGAGCGACCAGTTGAAGCAGGTGGTCGAGCTACATAAGGCGGCCGAACAAACCATGAAGGGCTTTATAGTCCGACTGTGGCCTGGTGACGCCCTTCCGAACAGCTTCTTCGGCCTGGTGAGGCGGCTTGTGGATGCCTGCCCACGGCTGGAGGTCGTCAAGCGATCCGTCTACATTGAAGGTGCACGCCGGGCTTTCGCCCGTGTGAAATTGCAATGGGTCAAGCTAGACGCCGTGAAGATGATCAAGCAAGGGCCGCCGGAGGGCAAGGAGCATCGCCACCCCGAGATGCACTGCGAGGGTGTTCTGCCGGGTGCCCGTATCATAGCGGACGAGTGCCCAAAAGATGTAATATTTGAGTAAAACTTGCTCGTGTGATCCTGTATTTATGAAAAACTTGTTTCATATGCGCTATGCAACGCTTGTTTGAATTTAAAATATTACCTTCTATTTGGCTGTTTATCCAACCTGGGAGATGGCTAGTCCTCGGCTTCTGCCCCCATGCCGCGAGTGCTGGGGTGTTCGGGATAAACCTGAGCACTCTTGTTCCCATTTTTGGGTCCTTCGAGAGAGGTGCTCAACACAACGAACAAGGCAACCGTACTAATAATGCTTTATCACTCTCACTTAGCCATAGAATTCTATAATTTTAAATTTCGGCGAAGCCCCTGGTATTCGGAAGGCCGAATTCGGGGCGCGATACACGCCTTTAAGCCGGACAGGGCCGGCCCCTCGCTCTAAGCGGCATAAGTCTTTAGGGACTCAAAACCTCGCCGAACAGCGACCAGTCTCTCGCCTTATCATGACAGTCAGTTTTAGCTTTCTCTACTGAGGTGCTTAACCCAGCAGAACCGGGGCACAATCGCAGTAGTTCTCCTAGCGCTACCTTAGCCGATAGAGTGGAACGTAAGGTACCAAAACATAGGAGCCGGGCAAACCCAACATTTGACCAAAGACATGATTCGGAGCTGATGCATATAATGCTATAAGTTCGGGGTGCCGCACTTGTGAAAGTGTTCGGACTTTTCACACCATATTGTGGGGTACGAAAGCCCCTGGTGTATTGGCCGTACCAAAGTGTACGGTTGCAAGGCGTCATTAATGAACACACATATATATAACATGAATGCAATAATAGTCGTAATGTTATGCGTTGTTTATTCAAAAAGGTGCGTTAAAGCAGAATGATACAGATAGTGCGATAAGCAAAGAGTAGGACTATGTCCCTTCCAAGGGCAAGCTGAGGAATAGTATTAAATCAAATATTTCGCTCGTTACTGTAATTCACCTGGGAATTCCGTGGTGTGACGTAGCTTTCTGCCTCCTTGGTTGCTGCATAATGTGTTCGGCAATAGTGCTGCCGGACAGGGTTTCCAGAGATTAGTGTCCTAAAAAAGAGAAAAATAACCAAGCGGGAAGCCCCTAGTGCGGTTTAAGCCGCATCTTGGGGCGTGCCGCAGTTGTGCTCCCCTCCCCGCCTGTGCCCATGGTATTTTTAATGCGTAATTATGTACGCGTGGCACGAGTTCCGCCGCTTGGCTGGGACTGGGGTGGGGGCCGCATTTCTACGCGAGCTCAGATCGCGCTAGGCGGTCTAGTTGCCGATTGCTCCGAGCGCGCTTGAAGGTGTCCGGGTCTTGAAACACCGAACTGGTGGATTGCCTTGAGAGGCTGCTTTGCGCTTCTGCTGCGAGGGCCGCAGTGTGCTCCTCCGTTCGGAGAGAGCGCTCTGTGTTTCCGTTGACTGTAATAACCCCACGAGGTCCTGGCATCTTGAGCTTGAGGTATGCATAATGCGGTACCGCATTGAATCTCGCAAATGCGGTTCGCCCGGGCAGTGCATGATAACCACTGCAGAACGGGACTATATCGAAGATTAACTCTTCGCTTCGGAAGTTATCCGGGGATCCGAAGACCACTTCCAGTGTAATTGAGCCTGTGCAATGGGCCTCTACGCCTGGAATAACGCCTTTAAAGGTCGTTTTTGTGGGTTTGATCCTTGAGGGGTCGATACCCATTTTGTGCACTGTGTCCTGATAAAGCAGGTTCAGGCTGCTGCCGCCATCCATGAGGACTCGAGTGAGGTGAAATCCGTCAATGATTGGGTCTAGAACCAGTGCAGCGAATCTGCCATGACGGATACTAGTGGGGTGGTCCCTGCAATCGTAAGTGATCGGATAGGAGGACCATGGGTTGAACTTTGGGGCGACTGGCTCCAACGCATATACGTCCCTGAGCGCACGCTTCCGCTCCCTCTTGGGGATGTGGGTTGCGTATATCATGTTCACCGTCCGCACTTGTGGGGGAAACCTCTTCTGTCCTCCGGTGTGTGGCTGCTGGGGCTCCTCCTCGTCATCGCTATGTGACCCCGTATCCTTGTTTTCGGCAATTAACTTGCCGGCCTGCTTGAACACCCAACAATCCCTGTTGGTGTGATTGGCTGGCTTGTCCGGGGTGCCGTGTATTTGACACGAGCAATTGAGTATGCGGTCCAAACTGGACGGGCCCGGCGTACTTTGTTTAAATGGCTTTTTCCGCTGACCGGGTTTAGAGCCTTTGAATCCGGCATTGACTGCCGTATCCTTAGTATTATCGCTGTTAATGCGGCGCTTATGTTTGTTGCGACGGGACCTGCTATTGCCGTCCTTGGTATCCGAGGTACCATGGTTTTGACATATTGTTACTATGAGCCAGCCAGCTGTCTTCTCCCGCACAAAAGCGGGTCATGGGTGTCGTGAGGGCTTCCATAGATTTCGGCTTTTCCTGACCAAGGTGCTGGGCTAGCTACTTGTCGTGGATGTTATGTTTGAAAGCCGCTAGGGCCTCTGCATCCAGAAAGTCAACAATTTGATTTTTCTTTGTTAGGAACCGAGTCCAGAATTGCCTGGCCGATTCTTCTGGCTGCTGAATTATGTGGCTCAAGTCATCGGCATCTGGTGGTTGCACATAAGTTTCCTGAAAGTTGTCGAGGAATGCGGCCTCCAGATCTTCCCAATAGCTGATGGACTCTGCTGGCAAGCTATTAAGCCAATGCCGCGCTGGTCCTTTGAGCTTTAGTGGGAGGTATTTGATGGCGTGTAAGTCATCACCGCGGGCCATGTGGATGTGGAGGAGGAAATCCTTGATCCATACTGCAGGATCTGTTGTGCCGTTGTATGATTGAATATTTACAGGTTTGAAACCTTCTGGGATTTGATGATCCATTACTTCGTCTGTGAAGCATAAGGGGTGTGCGGCGCCTCTGTATTGGGCTATATCGCGACGCAGCTCAAATGGGTCTTGCCCGCTATGTTCTGCCCGGCCGGATTTACTTTTACTGTATCCAGCGACGTTGATCGTCTCGCATAGTGGCGCGCCCTCGTGATCCGTAGATCGATCTTGCATGTTTTGCTTTGTCCTCCAATACGCCTCGCAGGTCTGGCATGTTTCCCCATGCTTTTTTATTTGAATGGCGTCGGGGTGCGGGCTGAGCTTTTGGCTGGAATGCCTCTCTATCACGGCCACCAGGTGGCCGATCAGCCGCATCATCCGCTTCTACCTCCAGTCGAGGTAGCAGCCTGCATTTTGGGTAACTCTTGGAGGGGCACTCGAGTTTATATTCCTCGGCCGCGAGGACTTCAGTCCATCTGTCAGCTAGCAGATCTTGATCAGCTTGAAGCTGCTGCTGCTTTTTCTTAAGGCTATTTGCCATGGCCATAAGCCGGCGTTTGAAGCGCTCTTGTTCGACGGAATCCTCTGGCACGGCGAATTCGTCCTCGCCAAGGTTTGCCTTGTCTTCGGAGGGGGGAATGTAATTATCATCCTACGCCTCTCCATTTGCCGCTCTCTCAGGAGGGCTGGCTCCTCCATCCTCCTGCTCTAAATCTTGCTGGAGGGGGTTGTTGTTGTTGTCTTCGGCACTATCCGGAGTGTTATTACCTCCTGTGCCGGTATCACCACTTTTGCTTTAGTCGTGTAGTTTAGGCTTCCAAACCTGACCTGATGGCCAGGGGCGTAACTTTCAATCTGCTCCAGATGGCCAAGCGAATTGGCCCGCAGTGCAAAGCCGCCGAACACGAAGCTCTGTCTGGGGAGAAAAGTCTCACCCTGGACTACATCACCATCGATGGTAGTAGGAGCCATCAAGCCTAACGGCGACGACACAAAGGAACTCTCAATGAAAGCACCAATGTCGGTGTCAAAACCAGCGGATCTCGGGTAGGCGGTCCCGAACTGTGCATCTAAGGCGGATGGTAACAGGAGGCAGGGGACACAATGTTTTACCCAGGTTCGGGCCCTCTCGATGGAGGTAAAACCCTACGTCCTGCTTGATTAATATTGATGATATGGGTAGTACAAGAGTAGATCTACCACGATATCAGAGAGGCTAAACCCTAGAAGCTAGCCTATGGTATGATTGTATGTTGTCCTACGGACTAAAACCCTCCGGTTTATATAGACACCGGAGAGGTTAGGGTTACACAAGGTCGGTTACAAAGAAGGAGATACATATATCCGTATTGCCTTGCTTGCCTTCCACGCCAAGTAGAGTCCCATCTGGACACGAGACGAAGTCTTCAATCTTCTATCTTCATAGTCTAATAGTCCGGCCAATGGATGTAGTCCGGCTGTCCGGAGACCCCCTAATCCAGGACTCCCTCATGTTCCATGCCCTTCCTTCACGAAAAATGAAATCTAATGTTTCCTTCTTTCATATCAATAATTGCACCAACCGGTCTAAGGAAAGGTCTACCAAGAATAATAGGACATGTAGGATTGCAATCCATATCAAGAACAATGAAATCTACGGGCACATAATTCCTATTTGCAATAATAAGAACACCATTAATCCTTCCCATAGGTTTCTGAATAGTGGAATCCGCAAGATGCAAATTAAAGAACAATCATCAAACTCATGGAAACCTAACACATCACATAAAGTTTTTGGAATCATGGAAACACTAGCACCCAAATCACACAAAGCATGTAACTCATAATATTTAATCTTAATCTTAATAGTAGGTTCCCACTCATCATAAAGTTTTCTAGGGATATAAACTTCCAATTCAAGCTTTTCTTCAAAAGATTGCATCATAGCATCAACGATATGTTTAGTAAAAGCTTTGTTTTGATTATAAGCATGAGTAGAATTCAACATGGATTGCAACAAGGAAATACAATCTATTAAAGAACAAATATCATAATTAAATTCCTTGAAATACAAAAGAGTGGGTTCATTGCTACTTAAAGTTTTGACCTCTCCAATCCCACTTTTATCAATTTTTGCATCAAGATCTAAAAACTCTGAATCATTGGGACACCTTTTAACTAAAATCGACTCATATCCAGTCCCATATTTATCAAGATTTATATTAGAAAACAAAGATTCAATAGGAGTCACATCAATCACTTTAAGATCGTCATCATTATTTTCACGGAAACTAGAAGCACATGTTTTTACAAACCAATCTCGTTTAGCACGCATCTTAGCGGTTCTTTATTTGCACTCATCAATGGAAATTCTCATAGCTTCGAGAGACTCATTAATATCATGCTTGGGTAGAATATATCTAAGTTTCAAAGAATCAACATCATGAGAAATTATATCCACGTTCCTAGCCAAATCATCAATCTTAAGCAATTTTTCTTCAATCAATGCATTGAAATTATTTTACGAACTCATAAATTCTTTAACACCATTCTCAAAATCAGAGGGCATCTTATTATAATTTCCATAAGAATTTTTGTAGGAATTACCATAATTATTAGAGGAATTACTAGGAAACGGCCTAGGATTAAAATTACCTCTATACGCGTTATTACCAAAATTGTTCCTACCAACAAAATTCACATCCATAGATTCATTATTATTCTCAATCAAAGTAGACAAAGGCATATCACTAGGAACAATTGAAGCACTCTTGCTAGCAAATAATTTCATAAATTCATCCATCTTTCCACTCAAAACATTAATCTCTTCAATCACATGCACTTTTTTACTAGTGGAAGATCTTTCGGTGCACCATTGAGAATAATTAACCATAATATTATCTAGGAGTTTAGTAGATTCTCCTGAAGTAATTTCCATAAAAGTACCTCCCGCAGCCGAATCTAAAATATTTCTAGAAGGAAAATTCAACCCGGCATAAAAAATTGTATAATCATCCACAAATTCAAACCATGAGTAGGGCAATTTCGTATCATCAATTTCATCCTCTCCCAAGATTGTGCAACATGTTCATGATCAAGTTGCTTAAAATTCATAATATCATTCCTAAGGGAGATGATCTTAGCGGGAGGAAAATACTTGGAAGTAAAAGCATCTTTACACTTAGTCCATGAATCAATACTATTTTTAGGTAAAGATGAAAACCAAGTTTTAGCACACCTCAAAATGAGAACGGAAATAGCTTCAATTTAACAATATCATTATCCACATCTTTTTTCTTTTGTATATCACATAACTCAACAGAACTAATATGAAGGGATGCGACATCTTCACTATGAAGGCCGAAAAATTGATATTTCATAACAAGATTCATCAAAGCGGCATCAATTTCGTAAGGTTCCGCACTAGTGGCAGGAGCAATCGGAGTACTAATAAAATCATTATTATTGGTGTTGGAAAGTCACACAATTTGGTATTCTCTTGAGCCATCATGAGAAAGAAAGCAATTGAACACACGAGCACACAAAAAGTAAGCAAAGAAGACAGACATAAGGGGGGCGAAGAATAGGCAAATCTTTTTGAAAATCGTTTTAGAAGTGGGGAGAGGAAAACGAGAGGCGAATGGAGAATAATGTAATGCAGGAGATGAGAGTTTATGATGTGTACTTGGTATATCTTGTCTTGGTGTAGATCTCCCCGGCAACGGCGCCAGAAATTCTTCCTGCTACTTCTTGAGCTTGCGTTGGTTTTTTCCTTGAAGAGGAAAGGGTGATGCATCAAAGTAGAGATAAGTATTTCCCTGACTTTGAGAACCAAGGAATCAATCTAGTAGGAGACAACACACAAATCACCGAATACCTGCACAAACAATCAAACAACTTGCACCCAACATGATAAAGGGGTTGTCAATCCCTTCACGGTTACTTGCAAAAGTGAGATATGATAGAGATAGATAAACAGTAAAGTAAATATTTTTGGTATTTTTGGTTTATAGATCGGAAAGTAAAAGATTTCAAAGTAGTAGATCGGGAACATATATGACGGAAAATAGAAACTTATATGATGGGAAATAGACCCGGGGCCACCGGTTTCACTATAGGCTTCTCTCAAGATAGCAAATAATACGGTGGGTGAACAATTACTGCCGAGCAATTGATAAAAAAGCGCAGAGTTATGACGATATCTAAGGCAATGATCATGAATATAGGCATCACACCTGTGTCAACTAGATCGAAACGATTCTGCATCTACTACTATTACTCCACACATCGACTGCTATCCAACATGCATCTAGAGTGTTAAGTTCATAAAGAACGGAGTGACGAATTAAGTAAGATGACATGATGTAGAGGAATTAACTCAAGAAATATGATGAAAACCCCATCTTCTTATCCTCGATGGAAACAATACAATATGTGCCTTGCTGCCCCTACTGTCACTGGGAAAGGACACCACAAGATTGAACCCAAAGCTAAGCACTTCTCCCATTGCAAGAAAAACCAATCTAGTTGGCCAAACCAAACCGATAGTTTGAAGAGAATTACAAAGATATCAAATCATGCATAAAACAATTCAGAGAAGATTCAAATAATATTCATAGATAAGCTGATCATAAATCCACAATTCATCAGATCTCGGCAAATACACCGCAAAAAGTATTACATCAAATAGATCTCCAAGAACATCGAGGAGAACATGGTATTGAGAATCAAAGAGAGAGAGAAGAAATCCATCTAGCTACTAGCTATGGACCCATAGGTCTGTGGTAAACTACTCACGCTTCATCGGAAGGGAAATAGAGTTGATGTAGAAGCCTTCCGTGATCGAATCTCCCTCTGGCAGAGTCCCGGAAAAGGTCCCTAGATGGGATCTCACGGGTACAGAAGATTGTGGCGGTGGAAAAGTGTTTTCGTGCCTCTGGTGGTTTGGGGATATTTGGGAATATATAGGAAAAAGAATTAGGTCAAGAAAGTCACGGGGGCCCCACAAGGGTGGGGGGGGGGGGCGCCCTCTGTCCTTGTGGCCGCCTCGTGGCTCCTTCGACTTCATCTCCAAGTCTCCTGGTTGTCTTTTGGTCCAAGAGAAATCATTGCGAAGGTTTCATTCCGTTTGGACTCCGTTTGGTATTCCTTTTCTGCGAAACACAAAAACAAGGAAAAAACAGGAAGCGTCACTGGGCTCTAGGTTAATAGGTTAGTCCCCAAAATAATATAAAATAGCATATTAATGCATATAAAACATCCAACACAGATAATATAATAACATGGAACAATGAAAAATTATAGATACATTGGAGACGTATCAGGGCTCGGCCCCTAGATCCATGAATGGCCTTTCTCAAGGATGGATCCCCCTCTAGGATATATAGGACACCCTGGTCACCCCTCCCAGAAAGAGATGAGACGATGCTACACGAATAGTTGACCCTAGGCCCATCCCAAGGACCGTAATGTAACCCTAGGCCGGTATATAACGTAGAGCTAGGGACTAGTGAAAAGGATGAGCCTTCTTCCACAAGAAGCACCCTTGTAATCCAGTGAAAGGCAACTTATCGGAATAGAAATAATACCAAAAGTAGGAGTAGGGCATTACCTTCCCCAAGAAGAGCCCCAAACTGGGTAATCCTCCTTCCACTGTGACACCGGCACTGCCACTCGTCTTCCCCGGACAAATCCCGCTGTGATGCCAATGTAGGGGCCAACCGACTAGCTGCTGGTGACAACTTTCGAGGCTGCGTCTGCCATGCGCCACCAGGAGGAGAAGCAGGCCTGAACCAACCACTTACATCGGGGCAGAGAAATTCTTTGCAGATCATCAAGGAGCAAGCACACGACATGATTGTGGCGTCAAAGATATGATGGATATCTTCGCGACCGACATGGAGGTAAGCTTTTGTCACGTTTCTAATTCATAGATGATAGTATAGCTGTAGCCTAAGGGTGTGTATCGGCCCAAATCCGGAATGCACCTAGAGTCTCATAAAAAATTACTTAGTGCAACCACGCTCTGCCATTACTGAGGTTCAGCTTCGTAGGGACGATGTGCTGGAGGTCGGGAAGAATATATTAATTTTTAGAAGATGAAAATGTTATGTGGACTAGCCCCTGAGACTCAGGTGGGGCACTAGTTTCCGACTTGAGGATTGAAATCGTTCTCACTAGAACATAATTATATAGAAAAAAAACATTGATCCTAGTACCCCTCGAGACTCAGGTCGATTAGCAAAATTGGTTTGAGGATAAAATCCATGTGTTAGGAGACATACTTATAAAAACTGCGGCATGCAGTAGCCCCCGAGATTCAAGTTGGGTGTCGGTGGCAGACCTGGCGATGGAAATCTTGTCGGGAACCGAATAGCACATATGATTTGAAATAGAAACACGGACGCATTAGCCCCCGAGACTGAGGTCGGTTGGAGCCCGGAACAGGAGACCTCAGGACTGAATCTCCTCGATTTACTTACACTCATCCGTCTTTTTTATTCTCCATTGTCATGTATAGAAAGCATGCTTGGATATCAAACTCCTCATCAAGGATTTGGTGATGGTGAAGGAGTGATGTCTACTACGCAGATTTATTCTCATAGACTTTGTTGGACCTCCAAGCGCAAAGTTTTGTAGGACACCAACAAATTTCCCTCAAGTGAATGACCTAAGGTTTATCAATCCACAAGAGGTGTAGGATGAAGGTGGTTCTCTCTGAAACAATCCCTTAATCAAATACAAGTGGTCTCATGTGTCACCAACACACATAATACAATTGTAAGTTGTATAGGTGCACTAGTTCGTCGAAGAAATGATGATAGATATGTAATATGGATGGTGAAACATGGTTTTGGTAATCTAAAGAGACAAAAACAACAAGGTAGCAAGTAACAAAAGTGAGTAAAAATGATGCCTTAATGCTTGAAAACAAGGCCTAGGGTGCTTACTTTCGCTAGTGCCAACTCTCAAGATCATTAACATAATTAAACCACACAATAATCCCTCACATTGCAGCGAAGAATCACTCCAAAGTTTATATCCTGTCAGAGAAAGTAGATGAAATCGCATATCGTCTTTCCAATCTTGATTTAGTGAACCACCCATAGTCCTAGAAATCGTACTACGACAACACATTATTATACTTATCGTTCAACTTTAATGCAAGAGTACCCCAACCTCACTACATGTATCCGCAAGTTAATTACTAGACATGAATCATGTAATCTCAAATCCAAAAGTGTTCAATCCAACATAAAGAAACTCCAAAGAGGAAGACTAAATTCACCACAAAAAGAATAGAGGGGAATGAACATAATAAGATACAACTTTATTAATAAATCATGATAAATCAATAACACATTCATAAGAACATGAGAGGGAGAGGTCGAACACGTAGCTACTAGTACATACCATCAGCCTCGAGGATGAGCTACTCACACATCACCATGAGAACGGAGAAGTTGTTGTTGTTGATGATGATGATGGATGAGATATCGCCGGTAGTGTTCTGGTGCCACCGAAGGAGAGGGGGAAGGGCCCCCTACTTTTTTTTCTTCCATGGCCCTCCGGGGAGAGAAGGAGCTCTCCCCTAGATTGGATCTCTCTTTTGTCTTCCGTTTTTCGCGACTATTTCTGAGGTCGAGCGTCGTTTCTTTTATAATTGGAGATCCGTAACTCTGATCGGGCTAATATTTTGAGGGGATTTTTTTCATTTATCACTAGTACAACAAGCTCCTAAACAAACGATTTTAACCCCTTTCCGCGACGGCATTTGGAACCATCGCCAAGTGAGTGTGGGTGATAGGGGGTCCTTCCAACGCGACCCAGAAACCGTCGGGGATATGCCCTCTTGGCACGCATGCTCGGCAAAATGAGAATGTGTGCGACCGGCGAGCGCTCAAATATAGAAAGACGTACAGTAGAGCTAAAAAATACAATTATATGGCGAAATTGTTTCCGGTCGCAAGTACATCCCACACAGTCGCTCCAAGGAAAACGTTTCCGTTCACAGGTACATCACAAACATTTTTTCCTGTTAAATCATTTCCGTTATTGAATGTATCACACACGGTCCATAGAAGAAACTGTGTGGCAAAGGCTCTCCATCACACACAGTTTTTATGTGGTAAACGTTTGTGCAAGGTGGCCTAACACAAACCGTTTTCAAGCGAAAGTCATGTGTGATTGTTGGTATGTCTCCAACGTATCTATAATTTTTGATTGCTCCATACTATTATATTATCTATTTTGGATGTTAATGGGCTTATTTTTGCACTTTTATATTATTTTTGGGACTAACCTATTAACCGGAGGCCCAGCCCAAATTGCTGTTTTTTTTGCCTATTTTAGTGTTTCATAGAAAAGGAATATCCAACGGAGTCAAAACGGAATAAAACCTTCGGGAGCGTTATTTTTGGAACAAACGTGATCCACGAGACTTGGAGTGGGCATCAAGAAACAATCAAGGAGGTCACGAGGCAGGGGGGCGCGCCCACCCCCCTAGGCGCACCCTCCACCCTCATGGCCCCCTCGTTGCTCCACCGACCTACTTCTTCCTCCTATATATATCCACATACCCCGCAAACATCCAGGAGCACCACGAAAACCTAATTCCACCGCCGCAACCTTCTGTACCCAAGAGATCCCATCTTGGGGCCTTTTTGGGAGCTCCGCCGGAGGGGACATTGATCACGGAGGGCCTCTACATCAACTCCGTGGCCTCTTCGGTGATGTGTGAGTAGTTTACTTCAGACCTTCGGGTCCATATCTAGTATCTAGATGGCTTCTTCTCTCTCTCTTTGGATCTTAATACAAAGTTCTCCTCGATTCTCTTGGAGATCTATTCGATGTAATCTTCTTTTGCGGTGTGTTTGTCGAGATCTGATGAATTGTGGGTTTATGATCAAGTTTATCTATGAACAATATTTGAATCTTCTCTAAATTCTTTTATGTATGATTGGTTTATCTTTGCAAGTCTCTTTGAATTATCAGTTTGGTTTGGCCTACTAGATTGATCTTTCTTGCAATGGGAGAAGTGCTTAGCTTTGGGTTCAATCTTGCGGTGCTTGATCCCAGTGACAGAAAGGGAAACGCCACGTATTGTATTGTTGCCATCGAGGATAAAAAGATGGGGTTTATATCATATTGCATGAGTTTATCCTTCTACATCATGTCATCTTGCTTAAGGCGTTACTCCGTTCTTATGAACTTAATACTCTAGATGCATGCTGGATAGCGGTCGATGTGTGGAGTAATAGTAGTAGATGCAGAATCGTTTCGGTCTAGTTCTCACGGACGTGATGCCTATATACATGATCATGCCTAGATATTCTCATAATTATTTGCTTTTATATCAATTGCTCAATAGTAATTTGTTCACCCACCGTAATACTTATGCTATCTTGAGAGAAGCCACTAGTGAAACCTCTGGCCCCCGGGTCTATTCTCCATCATACAAGTTTCCCATCTATTTTGTTTTGCAATCTTTACTTTCAATCTATATCATAAAAATACCAAAAATATCATCTTATTATTATTATCTCTATCAGATCTCACTCTTGCAAGTGGCTGTGAAGGGATTGACAACCCCTTTATCGCGTTGGTTGTGAGGTTCTTATTTGTTTGTGTAGGTACAAGGTGACTTGCGCGTGGTCTCCTACTCGATTGATACCTTGGTTCTCAAAAACTGAGGGAAATACTTATGCTACTTTGCTGCAACACCTTTTCCTCTTCAAGGGAAAACCAACGCAGTGCTCAAGAGGTAGCAAGAAGGATTTTTTGCGCCGTTGCCGGGGAGATCTATGCCAAGTCAAGACATACCAAGTACCCATGACAACTCTTATCCGTCGCATTACATTATTTGTCATTTGCCTCTCGTTTTCCTCTCCCCCACTTCACCCTTGTCGTTTTATTCACCCTCTTTTTCTGTTCCCCTTCTCTTTTCCAGTTCGCCTCTTTTTTGCTTGCCTCTTGTTGCTTGTTGCCCTTATGGCTTTACCAAAAGGTGTTGATCCTCACCTTAGAAGGTTGGAACAAATTGAAAACAACGTTAGAAGTTTTATGTCCTTTCACTTTAAGCATAATAATTTCTTTAGAAACGAGCTTAGAGAACAAAAAGGTTTTATCGGTTTCATGAATAAAGAGCTCGATGATATGTCTAAGGAATTTTATGGTTTGAAATCTTAGTTTGCTCATCTTAAAAAATTAATTGCCAAAATTTATGATAAGCAGGCCACTTTAGTTAATAAGATGGCCGCTAGACCAGAAGAGTTAGATAATAAAGATGAAGATATAAAAGTTATTGATGCGTCCCCTATTAAATCTTTGTTTTGCAATATGAATCTTGATAATGATGGGACTGGAGATAAGTCAACTTTAGTTAGAAGGCGTCCCAAAAATTCAGAGTTTTTAGATCTTGATGCAAAAATTGTTAAACGTGGGATTGAAGAGGTTAAAACTTTAAATAGCAATGAACCCACTATCTTGGATTTCAAGGAGTTTAATTATGATAATTGCTCTTTGATAGATTGTATTTCCTTGTTGCAATCCGTGCTAAATTGTCCTCATGCTTATAGTCAAAATAAAGCGTTTACTAAACATATCGTTGATGCTTTGATGCAATCTTATGAAGAAAAACTTGAGTTGGAAGTTTCTATCCCTAGAAAACTTTATGATGAGTGGGAACCTACTATTAAAATAAAAATTAAAGATCATGAATGCTACACGATCCCAAAAACTTTGTGTGATTTGCTAGGTTTTCGTGAATTTGATGATTGTTCTTTAAACTTGCACCTTGCAGATTCCACTATTAAGAAACCTATGGGAAAGATTAATGATGTTCTTATTGTTGCAAATAGGAATTATGTGCCCTAGATTTCGTTGTTCTTGATATAGATTGCAATCCTTCATGTCCTATTATTCTTGGTAGACCTTTCCTTAGAACGATTGGTGCAATTATTGATATGAATGAAGGGAATATTAAATTCCAATTTCCGTTAAGGAAAGGCATGGAACACTTCCCTAGAAAGAAAATTAAATTACCATATGAATCTATTATGAGAGCCACTTATGGATTGCCCACCAAAGATGGCAATACCTAGATCTACCCTTGCTTTTATGCCTAGCTAGGGGCGTTAAACAATAGCGCTTGTTGGGAGGAAACCCAAATTTATTTTTATTCCTTGCTTTTTTCTCCTATTTAGTAATAAATAATTTATCTAGCCTCTATTTTGGTTGTGTTTTTGTGTTTAATTAGTGTTTGTGCCAAGTAGAACCGTTGGGAAGACTTGGGGAAAGTCTTTTTGATGTTGCTGTAAAAAACAGAAACTTTAGCGCTCACGAGAATTGATGCCATTTTTATTGGAGAGTGCTATTTAGTTAATTCTTTTTGAATATGATTAATAGATGAATTCCTCACGTCCAGCAAGTTATTTTAGAATTTTTGGGGTTCCAGAAGTTTGCGTTAGTTACAGATTACTACAAACTGTTCTATTTTTGACATATTCTGTTTTTCGTGTGTTGTTTGCTTATTTTGATGAATCTATGGCTAGTAAAAGAGTTTATAAACCATAGAGAAGTTGGAATACCGTAGGTTTAACACCAATATAAATAAATAATGAGTTCATTACAGTACCTTGAAGTGGTGTTCGGTTTTCTTTCGCTAACGGAGCTCACGAAGATTTTCTTTTAAGTTTTGTGTTGTGAAGTTTTCAAGTTTTGGGTAAAGATTTGATGGATTATGGAACAAGGAGTGGCAAGAGGCTAAGCTTGGGGATGCGCATTGCACCCCAAGGTAAATCGAAGGACACCAAAAAGCCTAAGTTTGGGGATGCCCCGGAAGGCATCCCCTCTTTTGTCTTCGTTAATCGGTAACTTTACTTGGAGCTATATTTTTATTCGCCACATGATATGTGTTTTGCTTCGAGCGTCTTGTATGATTTGAGTCTTTGATTTTTAGTTTACCACAATCATCCTTGCTGTACACACCTTTTGAGAGAGACACACATTAATTAGAATTTATTAGAATACTCTATGTGCTTCACTTATATCTTTTGAGCTTTATAGTTTTTGCTCCAGTGCTTCACTTATTTCCTTTAGAGAATGGCAGTGGTTTCATTTTATAGAAATAATTGATCTCTCATGCTTCACTTATATTATTTTGAGAGTCCTTTAGAACAACATGGCAATAATAAAAACATTCATATAGGTGCATTGAATAGTAATAGAAGTTTGATACTTGATGATTGTTTTCAGATAAGGAGATGGTGATATTAGACTCATGATAGTTGAGTAGTTGTGAATTTGAGAAATACTTGTGTTGAAGTTTGTGATTCCCGTAGCATGCACGTATGGTGAACCGTTATGTGATGAAGTTGGAGCATGATTTATTTATTGATTGCCTTCCTTATGAGTGGCGGTCGGGGACGAGCGATGGTCTTTTCCTACAAATCTATCCCCCTAGGAGCATGCGCATAGTACTTTGTCTCGATAACTAATAGACTTTTGCAATAAGTATGTGAGTTCTTTATGACTAATGTTGAGTCCATGGATTATACGCACCCTCACCCTTCCACCATTGCTAGCCTCTCTAGTACCGCGCAACTTTCGCCGGTACCATAAACCCACCATATACCTTCCTCAAAACAGCCACCATACCTACCTATTATGGCATTTCCATAGCCATTCCGAGATATATTGCCATGCAACTTTCCACCGTTCCGTTGTTATGGCACGCTTCATTATTGTCATATTGCTTTGCATGATCATGTAGTTGACATCGTATTTGTGGCAAAGCCACCATTCATAATTCTTTCATACATGTCACTCTTGATTCATTGCATATCCCGCTACACCGCCGGAGGCATTCACATAGAGTCATATTTTGCTCTAAGTATTGAATTGTAATTCTTGAGTTGTAAGTAAAAATAAGTGTGATGATCATCATTATTAGAGCATTGTCCCAGTGAGGAAAGGATGATGGAGACTATGATTCCCCCACAAGTCAGGATGAGACTCCGGACGAAAAAAGAGGCCAAACGATAAGTAAAGAAAGAAGGCCCAAATAAAAAAATGAGGGAAAAGGAGAGAAGGGACAATGTTACTATCCTTTTCCACACTTGTGCTTCAAAGTAGCAGCATGATCTTCATAGTAGAGAGTCTCTCATGTTATCACTTTCATATACTAGTGGGAATTTTACATTATAGAACTTGGCTTGTATATTCCAATGATGGGCTTCCTCAAATTTCCCTAGGTCTTCGTGAGCAAGCAAGTTGGATGCACACCCACTTAGTTTCTTTTGTTGAGCTTTCATACACTTATAGCTCTAGTGCATCCATTGCATGGCAATCCCTACTCACTCACATTGATATCTATTAATGGGCATCTCCATAGCCCGTTGATACGCCTAGTTGATGTGAGACTATCTTCTCCTTTTTGTTTTCTCCACAACCAACATTCTATTCCACCATAGTGCTATATCCATGGCTCACGCTCATATATTGCGTAAAGATTGAAAAAGTTTGAGAACATCAAAATCATGAAACAATTGCTTGGCTTGTCATCGGGGTTGTGCATGATTTAATATTTTGTGTGATGAAGATAGAGCATACCCAGACTGTATGATTTTGTAGGGATAACTTTCTTTGGCCATGTTATTTTGAGAAGACATGATTGCTTAGTTAGTATGATTGAAGTATTATTTCTATGTCAATATTAAACTTTTGTCTTGAATCTTTCAGATCTGAACATTCCTGCCACAATAAAGAAAAATTACATTGAGAAATATGTTAGGAAGCATTCCACATCAAAAATTCTTTTTTACCATTTACCTACTCGAGGACGAGCATGAATTAAGCTTGGGGATGCTTGATACGTCTCCAACGTATCTATAATTTTTGATTGCTCCATGCTATTATATTACTTATTTTGGATGTTAATGGGCTTATTTTTACACTTTTATATTATTTTTGGGACTAACCTATTAACCGGAGGCCCAGCCCAAATTGCTGTTTTTTTGCCTATTTTTGTGTTTTGCGGAAAAGGAATATCAAACGGAGTCCAAAAGGAATGAAATCATCTGGAGCATTATTTTTGGAACAAACGTGATCCAGGAGACTTGGAGTGGGCGTCAAGAAACAATCGAGGAGGCCACGAGGCAGGGGGCGCGCCCACCCCCTGGGCGCGCCCTCCACCCTCGTGGGCCCCTCGTTGCTCCACCGACCTACTTCTTCCTCCTATTTATATCCACATACCCCGCAAACATCCAAGAGCACCACGAAAACCTAATTCCACCGCCCGCAACCTTCTGTACCCAAGAGATCCCATCTTGGGGCCTTTTTCGGAGCTCTGCCGGAGGGGGCATTGATCATGGAGGGCCTCTACATCAACTCCATGGCCTCTCCGGTGATGTGTGAGTAGTTTACTCCAGACCTTCGGGTCCATAGCTAGTAGCTAGAAGGCTTCTTCTCTCTCTTTGGATTTCAATACAAAGTTCTCCTCGATTCTCTTGGAGATCTATTCGATGTAATCTTCTTTTGCGGTGTGTTTGTCGAGATCCGATGAATTGTGGGTTTATGATCAAGTTTATCTATGAACAATATTTCAATCTTCTCCTAATTCTTTTATGTATGATTGGTTTATCTTTGCAAGTCTCTTCGAATTATCAGTTTGGTTTGGCCTACTAGATTGATCTTTCTTGCAATGGGAGAAGTGCTTAGCTTTGGGTTCAATCTTGCGGTGCTTGATCCCAGTGACAGAAAGGGAAACGACACGTATTGTATTGTTGCCATCGAGGATAAAAATATGGGGTTTATATCATATTGCATGAGTTTATCCCTCTACATCATGTCATCTTGATTAATACTCTAGATGCATGCTGGATAGCGGTCGATGTGTGGAGTAATAGTAGTAGATGTAGAATCGTTTCAGTCTACTTATCACATACATGATGCCTATATACATGATCATGCCTAGATATTCTCATAATTATTCGCTTTTCTATCAATTGCTCGACAGTAATTTGTTCACCCACCGTAATACTTATGCTATCTTGAGAGAAGCCACTAGTGAAACCTATGGCCCCCGGGTCTATTCTCCATCATACAAGTTTCCCATCTATTTTATTTTGCAATCTTTACTTTCAATTTATATCATAAAAATACCAAAAATATCATCTTATTATTATTATCTCTATCAGATCTCACTTTTGCAAGTGGTCGTGAAGGGATTGACAACCCCTTTATCGCATTGGTTGCAAGGTTCTTATTTGTTTGTGTAGGTACGAGGTGACTCGCGCATGGTCTCCTACTGGATTGATAAATTGGTTCTCAAAAACTGAGGGAAATACTTACGCTACTTTGCTGCATCACCCTTTCCTCTTCAAGGGAAAACCAACGCAGTGCTCAAGATGTAGCAATTGTTCATTGATCCAACGCGGTTTATTCCTAGAAACTGTGTGCGTTGCGTGAGGTTATCGCCCATGGTATTTTTTCAACAACTATTTGCAATAGCAAAACCCAATTAGCAGGCTAATTCGCCATTAGCAGGCTAATTATCTGATTATTCATAATCCATTTATTAATCTAATTGACATTTCATATTAAGCACATAGTATATTTCATTTTCATAATTGAAATAAATCAGAGTACAACATCATATAGCTTCAGCACTCATCTACCCCATTACACAATTACACCAGGACCAAGTTTCACATGCAACATCTATAACCTTTCGAAATTAGCATCATAGACGGTACATAGACAGATGTATCTCATCTGGAAAACTGCTGAAGCAGAAGGCAAATATTGAGACTTCATTGATGTTGAAGGTCTTTGTAACTTTAGACTAGTGCCTGAGGATGATTGACCATCCATCCTTCGTCCTCTTCAGGAACACTTCAATATTGAACCGTGGGTGTTGTATGAATACCTTCCTCACCTCCTGACCATACAGGTGGTTTGAGAGGTAATCATCAGTGAACTGCTTTGAAAAGGCCTGAAAACAAGGATGTGCATAAATATCTTCTCAATATTGGAAATGGGGCAAAGGAATAAAAAAGGCAAGGTATAATAGTTAGTACCATCCTGTAGTGAATTGATGTCTTCTTCATTGTGCAGACAAATATCTTGTTGTTTTTTGTCGCTAATTTCTTTATCCTAACAAGCTTTCTGAGTTTCTTGACTTGACTGATATTCATGGACAACTCATTTCCCCATATGCAAAAGGGTCGAACAGTGGGTCAAAACCTCTGACAGCAGGACCTACATGTGCAAGACCAAATTGTTAAAAACCTAAATATTAGAATGGCTCCTGCAATTGCACAATAATGTGCTATTAGATAACGGACCATGCACGTGCTAACCTCGATTGTAAACCTCAGTGCTTCCCATTGTTTCCCTGCAACACATATAAGGTAGTTAGTCATCAGGTTAAGTAAGGGTTCGCATGCTATCAGCAAAATATGTTGATGAAAAATAAGCACATTGCAGATTCATCAGATTAATTCAGGCCACACGGAAAACCGATTTATCCAAACCAAGCATGATTAAGAAGTAGGAAACATAGCACTTGGATATGTTTCTCATGTATTAAGTGCAGCCAAATTCGATTTATTCCTCACATGCACAACAATACAAAATTCTACCCACGACAATTGGACATCGCATTGCAGAATTGAACCAAGCAGCTAACTAAACACCACAACAAATGAACCAACATTAACTGAGCACCACATTGCACAATATAACATTCTCCTAATAGAATATCAGACAGATAACCAAACAGTTAACTACAGCCAATTGTAGCAATTGTATTTGTTTCTCGTGTATTTACTATAGCCAAATTCAATTTATTCCTCACATGGTATACAATAACAGAATGCACCCACAACTATTGAAAAGCCGCATTGCAGAATTGAACCAAACAATTAACAAAACACCATAACACAAATGAACCAAACGTTAACTGAGCACCACATTGCACAATGTATAACCAAACCAAGCATGCTTGACAACTTGGAAATATAGCAATTGTATTCGTTTCTCATGTATTTTGTAAAGATAAATTCGATTTATTTCTCACATGGAAGACAATACAAAATTGCAGCTTGAAGAATTGAACATCACATTTGCAGAGTTAAACCAAACAGTTAACTGAAGACGACAACTAATTAACAAAACAGTTAATAAGTGAGCACCACACTGCACGACATATAGAACATATACACTAGAGCAACACATTGCATGGTAAAATTAGATAGCACAATCTACTAGAATTTGTGAAGGAAAGGCAGGAGAAGCACACACAACGGGTAAACCGAGCATGCTTAACTGGTGTATCTAGCAAATGGCAAGGTGCTCCTTCAAGATCTGGGGGTCGGCACGAATGGCAGCCATCGCGACCTCATCCGCGTGTGCGGCCACGATTTGCTTCTCCGCTGCCAAATGTTCCTTGAGATCCTGGCTATACTGCATGCACAATGGCTTAGGCCGACGCTTATTTGGTGGAGGGGTCGGTGATTTTGGTGGAAGGTGTCGCGCTTGCATCGGCAGTCGGGGAATGTGGGATGTGGAAAGAGGAGGAGGATGGGGGTCGGGTGTGGATTACCTGCCTGGATAGGCGAGGTCGAGCAGTGCGAAGGAGGGTCGTCGGCGAGGAGGCGGTGGCGCTGCAAGCAAGGAGTGAAGGTTTCAACTTGGAAAAGAAGGCAGAAACAGGGGAAATGTGGCTTTTGGTAAGGGGGAGAGGGCGGGGAGGTAGATATTTCCGCGGAAGCCGAAAATTTGGAACCGCTTCAGCCAAAAAAATGGAGCGCAAAGTGTCATCAGATACGGTCCCTTACTCGGACACGGTCCGAAGATATTTTGTGCTGCATCTCACATGCTTGGTTATAATAAACTGTGTGGGATCTACTTGATTTTCGTCTTGATTTGAATTACATAATGGGGTCACAATGGCCATGGACGGTGTTTCAATTGCTAAAACTTTTATCTGCAGTGAACATGCAACTATAGGTGTGTCATCCAAAAAATTGGAATTATTAAGGGTTCGTTTGGACATTTTTATACATTAACTAGGTTTTCTAGGCATTTTATGCGCATAATTCAAATTTGAACTACATGCACATGCTCCAGTGCATATAAACTGGTTGAAAAATCAAATATGTGTCCTTGGTTGCATGCTTAGGTCCCATGCATGAAATGGGAATGAATTTCAAACACCCTGCCACCGTCAGTCGGCCGCACATATTGAGATACCTAGTTTTTAAATTCTAATAAATCCAAAACTCGTCTGAAATTCATGAAACTTGGCATGCTATCATGGAGTGGCATCAACATGCCGTGGTAAATTGTTTGTCCCATTTGGGGCAGGTTTGGGTATATGCTTCTCACAAACCAGAGCTTCTCACAACAAGTGTGATGGTTTTGGTAGGGAACGTGCCACCTTTGGGGACGAAGCGATATCTGTTGCCTCTTATTGCTTTCAAATTTTTTCGAGTGTCAACATAGAACAACAAGAGTGTTGTGTTCAATTTTCGAATTTTTGGTGGTTCGTTTGGAAATTTCTATACATTAAATGGGTTTTCCAGGAACTTTATGTGCATAATTCAAATTTGAACTAGATGCACATTATCTAGTGCATATAAACTGGTTGAAAAATCAAATATGTGTCCTTGGATGCATGCTTAGGTCACATGCAAGAAATGAGAATGAATTTCAAACACCCTGCCACCGCCAGTCGGCCGCACATATTGAGATACCTAGTTTTTAAATTCTACTAAATCAAAAACTCGTCTGAAATTGATGAAACTTGGAATGCTATCATGGAGCGGCATCAACATGCCGTGGTAATTTTTTCCCATTTGGGGCAGGTTTGGGTATAAGCTTCTCACAAACGAGCGCTTCTCACAACAAGCGTGATGGTTTCGGTAGGGAATGTGTCATCTTTGGGGACGAAATGATATCCGTTGCCTCTTTTTGCTTTCAAAATTTTTTGATGGTCAACATAGAACAACAAGAGTGTTGTGTTCAATTTTGGAATTTTTCGGGGTTCATTTGGACAGTTTTATACATTAACTGGGTTTTCCAGGCATTTTATGTGCATAATTCAAATTTGAACTACATGCACATTCTCCAGTGCGTATAAACTGGTTGAAAAATCAAATATGTGTCCTTGGGTGCATGCTTAGGTCCCATGCAAGAAATGGGAGTGAACTTCAAATACCCTTCCACCGTCACTCGGCCGCGAACATTGAGATACCAGGTTCTTAAATTCTACTAAATCCAAAACTCGTCTGAAATTCATGAAACTTGGCATGCTATCATGGAGCGGCATCAACATGCCGTGGTAAATTTTTTGTCCTATTTGGGGCAGGTTTGGGTATAAGCTTCTCACAAACCAGAGCTTCTCACAACAAGCGTGATGGTTTCGGTAGGGAACGTGCCACCTTTGGGGACGAAGCGATATCCGTTGCCTCTTATTGCTTTCAAAAATTTTCGAGTGCCAACATAGAACAACAAGAGCGTTGTGTTCAATTTTAGAATTTTTTGGGGTTCGTTTGGACATTTTTATACATTAACTGGGTTTTCCAGGCATTTTATGTGCATAATTCAAATTTGAACTACATGCACATTCTCCAGTGCATATAAACTGGTTGAAAAATCTAATATGTGTCCTTGGGTGCGTACTTAGGTCCTATGCAAGAAATGGGAATGAATTTCAAACACCCTGCCACCGTCAGTCAGCCGCACATATTGAGATACCTGGTTTTTAAATTCTAGTAAATCCAAAACTCGTCCGAAATTCATGAAACTTGGCATGCTATCATGGAGCGGCATCAACATGCTGTGGTAAAAATTTTATCCCATTTGGGGAGGTTTGGGTATAAGCTTATCACAAACCAGCACTTCTCACAACAAGCGTGATGGTTTCTTTAGGGAACGTGCCACCTTTGGGGATGAAATGATATCTGTTGCCTCTTATTGCTTTCAAAAAATTTCGAGTGCCAACATAGAACAACAAGAGTGTTGTGTTCAATTTTGGAATTTTTGGGGGTTCTATTGGACATTTTTATACATTAACTGGGTTTTGCAGGCATTTTATGTGCATAATTCAAATTTGAACTACATGCACATTCTCCAGTGCATATAAACTGGTTGAAAAATCAAATATGTGTCCTTGGGTGCATGCTTAGGTCCCATGCTAGAAATGGGAATGAATTTCAAACACCCTGCCACCGTCACTCGGCCGCAAACATTATGATACCTCGTTTTCAAATTCTAGTAAATCCAAAACTCGTCTCAAATTCATGAATCTTGGCATGCTATCATGGAGCGTCTTAAACATGCCATGGTAAAATTTTTGTCCCATTTGGGGCAGGTTTGGGTATAAGCTTCTTACAAACCAGAGCTTCTCACAACAAGCGTGATGGTTTCGGTAGGGAACGTGCCACCTTTGGGGACGAAGCGATATCCGTTGCCTCTTATTGCTTCCAATTTGTTGAGTGTCAACATTGAACAACAAGAGTGTTGTGTTCAATTTTGGAATTTTTTGGGGTTTGTTTGGACATTTTTATACATTAACTAGGCTTTCCAGGCATTTTATGTGCATAATTCAAATTTGAACTACATGCACATTCTCCATTGCATATAAACTGGTTGAAAAATCAAATATGTGTCCTTGGGTGCATCCTTAGGTCCCATGCAAGAAATGAGAATGAATTTCAAACACCCTACCACCGTCAGTCGGCCGCACATATTGAGATACCTGCTTTTTAAATTCTAGTAAATCCAAAACTCGTCTGAAATTCATGAAACTTGGCATTCTATCATGGAGCGGCATCAACATGTCGTGGTAAAATTTTTGTCCCATTTGGGGCAGGTTTGGGTATAAGCTTCTGACAAACCAGAGCTTCTCACAACAAGCGTGATGGTTTCGGTAGGGAACGTGCCACCTTTGGGGACGAAGCGATATCCGTTGCCTCTTATTGCTTCCAAAATTTTTCGAGTGTCAACATAGAACAACAAGAGTGTTGTGTTCAATTTTGGAATTTTTTTGGCGTTCGTTTGTGCATTTTATACATTAACTGGGTTTTCCAGGCATTTATGTGCATAATTCAAATTTGAACTGCATGCACATTCTCTAGTGCATATAAACTGGTTGAAAAATCAAGTATGTGTCCTTGGGTTCAAGCTTAGGTCACATGCAAGAAATGAGAATGAATTTTAAACACCCTGCCACCGTTAGTCGGCCGCACATATTGAGATACCTGGTTTTTAAATTCTAGTGAATGCAAAACTCGTCTGAAATTCATGAAACTTGGCATGCTATCATGGAGCGACAGCAACATGCCGTGGTAAAAAATTTGTCCCATTTGGGGCAGGTTTGGGTATAAGGTTCTCACAAACCAGCGCTTCTCACAACAAGCGTGATGGTTTTGGTAGGGAACGTGCCACCTTTGGGGACGAAATGATATCCATTGCCTCTTATTGCTTTCAAAAAATTTCGAGTGTCAACATAGAACAAAAAGAGTGTTGTGTTCAATTTTGGAATTTTTCAGGGATCGTTTGGACATTTTTATACATTAACTGGGTTTTCCAAGCATTTTATGTGCATAATTCAAATTTGAACTACATGCACATTCTCTAGTGCATATAAACTAGTTGAAAAATCAAATATGTGTCCTTGGGTGCATGCTTAGGTCCCATGCAAGAAATGGGAATGAATTTCAAACACCCAACCACCGTCAGTCGGCCGCACATATTGAGATACCTGGTTTTTAAATTCTAGTAAATCCAAAACTCGTCTGGAATTTATGAAACTTGGCATGCTATCATGGAGCGGCATCAACATGCCGTGGTAAATTTTTGTCCCATTTGGGGCAGGTTTGGGTATAAGCTTCTCACAAACCAGAGATTCTTACAACAAGCGTGATGGTTTCGGTAGGGAACGTGCCACCTTTGGGGACGAAGCGATATCCGTTGCCTCTTATTGCTTTCAATTTTTTTGAGTGTCAACATAGAACAACAAGAGTGTTGTGTTCAATTTTGTATTTTTTTGGGGTTCGTTTGGACATTTTTATACATTAACTAGGTTTTCTCGGCATTTATGTGCATAATTCAAATTTGAACTGCATGCACATTCTCTAGTGCATATAAACTGGTTGAAAAATCAAATATGTGTCCTTGGGTTCTTGCTTAGGTCACATGCAAGAAATGAGAATGAATTTCAAACACCCTGCCACCGTCAGTCGGCCGCACATATTGAGATACCTGGTTTTTAAATACTAGTAAATCCAAAACTCGTCTGAAATTCATGAAACTTGGCATGCTATCATGGAGCAGCAGCAACATGCCATGGTAAAAAAATTGTTCCATTTGGGGTAGGTTTGGGTATAAGCTGCTCACAAACCAACCCTTCTCACAACAAGTGTGATGGTTTCGGTAGGGAACGTGCCACCTTCGGGGACGAAATGATATCCGTTGCCTCTTATTGCTTTCAAAAAATTTCGAGTGTCAACATAGAACAACAAGAGTGTTGTGTTCAATTTTGGAATTTTTGGGGTTCGTTTGGACATTTTTATACATTAACTGGTTTTTCCAAGCATTTTATGTGCATAATTCAAATTTGAACTACATGCACATTCTCCAGTGCATATAAACTGGTTGAAAAATCAAATATGTGTCCTTGGGTGCATGCTTAGGTCCCATGCAAGAAAAGGGAATGAATTTCAAACACCCTGCCACCGTCACTCGGCTACAAACATTGAGATACCTGGTTTTTAAATTCTAGTAAATCCAAAACTCGTCTGAAATTCATGAAACTTGGCATGCTATCATGGAGCGGCATCAACATGCCATGGTAATTTTTTTGTCCCATTTGGGGCAGGTTTGGGTATAAGCTTCTCACAAACCAGAGCTTCTCACAGCAAGCGTGATGGTTTCGGTAGGGAACGTGCCACCTTTGGGGACGAAGCGATATCCGTTGCCTCTTATTGCTTTCAAAATTTTTTGAGTGTCAACATAGAACAACAAGAGTGTTGTGTTCAATTTTGGAATATTTTGGGGTTCGTTTGGACATTTTTATACACTAACTAGGTTTTCCAGGCATTTATGTGCTTAATTCAAATTTGAACTACATGCACATTCTCAAGTGCATATAAATTGGTTGAAAAATCAAATATGTGTCCTTGGGTGCATGCTTAGGTCCCATGCTAGAAATGGGAATGAATTTCAAACACCCTGCCACCGTCAGTCGGCCGCACATATTGAGATACCTGGTTTTTAAATTCTAGTAAATCCAAAACTCGTCTGAAATTCATGAAACTTGGCATGCTATCATGGTGCGGCATCAACATGCCATGGTAAAAAAATTGTCCCATTTGGGGCAGGTTTGGGTATAAGGTTCTCACAAACCAGCGCTTCTCACAACAAGCATGATGGTTTCTGTAGGGAACGTGCCACCTTTGGGGACGAAATGATATCCGTTGCCTTTTATTGCTTTACGCATTACGCCCTATATAGATGAAAGAAGGAGGGAGTATGAATCCATGTTATGTCCAATTAAAATTTTTCGCTTGCTGTATGATGCATGTAACCTATTCATACCAACATTTTAGTGTATTCCAAATGTCTATACTACCGTTGCAATTCGAACTGAATTTGAATTCATTTCTCTATTTCAATAAGAATCTACAATCATGATTGTTGCCAACTTCAACCATCATTCATGTATTACCTTAATAACACACCACATGATTACTATAGAGATAGATATGAGCTATGTGTACTACATGAACTCGAATTCTATTTTTCTAATACACTTGATGTTGATTCCAAATAATAGTACATTTGATGTACTAACTATATATTCATAATCTAAACAATGTTCCATACGTACACCGTGTTTATCACACATAGTATAGCGCCCCGCCTCCTACATTATGACAAATATTTAGACCTGAGCTGAAAAAACCACACATTAGCCCAAATTATGATCAATGTTGTATATATCATATGTAGTACTAGCAAGGTGCCCATGCGTTCCACAGAACAACAACATGATTAAGGGGAGGCCTAATTTGCAAATATGGAGAGGGGTGTGGGTATCTTTTTTCAAAATTGCCATAGTTTCCTTCCTATCCGTCAGATATAAATCAGATGGCCTATATTGCAGGATGGCAGGCACACCATCATCAACAACTTCGTTTTTATAAGAGTAGAGATAAAATATATTATATGTAGTAAAACACTATGATAAATTCTTCAAATATTCGAGTTCTCTTTTTATAATGAAGTATGGTCTCTATTCGTCTTTTACACCTACACAATCCTCTTATCTTTGTAGCTAGCGCTAACTTTCTCTCATGCATGCACACGCCTGCATCCCTCTCACCCTCCCTCAGCATTCTCTAGCTCCATCGCGCAAATTCGTCTTTTCACTTTAGGTCGTTCACCCATGGTGTGTGTAGGCCCAGCTCCTTCTTTACGGCACACAATGATCGATATACCTCTCTAGCTAGGTGTGCCTAGCACAAACACAAGCTCCCCCTCTTTTGTTATCACCGTCCATGCCTCACTCCCACCACTCTTTTCATCCATCTCATACTCGCACACTCCTTCCCCCTCGATATAGTATGGCTCTCGCACCACCTCCTAGATGCATCCCTCTCTCTCTATCCTTCTCCCCGTGCCTCATTTGCTTCTAACACACACATGCATGTATACCGATCGATCTCCCAACATATACCTAGGTCGACTTTAACTATTCCCCCCATCGATCGACGTACCTCACAAGTTATGTCTCTCCTTTATCTAACAAAGGACGATTGATCTTCCCATGTAGTTACGTCTGCTTAGCACAACCATATCGCCCCCCTCATCATTCGTGCATGCCTCCTGACCCGCCTCTCACTCGCACATGCACAGACAGGTAACCATCCCCTCTCTTATTGATATTGCAGGCGTTCCCTCCAGTTGTCTAGCAAGCCTATCCCACCATTTGTTAGAAGCAACTCCACTACCACCCCCTCCAACACTCTAGCTCTGTCTCTCTCCCAACCTTATTCCTCTCCTACACATATGCATGGATGCCGATCGATCTCCCTTAATACATGAGGTAGATCAATCTCCCTTAATACATGAGGTAGGCCTCTCTCCTCCTTCAAACATATACCAGCCATTGTACCTCTATAGTTAATTAGGCCTCCCCCACCACACACCGATAGTCAAGCGCTGTAGGTAGGTATCCATGCCACAGAGACAAACTGCACCTGTCCCCTCTCACGTTCCAGTAGGCCATCCACTCTATATCTTTGACATGGGCACCCACAAATTCGATGGCACTCTTTTTCGATCACGCGTGCGCACGCGCACACACACACATCATCATCCCTCTCTTCGATTCTATGGACACCTCAAGATGATGATACCTCCACTCTCTTCTCGTGGATCGCCCCCTCTATATATATGATATATCCATGACTCTATTTCACACACATTGCATATGTTACATTTTTGATTGACCCCCCAAAAACTCTCACGAACCCACACACTATATCTCTCTACGTTTGTATCTCTCTCACACAACCCCATGTAAGTGGTGTGCGTATACAAGAAGAGAATAGGTGCACCATGCACGTACTCACGCTTCGTGCCCAGCCACACCCACGCGGGTACACGGTGGAGCTCATTTCTGTACGAAATGGCAGCCCACGTGCTAATTTGAATGCGTGTAGCGGTTGTTTACCTACGGAAGTCGTGTACCACGCGTGCACGAAACAAAGTTCGACTTGATTTGTTGGTGCATTATTTTTAAATAAAGTTAGATCGCTCAATGGCATGTACACAAAATATAAAATGATTTTATGGAGAAAAAGGTAGTCCGCTGCACTATATACAATGGAGCCTGCCTGCCTGGTTTGTCTCTCTTCAGAGTATCTCACACAAGGCTACGGTGGCCTCTCTCTCTCTCTCACCGTTGGTCACTGATCCGGCCCCATCCCGTCCGCTGGCGGAAAGGGAGGACGTGCATCGTTTCTCTGTTCGACGGTGCCGAGGCAGCACGTCCCGATCTGCGGTACACGCCGTTATCTCTGACCAAGCTCCGGCGCAGGAGGGCCTACGCCACCTGCTCGCTGCCGCAGTATGGGCAGATTCCGCCCGCCGCCGCTCACCTAGTTACATCCCGACGACCTCCAGGTATCCCCTCTGGCCTTGCTCCACTGCCCATCTTCCCACGTCGCTGCATGTGGATCTTCCATAGTTCTTTTCCCAAAACGTAGCTTGTGCGACGTACTTTCCATATTGCAATCTCTTCCTCACACCGTTGTAGACAAACACAACTGTGTTGTTATCTTCCCTTAGGACAAGGTATATGCTTCTTTTTTGTTGTCGCATGTGTCATCAACTGTTATTGGCAAGTAATTGTTTCCTTTCTACCTCTTTTTTTGCAAACAGGGCTATCCATTTCACCTCGTTGCTATTGCGACCTTTTGGTGAACTGCAGAAATCACTTTTTCTTAAGAGTGTTTTGTGCAGTTGTACTAAAATGTCACATGGGCAACGTCTCTACATTTCAGTGCGACTACACAAAGGGAGATTGGTTTTGCTCTATCCTCCTCATCCAACTCCGAGCCTAATCTTCTCCAACTAGTTAGTCTTAAGAGAGACTGCAAAGGTGACTGGCTTCTATTTGTGCGTTTATTGTTTCATCAGCAGTCCTCTATTATCATAATCACACTTAATATCTTTGGAACATGGACGCTCAGCTCTATTTTAGTGGAACTGCACAAAATGATCAAAATGTTGCATGCTCCAGACAGCTATTTTTTTCCCAACATGCCTTGTTGATTTAGACAAAGCTGGGGGGACGTAGCTGCCAATAAAAGCATGGATCAATTTTAATTTAACAACTTCTCACAACTTTGTCTTCAGTTGTGATGTAAATATTAGCTCTGATCTGCTAATAATTGAGATGCATTAGCAAGGAAGTTAGTTTTTTATTATTTCCGAAAGAGCATAGATGGCAAGACACACGAAACAAAAGCTGAAAGCTCACACCATTGTACAATTTCATGTCGCTGGAAAATTATTTGTATAGTACGTCAATTATGTAAACAAATGATGGAAGCTTGATAGCATTGCCAGAAGCCTCTTTGGCATCCGGGTCCATGTGCCCTGCACAAAATTATACTCCTTCGTTCCGAAATATTTGTCTTTTTGCAAATTTCAAATGGGCATATTTTAGAGTGGAGATTCACTCATTTTGCTTCATATGTGTACTCCCTCCGTTCCTAAATATTTGTCTTTCTAGAGATTTCAACAAGTGACTACATACAGAGCAAAATGAGTGAATCTACACTCTAAAATATTTCTATATACATCCATATGTAGTAGTCCATTTGAATCTCTAAAAAGACAAATATTTGAGTAGTCACTCGTTGAAATCTCTAGAAAGAGAAATACTCCTAAGTATATTTAAGAACTGAGGGGGTAGTGCACAGCCGCATGGGAGACTCAGTCCGGTCGTTGCGCCGCATTAATAGTGAGTAATGAGCAGTCAAATCATAAGCCCCACCTTTCCCACTTTAAGTTGCTCGGAAGAAGCAACCATCAATACGCTCTTCTTTGAATCCACTCATACTACTCCATCCATCACTGTTTATAGAGCGCGCTTCAAAAAAAGAAAAAATCTCTAGGACCGACTAGCGATCGGCCTAAAAAATAGCATTGGTAGTTATTGCATGGCGTCTATTACTAGGGGAAATAATGCGTACACACATGCATGCAGTGCTTCCACCCCGGGTACACACATACATGCACTTACTCCACTCCATAGTACATCGAGAGAAAATTGTGGACTTGATTGCAGTTACCATGTCCTAATTAATTGAGTATTAAACCAAACACGTCTAAAGTCTCTTTGGTGGTGGAAATGCATTGAGAGAGATGCATCATAATGAAGCACGCCCTATAAACTGTGACGGATGGAGGAGTAGTATGAAGGTGCAAAACCAAGTACGCGTATGGCCAGTCGGTGAACGCACCTCCTCTTGGCATATCACTGACATGTGGGACCGGAGTGTGAGCAAACCGATCTCAATTGACGGGAAAATGGCCAACCCGCCGTTCCTTGAGAGAGATGAGGAGTGAGAACACACAGACGGGCTCGCACGGAGGCCAAGATATATTCGAGCATGGTTGATCGATATCATCGTTACATGTTGGGCTGCCGTTTTCCGCCCTTCTCCGGAATAAATGTGTACTTTATCAGAGATTAAAAAAATAAGAGTACAGACGCTCCACCATGCGGTTCTAGTAGTAGTACTACTCGTACTACTAAACCTTGCGCTTGGATCTTTGCCTCTTCGTGAAGTCGAACAATGATGGTACTCCGCATGTTCGGTACTACAGTGTATGCCTCTGGCAATCTGACACCGAATGAACTGATGCATGTCCACCGCCTGGGCGAGGGTAGGTTGCATTAGTCAAAAGGCATAAGCAAGCTTCACCTTGTCCTACAAGCTTCTCCTTGTTTTGTGAGTTGACTGGACACACCAAAAAGTAGTGCTAGTTCATACTCCCTCCTTTCCGGTTAATATGGCTTAATCTTTTTTGCGGGTAAATGAGAGTGCTTTATTCATATATAAGCATTCTTAGGATGATCAGCAAAGACACTGGTCACTAGGAAGCGAGGTACCCCACAAAAAAAGAAGTAGGAATCGAGGTGTTTCATCAAGCCAGCTCTCGGCCACATTCAAAGTGCAGCAAGCATGGTTCGCACAAAGATGCACCGCAAGGTTTGCTGACCTGTTTAAATGCTGAATAACAAAAAAAAGAGGAAATATTACCGAGAGCTCCTATTTGTAACAGGATATGAGCCAGAATTAAGCGAGAATTGTGGCGAGTGTCCATGCAATCAATTTCCATTATCACATGCGAGAACCCTCGAAGAGAACCAAATGTGTTGAAGATTGCTTTATCACATTTTAAAAATATAGTAAGAGTGTAGGCGCTCCTCCATCCGGTTCCTAGTACTAGTATAGTACATACCTCTATAGACTATAGTAGTAGTACTAGTACTAGTAAACTTTGCGCTTGGCTGTTCGCCTCTTCGGGAAGTCGAACAATAATAGTACTAGTATAGTGTATGCTTCTGGCAATCTGACACCGAATTAACTATTGCAGGTCCACCACCTGAGCGAGGGAGAGCTTGCATTAGTCAAAAGTTTCTCCTTGTACTGCGAGCCACTGCGTGCAAGCTTCTCCTCATTCGTCAAGTTGATGGGACACATCAAAGTAATGCTAGTCCATACTGCCTCCTCTCCGGTTAATATGGCTTAATTTCAAACAAGATAAATACACTGTCTGTCACTGTATATTTGTTAAAATACAGTCAGTGGACTTCATAATACGCTCATTGCGCTCAATATATACATTTTTCGGTGTTTATACGGTCACTAGCTCACCCTGGCTGAGTATGTGTATGCATGCACGTGTAGGTTGAGCACTTGAGCATGACCGTGTGTGTTCTGTCGTGTTCTCGGACATGCATGCATTAGGGCGTCGCGCGCGTTTTTGTGTCCATGTGTACATGTGACTGTTGGATACACGTAGGGGGAGTACGTGTAGGGGCCACTAAAGGAGCAGTCAAATCACACAGTAAGTTAGTCGGAAGAAGCAACCATCATTTCACTCTTCAATGACACGTACGCAATATAATATGGTTGATATGGAGAGAAAAAGAAAACCACTATATATACACTAGAAGGAGCCTAAGCTACAAGCCTGCTTGCTTGGGTTGCTCTCTTCACAGGCATAGAACGACGCTGGCCACACCGCTGGCCACATATCCCGCGCGATCCCGCAGCTGGGGGAAGGGAACAATGTTCTGTTGGGGAACATAGTAATTTCAAAAATTTTCCTACGCACACGCAAGATCATGGTGATGCATAGCAACGAGAGGGGAGAGTGTGATCTACGTACCCTTGTAGATCGACAACGGAAGCGTTAACTTGGTTGATGTAGTCGTACGTCTTCACGGCCCGACCGATCAAGCACCGAAACTACGGCACCTCCGAGTTCTAGCACACGTTCAGCTCGATGACGATCCCCGGACTCCGATCCAGCAAAGTGTTGGGGAAGAGTTCCGTCAGCACGACGGCATGGTGACAATCTTGATGTACTACTGTCGCAGGGCTTCGCCTAAGCACCGCTACAATATTATCGAGGATTATCGTGGAAGGGGGCACCGCACACGGCTAAGAATATGATCACGTGGATCAACTTGTGTGTCTAGGGGTGCCCCCTGCCCCCGTATATAAAGAAGCAAGGGGAGGAGGCCGGCCGGCCCCTATAGGCGCGCCAGGAAGAGTCCTCCTCCTAGTAGGAGTAGGACTCCTACTAGGAGGGGGAAAGAAGTGGGGAGGGAGAGGGGAAGGGGGGCGCCGCCCCCTCTCCTAGTCCAATTCGGACCAGGGGGAGGAGGTGCGCAGCCCACCTCTGGATGCCCCCCTCTCTCTCCACTAAGGCCCATATGGCCCATTACTTCTCCCGGGGGGGTTCCGGTAACCCTCCGGCTCTCCGATTTTCTCCGAAATCACCCGGAACACTTCCAGTGTCCGAATATAGCCGTCCAATATATCAATCTTTATGTCTCGACCATTTTGAGACTCCTCGTCATGTCCGTGATCACATCCGGGACTCCGAACTAACTTCGGTACATCAAAACTCATAAACTCATAATATAACTGTCATCGAAACCTTAAGCGTGCGGACCCTACGGGTTCGAGAACAATGTAGACATGACCGAGACACATCTCCGGTCAATAACCAATAGCGGAACCTGGATGCTCATATTGGCTCCTACATATTCTACGAAGATCTTTATCGGTCAGACCGCATAACAACATACGTTGTTCCCTTTGTCATCGGTATGTTACTTGCCCGAGATTCGATCATCGGTATCTCAATACCTAGTTCAATCTCGTTACCGGCAAGTCTCTTTACTTGTTTCGTAATACATCATCTCGCAACTAACTCTTTAGTGGCAATGCTTGCAAGGCTTATGTGATGTGCATTACTGAGTGGGCCCAGAGATACCTCTCCGACAATCGGAGTGACAAATCCTAATCTCGAAATACGCCAACCCAACATGTACCTTTGGAGACACCTGTAGAGCACCTTTATAATCACCCATTTACGTTGTGACGTTTGGTAGCACACAAAGTGTTCCTCCGGCAAACGGGAGTTGCATAATCTCATAGTCATAGGAACATGTATAAGTCATGAAGAAAGCAATAGCAACATACTAAACGATCAAGTGCTAAGCTAATGGAATGGGTCATGTCAATCAGATCATTCACCTAATGATGTGATCTCGTTAATCAAATAACAACTCTTTGTCCATGGTTAGGAAACATAACCATCTTTGATTAACGAGCTAGTTAAGTAGAGGCATACTAGTGACACTCTGTTTGTCTATGTATTCACACATGTATTATGTTTCCGGTTAATACAATTCTAGCATGAATAATAAACATTTATCATGATATAAGGAAATAAATAATAACTTTATTATTGCCTCTAGGGCATATTTCCTTCAGTCTCCCACTTGCACTAGAGTCAATAATCTAGTTCACATCGCCATGTGATTCAACACTAAGAGTTCACATCACCATGTGATTAACACCCATAGTTCACATCGTCATGTGACCTATACCCAAAGGGTTTACTAGAGTCAATAATCTAGTTCACATCATTTATGTGATTAACACCCAAAGAGTACTAAGGTGTGATCATGTTTTGCTTGTGAGATGATTTTAGTCAACGGGTCTATCACATACAGATCCGTAAGTATTTTTGCGAATTCTATGTCTACAATGCTCTGCACGGAGCTACTCTAGCTAATTGCTCCCACTTTCAATATGTATCTAGATCGAGACTTTGAGTCATCCAGATCTGTGTCAAAACTTGCATCGATGTAACTTTTTACGACGAACCTTTTGTCACCTCCATAATCGAGAAATATTTCCTTATTCCACTAAGGATAATTTTGACCGCTGTCCAGTGATCTACTCCTAGATCACTATTGTATTCCCTTGCTTAACACAGTGTAGGGTATACAATAGATCTGGTACACATCATGGCATACTTTATAGAACCTATGGTTGAGGCATAGGGAATGACTTTGATTCTCTTTCTATCTTCTGCCGTGGTCGGGCTTTGAGTCTTACTCAATCTCATACCTTGTAACACAGGCAAGAACTCTTTCTTTGACTACTCCATTTTGAACTACTTCAAAATCTTGTCAAGGTTTGTACTTATTGAAAAAAACTTATCAAGCGTCTTGATTTATCTCTATAGATCTTGATGCTCAATATGTAAGCAGCTTCACCGAGGTATTTCTTTGAAAAACTCCTTTCAAACACTTCTTTATGCTTTGCAGAATAATTATACATTATCTCTGATCAACAATATGTCATTCACATATACTTATCAGAAATGCTGTAGTGCTCCCACTCACTTTCTAGTAAATACAGGCTTCACCGCAAGTCTGTATAAAACTATATGCTTTGATCAACTTATCAAAGCGTATATTCCAACTCCGAGATGCTTGCGCCAGTCCATAAATGGATCGCTGGAGCTTGCATATTTTGTTAGCACCTTTAGCATTGACAAAACCTTCTTGTTGCATCACATACAACTCTTCTTTAATAAATCCATTAAGGAATGCAGTTTTGTTTGTCCATTTGCCAGATTTCATAAAATGCAGCAATTGCTAACATGATTCGGACAGACTTAAGCATAGATATGAGTGAGATACTCTCATCGTAGACAACAGCTTGAACTTGTCGAAAACCTTTTGCGACAATTCTAGCTTTGTAGATAGTAACACTACTATCAGCGTCCGTCTTCCTCTTGAAGATCCATTTATTCTCAATTGCTTGGGCAATTCAACCAAAGTCCATACTTTGTTCTCATACATGGATCCCATCTCGGATTTCATGGCCTCAAGCCATTTTTGCGGAATCTGGGCTCACCATCGCTTCTTCATAGTTCGTAGGTTCGTCATGGTCAAGTAGCATGACCTCCAGAACAGGATTACCGTACCACTCTGGTGCGGATCTCACTCTGATTTACCTACAAGATTCGGTAGTAACTTGATCTGAAGTTACATGATCATCATCATTATCTTCCTCACTAATTGGTGTAGTAGTCACAGGAACAGATTTCTGTGATGAACTACTTTCCAATAAGGGAGAAGGTACAATTACCTTATCAAGTTCTACTTTCCTCCCACTCACTTCTTTCGAGAGAACCTCCTTCTCTAGAAAGGATCCATTCATAACAACGAATGTCTTGCCTTTGGATCTGTGACAGAAGGTGTACCCAACAGTAACTTTTTTGGGTATCCTATGAAGACACACCTTTCCCATTTGGGTTTGAGCTTATCAGGATGAAACTTTTTCACATAAGCATTGCAACCCCAAACTTTAAGAAACGACAACTTTGGTTTCTTGCCAAACCACAGTTCATACGGTGTCGTCTCAACAGATTTAGATGGTGCCCTTTTAACGTGAAACCAGCTGTCTTTAATGCATAACCCCAAAACGATAGTGGTAGATCGGTAAGCGACATCATAGATTGCACTATATCCAATAAAGTACGGTTATGACGTTCGGACACACCATTATGCTGTGGTGTTCCATGTGGCATGAGTTTGTGAAACTATTCCACATTGTTTTAATTGAAGACCAAACTCGTAACTCAAATATTTGTCTCCGCGATTAGATCGTAGAAACTTTATTTTCTTGTAACGATGTTTTTCCACTTCACTCTGAAATTCTTTGAACTTTTCAAATGTTTCAGACTTATGTTTCATCAAGTAGATATACCCATATCTGCTTAAATCATCTGTGAAGTTCACAAAATAACGATACTTGCCGTGAGCCTTAACACTCATCGGACCGCATACATCAGTATGTATTATTTCCAATAAGTCAGTTGCTCGCTCCGGAGAACGGAGTCTTAGTCATCTTGCCCATGAGGCATGGTTCGCAAGCATCAAGTGATTCATAATCAAGTGATTCCAAAATCCCATCAGCATGGAGTTTCTTCATGTGCTTTTACACCAATATGACCTAAACGGCAGTGCTACAAATAAGTTGCACTATCATTATTAACTTTGCATCTTTTGGTTTCAATATTATGATTATGTGTATCACTACGATCGAGATCCAGCGAACTATTTTCATTGGGTGTGTAACCATATAAGGTTTTATTCATGTAAACAGAACAACAATTTATTCTCTTACTTAAATGAATAACCGTATTACAATAAATATGATCAAATCATATTCATGCTTAACGCAAACACCAAATAACACTTATTCAGGTTCAACACTAATCCCGAAAGTATAGGGAGTGTGCGATGATGATCATATCAATCTTGGAACCACACATCGTCACTGCACCCTTAACTAGTCTCTGTTTATTCTGCAACTCCCGTTTCGAGTTCCTAATCTTAGCAACTGAACTAGTATCAAATACTGAGGGGTTGCTATAAACACTAGTAAAGTACACATCAATAACATGTATATCAAATATACTTATGTTCACTTTGCCATCCTTCTTATCTGCCAATCACTTGGGGTAGTTCCGCTTCCAGTGACCAGTCCCTTTGCGGTAGAAACACTTAGTCTCAGGCTGAGGACCAGACTTGGGCTTCTTCACTTAAGTAGCAACTTGCTTGCTGTTCTTCTTGAACTTCCCCTTCTTCCCTCTGCCCTTTTCTTGAAACTAGTGGTCTTGTCTACCATCAACACTTGATGTTTTTCTCGATTTCTACCTTCGTCAATTTCCGCATTACGAAGAGCTTGGGAATCGTTTCCGTTATCCCTTGCATATCATAGTTCATCACGAAGTTCTACTAACTTGGTGATGGTGACTAGAGAATTCTGTCAATCACTATCTTATCTGGAAGATTAACTCCCACTTGATTCAAGCGATTGTAGTACTCAGACAATCTGGGCATATGCTCACTAGTTGAGCGATTCTCCTCCATCTTTTAGCTATAGAACTTGTTGGAGACTTCATATCTCTCAACTCGGGTATTTGCTTGAAATATTAACTTCAACTCCTGGAACATCTCATATGCTCCATGACATTCCAAACGTCTTTGAAGTCCCGATTCTAAGCCATTAAGCATGGTGCACTAAACTATCAAGTAGTCATCATATTGAGCTAGCCAAACGTTCATAACGTCTGCATCTGCTCCTGCAATAGGTCCGTCACCTAGCGGTGCATCAAGGACATAATTCTTCTATGCAGCAATGAGGATAAACCTCAGATCACGGATCCAATCCGCATCATTGCTACTAACATCTTTCAACACAATTTTCTCTAGGAAAATATCAAAATAAACACAGGGAAGCAACAACGCGAGCTATTGATCTACAACATAATTTGCAAAATACTACCAGGACTAAGTTCATGATAAATTTAAGTTCAATTAATCATATTACTTAAGAACTCCCACTTAGATAGACATCCCTCTAATCCTCTAAGTGATTACGTGATCCAAATCAACTAAACCATGTCCGATCATCGCGTGAGATGGAGTAGTTTCATTGGTGAACATCACTATGTTGATCATATCTACTATATGATTCACGCTCGACCTTTCGGTCTCCGTGTTTCGAGGCCATATCTGTATATGCTTGGCTCGTCAAGTATAACCTGAGTATTCCGCGTGTGCAACTGTTTTGCACCCGTTGTATTTGAACGTAGAGCCTATCACACCCGATCATCACGTGGTGTCTCAGCACGAAGAACTTTCGCAACGGTGCATACTCAGGGAGAACACTTCTTGATAATTAGTGAGAGATCATCTTATAATGCTACCGTCAATCAAAGCAAGATAAGATGCATAAAAGATAAACATCACATGCAATCAATATAAGTGATATGATATGGCCATCATCATCTTGTGCTTGTGATCTCCATCTCCGAAGCACCGTCATGATCACCATCGTCACCGGCGCGACACCTTGATCTCCATCGTAGCATCGTTGTCGTCTCGCCAATCTTATGCTTCCACGACTATCGCTATCGCTTAGTGATAAAGTAAAGCATTACAGCGCGATTGCACTGCATACAATAAAGCGACAACCATATGGCTCCTGCCAGTTGCCGATAACTCGGGTACAAAACATGATCATCTCATACAATAAAATTTAGCATCATGTCTTGAGCATATCACATCACAACATGCCCTGCAAAAACAAGTTAGACGTCCTCTACTTTGATGTTGCAAGTTTTACATGGCTGCTACGGGCTTAAGCAAGAACCAATCTTACCTACGCATCAAAACCACAACGATAGTTTGTCAAGTTGGTCCTGTTTTAACCTTCGCAAGGACCGGGCGTAGCCACACTCAGTTCAACTAAAGTTGGAGAAACTGTCACCCGCAAGCCACCTATGTGCAAAGCACGTTGGGAGAACCGGTCTTGCGTAAGCGTACGCGTAATGTTGGTCCGGGCCGCTTCGTCCAACAATACCGCCGAACCAAAGTATGACATGCTGGTAAGCAGTATGACTTATATCGCCCACAACTCACTTGTGTTCTACTCGTGCATATAACATCAACACATAAAACCTAGGCTCGGATGCCACTGTTGGGGAACGTAGTAATTTCAAAAAATTTCCTATGCACACGCAAGATCATGGTGATGCATAGCAACAACAGGGGAGGGTGTGATCTACGTACCCTTGTAGATCGACAACGGAAGCGTTAACTTGGTTGATGTAGTCGTACATATTCACGGCCCGACCGATCAAGCACCGAAACTACGGCACCTCCGAGTTCTAGCACACGTTCAGCTCGATGACGATCCCCGGACTCCGATCCAGCAAAGTGTCGGGGAAGAGTTCCGTCAGCACGACGGCATGGTGATGATCTTGATGTACTACTGTCGCAGGGCTTCGCCTAAGCACCGCTACAATATTATCGAGGATTATCGTGGAAGGGGGCACCGCACACGGCTAAGAATATGATCACGTGGATCAACTTGTGTGTCTAGGGGTGCCCCCCTGCCCCCATATATAAAGGAGCAAGGGGAGGAGGCCGGCCGGCCCCTATAGGCGCGCCAGGAGGAGTCCTCCTCCTAGTAGGAGTAGGACTCCTACTAGGAGGGGGAAAGAAGTGTGGAGGGAGGGGGAAAGGGGGGGCGCCGCCCCCCTCTCCTAGTCCAATTCGGACCAGGGGGGAGGAGGCGCGCAGCCCACCTCTGGCTGCCCCACTCTCTCTCTCCACCAAGGCCCATATGGCCCATTACTTCTCCCGGGGCGGGGGGGGGGGGGGGTTCCGGTAACCCTCCGGCTCTCAGTTTTTCTCTGAAATCACCCGGAACACTTCCAGTGTCCGAATATAGCCGTCCAATATATCAATCTTTATGTCTCGACCATTTCGAGACTCCTCGTCATGTCCGTGATCACATCCGGGACTCCGAACTAACTTTGGTACATCAAAACTCATAAACTCATAATATAACTGTCATCGAAACCTTAAGCGTGCGGACCCTACGGGTTCGAGAACAATGTAGACATGACCAAGACATGTCTCCGGTCAATAACCAATAGCGGAACCTGGATGCTCATATTGGCTCCCACATATTCTACGAAGATCTTTATCGGTCAGACCGCATAACAACATACGTTGTTCCCTTTGTCATCGGTATGTTACTTGCCCGAGATTCGATCGTCGGTATCTCAATACCTAGTTCAATCTCGTTACCGGCAAGTCTCTTTACTCGTTTCGTAATACATCATCTCGCAACTAACTCTTTAGTGGCAATGCTTGCAAGGCTTATGTGATGTGCATTACCGAGTGGGCCCAGAGATACCTCTCCGACAATCGGAGTGACAAATCCTAATCTTGAAATACGCCAACCCAACATGTACCTTTGGAGACACCTGTAGAGCACCTTTATAATCACCCATTTACGTTGTGACGTTTGGTAGCACACAAAGTGTTCCTCCGGCAAACGGGAATTGCATAATCTCATAGTCATAGGAACATGTATAAGTCATGAAGAAAGCAATAGCAACATACTAAACGATCAAGTGCTAAGCTAATGGAATGGGTCATGTCAATCAGATCATTCACCTAATGATGTGATCTCGTTAATCCAATAACAACTCTTTGTCCATGGTTAGGAAACATAACCATCTTTGATTAGCGAGCTAGTTAAGTAGAGGCATACTAGTGACACTCTGTTTGTCTATGTATTCACACATGTATTATGTTTCCGGTTAATACAATTCTAGCATGAATAATAAACATTTATCACGATGTAAGGAAATAAATAATAACTTTATTATTGCCTCTAGGGCATATTTCCTTCATGTTCTGCGTAGACGTGGTCGACATCGGCGAGGGAGAAAATCCACAGTCGGTGCGTCACAATCGGGGGTCACCGCGGTATGGGCCAATGCCACGTCCCAACCGCCCTTCTAGCTACAACCTGACGTCCAACGTCGTCCATCTTCCTTTTGGAGCCGTCTTGCTCCACTGCTGCAGCTCCCCACATAGCTCCATCTCCATGTCGGTCTTTCTCCACTTCTATCGGCTTCTACTTGTGATGAGTTTATGTCTCATGAACTAGTGCCAGTACTATTATTCTAATCACACTTCTTCTATATCTTTGCCATTAGGGATGCTCAACTCGATTTTAGTGGAACTGCACAAAAGCATCGTATGATCCGAGGGTGTTAGCCGTCTTTCCTTCGACAGGTTCTACCTGGCCAGGGAAATAATTCCTGTTTAGGGTTTAGGGTTTAAGTCGTAGTGACCCCATCAGTAGTTTTTCTTTCGTACATGCTCTCACAACTTTTGTCTTTAGTTGTGAAGTAAATATTGGCTATGATATGTGAATCATTGAGATGCATCAGCAAGCGTGTTAGTTTTCCTTTGTATCTGATGGAATGTTGTAACGGGGCAACCTTGGAGTAGGAATGAAAATGGAGTGGAAAGTTTCCATTTTTCCGGAGAAAAAATGGAAACGGAGAGAGACCAACATTTCGTTTCGTTGGATCGCGCCCTCGAGCAAAACCAACGTTTAAATCACGAAAATTCTAAACTCACGCGCTTTTACAGGGATCTTTTACGGGGTCATTCACAACTAATCTTCTCCCCCCTGGTTTTAAGTGGGAGTGGGCCCCTTACCTTATTTCTATCCATTGAAAACCTGCCAGCTAAACCACCCCGTGAATCCCATAAAAACTTGTCCATTCGTGTAGCATTGCTCTTTAAATCACGTCTGTTGCATTCGTGTCTCACCCTCCTCCACGGCTCGACCCCACATGGTCGCTCGCATGCCACTCACCGCAAACCGAGTATACGATAACTTTCCCGCCTGCTTGTCGATGGATCACGCCATGGAGTACTAGTACTACTGGAAGTGATTGACGAGTTGGGGGAGGACAGCACGGACTCCTAAGAACTTTTTACATGCATGTTGTGGCCGGCTATTGCGACCTTCGAACACAGAGCAGTCGTGTGCACCAGGAAGCGGCGCAGGCGATGCTCTGTCGACTGGCACGCCGCTTCAATGCCGACGCCAGTGAGAGGTCGCGTCCGCTCTGGCCGGGCATGAATGCGGCACTGACCGTTTCGGGCGGGAAGCACACATGGGTGATGAAGTGGGTTTGGGTTGGTCAGGAGCGGCCGTGCCAACGGTCCGGACGCCCGCAAACAAGAGCTGTTGTGCGTTAATATTGTCGTGTACATAATTAACAATGTAAATAATGTGCCACTTGGACAAATATGATTGGAGATGGAGATGGAAATGGAATTTTACGTAAACGCGGATATGCATGTCTATGTCTATGTGTGTGTGCGCGACGACTCTCACGACCTGGAAGCGGGGGCGTGTTTTTGATCGAGTTTTCTTTCTTGGTACGTTAAAAAATTGTCCGCCGGTTTTCGTTTCTTTTTTCCGGGAACGCGCGTATTCTATTTAAAACCACTGCTATGGAGAGATTTTTTCTCCATTATAGTCTCTTGTTTGATAGAGTTTCTCGCGTCTCGCTCTCTCACCCTCTCCATATTAAAACAAGATGACAGTGTCCACACTATCTCTCTCCTCACAGGTGGTCACCGATCCGGCCGAACCCCGTCCGCTGCGGGAGGTGAGGAGGTGCAGCTTGACGTTGTCTTCGTCGGCGATGGAGGAAGCCGATGTGCACCGTCCTCTCGGATCCGGTGCTAGCGCGTACGAAGGTCCTCCACACCCTTGTCCGCTACCGTCGTGTGGGCAGATCCCGCCCGCCCGCCTAAGCGACATCTCGCCCACCTGAGGTATAACTTCTTGTACTGGTCCAGCTCCCCAGGTCGCTGCATGCGGGTTTTCTTCTATGCGACTACTCCCCAGCTCCCCATGTATAGTAGCTAGGGTTCGTCGGCTGGTCCAACATCACCTACTATTATAGAGGAAATGCCACTCGAAAAGTTGTCCTGATGTATGCCTCAGTGGAGGTATACATGTTGTTTCGACAAAAAGTACATGGTGGTTGTGCGGTCATTGTCCATATGCTCCTATTGCTGCTGCTAATCTAATACTATCACTGGTTAAATGAAGAAATGCTTTTTTTCTCGGGTATCCTGGTTTAGTTCCTATCAAGATAATCACGATGCTTCTGTTTGTTGGTGTACTTTTCATAATTCTTATTGACAATTGATATCTCGTTGTTAATCTTGTAATACAAAGTAACAACAGTATATCCCTTTTTTATATTTTTGGAAACAGCGATGCGTATCTCCATATCCGGGCATGTCTTCCTCAATTTTAGTGGAACTGCACACAAAATTGGATGGCCATTGTTGTTCCGCCTCACTGTCCTCTGCCACGTGGTTCTTCCTTCCTCGAGCTTGATTACTGAGAAGAAACAGACCACAGTGAGGATTTGTCGAACTTCATAGGTGCCTCACCCAAACTTGATGCCAAATGGATGATGCATCACCATGATGACCTGTCAATGCTCATGGTTGCGCCTCATGGTTGCATCAGCTGGTGAAGCTGATCGATTTTCAATGAAAAACAAGCTATCTTCCATCAGTGCTCTGTGCTTGTTACCCACAAAGATGATATCCTTCATTAGTTCACCTTAGTTGTGTTGGTCAGTTCGGCATCGCGAAGGATAAATCATCACCAACATCACCGCCCCACGGACTACACGGAGCAGGCACACCGGCATCGCCGCTCGGTCACTTCATCAAGCCGGCATTGACCATGTCACGAGCTACGGCCTGCATCGGCATGGCCGCACTGTTGCTTCTTCAAGCCGATGTCCATCACGCCGACCTACTTCGACACCTCGGCTGGACCGGGGCTCCGCTATTTCTTCGTGAACCTACTCCGGAGACTTCGGTGTCACCAGGCGACCAGCTTCGTTATGTTAGCTGGACCGGAGGCTTTTCCTCGGCGAGACAATCTTTGCCAGCATCGCCATGCTGTCGCTTCATCACCCATCAGGCAATGGGTGTGTGGATCGAGTCCCAATTTCGGGAGTAACCTTTCTTCGGACTGCTATAACAAATAAACCATGTCCTATTAATCCTAGCAATTTTTGTTTGTTTGGGTTTATCTTTTCCAAGGAATTATTATTCTGGTTTGTTCCATCGTCTGTACACAGGTCTATCTAATGGTGGCCGCATTAATGACGGTCGCATGGTGGTTCGGTCCGTTTTCGTACATAGTTCGGCGAACGCCGCATCCGGAGCTCGGACCGACCTGTGAATCCGGGTTTGCCATGCCTTTACCGCATCATGCCGACGCCCTGCATCGACATTGACTTCGGCGCCAGGCCACATACCTTTAAATAAATTATTTTTGCGAAAAGCAATTATGCAAAGATTATATATATATTTATATTATTCGTTTTGGACCGCACTATTTTATGTGTGTAGGTGATCGACTTCGACTGCGTCACGCGGTCACTTCGGCAAGATAACGTCATCGTCCCAATTGGCATAAATCGGCTCGCATGATCATCTTGTTTGTTGAATTGCCATACCGACTAGTTCGGTTGCCTAGGGGACTTCGGCATAATCAAGAGGGTCCTACCTCGTCGGGTGTTTGGCGCATGGGACATATTTCTTTTATTACTCACTTTGCATGAATTATTAATCATGCACCCTTTTTTATTACTATTATCTCCGGCTTGCACTATCTTCTGTGCATAGGTAAATGATCCGGATTGGGTAGCGCTGTCACCTCGGTTGGACCGGGGGCTTCATCATCACTTCATTAACCCACGTCGGGGACTTCGGCGTCAGTCTGCCGGCCTACATTGGCCGAGCCGTGTCACTACCTCGGAGTGCCGAACTCCTTGCTCGGACACCTTGGGCTTGGAGGCTAGGACCTCAGCCATGCCGAGGACTGTGAACATTGTCGGATCTGTCACAGATCAATGGGCGTCTTCGTCCCTCCACAAGCTAGAATCGCGTCATCAACACCGAGCACATTAACCAGCTAAGTCGCTTTCATGCTCAAAAACTTTTAGTTTTAAATTTTGTTCTATTCGAGTAAGCATTATACTTTTTTTCAGAAAGTCTCTTGTGACAAAATTCCTTGTCAAAACTTTGTTTGTGACACACAAATTCAAATACCCGTTTATTTAGGGGCTTCCTTTATGAAGCCTTTCCTCCTGCATATGATTATACTTGTATGGCTTCGTTCCTTGTTCGTTTATTACGCCACAATATGCACCATGTTGACTTAAGTGTTTCGCAAGCTGGGTTGCCTGGCTCCTGTTCTTACCCCTATGTTCCCGATTGTTCGGCTAGGCGGTAAAGGGAGCACCTTTGTGATTGCTACTACAGGGTCATCCGAGTTAGTACCTCAGACTGGGTGAAGCCGAAAGCTAGCGCTCTTATTATTTTCAATCATGGTCGGCACACAACGAAACTCATGAGTACAGAAAATCCGTTGCACAAGTCGCATAGTAACAATGAGCAACTGAAGAAAGGTATCGGTGGGGGTACTATTTTCTAAGAAGATGCTTCTTACACTTCGTCAGTAATATAGCATAAGTTCCCTGAGTGCGCTTTGTCTGTTACATCCTTATGGCCTAATTGCCTGGTTATCGGAAACATCGTCGATATTCTCGACAAGTGGAGTACATAACACTTTTCGGCCCCTGACCGAAGAGGGAGAAGCCAACGGTCGGTTAAGACGCGTTTAAAGTTTGGGTGAACACAGATATGATATAAGTACTTCGGTACATACAATCATATACATAAAATTCTCTTACCCAAGTCACTTGGGGGCTCTTAAAGTTTATATGAGTTGTTTTATAGTAAATGTGTTTTCTTCTTGGTCGTTGCAAAGTCTTTTTTCTAAACTGACCTCGTACAAGTACTCTGCCTTTGGGATAAGGAGCTTGAAGCCATAGGCGGATCTGCGTGAAGTCTCGAGATCGGATGTGGCATGTTAAAGCACGACAGAAGCACAATTTTTTTTCAATTTTCGGATTGGCACCGAACACTTGATCTTGTTCGGAGGTCAAGTTTTTACTGACATTTTTTGGTTTTCCAAGCTTATGGCGCTTTTAAACTATTTGTGTGTTTCCAGCATAAGTCTCGCAGTGCAACGTCGGACACCTTTAGAGATTCGGCAAAAACATTCTCGGATATTGCTATATATGCATCGGTTTCAAATTGTGTCTTCAGTCAAATAATTGGGTTGTCCGGCTCCTGTGCTTGCCTCATGTGTTCCGCTTTGTTCGGCTAGGTGTGCAAAGGGAGAACCACTGCGATTGTGCTTCCAGCTTGCATGGTTAAGCACCTCAGTGGAGAAAGCCGAAAACTGACTGTCACAATAAGCGTAAACTGGTCAGCGATCCGATGACTATGTTAAATGACGAGCCGTTCATAACATTGGCCGAAGTGTTTACGGCTTGACCTCGGCTGTTGCCGAACACTAACCGGGGGCTCATAGCCAGCTTCCCCAGTTTAAAGGTCATACGACTAAGTGAAAGTTATAAAGCCCGCATATCTAATTGCCTCGTTTCCGCTAACACAACCGCCTTCGGGCACCGAGACGTCGGCTAAGGTGTCGGAGTAATGGGCCATGGGTAGGCTAACCCGAGGCCCAGAACCTTTCAAGACATCGGGGCTGACTGCGCTCCTCAAGACACCAAATGGAGAGCCGCCCTTCAGAGGCCGGCTAAAGGAACAGTCGACTGCCCGCGTACGGCTGAGTCCTGGAGGCGAGGTCAAGACGGGCCGGCTCCGCCTGGCGGCTTCAGAGAAGCCGGCCATGGGGAGTCGGCCCACGACACCAACAAAGCCCATATCCATATCAGGGGGGATGGGATGGGGAGTGGCAGCAGTAAAGCCCACTCCCTCCCCTTTTCCATGGGATGGCTAGGCCACAGTGCGTCGTACCAATGGAGATCTCCGTTCGGCAAGGCACTATTGCCGTGCCATCCCTGACATCAGCAACAGTGGGCGGAGTCCTGCACCCACGACGGCCTGTCGGTACGGCCCATGGACGATGGGCCCTATCGGTCAGCGAGAGTCCAGAAGACGGCAAGAGCGCCATCAGTCGGACCGGAAGGAGGCCGGCCCCCAGAAGTCGGCCTGCCCCTCCCACGGGTCCCACACGCCATTAACCAGACGAGACGGGGAATGGCTACAGCAATCGCCCGATAGGTGGCGGAGCTGTAGCCATGACCCCATGACCAAGCCTGCATCATTAGAGGCACGGCTACAGTAATCAGCAGCCGGCAGGACCCGCAAGCAGCGGGTACGTCCTGTCGGCTTCGTACCAGACCAGTCGGCGGGGCCCACCAGCCGGCGGGCCCCAGCAGTCGACAGAGAAGCCGGCGGGCGAAGAGACTGACGGCTGGGCCCCGTGCCCAGTCGGTTTACCATTGTACCCCTGGGGGGTAGGCCTATATAAACCCCCAGGACACCCATGCAAAGGGTTCCGATCCATTAGACCTAGACCAGACCTTAGAGCAGGAGGAGAACTGGCCTAGTCTCCTCCTGTCCACGGATACAGCTCGAGGAGCACCATTGTACTCACTTTGCCTTAGTGATCATGCGGAGACCCCGCAGAGCAGGACTAGGGGTGTTATCTCCTAGGAGAGCCCCAAACCTGGGTAAACTTCGCCGGCGTTTGTGTCTACGCCTCATCCCGTTTCCAGGCACCGGCGACGTTCTACTCGCCCCCACCATGATAAGCCATCCATTGGCATATGTCGCACCCAACCCCCGACATTTGGCGCCCACCGTGGGGCCTGGTGCACCGTCGTCCGGAGACCTGTTGTGGACGGGAACCCCTTTCCTCCCTGGCGAGCGCAGCTAACCCAGCACGCCAGACGGAGTCTGCGCTGACGCACCGCATGGCGCTGAAATTGCCTGCGCAGCCAGTTGCCTCGCCGATCTTGTAGGCGAGGTCCGCCTCTCCGATGAGCCCACATCCGACGCGGGCACGGGCAGCCCCGAGAGCCTCCTTGATCAACTCCACGTCGCCAGCGAGCCAGCTGGGGACTTGGAGTCCGTAGGCTCCACTGATCCGATGTTGGTCGACTCCGACACCGTGTCGCTTGACACGTTCCCCACCAATGTGGTGGTCTACGACGAGCCGCTTCCTCACGCGGAGAGCGGTGGAAGCACCGTCACGGAAGTGCTTGTCATCGATCATGGCAAGCACTCCGGCGGGGGTGATTACGACCCGCTCCATGCGGCGCTGCAAGACCTAGCAGCGCCCATCCCTGAAGATGCCGACGCCAAGACACCGGAGGCACGCCGCCTTCAGCTAGTCGAAGGCGCCAAAAAACTGGCCAGCATGAGATGCCTGTCAGAAGCCTACCAGCGTGAGATGGACCGCGCGTGGGCGGCACGCCGGCTCTGGCTGGGCCTAGCCGCCTTGGCACGGTCCAGCAGCGCGGTGCGGCTATTGCTGATCTGTTCGGGCGAATCGCCCCGTCTACGCCACACCTGCCGAGAAATTCGAGCCGCCCAGGCGGCGGCGGGTGAGCTGGACAAGTTCGAGGGCGAAGAACGTCGCTTGATGACGGAGCGCGTCCAGCGACTCCTTGATGCGGCTGCTGAGCAGAATGAGGTCGGCTGCCACACTGATGCGCCGCGCCGACGAAATGACAACCTACTTCCGCGCCGAGACCAAGGCGCGGAGTCTCGGACGCCGACTGGTGGCGCCCCCGGAAGAAAAGACAAGGAGCCGGCTGCCATCCGCAGTCGGACTCGCATCACCATAGAGCGCGACCGGGACGACCGCCCAAGAACAATGGAGCGACGGGACGACTGTCCGCCTCCTCCCCCTCGGAGGGAAAGGCGAGTCTCCCCGCCGCCTGTTGATCACCCGATGCTCGGCGACCGCCTTGGCCGCCGAGAGGGAGTCGGTGAGAACGACGCCTGCCATCGGATCGACCATCTCCACCGATCCCTGGCGCTTGAAGAAGAAGATGAGTTGGGTCCGACGTGTTTTGGCCCCCGCATCCGAGAGAGCCATTCCCCAAAGGGTTCACGCTCCCCAGAGACACACCCAAGTACACCAGCTCTGTGAAGCCAGAGGATTGGCTGGTCGACTACTTTACGGCCGTTAGCATAGCAAACGGCAACAAGCGTGTTGCTGTGAAGTACGTACCACTCATGCTCCAGGGCACGGCCCGGACGTGGCTGAACTGCTTAAGGCCCCACAGCATCAACAGTTGGGTCGACTTCACTGACGCCTTCGTTCGCAACTTCACCAGCACGTACAAGCGACCTCCCAAGCCTCGTCAGCTCTCCTTGTGTGTGCAGGGCCTCAGCGAGTCAGCTCGCGACTACCTCACACGCTGGGCCGAGCTCTGCAACTCTTGCGAAGGCGTGCACGAGGTGCAGGCCATCGAGTACTTCACTACAGGAAGCCGAGAGGGCACCCTCCTCAAGCACAGGCTCCTCTGCGACGAGCCGGAAACCCTCGACGAGCTGCTGATCATAGTAGACAAATACGCCACGGCCGACTCCTCCATGAAGACGGAGATTCAAGTCAGCGCAACCGGCAAAGTAGCTCCCCAGGCTCCCCGAACCCCAGCTGGAGACACCAATCGGCGTCAACAGCAGAACGACCACAAGCGTAAAGCCCCCCTGCCGACTTCCACCAGTCAACAGGTGGCAACAGTTAAAGACCAACAGCCGGAGGGGCAGCCTCTGCCCAGACGTCAGAAGGGCGGCAAGTCCAACTGGCAGCCGGCCTTCTCATATGAGCGGACTCTGGATGGACCCTGCAAGTACCATAGTGGTGTGAAGCCGTCCAACCACACCACTCGGAAATGCCACTGGCTCACCAGGATCGCCAAGGGAGACGGCCTTGTGCCTCCCCCACCTGCTGGGCCGCCGCCTCCCCCTCCGCCACAGCAGCCGGCGGTCAGACCAATCGGCGCAATGCAAGACGAGTACCCAGAAGAGCAGGGAGCATATGTCGTGTTCACCAGTGTGGCCGACGATCGACGCAGCAGACGGCTGCAGCAGCAGGAGGTGAATGAAGTAGCAGCTGACGCCCCAGAGTTCATGCACTGGTCTGAGAAGCCCATCAGTTGGAGTCGGGCTGACCACCCTGAAGTAATGCCCAGACCCAACTCCTATGCTTTGGTTTTGGACGCCACCTTTGCCACGGACAAGCGAGCTGCTCGTTTCTCCAGAGTCCTGATAGATGGCAGCAACAGCATCAACATCTTGTACAAAGACACCATGGAGAAGTTGGGAGTCAGGCAGAGGGAACTGTAGTCCAGCCGGACGGTGTTCCACGGCATAGTCCCTAGCCTTTCCTGCTCACCAATCGGCAAGATCTTGATCGACGTCCTCTTCAGAGACAAAGATCATTTCCGCCGTGAGTTAATATGGTTCGAGGTGGTGGACCTAGAGAGCCCATACCATGCACTACTTGGCCGGCCAGCCCTGGCCAAGTTCATGGCCGTCCCCAACTATGCCTACCTCGAGATGAAGATGCCGAGTTCCAAAGGGATTCTGACCATAACTGGCGACTACAAGAAGTCGTCCGCCTGCGCATCAGAGAGCAGTCGGCTGGCCGAGTCCCTCGTGATCGCAGCTGAGAAGCAGCTGCTAGATCGAGTTGCGGCGATGGCAGGCAAGCAGCCAGAGATGTCGCCTGACCCTAAAGAGTCGGAAGCTGAGGGCTCGTTCAAGCCGGCCAAGGAGACAAACAAGATACCTTTGGACCCGGAATACCCAGAGAGGTATGCTGTCGTAGGAGCCCACCTCGACAGCAAATAGGAAGGCGAGCTCGTCGATTTCCTCCGTGAGAATCGGGACATCTTCGCATGGTCCCCCAAGGACATGCCAGGCGTCCGGACGGAATTCGCCGAGCACAAATTACACGTCCGATCTGATGCCAAACCAGTCAGACAACCTTTACGCCGATTGTCAGAGGAGAGGAGGAGAGTTGTCGGAGAAGAGATAGCCCGGCTGCTCGCAGCCGGCTTCATCATGGAAGTATTCTTCCCAGAATGACTGTCCAACCCGGTCTTGGTGCTGAAGAAGAACAAGCAATGGCGAATGTGTATTGACTACACAAGCCTCAACAAAGCATGCCCCAAGGACCCGTTCGCCTTGCCGAGGATCGACCAAGTGATAGACTCCACAACCAGATGCGAGCTGTTGAGTTTCTTGGATGCATATTCAAGGTATCAGCACATCAAGTTAAACCCAGCCGACAGGCTGAAGAGTGCCTTCATCACGCCGTTTGGAGCTTTCTGCTACCTAACCATGACGTTCGGCTTGAGAAACGCCGGCACCACCTTCCAACGATGCATGCAGAAGTGTCTCCTCAAGCAGCTCAGCAGAAATGCTCACGTCTACGTGGATGATGTGGTGGTAAAGACGGAGAAGCGTGGGACACTACTGGAAGACCTCAAGGAGACCTTTGAGAACTTGCGCCGATTTCAGATCAAGCTCAACCCAGAGAAGTGCGTCTTCGGAGTACCAGCCGGCCAGCTCCTTGGTTTCGTGGTCTCCGAACGTGGCATAGAATGCAACCCTGTGAAGATCAAGGCAATTGCGAGGATGGAGGTACCCAGCCGACTGCTGGACGTACAAAAATTCACCAGCTATTTGGCGTCCGTCAGCCGATTCATCAGTCGGCTGGGCGAGAAGGCTCTTCCCCTGTACCAACTCATGAAGAAGACCACATTTTTCGAGTGGAACCACAAGGAAAACGAAGCATTTGTCCAAGTAAAGAAGATGCTGGCAACTCCACCTGTTCTGGCGGCTCCGACTCCTAAGGAGCCCATGCTCCTCTACATCGCCGCCACCAGCCGTGTGGTCAGCACAGTCATTGTAGTAGAACGCAAGGAGGAAGGCAAAGCACTACCAGTTCAGAGAACGGTATATTATTTGAGTGAAGTACTGTCGACCTCCAAGCAAAACTACCCCCACTACTAGAAGATGTGCTATGGTGTGCATTTTGCCGCCAAGAAATTGAAGCCTTACTTCCAAGAACATCCAATCACTATGGTCTGCACGGCTCCTCTAGCCGAGATCATCGGCAGCCGAGACGCTTTGGGACGAGTGGCCAAGTGGGCCATAGATTTGCCCCGCTACACCATCTACTACCAGCCTCACACCGCCATCAAGTCACAAGCGCTGGCCGACTTCCTCGTCGACTGGGCCGAAACCCAATATCTACCACCAGCGCCCGACTCCACCCATTGGCGAATGCACTTCGACGGCTCCAAGATGCGCACCGGCTTGGGAGCCGGCATCGTCCTCACCTCTCCCAAGGGCGACAAGCTCAAGTATGTGCTGCAAATCCATTTTGCCGCCTCCAACAACGTCGCCGAGTACGAGGCACTCATTCACGGACTCCGGCTAGCCAAAGAACTCGGCATTCGCCGGATCCTGTGCTATGGTGACTCCGACTTGGTGGTCCAGCAGTCGTCAGGCGATTGGGACGCCAAAGACGCAAATATGGCGAGCTATCGCTTCCTTGTACAGCAACTCAGTGGGTATTTCGAGGGATGCGAGTTTCTCCATGTGCCAAGAAACGACAACGACCAAGCAGACGCCCTGGCACGAAGCGGCTCCACCCGTCAGGCGATACCGTCCGGCATCGCCCTCCTGTGCCTCCTCAAGCCGTTAGTCAAGCCATCACCGGAGTCAGACTCCATTTTCGTGCCGGCTCCTCCTGAAGTAGTCGGATCCGACTCGAGGGCCCCCACATATGGCGCGAGCATTCCGGCGCGCGGCGCGACGATCGTGGTAGTCACACCCGGCCCGAGGACTGCAGAGCCCGGCCCGGAGGCTTCGGAGCCCGGCCCGGGGACTACGCCATTCTTCCCGGGGACTTCATCGACACAGAAAGCGGCTGCCGACTCCAACCCGCCGCCTCCCGGCCCTGCCAACCTTGTCCAAGTCGCAGTATTCGCAGTTGCAGAAATTGAGCACCTTCATGGGCCCAGCCCATCCTCAAATTCATGGTGGACGAAGAGCTGCCAGCCGATGAGATCTCGGCTCGGCAAGTACAACGCCGGGCGGCAGCGTACGCCATCATCAATAGAGAGCTCATAAGGCGCAGCGTCACTGGTATTCACCAGTGGTGTGTGGAGCCAGAGCAAGGCCAGACAATCCTTAAAGGCATCCATCAAGGCGAATGTGGCCATCACGCGGCTTCAAGAGCACTCATCGCCAAAGCTTTCCGCCATGGTTTCTTCTGGCCGACTGCTCTTGAAGACGCCAAGTCTCTAGTCCAAAAATGCAAGGGATGTCAGAACTTCCGCTCTAAGCCTCATCAGCCGGCTTCGGCACTCAAAACTATTCCTATTGCCTGGCCCTTTGCTGTTTGGGGCCTGGACATGGTCAGACCATTCAAGACGGAGCGAGGTGGTTTGACTCATTTACTTGTCGCAATAGACAAGTTCACCAAGTGGATAGAGGCAAAGACAATCAAGAGATTGAATGGGTCGACTGCTATGACCTTCATCTCCGACATCACAATTCGGTACAGCATACCGCACAGCATCATCACTGACAACGGCATAAACTTTGCCAAAGGTGGCTTGGCCCGTTTCTGCGTGACACAGGGCATCCGACTGGACTTAGCGTCCGTTGCCCAATCGCAGTCCAACGGCCAGGTAGAGTGAGCAAACGGCCTAATCCTGTCCGGCATCAAGCCCTGGCTGGTCGAGCCTCTGGAGCGCTCGACAGGCTGCTGGCTTGAGGAGTTGCCAACCATCCTCTGGAGCCTGCGGTCGACTCCAAATAAATCAATCGGCTTCACACCCTTCTTCCTCGTCTACGGTGCCGAAGCCGTCATCCCAACGGACATAGAGTTCGACTCCCCTCGAGTCACCATGTACACCGAGGAAGAAGCGGAGGAAGCACGTCAAGATGGCGTCGATCTGCTGGAAGAAGGCCGGCTGTTGGCACTCAGCCGGTCCAACATCTACCAGCAGAGCCTACGCTGATACTACAATCGGAAGGTCAAGCCGCGATCTCTCCAAGAAGGAGACCTTGTGCTTTGGCTGATTCAGAGAACAACTGGCCAGCACAAGCTCTCAGCACCTTGGGAAGGCCCCTTCATCATCAGCAAGGTGTTGGGAAATGACTCCTACTACCTGATCGACGCTCAAAAGCCCCGAGCGCGCAAAAGGGACGTCTCCGGCAAAGAGACGGAGCGGCCATGGAATGCAAATCTCCTCCGAAGATTTTACAGTTAAATGCAGTATGTATCGCGCTACCTTTTGTATTAAAGTACGAAGACTTCGGGTCCCTCGAGAAGATCTCGGGGACTGCTTCTTTTATCTATATGATAACGAGTTATGCCTATGAGTATGTTGTTCTTTACCGCATGGCACTGGGTTCAACTAGTCGGCCCGGGGACTTGCCGTCTTGAGCTATGAAATGACTTCCTGCAGCCGGACAAGTAGTGTGTGGCACTCAAGCCGTCTCCTGTTAGAAGCCACAGATCGCAGAGCGACTGACTGGCAAGTAGGAGTAAGGTAGAATGGGTGTCCATATGAAAAATGGCTAAGGACTCAAGGCATGCACATAGCTTAAGCCGGTTTCCAGCTTTTTTGCAACCGACTCTCGAGCAGCCGGCTCGCCGTTTTCTAAATCAACTTGCTAAAAACTCTAAATGGCTAAGTACTTGCCTCCCAAAGAAGCCAAGTATTTGATCGAGCGGCAGTCCGCAGAGCGGCTGTCCGACTAGCCAAACGACAACCAAGGGAAGGCAGCAAAGGAAAACGCCAAAGAGAAATAAGCAAGAAGAGATAGAATGCGGATAAAATATTTACATAGAAAGGCCCTCGGCCGAATCATCAAATAGGAGTTCAAGATACACCCACACCCAGTGGGTGGAATTGCGCAAAATAACAAGTTCGTTGAGACTACTAAGCAGGAAAAACAAAAAAGTGGCAGCCTAGGAAGCCGCGAACGGACTCGGAGGACCGGAGGGGTCGGCGGTGCCAGTTGGCGGGGCAATCGGCTGGTTGGTCTCTGCCTGATCACCCCTGGCGATAGCTGGCTCAGTTGTGCGTGGCTTGTTGCTAGAGGCGCGGTCGGGCTGGGGCCGGCCGTCTGCCTCGACCTCTGGCGCCTCCTCCTCGTCTCCTTCCTCCTCCTCGCCTTCCTCTTCGCCACTGGAGTAGATCACCTCCGCCGAGTCCTCGTCATCATCCGGGTTCAACCCGAACCACTCCGGCGGCGCCTCCTCGCCGTTCTCAGCCCGCTCTGGGACGAAGACACTGGTATCGGTGTACTCAACGATTGATGCGGCACGCCTGACGAGATCGTCCTCCATCGTTGCCAGCTTCGCCTGAGCCTCCAGCCAGAACGTGGCTAACTGGGCTAAACTCAGCCCAGGATACCACGCCTTGGCGAACTCCAACGCCCGGCGGGCTCCGGCCCGGGCTGCAGAACCCTTCCAGGCCTCAAGACGGCCGGCTACCACCTCCAAATAGTCAGCAGTCCGACTGGGGGTGCGTGGCGCCTGCATGTCTGGCCACAGGGTGGCAATCGCCTGGGCGCCGACACGTTGAAGCCGGCGCAGCATCCAGTGGGCTGGCCGAAGGCGGACATCGATGCTGAGGACCTGCTCGCCAAGAGTCCGGGGGGCGTTGGCGGCAATTTGTGCACCGTCCGCCCTCTGTGCTTCACGACCAGCCTCGATGGCTTGATTGGCGGCGTACGAGTGGCCAGGAAAGAACTCTGCTAAAGAAGAAGACTGAAGGAACAAGGTTAAGAATTTTAAAGGCCGACTCGACTAGCAGTCGGCAGCCCAGAAAAGGAAACAAGGGGAAGCTCACCATCGACGAGATCTTCGATTGCTTGGAAGCCGCAGACCAGCGTCGCCTCTTTGTCGGTCCAGGAGGACCGCTCGGACGCAAATTCGACGAGAAGGGCGGCCTCCTTGTGGTCCGCCTCCCTCTGGGCCCTCTGGAGCAGCTCCTTCTGCTCCGCCAGCTGCGCAGCCAGCCGGTCGCGCTCCCCCATCAGCCGGCCACACTCCTCCTCCCTAATGCGCAGCGTGGTGTTGACTTCGTCCAGCTGCTGCTGAAGGGCGGCGTTGGCCTCTGAAAAAGGAGGGGGAAGGATGTCGATCGTTAGCAAAAAGAAAGGTCGCCGGGGAGATCCGGCCCGACTGCTCAGCAGTCGGCCCGAATCTCAGGGACTAGAACCTACGGGTGCGCCAACGCGCCCCCGCAGAGAAAGAAGAGGACATACCCCGGCTGTCTGAAAAGTCGGCGGTCCGCTTGGCCAGCTCCTCGATGTTGGCGTTGAAGGAGGTCACGTGGAGATTATGGTAATCCTGCATCAAATTTCAAAAAAAAGCGTTGGTACTTGGAACTCGCTGATTAGAGTTCTGAGCCGCCTGCTCAGCAGCCGGCCCGAAACTTGGGGACTACACCCAGTGGGTGCGCTGGCGTGCCCCCACAAAGAAAAAACAAGGAAGCAAAGCAAAAGGAAGGCTGCGTACCCGGATGGCCGTTCGTGACGCCAGGTATGCCTTGGTGCACTCCTTGATGGCGTCGCCCTCGGCCCGGAGCTTGGCTTGGACGTCCAGGAGCGCGCGGTTCAACGGGCCCGTCCCGCCTCCCCGTACCCACCCGGTGGGCACGGCGCTCGACACCTCGGTGTCCGGGATCGAGGAGCTCGCAGCGCCGGTCTCCAGAGGACGCGGCGCTGAGGCCGCCTTCGCGAGACGGCGGCGCGTCGGTGTACTGAGCTCAAGGGCCAAGCCCGTCGCCGCCGCAGCTCCAGCTGGCGGCACTGGCGGATCCGCCGGTTGTCCGCCTGGCGTGCCTCCGGAGGGTGGTGGTGGCGGCACAATGACCTCCGGCGTAGCGGTGACATCGGCGTGCCTTTCCATGACCGGATTCTCATCGCCGGCTTCCCCAGTCTGCACCGAGAACTTCGGTGGCGGCGGTGCGGAGTTCAAGGGGACGACAAACACCGCCGACTGACGGCGTGCGGCTTCCTCGGCACGCTTCTTCTCTGCATCGGTGGCCTCGGCCTCTGCTAGCTTCTTCAGGGTGGCGGCCTCCGCCTTGTCGGCTTCTGCCTTCTTTAGATGGGCGTCTTCCCGCTCCTCGTGCGCCTCCCGCGCCTCCCGCGCGTTCCGCTCCGTCGCCTCCCGGAGGTCGGCGGCGGGATCAACCCGCTGGGTGGTGGAGGAGGTCTGCACCAACTTCACGATGGAGCCGGCGGACGACTTCTCAAGAGAGAGAGGGGCCATGAAGCCGGAAAACAAAGTAAGGAAATTTCAGACAGACTCAATAAAGAAATACGAAGGTACAAGGGGAGGTGGTTCTTACACTGAAATAAGCTGCGGCGTCTTCACCACCTTGCGGAAGCGGTTGGCCTTTGCGGCCGCTTCGTCCCGCTTGGTCGCCGCGGTCGAGCCCTTGGGCTTCTTCGGCCGATTGCCGAACAGACTCGCCCCGGCCCTGTGCTTCTTCCCGTCGCCTTGGGCGTCCGACGGAGCTGACGAGCCCGCGCCCGACTGGCCGGCTCCTGGCTAGTGGCGGGGGACAATCTCCTCATCGTCATCAGGCCAGTCCTCAAGACTGGCCCCAAGTCTCGGGCCGCCCGCTGCGCCGCCTCCTCCCTCGGCGTCGTCCTCCAAGGCCGCCGCCCCCAGGTCAGGGTCGTCAACATCACTCTCCTCCCAGTCGGGGAGGAATTCACGGTCCGGCCCCGCGGTGCCGGCTGCTGGCTCGAGGAGGGGGTTCTGACTAAAGCTGGCTGGTAAGATCGGACAAAACAGACTCAGCAACGAAGAAGTCAGAAAGAAAGAGAAAAAAAATGACTCACCAGGGGCGGAGGGGCGGCACGTGAATAAGGCTCCTTGCCGAACTGCCACTCCTCTCTAAGGTCGCAGCTCGCCAGATAGTTCACCATGTAGGCCACCTCCTCGTGTGGCATCTCCTTGGTGCACATCCGACTCGGGTCCCGGTGCCCGCTCATCTGGCAGATCATGTGGGGGCGACTTTGAAGAGGGAGCACTCGGCGCGCCACGAAGGCGGACAGCAAGTCCGGCCCGGTCAGGCCCTCCGACTGCACCAGTACTCGAAGCCGCGTAATGGCACCCGCTCCCGCAGGCGTCAACGTGCGGGCCCGGTGCGACCAGTTGGGTTGCCTCCCAGCCGGTGGGCCGGCTACGAAGGCCGGCAGGTTGATCCAGTCGCCCTCCGCAGTGATGTTCTTCACATAGAAGTACGACCGCTGCCACATCTTCACCGACTTGATCAGCTTGATGGTGGGAAACGGGTTGTCGGCCCCCGACCTCCGCACGACGATGAACGCGCCGCATTGAGCCGGCACGCCCGCGGCTTGGGTGCCGAGCTTGGTGTAGAAGAACTCCCCCCAGAGCTCTAGGGTGGGGAGAACGCCGATGAAGTCCTCGCACAGGGTGACGAAGGCGGACAACAGCACCACCATGTTGGGGGTGAGGTGGTGCGGCCGGAGTCCGTAGAACTCAAGGAAGGAGCGGAAGAAGCTGCTCGCCGGCAGGCCCAGGCCGCGTAGGCTGTGCGAGCAGAAGACGACCCGCTCGTCCTCCTGCAGCGCCGACGAGATTTCCTCCCTCGGCGCGAGATGAACCCGAACGAGGTCCTCGCTTGGCAACCGACGCGTCTTGCGGAGGAAATCGACGTGGTCGTCGTGGACCTCCGAACTGTCCCAGGTGCCGGAGTGCGCCGTAGGGGGCGTGACGGCGGAGGAAGAGCTCATCGTGAGCAGATTGCCGCAACGCTCGACGTAGCTTGAGGTGCGGCAGAGAGAGAGAAGAAGAAGCAATGGGGAGGTGGGACGCACGTGGTCCGCCGTTTCCCCTCCTCCCCCTACTTATAGCCCAGTGGGCTGCGAAGCCGAGGGGGCGATTGTGGGATTTACTGCGCCCACTACTCCACGCCCCCCCACGTTTATCACGCAAAGTTACTGCGCGCGGCAATTCCGTGGGAACCTCAACTGCCCCCCACGGCCACAGCAGATCCGCTCACATGCCGAGGCATGGTAGTGGCTGGCCCCACCTGCAGACATGTCACATCTCGCGGATGGGTAGGCGGGCTGGCCCGGCCACTGGTCGCCACGCGGTGGGCACGGAATGGGTGGCGGTCAGTAAGCTTAGCTCACACGCTACTGCATTCCCGCTGGGGAATTCGAAAGCATTTTTGAACAAGTCAAAGTCCGGCGACTCCGACTCCTGCCAGTCGGCCCGGCAGAAGTCAAACGAGGTCTCACCTCAAGCGCTCGAAGAAAGAAACTGCTGAGGCTCCTCGGCTAATCGTCCACGGCACCTCACCAGCTTCGGGGACTACTGTCGGAGTAATGGGCCACAGGTAGGCTAACCCGAGGCCCAGAACCTTTCAAGACATCGGGGCTGACTGCGCCCCTCAAGACACCAGAATGGGGAGTCGCCCTCCAGAGGCCGGCTAAAGGAACAGTCGACAGCTCGCGTACGGCCGAGTCCTGGAGGCGAGGTCAAGACGGGCCGGTTCTGCCTGGCGGCTTCCAGAGAAGCCGGCCATGGGGAGTCGGCCCACGACACCAACAAATCCCATATCCTTATCAGGGGGGATGGGACAGGGAGTGGCAGCAGTAAAGCCCACTCCCTCCCCTTTTCCATGGGATGGCTAGGCCACAGTGCTTCATACCAATGGAGATCTCCGTCCGGCGAGGCACAATTGCCATGCCATCCCTGACATCAGCAACAGTGGGCGGAGCCCTGCACCCACGACGGCCTGTCAGTACAGCCCATGGACGATGGGCCCTATCGGTCAACGAGAGTCCAGAAGACGGCAAGAGCGCCACTAGTCGGACCCGAAGGAGGCCGGCCCCCAGAAGTCGGCCTGCCCCTCCCACGGGTCCCACACGCCATTAACCAGATGAGACAAGGAGTGGCTACAGTAATCGCCCGACAGGTGGCGGAGCTGTAGCCATGACTCCATGACCAAGCCTGCGTCATTAGAGGCACGACTACAGTAATCAGCAGTCGGGAGGACCCGCAAGCGGCGGGTACGGCCCGTCGGCTCTGTACCAGACTAGTCGGCGGGGCCCACCAGCTGGCAGGCCCCAGCAGTCGGCAGAGAAGCCGGTGGGCGAAGAGACTGATGGCTGGGCCCCGCGCCCAGTTGGTTTACCATTGTACCCCTGGGGGGTAGTCCTATATAAACCCCCCAGGACACCCATGCAAAGGGTTCTGATCCATTAGACCTAGACCAGACCTTAGAGCAGGAGGAGAACTGGCCTAGTCTCCTCCTGTCCACGGATACAACTCAAGGAGCACCATTCTACTCACTTTGCCTTAGTGATCATGCGGAGACCCCGCAGAGCAGGACTAGGGGTGTTATCTCCTAGGAGAGCCCCGAACCTGGGTAAAGTTCGCCGGCGTTTGTGTCTACGCCTCATCCCGTTTCCAGGCATCGGCGACGTTCTACTCGCCCCCACCATGATAAGACATCCATTGGCATATGTCGCACCCAACCCCCGACATAAGGGTTGTCTTGTTATTGCGGAGACACCCTGCGTAGTATCTACAAAGGAGTAGAAGTCGACGATGGGCCACTTTCAACTGATAAACGGTCGCAACGGAGTCAAAATAAACATATCATCGTCATTTGTATTTAATATACACGGGATGCCTTCCGTAATCATCGTTATAAAGCCATAAATATGCATCAATTTGACTTAAGATTTTTGCCAAGCTGGGTTGCTGGCTCCTGTGCTTACCCCTACGTTCCCGATTGTTCAGCTAGGCGGTAAAGGGAGCACCTCTGTGCTTGTTACTATCGGGTCATCCGAGTTAGTACCTCAGACTAGGTGAAGCCAAAAGCTAGCGATCTTAAAGGATCACATTGGTCGGCAATGACGGAAGTGAAAATTTTGGTTCATTAATACCATAGAGTTGGGGACTTTCCCTGAACTAAATCCTCAATATTTTCCTCCCACATTAATCAGAGGTGAGGTTTCATGATCATGATAAGCATGACGACCCAAAGAAAGGAACCGATAGCGGGACTATTTTCCTTGGAAGATGTTTCTTTATATAACATATCTCTCTGCGTACCCTTGTTTATCAAACCGTATGACCGGATTGCCTTGTTTTTCGTAAATCTTTGCTCCATGAAGGCTTTATAAAGAAGGACAAACACTCCTTGGCTGCTGGCTGAGGAGGTGGAAGCCGATGGTCGGTCAACAAAGTTTTATACAATGCGGATCCGAGCATTAATGATGTAAAATACTTGGATACATAGGTTCATAAATTGCGAGTAAATTCGATTTATTGCAGCTCATCTTTTAAATACCAAGCGAGCAACTTACATAAAGCTCTCCTAAATCCCAAGTGGCATCGATTTCCTATCTATTAAGCCCCTTGGGGCCAACCTTGGCGACCCCAGCTTTCGCTGGCTCTAGCTCCTTTAAGAGATCTTTATTCTCTTTTCGAGAAGTTTGTGTCAAACACAACAAAAAAAATCACACGGATATCGATCCTTAATTCGGCCACCCGTGCCCACATTAAGGCTCGGGGGCTACTAGGCTTTGCGCTCATTATTTGTAAATATTAAAGGGGCACATCGATCCCCTGATCGGGTGTTGCCACCCGACCTGTGTCTCGGGGGCTACTGTGTTGCCTGTTCAGTGCAGAAAATTCAAAGTGTTTAGTGTTCGGCTTGACCGAATTATGGGCAAACGCGTGTTCGGATAACAATAGGTACCATCTGGACCTATCTGGCGTCAATCTGATATATTGTGGCAACTTCTCAAAACCCTCTCTCAAGGGCCAGTTCGCCGATCACTATTATCTGTAATGTATTACACTGCGTTTCTATTCCTACGTATGCTGCCGAGCTAGGAGTTGATCCTCAGGCCGATTTCGCAAATCGGCCCGAGTCTCAGGGGCTACTAGGCTCAGCAGTTTTATGTTTTCCTTCAGGTGCACCTCGGGTTTAGACCGACATACCTTGAGGGCTACTGGATATAGATATACTGGCTATATATCTTGATAGAGAGTAAATTGCACCAATAAAAAATATTCACAAAAATCAGCCTGTGTCGGGGTGGTGCACCACCTCGGAAGCAGTCCAGCATAAAGCTCGGGCGCCAGTGGCTGGCTCCATAGAGGGCATTTCCGGCATTAAGCTCGGTTGAATTCATTCAATCTTTTAAAAGACCGAGGTAGTTTACGACACCTTGGACGTTGTCCGTCATTGGAGCTCGGAAGTGGTCCGGCATAAAGCCCGGATTCGAATGGCGCGTTCCATAGAGAACTTTTCAGCATTAAACTCGGATAACCTCCTTCAAACTTTTTCAAGCCAAGGTGATCTATGACACCTCTGATATAGTTCGGAGTTGGGGCTCGGATATAGTCCGGCGTTGGTGCTTGGCTGCAAAAGATATCTCGAATGCAGTTCGTCGTTGGAGCTTGGATGCAAGAGGACACCGTCGCACGGGAACAACTTCAAACCCGAGATGTCGCGTAGAAAATAATCCTAAGGCATTGATAATGGCCAAGAACTTAAAGGGGCTCCTCGGACACCTGATGTGTAAACCCTTCGGATTCACTTCGGTGATCCTCAAGATCGATGACGAGAAGATTTGTTGAACCAGTTTTCAAGACTGACGACCGAAGATGAAGAATAGTTCGGAAGGATCGAGGAGCGTCCCCAACTTAAAGACCGGTTCAGGGGGCTACTGGCTGTGTCCTGGACTAGGGGGTACTCACCACATCGTCTCCCGACCAGGTGGATCGGGCCGAGGACCCCCATGGTGGTTCACTCATGGGCCACTTCGGGCAACCCATGCCGCATTCAAGGATTATTCCACAAGACTTGGTGATCAAGACAAGGACTCCTCTCCACCAACGTATTCGGCTAGTGCTCTTGTTATCCTAGGCCTCTGGTGCATTATATAAGCCAAGGCTAGGCTAGTCGATAGATTATTATGACAATCATACAAGATAGACTTCTAGGGTTTAGCCATTACGATCTCATGGTAGATCAACTCTTGTAATACTCATATTCATCAAGATCAATCAAGCAGGACGTAGGGTATTACCTCCATAGAGAGGGCCCGAACCTGGGTAAAACATTGTGTCCCCTGCCTCCTATTACCATCGACCTTAGACGCATAGTTCGGGACCCCCTACCCGAGATCCGCCGGTTTTGGTACCGACACCGAGCATTGTTAACATGGTCAATGAACACGAGGATTCAGGAGATGACTTTATTTTGACTAGATGACAGTAGGGACCCACTAGGGACATAGCCGTACGTACGCAAGTGCCTCCTTATTATGTACAACTGTATTTTTTTTGCTTTCTCCTAGTTTCCCGACATCACGGTCCCACACCATTGTCAACCTATGTAGTCAATATAAATGAGAGTATTGCACAAGGTGCAGCTGACAGCTGGGACCAAGCAACTCGAGCAGTATTTGTGTTTTTGAGGCGTGAGCACTGCAAAGTTTTTCTTGGCGATGTTTTCATTGTTGTTCAGAGGTGAGCAGGGTATTAACTGGGCGGGCTGTGGCCCGTCTAGCCCAGGACAGATATCCAGCCCAGATATTAATTTTTTTTCAAGATGAAAATTGCTAGCCCAGCTATACTTTTTTTGAGGAATACACAGGCAAGGTCAACTTGTTATTCTTCGCCCTGCTGGGCTGCAAATCTTTCCTAGGAGGGATGCATTAGGCTTAACAGGAAAATGGGCTTTAAAAATAATAAATGGGATGTAATTATAAAAACTGGGTAGTAACTATAAAAAATGCACCAAACACGAAATAAGTTCATAAAATATTATTTATGGATTTTGAAAATCTTAATTTTTAATTGTTGCACGCGCAGTGTTTCGTTGGATTTTTACGTAATACAAATTTATATTTAATCTGACTAGAAATTTCGGGATAGAAATATTTCGGATCCCATCAAAATGTGGGCAATTTTATTGAATTCTGTCTTGAACGGTTGGTTTTTTTGAATAAATCTTGAGAGGTTGGTTGACATTATTAATCGTTGTCCTAGCTAGAAAATGGGCTGTACTTTTAACAAGCTGTAAATGGGTTGTAGTAAATTCCATTAGAATTCAAAAATGGGCCGTACATTCTTACAAATCGCAAATGGGCTATAAGTTCTCTGCCACACACTTGTGGGCCTACTAAGTTGACACGTCCCCTAAAAAAAGAAGTTGACGCATATGAAAGGCTTTGTCAACTTATTATAGTCAACACACGGTTCTAGCAGCAGTGGCCGTTGGATGTCTATCCAACGAATGTCGTGCTTCTTCTTCAATCTCGGATATTCTAGCTTCGGCCACCCAAAAATCGATTCCTGCCCCTGACATCTGGGGCGCACCGTTTCGGAGGCTGACCTGTTGGCCTGCTAAGTTCACGCGTACCAAGGGCTTTGTCAACTTAGTCAATATAAATGATTCTAGTTGTAGTGACCATACCATGTCCATCCAACGGTCGTAGTGCTTCTTTAACCTCTCGTCTTCTTGCTCCAGCCGCCCAAAGCAGCACCGGCGGTGTCAAAACCGGCGGATCTCGGGTAGGGGGTCCCGAACTGTGCGTCTAAGGCGGATGGTAATAGGAGGCGGGGGACACAATGTTTACCCAGGTTCGGGCCCTCTCGATGGAGATAATACCCTACTTCCTGCTTAATTGATCTTGATGATATGAGTATTACAAGAGTTGATCTACCATGAGATCGAGGAGGTTAAACCCTAGAAGCTAGCCTATGGTATGATTGTTGTTGTCCTATAGACTAAAACCCTTCGGTTTATATAGACACCTTAGGGGCTAGGGTTACACAGAGTCGGTTACAAGGGAGGAGATATACATATCCGAATTGCCAAGCTTGCCTTCCAATGCAAAGGAGAGTCCCATCCGGACACGGGACGAAGTCTTCAATCTTGCATCTTCATAGTCCAACGGTCTGGCCAAAGTATATAGTCCGACTGTCCGAGGACCCCCTAATCCAGGACTCCCTCAATAGCCCCTGAACCAGGCTTCAATGACGATGAGTCTGGCGCGCAGATTGTCTTCGGCATTGCAAGGCGGGTTCCTCCTCCGAATACTCCATAGAAGATTTCGAACACAAGGATAGTTTCCGGATCTGCAAAAAAAATTCCACATACCACCGTAGAGAGTATAACATTTCCACAAATCTAATCTGCTGACAACTTTCATAACGTGACATCATGCCATGGCCCCAGTTATTATTCGAACCGTTTTTCTCAACCAGCTACTGCACATATTGTGAGGTGGTTTTTTTGGCACGTCTTGTCGAAGCAGAGATCGTGTCCCCTTATCATGGGATTCTCATCAATATGGATGTGGGTAACCCAACCGCGCCATCAATCATGATGCTTGGGGAATAAGCGAGTTTTACCCGGCAAGTGGGGAGGCGTATAGTTTCTTCCTCCCTTATAAAGGGGTAAGGGTTCCACCTTTTTACCCACGCTTTCTTCTCACCTGCCCATCCATTCTTGCGCAATCGAGCTCCAGCGCCCAAGTTCGCATTTTCTTCGAAGAACCACTCCAAATATGTCTGGAGCGGGAGGCAAGTGGATGGCCTCTACCGTCCGGAAGAAGGACATCAAGAAACTTCGGGAGGCCGGGTGTCTAGCCCAAGAAATCGGCCACCGTCTCCCGATGGCGGGATAGATCATCCCTGCCCCGGAACCCCACGAAAGGGTCATATTCCTCCCTCATTTTATCCGCGGGCTAGGTTTTCCCCTCCACCCATTTGTTCGCGGCATAATGTATTATTACGGGATCTATTTTCATGATCTATCCCCCAATTCCTCCCTCAATATCTTGGCATTCATTGTCGTGTGCGAGGCTTTTCTCGACATCCCTCCACACTTTGCCTTATGGCTGAAGATCTTTAATGTGAAGCCCAAGGTAGTTGGCGGTGAGCACGCTGAGTGCGAGGGCGCTATGGTGAGCAAGAGGCCCAACGTCACATGGCCAACAAGTACCTTCAATGATTCCGTCAGGGAGTGGCAACATGATTGGTTTTACATTACCGAGCCGCGCGGCGCAAAGTGGGGCGCTGCTCCCGAGTTCCGATCCGGAGACCCTCTGCGGCTCACGTCCTGGCTCAAGAAGGGCCTGGACTGGTCTTCATCCGACGAACTGCTGGCGCTCCAGACGCGCGTCAAGGATATAGAAGACAAGAATATCGAACTTGTCAATGTAGTCCAGGTGATGTTATTCCGTCAGATCCTACCTTGTCAACACCGGACTTACAATCTATGAGAATTCGATCCTACCAAGCACCAGACCCTGCGAGAGCTCTTTGGCTCCTCGCACGAAGACATCTGGAAGGTGCTTTTTAAGCCCGACAAATCATGGCCGGACTCGGCCGAGGACCGCAGGTACTAACTGTCCCGCCCTGCAAGCTCGGTAAGTTACCATACGTTTTATTCGCATAACTCAAGGGAAATGCTTAATGTGTTTTACACAACTCTCCTAGGGCTGGACGAAGAAGGCGGGGCGGATCCAATGTCCAGCCCCGCTGCCCGAGGAACCGACCGGCCCACTTCTGATGAAGATGTTAGACCTGGCGCCTTACAAGGTGCCGGAGAAGAATACCGAAAAGGAAGCCAAAAAGACACGGGGCGACCTTCGTCACCGTGCCCGACCCGCCTCCAAAGAGGACGAGGAGGAGGAAGACAAATTCCCAGTAGGGGGAAGAAAGAAGAGGACGGCCTCCATACACTTGGAGGCCGAGTCGCCTAAAAGGGGAAAACTCTTCTTCTGGAAGAGTCCACTGTCGTCGCCGATAGCAGCCCGACATGGGATCCTAGGGCCCAGCCCCTAGTGAACCCGTAAGTATATAAAATCTGAACATGTTCATGTGTCCGGACCCATCATGGCATAGTATTTTAACCTGAGCCATATTTTTTGTAGTCCGACGGGGTCCCGTTCTGAATAATCCTCGTCCGAGGATTTGCTGAGCTCGGATGCTATGGAGAGCGGGACGCATCCGAAGGCCCCTCCCCCCGAACATATGATCAACACCGAGGCTTCGTCCCAGAGGGACTTCGTCCAAGGAGGGGCGGAGAAAATCGTAAAGGCGGCGCCTGGAGGTCAAACTTCGGGGGCCGGAGACACACGGGAGAAGATCCCCACAGGAGTCGACAGCCGGGACCATCTTGAATTCGGCCCCCAGTTGGACACAGTTTCGGAGACCAATACGGCTTTGGAATCAAGCAGGCGACCTTCCTCAGCTGGAGAGGGCGTCCTTGTTCCACCGATGACCTCTGTCCATCCAGAGGCACGGGGTGCTTTATTGGCGGCGCTGAAGAGCGCCTCCATCGTCGATGAACACTGTGCCCTTATGGGTGCGGTGATTGAGAAGATTCAGTCCGCAGAAAATGGACTGAATGAAGCCTGTATCGACCTTATGAGAGGTTTTGAGGTATGTTTTATACGGTTTCGAAGAGTGTCATAGTATGGATAGTAGCCCCTGATACACTGTCCGGTGGACGAAAGAACCAGACAGAGGATCAAATATATTTTTCGCAGGAAGACTCATTTGATGACATCTATCTCTCTTCTTTTGTAAGCAGGCGTCTGTAGCGGCTACTGCCACTCATACCGCGAAGGTTTCCGGACTGAATCAAAGTCTGGAGCGGGCTGAAGCGGAGCTTGGCTAGTTAAAAAGGCAGTTGGAAGATCAACAAGGTATGCACAAATATTATTTGCGTTTAGTGCGAACGAATTTTCAGTATGATAGAATATGTGTCATGATTTGTGCCAGGGGTGACGACCAAAGACGAGGCTCCGAAGAAGGCTGTTGCCGAGGCCGAGGAAAAGGCAGCCACAGAGCAGGCTCTTCGTGAGAAGCATGAGGCCAAGGTTGTGGAAGCTAGGCAAGAGCTCCAAGAGGCCATGAAAAAATGCGAGACCCTGGAGCAGAGTTTAACGGAGAAAGAATCCGAACTCACCAGGGCTCATTAGGCCATGTGCGATGCCCGTGGGAAAACCCATGACGCCCTGGAGGAGATGCAAGAGGTGAGGGAGATCACGGCGGGTAAGGTTTTTTCCATGTAAAGCAAGTATTTCAGGAGAAAATTATGCTTTATAATTTTTAGTTTGGATTTCTCCAGGGGTATTTGCAGAACTTCTTCGCAGCATATCGGATGCCACCCAATTCTACTGAGCCGAAGAGGGGAATACTATGGATAAGCTCTTCTGTTTGCAGTATCTGGCACCAAATTATCCGGTGCCTTTTACCGATCAGCTGAAACAGCTGATCGAACTGCATAAGGCGGCTGAACTAGCCATGAAGGATTTGATTATCGCGCGATGGCCTGCCGAGCCGATTCCAGCTAGCTACTTCGAACTCGTGAAGCGGCTTGTTAGTACCTGCCCTTGACTTGACGTCATCAAGCGATCGGTCTGCATAGAAGGTGCACGAATGGCCTTTGCCCCGCAAAGGTGCATTGGGGGAAGATTGATGCTGAAAAGCTGATGACCGAGGGACCGCCAGAGGGAAAGGAGCACCGCAAGCCTGAATTGTATTATGAAAGTGTCCTAAAAGGATCCTTCCTTGCGGCGGAGCAATGCACCAAGGACATTGTATTTCCATGAATATAGTCATGTTGTCCTTTGTAATGTGTGAACAAGGTCATTTCTATTATTTATTGCCTGTTGTAAAAATTTACCCTCCTGCGCGGTCGTTTTATATATTAAACCTGAGAATTGGACAGTCGTCGGCTTCTGCCCCCTTGTCAGAAATACGGGGGTGTTCGGGATAAACCTGATCACTCTTTACCCTAGTGTTGGGTCCTTTGAAGGAGGTGTTAAGCATGGTGAACCAGGCAATCAGACTATAGGGCTTTATCATTCTCACTTAGCCATAGGAGCATTAGGAAGGTAGGCGCAGCCCCTGGTGTTCGGAAGACCGCACGAGGGGCCCTATAGGCACCTGATCGAAAGAAGAACCGATCCATCGCACGCTACATTGGTTATGGCATTATGCGGGAGAAATCCTTAAAGATTTTACAACCTCTCGAACAGCTGACCAGCTCTCGCCGTATCATGACAGTCAATTTTTGGCTTTCTCTACTGAGGTGCTCGTCCAGAAGAACCGGGACACAATCGCAGTAGTTCTCCCTGTGCCGCCTTAGCCGATATAGCAGAACGTAAGGCAGCAAAACATGGGAGCCGGGCAAACCCAACATTTGACCCAAGACATGATTCGGAGCTGATGCATATAATGCTATAAGTTCGGGGTGCCGAACTTCCGTGAAGGTGTTCGGACTTTATTGCCGTATCATGGGTAAAATGAAGCCCCTGTCAAAGGCATATCACGGTGTATGGATGCCACTTAACAAAAGAGTTTCAATAAGAAATAACAGCAAATAAGCGTCATATAAATCCACATGTTGTATTTGAATAATACGTCGAAGCGTATGAGTACAGGTAATGTGATAAAAAAGGGGAATATGACTGTGGAACCTGCTAGGACCGGTGAGGAGGAAGATGTGTCCAGATCCGGAGTATAGTCGGATGGACGTCGCGAGGAATATCTAAAGATTCCCTTGTGCGTTTGAGCTGGTACCATGTCACTGGTCCCGGTCTGCGCAAAGGTGAGCGTGCGAAGGAAATTATAAGAAATATTTGTGTGCCGGAGAGCGGTTGAGCCGCGATATGTGGCATGTTCTGGACTTTGCCGGAATGTTTAGTTGAGCCCTGGACGATCCGGGCTATCCTGTCGTGAAGTAGTTCGGACTACTTTGAATGTGTCCGGGGTTTTAGCCGTCGACTCAAGATTTGACCGAAAGGTGCCCTCCATTGCTTCTGTTGTTAAAGCAACGGCGTACTCTGTGGTATCGAGGGAGAGTTCGGCCTCGCCATTAACCGTGATGACGCCGCGCGGACCGGGCATCTTGAGTTTACGGTAGGCATAATGTGGCACCATGTTGAATCGAGCGAACGCAGTTCGCCCGAGCAGTGCCTGATAATCACTGCGAAAGGGGACGATGTCGAAGATTAACTCTTCGGCACGGTAATTGTCCGGTGATCCGAAGACTACCTCGAGGGCGATGGAGCCGGTACAGCTGGCCTCCACGCCTGGTATAATACCTCTAAAGGTGGCTTTAGTGGGTTTGATCATCGAATGATCGATGCCCATCTTGCGCACTGTGTCCTGGTAAAGCAGATTTAGACTGCTGCCTCCATCCATAAGGACTTGTGTGAGGTGGAACCCGTCAATTATTGGGTCGAGGACTAGTGCGGCTGGATTGCCGTGACTGGTGTTGACCGGACGATCCATTGGGTTGAAGGTGACCGGCCCTAGTTTGTATTGCGGGCTGACTAGTTTCGTTAGGTCGACATCCCTAAGGGTGTGCATCCGGTCCGAGTTGGGAGTGTGGGTGGCGTTTACCATATTCATCGTTTGTATTTGCTGGAGAGATTTCTTTTGTCCTCCTCTATTCGGTGATCTGGGCTCCTCATCGCTGTCATCACTTTGAGATCCCTTATCTTCGTTTTTGGCGCCTAACCTGCCAGCTTGTTTGAAGACCCAACATTCTCTGTTGGTATGATTGGCTGGTGTTCCTGGTTTGCCATGAATTTGGCATGGACGGTCGAGTATGCGGTCCAAACTGGACAAACCCAAATTGTCATTTTTGAGTGGCCCTGTCAGCTGACTGGACTTAGAGCTATTAAATCCAGCATTGACTGTTGTGTCTTCGGCGCTTTCACCATGTTTGCGGCGTTTGTGTTTGTTGCGCCAGGGTTTGCCGTTGCTATCTCTGGCCTCTGATTTGCCAGTGTTGCTTGCTGTGTTGTTGCTACGAGCCAACCAGCTATCCTCGCCCGCACAGAAGCGGGTCATGAGTGTCGTGAGGGCTGCCATGGACCTTGGCTTCTCTTGGCCGAGATGTCGGACGAGCCACTAGTCACGGATGTTATGTTTAAAGGCCGCTAGGGCTTCGGCATCCGGACAGTCCACAATTTGGTTCTTTTTGGTCAGGAACCGGGTCTAGAATTTCCTGGCTGACTCTCCGGGCTGTTGTGTTATGTGACTCAAATCATCAGCATCCGGTGGTCGCATATATGTGCCCTGGAAGTTATCCAGGAATGCGTCTGCCAGGATCTCCCAACTTCCGATGGAGTTTCCTGGCAAGCTATTCAGCTAATGCCGAGCTAGTCCTTTGAGTTTCAATGGGAGATATTTGATGGCGTGTAGATCATCCCCGCGTGCCATGTGAATGTGGAGGAAGAAATCCTCGATCCATACCGCGGGGTCAGTAGTACCATCGTATGATTCAATGTTCACGGGTTTAAACCCTTCTCGGAATTCATGATCCATTACTTCATCAGTGAAGCATAGCGGGTGTGCGGCGCCTCTATGCTGGGCTATGTCATGACGCAGTTTGTACGAGTCTTGTCTGCTGTGTTTGGCCTGGCCGGATTTGTTTTTGGTATATCCGGCATGACAGTCGTCGTCATGTGTTGGGGAGCGCGCTCGTGATTCGAAGCTCGATCTTTTGTGTCCTGCTTTGTTTTCCAATACGTCTCGCAGGTCCTGCGTGTTACCCCGGGCCTTGCTGTTTTAGTTTGACTGGCGACGGGGTGCGGGCTGGACTTCGGGCTTATATGCCACTTTGTCGCGGCCACGAGGTGGCCGGTTTGCCGCATCATACGATGGAAGCGCATGCTTTAATGCTTCCTCTTCAAGTTGGGGTAGCAACCCGCGCTTTGGGAAACTTTTGATTGGGCGCTTGAGTTCATGTTCCTCGGCTGCCAGGACCTCAGTCCATCTATCTGCTAGCAGATCTTGCTCAGCTTGAAGCTGTTGTTGCTTTTTCTTCAGGCTTTTTGCTCTAGCAATAAGACGGCGCTTGAAGTGCTCCTGTTCGAGGGGATCCTCGGGCACGATAAATTCTTCATCGCCGAGGCTCACCTCGTCTGGGGAGAGAGGCATGTATTGTTATCCTACGATTCTTCGTGTCAATGTCAAAACCGGTGGATCTCGGGTAGGGGGTCTCGAACTGTGTGTCTAAGGCGGATGGTAACAGGAGGCAGGGGACACGATGTTTTACCTAGGTTCGGGCCCTCTTGATAGAGGTAAAACCCGACGTCCTGCTTGATTGTTCTTGATGCTATGAGTATTACAAGGGTAGATATACCACGAGATCAGAGAGGCTAAACCCTAGAAGCTAGCCTATGGTATGATTGTATGTTGTCATATGCACTAAAACCCTCCGGTTTATATAGGCACTAGAGGAGGGATAGGGTTACACAAAGTCGGTTACAAGGGAGGAGATATACATATCCATATTGCCAAGCTTGCCTTCCACGCCAAGGAAAGTTCCATCCGGACACGAGACGAAGTCTTCAATCTTGTATCTTCATAGTCCAACAGTCCGGCCAAAGGATATAGTCCAGCTTTCCGGAAACCCCCTAATCCAGGACTCCCTCAGTAGCCGCTGAACCAGGCTTCAATGACGATGAGTCCGACGCGCAGTGTTGTCTTTGGCATTGCAAGGCGGGTTTCTCCTCCGAATACACCATGGAAGAGTTTGAATGCAAGGATAGTGTCCGACCCTGTAAAATAAGTTCCACATACCACCATAGAAAGAATAATGCTTCCGTAAATCCAATCTGCTGACAGGCTTCGATAGCATGACATCACTTCATGGCCTGGTTATTATTCGAACCGCTTTTCTCAACCAGCTCCGCACACATCGCGAGGCAGTTTTCTCGATATGTCTTGTCAAAGCAGAGATCGTGTTCCCCTTATCACGGGATTCTCATCAATACGGACGTGGGTAACCCAACCGCGCCATCAATTACGACGCCTGGTGAATAAGCAGTTTTGCCAGGCAAGTGGGGAGACTCATCGCCTCCTCCTCCCTTATGAAAGGGACAAAGATCTACTTTTTTCGCCCACGCCTTCTTCCTTCTCGCTCTCCCATTCCCGCACACTCGAGCTCTAGCGCCCAAGCTCGCGTCCTTCTTCTCAAACCACTCCAAGCATGTCTGGAGAAGGAGGCAAGTGGATGGTCTCCTCCGTCACGGAGGAGAACGTCAAAAAATTATGGGAAGCCGGATATCTGGCCGCGGATATCGCGCACCGGCTGCCCGATGCAGGGCAGATCGTTCCAACGCCCGAACCCCATGAGAGGGTAGTTTTTCTTACCCATTTTGTCCGCGGACTGGGATTTCCCCTCCACCCATTTGTCCGCGGGCTCATGTTCTACTATGGGATGGATTTTCATGATCTGGCCCCCAACTTCATCCTCAACATCTCGGCGTTTATCGTCGTGTGCGAGGCCTTCCTCCGCATCAGGCCCCACTTCGGCCTATGGCTGAAAACCTTCAATGTCAAACCGAAGGTGGTGAGCGGCCAGCAAGAAGAGTGCGGAGGAGCCATTGTGGGCAAGATGCCTAATGTCACCTGGCTCGAGGGAACCTATGTGGATACCATAAAGGGGTGGCAATCGGGGTGGTTCTACATCACCGAGCCGCGCGACTCCAACTGGGTGGCGGCCCCCAAATTTTGATCCGGAATCCCCACGCGGTACCTCCTGGAAAAAGAAGGGCCTGTCCTGGGGTTCTTCAACAGAGCTAACCGGACTCCAGACCTGTATCCAAAACATGATGAACAAGAAAATTGAACTTATCAATGTGGTCCAGGTTATGCTCGTCCGCCGGATCCTTTCGTGCCAATGACGAACATTCAATTTGTGGGAGTTTGACTCGGCCAAGCACTAGATGCTGTGAGAGCTCTACGACACGACGCACAAGGACGTCTGGAGGGTGATGTTCAAGAGTGCCCCGAGATCCCTCCCCCTCTTACCGAAGACCGCGGACTCAGCGCAAAGCGCCATGCCGGTCCGGTAAGCATATATATTTCTCGGGGTATTTATTTGCCCAGGTTTAGTTATGTGTAGGATCTAAGCTCCCACGTCTCTAACAGGACTGGATAAAGACAGCGGAGCAGCTTGATTGCCTAGCCCCCCTGCCCGAAGATGCAGAAACGCTCTTTTGACAAAGATGCTGAGCCCGGCACCTTACGAGGTGCCGGAAAAGACGGCCAAGAAGAAGGCCACGGGGACCCGAAAGGGTCTCCGGCACAAGATGGTTCTGTCAGACTCATCATCCGATGAGTCCGACGCGCACTCCTCCCACGGAAACGAGGAGGAGGAGAAAAGTTCTCCCCCCCAGCCGGGGAGACAAGGAAAGGAAGGCCGACCCATCTGGGGAGGCCGAAGGGTCCAAGAAGGGAAAGGTCCTCCCTCCGGAATGTGCCACGACGACCGCCGACAGTGGCGACGAGTGGCTACCCAGGGATAAGCCCCTGGCGAAATCATAAGTGTCTGGATGCCATAGTACTTCATGGTATGTTTTATTGTATTGCCTTTACTTATGCCGAACCTGATCATGTAGTCCGTCCCGAGCTCGTCTCGATGTACCCTCGTTGAGTGGCTCTTTGAGCATGTCGGATATGAACAGCGGTTCTCCTCCGATGGCTTCCACCCCCCGCCCTACGGACGACGCCGATGTGGTGTCTCAAAAGGCACCGACCCAAGGGGAGGCGGTCCTGGGGGCGCCTCATGGTGACCTCCCGGACCATGGGTACCAAGGGAGCGAGGCTCCTACGGGCTTCGAGTTCGGGCCCCAGCCGGACACTACGCCGGAACCTTCAATGGTTCCGGACTCCGGCAGGTGGTCCCCCTTTAAGGGGGGCCAACCATCCGTGCCGGTGTCCTCTGTCCAACTAGAGGCACCGGACAACCTGCTGGAAGCGCTTCGCAGCGCTTCCATCGAAGAAGAGAACCTCACTATCATGAGTGCGGTGGTCGAGAAGGTTCAGTCCGCCAAAATCGGACTGACCGAAGCCTACGCGAGCCTCCTAACAGGCTTTGAGGTAAGCAATCAAAGTATAAGAAAATATACCGCATAGATAGTAGCCCCTGATGCTCTCTTCGGCGTTCGTGAAGAAAAGCCGAATAGAGGATCAAATGATAACTCAGGAGTCTAATTATAGTATGTGTACGTGTATGTGCAGGCTTCACTGCTGGCCGCTGCCACACGTACTGCGGAGGTCGCGGCGCTGAAGCAGGACCTGAAGCGGTCCGAGGACAAGCTCGGCCTTACCAAGAGGCAGCTCGAAGAGAGCAAAGGTAAGAAATACCCCTATCTATGTAGTTAAAAAGAAGTTCGGGTGTAAAGTAATAGGATCATCATGGATTTGTCAGGGGCCACGACCGAGGTGGCGACCCTGAGGAAGGCGTTGTCCGAGGCCAAAGACAAAGCGGCCAAGGAACGCGTTGAATGGGAGAAACAAGAAGCCCGAGTGGGCGAGGTGCAGCAAGAGCTCGAGGCTATCGCCAAAAAGCACGAGTCCTGGGAGCTGGACTGTAAAACGCGAAAGCCCAAGCTCGCGCAGGCGCTTGAGAGCTTCCGGAGCGCCAAGGCCGAAGCCCACAAGGCCCTCCAGGAGATTGATGAGGCGAAGAAGATAGTAGTGGGTAAGGCATTAAATATGCAAAGCAAACATGTGAAGGGGAATTTCCTTTTTCTTACCCGAGTTCGGAGCTCTCCAGGAGCATTTGCAGATCTTCCCTGCAGTGTGCTGGATGCCGCGGAATTTTACCAGGCTGAGGAGGGGAGCTCAACGAAGAAGTTGTTTTGGTCTCAGTATGCTGGGACCGAACACCCCGTGGCCTTGAGCGACCAGCTGAAGCAGTTCGTCGAACTTCACAAGGCGTCCGAACAGGCCATGAGGGGCCTTATAGTCTGGATGTGGCCCGGCAAGTCCCTGTCCGGAAGCTACTTCGGTCTGGTGCAACGGCTGGTGGAAGCCTGCCCACGGCCTGAGGTCATCAAGCGGTCCGTCTGCCTCGAAGGTGCGTGCAGGGCTTTTGCCCGAGCGAAGGTGCATTGGGCGAAGCTGGACGCCGTGAAGCTTGTGAAGGAGGGGCCGCCGGAGGGCAAGGAGCATCGCCGCCCCGAGAATTATTATGAGGGTCTCCTGGAGGGATCCCGCCCAGTGGCAGATGAGTGTGCCAAGGATGTAATTTTTGAATGAACATACTCATGTGACCCTGTAAAATGAAACGAGTTCATTTGTGCCATGCGACGCTTTCTGAATTTAAAATATTACCTTCTGTGCGGCCGTTTATAAATTCTGAAAGTTGGCCAGTCGTCGGCTTCTGCCCCCATGTAACTAGTACCGGGGTGTTCGGGATAAACCTGAACACTCTTTACCCCAATTTTGGGTCCTCCAAGGGAGGTGTTCAGCACAACGAACCAGGCAATCGGACTATAATGCTTTAACACTCTCACTTAGCCATAGAAGTCTATGATTTTAAATTTTTGGCGAAGCCCCTGGTATTCGGAAGGGCGAATTTGGGGGACTATACACGCCCGAACAAGGTCGACTCCTCGCCCGAAACGGAAAAAGTCTTTAAGGACTTGAGACCTCTCGAACAGCGACTAGTCTCTCGCCTTATCATGACATTCGGTTTTTGGCTTTCTCTACTGAGGTGCTCGTCCGGAAGAACCGGGACACAATCGCAGTAGTTCTCCCACCGCTACCTTAGCCGATATAGCGGAATGTAAGGTACCAAAGCATGGGAGCCGGGCAACCCAACATTTGACCCAAGACATGATTCGGAGCTGATGCATATAATGCTATAAGTTCGGGGTGCCGCACTATTGAAAGTGTTCGGACTTCTTGCGCCGTATTATGGGGTGAACGAGAGCCCCTGGCGTACTGACCGTACCCAAGCGTGCAGGTGCGGAATGTCGTAAATGGACATATAAGAGAAAGAGAAAAACTTAAATAATGCAATAACAAATTAATAATATGCATTGTTATTTGAATAATTCGTCGAAGTGCACTGGTACAAGTAGTGCAATAACCGTAAAGTAGGACAATTCAAAATGTCCTATCCAAGGCAAGCTACACAATAATAGTGAAAAGCGGGTATATCAAGTATTACTAGAGACCACCTGGCGGTTCCCGTGTTCATCTTAGCTTCTTCCCGCCTTGGTTGTTGCTTCCGGAATGTGTTGGGCCGTCGAACTGCCGGAAAGGCCTTCCGAAGGATTACGCCCTGAAAGAGAGAGGGAATGCCAAAGGTATACATCCCCTGGTGTGGTTAAGCCACAATGCGGGGCGTGTCCTGATTGTGCCCCCACCAATGTCCATGGTATTTTCAATGCGTAGTTATGTACGCGCGGCACGAATTTCGTTGCTGCACTGGGACTGGGATGGGGGCCGAATTGCTATGCGAGCGTAGATCGCGCCAGGCGATCCTGTTGCAGATTATTCCGGACGCGCTTGAAGGTGTCCGGGGGATATAACACCGAATGAGTGGTCTGTCTAAACAGGCTGCTTTGTGCCTCTGCTGCAAGGGCCGCAGTGTGCTCTTCCATACGGAGCGAGCGTTCTGTGTTTCCATTTACTATTATGACCCCACGAGGACCTGGCATCTTGAGCTTGAGGTATGCATAATGCGGCACTGCATTGAATTTTGCAAATGTTGTCCGTCCGAGCAGTGCATGATAGCCACCGCGAAACGGGACGATGTCGAAGATTAACTCTTCGCTTCAGAAGTTATCCGGTGACCCGAAGACCACTTCTAGTGTGATTGAGCCTGTGAAATGGGCCTCTACACCTGGGATGACACATTTAAAGGTGGTTTTGCTGGGTTTGATCCTTGAGGGATCGATACCCATTTTTCGCACTGTATCCTGATAAAGTAGGTTCAGGCTGCTGCCGCCGTCCATAAGGACTCGAGTGAGATGAAATCCATCAATGATGGGGTCTAGGACCAGTGCGGCAGATCCTCCATGATGGATGCTAGTGGGGTGGTCCCTGCGATCGAAGGTGGTCGGACAAGCAGACCATGGGTTGAACTTCGGGGTGACGGGCTCCATCGTGTAGACGTCCCTTAGTGCACGCTTCCGCTCCCTCTTGGGAATGTGGGTTGCGTATATCATGTTTACTGTCTTTACTTGTGGGGGAAACACCTTCTGTCCCCCTGGGTTTGGCGGCCGGGGCTCCTCCTCGTCATCGCTATGCAGCCCCTTGTCCTCGTTTTCGGTATTTAACTTGCCGGCCTGCTTGAACACCCAGCATTCTCTGTTGGTGTGATTGGCTGGCATTTCAGGGGTGCCGTGGATTTGACACGAGCTATCCAGTATGCGATCCAGACTGGACATAGCTGGAGTATTTCTTTTGAATGGCTTTTTCCGCTGACCAGATCTAGAGCCTTTGAATCCGGCGTTGACTGCCGTATCTTCGGTGTTATCGCCGTTGTTGCGGTGCTTTGGTCTATTACGACGCTGCCTACCGTTAACATCTTTGGTATCCGAGGTATCCGGATTCCTTGATGTGTTGTTGTTGTGAGCCAGCCAGCTGTCCTCGCCCGCGCAAAAGCGGGTCATGAGTGTTGTGAGGGCTGCCATAGATTTCGGCTTCTCCTGGCCAAGATGGCGGGCGAGCCACTCATCGTGGATGTTATGTTTGAATGCCACTAGGGCTTCTGCATCCGGACAGTCTACGATTTGATTTTTCTTGGTCAGGAACGGTGTCCAGAATTGTCTGGCCGATTCCCCTGGCTGCTGGGTTATGTGGCTCAAGTCATCAGCAAACAGTGGCCGCACATAAGTGCCCTGGAAGTTGTCAAGAAATGCATCTTCCAAATCCTCCCAACTACTGACGGAATCTGCTGGCAAGCTATTCAGGCAATGCCGAGCTGGTCCTTTGAGTTTTAGTGGGAGGTACTTGATGGCATGTAGATCGTCACCGCGAGCCATGTGGATGTGAAGGAGGAAATCCTCAATCCATACAACGGGATCTGTTGTGCCGTTGTATGATTCGATGTTTACGGGTTTGAAACCCTCCGGGAATTCATGATTCATGACTTCATCAGTGAAGCATAGCGGGTGTGCGGTGCCTTTGTGCCGGGCTATATCCCGATGTAGTTCGTATGGGTCTTGTCTGCTGTATTCGGCCCGGCCGGATTTACTCTTGGTGTATCCGATGCTACGATCATCGTCCCATGTGGGCGCACGTGTTCGTGTCCCGTATATTGACCTTGCGATTTTTGCCTTGCTGTCCAGGATGTCTCGCAGGTCCTCTGTGTTGCCCCAGGCCTTGGTATCTTTGACTGAGTGGCGATGGGGTGCAGGCTGAACTTCGGGCTGAAACGCCTCTCTGGCTCGGCCGCCTAGTGGCCGGTCAGCCGCGTTGTACACTGGTGAATGAGGTTTGAATGCTTCCTCCTCGAGGTGAGATAGCAACCTGTGTTTTGGGTAACTCTTGGACGGGCGCTCGAGTTCATGCTCCTTGGCCGCAAGGACTTCGGTCCACCTGTCTGCTAGCAAGTCTTGATCAGCTTGAAGCTGTTACTGTTTCTTCTTTAGGCTATTTGCCGTGGCCATAAGCCGGCGCTTGAAGCACTCTTGCTCGACGGGGTCCTCAGGCACGATAAATTCGTCGTCGCCGAGGCTCGCCTCGTCTTCGGAGAGAGGCATGTAATTGTCCTCCTCTGGTTCTCCATCTGCTGCCTGCTCTGGAGGGCTAGCTTGTTCGTCCTCCAGCTCTTCGCCGTGCTGGAGGGGATTGTTTTCTTCGGCGCTATCCGGAGTGTTATTATCTCCTGTGTCGGTGTCACTGCTCTTACTATGGCGGGACTTAGAGCGGCGCCGCTAACGTCGGCGCTTGGGTTGCTTCTTGGAGGGGTCATCCTCCACTTTCTCCTCGCCATTAGCTTCTTTGGGGGTGTCCACCATATATATATATATATATATATCATATGATGAGGTGGCGGTCCAGTGCCCCGAGGGCGGTGGATCCTGTTCGTCTCCAGCTTTGTCGTCCATACCGTCGAAGTCTTTAGAGCCAAAGTCGAGCATGTCGGTTAAGTCGTTGACAGTGGCTACTAAGTGGGTGGTGGGTGGGTAGCGAATTTCTTCGTCGTCCGCATCCCATTCTAGCCGGACATAGTTCGGCCAAGGTTCTCCTGACAGGGAGAGAGACCTTAATGAATTTAACACATCTCCAAAGGGTGAGTGCTGAAAGATATCTGCGGAGGTGAAATCCATGATCGGCGCCCAATCAGACTCGACGGGCACAGATACGAGCGGCTCGGAGTCCGTGGCCGAGGATGAATCCAGTGGTTCGGTATCACGGCTCTCGTAAGGGGTGAAGTCAGCATCCGGCACTATCGCCACTGAGAGTGCGGCCTCCATGGCGGGGTCCATCCCTCTGCTTTTGGATGGCGCGACTTGCTCCAGATTAAAGGCCGGAGTAGCTGCGGATGCGATCTCCCGAACACTGTCCGACGGTAGAGTTACGTCTTGCTCATCGTGACTGCGCGGCTCGTCCAGCATGGGCTCGAATCCATCGAAGATCAAGTCTCCCTGGATATCGGCCGTGTAGTTCAAGTTTCCAAATCTGACCTGATGGCTAGGGGAGTAGCTCTCAATCTGCTCCAGATGGCCAAGTGAATTGGCCCGCATTGCAAAGCCGCCGAATATGAAGATCTATCCGAGGAGGAAAGCCTCACCCTGGACCGCATCGCTAGCGATGATCGAAGGAGCCATCGAGCCTTATGGTGACGACACAGTGGAACTCTCAGTGAAAGCACCAATGTCGGTGTCAAAACCGGCGGATCTCGGGTAGGGGGTCCCGAACTGTGTGTCTAAGGTGGATGGTAACAGGAGGCGGGGGACACGATGTTTTACCCAGGTTCGGGCCCTCTTGATAGAGGTAAAACCCTACGTCGTACTTGATTGTTCTTGATGATATGAGTATTACGAGAGTAGATCTACCACAAGATCAGAGAGGCTAAACCCTAGAAGCTACCCTATGGTATGATTGCATGTTGTCCTACGGACTAAAACCCTCTGGTTTATATAGGCACCGGAGGGGGGCTTGGGTTACACAAAGTCGGTTACAAGGGAGGAGATCTACATATCCGTACTGCCAAGCTTGCCTTCCACGCAAAGGAAAGTCCCATCCGGACATGAGACGAAGTCTTCAATCTTGTATCTTCATAGTCCAACAGTCCGGCTGTCCGGAGACCCCCTAATCCAGGACTCCCTCACTCCGTCTGTTGCCTGTTCCTTGGGGCTGGCTTTCCCATCCTCCTGCTCAAAGCCTGGCTAGAGGGGATTGTCTTCGTCTTCGGCACTATTTGCAGCATTATTGTCTCCTGTGCCAGTATCGCTGTTTTTGCTATGGCGGGGCTTAGAGCGGCGCCGTTGACGCCGGTTCTTGGATTGCTTCTCAGGGGGATTATGCTCCATTGCCTTATTGCCATCGCTTTCTTTGGGGGTGTCCACCATGTATATATCATACGATGAGGTGGCAGTCCAGCGCCCTGTGGGTGGTGGTTCCTGTTCGTCTCCCGCATCGTCGTCCATACCGTCGATGTCTTCGCAGTCGAAGTCGAGCATGTCGGTTAGGTCGTCGACAGTGGCTTCCAAGTGGGTGGGGGGTGGGGAACAAATTTCTTTGCCGTCCGCTTCCCACTCGAGCCGGACATAGTTCGGCCAACGGTCTCCTGACAAGGAGAGAGACCGTAATGAATTTAGCACGTCGCCTAGGGGCGAGTGCTGAAAGATATCCGCGGAGGTGAACTCCATAATCGGTGCCCAACCAGATAGGATGGGCATGGACGCGAGCGGTTCGGAGCCTGTGGCCGGGGACGAATCCGAGTGTCTGGCAACACAGGTCTCATAGGAGGTGAAGTCAGTATTCGGCTCTATCGCCGCTGAGTGTGCGGCCTCCGTGGTGGGGTCCATCCACCCGTCCTCGGATGGTGCGATCTGTTCTAGATTGAGGGATGGAGTAGTTACAGGTGTGATCTCCCAAACACTGTCCGATGGTAGAGCTAAATGATGCTCATCGTGACTGTGCGGCGTACCTGACATGGGTTCGAATCCGTCGAAGATCAAGTCTCCGCGGATGTCGGTGGTATAGTTCAAGCTTCCAAACCTGACCTGATGGCCAGCGGCGTAGCTCTCGATCTGCACGAGATGGCCGAGCGAGATGGCCCGCAGTACGAATCCGACGAATACGAAGATCTATATGGGGAGGAAAACCTCACCCTGGATCGCATCGTTGCTGATGATCGAAGGAGCCGTCAAGACTTATGATGACAACACAGTGGAACTCCCAATGAAAGCACCAATGTCGGTGTCAAAACCGGCGGATCTCGAGTAGGGGGTCCCGAACTGTGTGTCTAAGGCGGATGGTAACAGGAGGCGGGGGACACAATGTTTACCCAGGTTCAGGCCCTCTCGATGGAGGTAATACCCTACTTCCTACTTGATTGATCTTGATGATATGAGTATTACAAGAGTTGATCTACCACGAGATCGAAGAGGCTAAACCCTAGAAGCTAGCTTATGGTATGATTGTTGTTGTCCTACGGACTAAAACCCTCCGGTTTATATAAACAACAGAGGGGCTAGGGTTACACAGAGTCGGTTACAAGGGAGGAGATATACATATCCGAATTGCCAAGCTTGCCTTCCACGCAAAGGAGAGTTCCATCCGGACACGGGACGAAGTCTTCAATCTTGTATCTTCATAATCCAACGGTCCGGCCAAAGTATGTAGTCCGGCTGTCCATGGACCCCTAATCCAGGACTCCCTCAATCGTGCCGCATGCTCGTGCCTCCCGTGGCCGGTTGTGTTGCCGCAGAGGCCTCACCGCCCCTACTACTCCCACCGTTGGCCAGGCCATCCCTCCACTCACCCACACCCCCTGTTATTCTGCGGCGACGGCAGCCTCACACCGCAGCCGAACCAGTGAACCATCGTACTCATCTCCGCGCTTGCTTCCACTGCCACGTCTTTCCTGGCTCCGCGTCGTCCCCTTCCTAGGCCTCACCGTCGTCCACCGCCCTGGTGCTCTTGGCGCGGCGTGGTCAATGTGGTCAATGAACGACTTCCATCGGAAGAGTACTGTCATGGAGAGGCTGACAGCTAGGTCCACGGCAGCCGCAAGGAAGTGCCTCCTTATTATGCGCAAAATAATTATTCCTCCACCTGACAGCTGGGACCCACCTGATAGGCCACCATATTTCGCGAAAAACTTTTCCCCCCTGACTCTTGGGACCCACCAGTTACATCTTCGCACGCAAGGAAGTGCCTCCTTATTACGCACAAAAATGAATACTCCCCTTCTAGTTGGGACCCGGTATAGTGGCAGACTGACATGTGGGCCTACTAAGTCGACGAGGACGGAGGGCTTTGTCAACTTAGTCAATATGCACGATTCTAGCTCCAGTGACCGTACGATGTCCATCCAACGGCAGTAGTGCTTCTTCAACCTCTGGTCTTCTTGCTCCAGCCGCCCAAACCAGCGCCGGTAGTGCCTCGTGCTCCTACCTCCCATGGCCGGCTGCGACGCGGCGGAGGCCTCACCGCCCCCTACTACTCCCACCGCTGGCTAGGCCATCCATCTACTCACCCATAGCCCCTGTTATACCGCGGCGACGGCAGCCTCGCACCACAGTGAACCAGTGAACCCTCATACTCCTCTATGCGTGGGAATCCACTACCGCATCTTCCCCAGCTCCGCGTCGTCCCCTTCCTAGGCCTCGCCGTCGTCCACCGCCCTGGTGCTCTCGGCGCGGCATGGTCAATGTGGTCAAGGAACAACTTCCATCAGACGTGGACTGTACATGGAGAGGCTGACAGCTGGGTCCACGGCCGCAGCAAGAAAGCGCCTCCTTATTACGCGGAAAATAATGATTCCTCCACCTGACAGCAGGGACCCATCGGACGGGCAACCGTATTTCGTGAAAAAATGTTTCCCCCATGACTGTTGGGACCTACCAGCTACATCTTCGCATGCAAGGAAGTGCGTCCACGCAAAAAAAATGATTCGCCCCCTGACTGCTGGGACCCACCAGCTACATCTTCGCACGCAAGGAAGTTCCTGACAGTCGGGACCCACCTGGTCAAAGCGTACGTAGCGTTGTCATTCCGGTCACGAACGTGTACGTACATACTGGTCGATGTAGAGACGCGCATGTGCCGTAGTAGAGGCGCGCACGTAGCATGTACACGTACATACAGCGGCCAGTGTGCAAGAAAGAAAATACGGCCACCTACGTACATACGGGCGAGGTCTCAGAACGCCTACTCGCGCATACGTACGGCCAGGGCTTGTGTACATGGCTGGGTCGGAACGAAGAAACTACGTCGTCATCGTGTTCATGGGGAGGCAACAGAATGCGTCGTGTTCATCGGGAGGCAACGGAACACGTGGGAGCCAACCGGCTTGGACGGAACATCCGATGGAAACGAGGACTGGCGTACCGCACAACGGAGGAAACGGCCTTGTGTTCGACCGGCCACGTTCGAAACGGGATCCTGTTCATCAGGAGGGGTCTGGCGTACCGCAAAATAGAGGAAACAGACCTCCTATGGTTGGAACAGGGGTCCTTTTCGTCAGGAGGGGTGTGGCGTACCGCGAAATAGAGGAAACGAACTTGTGTTGGAGCGCTACGGTCGAAACAGGGGTCCTGTTCATCGGGAGGGGTGTGGCGTACCGCAAAACGGGACTCCACAGGATCCTGTTCATCTCCACCGTCGACCCCCTCCAGCCTCTACGGGCTACTGTTCATCCACCATTGACCTCCTCCAGCCTCCACCTGTTCATCCACGGGCTCCTATTCATCCACCCTCCACCGCGCGCTACTCCACCGGCTACTGTTCAACCAGCCCTCTCCAAACGGTCTCCTGTTCAACCACCCCTCCATGGGCTACTATTCATCCAGCCCTCCACCTTCTACTGTTCATCCAGCCCTCCACGGGGTGGTCCTGTTCATCTAGCCCTCCACGGGGTCCTGTTCGTCCAGCCCCAACCAACTCGATCGATCGGGGTCCTGTTCATCCAGAGGAAACACCACAGGGTCCTGTTCATCCACCCCCACCGGGAACTGTTCATCCAAACCCACCAGCAACGCTCACTATTCATCCAGAGGCAACATCGACCGGCTTCAATTAGCAGCAGTAGCGAAGGAATCGATCGATCGCTCGGGTTCGATTAGAGCCCAACGCCTTGCTCGGGTTCAGTTAGAGCCCAACGCCTCACACCCACGCGCATGTGTGTACGAGAGAAACGCGCATCCCTCGGCCCCGGCCAACCACCGTAACCAGGAGCACCCCAATATTTTCCTCGCCCTCGCTTCTACCACGGTTTTTTCCATCATGGATGGCCCAAAGAATGTCATGCAGCTGCATCTCCGGCCTGCCCAGGACGAAAAGCCCATTTTCTGTCATGATTTTTTGTCATAGAAGTTGGAGCCCACCACATCTATGATGATACCGGGTTTTGTCACAATTATCGTCATAGAAGTGTCATAAGTATGACAGAAAAAACTCGTTCGGCCCAAAATATCATGGATGTGTCTTTTTTTGTAGTGGTGGACCGGTGCTTGGGTGCTGCCCTTACTTGGACAAGCCTCCCAATTATGATTAACCCCTCTCGCAAGCATCCACAACTACGAAAGAAGAATTAAGATAAATCAAACTATAGCATGAAACATGTGGATCCAAATCAGCCCCTTACGAAGCAACACATAAACTAGGGTTTAAGCTTTTGTCACTCTAGCAACCCATCATATACTTATTACTTCCCAATGCCTTCTCCTAGGCGCAAATCATGGAGAACTGTCATGTAGTCGACGTTCACATAACACCACTAGAGAAAATACAACATACATCTCATCAAAATATTGAACGAATACAAAATTCAGATGATTACTTATAACAAGACTTCTCCCATGTCCTCAGAAACAAACGTAAATACTCACAAAGCATGTTCATGTTCAAGATTAGAGGGGTAATAAATATCATTAAGGATCTGAACATATGATCATCCACCAAATAAACCAACTAGCATCAACTACAAGGAACAATCAACACTACTAGCAGCCCACGGGTACCAATCTGAGGTTTTGGGACAAAGATTGAATACAAGAGATGGACTAGGGTTTGAGAGGAGAAGGTGCTAGTGAAGATGTTGATGAAGATTGACCCTCCCCCGATGAGAGGATCGTTGGTGATGACGATGGCTTCGATTTCCCCCTCCCGTAGGGAAGTTTCCCTGACAAAATAGATCCGCCAGAGCCCTAGATTGCTTCTTCCTAGGTTCCGCCTTGAGACGGCGACGCTTCATCCCAAAAGCTGCCTTCTTATTTTTCTAGGTCAAAACCCTTCATATAGCAGAAGATGGGCACCCGACGATGGCCAGGGGGACCACAAGCCCTAGGGGTAGGGCACGCCTCCCAGGCTTGTGGCCACCTGGTGGGTCCCCTTCTGTTGTTTCTTCACCTAATATTTTTATATATTCCAAAAAATTCTCCGTAAAGTTTCAAGACATTTGGAGTTGTGCATAATAGTTATCTCACATTTTCTCCTTTCCGGTCCAGAATTCCAGCTGCCGGCATTCTCCCTCTTCTTGTAAATCTTGTAGAATAAGAGAGAAAAGGCATAACTATTGTACCATAATGTGAAATAACAGCCCATGATGCAATAAATATCAACATAAAAGCATGACGCAAAATGGACGTATCAACTCCCGCAAGCTTAGACCTCACTTGTCCTCAAGCGAAAGCCAAAATCGATAATCATGTCCACATGTTTAGAGATAGTGGTGTCGATAAAATAAAATACAGACACGAAGGCATCATGATCATCCTTAGAACAGCAACATATTGTCATATAACTTCTTATGCCAAAGTGAAAATTCATTCACAAGGTAAAGTATGAATCAAAAACTTTATTGAAAACTAACAACCTATGATCTCGGTCATTGCGGCAATTGCAATTTATCATAACATTAGGAAGAGTCAATGCAAACGATTTTATGTACAAAGTTCACATACTCAACTATCATTCAATCTTTCATAATTGCTGACAGTCACGCGATACTTATGAGATCAAAGCTTCAATCAGACACATATGAAGATACGGGCTTATAGTTAAGCCTCCCAACTATTTACCTCAAGGGTAACATCAACAATAATATTTTTTACCACCTACATCCGAGTGGGTATACATGTCTTGATCATCCCCAACACATAGTGCTTGCCAAAAAGAGAAATATGAAAAGAAGGGTGAATATTACCATGACTCTTGTTTACAGGTAGAAGATGAAAGTAAAAGATAGGCCCTTCATAGAGGGAAGTAGAGGTTGTCATGCGCTTTTATGGTTGGATGCACAAAATCTTAATGCAAAAGAACGTCACTTTATATTGCCGCTTGTGATAAAGAACTTTATTATGCAGTACATCGCTTTTATTTCTTCCATATCACAAGTTCGTATAAAGCTTATTTTCCTCACACTAAAAGATCATACATATTTAGAGAGCAATTTTTATTGCTTGCACCTATGACAACTTACTTGAAGGATCTTAATCAATCCATAGGTAGATATAGAGGACTCTCATGGCAAAACTGGGTTGATGGATTTTGGACGCAAAAGTAGTATCTCTACTTGGTGCGGAAGATTTGGCTAGCATAGGACGAGAAGCAAGCTCAACATGTCAGAGGATCCATGATAATATAACTTCTATTCGGATATAAGAAACATAACTCATTATGTTGTCTTCCTTGTCCAACATCAACCTTTTAGCATATAATATTTTAATGAGTGCTCACAGTCACAAAAGATGTCCAAGATAGTGTATTTATATGTGAGACCTCTCTTTCTTTATTACTTCCTATTAATTGCAACAATGACCAAAACTATGTTTGTCAGCTCTCAACAAATTTCAGGTGACATACTTCTTATATGTGAAGTCATCACTTTCCATAAGATTATATATAATTTCTGTATTTCTTTTATTCTCTTTTCCTTGTCCAAGATCAAAGCAAGAAAGAAAAGCCCTCAACTCAAAAGTAGTATTTATTATATAACTCTCGCACTCGATCACAAATAAAAACTCAAAGGCTAGATCATACTAAAACTTTCATTCTACTAAATCAAGATATAACGAAAAGGATCGAACTAAGGTAAAGGATAAAAGTAAAGAGGTGATGGTGATACGATACCGGGCACCTCCCCCAAGCTTGGAACAAGCCAAGGGGAGTGCCCATACCCATGTACTAAAGTCTCCTTCTTCGGAGGTGGTGAAGGTGTTGTTGTTGGTGATGTGGGAGGCTTGTCCAGCATTGTCAGAAAATCAGCTCAAAATAAGAACAGAGGGTATTGCCGTGATACGGAAGTCAAAACCTTCGGGAGATGATATAATGATTTTTTACCATGCAAAACAAGTATTCTGGGAGAAAACGGAGTCTGGAGGGCACACGAGGTGGCCACAAGCCCGGGAGGCGCGCCCAGGGGGGTAGGGCGCCCCCCAAGGCTTGACGCCTCCTCGTGCACTATTTGGACTATTTCTTATTTTCCTATTTTTTTAATATTCCAAAACGGAGTAAAATTGCTGTTAGAATACTTTTAGAGTTAGTTTAGTTAGCGTATCACATACCTATTCCTTTTTGGGGTTCTGGAGCATTCTAGAAGGTTTCCCTTATGTACTCCTCCAGTTTTATGGTATGTATAATATTGGTTTCAACATGTATGGGCATACCTGAGATGTAATGTTTGATTCTTTGACCATTTACCACCTTTGGGTTGTTGCCTGATACGTCAATTTTGCATCATGTTTTCCTACTATTATTTATGATGTTTTCATCCATAATAATGCTTTTTGGAGTAATTCTAATGCCTTTTCTCTCATAATGTGCAAGGTATACACAAAGAGAGAGAATTCCGGCAGCTGGAAATCTGCAACTGGAAAAGCTATGTCAGTCTACCTATTCTGCACAACTCCAAACAAGATGAAAATTCACAGAGAATTTTTATGGAATATATGAAGAATATTGGGGCAAATAAGTACCAGATGAGGCCCACCAGGTGGGCACAACCCACCTAGGCGCGCCTTGGTGGGTTGTGCACACCCAGGCCCACCTCCGGTGCCCATCTTCTAGTATATAAGTCATTTTGACCTAGAAAAAAAAGGAGAGGACTTTTGGGCCGGAGCGCCGCCATCTCGAGGCAAAACTTGGGCAGGAGCACTTTTGCCCTCCAGCGGAGCGATTCCGCCGGGGGAACTTCCATCCCGGAGGGGGAAATCATCATCATCGTCGTCACCAACAACTCTCCCGTCCCCGGGAGGGCAATCTACATCAACATCTTCAACATCACCATATCATCTCAAACCCTAGTTCATCTCTTGCGTTGAATCTTGTTACTGGAACTATAGATTGGTGCTTGTGGGTGACTCGTAGTGTTGATTACATCTTGTAGTTGATTACTATATGGTTTATTTGGTGGAATATTATATGTTCATATCCAATATGCTATTTAATACCCCTATGATCTTGAGCATGATTATCATTTGTGAGTAGTTACTTTTGTTCTTGAGGTCACGGGAGAAATCATGTCGCAAGTAATCATATGAACTTGATATGTGTTCGATATTTTGATAGTATGTATGTTGTGATTCCCTTAGTCGTGTCATGTGAACGTTGACTACATGACACTTCACCATATTTTTGACTAAGGGAATGCATTGTGGAGTAGCAATTAGATGATGAGTTGCGAGAGTGACAGAAGCTTAAACCCCAGTTTATGCGCTATTCCGTAAGGGACTGATTGGATCCAAAAGTTTAATGCTATGGTTAGAATTTATTCTTAATACTTTTCTCGTAGTTGCGGATGCTTGCGGGAGGGTTAATCATAAGTAGGAGGTTTGTTCAAGTAAGAACATCACCTAAGCACCGGTCCACCCACATATCAAATTATCAAAGTAACTAACACGAATCAAACCAACATGGTGAAAGTGACTAGATCAAAATCCCGTGTACCCTCAAGAACGCTTTGCTTATCATAAGAAACCATTTTGGCCTATCCTTTGCCTCAAAAGGATTGGGCTACCTTGCTGCACTTTTTCTACTATTTTCTTTACTTGCTCGTTACAAATTATCTTGCTATGAAACTACTTTGCTACTTACAATTTCAGCACTTGCAAACATTACCTTGCCGAAAACCACTTGTCATTTCCTTCAGCTCCTCGTTCGGTTCGACACTCTTACTTATCGAAAAGAACTACAATTGATCCCCTATACTTTTGGTTCATCAAGGCTATTTTCTGGCGCCATTGCCGGGGAGTGAAGCGCCTTTGGTAAGGAAACATTTATATAGTGTGCTGAAATTTATTTTCACTTGTTACTATGGAAAACAATCCTTTGAGGGGTTTGTTCGGGGTATATTCACCTCAACCGGAACCACAATTAGCTACCCCTCAACCTACTTCACCTACTGAAAATATTGAATATGAAATTCCTTCGGGTATGATAGAACAACTGCTAGCTAATCCATATGCAGGAGACTGAACCGAACATCCTGATATGCATTTGATATATGTAGAACAAATTTGTGGATTGTTCAAGCTTGAAGGTTTACCCGGAGATGAAGTTATGAAGAATTTTTTCCCTTTATCTTTGAAGGGAAAATCATTGGCATGGTATAGGCTATGCGATGATATTGGATCCTGGAATTGGAGTTCCATCAGAAAATTTATCCTATGCCTTTAGTTCATCGTGATCAGAATTATATATATAATTTTTGCACTCGTGAAGGAAAAAGTATCTCTCTATCTTGTGGGAGGCTTAAGTCAATGTTACACTAATGCCCCAATCATGAGCTCTCAAGAGAATTATTATCCAGAATTTTTATGCTCGGCTTCCTCGTAATGATCAAACCATGCTTGATACTTCTTGTGCTGGTTCTTTTATGAAGAACACTATTGAATTCCAGTGGGACCTTTTGGAAAGAATTAAACGCAAATCTGAAGATTGGGAAGTCAGGTATTAAACTTAAATATGATTGTGTTAAATCTTTTATGAATACCGATGCTTTTCAAAAATTTACCACTAAATATGGACTTGACTCTGAGATAGTAGCCTCCTTTTGTGAATCATTTGCTACTCATGTTGATCTCCCGAAAGAGAAGTGGTTTGAATATCACGCACCTATTAAAGAAGAAATTAAAGAACCGGTACCAGTTAAAGAAGAAACTATAATATATAATGTTGATCCAGTTGTTCCTACTGCTTATGTTGAGAAACCATCTTTCCCTGTTAGGATAAAGGAACATGCTAAAGTTTCAACTGTGGTCAACAAAAGCTATATTAGAACACCTAAACCTGATGAATGATACGTCTCCAATGTATCTATAATTTTTGATTGCTCCATGCTATGTTATCTACTGTTTTTGGCAATATTGGGCTTTATTATCCACTTTTATATTATTTTTGGGACTAACTTATTAACCGGAGGGCCAGCCCAGAATTGTTGTTTTTTGCCTACTTCAGTGTTTCGAAGAAAAGGAATATCAAACGGAGTCGAAACGGAACGAAATCAATTGGAGAAGTTATTTTTGGAAGGAATTCTACCAGATGGACTTGGACCCCTCTAGGGCGCGCCCCCCCTGCCTCGCGGGCCCCCCGAAGCTCCACCGACGTACTTCATGTACCCATATATACTCACGTACCCTAAAACTTCCAAAACAGACAATAGATTGGGAGTTCCGCCGCCAGAAGCCTCCATAGCCATCGAAAACCAATCTAGACCCGTTCTGGCATCCTGCCGGAGGGGGCAATCCCTCTCCAGTAGCCATCTTCATCATCCCAGTGCTCTCCATGACGAGGACGGAGTAGTTCTCCCTCGGGGCTGAGGATATGTACCGGTAGCTATGTGTTTGATCTCTCTCGCTCGTGTTCTTGAGGTGTTACGATCTTGATGTATCACGAGCTTTGCTATTATATTTGGATCCTATGATGTTTCTTCTCCCCTCTACTCTCTTGTAATGAATTGAGTTTCCCCTTTGAAGTTATCTTATCGGATTGAGTCTTTAAAGATTTGAGAAAACTTGATGTATGTCTTGCCGTGCGTATCTATGGTGACAATGGGATACCACGTGATTCACTTGATGTATATTTTGGTGATAAACTTGCGGGTTCCTCCCATGAACCTATGCATAGGGGTTGGCACACGTTTTCATCGTGATTCTCCGGTAGGAACTTTGGGGCACTCTTTGAGGTTCTATGTGTTGGTTGAATAGATGAATCTGAGATTGTGTGATGCATATCATATAACCATACCCACGGATACTTGAGGTGACATTGGAGTATCTAGGTGACATTAGGGTTTTGGTTGATTTGTGTCTTAAGGTGTTATTCTAGTACGAACTCTAGGGCTGTTTGTGACATCTATAGGAATAGCCCAACGGATTGATTGGAAAGAATAACTTTGAGGTGGTTTCGTACCCTACCATAATCTCTTCGTTTGTTCTCCGCTATTAGTGACTTTGGAGTGACTCTTTGTTGCATGTTGAGGGATAGTTATGTGATCCAATTATGCTATTATTGTTGAGGGAACTTGCACTAGCGAAAGTATGAACCCTAGGCCTTATTTCCTAGCATTGCAATACCGTTTAAGCTCACTTTTACCATTAGTTACCTTGCTGTTTTTATAATTTCAGATTACAAATACCTTTATCTACTATCCATATACCACTTGTATCACCATCTCTTCGCCGAACTAGTGCACCTATTCAATTTACCATTGTATTAGGTGTGTTGGGGACACAAGAGACTCTTTGTTATTTGGTTGCAGGGTTGCTTGAGAGAGACCATCTTCATCCTACGCCTCCTATGGATTGAGAAACCTTAGGTCATCCACTTGAGGGAAATTTGCTACTGTCCTACAAACCTCTGCACTTGGAGGCCCAACAACGTCTACAAGAAGAAGGTTGTGGAGTAGACATCAAGCTCTTTTCTAGCGCTGTTGCCGGGGAGGTGAGTGCTTTAAGGTATATCTTTAGAGCTTGCAATCGAGTCTTTTAGTTTCTTGTTTTATCACTAGTTTAGTTTATAAAAGAAAACTATAAAAATGGAATTGAGTTTGTCTCATATGCTTCACCTTTTTAATATCTTTCGTGAGTATGATGTAAAGGAAAATCGTGCGAAAGTGTTAGAATAAGAATGCATTAAAATGTTTGGCACTAAATATTTGAATGATGAGCATGCTTGCAATGTTGTTAGTATGAATTCCTTGAATATCCATGATGCTAATGATATGCAAAGCCACAAGCTTGGGGAAGCTATGTTTGATGAAGATGATATTTTTTGTCCCCCAAGCTTTGATGAGCAAATTTACTATGATGAAAGCATGCCTCCTATCTATGATGATTATTGTGATGACACGTATGCTTTAAAGAATAATGATAACCATGAAACTTGTCATCTTGATCTTAATTTTCAATGACATGATAATTATTTTGTTGAGTTTGCTCCCACTATTATTCGTGAGAAGAATTTTGCTTGTGTGGAGAGTAATAAAAATTCTATGCTTGTAGATCATGAAAAGAATGCTTTAGGTGCTGGTTATATTGTTGAACTCATTCATGATGCTACTGAAAATTATTATGAGGGAGGAACATATGCTTGTGGGAATTGCAATAATATCAAGTTTCCTCTCTATGTGCTTAAAGTTTTGAAGTTATGCTTGTTTTGCCCTCCTATGCTAGTTGATTGTTGTTCCCACAAGTTGTTTGCACACAAAATCCCTATGCATAGGAAGTATGTTAGACTTAGATGTGCTAGTCATACTCTTCATGATGCTCTCTTTATATTTCAATTCTTATCTTTTATGTGAGCATCATTGTCATTATCATGCCTAGCTAGGGGCGTTAAACGATAGCGCTTGTTGGGAGGCAACCCAATTTTATTTTTGTTCCTTGCTTTTTGCTCCTGTTTAGTAATAAATAATTCATCTAGTCTCTGTTTAGATGTGGTTTTATGATTTTAATTAGTGTTTGTGCCAAGTAGAACCTTTGGGAAGACTTGGGGAAAGTCTTGTTGATCATGCTGTAAAAAACAGAATCTTTAGCGCTCACGAGAATTGCTGTCATTTTTTATTGGGGAGTGCTATTGAGTTAATACTTTTTTAAGATGATTAATATATAAATTACTCAGGTCCAGAAATTTATTTTAGAATTTTATGAGTTTGACAGATTCTGTTTTTCGGGTGTTGTTTGCTTATTTTGATGAATCTATGGCTAGTAAAATAGTTTATAAACCATAGAGAAGTTGGAATACAGTAGTTTTAACACCAATATAAATAAATAATGAGTTCATTACAGTACCTTGAAGTAGTGTTTTGTTTTCTTTCGCTAACGGAGCTTACGAGTTTTCTGTCAAGTTTTGTGTTGTGAAGTTTTCAAGTTTTGGGTAAGGATTCAATGGACTATGGAATAAGAAGTGGCAAGAGCCTTAGCTTGGGGATGTCCAAGGCACCCCAAGGTAATATTCAAGTATAGCGAAGAGCCTAAGCTTGGGGATGCCCCGGAAGGCATCCCCTCTTTCGGGGGCATCCCCTCTTTCGTCTTCGTTCATCGGTAACTTTACTTGGAGCTATATTTTTATTCACCACATGATATGTGTTTTTCTTGGAGCGTCAATTTATTTTTTTAGGATTTGCATTCTGTTATTTAGAACAATGTTTTTCATCTTTTATTTCAATAAAAGTGGCATTGATAGCCTTTACTATGCCTATGTTACAAGTATACATGTTGCTGTTTGAAAACAGAAAGTTTACCGCTGTTGCAATAATTACCTAGAAAATTCAGAATGTGATAAAAATGTTGAAACCTTTTGCATATTAAGCTCTGATAAATTTTCTACAGTAGGAATTTTATTTCATAATTTTTGGAGTTAGGGAAGTATGGATGTTGCAGGATTCTTTACAGACTATCCTGTTTAGGTAGATTGCTGTTATGTTTGCATTGTTTGCATATGTTTGCTTCTTTAATGATTCTATTTGAGGATAGGCCTATTAAATATGCAGAGGAATTTAGTATGCAATGTTGAATAATAATTTTAGTGATTTGCTACAGTAGAGTATGATAAGGTTTTTGCAATGGTTTATACTAACTTATCTCACGAGTCCTTGTTGAGTTTTGTGTGGATGAAGCTTTTGAGATTTAGGGAGACCGTGATATGAGAGGAATTAAGGAGACACAAAAGCTCAATATTGGGGACGCCCAAGGCACCCCAAGATAATATTTCAAGAAGTCTCAAGCATCTAAGCTTGGGGATGCCCCGGTTGGCATCCCACCTTTCTTCTTCAACAACTATCGGTTAGTTTCGGTTGATCCTAAGTTTTTGCTTCTTCACATGATGTTTGCCATTCTTAGAATGTCATTTTATTTAGTTTTGCTTGCTGTTTTAATAGAATACCAAGATCTGAAATTATTAAATGAGAGAGAGTCTTCACATAGTTGCATAATTATTCGACTACTCATTGATCTTCACTTATATCTTTCAGAGTAGTTTGTTGTTGCTCTAGTGCTTCGCTTATATCTTTTTAGAGCACGGTGGTGGTTTTATTTTATAGAAATAGATGAACTCTCATGCTTCACTTATATTATTTTGAGAGTTTTTAAATAGCATGGTAATTTGTGTAAAATCCCAATATGCTAGGTATTCAAGAATAATAAAACTTTCTTATGAGTGTGTTGAATACTAAGAGAAGTTTGATGCTTGATGATTGTTTTGAGATATGGGGGTAATAATATCAAAGTCGTGCTAGTTGAGTAGTTGTGAAATTGTGAAATGCTTGTGTTGAAGTTTGCAAGTCCCGTAGCATGCACGTATGGTAAACATTGTGTAACAAATTTGAAACATGAGGTGTTATTTGATTGTCCTCCTTATGAGTGGCGGTCGGCGACGAGCGATGGTCTTTTCCTACCAATCTATCCCCCTAGGAGCATGCGCGTAGTGCCGAGGTTTTTGTTGACTTGTAGATTTTTGCAATAAGTATGTGAGTTCTTCATGACTAATGTTGAGTCCATGGATTATACGCACTCTCACCCTTCCATCCTTGCTAGCCTCTTCGGTACCGTGCATTGCCCTTTCTCACATTGAGAGTTGGCGCAAACTTCGCCGGTGCATCCAAACCCCATGATATGATTCGCTCTATCACACATCAACCTCCTTATATCTTCCTCGAAACAGCCACCATACCTACCTATTATGGCATTTCCATAGCCATTCCGAGATATATTGCCATGCAACTTTCCATCATTCCGTTCATCATGACACATTCATCATTGTCATATTGCTTTGCATGATCATGTAGTTGACATCGTATTTGTGGCAAAGCCACCATTCATAATTTTTCATACATGTCACACTTGATTCATCGCAATCCCGGTACACCGCTGGAGGCATTCATATAGAGTCATACTTCGTTCGAGTATCGAGTTCTAATTGTTGAGTTGCAAATAAATAGAAGTGTGATGATCATCATTTTCTAGAGCATTGTCCCAAGTGAGGAATAAATAAATAAAAAAGAGAGAAAGGCCATAAAAAAGAGAAGGCCCAAAAAAATAGAAAGTCCATAAAAAAGAAAAGGCCGAAAAAATGAGAGAAAAAGAGAGAAGGGACAATGTTACTATCCTTTTACCACACTTGTGCTTCAAAGTAGCACCATGATCTTCATCGTAGAGAGTCTCTCTTGTTTAGTCACTTTCATATACTGGTGGGAAATTTTCACTATAGAACTTGGCTTGTATATTCCAACAATGGGCCTCCTCAAGTACCCTAGGTCTTCGTGAGCAAGAAAGTTGGATGCACACCCACTTAGTTTCTTTTGTTGAGCTTTCATACATTTATAGCTCTAGTGCATCCGTTGCATGGCAATCCCTACTCCTTGCATTAACATCAATCGGTGGGCATCTCCATAGCCCATTGATTAGCCTCGTTGATGTGAGACTTTCTCCTTTTTGTCTTCTCCACATAACCCCCTCATTATATTCTATTCCACCCATAGTGCTATATCCATGGCTCGCGCTCATGTATTGCGTGAAAGTTTATGAGTTTGAGATTACTAAAGTATGAAACAATTGCTTGGCTTGTCATCGGGGATGTGCATGATGAGAGCATTCTTGTGTGACGAAAATCAAACATGACTAAACTATATGATTTTGTAGGGATGAACTTTCTTTGGCCATGTAATTTTGAGAAGACATAATTGCTTAGTTAGTATGCTAGAAGTATTATCATTTTTATGTCAATATGAACTTTTGTCTTGAATCTTTCGGATCTGAATATTCATACCACAATTAAGAAGAATTACATTGAAATTATGCCAAGTAGCACTCCGCGTCAAAAATTCTGTTTTTATCATTTACCTACTCGAGGACGAGCAGTGATTAAGCTTGGGGATGCTTGATACGTCTCCAACGTATCTATAATTTTTGATTGCTCCATGCTATGTTATCTACTATTTTTGGCAATATTGGGCTTTATTATCCACTTTTATATTATTTTTGGGACTAACCTATTAAGCGGAGGCCCAGCCCAGAATTGCTGTTTTTTTTGCCTATTTTAGTGTTTCAAAGAAAAGTAATATCAAACAGAGTCGAAACGGAACGAAATCAACTGGAGAAGTTATTTTTGGAAGGAAAGCAATCAGATGGACTTGGACCCCACGTCAGGAGCCAAGGGAGGTGCTCACGAGGGTGGGGGGCCGCCCCCCAGCCTCGTGGGTCCCCCGAAGCTCCACCGACGTACTTCCTATACCCATATATACTCACGTATCAAGATGGCAACGGGGACGAAACCCATTGGGTTTTGCCTTCCCAAACCCATCCCCACCAGAAAATCGTAAACCCGTCCCTGTCCCCATCACCGTGTGCGGGGCTAGTGTTCCGCACGTCCCCTAAACCCATTGGGTTTCGGGGAACCCACAAGAAAATCAAAATATTTAAACAAACATAGTGACAACAAAGAATAACATTTCAGCAGCAAAACAAGCACATTTTCAGCAGCATAACTTGATCAAATTTCAACAACAAAATATAGTAGATGGTTCAACAACTATATAGAGTGTATTTCGGCAGCATAATACCACATTTCAGCAACAAAGATGATCAGATTTTAGCAACAAAGATGATCAGATTTCAGTTCCATGGCTACTAGAACTGAACCTCAAAGAAGATTGGCTCAATGTTTTACCATTGCTATGGACCTTCTTCATAGTACAAGCCGCCAAATGAACATGAAGATGCTTTGTCCCATTATTTGATTCCCCTCCAAGTTTCTTCTTACAAAGAAGACATTGTGCCTTCCATCTCCCATGGACGTTCACTTTCTTGAAATCAACCCAAACAATTGATGTGAGCTTTCTCTTGGAACCAACTGCATGTCCTTCCTCAGCCCCATCCTCCTCTTCATCCTCAACCCAATTGCATTTCGCGGGTACTTCCGGGTTCTTGGTTCGGGGACTACCAAAATGGGTGTAAACCCACGAAACATGTCGGGTTGTATAATGTGCCCAACAACAGCCCCGCGGGGATGAAAAGATGCCCATCCTCGTCCCCTAATAGGGTAAAAACCCACGGGGACGCGGGTTTCGGGGCCCCATTGCCATCTTGACTCACGTACCCTAAAACTTCCAGAACAGACAATAGATCGGGAGTTCCGCTGCCAGAAGCCTCCGTAGCCACCGAAAACCAATCTAGACTCGTTCCGGCATCCTGCCGGAGGGGGCAATCCCTCTCCGGTGGCCATATTCATCATCCCGGTGCTCTCCATGACGAGGAGTGAGTAGTTCTCCCTTGGGGCGGAGGGTATTTACAAGTAACTATGTGTTTGATTTCTCTCTCTCTCTCTCGTGTTCTTGAGGTGTTACGATCTTGATGTATCGCGAGCTTTGCTATCATATTTGGATCCTATGATGTTTCTTCCCCCTCTACTCTCTTGTAATGAATTGAGTTTCCCCTTTGAAGTTATCTTATTGGATTGAGTCTTTAAATATTTGAGAACACTTGATATATGTCTTGCCGTGCGTATCTGCGGTGACAATGGGATACCACGTGATTCACTTGATGTATGTTTTGGTGATCAACTTGCAGGTTCCGCCCATGAACCTATGCATAGGGGTTGGCACACGTTTTCATCGTGATTCTCCGGTAGGAACTTTGGGGCACTCTTTGAGGTTCTATGTGTTGGTTGAATAGATGAATCTGAGATTGTGTGATGCATATCGTATAACCATACACACAGATACTTGAGGTGACATTGGAGTATCTAGGTGACATTAGGGTTTGGTTGATTTGTGTCTTAAGGTGTTATTCTAGTACGAACTCTAGGGCTGTTTGTGACATCTATAGGAATAGCCCAACGGATTGATTGGAAAGAATAACTTTGAGGTGGTTTCGTACCCTACCATAATATCTTTGTTTGTTCTCCGCTATTATTGACTTTGGAGTGACTCTTTATTGCATGTTGAGGGATAGTTATGTGGTCCAATTATGCTATTATTGTTGAGGGAACTTGCACTAGCGAAAGTATGAACCCTAGGCCTTATTTCCTAGCATTGCAATATCGTTTACGCTCACTTTTACCATTAGTTACCTTGGTGTTTTTATAATTTCAGATTACGAATACCTTTATCTACTATCCATATACCACCTGTATCACCATCTCTTCGCCGAACTAGTGCACCTATACAATTTACCATTGTATTGGGTGTGTTGGGGACACATGAGACTCTTTGTTATTTGGTTGCAGGGTTGCTTGAGAGAGACCATCTTCATCCTACGCCTCCTACGGATTGATAACCTTAGGTCATCCACTTGACGGAAATTTGCTACTGTCCTACAAACCTCTGCACTTGGAGGCCCAACAACGTCTACAAGAAGAAGGTTGTGTAGTAGACATAAATGAACAAATTAAATTAGAACCTAGTATTGCTATGGCTAAGGATCTCTTGGAAGATAATGTAGATGGGCATGTTATCTACTTCTATGAAGAAGCTGCTAGAATTTCCAAACCTGATAAAAAGGATAAACATAGACCTGTTGTTGGCATGCCTGTTGTCTCAGTTAAAATAGGAGATCACTGTTATCTTGGTTTATGTGACATATGTGCTAGCATGAGTGCTATTCCTTATTCTTAATATCAAGAAATTATGAATGACATAGCACCCGCAGAGATAGAAGACATAGATGTCACTATCAAACTTTCTAATAGAGACACTATATCACCAATTGGGATTGTTAGAGATGTTGAAGTCTTGTGTCGGAAAATAAAATACCCTACTGAGTTTGTTGTTCTTGGTTCCCCACAAGATGACTTCTGTCCCGTTATCTTTGGTAGACATTTCTTGAACACCGTTAATGCTATAATAGACTGTGAGAAACAAACTGTCGATTTAGTTTTGGTGATGAGTCTCATGAGTTTAATTTTTCCAAGTTGAGTAGAAAACTTCTTGAAAAACAATTGCCTAGTAAAGATGAATTAATTGGTCTTGCTTCTATTGACGTGCCTCCTATTGATCCACTAGAACAATATTTGCTAGACTATGAAACTGATTTACATATGCATGAAAGAAATGAAATAGATAAGATTTTCTTTGAACAATGTCAGAGTAATGGGCCACGGGTAGCCTAATCCGAGTCCCTGAGTATTTCAAGATATTTGGTCGGCTGCGCCCAAAGAGCGTCAAGGACGACGCGCCGCCTTCTGGTGGCCGGCTGGCTCAAAGCGGCCGGCTGCCAGAGGACGGCCAAGTACCAGCAGACGGCCCCAAGACGAGCCGACTCCCTACAGGCGGCCTCTAGAGAGGCCGGCTCCTGGTAGGCGGCGCACGGTGCCCTCAAAGTCTGCACCCACATAAAGAAAACAAGGCAGGATGTGGCTACAGTATAGCCCATCACGCCTGCATCTAGGGCGGGGCGCGGCCATAGTGTACCGTACCGACCAAGATCTCCGAATGGCGCGACACCGTTGCCCTCTAACCCTTGACATCACCCCTGTCAGGTGGACCCCTATTCCCACGACGACCTGTCGGTACGGCTTGCAAGAGGCAGACCCTACCAGGCAGCGAGAGCCCAGAGAGCGGTAGCACCTGACCAGTCGGACCCGAGGGAGGTCGGCCTCCAGCAGGCGGCCCACTTCTCCCTCAGAGTCCACACGCCTTCACCCAGAGGAGACATGGTGTGGCTACAGTGATCTCCCACCAGACGGCGGGACTGTAGCCACGCCCCCCGACCAAGCATGCGTCGTTAGCATTACGGCTACACTAACAAGAAGCCAGCCAGACCCGCAAGCGGCGGAGGCGGCCTCTCGGCTCCGTACCAGACCAGCCGGCAAGGCCCACCAGGCGGCGGGCCCAGCGGCCGACGGAGGAGCCGGTGACAGAAGACACTGACAGCCGGGTCCTACACCCGGCAAGATTACCATTGTACCCCTGGGGGGTAGGCCTATGCAAAGGGTTCCCAACCTGTTAGACCTAGACACCCATAGAGGGAGAGGAGAGCCAGCCCTGCTTTCTTCCACCTCTACCATACAGCTCGAGGAGCACCATTGTACTTGCTAGCGCCTTAGTGATCATGCGGAGACCCCGTAGAGCAGGACTAGGGGTGTTATCTCCTAGGAGAGCCCCGAACCTGGGTAAGATTCGCCACCGTGCATGTCTTCGCCTCATCCCGTTTCCTGGCACCAGCGACGTCCTACAAGCCCCCATCATGATTAGCCATCCTTTGGCATATGTCGCACCAAACCCCCGACATTTGGTGCCCACCGTGGGGCTAGGTGCACCGTCGTCCGGAGATCTGTCCTGGACAGGAACACTCTTCCTCCCTGCTGAGCGCAGCCAGCCAGTCACGTCGGATGGCATTTGCGCCGACGCGTTGCATGGCGTGGAGGTCGCCTGCGTGGCGAGCTTCCTCGCCGACCTTGTTGGCGAGATCCGCCTCTCCGACGAGCGGGCAACGACGGCCCCGAGAGCCGCCTCGTCCGCTTCCTCGACCAGCTCCACTTCGCCGACGAGCCGGCCGTCGACTTGGAGTCGGTCGGCTCCACCGACCCGATGCTCGTTGACTCCGACACGGCATCACTTGACGCGTTCCCTACCAACGTGGCGATCATTGATGATCCCCTCCCTCGCGCCGACAGCGGCGCCAGCACCGTCATAGAGGTGCTCGTTATCAGCCACGATGGAGTTTCCGGTGACGGTGCCCGAGACCCGCTCCAGGCAACGCTACAAGACCTGTCTGCACCTATTGCAGAAGACGCAGACGCCGAAACGTTGGAAGCCCGCCGCGTCCAGCTTGTCGAGAGTGCCAAGAAGCTAGCTAGCATGAGACGCCTTTCGGAGGCTTATCAGCGCGAGATGGACCACGCCGTTGGTGGCACGCCGGCTCCTGGCGGGCCCAGCCGCACCGGTACGGTCCGGCAGCGCGGCGTGGCCATTGCCAGCATGTTTGGGGCCGATCGCTCCATCTACGCCACGTCAATGGAGAACATACGAGCTACCCAAGCGGAAGTAGATGAGCTGGACAAACTCAAAGGCGATGAGCGTCGCGACATGACGGAGCGCGTCCAGTGACTCATCAATGCGGCTGCCGAGCAGCAAGAAGCCGGCTGCCGCGTCGAGGACCCCAATCGGCGGAATGACGACCCGCCTCCCCACCAGGAGCATGGCGAGATGTCCCGTACGTTGACTGATGGAAACCGCGGACGACGAAACAAGGTGCCGGCTGCTAGCCGCAGCCGGACGCACATCACCATCGAGCACGACCAAGACGGCTGCCCTCATGCGATGGAACGACCAGGTGGCTACCAGCCTCCCCAACGCAGAGAAAAGCGCGTGTCTCCGCCGCCTGTCGATCATCCGAGTCTTGGAGGCCGGCTTGGCCCTCGAGAAGGAATCGGAGAAAATGATGCCTGCCATCGGATTGATCGTCTCAACCGATCCCTGGCACTAAAAGAAGAAGACGCGTTGGGCCTGCCTTGCTTCGGCCCCTGCATCACAGATGAGCCCTTCCCCAAGGGGTTCACGCTCCCAAGAGATACGCCCAAGTACACTGGATCCGTGAAGCCGGAGGACTGGATGGTCGACTACTCCACAGCCATCAGCATTGCAAACGGCAACAAGCGCGTTGCCGTGAAGTAGTTCCACTCATGCTCCAGGGCACCGCCAGGACATGGTTGATCAGCTTGAAGCCCGTAGCATCAACAGCTGGGTAGATTTCACTAAGGCCTTCGTCAGCAACTTCACCAGCATGTACAAGCGGCCGCCCAAGCCTCGCCAGCTCTCCTTGTGCGTCCAAGGCCCCAACGAATCGTCTCGCAACTACCTCACGTGTTGGGCCGAGCTGCGCAACTCTTGAGAGGGCTTGCACGAGGTGCAGGCCATCGAGTACTTCACGGCTGGGTGCAGAGAAGGCACTTTGCTCAAACACCGTCTCCTCTACAATGAGCCAATGACCCTCGACGAGCTACTAATCATAGCGGACAAGTACGCCACGGCCGATTCCTCCATGAAGACGGAGATTCAGGCTGTTGCATCTGGTAAGGTGGCTCCTCAGGCCCCTCGGACCCCGTTTGGCGATACCAGTTGGCACCAACAGCAAAGCGACAACAAGCAAAAAGCCCCGATGCCGGTTTCCACTAGCCGGCAGGTGGCCGCAGTTGAAGACCAGCAGCCGGAAGGGTAGCCTCTTCCCAAGCGCCAGAAGGGCAGCAAGCCCAACTGGTTACCCGCTTTCTCCTACGAGCAAACTCTTGATGCTCCCTGCAAGTTCCATAGCGGCGCGAAGCCATCCAACCACACCTCCCGGAAGTGTCATTGGCTCACACGAATCTCCAAGGGCTACAACCACCGCCGCCTGCTGGCCAGCCGCCTCCGCCTCCTCAGCAGCCGGCAGCCCATCCAGCAGTCGATGCCGTTCAAGATCAATTCCCTGAAGAACATGGAGCATATGTTGTTTTCACCAGTGTGGTCAATGAAAGTTGCAGCCGGCGCCGATAGTCTCGTGAGGTGAATGTCGTGGCCATTGAAGCTCCAGAGTTCATGCACTAGTCAGAGAGGCCGATCAGTTGGAGCCGGGCTGATCACCCGGAAGCGATGCCTTCTCCGGGTTCTTATGCTTTGGTGATGGAGGCCACCTTTGCCGCGGAGTGGCGAGCTGCTCGTTTCTCACAAATCCTGATAGATGGCGGCAGTGGCATCAACATCCTGTACCGTGACACCATGGAAAAGTTGAAGATCAGACCTAAGCACCTCCTTCCCAGTCAGACTGTCTTCCATGGCATAGTTCCTGGCCTTTCTCACACACCAATCGGCAAGATCCAGATAGATGTCCTTTTCGGGGACAAAGACCATTTCCGCCGAGAGCCCATCTGGTTTGAGGTGGTAGACTTGGAAAGCCCGTACCACGCACTGCTTGGCCGACCTGGTTTGGCCAAATCTCATGGCAGTGCCACATTATGCTTAACTCAACATGAAGATGCCGAGTGCCAAAGAAGTCATCACCATCTCCGGAGATTATCAGAAGTCATCCGACTGTGCGGCCGCCAGCAGCTGGCTGGCTGAGTCCCTTGTGATTGCTGCCGAGAAGTGGCTCCTTGACCAGGTTGTGGCAATGGCCGGCAAGCAGCCGGACATCCCCCACGCAAGGATCCTTCAAGACGGCCAAGGAGACAAAGAAGATACCATTGGACCAAGAGCACCCGGAGAGGTACGCTATCATAGGCGCATGCCTTGACAGCAAATAGGAAAGTGAGCTCGTTGATTTCCTCCATGAGAATCGAGACATCTTTGCATGGTCTCCCAAAGACATGCCGGGTCTCCCAAAGAGAAGGATCATTGGAGAAGAGATCGCCCGTCTGTTGGCAGCCGGCTTCATCATGGAAGTTTTCCTCCCAGAGTGGCTTGCCAACCCAGTCCTTATGCGGAAGAAGAATAACAAGTGGCGCATGTGCATTGATTACACCAGCCTCAACAAGGCCTGCACAAAAGATCTGCTTGCTCTGCCACAGATAGACCAAGTGATAGACTCCACAGCCGGATGCGAGCTGTTGAGTTTTTTGGATGCCTACTCGGGATATCACCAGATCAAATTGAACCTGGCAGACCGTCTGAAGACCGCATTCATCACACCATTTGGAGCCTTCTGCTACCTGACTATGACATTCGACCTAAGAAATGCTGGTGCCACTTTTCAGCGTTGCATGCAGAAGTGCCTCATCAAGCAACTCGGCAGAAATGCCCACGTCTATGTAGATGATATTATGGTGAAGACGGAGAAGCGCAACACACTCCTCAAAGACCTCAAGGAAACCTTTGAAAATTTGCGCCGATTTCAAATCAAGCTCAACCCGGAAAAATGTGTGTTCGGAGTACCATCCGGCCATCTCCTTCGCTTCCTGGTCTCAGAACGTGGCATAGAGTGCAACCCTGTGAAGATCAAAGCCATCGAGAGGATGGAGAAGCCCACCCGACTGCGAGATGTCCAGAAATTCACCTGCTGCTTGGCATCCATCAGCCGGTTCATCAGTCGGCTGGGCGAGAAGGCTCTTCCCCTGTACCAGCTCATGAAGAAGACCACTCATTTCGAGTGGAACGACCAGGCGTATGACACTTTTCTCTAGCTGAAGAACATGTTGACCACACCGCCTGTCCTGGCGGCTCCGACTACTAAAGAGCCCATGTACCTTTACATCACCGCCACCAGCCCGGTGGTCAGCACAGTCATAGTTGTGGAGCACAAGGAAGACGGCAAGGCATTACCAGTGCAGAGGCCGGTGTATTACCTGAGTGAAGTGTTGTCCGCTTCCAAGAAAAACTACCCCCACTATCAGAAGATGTGCTACGACATGCATTTCACCGCCAAGAAGCTGAAGCCATACTTTCAAGAGCACCCAGTCACTGTTGTCTGCACTGCCCCACTCACTGAGATCATTGACAACAGAGATGCTTCTGGCCGAGTGGACAAATGGGCCATTGAGTTGGCCCCTTACACCATCTACTACCAGCCTCGCGCCGCTATCAAGTCCCAAGCACTGGCCGATTTCCTCGTTGACTAGGCCGAGACCCAGTACCTGCCGCCAGCGCCGGACTCCACCCATTGGCGGATGCATTTTGATGGTTCAAAGATGCGCACTGGTTTGGGAGCCTGCATCATCCTCACCTCTCCCAAAGGCGACATTCTCAAGTACACACTGCAAATCCACTTTGCTGCCTCCAACAATGTGGCTGAATATGAAGGATTAATACACGGCCTTCGGTTGACCAAAGAAATTGCCATCCGCCGGATCTTGTGCTACAGCGACTCCGACTTGGTGGTCCAGCAGTCTTATGGAGGATGCTAATATGACAAGCAACCGTTTTTTCGTCCAGCAACTCAGTGGATACTTCGAGGGGTGCGAGTTCCTTCATGTGACAAGAGCCGACAATGAGCAAGCAGATGTCTTGGCACGAATCGGCTCCACCCGGCAAGCAATACCTGCTGGTGTCTCCCTTCAGCACCTCCTCAAGCCGTCGATCAAGCCCTCTCCAGAGTCGGAGTCCATCTTTGTGCTGGCTCTTCCCGAGGCCAACGAATCCGACTCGAGGGCTGCGACAGTCGGCTCGTGGACCTCCGCTCTTGGAGCGTATACTGTGACAGTCGCACCTGGCCCAGAAACTTCACAACCCGGCCCGGGGAATACAATAGTCGGCCCAACAACCTCACCAAGTAGCTCGGGGACTGCAGCAGTCGCACTCGGCCCGGGGATTTCAGGACCCGGCCCTGGGGGCTGCGACAGTTGGCCCGGGGACTTCATCGACACAGCAGGCCGCAGCCGACTCCAACCCGCCGCCTCCCAGCCCAACCGCCCTCGTGCAAGTTGAAGTTCTGGCAGTCAAAGAAATAGCAGCACCTTCATGGGCACAACCCATCCTCAACTTCCTTATAAACAAAGAGCTACCGATAGATGAGATCTCAGCCCGACAAGTGCAACGTCGGGCAGCAGCATACACCATTATCAACACAGAACTTGTGAGGCGCAGTGTCACTAGTGTGTGTACCAGCGCTGCGTGGAGCCGGAGAAAGTCCAAGAAATCCTCAAAGACATCCAGCAAGGCGAGTGCGGCCACCATGCGGCTTCCAGGTCACTCGTGGCCAAAGCTTTCCACCATGGTTTCTTTTGGCCGACTGCCTTGGAAGATGCCAAGGATCTAGTCAAGCATTGCAAAGGGTGTCAGAAGTTCAGCTCGAAGCAATATCTACCGGCTTTTCCACCCAAGACAATCCCCTTAACATGGCCTTTTGCTGTCTGGGGCTTGGATATGGTGGGACCATTCAAGATAGCATGCGGCGGCATGACCCATCTGCTTGTCGCCGTGGATAGAAGCAAAGCCAATTAAGAAGTTGAATGGTCCGACTGCCGTGACCTTCATTGCAGATATCACTACTCGGTACGGAGTACCACACAACATCATCACGGATAATGGCACAAATTTTGCCAAAGGAGCCCTGGCCCGTTTCTGTGCAACGCAGGGCATCCGATTGGACCTAGCGTCCGTTGCCCTTCCGTAGTCAAACGGCAAAGTTGAGCGAGAAAATGGCCTCATCCTTTCCAGCATCAAGGCCCGACTGGTCGAGCCCCTGGAGCGGTCGGCCGGCTACTGGATTGATGAGCTGCCGGCCGTCCTCTGGAGCATCCGCACCACTCCGAACCAGTCAATCGGCTTCACTCCATTCTTCATCGTCTATGGTGCCGAGGCCATCATCCCGACGGACATTGAGTCGACTCACCTCGCATCACCATGTACACCAAGGCGGAAGCAAAAGAAGCACGAGAAGATGGCGTCGATCTATTGGAGGAGGGCCGGCTGTTAGCACTCAGCCGGTTCACCATCTACCAGCAGAGTCTACGCCACTAGTACAACCGGAAGGTCAAGCCAAGATCTTTCTAGGAGGGAGACCTTGTGATACATCTCCAACGTATCTATAACTTTTTGATTGCTCCATGCTATATTATCTACTGTTTTGGACTATATTGGGCTTTATTTTCCACTTTTATATTATTTTTGGGACTAACCTATTAACCGGAGGCCCAGCCCAGAATTGTTGTTTTTTGCCTGTTTAGGGTTTCGAAGGAAAGTAATATCAAACGGAGTCCAAACGGGATGAAACCTTCGGGACCATGATTTTCTCATCAGATAAGACCCAGGAGACTTGGACCCTCCGTCAAGAAAGCCACGAGGCGGTCACGAGGGTGGAGGGTTCCCCCCCTAGGGCACGCCCCCTGCCTTGTGGGCCCCTCGAAGCTCCACCGACGTACTTCTTCCTCCTATATATATCCACGTACCCCCAAACGATCAGAACAGGAGCCAAAAACCTACTTCCACCGCCGCAACTTTCTGTATCCACGAGATCCCATCTTGGGGCCTATTCCGGAGCTTCACCGGAGGAGGCATCGATCACGGAGGGCTTCTACATCATCATCCAGGCCTCTCCGATGAAGTATGAGTAGTTTACTTCAGACCTACGGGTCCATAGCTAGTAGCTAGATGGCTTCTTCTCTCTTTTTGGATCTCAATACAATGTTCTCCCCTCTCTTGTGGAGATCTATTCGATGTAATCTTCTTTTTGCGGTGTGTTTGTTGAGACCGATGAATTGTGGGTTTATGATCCAGTCTATCTATGAATAATATTTGGATCTTCTCCGAATTCTTTTATGTATGATTGGTTATCTTTGCAAGTCTCTTTGAATTATCATTTTGGTTTGGCCTACTAGATTGGTTTTTCTTGCCACGGGAGAAGTGCTTAGCTTCGGGTTCGATCTTGCGGTGTCCTTTCCCAGTGACAGAAGGGGCAGCAAGGCACATATTGTATCATTGCCATCGAGGATAACAAGATGGTTTTTTATCATATTGCATGAAACTATCCCTCTACATCATGTCATCTTGCTTAAGGCGTTACTCTGTTTTAAACTTAATACTCTAGATGCATGCTGGATAGTGGTCGATGAGTGGAATAATAGTAGTAGATGCAGAATCATTTCGGTCTACTTGCCTCGGACGTGATGCCTATATACGTGATCATACCTAGATATTCTCATAACTATACTCAATTCTGTCAATTGCTCAACAGTAATTTGTTCACCCACCGTAGAATACTTATGCTCTTGAGAGAAGCCACTAGTGAAACCTATGGCCCTCGGTTCTCTTTCTCATCATATCAATCTCCATCACTTTATTATTGCTTTGCTTTTATTTTGCTTTTACTTTTTTACTTTGCGTCTCTATACCAAAAATACCAAAAGTATTATTTATCATCTCTATCAGATCTCACTTTCGTAAGTGACCGTGAAGGGACTGACAACCCCTAAGCGCGTTGGTTGCGTTGAGCTATTGTTTTTCTGTAGGTGCGAGGGACTTGTGCGTGGCCTCCTACTGGTTTGATACCTTGGTTCTCAAAAACTGAGGGAAATACTTACGATACTTTGCTGCATCATCCTCTCCTCTTCGGGGAAATCCAACGCAGTGCTCAAGAGGTAGCAAGAAGAATTTCTGGTGCCGTTGCTGGTGAGTCTGCGCAAAAGTCAACATACCAGGTACCCATCACAATCCCTATCTCCCGCATTACATTATTTGCCATTTGCCTCTCGTTTTCCTCTCCCCCACCTCAGCCTTGCCATTTTATTCGCCCTCTCTCTCTATTTTCCTCTTTTGCCTATTTGCTTGCGTGTTAGTTTGCTTGTTTGTCGCGATGGTTCTACCTCGTTTTTGTGATCTTCACCTTAAAAGGTTAGAGGAGATCGAAAACAATGTTAGGAAGTTTATGGTTTTGCAATTTGAGCATAATAATTTCTTTACAAATGAGCTTAAGGAACAAAAAAGTTTCATGAATCATATGAATAAAGAGCTCGATGATATGTCTAAAGAATTTGATGGTATAAGATCCCAAATTGCTCGTCTTGAAAAATTAATTGCTGAAATCTCGGATATGCAAGCTACCTTAGTCAATAAGATGGCCGCTAAACCGGATTCCTATGAAAATAATGATGAAGATCTAAAAGTTATTGATGTGTCCCCTATTAAATCTTTGTTTTGCAATATGAATCTTGATAATGATGGGACTGAATATGATCCACCTTTACCTAGAAGGCATTCCAATAATTCTGAATCTTTTGATCTTGATGCTAAATTTGATAAAAAGTGGGATTGAAGAAATTAAAACCCTAGATATTGCTAAACCCACTATTATGGATTGCAAGGAATTTAACTATGAAAATTGCTATTTGATTGATTGTATTTCCTTGTTGCAATCCGAGCTAAAATCTCATCATGCTTATAGTCAAAATAAAGCGTTTACTAAACATATCATTGATGCCTTGATGCAATCTTAGGAAGAAAAACTTGAATTGGAAGTTTATATCCCTAGAAAACTTTATGATGAGTGGGAACCTACTATTAAAATTAAAATTAAAGATCATGAGTTTTATGCTTTGTGTGATTTGGGTGCTAGTGTCTCTACTATTCCCAAAACTTTGTGTGATTTGCTAGATTTCCGTGATTTTGATGATTTCTCTCTAAACTTGCATCTTGCGGATTCCACTATTAAGAAACCTATGGGAAGAATTAATGATGTTCTTATTGTTGCAAATAGGAATTATGTACGCATAAATTTATTGTTCTTGATATAGATTGCAATCCTTCTTGCCCTAGTATTCTCGGTAGACCTTTCCTTAGAACGGTTGGTGCAATTATTGATATGAAGGAAGGGAATATTAGATTTCAGTTTCCATTAAAAAGGGGCATGGAACACTTCCCTATAAGGAAAATAAAATTACCATATGAATCTATCATGAGAGCCACTTATGGATTTCCTACCAAAGATGGCAATACCTAGATCTATTCTTGCTTGTTATGCCTAGCTAGGGGCGTTAAACGATAGCGCTTGTCGGGAGGCAACCCAATTTTATTTTTATTCCTTGATTTTTGCTCCTGTTTAGTAATAAATAAATTATTTATCCTCTGTTTTGGTTGTGTTTTTTGTGTTTAATTAGTGTTTGTGCCAAGTAGAACCGTTGGGAAGACTTGGGGAAAGTCTTGTTGAACTTGCTGTAAAAAAATAGAAACTTTAGCGCTCACGAGAACTGCTGTCATTTTTATTTGGAAAGTGATATTTAGTTTATTCTTTTTGCAGATGATTAATACATAAATTACTCACGTCCATCAATTTAGTTTAGAATGTTTGGGGTTCATATCTTGCGCTAGCTACAGATTACTACAGACTGTTCTGTTTTTAACAGATTCTGTTTTTCGTGTGTTGTTTGCTTATTTTGATGAATCTATGGCTAGTAAAATAGTTTATAATCCCTAGAGAAGTTGGAATACAGTAGGTTTACCCCCAATATAAATAAAGAATGAGTTCATTACAGTACCTTGAAGTGGTCTTTGTTTTCTTTTGCTAACGGAGCTCACGAGTTTTCTACTTTAAGTTTTGTGTTGTGAAGTTTTCAAGTTTTGGGTAAAGATTTGATGGATCAAGGAACAAGGAGTGGTAAGATCCTAAGCTTGGGGATGCCCATGGCACCCCAAGATGATCTAAGGACACCTAAAGCTTGGGGATGCCCCGGAAGGCATCCCCTCTTTCGTCTACTTCTATCGGTAACTTTACTTGGAGCTATATTTTTATTCACCACATGATATGTGTTTTGCTTGGAGCGTCTTTTATGATTTCAGTCTTTGCTTGTTAGTTTACCACAATCATCCTTTCTGTACACACATTTTAAGAGAGCCATACATGATTTGGAATTTGATAGAATACTCTATGTGCTTCACTTATATCTTTTGAGCTTTATAATTTTGCTCTAGTGCTTCACTTATATCTTTTCACTACAAAAAAAGACACATCCGTGACATTTTGGGCCGAACGAAATTTTTTTCTGTCATACATATGACACTTCTATGACGATAATTGTGACAAAACCCGGTATCATCATAGATGTGGTGGGCTCCTACTTCTATGACAAAAAATCATGACAGAAAATGGGATTTTCGTCCTGGGCGGGCCGGAGACGCAACTGCATGACATTCTTTGGGCCTTCCATGACGGAAAAAACCGTGGTAGAAGCGAGGGGAGGAAAATTTCGGGGAGTTCCCGATTACGGTGGGAGGTCGGGGGACGAGCGATGCGCGTTTCTCTCGTACACGTACACGCGTGTGTGCGAGGCGTTGGCTCTAATTGAACCCGAGCGAGGCATTGGGCTCTAACTGAACCCGAGCGATTGCACTGCAGGCTACGCATTACCGAACCCGATCGAGCGATTCCTTCGCTATTGCTACTAACTGAAGCCGATCGATGGGATGAACAGTGAGCGTTGCAGGGGGGGTTGGATGAACAGTGAGCGGTGGTGTTGCCTCTAGATGAACGGGACCCCGTGGTGTGGTGGAGGGCTGGATGAACAGTAGACGGTGGAGGAGTGCCCGTGGAGGGGTGGATGAACAGGACCCCGTGGTGTGGAGGGCTGGATGAACAGTAGACGGTGGAGGGGTGGTTGAACAGGACCCTGTGGTGTGGAGGGCTGGATGAATAGTAGATGGTGGAGGGGTGCCCGTGGAGGGGTGGTTGAACAGGACCCTGTGGTGTGGAGGGCTGGATGAACAGTAGACGGTGGAGGGGTGGTTGAACAGTAGCCGGTGGAGTAGCGCGCGGTGGAGGCTGGATGAACAGGAGCCCGTGGAGGCTGGATGAACAGGAGCCCATCGAGGCTGGAGGAGGTCAATGGTGGAGATGAACAGTATCCCGTGGAGTCCCGTTTTGTAGTACGCCACACCCCTCCCGATGAACAGGACCCCCGTTTCGACCGTAGCGCTCCAACACAACTCCGTTTCCTTCGTTTTGCGGTACGCCACGCCCCTCCCGATCAACAGGACCCCCGTTTCGACTGTAGGAGGTCCGTTTCCTCCGTTTTGCGGGACGCCAGACCCCTCCTGATGAACAGGATCCCGTTTCGAACGTGTTCGGTCGAACACAAGGCTGTTTCCTCCGTTCTGCGGTACGCCAGGCCTCGTTTCCACCGCCTGTTCCGTCCAAGCCCTCCCGATGAACACGACGCATTCCGTTGCCTCCTCATGAACACGACGCATTCCGTTGCCTCCCCATGAACACGGCGACGATGCTGTTTCTCCGTTCCGACCCAGCCATGTACACGAGCCCTTGCCGTACGTATGCGCGAATAGGCGTTCGAGACCCCGCCCGTATGTACACATACGTGGCCGTATTTTCTTTCTCGCACCCTGGCCGTTGTACGTACGTGTAAATGCTACGTGCGCGCCTCTACTACGACATGTGCGCGCCTCTACTATGACACGTGCGCGCCTCTACATCAACCAGTATGTATGTACACGTTCGCGGCCAGAATGACAATGCTACGTACGCTTCGACCAGGTGGGTCCCGACTGTCAGGCACTTCCTTGCCTGCGAAGATGTAGCTGGTCGGTCCCAGCAGTCAGGGGGCGAATCGTTTTTTTGCCCGGACGCACTTCCTTGCGTGCGAAGATGTAGCTGGTGGGTCCCAGCAGTCAGGGGGAAATGTTTTTTTCACGAAATACGGTGGCCCGTCCGGTGGGTCCCGCTGTCAGGTGGACGAATAATTATTTTGCACGTAATAAGGAGGCACTTCCTTGCTGCGGCCGTGGACCCAGCTGTCAGCCTCTCCACGTATAGTCCACGTTCGATGGAAGCCGTTCCTTGACCATGTTGACCACGCCACGCCGAGAGCACCAGGGCGGTGGACGACTATGAGGCCTAGGAAGGGGACGACGCGGAGCCGGGGAAGACGTGGCAGTGGATGCCCACGCATAGAGGAGTACGAGGGTTAACTGGTTCGCAGCGGTGTGAGGCTGCCATCGCCACAGAATAACAAGGGGTGTGGGTGAGTAGAGGGATGGCCTGGCCAGCGGTGGGAGTAGTAGGGGGCGGTGAGGCCTCCGTCGCATCGCAGCCGGCCACGGGAGGCAAGAGCATGAGGCATGACCGGCGCTGGTTTGGGCGGCTGGAGCAAGAAGACCAGAGGTTGAAGAAGCACTACGGCCGTTGGATGGACATCATACGATCACTGGAGCTAGAATCGTGCATATTGACTAAGTTGACAAAGCCCTCCGTCCCCGTCAACTTAGTAGGCCCAAAAGTCAGCCTCCCACCAAGGTGGGTCCCAGCTAGCAGGGGTATTCATTTTTTTGAGCGTAATAAGGAGGAACTTCCTTGCGTGCGAAGATATAGCTGGTGGGTCCGAGCTGTCAGCGGCGGTAACGTTTTTTTCATGAAATACAGAGGCCCTTTCGGTGGTTCCCTGATGTCAGGGGAGGAATCATTATTTTGCGCGTAATAAGGAGGCATTTCCTTGTGTGCGGCCGTGGACCCAGCTATCGGCCTCTCCACGTACAGTCCACTTCAGATGCATGTTGGTCGTTGACCACGTTGACCAGGCCGCGCCGAGATCACCAGGGCGGTGGACCACGGCGAGGCCTAGGAAGGGAACGACACCGAGGCAGGGAAGACTTGACAGTTGTTTCCCACGAGGAGGGGAATACGACTGTACGAGGGTTTACTGGTTCGTCTGCCGTCGCCGGAGAATAACAGCAGGTGTGGGTGAGTATAGGGATGGCTAGACCAGCGATGGGAGTACGGTGGGTCGGTGAGGTCTGCGCGGCAGCAGAGCCAGCCGCGGGGAGGATGGAGCAGGCAGTCCCGCCGGCGCCTGTTTGAGCGGCTGGAGCAGGAAGAGCAGAGATTGAAGAAGCACGACGGCCGTTGGATGGCCATCCAATAGTCACTGCTTATGCATCAACCTTTTTTTAGGAAAGCCCCAAATCTGTGGAAAACAGCATACAGCCCATCTGCCATTATTTCTAATAATTTATAGCCCATTTGCTAATTATTAAGGTTTTTTTGGAGCCCATATTCTTTTTGTTAGCATTACAGCCCATATTGTGGCCACGGTTAAAAAATTATACGAAATTTTGCATATTTCGGTGCAGTCCAAACTGTTTTTAATCCCGAAATTTCGACTCACATTCAAACTGATTTTAAAAATAAATGTATATCAATATAAAATCCAACAAATTCTCCACGCGTAAAAGTAAATGTAATTTCAAATCTCAAAATGAAGAAAAGATATTTGAAACTAATTTCCAGTTTGATGTGTTTTAAAAATGTACAACCCATTTCTCATTTTTGATGGACCATTTTCTCCGCCAGCCGAATGAAAGCTCTCCTCGTCTTGAAAGATTTGCAGCCCAACAGGCCTGACAAAGCGACTTACCTGGCAAATCACAAAAAACTGGGCTGTGGCCGTGGACCCAGTTGTCAGCCTCTCCACGTACAGTACTCTTCCGATGGAATGTCGTTGACCACGTTGACCAGGCTGTGCCGAGAGCATCAAGGCGGTGGACGACGGCGAGGCCTAGTTAGGGGAGGACGCAGAACCGGGGAGGACGTGGCAGTGGATGCCCATGCGGAGAGGAGTACGAGGGTTCACTCGTTCGGCTGCGGTGTGAGGCCGTCGTCGCCGCGGGGCCTGGTTAGCGATGGGAGTAGTAGGGGGTGATGAGGCCTCATCGGCAGCACAGCCGACCATTGGAGGCAGGAGCAGGCGGTCTTCCCGGCGCTGGTTTGGGCGGCTGGTGCAAGAAGAGCAGTGATTGAAGAAGCAGCAGGACCGTTCGATTCAAATCCAACGGTTACTACTGCTAGAATCGTTTGGTGACTAAGCTGACAAGCCCTGCGTACGCGTCAACTTAGTAGACCCATAGGTCAGCCTCCCAACCGGTGCGCCCCAGATGTCAGTGGGAGGAATCATTTTTTTCGCGTAATAAGGAGGCAGTTGATTGCGTGCGGCCAGGCCAGCGGAGGGAGTAGGGTGGGCCGGGGAAGCCTGCGCGGCATCACAGCGGACCACAAGAGGAGGGAGCAGGCAGTCCCGCCGGTGCTAGTTTAGGCGGCTGGAGCAGGAAGATCAGAGATTGAAGAAGCATGTCGGCCGGTGGATGGACATCCAACACTAACTGCTGCTAGAATCGTGTGTTCACTGACAAAACCTTGCGTAAACAAGTCAGCCTCGAAATCTGTGGCGTGTACAACCCATTTGCTATTATTTTTATAATTTTTACTCATTTTCTAATTCATATGGAATTTATTGCAGCCTGTTTTCCATTTTTAGAATTGCTGGCCATTTTCTGGTCAGTGCCAGGGTCAAAAAATTGACTAAATATGTGGGAAATTTTGAAAATTGGCAAATTTTTGCTGGGGAACGAAATATTCTTAATCCAAAAATTAATAGCCATATTAAAACAAATTTAAAAATAAATTAGTACTATGTCATGTTAAATCCAATGAAATACGTATAAGATATCAGTGAAGAACAAAAACAAAAAAAGAAACTTATATCCCATTTGCTATAATTTTTTTTGGAATTTTCAACCCCTTTTGATATTACTTTTAACAGACATTGACCATACTCTTAAGCCAGGCTGGAATGCATCCCTCCTCGTCTTGAAAGATTTGCAGCCCAGTCATTCAGAGAAAACAAATAGGCCTAGCTTGGGTATTCTTCAAAAAGAAATACTGGGCTACCTATTTTCCCAAAGAACTGGTGCATGAGCATTTAGCTTTATTTATGTACTTATTTATGTTTAGGGGACCATGACCATGTACCTGGGCCGGATTCATCTGAGAGCCTCCCTTCCAGTTAATTATGGGCTTCTCTATTGGGCCTTTATCAGTGGGCTGCATGTTTCAACAAGTGGAAAATGTGTTCCGAGTTTCAAAAAAATGTGTTCCGTATGATAAATAGTATGCACTACGTATGGTACGGGGCACTAAAGGATCGAACAGTGCAACGACTTCCAAAACATTGTGTTTGTTGTTCTAGCAACACATTTATTCAACCAACAGACGAAATATACTACTGATTGTACATTGAAAACAGCAGCAGCAGCAACCAGGGCTGGGGGTGAACAAAAGCAGTAAGCAGGCCAGAAGAGTGAAGACGCAACTCTCTCTTCCAAACCAAACATCAGCCATCATTACAAAAGGGCTACCAAAAAAGAACAAGTGTATGCATCAAACTAAATAAAGATCCTACTACACCAAGTGTATGCATTTAACTAACTGGCTCAGTTAGACGTTACTATTTATTAAGCTGTGGAGATTGGCTGACGGCTTGAATCAGATGGGTGCCTAACGGGGGAAACTCCAGCCAGCAGGTCGAAGTCTGATACTTGCGACCCTCTCTCCTACTTTGGGCTGCAGAGCGTGGCGGCACATACCAGGGTATGGTGCATGCAGAGACGCATGGTACGCTGTGTACACACAATTTTGCTTGATGAATGAAACCGCGCTGCCATCATGATCCTTGCCGTCGGTTATCTCCTGGTTAATTGGATAATTCAGTCCGACAAACGGAGAGCGTGTACCAAGGCTACTCACCAGCCTCCAGTCAAAAATTCCTAAAGGCCCAGAGAAGCTGGGATCCTGCTCAAACACCTTGCAGTGACTGTGATTGTATTCCGCGAAACAACACGTCCGGTACGTGCGAACGATCATCAATCTTTCGCCGTCGTCTGATCAAGCCAGGAACCACCTGCAACTGCCTTGCCGCTTTTCTTTGAAAGGTTCTGGGATTAGGAAGGGTAGGGACACCAGGCGGCCTACAACATCATATCAAGTTGGAGTCAAATAAAAACGGGCTCTTGGTTTTGTCAATCTTAAGAACAACATGTTATGAGCATGAATATTTTTTTCAGCAAATGTTGACAGTAATATAAGCAAGCCATCATGATATCATAGGAAAGTAACATACTGCTGTAACAGCCATTTGTAGCGATGACTGGAGTAGGCCAGCAATACGTCCAGCCATAGAAGGAGTCGACAGCGTAAATGAAGCCCTTGTGTTCAATGGCATCAGAGAATAATGGAGGATGTATGATCCTGCGATGGACGTGCAGATTTATCCACTTACCGCAGTGACCTATCAGATAGGCGAGACCACGGTTGAAGAACGCAATTAGCCTGAAGTCTTTATAATTCGCAGATCTTGTGGGCACTTGGCAGATTACAACCTTGAGCAAATCAAACTTGGTATCATGTTGGCTACTGTAAGATTCCGAGTATTCTAGGCCGTGGTGCCAAAGCAGTGCAGTGCTAATCGAAGGAAGGGGGATCAATCGCCGGGTGTAGACCTCCACGAGCATCCAGCTGCCGCGACCATCGATGAGCACCATCCAAGACGTGTTGATGCCAACCCAGTACATACCGTTAATGTAGTTGAGGCAGACGAGGATCAGATCGCAGTCAAGGGGGTTGATGCTCGCCACCCTACGATCGTTATGCTGCGTGACACGCCGTTTCTGAAGATCAGGCGGCATCAGCAAGCAAGGAGCTGGCTTAAAAAGCTCCGGCCTGAGGGCTTTGAGTAAACGGTACAGCCTCGACGAGCACGCGGCGAGCGGCATGGTACTGAGTCCACACGCAAACAATGAGCTTGATTACCTCTGGGGGGAGCGAATTCCAGCCACTCTTTCGGCGGACGCTGCTTGGTTCTGCCATTGTTAGTGCTTGGGTTTCGGACAAGGGGGGAGGCGCCTTAGCGGGGATGGAAGATTGGACGAGATTATGTGCGGACAAAGATGGAGAAGCGAATATGTGCTTCGGGAAGTGGTCATGTGATGATGACTACAGCACGCCGCTTGACTTACGAGACACATACCAGCAGCGTACGGTCATGTCGATGCCAGACAACTTGCTTGAGTGATCACAGTACTGGTACTCCCTACAATGCTATGCCCTAACTTGCTTGAGTAGAGTAGTAGAGTAGGACTCTGCTCTACTACTAGCACCGGAGGAGTAGTATATTCTAATCTAAAATAGTTACAAACTTTAATGCCCGAGCATGGAACCACTACGAACCGTGCTCAAAGACCGTGTCTACGTGGTGTTTGGACATGGCCGACAACCTCAACGCCAACGGTGCAGCTCCCGTTGCACCGTATGTGTTTCTGTCCGTCCTGTTCGAAATCGTGGTAAAATTCATGTTTCTACTCTATATTCTACTACTATGCTAGTCCACATGATTAGTTGTGAACGACGACTTCTTCCCCGACCTCGGCAACCTCATCCTCGACGACATGGGCGACAACGTCAACGCCAGCAACCAGTGAGATACAGGGTGTAGGAAGCGGTTTGGGAAATTGCAAGCCTTTCCAACCAGTGAGATACTCCGTACAAAGTACGACAGAGAAATAACCATAAAGAAGGAAGCTAAAAGTAAACAATCAAACGAGCGTTTTTGCATTTGTTTTGCATTGAATCGTTTCACAAGCTGGACTAGTGTTGTTTTTCTACTTTTACAAAAACCGCATCGTAATGTTAGTACTCCGTCCGTCTAGGTGTATAAGTCTTCCCTCCTTCTTGGTCACGGTGCACAACCGAAGATGACTTATTGACCTGGACGGAGGGAGTAGCACAGTCTGCAAGCATATATCGAGAGAGACGTGTAGTGCGATAGTGGAAAAAAATTACTCGTATATGAGACAAGGTCTCACGGTTAGCAGGTGAGACCCGTCCTGATGGATGACACGTGGCTTTTAAGTGGGGGGTGGGGGATGCTTTGTGATTTGTGAATGCCACGTGTCATCCATCAGGATGGGTCTCGCATGAGACCTGGTCTCCTAGAATTCTTTTCCTGTGATAGTATATAGTAAAGTTTGTGCTATATGCACGTACTTGCAAAATGCGTACGAATACACAAGGTTTCCAAAATTTCCCTTTTACATACTTAATTAAGGACGCTAAAAATTCCTGAATGTTCGTGATTTATCATTTGCGTCCCAAAACTAAAGATATTGCCTTACGAAACAAAAATTATACTCCTCCTAAAAGCCACGGCGCTCGCAGGAGCGCTTGCGGTGCGCCACGAGTGCCCTGGTGCGCGGCCATTTCCCAGCGCGTCGACACAATGCCTCTTCCTCAGCCTCGCAACTCGTGAGGTGCTGATTGGCGACTTGCTGGCGGGCGAGCGCGATCTCACCAGTGTGGTGATCCGGCGCAAACAGGTACTCTTCCTCGCTGGAAGCGTGCAGCCGGTCCACGTACCGCCAAGCGTAGATGAGGCCCTTGGGCCCGACTGCACTCAGGGCATCGGCATGGGCGTCCTCCGCCACCCTCACGGCCCTCGCACGAGCCTTCTGCCAAAGAGCCAATTGCCTGACTCTCTCGGACGCGACATAGGCCTCCCAGGCAGCCTGTTCCGCGGTGCGCTTCTCTTCCTCGGCCTTCTTCTCCGCCTCTATTTTGGCGCGCTCTTCTGGAGGCAAAGCCTCCCACAAGGCGACATCCATTTCTTTCCAAAGCTCCTCAAGGCTGGGAGGCTCGGCGGTCGGCGCGGTGTTCTCCTCGTAGCGGGGAGCCGACGCGTCCTCCAGCGCGCATGCTGGCGAGATTGGGAATGCCGACGCGTCCACCTCGACGCATCGCGGCGAGGAGCGGAACGCCAACGCATCCTCCTCGACTAGTGGCGGCGAGGAACGGAACGGCGATGCGTGACCGTCCACGCGGTGCAGCGAGGGGCTCCTAGGGCTTGGGAGGGGCGATGCCATGGTGGTCGATGTGAGAGGGAGGGGGAGGAGATAGCGATGTCGTGGGAGGCACAGTATTTATAGCGAGCAATGGCACACCTACGTAAGATATGGACTGAGCTACACTGACTTAACTGCCGGTCCAGTTGCGTCACTGACATGTGGGCCAGACCCCTGTTTGGCCCATATGTCAGTGACCGAATGCACCTGTAGTTAAGTAATAGCTACGTGGGCATATTTGTTGGAGTAAATTACGGGGGAGCGAAGGGGTGGAAATATTGCTGGTCACAACGGATCGGACGAGCATGGGGGGAGGAGAGTCATGCATGCAGATTTTTTCACACGAGGCGGAGTGGTGGGACCGCCGGAGGGAGAAGGAGAGTTTGGCAGGCATATTGTTTCCACACATGGAGAGGAAAAAATTTGGAGACGAACGGGCTTCCTGCAGGTATGGGGAACGGTGCATAATAAGTCATCTTGCATGCCGGGCTAGGTATAGTCTCAAGTCATTAAAAACAAACACGCCCCACACATGTTCATATTTCAAGGTGCACTAAATTATTGCATGCGATGATTAAGGCTGGCCATAATGGTGGTATCTTAGCTGGTATCATGCACACGGGAATAGCAAACATGCTGATGTGGCAAAGAATTAAAGAAGAGAGGGGGGTTAGAGTAACTAGAGTTCATGCATGCATTGCTAAACACATTTTTTTTGTGGAGAACGACAGCACTAGTTGAGTACTTTTGCAGACTTCAAAAACTATTCCACAATGTGTCAACATTCACAATGTCAAAACAATATTTTTACACTCATTATAAAATGTAGTTCTTATACTCCCTCCTTCCATCTATATAGGTCCTAATGCGTTTTTCGAGGCTAACTTTGACCAAAGGATAGAGCAATAATATATGACATGCAAGTTACACAAAGCACATCATCAAATTTGTATGTGAAAGGAGCTTTGAATGATATAATTTTCACATTATGCATATCATGTAGTATTAATTTTATCAATAGTCAAAGGCGGTCTTGAAAAACGCATTAGGCCCTATATAGATGGAAGGAGGGAGTACTCATTATAATCAGTACTCCCTCCGTCTAGGTGAGCAAGTCATCTTAGATTGTGCACTGTGACCAAGGAGGAGGGGAAAACGAGAGATCTTAATGTTTATTTGCTAATTAAGAGAATTGCATGCAATGAACTAACCACTACATGTCGTGTTTGGTAGTCTCAAGTCATTAAAAGCATGCACACCAACATCTCCTATTGGTTGATATGTCAAGAAACAAGAAAGGAGGTAGAAGTTAATGCACCGCGCCTAAGTGTTTTGGGAGTATTGTAGATATTGATATCTTTAGTATAAATTTGGTCGTGGGATTTCATTGATGCCTGTCAAAGCGTTGACAGGTCTACTATGCGTGACCTGAAGATGAAAGCGTTGAGCATCTCGAAGTTGATCAACAATCTTCAATTGTCAAAGATTAGCCGTTCGGCCAATAAGGTGGCACACTGAATCGCTAAGTATAGCTTTGACAATAGATTAGATGGTATTCTTGTAAATAATGTACCGCCCTGTGTGGTGAATATTGTATCGAATGAGTGTACTGGTGTGGCTGGTTAATTAATATAAGGTGTTGTTCAAAAAAAGTATAAATTTGGTCAAACACTTTGCAAACGGTTGAGGGGAGTAAAAAGGACCAGAGGGAGTATCATGCATGCGGGGTAGGCAAAAAAATTGCTTGTCTAAAAAAAGACAAAAAAATTGCTCATTTATAGCCGATCGAAGTCTCAAAGGGCGCGACCGTGCGAGGGAGGCGAAGGTCGTGGGAGGCACGATGTTTGACGGAATTAAGTGAAGTTACATTCATGCGCCGGCATGGCGTGCGAACAGGAAGAAGCTATACCGTCAGGCCTACGATATGGGTCTAGTAGACATGACATCTAGTGGGTCCCGCATAGTTCTTGAGAACTCTTTGGGGGCTTGCAGCCGTTTATCCACCGGGGAAGCCAGCAACCCCACGCCGTTCGCACGCCCTACTCATCCCCGTCTTCTACCTTACAACAGTTCGCTCCCAGTCGTCCCGTCCTTTCACATTAGTTCGCTCCCAGTTTTTTTGTGGGGTACAACAGTTCAACTTCTCCTAACGCTCCTCCAAAATCCATGGCCTCCCAAATCTCCATGGTCGCCACTGAGTACCAGGTTAGAGCCATCACCGGCGATCAGTTCATCGTCATCTACACACGTGGATCCGAGACGGTGAAAGCATAGCTTGCTCGCTTCCTACGCATGTTCAACAGTTCAACAAGTGAGTGGGTCGCTGGGCTAGATGTTGAGTACACCACAGTCCTGGGACGAGAGAAGGATCTAAAGGAAGGAGAGAGGAAGAAGCCCGCCGTGTTCCAGGTTTGCGTACATAACGTTTGCTTGGTCTACCACATATGCCATGCTGACGTTGAGTGTCAGGATTTTAAGAACTTCCTCAAGGACAAAAGAGTGAAATTCATTACTGTAGGCTTTAAGAACGACAGTGACGTCCTACGTCGGATAGGTCTCGTTGTAGGCCAGCCCTTCGATCTCCAGAAGGCAAGCCTGGTGTCCTCCTCTCCACCTTCAATGCTGACCATGGCAGCAGCCATGATTGATCCTTCGTATGCTAAACTGAAGAAACCTCATCACGAGCTTCATCATGCATGGGAGTCTAAGACATTAGATGAAGATCACATCCTGTACGCAGCAATGGATGCCTACCTTCGTTTAAATATCTACAAGGGTTGGATGAAGAAGCAGAGCCCAGTGTCCGGTTCAAGCAAAGAAGCGTCGGCGAAGAGGAAGAGGAAGAGGGACGAGGGCGAAGTCGAGAACGTGGACTCGGACTCCAAGTAGGTGGCAGTGCGGTCGCTCATGCTGGTTCTACTGCAGTGTCAAGCGGACTAGTTGCTTAGTAGTTTATTTTCAAGGGTGTGTTGTGCTGAGGCCCCAGCAGAACTATGGGGCTGTTTGGATTGTGACTATCTTTGCCATATGTTGCCACATGATTTTTGCCACATTTGTCACTCTTGCCTTACTTGAGTTTCTCCAATTGTTAGCCATACTTTGGCTTGCCTAAGGGAATCTTTCCACACTTTTTGTGTCTATGACATGTGGGGTTCACTGCTCATAAAAAATTCCTTGTCTCAAATGTGGCTAGAAGCAAACACCTACCTAACTTGGTCAAACTTGCCTAAGGATAGGTGTGGCAAAGTGTGGCAATGTGTGGCTAGGAACCAAACAGCCCCTATGTTTATGTTCTTTCTCGTTATTTGAACTCTTTAGTACGTACAGTAGTACTGGTACTATGTCTTACTACTGTTCTTCTTGCAGTTGGTACTACTGCTCGTATCTTCGTGTTCCTACTATACTTAATACGTTCGTACTAGTAGTATAATTTGGGTCAGTCGATTTCTAAAAGAAGTTCGACGGAGCGAAGGAAGAAGACGGTAGAAGAGGTGGAAGAAGCCCTTCTAGCCATCCATGTTGCATCAAACGGCTCACATGAGTCGACTCACCCAAATTGCTCCTTCAGATTGCAGGATCCACGTGGCATTCAAGGTCTCGAAGGTAGATTCCGCGTCCGCGACCGGTTTGCGGGCTCGACGCGCGCCCGACCGGCTTCCGCCGCGACAGCCACCATGCGCGCCTCCTCCGCGCGGGCGTTGATGACAATGACATGCTAGTTCCTCCTCGCCGACATGCTGGAGCACACGCTCATCCTCCTCTTCGTACGCTGCGTGCATAGACGCGGCTCCACCAGCTGCTCGCGTGCTTGGCAGCGCGGCGGCATCGCGAGGAGGGACTGCAGACGACGTGAGTGGGCGGGCCTTCGGCTTCATGGCACAGGGATGGTGGCGACACAGCGGTGATGGGCGAGAAATTGTTGGCCGGAGCAGGCGGGCGCCGGCATATTGATGAGTGCGCGTGTGGGAGCTTACTTTAGTTTTATATATAAGGTTGGTCAAACTAAAAAGAAAACCGTACCAGTACACGTAAACATTAGACTTAGGCGGCGCTTTTATTAGTTACTAGCTTATGTTCTTGCCCATTGTGACCAGCCTTAGTACCACAGCCATGATATGGAATCCTGTGCAAGCGCGTGAACTGCGGCCGCGCGGTTGATCGAATGGTGCGTCACCGTGTCGTGCTCGAAGGACATCCACCAAACCTTTTTGTGTGTGTGAAAACAATCCTCGAAAATTACTCAACTTTTTTCCTGTGAAAGTTCTTGATGCTGCAATATTTCCGTATATTTGAATTTAGCTCCAGTTCGTGTTTATTTGGACTTGGACATTTTAGGTGCGCCCTAGTTTTTTTTAATACTGATTTTGTGTGTGTGTGTGACTGAGAGAGAACGTGTGTATGTGTCCATATGTGTGTTGTGGTGGAAGGGCAATGTGGAGACGGTGTGCGTGTGATACAGACATAGAGAGGTGTGAATGTGCAAATGATCGTGCATGAGTGAGACATAGACAAATGCCGATATGTTGTGTATACATGAGAGAACGGTCTTCTAGTTTACTTGTGTGTGTGAGAGAGAGAGAGAGATAGAGGGAGAGAGAGAGACAGAGAGAGGAGCATCCGTAACACAACAACCATCTCTCTCGATTCGTCCGTCCCTCGCACGGTCGCATGCAACACATGCATCAACGCGCACATTTTGACACCCTCACCCGACCCCTGCCCACCTCAAGGCCCGCACAATCTCTTCGTGAATACCCATTTCACTCCTTAGGTTTGTTTTCTCTCAATATCTGACACACACACACACACGCACACACACACACACACACACAGAGACACATGCAGCACAACACACACACACACACACTCCCTCGAGCACACAATTCATCCCCATCCAAGGTTATACCGCGACCACTCTCGCTTGTGCTTCTTTACACCCCAACATGCACAACACCTCAATCTTCAAAGAGGGCAACGAGCAGATCAAAGACGGCGACCACACCGCGCTAGAGAATGCGGGGTCATTTGGAAGCAGGGTGATGTGACGATGGCTGACTGACTCCTCCCCCCACCATCTCTCTCTCCTGCACAAAATTACCAATCCCTCTCTCCCCCACACAAAATTGTCAATCCCTCAACCCACGAGATCCTTCCCCTCTCGTCCATGTTTTTCCTGCTCTCTCATCAAATATGTTGTCTCTTCTCCTTCCACGTATACAGAATCCAGATGCACATGCATCTCATGTATATTACATGTATGCATCTTTCTCACAGACCTAACTTCTTCCTCTCTCTTTCTCTCTCTATCTCTCTCTCTTTGTCTCGTTAGATTTGTCTCCTACTCTCTCGTCCACATACTTACAATCTTTCCCGCCCTATCTGCTCCATCTTCAAAAGCTCTCTCTGCATGTTTCATTCACACATTGGGATATGTCAAAATGTTGCTTCTATAATGGCTGATGTAGAGTTATGGTTGTTCTTGTTGCATCCTACAAAGTAATAACTATGAAATGCATTTAGATTCTCATTTGACTGGGATTATGTGAGTTTGAGCATGTTGTGAAGTACTATAGACCTTGTATACATCTTGGGATTCGATAATGATTGTAACTATTGAATTGTATAGACCATTACATTCGAAGTCAATAGCCTAATATATTTATTTCACAACTTCAACAAATGATTAGTTCACTACAAACTAAGAAAACAAATGTGTACTCCCTCCGTTTTTATTTAAGTCCGCCTATTAGCATTGGTCAAAGTCAAGTTTTGTAAACTCTCAGAAAGCTTATAACAAAAAATATTAACATATACAATAACAAATAAATACCATTAGATTCATTATTGAATGTACTTTCACATCATACATATTTTTTATGGTAAATGTTTATATTTTTCTATAAACTTGGTCAAACTTTAGGAAGTTTGACTTCCGTCAAAACTAATATGCAGAGTTTACTACTCCCTCCGTTCCAAAATAGATGACCCAACTTTGTACTAACTTTAGTACAAAGTTGGGTCATCTATTTTGGAACGGAGGGAGTACTACTACTCACTAGTTGCTTAGCCGAATCACTCAACACGCCACACGGGGAGTCCAGTGTCACAAAATTTTGAGGTCGGCGGGAAAATCTCCCGCGACCCTGATTCGAGCAGTGGGAAGTTACCATCATAGCCTTCGGAACAGGCCTACGGATGACGCTTGGTAGGGGGCTGTTTTCGTAACTTCAGGTTCACCCTACCCAGCCAACCCCACCCCGGCACCCAGAGTAGTACACCTGAATACTCCCCAATTTCTATCCCCACCGCAAAATAGACTTCTCCACGGCACCGCAGCCTTCGTGCTCCTCCCCTTTACATCGGCGCACTCGGCCACCGCAGCGCATCTGCCTAACCGATGACCTCGTACACCGCACTGGAACCGGTCCACCGTCGTTGTCGTACACGGAGCCTCTTCCCTGGCATCGTCTTCCACGGTCTCGTATCTGCTTCCCGGAAGCCGACGCCAAGCGTAGAAATACCACCGTCGTGGACAATGAACTAACTCCCGTTGCCGACCATGACTCACAAAGGCCGCCGCGACCATCGTTCTCCTCGTCGATTGGTAATGTGTGTATTGAATCACTTAGCAGTACATGTGCAGTTCCAATTTTGTTCATACCTACCCTTCAAATTTCCTGGGTGCTATTGTTCCCGTAAAAGTAATTGGTTATAGCCTCCATTGTCCAACAGAATATCTGCTTGTAATTGTGCGTCGCTCCTGTATCGCGCTGTGCTTGGGTAGGTTTTTCATCTGCAACCAGTAGTGTGGCAAATGGTGGAAAGGTTTTTAGAACTAGCAAAATGCCCATGCGTTGCACGCATCAAGATGCATTTATATGAGTAGTTTATCTTGTTGGAGATGCTCTAACATGGCAGACGAGTGATTTAATGTTGCCCACAAGATGTGCGACTATTACTAGTAGTATATTTTTCTTGCCATGTTGAGATTTTAAAACCACGAGTGCGAACATGCAGAGGAGCAATGAAGATCAAACATGGGATATTCGGGACATCTTCAAGGAGCGTGGCAAGTTAAAGAGGAGCTGCACCGAACCTGTAAAACGAGCTTTGGTAAGTATCACCCTTTCAATTACTTTTGTGTAGCCTCGTGTTCTTCGATGTGTATATGTTGTAGTTTCTGTTTCTCTTAAGCATGGTGTTCTTTGATGTGTAATAAGAAGAGTCTTAATCGTCCTAATGCTTTCGTTTTTAGCTTGATGTAGGAAGTGGGTGTTCTCACCTTGTAGTCTGTTTATTTATTTATTCCTTTTGAATTCACTTCTCCGAGTTCTGTTTATCTGGCTTCTACTAAATGGATCTAGGTTGCTTTGAGTATTGATCTAAAAAAGAAGTAACTTCATGTCAGGATGCAGTTCCTGTGAGGAGGGAAGTATGGTCAACCTCAAGATCATGTTTCCAAAATGAGGCTGGATTACACACAAGGTGCCAGTTCCCTAATGATGCTGGATTAGACACAAGGTGCAAATTCCCAGATGATGCTAGATTACACACAAGCCAGGTGGAGTCGTCAGCTGTTCATGTCCTCATGGCATTAGTAAAGGCTGAAAGACAGCGTGCATCATCCCTTGAAAATGTAGCTGAGTTCCTGAAGAAGCGAAAAGAGCAATCAGATACTCTCTTCACCCAAGCCAAAGAAGAGATGGAAGAAGCCAGAAATAAGCTAGCAGAGGCAGAGCAGGCTAGGCGTCTCCTACTATCTAAAACTGTTGTTTATACAAAATTTCCTTCATAATAGCTAGGTTCAAATGTTTATCCAGTCAGCATGCCTGTGGTGATGTCTGTGCATCTACTGATATGGGACAAAATGTTTTCTCGGGTCATGTAATAACAGCAATTACTTTCCAAACAATAACAGACGAAGCATTGGACATGGTATAGTTCATACGCAAGCCCGACATTCCAAGTTCAACTTCCACATCAAACTCATGTTCACAGATATCTGCGCATTCATACATAATGTCCACAACCATGATTCACTTCAAAGCTAAAAAATGTGAGGAGAGTTATAAATAAAGAAAATCCTCTACTAGTTCTTGCTACCAGTGCGAGCACAACAAGTCAAGACCATGCGTAAATTAATTATATTGTAGTCATTTTTTGTGTTCTAAAATGCCTGCCGGCTCGCGGAAGGACGTGTTGCCGGCACACGTGCGGATTCAATGAAGGCAGGCGGGGTAGTCTTAAGCTGGTTGCACGCGGCAAGGAGGCGTACTTAGCCGAGCCTGCAGCGAGTGCGGCCCTCTTGGCCGGCGCGCCGGTTCAATGCCTGTGCTATGAGAGGTCGCGGCCGTGTCAGAGCAATCACTCCCTCCAGTCCTTTTTTGTTTGGGTATAACAAAATCTCGTTTTCCATTCACATTTTAGTGGTAGGAGTTGTGCGTGTGTGTCTGTGTGAGAGAGAGAGGAGATGGTAGTCGGGGTTGTCTGATCGGTAAACAAATGAATAATCTCAGTCTGGGATGGAGACGAAAAAGAGACCGCAACAAATGTTGTGTCTACAGGAGAGATAGGGAAAGTAATTTTAGTGGTATGAGTCATATGTAGAGACATATAGGGTGTGTGAGAGAATCCCATAGAGAAAAAGACAAAGTGAAAGACGAGTGGAGACTGTGTGTTTGGCGGTGAAAAATCAAGCTTAGGTACCGAGTGATACCAGAGAACAGTAGAGACGTGAGAGATAATAAAAACTGTGTAATTTATAATCATAGGGAGAGTGTGACACTTCTCAAGGGAGACGTCGAGAGACCATGTTTGCGAGGATAGGAGCAACATGAAGTGAGCATGCGGGTGAGCTGGAGAAAAGAGAGTGATAGCTACCTGAAGGAGCATGCATGCGAGAGAGATGGGCGTGAAAGGAGTGAACAAAAAAGGGATTCAAATATTTCAATTCGAGATGATGATACATGTAATCCATACTTGAACCAAAATTGATCTATCAAACATGCATACTCATATGAATTCACGCACATCTATGTTATTTAATATGTAGATATTACTGATCCATACATTTTAGTAGAACATAATTTGGTTAAAAAAATTCGAATTCAACCTTAAGATTTCGAGATCGTTGTATTTGTAAATCATATTATACATATAAAGGAGCAGAATTCTTTGTTGTGCTTTTGAAAGTATATATATATAAAATAATGTATATAGAATGTAATTCCAATTGAAAATGGATCCCCCCCGGAAAAAATAGAATACAAACGGGATTCGAATTGAGTTGGCACGGTAAACCTGCACTCTGCAAAATTTGAACGAAGCGGGGAAAGTCGTAGTAACCGCCCGAAACCAAAATCTGCGAGATGGAAATCACTACTGCCTATCCCTGCCACGCAAAGCCTATATGCTAGAATTCTATAGGTTTTGATAGGGGTAGGTTTGTAATTTCACCCAAACATGACATAACCGCCTCTCACCCGGATTCATACACAGTGGGCGCCAAAACACAGTGTGTCCTCGACCGAAATCGACTCCCTCCCCGATTCATATTCATACACAGTGGACGCAAAAACAAACTCTCGTCAGCAAATATTCGGTGTATGCGAGATTACCGTCCTATCCCCAACCGACTAGTGTTGCTGTGATGTAGTAGAAATTTGAAACGGGGGCTAAGTTTGTAAATTTCCTCGCATTTGAGACAAGCACGCCCTGAATACATGGTTCCCCCCTTCCTCTCTACCTCCCTTTTCCCCATTAGTACTCCGTGGGCGCCAAAACACCCTCTCCACCTAAGGGAGTCCTGGATTAGGGGGTCTCCGGACAACCGGACTATATCCATTGGCCGGACTGTTAGACTATGAAGATACAAGATTGAAGACTTCGTCTCGTGTCTGGATGGGACTCTACTTGGCGTGGAAGGCAAGCTAGGCAATACGGATATGTGTATCTCCTCCTTTGTAACCGACCTTGTGTAACCCTAACCCTCTCCGGTGTCTATGTAAACCGGAGGGTTTTAGTCCGTAGGACAACATACAATCATACCATACGCTAGCTTCTAGGGTTTAGCCTCTCTGATCTCGTGGTAGATCCACTCTTGTACTACCCATATCATCAATATTAATCAAGCAGGACGTAGGGTTTTACCTCCATCAAGTGGTCCCGAACCTAGGTAAAACATCATGTCCCCTGCCTCCTGTTACCATCCGCCTTAGACGCACAGTTTCGGACCCCCTACCCGAGATCCGCCGGTTTTGACACCGACATTGTTGCTTTCATTGAGAGTTCCTCTGTGTCGTCGCCTTTAGGCTTGATGGCTCCTTCTATCATCGATAGCGATGCAATCCAGGGTGAGACTTTTCTCCCTGCACAGATCTTTGTGTTCGGCAGCTTCGCACTGCGGGCCAACTCGCTTGGCCATCTGGAGCAAATCGAAAGTTACGCCCCTGGCCGTCAGGTCAGGTTTGGAAGCTTAAATTACACGGCCGATATCCGCGGAGACTTGATCTTCGACGGATTCGAGCCCTTGCCTTATGCGCCACATGGTCACGATGAGTACGATTTAGCTCTACCATCGGCCCGTATTCAGGAGATCGCACCGGCTACCGCTTCGAGCCTCAATTCGGAGCCAGTTATGCCATCGATGGACAGGTGTATAGGCCCCGTCACGGAGGCTGTATCCTCAGCGGCGATCGAGCCGAATATCGACCTTACCCTTCACAAGAGCCGTGTTGTTAAACTGCTGGATACTTCTCCGGCCACGGACTCCGAACCGCCTGCGCCCGTTCCTATCGAATCCGGTTGGGCGCCGATCATGGAGTTTACCTCCGCGGATATCTTTCAGCACTCGCCCTTCGGCGATATACTGAATTCATTAAAGTCTCTCTCCTTGTCAGGAGAGTCCTGGCCGAACTATGCCCGGCAGGATTGGGATGCGGATGACGAAGAAATTCGCCGCCCACCCACCACCCATTTAGTAGCCACTGTCGTTGACTTAACCGACATGCTCAACTCCGACTCCTAAGACATCGACGGTATGGACGACGATGCAGGAGACGAATAGGAACCACTACCCACAGGGCACTGGATGCCAACTTCACCACATGACGTATACATGGTGGACACACCAAAATAAAACGACGACGAGGAACGGAAGGACGCAACGAAGGATTGTCCCCCCGAGAAGCAGTCAAAGCGGCGGCGTAAGCGCCGCCCCAAATCCCGCCTCGGAAGAAATAACGATCATATAGACCCAGCGTTAGAGCAGGGTGAACCATTGCCGGACCACGGCAACACAGAGAATCAAACCGAACAAACCGACTCTGTCAAAGATAATAGTCCAGAGGACATCACACCGGACAGACACCCGGAGCAACAGAATGCCCATCAAAGGCTCGTTGCCACCGTGAGGAGTCTAAAAAGCAAAAGCAAAGGCTCAAGGTTGCGCAAGACACACTCCAAATCAGATGGAGTAAAGTACTCAACACAGCAGTGAAGTACGGCGGTAATCGCCCCACCAAGAGCTACCCGAAGCGGAAGTTGCTACCTGAATTCGATGAGGAGGCCTTAGATCCCCCACAACCAAAAATTAAAATAGCCATCTGGCCGGATAGACAACCTCACGGCCAACATGGAGCGGCAAACAACGCCACACATAAGCCAATACGCGTTCCACGCGAGGGTTCGCATCAAAAGGACGGCGCAACCAGATCCTACTATGGACCACGCAATCGTGCTCCAGCACACGATGCAATACAACAAACATCCGAACAACGCGGTACATCCAGATAAAGGGGTGCCGCACACCCCCTATGTTTCACCGATGAGGTGCTAGACCATGAATTTCCAGAGGGATTCAAACCCATAAACATAGAGGCATACGACAGAACAACAGACCCTGGGGTCTGGATTGAGGACTATATCCTCCATATCCATATGGCTCGAGGAGATGATCTCCATGCTATTAAGTATTTACCCCTCAAACTCAAAGGGCCAGCTCGGCACTGGCTTAAAAGCCTCCCCAAAAGCTCCATTGGAAGCTGGGAAGAGCTCGAAGACGCTTTTCGGGCAAATTTTCAAGGGACTTATGTCCGACCTCCGGACGCGGACGATTTGAGTCATATAACTCAAACAGCCCGGAGAGTCAGCCCGAAAGCTTTGGAACAGGTTTCTTATTAAAAAGAACCAAATAGTCGACTGTCCGGACGCCGAAGCCTTGGCGGCTTTTAAGCATAGCGTCCGTGACGAATGGCTTGCCAGACACCTCAGCCAAGAAAAGGCCGAGAACAATGGCAGCATTAACAAGCCTCATGACCCGCTTTTGCGTGGGTGAGGATAGCTGGCTAGCGAGATGTAGCACCAGCGACCCCGGTACATCCAAAGTTAGAGATGGAAACGGGAAATCACGTCGCAACAACAATAACAAATGGCGGAATAAAGAAGACAACCCGAAGAGCACGGCAGTAAACACCGGATTCAGAAGCTCTCGGCCAAGTTAGCAAAAGCCGCCCGCTAAAGGTGCCAGAGACGAACTGACCAGCCTAAACAAAATTCTGGACCAAATATGTCAGATCCATAGCACCCCTGGTAAACCCGCTAATCATACCCACAGAGAATGTTGGGTCTTCAAGCAGTCCGGCAAGCTCAACGCCATACACAAGGGGGAGGATACACCAAGCGAAGATGAGGAACAAAAGAAATTTCCACCAGAAGTCAAAACAGTAAACGTGTTACACGTGTCAAGGGGAAAAGCAAAGCGGCACTCCCAGAAAAATATGCCCAAGGGCCCATCACCGCGGACTCCTGCCACTGGTCGTCTCAAACGATCACTTTCGACCATCGGGATTACTCAGCAAGTATCCGGCGTGCAGGATGGGGTGCCATGGTATTAGACCCAATAATTGACGGATACCACTTCACACGAGTCCTGATGGACGGTGGCAGCAGTCTAAACCTGATATACCAGGACACAATCCGCAAAATGGCGATCAACCCAACGAAAATTTGCCACATCAATACTACCTTTAAAGGAGTGACGCCAGGCCCAGGGGCTCATTGCACGGGCTCCCTGCTACTAGAGGTTATATTCGGCTTCCCCGATAACTTCCGTAGCGAACATTTAACCTTCCACATTGCTCCGTTCCAAAGTTGCTATCAAGCACTACTTGGACGCGAAGCCTTCGCTCACTTTAATGCAATACCGCATTACGCTTCCCTCACGCTCAAGATGCCCGGTCCACGTGGCATCATTACAGTGAATTGAAATATTGAGCGATCTCTGCGCGCCGAAGAGACTGCGACTGCCTTGGCAGCCGCACACTAAAAACGGCCTCACCAACTAAAGCATTTGATAGGTCATCAAGACCACGGACATGGTTAGATGAGTCCGGCGCAACTATATGTAATTCATACAGGATTGATGGACACACCCCCATTACAAATACAAGGGGCTCAACGCGCGCAGACAAGTGGCAATTTTTACTCATCTTGAATTATACATGGTTTCTTTAAAACTACCTTTTTGCATGACAACTTTTCACCTAAGTTCCTCTCTTTTACAGATGACCATCGTGCTACACCCGTCCAGGATATGACACAACAGAGACACAGGCGCAGACGTGAAGCAGGGACCCGTTCAAGGATTCTTTTGAGATTAAGACCCTGCGTAAACCTTTTTTACTGTCTCTTGTTGATACACATCCCTCGGATTCTTAGTACAATTGAGAAGGATGCTGACGTCTTGGCATGTGGCCACGTCAGAATAATGCACGTACCTGGACACAAGGGGCTTCTTACAAAGGGCACTATTTAGGCCCGGTTTATACCATAAAGACCGAATACCTTAGGGAGTGTTCGGCATCGCGAGTTTGGCCTTATATGCATCAGCTCCGAATTTTGTCTTTGGTCAAATGTTGGGTTTGCCCGGCTCATGTGTTTTGGTGCTTTACGTTCCGCTCTATCGGCTAAGGCAGCACCATGAGAACTACTGCGATTGTGCCCTGGTTCATCCGGACAAGCACCTCAGTAGAGAAAGCCGAAAACTGACTGTCATGATATAGCGCGAGACTGGTCAACCACCCGATGACCTATCGAAATGTTAGAATTCCTCCGCTTTAACGAAGGGTCGTTTCCCGGCCAGGCATACACGCACCCCGAGTTCAGGAGAGTGCGGAGCCACCAGGGGCTATATAGTAGCCCCACCGTCAAACTCCTATGGCTAAGTGAAAGTGTTAAAGCATCATAGTCCGGTTGCCTCGTTCTCTGCGCTATCACCTCCTTAATAATACCAAGACGTTGGGTTAAGTGTGAACACGCGTCTTCTGCGAGCACCTGCGCATTATATGCGTGGGGTTGAAGCCGACGACTACAATCTTTCAGGTTATATACATATATACATAAACGGCCGCACAGGAGGCATCATATTACTTTCAGGCAAAAGTATAAATACAGCCTTAATACATTTCATAAAAACATTGTGTTTACAATGGTAATACATGTCACTCAAACATAATATTCTTCGAGCACTGGGCCTCTATCAAACGAGCACCCTCAAGAGCTTCTTCAAAATAGTGATCGGCAGCCACTCGGCCTAGGGCCAAACCCTGCGCCGCAACAGTGGTAGCATCCATCTCTGCCCAGTATGCTTTGACACGGGCAAAGGCCATGCGTGATCCTTCTATGCACACCGACCTCTTCATCGCATTGATGTGCGGCACCGCACCAAGGAACTGCTGCACTAAGCTGAAATAGTTGTTCGGCTTCGGCTTCTCCGGCCACAGATGATCTACGACGGACCTCATGGCAAGTCCGAACAATCTATTCAGTTCGGCCCATTCGGCTAGCTGATCAGTCAAGGGAAGCGGACACTCTGGAACGTTGAATTGCGACCAGAATAGCTTGTCCACTTCATGATCTGTCTGTTCTCGGAAGTATTCGACCGCATCGACAGCGCTCGCTGCCAAGCCCATATATGCGTCTACCGAACTCCACAGCCGATCCAGAGGGGCATACCGTGGATCTTCGAACTTCCTCTGCAGCAGAAAGGGCTTCCCAGCCGCATTATCCCCGGCTTCATGCAGCTCCTCCTTCTTTGCCCTCATAGCAGAGTGGCTGTCTTTGGTCGCCATCGTGGCCTTTTCAAGGTCCGCTGCCTTCACTCGGTTCTCTTCTTCAAGGAACTGGCAACGGTCGGCAGTGTCTTTTAATTTTACGGCCATCTTGGCCATCTTCTCTTTGCTTTCGCAATGCGCGGCCTTCTCGGCTCTTAACTCTTCGGCCGCCTTCAAAGCAGCCGCATTGCTAATTCTTGCTTGTTCCTTGGCTCGGACAAGTTCCGCCCGAAGGGTCTCCACGGTGGCAGCTCCGTCTGTAGTCACAACATATTAAAGATACTCGCATCATGCTGCTCTTACTATGTGACATTCACCAGAAAACATTACTTACCCTGTGACTCGTCAAGCCGCTTGTTAACAAGCTCGATGTCGGCGTCTGCCGCATCCAGTTGCCGCTTTAGTTCGGCAAACTCATTAGTCCGGCTAGCCACCGGAGCCTCCACCACCTGCACATAAAGGCAGTGTGGTTGTTACCTGGGACTATGATCCTCTGTTCGCCACCGTTCTCGACGACAACCAGAGTCTCAGGGGCTACTATCTACACGGGGCACACCTAAACATGTGCGGTATGCCATTTCACTAGACTCATAAAGGCTTCATGTAATCCGCTTTCGGCGGACGAAATTCTTTCCATCAACGTACCCATCAACGTACGGTGTTCTTCTGAGATGGCCGCTTGGTCCAACAACTCCCTCAGAACGTCCGACTGCATACCAGACGGTGCCGGACTCTTTTGTTTGCTCTCTTCGAGAGCCGGACGCCGGGGACTTCGCGTGACTATAGGATTATCTTCTGGCCTCACCAGATCCGGAGAGGCCCTCCGTGACGACACTTCGAGGTCGCTCGCTTCTTGAGCGAGGGAGTTCGGGGGAGGCGTTTCGCTCTCCATCATCTACGGAAGGAGATCCCCCGAAGACGAGCTCAGCTGAGAAGGGCTAAGATCCGAACTGCAAGATATATGCTTCGATTATTTTCCTTAGAAGAAAGGTAGTATATCTTCACTATTAAAGTATTTTTGATCACTTACGGCTCGTTAGAGGGCTTATCCCTGCGTGGACTTTGTGCGGTAAGAGCACCCCCCGAGGTAGGACCCTCTGTTGGAGGCTTCTTCTCCCGTTTGGAAGCTTCGGTTTCCGGATCCTCAGAGGCAGTCATCTTCCTCCCCCGTAGCGAGAGAAGGTCAGAGTCTTCTCCTTGGTTATCCTCCCTTATGGAGGCGCTCATTCCCTCGGTTGGAACTGGCAGCGATGGGGGCCCGCTTTCGCCCGCATTATTCCCCCCTTTATATTCCTTCGAGGGCTCCGGGCAAGGTGCGAGCTCGAGCATCTTTTCCAGTATCGGATTTTCCAAACCCTCAGGGAGGGGGGCCGAACACCGAATCATCTTCGCCTTTGTTAGCCAGTCCTGTTCAAAGGGCGATTTCACAGAAATGACATCATGGTAAATAAGAGACGATGTGTTCAGCTAGAGGGTTACTTACTTGGTCGGTGGCGCGGTTGCTACTCAGGCCCACGTCCTCGGTAGTATCCGGACACTCTGTTTGAGGTCCAAAGAATGACTTGTACATCTCCTCGTGCGTCAGGCCGAGGAAACTTTGAATAGCGCGCGGTCCTTCTGGGTTGAACTCCCACAAGCGAAGGGGCCGGCGTTTGCAATGCTGGACTCGACGAACCAGCATGACTTGCATTACCATAACCAAATTAAAATCTGCCTCGAAGAGATCCTGAATGTGTCTTTGCAGTATAGGCACGTCCTTGGCCGGACCCCAGCTCATCCCTCTGCTAATCCATGACATCAGTTGTGGTGGGGGGGCCGAGCGAAAAGAGGGGGCAGCCACCCACTTGGCACTTCTGGGAGCTATGATGTAAAACCACTCCCATTGCCATAATCCGGACACCTCTGGAAAGGAACCTTTTGGCCACGGAGCTCCTGCAATCTTGCTTATTAATGCGCCTCCGCACGCTGCGTACTATCCCTCCATTGTCTTCGGCTTCACATCAAAGGTCTTAAGCCACAGGCCGAAGTGAGGGGTAATGCGGAGGAAGGCCTCACACACGACAATAAATGCCGAGATGTGGAGAAAGGAGTCCGGGGCTAGATCGTGGAAGTCTAGCCCATAATAGAACATCAAACCCCTTATGAAGGGATCCAGAGCGAGTCCTAGACCTCGGAGGAAGTGGGAGATGAACACGACGTCTTCATTGGGTTCAGGAGTACGGACGACCTGCCCTCGGGCGGGCAGCCGATGCGAAACCTCGGCGGTCAGGTATCTGGCCTCCCTCAACTTCTTGATATCTTCTTCTGTAATGGAGGAGGGCATCCATCGGCCTTGAAGGCTGGATCCGGACATGATTGAAGGTCCGGAGCACTTGACCTGGGCTTTGGGTGTTAGAACTCGAGGCGGGGGAAGGATTTGATTGAGCACGGGAGGGAAAAAAGTAAAAGCCTTGGCCCTTTATAAAGAGGGCGAATATCAAGCGTCCTCTCCGTGGCCGTTTGGGACTTGCCTATAATCTAGGAGTCCTAGACGTGGTTGGGTTACCCACGCCCGTATTTGATGAGAATCCCATGATAAGGGGACACGATCTTTGCTTTAACAAGACGTGTCAAAAAACTGCCTCGCGTTATGTGCGGGGCTAGTTAAGGAAACGGTTCGAATAATCGCCGGGCCATGGCATATTGTCGTGTTGCCAAAACAAGTCAACAAATTGAATTTGTGGAAATATTATTCTCTCTACGGTGGCATGTGGAACTTATTTTGCAGGGTCGGACACTATCCTTGTATTCAAATTCTTCCGTGGTGTATTCAGAGGAGGAAACCGCCTTGTAATGCCGAAGACAACACTGCGCGCCGGACTCATCGTCATTGAAAGCCTGGTTCAGGGGCTGCTGAGGGAGTCCTGGATTAGGGGGTCTTCGGACAGCCGGACTATATCCATTGGCCGGACTGTTAGACTATGAAGATACAAGATTGAAGACTTCGTCTCATGTCCGGATGGGACTCTACTTGGCATGGAAGGCAAGCTAGGCAATACAGATATGTGTATCTCCTCCTTTGTAACCGACCTTATGTAACCCTAACCCTCTCCGGTGTCTATATAAACCGGAGGGTTTTAGTCCGTAGGACAACATACAATCATACCATAGGCTAGCTTCTAGGTTTTAGCCTCTCTGATCTCGTGGAAGATCCACTCTTGTACTACCCATATCATCAATATTAATCATGCAGGACGTAGGGTTTTACCTCCATCAAGAGGGCCTGAACCTGGGTAAAACATCGTGTCCCCTGCCTCCTGTTACCATCCGCCTTAGACGCATAGTTCGGGACCCCCTACCCTAGATCCGCCGGTTTTGACACCGACACCACCCCACCCTCCTCCGTCCACCGCCGTCCGCCACCCCATCCACCGTCGTCCTCCTCCACCATGTCGGAGCTGATACCCCGACACCGCCGTCCATTACAAGAGATCGACCTCTCTCATCCACGGCTTCGGACCGGGATCCTTGCATCCCGTCCTCTCGCTTCATCCCCACCATCGTCCACCTTGCCGGCGCCGCTCCTACGACCGTCTCGTCCACTGCGCCCCCCCCCCCCCGCCACCGTCTACCCTCCTAGATCTGCTTCCACGCCACCGACAGCCATCGCTACTGCAGCACCGTCAAATTCTCAGCAGATGCGTACATGGTGCCGCACCAGAGGCGGTACTCTTTCGTATCTGCTCAACTTATTTATCGCAGCAAGAAAATAGATCGCCACTGCTTTACTCTGATTTCTTGTCTTGGTTGTGAAGTTGCCTTTGTCCGGTTTGCTCCTTCAGATCCGCCATGGCATGTTCAACACCATACTCGCAATGCTTATTGAGGGAGTCCTGGATTAGGGGGTGTTCGGGTAGCCGGACTATACCTTCAGTCGGACTCCTGGACTATGAAGATACAAGATTGAAGACTTCGTCCCGTGTCCGGATGGGACTTTCCTTGGCGTGGAAGGCAAGCTTGGCGATGCGGATATTCATGATCTCCTACCATTGTAACCGACTGTATGTAACCCTAACCCTATCCGGTGTCTATATAAACCGGAGGGTTGTAGTCCGTAGGCAATCAACTCCATATACAACAATCATACCATAGGCTAGCTTCTAGGGTTTAGCCTCCTTGATCTCGTGGTAGATCTACTCTTGTACTACCCATATCATCAATATTAATCAAGCAGGACGTAGGGTTTTACCTCCATCAAGAGGGCCCGAACCTGGGTAAAACATCGTGTTCCCTGCCTCCTGTTACCATCCAGCCTAGACGCACAGTTCGGGACCCACTACCCGAGATCCGCCGGTTTTGACACCGACATTGGTGCTTTCATTGAGAGTTCCTCTGTGTCGTCGCCTTTGGGCCCGATGGCTCCTTCGATCATCAACAACGATACGGTCCAGGGTGAGACTTTTCTCCCCGGACAGATCTTCGTCTTCGGTGGCTTCGCTCTGCGGGCCAACTCGCTCGGCCACCTGGAGCAGATCGAAAGATACGCCCCTGGCCATCAAGTCAGGTTTGGAAGCTTAAACTACACGGCTGACATCCGCAGAGACTTGATCTTCGACGGGTTCGAGCCACGGCCAAGCACGCCGCACTATCTCGAGGGGCATGATCTAGATCTGCCTCTAGATAATGTCCTGGAGGCCGCACACGCATCGGTTCCGACCCCTAACTCGGAGCCTACTGCGCCAATCGAGGATGAGCGGTTGGACGTCACCTCGGGGGCTTCGATCTCAAAGGCGATCGAGCCGAACGCTAGCTCCGCACTCTGCATGATCCGTGACTCCGAGGATCCGGACTCCTCCCCGGACTCCGAACCCCCCGCGCCCCTGCCAATCGAATCCGATTGGGCGCCGATAATGGAGTTCACCGTCGCAGACATCTTTCAACATTCGCCTTTTGGCGACATCCTGAATTCTCTTAAGTCTCTCTCTTTATCAGGAGAGCCCTAGCCAGACTACGGTCAGCAAGGGTGGGATGCGGACGATGAGGAAATTCAAAGCCCACCCACCACCCACTTGGTAGCCACTGTCGACAATTCAAACGACGTGCTCAACTCCGACTCCGGAGACATCGACAGCATGGATGACGATGCAGGAGATACCAATGAACCAACGCCCATAGGGCATTGGACAGCCACCTCATCTCAGGATGTGTACCTGGTGGATACCCCTAAAGGAAGCGACAACGAGGAAAAAGGGGATGGGACGGGAGATCGACCCCCCGAAAAGCAATCAAAGCGTCGGCGTAAACGCCGACCCGAGCCCCGCCTCGACAAAAACCCAGCCATAGAGCAGGACGAGCCGGTAGACGACGAGCAGGCCTTAGAGCAACCGTCCGAACAGGGCAACACGGATAGAGAAACCGAACATCCCTCCTCTGGCGAAAACGGCATTCCAGACGACCTCACGCCGGATAAACCTATGGAGCAGAAGAATCTCCACGAGAGGCTCGTTGCAACTGCACGCAGCCTAAAAAAGCAGAAGCGGAAGCTAAAAACAGCGGAAGATGTACTCTGGTTTAGATGGAGCAAAGTAATCAATACCGCAGATAAATACGGCGACAGTTGCCGCACTAAAAGCTATCCGAAAAGAAAGCTACTGCCTGAATTCGACGAAGAGGCCCTAGAGCCCTCGCATTCAAAAAATGAGAAAGCCACACGGTCGGATAGACGACCCCATAAAGCGGCAAGCGGCACCGCACCTAAATCGGCATGCGACCCACTTATGAATTCGCATCATGGCCCAGTCAGGTCCATTTATGGGCCAAGAAAGCAAGCTCTCGTAAGCAACGCTATGAAGCCATCATCAGAATCCGGCACACCCAAATACAGGGGCGCCGCACACCCCCTATGTTTCACCGATGTGGTCCTGGACTTTGAATTTCAAGAGGGATTCAAACCCGTAAACATAGAGGCATATGATGGAACAACAGACCCTGGAGTTTGGATCGAGGATTATATCCTCCACATACACATGGCTAGAGGAGATGATCTCCACGCCATAAAATATTTACCCCTTAAGCTTAAAGGGCCAGCCTGGCATTGGCTTAAAAGCCTTCCCAAAAACACAACTGGAAGCTGGGAAGAGCTCGAGGATGCTTTCCGAGAAAACTTTCAAGGGACCTATGTCCGCCCTCCGGATGCAGACGATCTTAGTCACATAACTCAACAACCCGGAGAATCACCTCGGCAGTTCTAGAATAGATCCCTCACTAAAAAGAATCAAATAGTCGACTGTCCGGACGCCGAAGCCTTAGCAGCTTTCAGGCACAACGTCCGAGACGAATGGCTCGCCAGACACCTCGGCCAAGAAAACCCAAGTACAATGGCCGCACTAACAAGCCTCATGACCCGCTTTTGTGCAGGGGAGGACAGCTGGTTGGCAAGGTGCAGCCCCAGCGACCCAAGTACATCCGAAACTAGGGATGGAAACGGAAAACCGCGACGCAACAAGGACCGTCGTTGGACTAAGGGCAAAATTCCAAAGAGCACGGCAGTCATTGCCGGATTCAAAGGCTCACGACAAAATCAGGCAAAATCACCCCCCCAGGACAACAGGGACGATCCATCCAACCTAAATAAAATCCTGGACAGGATATGTCAGATACACAGTACTCCCGGGAAGCCTGCTAACCATACCCACAGAGACTGTTGGGTTTTCAAACAAACCGACAGACTCAAGGCCGAACACAAGGGGCTCGACACACCAAGCGAAGACGAGGACGAACCCCAAAAGAAGAGCACCAGGAAACAAAAGAACTTCCCACAAGAAGTAAAAACAGTGAACTTACTTCACATAACAAAACGTGCGGCGCCCATAAAGGTACGCACCACACGGCCTATCCCCAAAGGATCCCGCCACTGGTTGTCAAAACCAATCATCTTCGATCAGCTAGATTATTCTAGAAATATCAAGAATGCAGGCTGGACTGCCTTGATACTCGATCCAATAATTGGCGGACTCCGACTTTCAAATGTCCTTATGGACGGCGGCAGTGGACTAAACCTGATATATCAGGATACAATCCATCACATGGGGATAAACCCAGCAAGAATCCGCCGCAGCAAAACCTCCTTTCAAGGGGTAACACCTGGTCCGGACACCCATTGTATGGGTTTTCTCGGCTCGAAGTTATATTCGGCTCTGCCGATAACTTCCGCCGCGAAAAGCTGACCTTCCATATCGTCCCGTTCTCAAGTCGCTATCAAGCACTACTGGGGCGCGAAGCTTTCGCCCGCTTTAACGCAATATCGCATTATGCATCTCTCATGCTTAAGATGCCCGGTCCACGAGGCATCATCTCTTTGAAGGGGAAACACTAAAGTGCGCCTCCCCAAGCGCAGGACTGTGCGGCCGCTTTGACAGCCCCACAGCAAAATGGCCGCACCGGCCAAAAAACTTCGAAATAGGTCATTCAAGACCACGAACGTGGATAGATGAGTTCGGTGCAAAATCATCATTGATGCAGGCCTAGAGGCCATATACCCCCGCACTAGGGGCTCCACGCATATACAATAAGAGACAATAAAGCTCAATCTTATATATTTTACTTTATACTTTGTTTATTTTAAACTTTTTCGGCACGACCCGTTTTCAACTCAGTTCCTCTCTTTTACAGATGAACGTCGTGCGGCGCCCATCCAGGATACGGCACAACGGAGACACAGGCGCAGACGTGCAGTAGGGACCCGTCCTAAAGGATTCTGTTTAGATTAAGACGTTGCGTAAACCTTTTTTACTGTCTCTTGTTGCTACACATCCCCTGGTTTTTTCTGATATAACCAAAGGAGGAGGCTGGCGTCTTGGCATGTGGCCACGTCAGAATTTTTGCACGTACCTGGACACTAGGGGCTTTTTTTAATAAAGAGTGTTGTTTCGCCCGCACTCATAAAGACCGAACACCTTAGGGAGTGTTCGGCGTCGCGAGTTTTGGCACTATATGCATCAGCTCCGAATCATGTCTTTGGTCAAATGTTGGGTTGCCCGGCTCCTGAGTTCGGCTACCTTACGTTCCGCTCTATCGGCTAAGGTAGCACCAGGAGAACTACTGCGATTGTGCCCCGGTTCGGCCGGGCGAGCACCACAGTAGAGAAAGCCGAAAACTGACTGTCATGATGTAGCGTGAGACTGGTCAGCCACTCGAGGACCTATCGGAATCTATCGGATTCCTCAGCTTTAACGAAGGGCCGCTTCCCGGTCAGGCACATACGCGCCACGAACTCGGGCGAGCGTAGTCGCCACCAAGGGGCTACCTAAATAGTCTCATTGTCAAGCTCCTATGGCTAAGTGAAAGTGTTAAAGCATTATAGTCCGGTTTCCTGGCCCGCTGCGCTATCACCTCCTTTGTAGGACCAAGACGTTGGGTTAAGTGTGAAAATGCGTCTTCTGCGAGCACCCTCGCACTATGTGCGTGGGGGCTGAAGCCAACGACTGCCATCTTTCAGATTTTGTATATATCTTAAAACGGCCGCACAGGAGGTGTTCCCAATACTTGGAGGCACAAGTATAAAAAGGCCACTACAGTTTATCAAAATATTAATTTATAATTACATATGCTATCATAACATAGCATCTTTCGAGCACTGCGTCTCTATTACACGAGCGCCTTCAAGGACTTCCTGAAAATAGTGCTCGGAGGGTACTCGGCTTTTGTCCGAATCTCGGGACGCAACAACGGTGGTCTCCATCTTTGCACAGTATGTCTTGACACGGGAAAGAGCCATCCTTGCGCCCTCTATGCACGATGACCTCTTCATTGCATTAATACACGGCACCGCGTCAAGGAATTGCTGCACCAAGCTGAAATAACTCTTCGGCTCCGACCTCCCCGGCCACAGATGACCCATGACGTACTTCATGGCGAGTCCGGACAACCTATTCAGTTCGGCCCATTGAGCCAAACGATCGTCCACTGCCAGTGGACGCTCTGGATTGTGAAACTGTGACCAGAAAAGCTTTTCCACTTCGCGATCTTTCTGATCTCGAAAGTGTTCGGTCGCATCAGCAGCACTCGCTGCCAAATCCAGATAGGTATCCTCCACACTCCACATCCGGTCCAACGGAGCAAACTTTGGATCGCAAAATTTCCTTCGCAGCATAAAGGGCTTTCCAGCCGCAATCTGTTCGGCCTGACGCAGATCCTCCTTCGCAGCTCTCATCGCAGAGCGCGCGTCCTTGGCATTGGCAACGGCCTTCTCTAAGTCCGTCTTTTTCACCTGGTCTTCTTTTTCAAGAAGTCTGCAACGGTCTGTAGCGCTTTTTAACTTTTCGGCCATCTCGGCCATCTCTTCCTTGCTTCGGCAATGAGCAGCCTGTTCGGCTCTCAGCTCTTCAAGGGCTTTCCTGGTGGCCGCATCACTTTCGCTAGCTTGTTCTTTAGCTCGGGCAACTTCTGCCCTAAGACTCTCCACGGCGGCCGCACCATCTTCGTCAAGCACACACACCGTAAGACACAGGCATAAAACTGTTGTTACCTGATGCCGCCCAAGGAATTACATACCTTGAGCCTCATCAAGCCGCTTATTGACAAGCATGATGTCGGCATCTACCACGTCCAGTTGCCGGTTTAGTTTGGCAAAATCATCAGTTCGTCTCGATTCCGGACACCCTGCCGCCTACATTCAAAGGCGACATCTTAGACCTGGGATTATGATCCTCCACATGCCGTCATTTCTTGATGACGCGTAGAGTCTCAGGGGCTACTATCTACATAGGGCGCATCTTATTCATGCGCAACTGACAAAAGTGTACATTATCTAATGTACCTCAAAACCCGTCAGTAAACTTTTAACAGCCTCATGCAATCCGCTCTCTGCGGATGAGATCCTTTCAATCACCGTGTCCATCAATGCACGGTTCTCCTCCGAGATAGAAGCTCGCCCCACCAGAATCTTTAGCTCCTCCGGCCGAGCACCAGACGGTGCCGGACTTGTCCCCTGACCTCTTTCGAAGGCCAGACGCGGAGAACCTCGGGGGGCCATATAGCTATCTTTCGCCCCTGCCGGATTCGGAGAAACCCTCCGCGACGACACCTTAGGGTCGACCGCCTCGCTAGGCAGCACGGCAGGGGGAGGCGTCCCGCTCTCCATCATCTCCGGAAGGAGATCCCCCGAAGACGAGCTCTGCTAAGAAGGGCTGAGGTCCGAGCTACAAGGTAAAAATTCGGTTAATCTTCTCAGATCTAAATCAAGGATTTCCCTCATCCCTCAAAAGGAAAATCTTTCTCTACTTACGGCTCGCTGGAGGGCAGATCCCCTTGAGGGCGTAGTCTGGCCGAGGAACTTCCCGGCGTCGGACCCTCTGACGAGGATCCCCCCCCCCCCCCGCTTCGAGGCCATGGTTTCCGGGTCGTCAGAGGCGGCTCTCTTCTTCCCCTTAGGAGAGGAATTGTCGGTTCCTCCCTTCGGAGCAGCCTCCTTCGAGGAGGCCATAGCTTCCTTGTCCTCGCCCTCCAAAGGCATTATTTCCAGCATCCTGACCAGCACGGGATCCGGCCTGGTTTCAGGAAGGGGGGCCGGACACCTGATCAGCTTTGCCTTCGCTATCCACTCCTGTTTAAAAGGACGGCTCTTTTAGGGGCAAGTTTATGACAATTATACGGATAGAAGGTCCGGGCACAAGGTTGCTTACTTGAGAATCCGGGCGATTGCAGCTTAGGGCTGCGTCCTCGGTTAAATCCGGACACATCTCTTGTGATCCGAAGAACAGTTTATACATCTCCGCGGGCGTTGCGCCCATGAAATTCTGGAGAGCTCGCGGTCCCTCTGGATTAAACTCCCACAGGTGAAGGGAGCGACGTTTGCCGGGTGATATTCGGCAAATCAGCATGACCTACGTCACCTTGACCAGGCTGAGGTCTCCTTCCAAGAGATCCTTAATGCGGCCCTGTAACAAGGGCACGTCTTTGGGCAAACCCCAATCTAACCCTCTGTTAACCCATGACGCTAGCCGTGGTGGGGGACCCGAGCGAAAGGCAGGAAGCGCCACCCACTTGGTGCTCCGGGGAGTGGTGATATAAAACCACTCTCGTTGCCACAAGCCTAGCTCCTCTTTAAAAGAGCCCTCGGGCCATGGAGCATCAGCATTTTTGCTTATAACAGCGCCTCCGCACTCTGCGTGCCGTCCCTTGTTCATCTTCGGCTCTACTTTGAAAGTCTTGAGCCATAATCCGAAGTGAGGGGTAACATGGAGGAACGCTTCGCATACAACGATAAACGAGGAGATATGGAGGATGGACTCTGGAGCTAAGTCGTGAAATTCCAGCCCGTAATAAAATAGTAGTTCCCTCACAAAGGGATCCATCGGGAAGCCTAACCCCCGAAGGAAGTGAGACACGAACACTACGCTCTCACCGGGCTGGGGACTGGGGATAGCCTGCCCTTGAGCAGGCAACCTGTACAAAATTTCGGCGGTCAAGAACTTAGCCTCTCTCAACTTTAGCACATCCTCCTCCGTGACGGAGGAGGGCATCCATCGGCCTTGAAGGTCGGAACCGGACATTGTCGAAGGTCTGGGGCACCCGGAATCTGGAGCCTAGGGTGTTGGAACTCGAGGCGATGGGCGAACTTGTTTCGGGATTGGAAAAAAGGAGTAAGGCCCTGGTCTCTTTATAAGAGGTTGAATACCAGGAGCCCTCCCCGTAACCGTTTGGGACTCGCCTTTAATCGAGAAAACATGCTAACGGGCACGATTGGGTTACTCACGTCCGTATTGATGAGAATCCCGTAAAAGGGGGGCACACGATCTCTGCTTTGACAAGACGTGCCAAGGAAACCGCCCCGCAAAACACGCCGAGGTGGAAAAGTGAAAACGATTCGAGTAAAGGACTTGGATGTAGTGTGGTGACGCATTGCGGAATACGTCAGCATATTTGATTTGTGTTAATATTATTCTCTCTATGGCAATACGTGGAAGCTTATTTTGCAGAGCCGGACACTACTCTTGGTGTTTACAATCTTCTATGAAGGACTTGGAGGAGGAACCTGCCTTGCAATGCCGAAGACAATTTGCGCGCCGGACTCGTCGTCATTGAAGCCTGGTTCAGGGGCTACTGAGGGAGTCCTGGATTAGGGGGTGTTCGGGTAGCCGGACTATACCTTCAGCCGGACTCCTGGACTATGAAGATACAAGATTGAAGACTTCGTCCCATGTCCGGATGGGACTTTCCTTGGCGTGGAAGGCAAGCTTGGCGATGCGGATATTCAAGATCTCCTACCATTGTAACCGACTCTATGTAACCCTAACCCTATCCGGTGTCTATATAAACCGGAGGGTTGTAGTCGGTAGGCAATCAACTCCATATACAACAATCATACTATAGGCTAGCTTCTAGGGTTTAGCCTCCTTGATCTCATGGTAGATCTACTCTTGTACTACCCATATCATCAATATTAATCAAGCAGGACGTAGGGCTTTACCTCCATCAAGAGGGCCCAAACCTGGGTAAAACATCATGTTCCCTGCCTCCTGTTACCATCCGGCCTAGACGCACAGTTCGGGACCCACTACCCGAGATCCGCTGGTTTTGACACCGACACTTATGGTTTTCCCCTAAATTTCAAAATTGGGTCATTAGATTTTTCAGAGCTCACCGGAGTTCGCCGGTGCGATCGAAGGGGCTCGGGTGGTTGTGGGGCCTCGTCGAACGAAGAAAACTCGACGCGGGTGGGGGTTGGGGTGGGGGTGGTGGACGAACCCATGCGGTGGGGGTCGGTGGTCCGGCCGGCAGCCCGTGCAGTGTTCTGTATGGGAAGAATCAGAGACAAGGAAGAAGAAGGGTTAGGAGACGTAGGATCTTCATCCAACCGCCTGAAATGGTCGAGAGACAGCTATGAGTTGCATTCTCAATGCACTCTGGTTCATCATGTGTAAGCACTGCACAACCAACATTTTATTATCCAAAATCTGCTTGCTCTTCTTTACAATGTTCCTCTGCCATTCTTCTTTAATATGTACTCTCTCCGTTCCTAAATACAAGTCTTTGTATAGATTCCACCATGGACTACATATGGAGCAAAATGAGTGAATCGACACTCTAAAATGTACCTGGATACATCTGTATGTGATCCATAGTGGAAATCTCTACCAAGACTTATATTTTGGAACGGAGGGATTATGATAGTAGTACGGTATGTTCCTTGTACTGAAGATGAGTAGGGACATTTGCAGTGTAGAGGTCAATACGGTCGGTTGTGATGGACACTGTGAGCCTCTTTGATTCGTAGGATCTTGTAAACATAGGAATAGGATTTGCAGTGGCCTGCCCACTTGAATCCTATAGGAATAGCAAGGAAATGCGGGGAGCTGTGTCGCCTTTGAGAGTTACATTGATATTAACAGTACCGCACCTTCACTTGAAGAGAGCTGGTATCCGAAGCCTTTCTAGCCGTACCGGCAATACTAGCACATATATTCCAGCAAGTTCCACTTTGCTAATTTTACTCTGATGCTTAAGGTTTTCCCGTTATATCTACACTATGATCTGTGTAGCTGCTTTGTGTCGCACTAGCAGCACTCCACTCTTGAAGCTAAACACTGCAATGACTTACAAAATTGGCACCAAGGCATTGAGTGCCATTCTGGATGCAATGAAACTCATACGCTCCCCACCTGTTGATTCTTGTTCAGAATATCATCCTAATGATTATTCTAACCTCAAGGAGTCAAAGGCAGATGGCCTGTCCTGTTCACCCATCAAGGTTCCTGTTCTAATTTGGCAATGTTTTATTGATTGCAGGTATCTTGCATATGTTGTCTTGCATTTCTTCTACTTTGTTGCACCGCCATCTGCTTAGTTTACTCATCATATATGTCGAGATGCCATGCCCATCCATTACCAATATATATTCCATCTGTCATCATACCATGTTTTTCCACTCAAATGTTGTTCTTGTGCATCAGACATCAAAAAGGAAGATGGTTATTGCCGAACCTGAAGGAGCACCAGCAAAGTCCTTGAAAAATGTGGTGGTGCCGGAGAAATCAGACAACACCCCACTTATATTGGTTGTACAACCAGTGACACAAAACGTAGGACCGACTCCAGCAGACTGTACCCATACTTCACTGGCCACACCACTAGCCCCACCACATAGGACCTACACTCCAGCAAAAGGTATACCGATTTCATTTGCCATAGCACCAGCTGTACCACAGAAAAATCCCACTCCAGCAAAAAGTACAGAAAGTCCACCGGCCGAAGACATATCCCAACTGCAGAGACGGCTAATTCCTGCAGATTGGAACCCCATTCTATTTATTCCCAGTTTAAAAGACAATGCTTTCAATGTTGTTAGGGACTACGTGCATATATTCCCATCATGGGAAGATTATTGTGAAGACAAACACCATTTTCACATCTTCCTGTCCAACTTACGTGTAAGTGCTATTATTCATGGCTATTATTTTCCTATTTTCTGCTGATTGAACTCATCAATGATTTACATTACATTGTTGTAACTAGGCGAGGGTCAATCTGGATAGTCATGACGAGCAAAGCTTGCTTGTGCTTTTCAAGGAAGCATTGCATCAGTATCGGTGTTACCTGAGGAAATCACACTTTGATGGCAAGTCTGTAACGAATTTCTGGTGAAGTATCATGTGCTAAATTTAGAAGACATTGAATGGAAAAACCTTGTTATGCACTGGTCTCGTTCCCAGGATGAGGTACTGTCTATGAAATCACATGACAATTTGAACTTCTACTTTTCCGCATGTGCCTTACGGATCTTTGTTGCAGGAAATCTGCTCGAAGAAGAATTCCGCTTTGACAAGAACGACATGATATCTCAAATATGTTGCCCGCTGCTTTGCTCTTGTTAGTACCTATTGCCCTGTATCACTGTACTTGCATACATACCTGGTTCATTATGTGACAGCAGTATGCATGATAGCTTGCTTATAAATTGTTCGCTCCAAATTATCTGATCTGTATGAATGGTTACATTAGTGTAGAATATATCCAATGCCAATGTTTTTTTAGCTCTGCATTGTTCTTGCAAGTACATGCTGTCCTTTATCAGTGTACTTATAATGACAGGTAGTTGTTCATGTACCATCACTCTGCAGCTTATTTTCCTTTGCCCTCCATTTTCTACACATCAGATCTATATTTACTCTTACCATAAGGTTGGTACTGAAGAAGTTTAGATGTGCATTGCTCTTGGCTGTACCTTTTGCCTGTATCACTGCACTTACATTTATAGCTACTTGGTTATGTAGCATCACTCTTCATCTTATCTTAAATATTCTCCATTTTTTCGTATATTATCACATCTATATTTACTCTTAACAAAGTGTAGAATAAAGGCAATGCTTTTGAAGAAGATTCTGTGGTAAAGTTCTTGAATTGCCCCCCCCCATCAGCATGGACAAGGCCTTTATAGAGCCTGTCTTCACCAATAATGTAAGTTTGTCCATCTCAAGCCTTCAAACTTTGTTGTATATATTTGGTTAGGCATGACTGCAACATCTGTTTATTTTTTGTGTTTGCATCAAATTGCTTGTTTAAAGTTTATTATATGTAGTTCATAAACGAAAGTTCGTCCTTTCTCATTTAAGTTTTCAGTTGTACAACCAAGTTCTTTCTTCATACCATGTAAATTAAACTATACAGAGCAAGTGATCTTCTTTTGCACTTCATGTATGCTTCTGTTTTTCATCTGTAATCCAGTGGTGTGGTGAACCTACCCACTACAGCACAATGTCATATTCTGCAATGTCTTAACTATGAAAAATGTCATATCATTCTACTATTATTTAAACTATCTCTTTATTTCCCAATATGAAATGGTATAAATTGACAGCACACTAACCATTAATACTTATGAGTTCTTGATCTGTAATCCAGTTGTGTCGTGAAGCTGCCAACTCCTTCACAATGTCATTTCCTGCCATGTCTTGACCTGAACAATACCATATTGTGTTAATGCAAGTTTAAACTGTGTCACTTTATTCGTCAGTAAAAATGTGATGAATTGTCAGCACTGATACTTTTATGTGCAAAACCTGTCATCTGTCAGCTTGTTTATCTTTTAGAATGAGGAAGATATAAGTGTTGAACAAGCGCAGTCTCATCATCTTGCTCAGCTGCTTGCGCTGCAGCTCCCCAACAGGGCTAACCTTTCTTGAACTCTATTGAAGTGTTGTCGGTTTTGTATATTATTTTGTCGGCGTGTTTATTTGCACTGGTGGCGATCTTTGATGCCCAGTGTATGTAATCTGCTGTCTGCTTGTGCTTTATTATCATAGTGGCGAACTTTGATGCCCAGTGGATGTAATATGCCGTAATTTATTTATTGTATAGTATAGGTTTTTTCTTATTCACGATGCTGCAGTTATTTTACTGTATATATAACCTGTCTTCGCAGTAAACCAGCCAAACCGTAAAATTACGGTACATAATTGGGCCGTCATGCAATCACGATGTAGGTTGGGCCTGAAACATGCCGATCAGCTCACGGGCCGGCAGCAGCCCAAAATGAACCCCGACCCATGATTGTGCGAATCAAATCACGGGATTTTAACAGGCCAAAAATTGTCTTGGTCCTTGTTTAGCCCAATCAGATATTGGCTGCGAGCAGGCCGGATGCAAACCGGGCCGTAGTTAGGCCCAACTATATGACGGGCTTTTAACAGGCTGAAATTAATATAGGGCCGAAATGTTAAACGGGCCCTTAACAGGCCAAAACTAATATCAGGCCGAATTACTAAGTGGGCCTCTAGAAAGTGGGCCCATAAGCGTAGTGTCCAGTTGACGGGCCGAATCTGATATGGGCCATAATTAGGCCCAAAACCTCTTAAAGGGCCGGACCTGATCTGGACTGTAATTTGGCCCAGAACGTGGTAGGCTTTTAACGGGCCGGTTCTCATATGGGCCACTATTAGGCCCGGAGCGTGGCAGGCCATTAATAGACCGTATCAAATATGGGCCGACATTTGGCCCAAAACATGGCAGCCAGTTAACGGGCCGGCCTACTAGGGTCCTCAAAATCTTGTGGGTCTACAGCTGGGCCGGCCCATTAATGTTAGCGAAATATCGTGGGCCTTTAGCTGGGCCGGCCCATTATGATCCGCAAGAATATTGTGGGCCTTTACCTGGGCCGGACTATTATGGCACACAAAAATCTTGTGGGCATGTACCTGGGCCGGCCCATTATGGCCCGTGAAATCTTGTGGGCCTTTAGCTGGGCCAGCCCATTATGGTCCGCAAAATCTCGTGGGCCTTTAGCTGGGCCAGCCCATTATGGTCCGCAAAATCTCGTGGGCCTTTAGCTGGGCCGGCCCATTGTGGTCCGCAAAATCTTGTGGGCCTTTAGTTGGGCCGGCCCATTTAAACTTGTTGGGCCGTGCCACGTGTCGACGTATCATAGGCGCCTTCTGTCCAGTGAGTGGATGACATCTGTCCCGACGATGAGCCGACACGTGTTTCCTCTAGCCAATGATGATTTTACACGTGGAAAATCCCCATTGGTCGGGGTTGTTAACGGGTTATCGGATCCAAAACTCGACCCGATAGCTTAACGGCATTCCGTTACGGTGGATGCCACGTGTCGGTCACCCTTGACGAAAGCACTTCTGTGACGTGCGATTTATCATCATGGAAGTGGACACTTCCGTGATGATAATTTTGGTAATGTCATGGAATACTTCTACGACAGCACAGGTATGACTATCTTGATTCTGTCATAAATTTGTCATGGATGTACATGCATGACAAAAAAAGCGACCTACTGTGACAAACACGTATCATCACGAAAGTGTATTTTTTGTAGTGTTTAGAGCACGGTGGTGGATTTGTTTTATAGAAACTATTGATCTATCATGCTTCACTTAGATTATTTTGAGAGTCTTATTAGCATGGTAATTTGCTTAAAATCCTAATATGCTTGGTATGCAAGATTAATAATAAAAATTCCATATGAGTATGTTGAATACTAAGAAAGTTTTGATGCTTGATGATTGTTTTTGAGATATGGAGGTAATAATATCAAAGTCATGCTAGTTGAGTAGTTGTGAAATTGAGAAATACTTGTGTTGAAGTTTGCAAGTCCCGTAGCATGCACGTATGGTAAACGTTATGCAACAAATTTGAAACATGAGGTGTTATTTGATTGTCTTCCTTATGAGTGGCGGTCGGGGACGAGCGATGGTCTTTTCGTACCAATCTATCCCCCTAGGAGCATGCGCGTAGTGCCGAGGTTTTTGATGACTTGTAGATTTTTGCAATAAGTATGTGAATTCTTTATGACTAATGTTGAGTCCATGGATTATACGCACTCTCACCCTTCCATCCTTGCTAGCCTCTTCGGTACCGTGCATTGCCCTTTCTCACATTGGGAGTTGGCGCAAACTTTGCCCGTGCATCGAAACCCCGTGATATGATACACTCTTTCACACATAAACCTCCTTATATCTTCCTCAAAACAGCCACCATACCTACCTATTATGGCATTTCAATAGCCATTCCGAGATATATTGCCATGCAACTTTCCATCATTCCGTTCATCATGACACATTCATCATTATCATATTGCTTAGCATGATCATGTAGTTGACATAGTATTTGTGGCAAAGCCACCGTTCATAATTCTTTCATACATGTCACTCTTGGTTCATTGCATATCCCGGTACACCGCCAGAGGCATTCATATAGAGTCATCTTTGTTCTAGTATCGAGTTGTAATCATTGAGTTGTAAATAAATAGAAGTGTGATGATCATCATTATTAAAGCATTGTCCCAACTGAGGAATAAAAAAAGAGAGAAAGGCCAAAAAAGAGAAGGCCCAAAAAAGAGAAAGGCCATAAAAAAGAGAAGGCCCAAAAAAATGAGAGAAAAAGAGAGAAGGGACAATGTTACTATCCTTTTACCACACTTGTGCTTCAAAGTAGCACCATGATCTTCATAGTAGAGAGTCTCTCATGTTATCACTTACATACTAGTGGGATTTTTTCATTATAGAACTTGGCTTGTATATTCCAACAATGGGCCTCCTCAAGTGCCCTAGGTCTTCGTGAGAAAGCAAGTTGGATGCACACCCACTAGTTTCTTTTGTTGAGCTTTCATACATTTATATCTTTAGTGCATCCGTTGCATGGCAATCCCTACTCCTTGCATTAACATCAATCGGTGGGCATCTCCATAGCCCATTGATTAGCCTCGTTGATGTGAGACTTTCTCCTTTTTTGTCTTCTCCACATAACCCCCCTCATTATATTCTATTCCACCCATGGTGCTATGTCCATGGCTCGCGCTCATATATTGTGTGAAAGTTTATAGGTTTGAGATTACTAAAGTATGAAACAATTTCTTGGCTTGTCATCGGGGTTGTGCATGATGAGAGCATTCTTGTGTGACGAAAATGAAACATGACTAAACTATATGATTTTGTAGGGATGAACTTTCTTTGGCCATGTTATTTTGAGAAGACATAATTGCTTAGTTAGTATGCTTGAAGTATTATCATTTTTATGTCAATATGAAGTTTTGTCTTGAATCTTTCGAATCTGAATATTCATACCACAATTAAGAAGAATTACATTAAAATTATGCCAAGTAGCACTCCGCATCAAAAATTCTATTTTTATCATTTACCTACTCGAGGATGAGCAGGAATTAAGCTTGGGGATGCTTGATACGTCTCCAACGTATCTATAATTTTTGATTGCTCCATGCTATATTATCTACGGTTTTAGACTATATTGGGCTTTATTTTCCACTTTTATATTATTTTTGGGACTAACCTATTAACCGGAGGCCCAGCCCAGAATTGCTGTTTTTTTGCCTGTTTTAGGGTTTCAAAGAAAAGGAATATCAAACGGAGTCCAAACGGAATGAAACCTTCGGGAACGTGATTTTCTCATCAGATAAGACCCAGGAGACTTGGACCCTCTGTCAAGAAAGCCACGAGGCGGCCACGAGGGAGAAGGGCGCGCCCCCTGCCTCGTGGGCCCCTCGAAGCTCCACCGACGTACTTCTTCCTCCTATATATATCCACGTACCCCCAAACGATCAGAATAGGAGCCAAAAACCTAATTCCACCGCCGCAACTTTCTGTATCCACGAGATCCCATCTTGGGGCCTATTCCGGAGCTCCGCCGGAGGAGGCATCGATCACGGAGGGCTTCTACATCATCATCCAAGCATTTCCGATGAAGTGTGAGTAGTTTACTTCAGACCTACGGGTCCATAGGTAGTAGCTAGATGCCTTCTTCTCTCTTTTTGGATCTCAATACAATGTTCTCCCCCTCTCTTGTGGAGATCTATTCGATGTAATCTTCTTTTTGCGGTGTGTTTGTTGAGAACGATGAATTGTGGGTTTATGATCCAGTCTATCTATGAATAATATTTGAATCTTCTCTGAATTCTTTTATGTATGATTGGTTATCTTTGCAAGTCTCTTCGAATTATCAGTTTGGTTTGGCCTACTAGATTGTTTTTTCTTGCCATGGGAGAAGTGCTTAGCTTTGGGTTCGATCTTGCGGTGTCCTTTCCCAGTGACAGAAGGGGTAGCAAGGCACGTATTTATCGTTGCCATTGAGGATAACAAGATGGGGTTTTTATCATATTGCATGAAACTATCCCTCTACATCATGTCATCTTGCTTAAGGCGTTACTCTGTTTTTAACTTAATACTCTATATGCATGCTGAATAGCGGTCGATGAGTGGAGTAATAGTAGTAGATGCAGAATCGTTTCAGTCTACTTGTCTCGGACGTGATGCCTATATACATGATCATACCTAGATATTCTCATAACTATGCTCAATTCTGTCAATTACTCAACAGTAATTTGTTCACCCACCATAGAATACTTATGCTCTTGAGAGAAGCCACTAGTGAAACCTATGTCCCCCGGGTCTCTTTCTCGTCATATCAATCTCCATCACTTTATTATTGCTTTGCTTTTATTTTGCTTTTACCTTTTACTTTGCGTCTCTATACCAAAAATACCAAAAATATTATTTATCATCTCTATCAGATCTCACTTTCGTAAGTGACCGTGAAGGGACTGATAACCCCTAAGCGCGTTGGTTGCGTTGAGCTATTGTTTTTGTGTAGGTGCGAGGGACTTGTGCGTGGCCTCCTACTGGATTGATACCTTGGTTCGCAAAAACTGAGGGAAATACTTACTCTACTTTGTTGCATCATCCTCTCCTCTTCGGGGAAATCCAATGCAGTGCTCAAGAGGTAGCACCTTGTGCTCCGACTGATCAAGCGAACAGTCGGCCATCACAAGCTCTCGGCACCTTCAGAAGGCCCATTCATCATTAGCAAAGTTTTGGGCAACAACTCCTACTACTTGATCGATGCTCAGAAGCCCAGAGCACGCAAAAGAGACGACTCCGGCAAAGAGAAAGAGCGGCTGTGGAATGCAAACCTCCTTCGAAGATTTTACAGTTGATGCAGTATGTACCACGCTATCTTTTGTATTAAATACGAAGACTCTGGGTCCCCCGAGAAGAGCTCAGGGACTACCCTCTTTTCTATATATGATAAATATTATGCCCATGAATGTGTTATTTTATTATTTACGCCTGGCACCGGGTTCGACCAGTCGACCCGGGGGCTCGCCGCCTTGTACGATGTGGTGCTTCCTGCAGTCGGGCAAGTAGTGTGTTGGCACCTAAGCCTTCTCCTGCCAGAGGCCGCAGCTCGCAGAGCGACTGTCCGGTGGGCAGCAGTTACAGGCAGGAAAGGGCGTCTGCATGAAAAATGGCTAAGGACCCCAAGCATGCACATAGTTCAGGCCGGCTTCCCGCCTCATCGACCGGATGCTGAAATAGCCGGTCGGCCGGTTTCTACATAAATTGTTAACGCTCTAGTCGGCTAAGTACTTTCAACCCAAAAGCAGCTAAGTACTTGACCAGCCAACAGTTCGCAAAGCAACTGTTGCCTGGCAAGATGGTAGCCAAGGGAGGGCGGCAAAGGAAAAAGGCCAAGGGGCAGAAAACAAGACAAGTCAGAACTCAGCAAAAGCATAACTTCAGAGAAAGCATATTTACATGACAAAAGGCCCTTGGCCAGCATTCAACAGAGTTTGAAATACACCCCGCGGGTGGAATTGTGCAAATTTAACAAAGTTTGTCGAGACTGATAAAACAGGAAAAATAAAGATAAGTTGGCGGCCTAGGGAGCTCCAGAGGGGTCTGGCTGGCTGGCGGAATCAGTGGTGCCGGCTGGTGGAGTGGACGGCTGGTCAGTCTCCGCTTGGTCGCCTCCAGTCGCAGTCGGCGTGCTCGAGTGCGGCTCGTTGTTCGAGGCACGACCAAGTTGGGGCTGGCAGTCCGCTCCGACCTCCGACGCATCTTCTTCGCCTTCCTCGTCCTCCTCATCTCCCCCTCATCTTCCCACTCATCGCTGGAGTCGATCACCTCGGCCGAGTCTTCGTCGTCCTCCGGGTTCAGTCTGAACCACTCCGGTGGCGCCTCGACTCCATCCTTAGCCAGCTCAGGAATGAAGATGCTGGTGTCGGTGTAGTCGGCGATCGCCGCTGCCCGTATGATGAGGTCGTGCTCCACCGCCACCAGCTCCTCTTGGACCTCCTAACGAAACGTGGCCAACTGGGCTAGGTTTAGCCCAGGATACCACGCCTTGACGAACTCCAAGGCCCGGCGCGCTCCAGCCTGGGCCGAAGAGCCCTTCCAAGCCTCGAGTCGGCCGGCCGCCACCTCCAACTAGTCGGCAGTCCCACTGGGAGTGCGCGGAGTCGGCATGTCTGGCCAAAGGGTGGATATTGCCTGGGCACCAACACGCTGAAGGCGGCGCAACATCTGATGACCTAGCCGAAGGTGGGCTTGGATGCTGAGAAGCTGCTCGCTAAGGGTCCGGGGGCATCGGCAGCGATCTACATGCCTTCCGCCCTCTGTTCCTCACAATAAGCCTCAAGGGCCTCATTGGCGGCGTCAGAATGGCCAGGAAAGAAGTCTGCACAGACAGAAAGCAAAGAAGTCAGAAGTCAGAAGTCAGAAGCTAGAGGCCGGCTCGGTCACCAGCCGGCAACCAAAAGAAAAAGGAAAAAAGAAGAAAACTTACCATCAACCATGTCTTCAATCCTGCCGAAGCCGGATTTCAGAAGCGCCTCCTTGTCGGTCCAGGTGGAGCGTTCGGTCTCGAACTCGGTGAGGAGATTGGACTCCTTCACCTCTGCCTCCTTCCGGGACGTCTCGAGAAGCTCCACTTGCTCCGCCAGTTGCGTGGCCAGTCAGTCGCGCTCCTGGGCCAGCTCGTTGCACTCTGCCTCCTTGGCACGCAACGCGGTGTTGGCTTCACCCAGCTGCCGCTGCAAGGCTGCATTGGCCTCTCCAAGAGCGTAGAAAGAAAAAAAGATGTCAATAACCAACCAAGAAGTATAGTTGCCGGGGAGATCCGGCCCGACTGCTCGGCAGTCGGCCCGAATCTCGGGGACTATAGCCCGCGGGTGCGCTATCGCGCCCCCGCAGATAAAGAAAACAGTGACTTACTCCGGCTTTCTTCCAAGTCGACGGTCCGTCGGCCCAGATCCTGGACATTGGAGTTGAAGGTGGCCGCACGAAGATTATGATAGTCCTGCAATGAAGATAGAAGAAAAGTTAGCACTCGGAGCCCGCCAGGTGAAGTTCCGGGCCGCCTGCTCAGCAGCCGGCCCGAAACTCGGGGGCTACACGCAGTGGGTGCGCTGGCGCGCCCCCACATAGAAGTACAAGAATCAAAGACGAGGAAGTGAGAAACATACCTGAATGGCCGCTCGCGAATCTAGGAACGCCCTGTTGCATTGCTGAGGAGCGGTGGCCTTAGCTCGGAGTTTGGCCTGGACGTCCAGGATCGCCTGATTCAAAGCGCATGTCCCGCCTCCACACACCCATTCAGCGGGAGCGGCGTTGGTTGCTTCGTCTTCCGGGGCTGATGACCTCGCAGCACCAGCTTCCAGCGGTCGTGGCGCCGAAGTCGCCTTCACGCCTCGGCGGCCCGATGGTGTGCGGACCTCAGGAGTCAGGCCCGTCACCACCTCATTCCCGGCTGGCGGTGCCGGCGGGGCTGCCTGCTGCTTGTTCCGCGATCTGTCAACCGGCGGTGGCGAAGGCACGGCTACCTCTGCAGACTAAGGCATAGCCTAGTGGTGGGAAGGGGATGATGCCTTCCCACCCACCTCGGTTCAAGGCATGGTACTTCCAATTTTGGTTTATTGCACCAATTATACTGTAGGGGGTTTCCTTACAGTCTTTCTGTCAAAAAAAGGCACGGCTACCTCCGGCATGGCGACGTTGCCAGCTCCCCTCCCCATGACCGGATGTTCGTCGCCGGCTCCCCCAGTCAGCGCCGTGAACTCCAGGGGCGGCGGCGCGGAGTTCAGGGGGATGGCGAACAACGGCGCTTGGTGGTACGCGGCTTCTTTAGTCCGCTTCTTCACCGCAGCGTCGTTCTCCGCCAGCTTCTTCAGCGCGGCGGCCTCCGCCTTCTCCGCCTCAGCCCTCTCCCCTACGGGAGGCTTCCTGCTCCTCGCGCACCTCCCGCGCGTTTTGTTCCTGCACCTCCTGGAGGTCGGCTGCAGGATCGATTCGCTGGGTGGTGGCAGAAGTCTCCCCCGACCCAATGACGGAGGTGGTGGCCGACTTCTCAAGAGGGAGCGGAGCCCTAAGACAAGAAAGTAAACCAGAAAAGCTCAGATAGAATCAAGAAAAGACAAAAACACAAGGAAAGGGCACTTACCCCGATACCATGGGAGGCGCTTTCGGAGGCTTCTGGAATTTGGTCGCTTTCGCGGCGGCCTCCTTCCGCTTGGTCACGACGGTCGGGTTCTTGGGCTTCTTCGACACGCTGCCAAACAAGGCGGTGCCTTGTTTGCGCTTGCGCGTCCCGCCTTGAGCAGCCGGCTCGATGGAAGGGCCTGCGTCTGTCCTGCCGGCGCCTCGCGCATGGTGCGACTCGTCTTCATCCTCGTCATCATCGGGCCAGGTCTCGATGCCTCCCACGTCTTCGGAGGCGCCCTCTTCGTCGCCGCCGCCTATGGCGTCGTCCTCCAAGGTGGCCGCCCCCAAATCGGGGTCGTCCACATCGCTCACTACGATGGCGGCCGTCGTCGGAGACATGAAGATCTGTGTTCACATGAACGACTATTCAAGATGACAAGACCGAAACCACAACACTAAAAAGAAAAGAGTTGAAGAACTTACAGGAGGCGGCGGGTTGGCTCGGGAGTATGGCTACATTCCAAACCGCCAAGACCCCTCCGACAACTTGAGGTCGGAGATCTCGTTCAACATGCGGGCGATCTCAACAGCCGGCATGTCCTTCATGCACAGCCGGCTCGGGTCCCGGTGCCCGCTCATCCGACAGATCAGATGAGGCCAGCCTTGGAGTGGGAGAACCCGTCGCTCGATGAAGGCGACCAGCAGGTCGGATGCCTTGAGGCCTGCCACGTCTGTCAGCACCCGGAGCCGATTGATGGCGGCGATGGCGTCTGCTGACAAGGGCTTCGGCTTGTAGCCCGAGTTGGCTCGGGGTTCAGCCGGAGGGCCAGTATCGTAGGCCGGCAGGTTGAGGAAGTCGACGGCGGGGTCAACATTCTCCGCGTAAAAATATGATTTCTACCACAGTTTGACCAATTGTGATAGCTTGATGGCGGGAAAGGCGTTCTTCGCAGACGGACGACGCACCGCGACGAAGGCGCCGCACTGGGCCGCCTTCTCTTTGGCAGAGGTGCCCAGCTTGGTGTAGAAGAATGCTCCCCACAGCTCGATGGTGGGGAGGATGCCGAGATAGCCCTTGCACATCGTGACGAAGGCGGACAGCAGCGTCACGGTGTTGGGCGTCAGGTGATGTGGCTGGAGGTGGTAGAAGTTGAGGAAGGAGCGGAGGAACCCGCTTACCGGCAAGCTGAAGCCACGGAGGAAGTGCGAGCGAAAGATGACCCGCTCGCCCCACTGCGGCGCCAACGAGATCTCCTCCTCTGGCGGAACGCGCACCTTGACGTAGTTCGCACCGGGCAGCCGCCGTGTGGCACGAAGAAAGGCAAGGTGGTCATAAATGACGACCGAGCCATCCCAGTCCCCTCCCTTCTCGCGCATCATGGAGACCAGACTCAGCGGGGAAATGGCACGGTGGCAGAGGCAAGGTACGCGGCGAAGCAAGAAGCTTGGCGCGGAGGAGGCAGGCAGTGACGAGCTGCGGTAGCGCTCCGGCGGAGCGTAGGAGGGCAGCAGCAGCGAAGAGGATGAAGATGAAAATGGCAAAGGGGAGGAGGGCGCGCGTGCTCTGCCGCTCCCCCTCTTTTCCCCTACTTATAACCCCTGGGTTGCGAAGCCGAGGGGGCGGGGCATGGGATTAACTACACCCACGACCCCACGTTCCCATTATTATTGCGCGAGTTACTGCGCGCAGTAACTCCGCGCGGAATCGCAATGGTCCGCCTCGGCCACAGCGGATCCGCTCGCGCGCCGAAGCCCAGTCGTGGCAGGCCCAGCCTGCTGTCGCGTCCCATCGCCAGCGTGGACTGGCAGGCTGGCCTGGCTACTTGGCGTCGCATGGCGTACTCACAGCGGCCAGCGGGCTAGAGGCTTAGAGGGCACGCCACCTAATTTTTCGCCCTCACATTTCAAGATCACCAGACAAATCTTCCTGGTCATGTCCGATTCCCAGCAGACGGCATGCCAGAAGACAGATGAAGCGTTCGGCAAGAGCATTCGGAGAAGGAAACTGCTGAGGCAGTTCGGCTTGACAACCGCGACGCCTCACCAGCTTCGGGGACTACTGTCGGAGTAATGGGCCACGGGTAGCCTCTAATCCGAGTCCCTGAGCATTTCAAGACAATGGGCCGGTTGTGCCCAACGAGCGTCAAGGACGAAGCGCCGCCTTATGGTTGCCGGCTGGCTCAAAGTGGCCGGCTGCCAAAGGACAACCAAGTACCAGCAGATGGCCCCAAGACGAGCCGACTCCCAGCAAGCGGCCTCCAGAGAGGCCGGCTCCTGGCAGGCGGCCCATGCCGCCCACAAAGTCTGCGCCCCCATAAAGAAGACAAGGCAGGATGGGGCCACAGTATAGCCCATCACCCCCGCATCCAGGGTGGGGCGTGGCCACAGTGTACCGTACCGGCCGAGATCTCCAGACAGCGCGGCACTGTTGCCATCTCACCCTTGACGTCACCCCTGTCAGGCGAACTCCTGTTCCCATGATGGCTTGTCGGTACGGCTTCCAAGCGGTGGGCCCTACCAGGCAGCGAGAGCCCAGAGAGTGGCAGCACCTGACCAGTCGGACCCGAGGGAGGCCGGCCTCCAGTAGGCGGCCCACTTCACCCTCGGAGTCCACGCGCCATCACCTAGAGGAGACACGGTGTGGCTACAGTGATCTCCCACCAGACGGTGGGACTGTAGCCACGCCCTCCGACCAAGCATTCGTCATTAGCATTATGGCTACAATAACAAGCAGCCAGCCAGACCTGCAAGCGGTGGAGGAGGCCTGTCAGCTCCGTACCAGACCAGCCGGCAGGGCCCACCAGGCGGCGGGCCCCAGTGGCCGGCGGAGGAGCCGGTGACAGAAGACACTGACAGCCGGGTCCTACACCCGGGAAGATTACCACTGTACCTCTAGGGCGTAGGCCTATATAACCCCCCCCCCCCCCCCAGGGCGCCCATGCAAAGGGTTCCCAACCTGTTAGACCTAGACAGCCATAGAGGGAGAGGAGAGCCAGCCCTGCTTTCTTCCACCTTTAGCATACAGCTCGAGGAGCACCATTGCACTTGCTAGTGCCTTAGAGATCATGCGGAGACCCCGCAGAGTAGGACTAGGGGTATTTTCTCCTAGGAGAGCCCCAACCTGGGTAAGATTCGCCAGCGTGCATGTCTTCGCCTCATCCCGTTTCCTGGCACCGGCGATGTCCTACTAGCCCCCGTCATGATTAGCCATCCTTTGGCATATGTCACACCAAACCCCCAACAAACAACGTCCTCTGCTTAAACACAATTTGCCTATTGAAACTCTAGGAGGTCCTCCTCCACCTAAAGGTGATCCTGTGTTTGAATTTAAACAATTGCCAAACACTTTGAAATATGCTTATCTTGATGAAAAGAAGATATATCATGTTATTATTAGTGCTAACCTTTCAGAACATGAAGAAGGAAGATTATTAAAAGTTCTAAGGAAGCACCGAGCTGCTATTGGATATACTCTTGATGATTTAAAGGGCATTAGTCCCACTCTATGTCAGCATAAGATTAATATGGAACGTGATGCTAAACCCGTTGTTGATCACCAACGTCGGTTAAATCCAAAAATGAAGGAAGTGGTAAGAATGGAAATCTTAAAACTTCTAGAAGTAGGTATAATCTATCCTATAGCTGATAGTAGATGGGTAAATCCTGTTCACTGTGTCCCTAAAAAGGGAGGTATTACTATTGTTCCTAATGATAAGAATGAACTTATTCCACAAAGAATTGTTACAAGTTATAGAATTGTAATTGATTTTAGAAAATTAAACAAAGCAACTACAAAAGATCATTACCCTCTGCCTTTTATTGATCAAATGCTAGAAAGATTATCTAAGCACACACATTTTTGATTCCTTGATGGATATTCTGGTTTTTCACAAATACCTGTTTCTCAACCTGATCAAGAAAATACCACTTTTACTTTTCCCTTTGGAACTTATGCTTACAGACGTATGCCTTTTGGTTTATGCAATGCACCCGCTACCTTTCAAAGATGTATGACTGCTATAAACTTTGACTTTTGTGGAAAGATTGTTGAGGTTTTCATGGATGATTTCTCTGTTTATGGGAAGTCTTTTGATGATTGTTTAAGCAATCTTGACCGAGTTTTGCACTGATGTGAACAAACAAATTTTGTCTTGAATTGGGAGAAGTGCCACTTTATGGTTAATGAAGGCATTGTCTTGGGTACTAAAATTTCTAAAAGAGGTATTGAAGTGGATAGAGCTAAGGTTGATGCAATTGAGAAAATGCCATGTCCTAAAGATATCAAAGGTATTCGTAGTTTCCTAGGTCATGCTGGTTTCTATAGGAGATTTATCAAAGACTTTTCTAAAATTTCTAGGCCTCTTACGAATCTTTTGCAAAAGGATATTCCTTTTGTTTTTGATGATGATTGTTTAGAAGCCTTTGAAACACTCAAGAAAGCCTTAATTTATGCACCTATTGTTCAACCACCTGATTGGAACTTGCCTTTTGAAATTATGTGTGATGCTAGTGATTATGCTATTGGTGCTGTTCTAGGACAAAGGGTTGATAAGAAACTGAATGCTATTCATTATGCTAGTAAAACTCTTGACAATGCTCAACGTAATTATGCTACTACTGAAAAAGAATTCTTAGCAGTGGTGTTTGCTTGTGATAAATTTAGACCTTACATTATTGATTCAAAAGTAATTGTTCACACCGATCATGCTGCTATTAAATATCTTATGGAAAAGAAATATACTAAACCTAGACTTATTCGATGGGTTCTCTTGCTACAAGAATTTGATTTATATATCACTAATAGAAAAGGAGTTGAGAACCCCGTAGCTGATAACTTGTCTAGGCTTGAAAATGTGCCTGATGACCCACCACCTATTGATGATAGTTTTCTTGATGAGCAGTTAGCTGCAATAAATGTTGCTCACAACACTCCTTGGTATGCTAACTATGCTAATTACATTGTTGCTAAATATTTAGCACCTAGTTTTTCATATCAACAAAAGAAAAAAATCTTCTATGATTTAAGACACTACTTTTGGGATGACCCACATCTTTATAAAGAAGGAGTAGATGGTATTATTAGACGTTGTGTACCTGAGCATGAACAGGGACAAATCCTTCAGAAATGTCACTCTGAAGCTTATGGAGGGCATCATGCTGGAGATAGAACTGCTCACAAGGTATTGCAATCTAGATTTTATTGGCCTACGCTCTTCAAGGATTCCTGTAAGTTCGTCTTATCTTGTGATGAATGCCAAAGAATAGGTAATATCGGTAAGTGTCAAGAAATTCCTATGAATTATTCACTTGCTGTTGAACCATTTTTTGTCTGGGGATTTGATTACATGGGACCTTTTCCTTCCTCTAATGGGTATACACATATTTTGGTTTCTGTTGATTATGTTACTAAATGGGTAGAAGCTATTCCAACCAGTAGTGCTGATCACAACACCTATATTAAAATGCTTAAGGAAATTATTTTCCCAAGGTTTGGAGTCCCTAGATATTTAATGACTGAAGGTGGTTCACACTTTACATGGTGCTTTCCGTAAAATGCTTGTCAAGTATGATGTCAACCATAGAATTGCATCACCTTATCATCCTCGGTCTAGTGGTCAAGTTGAACTTAGCAATAGAGAAATAAAATTAATTTTGCAAAAGACTGTCAATAGGTCTAGGAAGAATTCATCCAAGAAATTAGATGTGCTCTTTGGGCTTATACAACAGCATATAAAAATCTCATGGCAATGTCTCCTTATAAAATGGTTTTTGGAAAAGCTTGTCATTTGCCTCTTGAATTAGAACATAAAGCATATTGGGCAATCAAAGAAAACTATGATTTCAAACTTGCCGGTGAAAAGAGGTTATTTGATATTAGCTCATTAGATGAATGGAGAACCCAAGCTTATGAAAATGCCAAGTTGTTTAAAGAAAAAGTCAAAAGATGGCATGATAAGAGAATCCAAAAGCGTGAGTTTAAATTAGGAGAATATGTTATTTTGTACAACTCTCATTTCAGATTATTTGCAGGAAAATTCCTCTCAAAATTGGATGGCCCCTATGTCATTGAGGAGGTTTATTGTTCTGGAGCCATCGAAATAAATAATGCCAAAGGTACTAACCCGAAGGTTGTTAATGGGCAACGAACAATACATTATATCTTAGGTACGCCCATTAATGTTGAAAGTAATATTATCCAAACATTGACACCAGAAGAACATATAAAAGAGTCCTTCCAGAACACTCCAGAATCGTGAAAATAAGGAGGTTTCTGATACGGTAAGTAAACGGACTCCGAAAAATCCGCAAAAATATTTTTTGTCAGTTTTGGAATATTTAGAAAAATAGGAAAATAAGAATGTTCCAGGAAGAGTACCCTGGTGGGCACAAGACACCAGGGCACCCCTGGCTTGCCAAGCGCACCCAGGTGGGTTGTGCCCACCTAGGGTACCTTCCGGACTACGTTTTTCTACAGCTTGCTTGTTTCCCAAGATAAAAAATCTTTATATACCCCCCGAACCTATTGACCACCGTATCACGGAGAAAGCTTCTGTTTTCTTTCCTTGCTGTTTTTTGTCAGATTCCATCTACCATGGCCGCTCCAAGCTCCTCTAAGGACAAGTTCTTCAAGAACATCATCAACCCATATTTGCGGGAGGTGGTGCAGCACCCTCAATTCAACTGGATGCATGAGGGGGTGATTCACCTCCGCGATGTGCCCAGTCCTAAGGGGACGGAAACCATGGAGGCCAAGTGTCGGGGGTTGGGTGCGACATATGCCACAAGGTGGCTTATCATGGTGGGGGCGAGTAGAACGTCGCCGGTTCTTGGAAACGGGATGAGGCGAAGACATGCATGCCGGCGAATCTTACCCAGCTTCAGGGCTCTCCGGGGAGATAATACCCATACTTCTGCTCTACGGGGTCTCCGCATGATCACTATGGCAAAGTGTTTACACGGTTGCTCCTTGAGCTGTTTCCTAGAGGTAGGAGAAGGCAAGGCTAGCTCTCTCCTTCCTATATGATCTGGTCTAGTGCTAATGGATTCCAACCCTTTGCATGGGTGCCTTGGGGGATTTATATAGGCCTACCCCCCAGGGGTACAATGGTAATCCGACTGGATGCGGGCCCAGCCGTCAGTGCCTCCGGCCTCCGTCTTCTCCGCCGAGTGCTGGGGTCCGCCGACTGGTGGGCCCCGCCGACTGGCTCAGTACGGAGCCGACAGGCCGCGTCCGCCGCGGACGGGTCTTGCCGGCTGCTGATTACTGTAGTCGTCCTTCTAATGACGCGGGCTTGGTCATGGAGTCGTGGCAACAGCCCCGCCACCTGGCGGGCGATCACTATTGCCACCCTCCGTCACATCTGGTTAATGGCGCGTGGGCCTCGGGGGAGGGGCTGGCCGACTCTCGGGGGCCGACTCCCAACGGGTCCGACTGGTGGCGCACTTGCCGTCTTATGGGGTCCCGCTGGCTGGTGGGACCCGCCGCCCCAGGGTCATATAGACAAGCCGTCGTGGGTGCAGAATTCGGTCCACTGGTGCTGATGTCAGGGCCGGCATGGCAACAGTGTCATGCCGCACGGAGATCTCCACGGGTATGGCGTACTGTGGCCATGCCTGCCCCTGGAAAGGGGTGGGAGCAGGCTTCACTATAGCCACTCCCCTGTCCTGTCCCTCTTGATGAGGACATGGGGTTTGTTGGAGTCGCGGTCCGACTCCCCAAGGTCGGCTTCTCAGGAAGTCGTCAGTCAGGAGTCGACTTATCCTGAAGTTGTTCCTGGGACTCGGCTGCGAGTGGCTAGTCGGTTGCCTTGCCGCCGACTTCTCAAAAGGCGGCTCTGTGTCCTGGGGTCTTGAGGGGCGCAGCCTGCCCCGATGTCTTGAAAGGTTCTAGGGCTCGGGTTAGCCTACCCGTGGCCCATTACTCCGACAGTAGTCCCCGAAGCTGATGAGGCGCCGCGGACGATCGGCCGAGGAGCCTCAGCAGTTTCTCTTTCCGAGTGCCTGAGACATGGATCTTGCTTGACTTCTGCCGGGCCGACAAGAAGGAGTCAGACCCGCACAACTCTGACTTGCACAATATTTCGAACATTGCGGCGGGATCCAAGTAGCGTGCTGGCTAAGCTTCCAGGCCGCCGCCCGTTCCGGGCCCGTCACGTGGCAACACGCGGCCGAGCCAGTCTGCCAGCCTACGCGCGTGACGGGACAGGCCCATAGGTGGGGCCCGCCATTACCGCGCCTCGGCGCCCGAGCGGATCCGCTGTGGACCGAGCGGACGGTTGGGATTCCCGTGAAGTTACTGCGTGCAGTAACCTTTGTCGTGGAAACATGGGGGTCGTGGGGTCGTGGGCGCAGTAAGTCCCACGGCCGCCCTTTTGGCTTCGCAGCCCATGAGGCTATAAGTAGGGGAAGGAGGGTGCGCGGCATTGCACGCCCGCCCCTCCTCCACGCTACTCCTTGCCCTTCTTCTTCTTCTTCTTCCTCGCACCGCCGCGCGTCCAAGCTTTGCCGAACGCCGCGGCAATCCGCTCACGATGAGTTCTTCTTCTGCCGCCGTGCCTCCCTCGGTGCATTTCGGCACCTGGGATGGCTCAGAAGTTCACGACGACCACATCGAGTTCCTCCGCAAGACTCGTCGGCTCCCCGGCGAAGATTATGTGCGGGTACGCCTTGCGCCGAGGGGGGGAGATCTGTCCAGCGCCGGAGGAGGGCGAGCGGGTTATCTTCCTCTCGCACTGCCTGCGCGGATTGGGGCTGCCGGCGAGCAGCTTCTTCCGCTCTTTTCTGTAGTTCTACGGCCTCCAGCCGCACCACCTCATGCCCAACACGGTGGTGCTGTTGTCCGCCTTCGTGGCCTTGTGTGAAGGCTTCCTCGGAGTCCTCCCCACCCTTGAGCTCTGGGGGTAGTTCTTCTACTCCAAGATCGGCACCCAGGCTGCAGGCGTGCCGGCTCAGTGCGGCGCGTTCATCGCCGTGCGGAGGTCGGGGGCCGACAACCCCTTCCCCACCATCAAGCTGATAAAGTCGGTGAAGATGTGGTAGCGATCGTACTTCTACGTGAAGAGCGTCTTCGCGAGGGGAGATTGGGTCAACCTGCCGGCTTTCGAAGCCGGCCCGCCGGCTGGGAGACTGCCCAACTGGTCGTTCCGGGCCAAGTTACTGACGCTTGCGGGAGCCGGCGCCGTCGCGCGAATCCGAGTGCTGACGCAGTCGGAGGGCCTGACTGGTCCGGACCTGTTGGCCGCCTTCGTGGCGCGTCGAGTTCTCCTGCTCCAAGGCCGCCCCCGCATGATATGCCAAATGAGCGGGCGCCGTGACCCAAGTCGGATGTGCACCAAGGACATGCCTCACGAGGAGGTGGCCTACATGGTGAACTACCTCTCGGGCAGCAAGCTCCTGGAGGACTCGCGGTTCGGCAAGGATCCGTACTCCCGCACCAACCCCCCACCCACAGTGAGTTGCCTTTTCTTTCTTGCCGAGTTTGTTTTGTGCGACCTGACCAGTCGACTTTGGTCAGAATCCCCTCCTCCATCCACCAGCCGGCACCACGGGGCCGGCCCGCGAGTTCCTTGCCGACCGGGCGGAGAGCGACGTCGACGACCCTGATCTGGGGGCGGCAGCTTTGGAAGACGACGCCGAGGGAGGAGGCGGCCCGCGGCTCGGGGCCAGTCCAGAGGACTGGCCTGATGATGATGAGGAGGTCACCCCCCAGCACCGGCCAGGAGCCAGCCATCCCGGCATGGGCTCTCCTGCCGCGCCGGGTGCTCCAGGCTGCGGGAAGAAGCGTAGGGCCGTGCCGACCTTGTTCGGCAGTCGGCCGAAGAAGCCCAAGAGTTCGGCTGTAGCGACCAAGCGGGACGAGGCGGCCGCAAAGGCCATCCGCTTCCGCAAGGAAGTAAAGAATCCGCCACTGGTCTCCGCGTGAGTATTCCATCTTAACGCTTTATTCTTTCTTTGTGGCTTTGTCTGAGTCTTTTACTTGCTTCCCTCACTTCAGGGCTCCCCTCACTCTTGAGAGGGTTGTCGCCGCCTCCGTCATGGGGTCAGCGGAGGCGTCCGCCACCACTCGGCGGATTGACCCCGCCGCCGACCTCCGGGAGGCGACGGAGCGGAATGCACAGGAGAAGCGCAATGAGGAAGAGGCCGCCCGCCTGGAGAAGGTGGAGGCCGATAAGGCGGAGGCCTCCGCCAAGAAGAAACTGGCGGAGGCCGAAACCGCCGTTGCGACGAAGCGGCAGGCTGAGGAGGCCACGCAGCGCCAATCGGCGGTGTTCGTCACCCCGCTGAACTCTGCGCCGCCACCTCCGGAGTTCACGGGGCAGACTGGGGAAGCCGGCGGCGAGAACCCCATCATGGAAGGGAAGGCGGCGACTCCTCCACGCCGGACGTGATCGTTCCGCCGCCACCTCCACCGCCGTCTGGGAGCGCGCAAGGCAAACAGCTGGCGGACCCGCCAGTGCCGCCGACTGAAGACGAGGCCGTGGCGAGGCTACTCTTTCAAGTCGGCTCGCCAACACGCCGCCGTCTTGAGAAGGCGACTTTGGCGCCACGCCCCCTGGAGACCGGCAACGCCAGCTCGGCGATCCCAGACGCCGAAGCGACGAGCGCCGCGCCCATTGGGTGGGTGCGAGGAGGCGGCACAGGGCCGCTGAACCAGGCGCTTCTGGACGTCCAAACGAAGCTGCGAGCTGAGGGCGACGCCATCCAGAACTGCACCAAGGCGTACCTGGCATCGCGTCTAGCCGTCCGGGTATGCTTTCTCGTTGGTCCTTGTTTTCTTGTTCCTTTCTGTGGGGGCGCGCCAGCGGACCCACTGGGTGTAGTCCCTGAGTTTCGGGCCGGCTGCTGAGCAGGCGGCCCGGAACTTCCAATTGGTGAGTTCTGGGTACTAATTTTTGTCTGAAATACTTGTCGCAGGACTACCACAACCTCCGTGTCACTGCCTTCAACCGCAACGTTGAAGAGATGGGCAAGCGGACCGCCGACTTGTCGGAGAGCCGGGGTGAGTCCTTTTTCTTCTTTCACGGGGGCGCGCTAGCGCACGCGCGGGCTGTAGTCCCCGAGATTCGGGCCGACTGCCGAGCAGTCGGGACGGATCTCCCCGGTGACCTTCTTTATTGATGACTTAACGCCTTCTTTCTTCCTTCTCTTCAGAAGCCAATGCTGCTCTTCAATAGTAGCTGAGCGAAGCCAACTCCGTGTTGCGCGCCAAGGGGGAGGAGTGCAGCAAGCTCGCCACAGAGCGCGATCTGCTAGCCACACAATTGGCAGAGCAGAGGGAGCTGCTTACGAAGACGCAGAAGGAGGCGGAAGAGGCAAAAGCCGCCCTCCAGGCCGAGTTCGCGAGCGAGCGCTCCTCCTGGACTGACAAAGAGGCAATGCTGGCTCCGGCTTCCATGATATTGAAGACATTGTTGATGGTGAGTTTCTTTACTTTCTTTTTTTGAGCTGCCGATTATAAGTCGTGCCGACTCCTGATTTCTTGACTTGCTTCTTCATTTTTTCTGTCTTGGCAGACTTCTTCCCTGGGCACTCGCAGGCCGCCATCCAAGCCATCGAGGCTAACCATGACGGTCGGAGGGCGGAAGGCGCAGAGATCGCCGCTGACGCCCCCCGAACCCTTGATGAGCATATCCTGAGCATCGAGGCTCACCTTCGGCCAACTCACCGGATGCTGCGCCGGCTTCAACGTGTCGGCGCCAAGGCGATTGCCACCCTGTGGCCGGACATGCAGGCTCCGCGCACCCCCAGTCGGATTGCCGACTGGCTGGAGGTCGCGGCTGGTCGTCTTGAGGCCTGGAAAGGTTCCTCGGCCCGAGCTGGAGCACGTCGGGCCTTGGAGTTCGTCAAGGCGTGGTATCCAGGGCTGGACCTACACCGACTGGCCACACTCCAGTCAGAGGCCCAGCCGGAGCTGGCAGCCGCGGAAGACACCCTCATCAAGCGTGCCGCGGCGATCACCGAGTACACCGACACCAGCATCTTTGTCCCCGAGCGGTCTGAGGACGGCGAGGAGGTACCGCCGGAGTGGTTTGGCATGAACCCAGACTATGGCAAGGACTCGGCGGAGGTGATCGGCTCCAGCGTCGAGGAGGAAGGCGAGGCGGAGGACGGAGGCGAGACGGAAGCACCAGAAGACGGAGCGTACGGCCAGCCTCAGCTCGACCATGCCTCCAGCAACGAGCCGTGTGCGACCGAGCCGACTGCCGCCGGAGGCGATCAAGCCGAGACTGCCTAGCCGGCTGCCCCAATGTCTGACGCTGCCGTCTCCTCCGACCCTCCAAATCCGTCTGCCGCATCTTAGGCTGCCGCCTTATCTTTATTTTATCTGCTTTAGTAGTCTTTGAAGAACTTCTTAATTCGCACAATTCCACCCGCGGGGTGTATTTTGAACTTCTGCTCGAAGATTTGGCCAAGGACCTATGTTATGTAAATATTTATCCGAATTCTATCTTCTCTTGCTCATTGCTCTGTTGGCTTTTTCCTTTGCCGCTTTCCCTTAGTTGCCTGTCTTGCCAGTCGAACAGCCGCTCTTCGGATAGCCGTTGGATCAAATGCTTGGCTGCTTTGGGAAGGCAAGTACTTAGCCGTTTTAAAGTTTTTGAGCAAGTTGAATAGAAGGCGGCAAGCCGACTATTCAAGAGTCGGTTTGCGAAAAAAGGCTGGAAGCCGGCTTAAGCTATGTTTTATGCTTTGAGTCCTTAGCCATTTTTCATGCGAACGCCCATTCTATCTTACTCCTGGCACCCTTTGCATTTTTGGACCAATTCCTTGGCCTCTTATAAGGCCGTTGGCCAAAAGAAACCGGTCGGAAAGCTTTGGCGACGAGTGCTCTTGAAGCCGCATGGTGGCCGCACTCGCCTTGGTGGATGTCTTTGAGAATTGCTTGGCCTCGCTCTACGCAACGCTGGTAGACACCAGTGACGCTGCGCCTGATCAGCTCTCTGTTGACTATGGTGTAGGCTGCCGCTCGACATTGTACTTGTCGAGCTAAGGTCTCATCAGTTGGCAGCTCTTTGCTCACCAGAAATTTGAGGATGGGTTGGGCCCATGAGGGTGCTGCTATTTCTTCGACTGCCAGAACTGCGACTTGGACGAGGGCGGCTGGGCTGGGAGGCGGTGGGGTGGAGTAAACAACCGCTTGCCGGGTTAATGAAGTCCCCGGGCCGACTGGCACGGCTCTTGGGCCGAGTTCTGGAGTCTTCGAGCCCGCCGCCGCAGTCCCCGGGCCGGGCTCTGCAGTCCCTGGGCCGGCCTCGACTATGGCGGCTTTGGAGCCATCTGCCCAAATCCCCGTACCGTCTGCCTGGGCTCTGGAGTCGGATCCGACTTCTTCGGGAGGAGCCGGCACGAAGATGGAGTCTGATTTTGGTGAAGGCTTGACAGACGGCTTGAGGAGGCGTTGAAGGGCGACGCCGGATGGTATTGCTTGGCGGGTAGAACCGATTCGTGCCAAGGCGTCTGCTTGTTCGTTGTCGTTTCTTGGCACATGGAGGAACTCGCACCCCTGGAAATACCCACTGAGTTGCTGCATGAGGAAATGGTAACTCGCCATGTTTGCATCTTTGGCGTCCCAGTCGCCAGACGACTGCTAGACCACTATGTCCGAGTCGCCATAACACAGGATCCGGCGAATGCCGAGTTCTTTGGCAAGCCGGAGCCCGTGAATGAGCGCCTCGTACTCAGCGACGTTGTTGGAGGCGGCAAAATGGATTTGCAGTGCGTATTTGAGCTTGTCGCCTTTAGGAGAAGTGAGGACAACGCCGGCTCCCAAGCCGGTGCGCATCTTGGAGCCGTCGAAATGCATCCGCCAATGGGTGGAGTCGGGCGCTGGAGGTAGGTACTGGGTCTCAGCCCAGTCGACGAGAAAGTCGGCCAGTGCTTGTGACTTGATGGTGGTGTGGGGCTGGTAGTGGATGGTGTAGGGAGCCAGCTCTATGGCCCACTTGGCCACTCGGCCAGAAGCATCTCGGCTTCCGATGATCTCGGCAAGTGGGGCCATGCAGACCACAGTGATTGGATGCTCTTGAAAGTAAGGCTTCAATTTCTCGGCGGTAAAGTGCACGCCATAGCACATCTTCTGGTAGTGGGGGTAGTTCTGCTTGGAGGCCGATAGTACTTCGCTCAGGTAATATACCGGTCTCTGGATAGCTAGTGCCTTGCCTTCCTCCTTGCGTTCCACTACAATGACCATGCTGACTACCCGGCTGGTGGCGGCGATGTACAGGAGCATAGGTTCCTTAGGAGTCGGAGCCGCCAGAACAGGTGGAGTAGTCAGCATCTTCTTCACTGGAGAAAAGCGTCGTCCGCCTTGTGGTTCCACTCGAAAAAAGTGGTCTTCTTCATGAGTTGGTATAAGGGGAGAGCTTTCTCGCCCAGCCGACTGATGAATCGGCTGATGGACGCCAATCAGCCGGTGAACTTTTGCACGTCCAACAGTCGGTTGGGTACCTCCATCCTCTCAATGGCCTTGATCTTTAAAGGGTTGCATTCTATGCCGCGTTCAGAGACCAGGAAGCCAAGGAGTTGGCCGGCTGGTACTCCGAAGACGCACTTCTCGGGGTTGAGCTTGATCTGGAATCGGCGCAGGTTCTCAAAGGTCTCCTTGAGGTCTTCCAGCAGTGTTCCACGCTTTTCCTTCTTCACCACCACATCGTCCATGTAGACGTGGGCATTTCTCCTGAGTTGCTTGAGGAGGCACTTCTGCATGCAACGCTGAAAGGTGCCGCCGGCATTCCTCAAGTCGAACGTCATGGTGAGGTAGCAGAAGGCTCCAAACGGCATGATGAAGGCGGTCTTCAGTCTGTTAGCTAGGTTCAGCTTGATCTGGTGATATCCTGAATATGCATCCAAAAAGCTCAACAGCTCGCATCCGGCGGTGGAGTCTATCACCTGATCAATTCTTGGTAGAGCAAATGGGTCCTTGGGACAGGCCTTGTTGAGGCTCGTGTAGTCAATACACATTCGCCACTGCTTGTTCTTCTTCAGTACCAGGACCGGATTGGCTAGCCACTCTGGAAAGAATACTTCCATAATGAAGCCGGCTGCTAGGAGTCGGGCTATCTCTTCTCCGACAACTCTTCTCTTCTCTTCTGATAGGCGGCGCAGGGGCTGCCTGACCGGCTTTGCATCAGATCGGACATGTAACTTGTGCTCGGCGAATTCCGTCGGTACACCTGGCATGTCTTTGGGGGACCATGCGAAGATGTCCCGATTCTCATGGAGGAAAACGACGAGCTCGCCTTCCTATTTGCTATCGAGGTTTGCGCCTACGACAGCGTACCTCTCTGGGTGCTCCGGATACAAGGGTATCTTCTTTGTCTCCTTGGCCGGCTTGAACGAACCCTCAGCCTCCGACTCCTTTGGGTTAGACGACACCTCTGGCTGCTTGCCGGCCATCGCCACAACCCGTTCAAGGAGCCGCTTCTCGGCTGCGATCACCAGGGACTCGGCTAGCCGGCTGCTCTCAGCCGCATAGGCAGATGACTTCCAGTAGTCGCCGGCTACGGTCAGAATTCCCCTGGAACTGGGCATCTTCATTTTGAGGTAGGCGTAGTGGGGGACCGCCATGAACTTGGCCAGGGCGGGTCGGCCAAGTAGTGCATGGTATGGGCTCTCGAGCTCCACCACCTCAAACCAAACTGACTCTCGGCGGAAGTGATCTTTGTCTCCAAAGAGGACGTCCATCAGGATCTTGCTGATTGGTGAGCAGGAAAGCCCAGGAACAGTGTCGTGGAACACATTCCGGCTGTTCTGAAGCTGTCTTTGCTTGATTCCTAATTTGTCCATGGTGTCTTTGTATAGGATGTTGATGTTGCTGCCTCCGTCTATCAGAACTCGCGAGAAACGAGCGGCTCGTCTATCCATGGCAAAGGTGGCATCCAAGACCAAGGCATAGGAGCCCGGACTCGGCATCACCTCTGGGTGATCAGCCCTGAACCAGCTGATAGGCTTCTCGGACCAGTGCATGAACTCTAGCGTCTCTGATGCTACTGCATTCACCTTTTGTCGCTGCAGCCACCTGCTGCGTCGATCATCAGCCATGCTGGTAAATACCACGTAGGCTCCGTGCTCTTCGAGGTATTCGTCCTGTACTGCGCCGACTGGCCTGACAGCCGGCTGCTGGGGCGGAGGCGGAGGCGGCTGCCCAGCAGGCGAGGGAGGTAGGAGGCCATCTCCCTTGGCGATCCTGGTGAGCAAGTGGCACTTCCAGGTGGTGTGATTCGACGGCTTCGCGTCCAGAGTCTGCTCGTAGGAGAAGGCCGGCAACTAGTTGGGCTTGCCACCTTTCTGTCGCTTGGGTGGAAGCTGCCCATCCGGCTACTGGGCTTCAACTGTCGCGACCTCCCGGCTGCTGGAAGACAGCTGCGGGGCCTTGCGCTTGTGGTCGCTCTGCTGTTGCCGCCGACTAGCGTCTCCCGCCGGACTTCTTGGAGCCTGAGGGGCCACTTTGCCAGTTGCGCTAACTTGAATCTCCGCCTTCATGGAGGAGTCGGCCGTGGCGTACTTGTATGCTATGATCAGCGGCTCGTCGAGGGTTTCTGGCTCGTCGCAGAGGAGCTTGTGCTTGAGGAGGGTGCCTTCTCTGCACCCGGCGGTGAAGTACTCGATAGCCTACACCTCGTGCACGCCCTCGCAGGAGTTCCGAAGCTCGGCCCAACGCGTGAGGTAATCGCAAGGAAAGCTGACGAGGCTTGGGAGGACGATTGTACGTGCTGGTGAAGTTGCGGACGAATGCTTCGGTGAAGTCGACCCAGCTGTTGATGCTGCGGGGCTTCAGGCTGTTCAGCCATGTCCGGGCCGTGCCCTGGAGCATGAGCAGAACGTATTTTACGGCGACACGCTTGTTGCCGTTCGCTATGCTGACAGCCGTGGAGTAGTCGACCAGCCAGTGTTCCGGCTTCACGGAGCCGGTGTACTTGGGCGTGTCTCTTGGGAGCATGAACCCTTTGGCAAAGGGCTCGTCTCGAATGCGGGGCCCGAAATAAGGCGAACCCAACTCGTCTTCTTCTTCCAGTGCCAGGGATCGGTGAAGTCGGTCGATCCGGTGGCGGGCGTCGTTTTCCCCGACTCCCTCTCGGCGGCCAAGGCGGTCACCGAGAGTCGGATGATCAACAGGTGGCGGGGAGACTCGCCTTTCCTTGTGAGGAGGAGGAGGTGGACAGTCGTCCTGTCATTCTACTGCTCTCGGGCGGCCGTCTCGATCGCGCTCTATGGTAATGTGAGTCCGACTGTGGCTGACAGTCAGATCCTTGTCTTTTCTTCCTCGGGCGCCGCCAGTCAGCGTCCGAGACATCGTGCCTTGATCTCGGCGAAGGCCGTCGTTTTGCCACTGCGGCGCCTTCGTGCGGCAGCCGGCCTCGTTCTGCGCGGCAGCCGCGTCGAGGAGCCGCTGGACTCGCTCCATCATCAGGCGGCGTTCTTCGCCCTCGAAATTGTCCAGCTCGTCCGCCGCCGCCTGGGCGGCTCGAATGTTCTCCATAGGTGTAGCGTACACAGGGCGACTTTCCCCGAACAGGTTGGCGATGGCTACGCCGCACTGCTGGACCGCGCCAAGGCGGCTGGGCCCGGTTGGGCCTGGTGAGCCACCAACAGCGCGAACCATCTCTTTCTGGTAGGCTTCTGACAAGCGTCTCATGCTAGCCAGCTTCTTCGCGCCTTCGACGAGCTAAAGGCGGCGCGCCTCCAACGTCTCCGCGTCAGCATCTTCCGGAATGGGCACAGTCATGTCTTGTAGCGCCACGCCAAGTGGGTCATGCGCTCCTCCGCCAGGAGGCTCGTCATGACTGAAGACGAGCACCTCGGTGACGGTGCTTCCGCCGCTCTCCGCACGAGGGAGAGGCTCGTAGTAGACCACCACATTAGTGGGGAACGCGTCGAGCGACGCGGTGTCGGAGTCGACCAGCATCGGGTCGGTGGAACCTACAGACTCCAAGTCCACGGCAGGCTCGCCGGCGACGTGGAGTTGATCGAGGAAGCCCGCGAGGAGGCTCTCGGAGCCGCCCGTGCCTGTGTTGGATGCAGGTTCGTCGGAGAGGCGAACCTCGCCGACAAGTTCGGCGAGGCAGCTGGCTGCGCAGGCGATCTCAACACCGTGCAGCGCGTCAGCGCTAACTCCGTCTGGCGTGCCTGGCTGGCTGCGCTCGCTAGGGAGGAAAAGGGTTCCCGTTAAGAGCAGGTCTCCGGACAACGGTGCACCAGGCCCCACGGTGGGCGCCAAATGTTGGGGGTTGGGTGCGACATATGTCACAAGGTGGCTTATCATGGTGGGGGAGAGTAGAACATCGCCGGTGCCTCGAAACGGGATGAGGCGAAGACATGCACGCCGGTGAATCTTACCCAGCTTCAGGGCTCTCCGGGGAGATAATACCCCTACTGCTGCTCTACGGGGTCTCCGCATGATCACTATGGAAAAGTGTTTACACGGTTGCTCCTTGAGCTGTTTCCTAGAGTTAGGAGAAGGCAAGGCTAGCTCTCTCCTTCCTATATGATCTGGTCTAGTGCTAATGGATTCCAACCCTTTGCATGGGTGCCTTGGGGGGTTTATGTAGGCCTACCCCCCAGGGGTACAATGGTAATCCGGCTGGACGCGGGCACAGCCGTCAGTGCCTCCGGCCTCCGTCTTCTCCGCCGACTGCTGGGGCCCGCCGACTGGTGGGCCCCGCCGACTGGCTCGGTACGGAGCCGACAGGCCGCGTCCGCCGCGGGAGGGTCTTGCCGGCTGCTGATTACTGTAGCCGTGCTTCTAATGACGCGGGCTTGGTCATGGAGTGGTGGCAACAGCCCCGCCGCCTGGCGGGCGATCACTATTGCCACCCTCCGTCACATCTGGTTAATGGCGCGTGGGCCCCGGGGGAGGGGCTGGCCGACTCTCGGGGGCCGACTCCCAACGGGTCCGACTAGTGGCGCACTTGCCGTCTTCTGGGGTCCCGCTAGCTGGTGGGACCCGCCGCTCCAGGGTCGTACAGACAAGCCGTCGTGGGCGCAGGATTCGGTCCACTGGTGGTGATGTCAGGGCCGGCATGGCAACAGTGTCACGCCGCACGGAGATCTCCATGGGTACAGCGTACTGTGGCCATGCCTGCCCCTGGAAAGGGGTGGGAGCAGGCTTCACTGTAGCCACTCCCTTGTCCTGTCCCTCTTGATGAGGACATGGGGTTCGTTGGAGTCGCGGTCCGACTCCCCAAGGTCGGCTTCTCGGGAAGTCGTCAGTCAGGAGTCGGCTTATCTTGAAGTAGTTCCTGGGACTCGACCGCGAGTGGCTAGTCTGTTGCCTTACCGCCTACTTCTAAAAAGGCGGCCCTGTGTCCTGGGGTCTTGAGGGGCACAGCCTGCCCCGATGTCTTGAAAGGTTTTGGGGCTCGGGTTAGCCTACCCGTGGCCCATTACTCCGACACCAAGCTTGAAGCTATGGAACAAGATGTATTTCGGTGCAAGGGAATGGTGGAGCATGGACTCAATGCCAATCACCTCATGATCACGAACCTTTCCCGTGATCTCAAGGTGGATGGCAAGCCCATGATGGAGATCGTCTTCATCCTCAACAAGCAAATCAAGTTCCTCCAAATCCTAATTGACGATCTCCAAAACCAAGTCTTTGAATATCAGGCAAGGTTTAAAGGTATGAGTTTGGCTACCTGTTGCAGGACCCGTGAGACTTACTCTTCCTCTTATGATGGTGGACCTCTGCCATGGAAACCCGAGGACAAGATCCCTTCTTCATCACCACCACCTTCTTCTTCATCACCAAAAGAGAATTCAGATCAAGTATGGGCACTCCCCTTGGCTTCCGCCAAGGTTGGGGGAGGTGCCCCGGTATTGTATCATCCCACTATCTTTCGCCTTTACTTATTTTAGTTCGATCTTTTGCTTTGGATGAATAAAATTTTAGTTCGATCCTTTCTTTTCAAGAGTTTTCTTAGTGATCTATCCTTGTAATCATGTGCGAGATATATAATAAAGTTTAGTTTGAGTTTTTTTCTTTCTTTATTTTCATGAAATAAATAAAAAGAAAGGAAATAAATAAAAGGAAAGGAAATGAATGAAGAAGATCATATGCTAATATTATGGTAGGTGATGACACCACAAAAGGAAAAGTATAAGTAGAAAATTTTATTAGAGATTGACAAATATAGCATTAGTCAATGATGCAACTCATGAAAGAATTAATAAGGAATAGAATATTCTCATATAAATATACTATCCTAGAAATCTTTTGTGATTGAGAGCCCTCATCAAAATATTATATGCCAAAATTGTTGACGTTGGACAAGGAATACAACCTAATGGTTCATGTTTGTTTATATTCACATAGAAGTCATATTGTCATGTCGATTAACTTCCGTTCCTGCAAATTCGGGTACTCCATATGTCCTATTTTCAGCAAAGGTCATGCTAAAATTTTCCGTGAATTTTAGCATGATTTTGCTAAAAATAGGACATATGGGGTACTTGCGACTAATGCATGGGCCGGGCTATCTTAGTACTTAATTAAGTAGGATCAACTGCCTCTTGTGTTATACATATAGAAGTGTGATATCAACTCATAGTTATTACTAATGTCAGTTGCTCGTCATCGATAAACCCTAATCTAGTAGGATGACCTACTAATGTCAGTTGCTCGTCATCGATAAACCCTAATATGGATGTAGCAGGCTTAAAGAAAGAAATGTTTTTAGGCCAACTCCACTGGGCCTGGCTGAAAATGCACAAGTCATCGGACGCAAGAGATGATGTAGTTTTGAATTATGAACGTAGGAAATGTCGTCATCGGACGACGAAAGTCTCCCGGGGGAATGCGGCTGGTGCCACGACGATCGAGGTCTGTGCAACAGGCCGCACCTAGACGATGATTGGCGCTTCAGCATTAAGCTCGAGGAGACCTTCGAAGTTGAAACGGTACACGACGACGACAAGTGTTTTTTTCATAATTAAGCATGACTTCAACTATTTCAACGTGTAATTTTCATCTTTTACAATTCGAGTATAGCTTATCCCATGCCATGCAAGATGCTATGTCTTGGAGAGGATGGATTTCGAAGACCATGAAAGTTATTATGAAACAAAGAAAATTCACCTAAGGACTCACCATGATGTGGATTTTGAAGTAAATCTATATAATTCTGGGAGCGTAACCCATTTTGGTTGCAAAAATTGGGAAGCATTTTGCAAGATGTATGGTTTTGATGACGGTATGCTTGTCACCATGGATCTTGGTGATCCTGACATCAACCAAGACAATATGGACATTTGGGTCCTTCTTGATACGCCTCCAGTTCTACCGCTATGTGAGTTTATCAAACATAGTTAATTATTAACTAATTTATATTGTTCATTTCAAAATAGTTGACAGCTTATTTCCATTGACAGCTTATTTCCATTGACAGCTTATTTTCATTCTTCAAAGAATGTGCGGGAGATGGTAGACAAAACCCACTACACCGATGGCTCCGAATTAACTTACAAGGAAATAAATCATCTGGTCAGATTTTGTACTGATATTCAGAATTACAATATCTACAATCAAACTCCTCAACATTATGGTCAATACGTGCCACTAGTGCATGTGTTCAACTACGGTAACTACCATGGAGATACCCTGGTAAGATTTTTTACTATTACGACATCCGTGCATCTTTTGCATACTTCTAAAACTAGTACATCATTGCTCACTATGAAGTTATTACTATGTTTTTCAACAGATAATCCTAGAGAATTGTGTGCCTCATTTGATGTATCAAAAAGGTAGCCTTAATGTTTTGAACATATAGCCAGGTCATCCTACGAATCTCAACTGTCCATACCAGATTTCTAAAAGAAGTGGTGACATGCAAATCAAAGATGGAAAAAATGTATGGACAGTCGTAAGGAGGTTCTTGGAAGCAAAAGGAAGCAAAGCGCAAGAATTGGAGATAGGATGATCTCCATTCTCCATAATGGAGAGTCAGGGTCTATTTTGTTTTATGCTATTTTACCATAAAGAGGGTATTTAGGTCCTACCTAATACTGATGATCATGTGCTAAGAACAATTAAGTAGGGTTTGTTCAATGACTATGAGGATGATGATCGTATGACTTGTTATTAATAACGAGTAGAAGTTGTATGATGATGATTAGTAGGACTTGTTATTATGATGATGCAAGATGCGAGCATGAAGATTTATTATATAACTGTGGGTGAAATGAACATGGATTGGATTGAAGTGAAGGCAACATGCATGTGGTGCATGTCGAAAGTAGTACAATCCAAACTTGATCAAGTTAGGATTAGTATTACTTTCGACAAGCACCGCATGTTGCCTCAGTTCAATCTAAGTCATGTTTAGGCATAGTAGTAGCAGTAGCACGGATATAAGAGAGGACACATCTCTCAATTATCTCCGAATGCAGTATTACTTTCGACAAACTCGCTACTCGCGGTCTCGAGACTTGTATCGGTCTTTTGAATTCGGAGACTAATATGATGAATTGTATTCGGAGACTAATCTTCTATTGTATTTGATGAATCTGTTGTTTATATGTTGTGTTGTCTATATTCTATGCAGTAATATATTTTGTAACCTGTGCAAATATCAGAAATAAAAAAAATTCCTAATATTCATACTAGTGGCGCACCAAACAACACATTAGTGGCGCACTGCTATAAAAAATACTAGTGGCGCATTATCTGTTAGTGCGCCATTAGTAACCCAGAGCACAAGGTAAATATGGCCCCTGGGAGGCATACTAATGGCGCACCATGTGAGTTACTAATGGCGCACTGCCTCGTGCACCACTATAGTATGGTATACTAATGGCGCACCAGGGGTGCGCCATTAGTATATGTTACTAGTGGCATGATGATAGTGGCGCACCTGTAGTGCGCCATTAATGGCCAAAACAGGTGCGCCACTAATAAGCCTTTTCCTAGTAGTGTATAGTGCATGTTGGCATTGTTTACGCGGTCGACGCACAGATTGGCTGCCTATACTAGTGGAATCTATCGTCATGTGATTGTTCTATCTCATCGCATCTTTACCTTATGAGTACGACTGCATGTTCATTGTTACAAATTTAGAATAGATAGTATGCCTATAACCACATCATTGCTACTTCCTCCTTCCATCTATATAGGGCCTAATGCATTTTTCGAGGCTAACTTTGATCAAGTGTTAGAGCAATAATATATGACATGCAAGTTACACAAAGCATACCGTCAAATTCTTACATGAAAGAAGCTTCCAATGATATAATTTTCAAATTATACATCTTATCTATTATTAATCTTATCAATAGTCAAAGGCGGTCTTGAGAAACACATTAGGCCCTATATAGATGGAAGGAGGGAGTATATGTTAATCTCCTTTCCTAGATTTTTATGACCACACATGTTATTGTTAGAGTTGATATGAGAATAATTGGCATCTAATGATTGTTATAATAGATATTATGAGTATAACCTCATGATTGCTATATGTTACTCTCATTTCCAAGATTTTTATAACAACGCATGTTATTGCTTAGAGTTGATATGAGAACAGTAGTAAGTGATATGGTAGAATATGAGTAGGCCCTGTAATAGTTGTTTTCCTCTCATTGTTATATGATGTTTGAACCATGGCATATTGATAGAATATGAAAGCCATTGGATTTTTTAACTTGGGGTATGATTATGACCACATCATTAAAATTCTCCGTTATGATCGGTGTCACTGTTAAAATAATCTTAATTCCACACATACTCTGAACATGATTGTTTATTTTTGTCCTTTTGGTCTCCAATTTGAATTGTTGCAGCAGACGCAAATGCACTGGCCTTCGTGATTCCAGAACCTGGAATCATACCAGCCGATGGGTGGTGGTTTATCGCTTGTTCAGCTGACGGCGGTCATTTGATGATCATTTGCACGTACCAAATTGACCAAACCATTACATCAAACCACATGCAGTATAATGCCTGGGGCATTCATGACATTGATGGCTATGGATGCTTCATGTTAGAGAAACATCACATCTCCGTTGGGCCAGGCGTATTCAACTGGAGGCAGGTTTACAGCCTTGGCAACCACTCCATGTTCCTCGGGCTCAATTATCCGATCATCCAACCACTCATCGATCATATCACCGGCGATGATTACCATGCTATGCAACTTCCATTCGCCCGGGTGAACTTTGTTTACACATCATACCATGGGTTTCATGAATCACCATATCCAGAGATTCATCGACACAACTTGTTGCCAGATAATCTTCAATGTGTGAAAGGCATCAAGCTTCGATGTGATGGATGGCTTTTGCAAACCAGACATGTGGCGATGCGGTTCATGCCAACAGCAAATATGCACAACTTGACTCGTACTGATATCTAGACTAAGCCATGTATCCTGCTGCTGTAGCATGACCCTCTTTTGTTGGATATTATGTATTGTTGTTAGTCTGAAGCACTCCTCTGGTTTGAAGGGTAGATACCTTTTTGGGATCAAGTGCATCCTAACTCACCTACGTAGGATGTACTGATAATGATGATGGAGATGATGTGCAGAAGCCATATATATCAATTAGGCTTCATGTGCGTACTTGTTGGTGAAAGTGTTGTCCAATGGGAATTATATTTTGTATTACTCATGTAGCCTACAAAGTTTGTCGCACAGCCTTGTAACTTCTTACCCCATTTCTAAATTTTTACTAGTCCTCTATACTCCATATTGCGCTACTCATACTACTACCTCCCTCCTGGTTTATCGGTCCCCTTCATAATTTGTGTCAAATTTTGACCATAAATTTCACTAACTAAATGTTAATGCATGTCACAAAAAAATAGTTATATTCGTATTTGAACATAGTTTCCAATGGAATAATTTTTGATGACATGCATTGACATTTTGTTAGTTAAACCAATGGTTAAAATGTGACACTAAATACAACTAGTAAGTAGTACAGTAGCAGTACTAGTATATGTCGGTCAAATTATTCATCATGTCCTCACATTGAATTGATGTGACAACACGCTGCGCGTCAGGTGACACAAGAGACCCGGCGGCGTGTTAAGGTATTGTGGACTTCAGATTTGGAGTACCACTTATCTGTCAAAATCTTTCATCATTCACTTAAAATAGTCGATTGATCATACATTGAGTACCATATAACTGGAATTAACCGATGCAAGTCCAAGAAGGATTGGCCGATGCTGTCGGCTGTCGTCAAGTTCGATACCACGGATCAGGAGCTGATCGACCACCTTGAGGCCAAAGTGAGTGCTGACAGCGCGAGATCTCACCCTCCCATAGATTTGTTCATACCAACCATTGACAGCGAGCACGGCATATGCTACACCCATCCTGAGAAACTTCCAGGTAAGACACCGATCGGCCGTCTACTTGCACAAACATATTCCTTTGTTTATATCTCTATTTTTCTTTTTAGACGCAGACCTAGTGAAGCAATTACAATTTGACAGTTAATAAAAAGTGAAACAAGTGACTGCAACATGCCAAAGACGTTATGAAAATGCCAACTACATACACTAAAACCTATATTCGACAATACTGCAGGTATCACACTGAGTGTCCTAAGCAAGCACTTCTTCAAGTGCAACTCTAGGGCATTCAAAAGGGGCACGTGGACGCGTCCCAAGATACAGTCGGAGTGCGGAATGCACGCGATGTGGCACAAGACCGGCAATACCTTGCCGGTGAGGTTCAACGGTCGGCAGACGAGCAGCAAAAAGGTTCTAGTGCTGCACACCAACAAGAACTTTGACTAGCAGAGGACTAACTGGGTGATGCACCAGTACCACCTCGGGGACCTGGATCAAGAGAAGGAGCGGGAGCTGGTCCTCTGCAAAATTTTCTACCAGACGAACACTAGGGCCAGGACTAAAAAGATTATAAGTTAGTTTGTTATTAGTACTTGTACTACCTTGTCGTCCGCAAGTTGGTATTGTTGTTAACGATCTTTCGGTATGAACTTGGCATTTGCTTCCAACCATCATGCCGAGGGTCGACGTGGATATAAAGCTGAATCATTTGTTTCAAAACGAATTTTCAGGCACCTGATATTTATTTGATGGGTAGCATAAGCACCTACCATTTGAATTCCTAGTTCTCCAATTTTTTTGAAACAAGTGCATGTACTTATTATCACGATGAAAGAACAATATACGTGCTGGATCCCAGTTATCAGACTGTACTTGTAGAATTCTCTCGTTTATTGAGCAGGTATAATGTTTTTTCAGGTCGAGCAAGTTTCAACTGGGCCGTAGACTACCCAGTCTTGGTTTTGTTTTTAACAGGCCCAGCCCATGACGACAATGGGGCAAAAAGATCCAGCAGGTATCTACTGGCCTCTGGCCCGCCAGCGTTAGTTATATTTTGTCTTAGAACATCCGCAGGAATTTTTTTTACTGAGTCAAACACACAACCCAGTTCTATTTTCCCCTTGAAACGCCATGTCCTACTTCCGTTTTCTAATCTCTACCTATAGTTTTCATATACACGTATAATTATATTGAAAATACATAAAGTTCCCTTTTCATATTTACATCCTTATTTTTGTTGTTGTTTTCCCTCCCAGCGCTGATTTTTTAACCACTGGTTTTCCCTTAAACCAACTCAATTGTTCCACGTCTTATTTGCTTACAAAAAGAAAACTATTTTTTGGCAAATCAATAAGTTCTTAAAAAATAAATGTTTATCATTTCGGAATTACAACAGTTCGGACTCCACCGAAATATGCAAAATTAGGTTGAACTTTTTGACCATGGTCCTGGGCAGAAAATGGGCTGTAATAAACTACTTAAGAATTAGCAAATGGGCTGCAAATTATTAAAAAAATAGCAAATGGGCTCTATGTATCTGCCACGGATTTGGAGGCTGACTTGTGGGCCTACTAAGTTCATGCGTACACAAGGTTTCGCAAAAAAAGAAACTTAGTCGACAATCGACTCTACCAGCGTCACACCGTTAGATGTCAATCTAATGGCAATCGTGCTTCTTCAGTCTCTGATCTTCCTGCTCCACCCGCCCAAACCAGTGCCGTGGAACCGCCTGCTCCTCCCTCCCATGGCCGGCTGTGCTGCCAGGCAGGCCTCATGGCCCTCTACTCACCCACACCTCCTGTTATTTTCTGATGACGGCAGCCGAACCAATCAACCCTCGTACTCCCCACCGCATGGGCAGCCACTGTCGTGTCTTCCCCGGGTCCATTTCGTTCCCTTCGTAGGCCTCACCGTCATCCCCTGCCCTGCTGCTCTCGGCGTGGCATGGTCAACGTGGTCAACGAACGACATCCATCGGAAGTGGACTGTACGTGGAGAGGCTAACAACTGTGTCCACGGCCGCACACAAGGAAATGCCTCCTTATTACGCGCAAAATAATGATTCCTCCACCTTACATCTTGGGCCCACGGGAAGGGCCTCTGTATTTCGTGAAAAAAATGTTGCCCCCGCTGACAGCTCGGACCCACCAGCTATATCTTCGCACGCAAGGAAGTGCCTCCTTATTACGCACAAAAAAAATGATAGTCCCCCTTCTAGCTGGGACCCACCATATGGCAGGCTGACTGGTGGGCCTACTAAGTTGACGCGGACGAAGGGCTTTGTCAACTTAGTCAACAAACGATTCTATCACCAGTGACCGTTGGATTGTTAACATCCAACGGTCGTCCTGCTTCTTCAACCTCTCATTTTCTTGCTCCAGCCGTCCAAACGACCACGCGCTCTTGCCTCCCGTGGCCAGCTGTGCTGCAGCGGAGGCCTCACCTCCCCCTACTACTCCCACCGCTGGCCAGGCCCTGCGGCGACGGCAGCCTCACACCACAGCCGAACCAGTGAACCCTCGTACTCCTCTCTGCGTGGGCATCCACTGCCGCGTCTTCCCCGGCTCTGCGTCGTCCCCTTCCTAGGCCTCATCGTCATCCACCGCCCTGGTGCTCTCGGCACGGTGTGGTCAACGTGGTCGACGAACGACATCCATTGGAAGTGTACTGTACATGGAGAGGCTAACAGTTGGGTCCACGGCCGCACACAAGGAAATGCCCCCTTATTACACGGAAAATAATGATTCGTCCACCTGACAGCAGGGACCCACCGGACGGGCCACCGTATTTTGTGAAAAAACGTTTTTCCCCTGACTACTGGGACCCACCAGCTACATCTTCGCATGCAAGGAAGTGCCTGACAGTCGGGACCCACCTGGTCGAAGCGTACGTAGCGTTGTCATTCTGGTCGCGAACGTGTACATACATACTGGTCGATCGGCCTGTTTGCAGGCTGGAGCGATGAACCGTGGCCGAGTAGGAAAGGCACGTGTTGTAGTAGAGGTGTGCGCATAGCATGTACACGTACGTACAGCCAAAGTAAATACGGCCACGTACGTACATACGGGCGGGGTCTCAAACGCCTACTCGCGCATACGTATGGCTAGGGCTCGTGTACATGGCTGGGTCGAAACGGAGAAACTGTGTCGTTGTGTTCATCGGGAGCCAACCGGCTTGGACGAAACAACCGATCGAAATGAGGCCTGGCGTACCATAGAATGGAGGAAACGGCCTTGTGTTCGACCGGCCATGGTCGAAACGGGATCCTGTTCATCAGGAGCGGTCTGGCATACCGCAAAACAAAGGAAACAGACTTCTCTTGGACCTCCTACGGTCGAAACAGGGTCCTGTTGATTGGGAGGGGTGTGGCGTACCGTAAAACGGAGGAAACGGACTTGTGTTGGAGCGCTACGGTTGAAACAGGGGTCATGTTCATCGGGAGGGGTGTGGCATACCGCAAAAGCGGACTCCATGGGATATTGTTCATCTCCACCGTCGACTGCCTCCACGGGCTACTGTTCATCTACCGTCGACCTCCTCCAGCCTCCACCTGCGACTGTTCATCCACGGTGTCTCCCCTCCTGCCTCCTCCAGCCACTGTTCATCCACGGGCTCCTGTTCATCCAGCCTCCACCGCTCCTCCACCGGCTACTATTCAACCAGCCCTCTCCACGGGGTCCTGTTCGACCACCCCTCCACGGGCTACTGTTCATCCAGCCCTCCATCGGCTACTGTTCAACCATCCCTCCATGGGGTCCTGTTCATCCACCCCCAACTGTCTCGATCGGGGTCCTGTTCATCCAGCGGCAATGACCTCAACTACCACAGGGTCGTGTTCATCCACCCACCCACCGGGAACTGTTCATCCGCCCCCACCCCCCAACAATGCTCATTGTTCATCAAGGGAAGGAGGCAGCGGGTTCGATCGGTTCAGTTAGCAGCAGTAGCGAAGGAATCACTCGGGTTCAGTTAACAGCAAGGGATCAATTGGGGTTCAGTAACGTAGCTAGTGCAATCACTCGGGTTCAGTTAGAGCCCAATGCCTCGCTCGGGTTCAGTTAGAGCGCAACGCCTTGCACACACGCGCATACGTGTACGAGAGAAACGCGCAAACCTCCGTGCATCGCTCGGCCCCGACCACCCACCGTAACTGGTAACTCCCCGATATTTTCCTCGCCCTCGCTTCTACCATGTTTTTTTCTGACACGGACGACCCAAAGAATGTCATGCAGCTGCGTCTCCGGCCCGCCTAGGATGAAAAGCCCATTTTCTGTCATGATGTTTTGTCATAGAAGTAGGAGCCCACCACATCTATGATGATACCGGGTTTTATCGTGGTTCTAAGTCTGACAATAGAATAGGGGGTGCATAGGAGGAGGCAAGATCCTAGCTATGATGAGGTTGTGCACGCAAGATTTACGAGTTCAGGCCCTTCTCAGAGGAAGTAAAAGCCCTACGTCTCGGTGCCCGGAGGCGGTCGACTAGATTATGCGTGAAGTTACAAGGGGTGCGAACCCTTGTTTCAGTGGAGGGGGTGGCTTATATAGAGCGCGCCAAGACCCCAGCCAACCCACGTTACAAGGAGTTCAATGTACGTTAAGGTGAGATGTTACTAGTAACGCCAATAATAAAGACATATAAATGATCTTTAAGACTATGGAGGAACGCCTGGCCGTTGCCATCCTGAGTGAGTTTAGACCTTCTATACTCCGAGTGGTCTCTGGTATGGTCGAATGACTATATCATGGTCGAATGGAATTGGGTTATCCGAGTGGAATTGTTAGTCGAGTGGGTCGCACTCTGAGGTGATTCCAGTCGGTGGATGCTGTTGTACTTTTAATGTTGTTGACCTTACGGCAGTGTCCTTGGGAAGGGCATCTGGGTCAGGCCTACTACCCTACCCTAGGTACATGTCATCGTCATTAGCCCCCGAATGGATCGGAGCCCGAGTGGAGACGGGGTTGAAGGTGGTTCCGATCTGATTTTTACGTTGTCATGGCATTTTACCTGGGTCGGTGAACCGTGTTGAAACTTCAACTTTATTTTCAGTCGCCTTGATCCATTCAGAGTTTGTCGAGTGAACTTATACTGACATGCTTCGAGTGTTGGAATGGTATGAAATCTTTGGTGCGATTGGTTGCACTATCGTTCCCGGATCTCACGGGGTTCGAAATTTGGAGAAGCGCGCGAGACGGAGAGCACCGCAGTAAACGTAACGGATTAGGAAGGGGCACCTTGATTCTTGCGCCACCTTTTTTGCCACGTACCAAGGGCACGGCTATTGCGGGATTTGACAGGATCTCCCGCGCCCACAAGTCAGCCACTCGGAAGCGGGCCTATATAAGGCGTCGGGCTGATGTATTTTGCACAATGCAACTCATTCCCATTCTTCCTCCTCTTCTTCTCCACCACATTCGCATCCACTTCCGACACCGCAGCCCCGTCCGTGCGCCATCTGTCGCGATGGGAAAGGACAAGACAGCGGCCCTGGAGCGTGCGAAGAAGGAGACAGTGGCGGCGAAGAGCAAGAAGATGAGTCGGGGGCGTCGTCAAGGTATGGCCTGCTGCCCGGCTGGATCCAGGGTGACTGGATTCGGTCCATGTACGAGAAGGAGGATATGGAGGATCTGGTCGAAGGGGGCTTGATTGCCCATGGGTCTTGGAGGTTGCCGGGAAGCGAGACCGAGCCACGGCCGCAGGAGGGTGAGTGAATCCTCCTCGTGACTCATGTTGACCGTGGTTTCTCTTTGCCTCCTCATCCTTTTTTCCGAGGTTTCCTGAACTTCTTTGGATCCCAACTTCATCACTTTTCCCCGAACACCATCACATACCTCGCTGCATTTGTTTCCATGTGTGATAATTTTCTGGGCTGTCGACCGCATTGGGTCTCTTCAAACACATCTTTACTTGCCGCTCCCAGTCTGTGAAAAAGGCTTATCTGAGTGATGAGAGGACGCACGTGATTCAGATGTGCGGAGGTCTAGGGGTTCAGACAAGGGGTAGGATTACTTTTCCAGCTATGACTCTTCCCGATTCAGTTAGGGGGTGGCAGTCGCCTTGTTTTATTATAAGGACCAACAGACCCCTGGTCAGTCGACTGCCCTTCCTCCCTTTTCCATGGAGCTGGTCCAGCAACCCTCTTCCTTGAAAGTGACTCCTACAGAGAAAGCCGAGGTGAACGTGTTAGTCGAACGGGTAGTCCAACTAGCCCGTGGCGGCGTGACTGGCATGGAGTTGCTTGAGGTGTTTCTCAGTTGACGCACCCAGCCACACCAGGCCCGCGATCATCCTATGTGGATGCACTCGGGCATTGAGGAGACCACTCGAATCCATCCGGAGGAAGTCACCGAGGAGATAGTGGAACAGTGGTTGCAGGGCATCACTGGGAACAAAGACAACCCCAGGGGGTCCAGGAGGGTTCCACCATTCGACGCTGCCAATGAACCAGACAAGGTCTGACCTTTACTGCTGAGTGTCTTTTTGCTCCGATTTGTAACTGTCCTTGAACATGACTGATGCTTGTGCACTGCTTTCCTTTGCAGATCTATACTGATATGTACTCCATGTCGAATGGATAGCAGGTCCAGGAGGGAGAGGCAAGCGAAGGCGAGAGCGCTGAATATAAATCTGAAGACGAAAGTGACGATGACGACTCGAGCAGTGGTGAGGAAGTCGACTCACTGCCTCGTTTTGAACGACGTTCCAAGCAGACGCACGACTCGGCAGGTGGGCGTGGCAAAGCTGTTGTGTCGAGTGCGCAAGTGTTGAAGCGCACTCAGACATCCACTCCCGAGCCGACGGAGAAGGCCCCGAAGCAGCCCAAGGTGGCACCCACAAAGACTCGTAAGGCCTTGCCAAAGATCAAAGTGGACGTCCCCGTCACCTCTGCGTAAGTATCTTGCTTTATCTCTTTTGCTTTTGAGTCGTTTGAAAACTTCTATACCTCTGTTGATTCATGCTCAAGCTTGACCGAGTGAATTCTGAAACTTTCAGCGCCGCTACCTCTGTAACCTCCATGGATATTTACAAGGATGATGATGAGACCGAGGATGCAACTACTTCCATAGTAGGTATGACTTCTGCAATCTCGCTTTCATTTCATCAATAGATTTATCTGTCGACTGAACTCTTGCGGTCGAGTCTTTTGCAGCGCCGCAGAATGTTATTAAACTGCTAGATGTCGATGAAGATATGCCCCAGAAGTCTATGGGAAGGAAGGCCATGACCTCAGGCAGGAGGGTGCCAGCCAACAAGGCGCCCTCGATGACCCGAGCATCAGAACTGGTGACCCAGCAGTCCGGAGACATTAACCAGGCCTCTGTTACTTTTGTTGAACCTGTGTCGACTGCGCATCCTTCGGCGTCGACTGCTCAAGTCCCGGTTTCGTCTGTGCAACTCCATGCCTCGGATCCTCAGGCTGCTGGGACTGCCCCATCAAGTCCGCTTTTTGTTACCCATCTGTCCCGGAGGATCCAGTGAGCGCTGCCAAGGAAGCTATACGCCAGGCAGGCATTATGATGGAATAGATGAAGACGGTGCACGAGGCCAGTCAAGCTGCTTATGATGCCAGCTTAGCTCTCGAGATCAACGTCTAGGTTAGTTGATTTTCGACTAATCTTTATCTTGCCGCTTGTTCTGTTAGGATATGCTAGCCGAAAACCTTTAATGTGCATCTAGTGTCAATCTCCATCTTGCATCTGTACACCCACTGGGTGTTTCAATTTTTGCTGAGTATTCTTTCCACTTGAGTCGACTAGGTCGCCTCGAATGTATCTTTGAACTAGTGGGGCACGCAGAGTGCACCCACTGGGTGTAGTCCCCGAGACCACCGTCGAATGTTTAATTCAGCGGGGGTCTTAGAACTTGTTTGTCCACAAAATATCCACTCGGTCTTGGACGAATCACGTCGAGTGAACTCTTGGATCAGTGGGGGCACGCCAAATGCACCCACTGGGTGTAGTCCCCGAGACTGCGGTTGACTGCAGGCAGTCGGCGGTGGTCTGACAATCAATGGTGCACTTGTTGTCTCTTCCTTTTTAATTCCGACTGGTTGGACCAAGTTGAGTACTAAGCCAAACCAGTGGGGGCACGCCAAGTGCACCCACTGGGTGTAGTCCCTGAGACTACTGGTGAATGTTTGATTCAGTAGTAGTCTTAGAACTCTTTTTCTGTAATGATATGAACTTGCATTTTATCACTCGGAAGCGACAACCTCTGTTCCTGTCGACTAACTGTCCGCTGACTATAGAAATCCTGTGAGCTCGGGGCCCGGTTTGCTGACTTGGAGCAGAAAAAATCCAACTCAACCTTGACCTGGAGTTGGCGAAGGCGAACTTGAAGAAATCTCAGGATGAAACTGCTAGTATGGGAGGTAAAAAAAACTTCCCGACTGACTTCTTTGCCATCTTTCCCTTCCTCCTTCTGATCCAAGCGTTATTTCTTTCTAGAAAAAATGAGGCAGGCTCTGGACCAGAAGGACCTTGACCTTGCGGCAGCACAGAAAACGGCGCAAGAGAAATCAGCACTTGCCGACCAGAAGCTGGCTTCAGTCTGTAAGCTAGAAGAAGATAACGCCAAACTGAAGACTGCTCTTGATGAAGCCAAAAAGGAAGTAACGCGACTGAAGAAGGAGAAGGTGGCCCTGACCGACAAAGTTGGAGATCTTGCTCGGAAGAGAAACGAGCTAGAGGTTTATCTGGGACAGCTTACCAAGAAATTGTTCCTTATGCTTGAAGGTATTCTCCCCTGCCCGACTGGCTTGTTGCCGTCGACTCATCATATGGTTGTCGGCTCATCAATTCTCTGTGTGTAGAGAATTCTGTCAAAACTTCGAGGAAGAGACCGGGCACATTGAGACTGAGTTGGACCCTATTAACTCCCCCATCAAAGATGAAGCCGTAATGAACGTGTTGCGCCTGGAATCTCACCTCGCCAGCGTCACCAACTATCCGGCTCGGCTGAAGGTGGCGGTATCACGGATCGACGCGGAGCTCTGGCCGAGGGAGACATTCCAGAATGACCTCGAGTCTCTGATGACTCGACTCAACGAGATCCCCAGTCGAGTGCAGGCGTGGATGAAATCATCTGCTCGGTGCAGTGTTGATGTAGCTCTGTCTCTAGTCCGACTGCATTGCAAGGAGGTCAAGGAAGAAAAGCTTGTGGCTCTCAAGGTCGCCTATACCAAGAGACATAACTTCCAGTCCTTCATGGAAACCTTCCTCGACGCTGCGACTCGTATTGCACATGGAATCAACCTGGACGAGTTTGTCGAGCCAGCTAGCCCTTCTCCCGCGGAGTGAACAAACTTTAAGCCTCACTTTTATTTGCGTCGGGATGCCGAGTGATTTTGTAATTGTTAAACTCCTTCGGGCCTGACGCTCAAGAACTTTTATCTGTGGTTTTGAACCTTGCGAGACTTATCTGAACTTGGTTTTTCCTTGAATATGTTTGTCTTCGCCTTTGCTGCTTTTGAATCTCCGGATTCCGAGTGAAATTTGATTCTTCACTCGGAACTACCATTGGACTTGTGACGCAGCTCTGACGAAAGGATTGTGGGCATGAGCATTAGGTATTGAACACGACATGTACCTCGTCGTCCTAACGGATCAGGATGGAGCACACGTTGTACTTCTGACGTGGCTCCGTCGAGTGGGTCATGGACAAGAGTGCTAGGTGATGTGCATGACTTGCACCTTGTCGTCATTGCGGATCAGGATGAAACACACGTTGTACTTGTGACGCAGCTCCGTCGAGTGGGTCACGGACAAGAGCACTAGGTGTTGTGCACGACCTGCACCTCGTCGTCCTTGCGGATAAGGATGGAGCGCACATTGTACTTGTGACTCGACCACTAGGAATGGTTTTTAACTTAGGCGAGTACAGGACTGCAGCTAAGCCTCCGAGTGAGAGGGTTGCTCTTTACTCGATAGGATTTTTTAAACTTAGGCGAGTATAGGACTGCAGCTAAGCCCGTGAGTGAGAGGATTGCTCTTCACTCGGTAGGATTTTTTTAACTTAGGCAAGTACAGGACTGCAGCTAAGCCCCCGAGTGGGAGGATCGCTCTTCACTCGGTAGGATTTTTTAAACTTAGGCGAGTACAGGACTACAGCTAAGCCCCCGAGTGAGAGGATTGCTCTTCACTCGGAAGGATTTTTTAAACTTAGGCGAGTACAGGACGGCAGTTAAGCCCCCGAGTGAGAGGATTGCTCTTCACTCCGTAGGATTTTTTAAACTTAGGCGAGTACAGGACTGCAGCTAAGTCCCCGAGTGAGAGGATTGCTCTTCACTCGGTAGGATTTTTTAAACTTAGGCGAGTACAGCACTATAGCTAAGCCCCTGAGTGAGAGAATTGCTCTTCACTCGGTATGATTTTTTAAACTTAGGCGAGTACAGAACTGCAGCTAAGCCCCCGAGTGAGAGGATTGCTCTTCAATCGGTAGGATTTTTTAAACTTAGGAGAGTACATGACTGCAGCTAAGCCCCTGAGTGAGAGGATTGCTCTTCACTCGGTAGGATTTTTTAAAGCTCGGCGAGTACATGACTATAGCTAAGCCCCCGAGTGAGAGGATTGCTCTTCACTCGGTAGGATTTTTTAAACTTAGGCGAATCAGGATCGCAGCTAAGCCACCCACTGGGGGATTTGAACACATGTATTAACGGGATAACAATCATTAAGATACTACAAAAATCTTGTCTTTGATAGGAAAACTGAACGATTCTTATTACAACTCATCGACTCAGGCGTTTAAGTGTAAAATGGCGGAGCAGCTCCGCATTCCAAGCGCGTGGCTCGTCTTTCTTTTGTTCCACATTTTAGAGGTGATACGCTCCGTTGTGGAGCACTTTGGTGATGATGAAGGGACCTTCCCAAGCAGGAGCAAGCTTGTGAGGCCGTTGCTGATCCACTCGGAGCACAAGGTCTCCTTCCTGAAATGCTCGACCTCTCATGTTTCTGGCATAGAATCGATGGAGGTCTTGCTGATAAATGGTCGAATGGATCAAGGCCATCTCTCTTTCTTCTTCTAGAAGGTCAATAGCATCTTGCCGAGCTTGTTCTGCTTCAGCTTCTGAGAAAAGTTCTACTCGAGGCGAGTTGTGAAGCAAATCACTCAGCAGCATGGCTTCAGCCCCATAGACCATGAAGAAAGGAGTCCGACCAGTCGACCGATTTGGTGTTGTTCTCAACACCCAAAGTACTCATGGTAACTCATCTACCCAAGCGCATGCCGCATGCTTGAGGTCATGCATCAACCGGGGTTTCAACCCTTGGAGGATCAAACCATTTGCTCTCTCTGCATGCCCATTCGACTGCGGATGCGCGACAGACGCGTAGTCGACCCGAGTTCCTTGGGAGGCGCAGAATGCTCTGAACTCATCAGAATTGAAGTTGGAGCCATTATCTGTGATAATACTATGAGGGACTCCATATCTGATTGTCATCTCTCTGATGAAACTGGTGGCAGTGCTTGAATCTAGATTCTTAATAGGTTTGGCTTCGATCCATTTAGTGAAATTGTTGACTGCTACAAGAAAATGAGTGAAACCACTCCTGCTGGTCCTCAGAGGTCCAACCATATCCAATCCCCAAACAGCAAATGGCCAGACGAGTGGAATGGTCTTCAAGGCTGATGCAGGTCTATGGGACATGTTGGAGTAGAACTCACAGCCTCACACTTGTCGACTATGTCTTTTACCATTTCATGTGCTCGCGGCCAGTAAAAACCTGCTCGGTATGCTTTGGCCACAATGGTCTGAGAGGACGCATGGTGACCACAGGTCCCCGAGTGGATATCATTGAGGATCATTCGACCTTCTTCTAGCGTAATACATCGCTGGGCGACTCCAGTAACACTCTCTCTGTAAAGTTTTCCTCCTATCACGGTAAAGGCTTTGGATCGACGGACAATCTGACGGGCCTCATCTTCATCCTCCGGAAGTTCCTTCCTATGCAGATGTGCAATATACGGCACCGTCCAGTCTGGAGTGATCACTAAGACCTCCATGAACAGGTCGACCACGGTTGGGATTTTGACCTCAGTCGGATCAGTAAAACTTTTCGATTGTGGGGGCTCTTCTGTGAAAGGATCCTCTTGAACTTACGGGGTGTGGAGATGCTCCAAAAACACATTGCTGGGAATAGGCTCGCTCTTGGAACCTATCTTCGCCAGGTCATCAGCTGCTTGATTCTTGATTCGGGGTATGTGGTGGAGCTCTAACCCTTCAAACTTCTTTTCCAACTTTCTCAATTCATTGCAATAGCCAGTCATAGCTGGGCTCCTGATGTCCCACTCTTTCATCACTTGATTGACCACTAAATCTGAGTCGCCGTTAACCATTAGGCGACGGACGCCGAGTGAACCATACGCAACCCGTACAGAAGTGCCTCATATTCAACTTCATTGTTGGAGGAATCAAAGTGAATCTGGAGGACATAACTGAGTTTGTCGCCTCGTGGGGATACCAGGACTACCCCAGCACTAGAACCATTTAGCATCTTGGACCCATCAAAGAACATAGTCCAATGCTCCGAGTGAATCTGAGTCGGTTGCTGCTGCTCAATCCACTCGGCAAGGAAATCTGCTATCGCTTGGGACTTGATTGCTTTCTTTGCCTCAAACATGATATCCAACGGAAGGAGTTCAATCGCTCACTTTGCCACTCGACAAGTTGCATCTCTGTTGTTCAAAATTTCCGATAATGGAGCATCGCTGATGACTGAAACCAAGTGGTCAGAGAAATAGTGTGCAACTTTCTTCGTGGTTAAATAAATTCTATAAACAAGCTTCTGATAATGCGGGTATCTCTGCTTGGACGGAGTCAAGACTTCAGAAAAATAGTACACTGGGCGCTGAACTTTGTAGGCTTTGCCTTCTTCTTCCCGCTCGACCGTGAGCATCGTGCTGACAACTTGTCCCATGGCCACAATATACAGTAGTAGAGGCTATTCGTTGACTAGTGCAGCAAGCACCGGCTGGGTGGAAAGCAGGGCTTTGAGCTCTACAAACGCTGCTTCAGCTTCAGGAGTCCAGTCGAACTTGTCAGACTTTTTCATCAGTCAGTAAATAGGCAATGCCTTTTCATCGATACGAGAAATAAATCAACTCAAAGATGCCAAACAACCAGTAAGCTTTTGAACACCGTGCACACGCACAGGGCGTTTCATTCGGAGGATTGCACAGACTTTCTTTGGGTTTGCATTGATTCCTCGTTCGGAAACGAGGAAACCGAGCAACTTTACACCTGGGACTCCGAATGTGCACTTTGACGGATTCAGCTTGATATCATATCTTCTCAGATTGGCAAAGGTTTTAGCAAGGTCAGTCAGCAGGCCGGAACCTTTGCGAGACTTGACCATGATGTCATCCATGTATGCTTCCACATTCCGACTGATCTACGGGAGCAAGCACTTCTGAATCATGCGCATGAAAGTGGCGCCAGCATTCTTAAGACCAAAAGGCATGGTAACATAGCAAAAACACCCAAATGGGGTGATGAAAGCTGTTTTTATTTCATCGGGGCCATACAGTCGGATCTGATGGTACCCGAAATAATCATCCAAAAAGGACAAACGATCGCATCCCGCGGTCGAGTCAACGATTTGATCGATCTAGGGTAGAGGGAAGTGATCTTTCGGGCAGGCCCGATTGATATGCTTAAAATCGATGCACATGCGAAGTGAATCATCTTTCTTCGGAACCATGACAACATTGGCGAGCCACTCGAAGTGGTATATCTCGCGGATGAAATCAGTTGCCAGAAGCCGAGCCACCTCTTCGCCAATTGCCTTCCTCTTCTCCACGGCGGATCAACGGAGATGCTCTTTGATAGGTTTTGCTTTTGGGTCGACATTCAAACGGCGCTCAGTCAGTCCCCTGGGTACACCTAGCATGTCAGAAGGCTTCCATGCGAAAATGTACCAGTTCTCACGGAGGAACTAGATGAGCGCTTCTTCCTATTTGTTGTCGAGTGTTGTTGAGATATGAGTCGCAGTATCATTGGGATCGGTCGGGTGAATGTGAACTTGCTTTGTTTCACCAAACGACCGAAATGCAGATTCTGAAGTAGGTTTCTTGGCATGTAACAAATCACTCGGATCTGCGTTCTTCTGATATTCTTGCATTTCTATTGTTGCCATATGTTCATCGGCAATCTTTGAGCCCTTCTGGAGGTACTCTTCTGCTCTCTGCCGATTACCAGAGATTTTGATCATGCCTTTTGAACCAGGCATTTTCAGCCTGAGGTACACGTAACACAGTCGAGCCATGAAATGGGCATATGCAGTTCTGCCCAAAATAGCATGATAGGCACTGAGAAATTCCACAACTTCAAATGTCAACATTTCTTTGCGTAATTCTTCGAATCACCGAAAACCACATCAAGAGTGATCTGGCCGAGTAAATCGGCTTTCTTTCCAGGGATGACACCGTGGAATCGCATATTGCTTTCACTGAGTTTGGACAATGGAATGCCCATCTCTCGGAGAGTCTCAGCATAGAAAATATTTAGGCCACTACCCCCATCCATCAGAACTTTAGTCAGTCGAGTGCCCCCAATGACCGGGCTGACCACCAACGCTTGCCGCCCTGGGGTAGCAACGTGCGCTGGATGGTCGGACTGGTCGAATGTAATAGGAGTCTTCGACCACTTCAAATATGTTGTCGTTGCCGGGGCAACCATGTTTACTTCTCTATTGATGACCTTCAGTCGACTTTTGCTCTCTATGTCAGCAAAAATCATCAACGTGGCACTGACATTGGGGTAACCATCATCCTCCTCTTTGCCTTCATCCTTATCAGATTCCTTCTCTTTCTCACTGGCTGGCCCTCTCAGAATTGATGGATAAGGAGTCGACATTGTCGAGTGGTATGCTTGGGATAAATCAGATTTCCCTCTTCATCGTTCCTTGTATGTATATGACATGACAAATCTAGCACATCGTTTCCTGCTTGATCTTTCACTTTCTTGGGGATCCATGGCCCCTTAGGCTTTCCTTTGAACTTTCCTTGGGTTACCATTACAGCTTCACCAGGACCTGCGGGCTCGGCTTTGTGCTTCTGTTTCCAACTGGAATTCCCTCCTCCTGTGTCCTGGGCGAATGGTTTGTTCTTGCCACTGCGGAGTCGGTCTTCTTCTTCGCCGTTAGCATACCGAGTGGCTATTTCCATCATCCGGTCCAAAGTCATATCTCCTATCCGACCGAATTTCAGGTTTAGCTCTCTATACCGAATGCCCTCCTTGAAGGCACAAACCGCCTAGTGTTGCGACACATTTTCCACTGTGTGATGCAAAGTGGTCCATCTCTTGATGTAATCCCTCAAAGTTTCATTCGATTTCTGAACACAATGTTGCAATTCCGTCAGTCCTGCAGGCCGCTTGCAAGTACCCACAAATGTCCTGACAAATACTCGGGCCAACTCTTCCCAACTGAATATACTGCCAGGAGTCAGCTGATTCAACCAAGCCCTGGCTGAACCTTCCAACATCAAAGGAAGATGTTTCATGGCTACATCATCATTACCACCACCAATCTGCACAGCCACTCGGTAGTCTTCCATCCAAGTGTCGAGCTTGGACTCACCGGTAAACTTACTTACACCAGTCGGCTGTGATGGCTCTGCTGAAACACTCAGGCCCGGAAACATGCACTCGGTTGCTTGTTGGACGGTCTTTGTCCTGTCCTTCTCTGTGGGCTCTGTTCCGATCGACCAGACCCTCCACCAAAATTGACCTTGCATCAAATCTGGGTTCTCTGGGGTCGACTGGAAGTCTTCGCTCGTCACCATACAGACGCCTATCATCGCATTGCCGGGGTGCGTACGACCCGCCTCTCGGAGGGGGCGTGGGCACTCAACGGCGGTCCTCGCGGCCGAACCGATGATCATATTGCTCGTGCTTCCGACCCAGGTGCTACTCTTGACGGTGCCCTCGGCCTCACACCGCAGAGGCGATCTTGGGTTGTGGGCCGACTGGACGGTGTCTGCCACTACAAATCTGCTATGGATCCTGTTGCGTGACTGGGAAACTGCTACGTTCTGCTCTCCTGCTGCCTGGAGCAGCGCTCGAATCTGCATCAAACCCCTTCCAGCCACTGATTGGGAAGGCTGGATCGACTCTGCTATGCGGGCCGCAGCAGTAAGATTCTGAATCGGAGTGCGGTATACCTGAGGTTCAGGTGGGAACAATTGCCGTTGTTGTTGCCTGGATTCAGGAATCAGCCGCCGAGCGCGTTCGTCAAGTGAATGTTGAAGGTTCTCCAGCCACGCGCGCTCAGCCAATGTGGCTAGGCGCGCAGCCTCCAAAGCCCGAGCCTCAGAGATTTCCCCGACAATGGGAGTGTGGAGTGCCTCTGTATTGCGACGATGCAACTCCTCCCTCTGCTGCGAAGTGAGGGCTTCAGGACGATATTCTTCATGAACATGCGACGGATCGCCGCCACCATCGCCGTCGTCGTTGTGGCGGAAACTAGGCGGGCTGCGCGGCGTGTCGGCCATCAGGACTTCTGCCGCAGGGTCGCTGCTATCACACTCGGACAGGGTCTCGACGGAGCTAGTCGACGGATCGAACAGCCCGTAGAGATATTCGTCAGGCTCAATTGCCGTGACTTGAGGGGTGGTCGACTGACGAGTCACCACGTGCTTGACCCACCGCTGAAGCCATGATCGACCAGATCGCTTACGATGGCGAGCAACGAGAAGCGAAGATGTTGCGGGAGCCGACCGATACTGGGTCGATGACTGCCGCAGAAGGATGCCGCGGACGCACGTGCGGAAGTGCGTCGCCCCATGGACGGGGATCATCTCGATGTCGAGAGGGGCCTCTTGGAGCCAAGCGGAGCCGTCGGTGATGAAAACGAGTGCGCTGAGACGGATCTCGTGGCCCTCAGCCAAACCACCGCCAAAAACAATGATGATGGGGATCGGAAAAAATAGCAACCTCACCGGCAGTCGCTAAGACACCCTCCCCAAGGTGGGCGGCAACTGTCGTGGTTCTAAGTCTGACAGTAGAATAGGGGGTATGTAGGAGGAGGCAAGATCCTAGCTACGATGAGGTTGTGCACGCAAGATTTACGAGTTCAGGCCCTTCTCGGAGGAAGTAAAAGCCCTACTTCTCGGTGCCCGGAGGCGGTCGACTGGATTATGCGTGAAGTTACAGGGGTGCGAACCCTTATTTCAGTGGAGGGGGTGGCTTACATAGAGTGCACCAAGACCCCATCTGGCCAAAATTACAAGGAGTTCAATGTACAATAAGCTGAGACGTTACTGGTAACACCAATAATAAAGACATATAAATGATCTTTAGGACTACTGAGTGAATGCATGACTGTTACCATCCTGAGTGACTTTAGACCTTCTGTACTTCGAGTGGTTTCTGGTATGGTCGAATGGAATTGGGTTATCCGAGTGGAATTGTTAGTCGAGTGGGTCGCACTCCGAGGTGATTCCAGTCGGTCAATGTTGTTGTACTTTGAATGTTGTTGACCTTAGGGAAGTGTCCTTGGGAAGGGCATCTAGGTCATGCCTATTACCCTACCCTAGGTACATGTCATCGTCAGGTTTTTTCACAATTATCGTCATAGAAGTGTCATAAGCATGACAGAAAAAAAAACTCGTTTGGCCCAAAATGTCACGGATGTTTCTTTTTTTGTAGGGACTCTAGCAACCCATCATCTACTTGTTACTTCCCAATGCCTTCCCCTAGGCCCAAATCATAGTGAAGTGTCATGTAGTCTATGTTCACATAACACCACCAGAGGAAAGACAACATACATCTCATCAAAATATCGAACAATACCAAATTCACATGATTACTTATAACAAGACTTCTCCCATGTCCTCGGGAGCAAACTTAACTACTCACAAATCATGTTCATGTTTAATATCAGAGGGATAATAACTACCATTAAAGATCTGAACATGTGATCTTCCACCAAATAAACCAATTAGCATCAACAACAGGGAGTAATCAACACTACTAGCAACCGAGGGGTACGAATCTGAGGTTTTGGGACAAAGATTGAATACAAGAGATGAACTAGGGTTTGAGAGGAGATGGTGCTGGTGAAGATGTTGATGAAGATTGACCCTCCCTCAATGAGAGGATCGTTGGTGATAATGATGGCTTCAATTTTCCCCTCACGGAGGGAAGTGTCCCTAGTAGAACAGCTTCGCCGGAGCCCTAGATTGCTTCTGCCCAGGTTTCGCCTCGAGATGGCAGCGCTTCATCCCGAAAGCTTCCTTCTTATTTATTTTTCTTGGTCAAAACCCTTCATAGAGCAAAAGATGGGCACCGGACGATGGCCAGGGGGGCCCACAAACCCTGGGGCTAGGGTGCGCCCCCAGGCTTGTGGCCACCTGTTGGGTCCCCTTCTATTGTTTCTTCGCCCAATATTTTTTATATATTCCAAAACAATTCTCCGTAAAGTTTCAGGACATTTGGAGTTCTGCAGAATATGTATCTCAGATTTGCTCCTTTTCGGTCAAGAATCTAGCCGACGACATTCTCCCTCTTCATGTAAATATTGTAAAATAAGAGAGAAAAGGCATAAGTATTGTACCATAATGTGAAATAACAGCCCATAATGGAATAAATATCAACATAAAAGCATGATGCAAAATGGACGTATCAATGGCTGCGCCACCTGGCCATGTGGGGCCCTGGGGCATCATTTTGCGTTGATTCCTTCGACCAAAAATCACACATATTCCAGAAAAAAAATTATATTAAATCATCAGGGTATTTTGACCTTCTCCTAGATTTTGATTTTTTGTGAAACCAAAAGGCATGCAGAAAACGACAACTGGCACTGGGCACTATATTAATAAGTTAGTCCATCAAAAATAATATTCAAGTGCACCAAAACCAAATATAATTGATGTTAATATTGCAACGATACTTCAAAAATATAGATACGTTGGAGATGTTTCATCATCCCCAAGCTTAATCCCTACTCGTCCTCAAGTAGATAGATGATAAAAGAAATAATTTATGAAGTGTGAATGCTAGAATAGTGTTTAACTTTGATCAATGATAATTCTAATCACTTTTGCCAACAGCATTAAATATCATAAAAAATTTCCCATAAAACTTCTCATGATCAAGTACTAATCTACTCACGTGTTAAGGTGTAACAAATAAATATTTTGAAACTCGATGAACTATATTCTCGGTCATGAAACAATTACAATTCATCATATTTTCCAGGAGAGTCTATGTCAGAGCTTTTGTTTGTCAAATTTCACATACTCAACTATCATATAGTTTTCTGATGATTGCTAGCACTCAAGAGCAAATTTTAGGAACAAACTTTTTCCATAAGACATAAAGGAAGATGGGAGTTTAGTACAGAGAGCTTTTGTTTGTCAAATTTCACATACTCAACTATCATATAGTTTTCTGATGATTGCTAGCACTCAAGAGCATATTTTAGGAACAAACTTTTTCCATAAGACATAAAGGAAGATGGGAGTTTAGTACAGCTCCCAACTTACTTATCACAGTCAACAATAATGACCCATGATCATATATATTCAACTGGATATATGTGCATGGATCTTTCCGCGACATACAATGTTTGCCAAACCGAGAATATTTAAGGTTGGAATAAGAAGAAGTTGACTCGGCATGAAAATAAAGTTGACATAAAAAGTAAAAAAAGATAGGCCTTTCACATAAGGAAGCAGATGTTTTCATGCACTTTTGAGTTGAATATGTGAGTTTTTAATGAAAAGGAACATCACTTTAATATTGCCCCTTGTGATAATGGCCTTTATTTAGCATTATGTCGCTTTTATTATTCGGCCACCAGAAGTTTGTACAAAGCTTATTTCCCCTCCAATAAAATATCAGACATATTTAAGGTAATTTTTATTGCATCAACCGATGACAACCTAATTAAAGGACTCAATCCATAGGTAGTTATAGTGGATGTCATGGAAAGAAACTAGGTTAGGAGTTTTTTGGATGCATAGGTAGTATTACTTAGTGCGCAAGTATTTGGCTAGAAAAAATTATAAAGAAACACCACATGTTGAAGGATCCATGACAATATAACTCCTATGCAAATATACAAAAACATGAGTCTGAAGGAAATATGCCCTAGAGGTAATAATAAAGTTGTTATTTTATATTTCCTTATTCATGATAAAGGTTTATTATTCATGCTGGAATTGTATTGATCTGAAACCTTAATACATGTGTGAATACATAAACAAACACTGTGTCCCTAGAGAGCCTCTACTAGACTAGCTCGTTGATCAAAGATGGTTAAGGTTTCCTAACCATGGACACGAGTTGTCATTTGATAACGGGATCACATCATTAGGAGAATGATGTGATGGACAAGACCCATCCATTAGCTGAGCATAATGATCGTTCAATTTTATTGCTATTGCTTTCTGCATGTCAAGTACATATTCCTTTGACTATGAGATTATGCAACTCCCAGATACCGAAGGAATGCCTTATGTGCTATCAAACATCACAACATAACTGGGTGATTATAAAGATGCTCTACAGGTATCTCCGAAGGTGTTTGTTGAGTTGGCATGGATCAAGATTAGGATTTGTCACACCGAGTTTTGGAGAGGTAAAGATTGATATATAGGACGATGGTATTCGGACACCGGAGGTGTTTCGAGGGTACCGGGTACTTATGAGGTCACCGAAAGGGGTTCCGGGCACCCTCGGCAAAAGATATGGGCCTTATAGGTAAAGAGGGGAAAGGCACCAGCCACAAGGCACTACTCCCCCCATATGGGCCGGCCTAGGAGGAGAAGGAAAGAGGGGAAGGGAAAGGAAAGAGTTGAATATGATTCCCCCTTCCTTCCCTCTCCCCCCTCTTTCCTTCCCCCTCCGACAAACATGGCAGGGGGGCATGGCTAAGGGCAGGAGCCCATGTAGGATTCGGACCTACTTGGAGCAACCCTTGGCCTCTCCCTTCTCACTCCCACCTATATATATGAGGAGGGGGCGCCTAGCACACCCCAGACAATTGTTTAGCCATGTGCGGCGCCCTCCTACACCGTTTACTCCCCCGGTCATATTTCCATAGTGCTTAGGCAAAGCCCTATGAGGATCACTTGATCATCACCGTCACCACGCCGTCGTGTTGATGGAACTCATCTACTACCTCAGCGTCTTGCTGGATCAAGAAGGCGAGGGACGTCACCGAGCTGAAAACATGCAGAACACGGAGGTGGCGTGCATTCAGTACTAGATCAGTTGAAGCGCAAGGAAGTTCGACTACATCAACCGCGTTGAGAAATGCTTCCGCTTACAGTCTACGAGGGTACATAGACACACTCTCCCCCTCGTTGTTATGCATCTCCATGGATAGATCATTGTGTGTGCGTAGAATTTTTTTTGTTTTCCATGCAACGATTCCTAACAGTGGTATCAGAGCGAGGTTTATGCGTAGATGATATGCACGGGTAGAACACAAAGATTTGTGGGCGACCAACGTCTTATTTTGATTCGGCGTATTGTGGAATGAAGCGGCCCGGACCAACCTTACATGTCCAGGCACATGAGACCGGTTCCACCGACTAACATGCAACTAGTTTTGCATAAAGGTGGCTGGCGGGTGTCTGTTTCTCCTACTTTAGTTGAATCGAATTTGACTACGGCCAGTCCTTGAAGAAGGTTAAAACAGCAAACTTGACGAAACACCGTTGTGGTTTTATGTGTAGGTAAGAATAGTTCTTGCTAGAATCCCGTAGGAGTCACGTAAAACTTGCAACAACAAAGTAGAGGACGTCTAACTTATTTTTGCAGGGCATGTTGTGATGTGATATTGTCAAGACATGATGTGAGAAACGTTATTGTATGAGATGATCATGTTTTGTAAGTTATCGACAACCGGCAAGAGCCTTACGGTTGTCTCTTTATTGTATGAAATGCAAATGCCATGTAATTGATTTACTTTATGACTATGTGTTAGCGATAGTTCTAGAAGGAATAGTTGGCGAGATGACCATGATGCTACGATGGATATCAAGGTGTCGAGCCGGTGACGATGGAGATCATGACGATGCTTTCGAGGTGGAGATCAAAAGCACAAGATGATGATGGCCATATCATGTCACATATTTTGATTGCATGTGATGTTTATCCTTTATGCATCTTATTTTTCTTAGAATGGCGGTAGCATTATAAGATGATCCATTCACTAAATTTCAAGGTAAAAGTGTTCTCCCTGAGTATATGCACCGTTGCTACAGTTCATTGTTTAGAGACACCACGTGATGATCGGGTGTGATAGACTCTACGTTCAAATACAACGGGTGTAAGACAGTTTTTCACACACGGAATACTTGGGTTAAACTTGACGAGCCTAGCATGTACAGACATGGCCTCAGAACACTCGAGACCGAAAGGTCAAACGTGAATCATATAGTAGATATGATCAACATAGAGATGTTCACCATTGATGACTATCCCATCTCACGTGATGATCGGACATGGATTAGTTGATTTGGATCACGTATCACTTAGATGATTGGAGGGATGTCAATTTAAGTGGGAGTTCATTAGTAATTTGATTAATTGAACTTACATTTATCATGCACTTAGTCTCAATAGTTTTTGCATATCTATGTTGTAGATCAATAGCTCGTGATTTAGCTCCCTTATTATTTTGATATGTTCCTATAGAAACTAAGTTGAAAGTTGATAGTAGAAATGATGCGGCTGGGTCCGTGATCTGAGGATTATCCTCATTGCTGCACGGAAGAATTATGTCCTTGATGCACCGCTAGGTGACAGACCTATTGCAGGAGCGGATGCAGACGTTATGAACGTTTGGCAAGCTCGATATCATGACAACTTAATAGTTTAGTGCGCCATGCTTTATGGCTTAGAACCAGGACTTCAAAAACCGTTTGAACGCCACGGAGCATATGAGATGTTCCAAGAGCTGAAATTGGTATTTCAGACTCATGCCTGTGTCGAGACCTCTGACAAGTACTTTTCCTACAAGATGGAGGACAATAGCTCGGCCAGTGAGCATATGCTCAGAATGTCTGGGTACTACAATATCTTGAATCAAGTGTGAGTTAATCTTCCAGATAAGATAGTGATTGACAAAGTTCTCTTGTTACTATCACCAAGCTACTAGAACTTCGTGATGAACTATAATATGCAAGGGATGACGGAAATGATTCTCGAGCTCTTCGCGATGCTGAAATCAGCGAAGGTAGAAATCAAGAAAGAGCATCAAGTGTTGATAGTTAACAAGACCACTAATTTCAAGAAAAGGGTCAAGGGAAAGAAAGGGAACTTCAAGAAGACAAGCAAGTTGCCTCTTACATGAAGAAGCCCAAAGCTAGACCCAAGCCTGAAACTGAGTGCTTCTACAGCAAAGGAAATGGTCACTGGAAGCGGAACTGCCCCAAATACTTGGCGGATAAGAAGGATGGCAAAGTGAACAAAGGTATATATGATATACATGTTATTGATGTGTACCTTACTAGTGTTCATAGTAGACCCTGGGTATTTGATACCGGTTCAGTTGCTAAGTAACTCGAGAGAGGAGTTGCAGAATGAACACATACTAGTTAAGGGCGAGTTAACGATGTGTGTTGGAAGTGATTCCAAGGTTGATACGATCACCATCGCACACTCCCTCTACCTTCAGGATTAGTGTTGAAACCTAAATGTTATTTGGTGTTTGCGTTGAGCTTGAATATGATTTGATCATGTTTACATCAATACGGTTATTCATTTAAGTCAGAGAACAATTGTTGTTCTGTTTACATGAATAACACCTTCTATGGTCATACACCCAATGTAAATGGTTTATTGAATCTCAATTGTAGTGATACACATATTCATAATATTGATGCCAAATATGCAAAGTTCATAATGATAGTGCAACATACATGTGGCACTGCCGTTTAGGTCATATTGGTGTAAAGCGCATGAAGAAATTCCATGCAGATGGACTTTTGGAATCACTTGATTATGAACCATTTGATACTTGCGAACCATGCCTCATGGGCAAGATGACTAAAACTCTGTTCTCTGGAACAATGGAGCGAGCTAATGACTTACTAGAAATAATACATACAGATGTATGCGGTCCAATGAGTGTTGAGGCACACGGCGGGTATGGATATTTTCTGACCTTCACAGATGATTTGAGTAGGTATGGGTATATCTACTTGATGAAACACAAGTCTGAAACATTTGAAAACTTCAAAGAATTTCAGAGTGAAGTGGAGAATCATCGTAACAAGAAAATAAAGTTTCTATCATCTGATCATAGAGGCGAATATTTGAGTTACGAGTTTGGCCTTCATTTAAAACAATGTGGAATTGTTTCACAACTCACGCCACCTAGAACACCACAGCATAATGGTGTATTCGAACGTCGTAACCGTACTTTATTGGATATGGTGCGTTCTATGATGTCTCTTACCGATTACCACTATCATTTTGTGGTTACGCATTAGAGACAGCTGCATTCACGTTAAATAGGGCACTGTCTAAATCCATTGAGATGACATTGTATGAACTGTGGTTTGGCAAGAAACCTAAGCTGCCATTTCTTAAAGTTTGGGGTTGTGACACTTATGTCAAAATAGCTTCAGCCTGATAAAGCTCGAACCCAAATCGGAGAAGTGTGTCTTCGTAGGATACCCTAAGGAAACAATTGGGTACACCTTCTACCACAGTTCCGAAGGCAAGATCTTTGTTGAGAAGAATGGAACATTTCTAGAGAAGGAGTTTCTCTCGAAAGAAGTGAGTGGGAGGAAAGTAGAACTTGATGAGGTAATTGTACCTTCTCCCAATTTGCAAATTAGCACATCAGAGAAATCCGTTTCCGTGATGCCTACACCAACTAGAGAGGAAGCTAATGATGATGATCATGAAATTTCAGATCAAGTTGCTGTTGAACCTTGTAGGTCGATCAGAGCACGATCCGCATGAGAGTGGTACGAAAATCATGCCCCGGAAGTCATGTTGTTGGACAACAACGAACCTATGAACTACGAAGAAGCTATGATGAGCCTAGATTCCGATAAATGGTTTGGGGCCATGAAATCTGAGATAGGATCCATGTATGAGTACAAAATATGGACTTTGGTGGACTTGTCTGATGATCGTCAAGCCATAGAAAATAAATGGATCTTCAATAAGGAGACTGACACTGATGGTAATGTTACTATCTACAAAACTCGACTTGTCACGAAAGGTTTTTCCACAAGTTCTAGGGGTTGACTATGATGAGACTTTCTCACCCGTAGCGATGCTTAAGTCTGTCCGAATCAAGTTAGCAATTGCCGCATTTTATGAAATCTGGCAAATGGACGTCAAAACTGCATTCCTGAATGGATTTTTTAAAGAATAGTTGAATATGATGCAACCAGAAGGTTTTGTTGATCCTAAAGGTGCAAAGAAAGTGTGCAAGATCCAGCGATCTATCAATGGACTAGTGCAAGCATCTCGGAGTTAGAATATATTCTTTGATGAGGTGAACAAAGCATATGGTTTTATACAGACTTATAGTGAAGCCTGTATTTACAAGAAAGTGAGTGGGACCTCTGTAGCATTTCGGATATTATATGTGGATGACATATTATCGATCAGAAATGATATAGAATATCTGGATAGCAAAAAGGATACTTGAATAAGAATTTTCCAATAAAAGACCTCGATGAAGCTACTTATATATTGGGCATCAAGATCTATAGGGATAGATCAAGATGCTTAATAGGACTTTCACAAAGCACATACCTTGACAAGATTTTGAAGAAAGTTCAAAATGGATAAGTCAAATAAAGGGTTCTTGCCTGTGTTGCAAGGTGTGAAGTTGAGTAAGACTCAAAGCCCGACCACAGGAGAGGATAGAGAGAGAATGAAATTCATTCCATATGCCTCAACCATAGGTTCTATAAAGTATGCCATGCTTTGTACCAGACCTATTGTGTGCCTTGCCATGAGTTTGGCAAGGGGGTACAATAGTGATCCAGGAGCAGATCACTGGACAACGGTCAAAATTATCCTTAGAGAACTAAGGTAATATTTTCTTGGTTATGGAGGTGATAAAGAGTTCGTCGTAAAGAGTTACATCGAGGAAAGAGGGGAAGGGAAAGGAAAGAGTGGAATATGATTCCCCCTTCCTTCCCTCCCCCCCCTCTTTCCTTCCCCCTCCGACAAACATGGCAGGGCGCACAGCCAAGGGCAGGAGCCCAAGTAGGATTCAGACCTCCTTGAGGCGCCCATTGGCCTCTCTCCTCTCACTCCCACCTATATATATGAGGAGGGGCGCCTAGCACACCCCAGACAATTGTTTAGCCGTGTGCGGCACCCCCTCCACCATTTACTCCCTTGGTCATATTTTCATAGTGCTTAGGCGAAGCCCTGTGAGGATCACTTGACCATCACCGTCACCACGCCGTCGTGTTGACGGAACTCATCTACTACCTCGACATCTTGATGGATCAAGAAAGCGAGGGACATCACAGAGCTAAACGTTTGCAAAACGCGGAGGTGTCGTGCGTTCGGTACTTGATCGATTGAAGCACGAAGGAGTTTGACTACATCAACTGCGTTGAGAAACGCTTCTGCTTACAGTCTACGAGGGTATGTAGACACACTCTACCCCTTGTTGCTATGCATCTCCATGGATAGATCATACGTGTGAGTAGATTATTTTTTCCATGCAACGATTCCTAACAGAGTCATTACATTGTGTTCTCTGTCCAACATCAACTATTTAATCAGGTGTGAAAATATTCAATGAGGGTTCACAATCACAAAATATGTCCAAAATGGTGTATTTGCATGTCAAATCTTTCTTCCTTGTACTATTCTTCCATGAATTATTCAAATGATCAATATTGTGTTTGTTAAATTTCAGTAAATTTTACTTCCTAAAGCCAATGTGAAGCCACTACTTCCCATGAGGTAAACATATGAAATTGAATTGCAATGCTAAGATACATATTTACTTCTCAACACATATATAATTTCAAATTTATGATATTCAATCCATTCAAAAATTTACTCTAAAGACATAACTGAAGCACAAGAGTAAATAATAAACTACTCCAAAAGATATGAGTGAAGAACAAAGAGTAATTAAGTAAATAAGTTGCTATGAATAAACTCTCTTCAAATCATAATTTTAGATCTAAGGATTATTTCAAACAACAAACAAGAAAAAAAAATTAAATGACACTCCAAGAATAACACATATCATGTTAACAATTAAAAACTTAGTCTCAACCGAGACTAAGCGATAGTTCTTAATAAAGAAAGGTGGGATGCCTACCGGGGCATCCCAAAGCTTAGATGCTTGAGACTTGTTGAAATATTGCCTTGAGGGGACTTGGGCATACCCAAGCTTAAGCTATTTTATCTCCTTAATTCCTCTCATATCACAGTCTCACATGCGTCTTAAAAACTTCATTCAGAAAAAACATAACAGAACTCGCGAGATAGGCTAGTACAAAATAAATTCAAAACCTTAAGATTCTCTACTATAGAAAATCACAAAAATTATAATTAAACATTTATACTAAATCCCTACACATATTTAACATCTGTATCCACTAATAGAAATATGAAATAGTAACCATGAGCAAACAATGCAACTATAATATAAATCTATCTAAACAGAATAGTTTGTGAAGGTAGAATATATTAACGTACTTTTGTAACTCAAAAATATTCTGAAAAATTACGACATAGCAGAGAACTAATACTTGATTATTGTGTAATATTTACAAGATTTATTCACGTTCTGACTATCTAGGAATACTTAGGACATAACAAAAAACTTTATGTTTTCAAACAACAACTCAAAAACTTGCAAACTAAGCATGGTAGAGGCTAAACTTAATACTTTATTGAAATAAAAGATACAAAACATGATTACTACTGTATAATAAATCATGTATATACACAAAAACAACAAGGATAAATATTGGTTGGCCTCCCAACAAGCGGTTTTCTTTAATGCCTTTTAGCTAGTCATGATGATTTTAATGATGCTCGTATAAAAGTAGGAAATGAAACATCAGAGGAGCATCATGAATCATATAGCAAACACATTTAAGCCTAAACCACTTCCTATGCATAGGAATTTTATAAACAAACAATTTATTTAAGCAAGAATCAACCAGCATAGGAAGGCAAAACAAGTGTAACTTCAAAACTTTCAACATAAAGAGATGAAACTTGATATAATTGAGATATCTATAAGTATCATCACAATAATCATCATAAGTAGCAACGTTAAACAATATAAGAATCATATAAAGCATTATTTTCATGATCCACAAGCATACAATTTTTATTACTCCCCACATAAGCAAATGTGTTTTCATCCATAATAGTGGGAATATCATATAAAGTTTCAACACTATAAGTCAATTCTGCATTAAAAGAGTAACATTTAAGAACATTCATAATTATGACAAGTTTCACAAGAATGATTCTCACTATTTTTATAGCATAAGTATCATCACAATAATCATCATAAGTAGCAACGTTGTTCTCATCATAATCAATTGAAACCTCTTCCAAAATAATGCAATGAACACTAAATAAAGTCATGACCTCTCCAAATCCACTTTTATCATTATTATAATAAGATTGAACACCCTCCAAAATATTGGGATCATAGCTATCTAAAGTTGACACTCTTTCAAACCCACTTTCATGATTATTGTGATCATCATAACTAGGAGGAACATTTTTCATCATAGTAAATTTTATTTTCCATGCTAGGATTAGGTGGCTTACAAGTTCATATTCATTCATTGTATCACCATTATAAGCAAGATGATAAGAATAATTTGTAGCAAATATATTTTCAAACATATCATTCTCATTCTCACTAATAAAGGATTTTCACACTCATCATCCCCAAGCTTATAGTTTTCCATGTCACATCAATAGCATGGATAGCACTAATAGTATAGCAATCATTATTATTATATTTTTCCAAGTTGGTGCCAAAAATATTTTCAAGATCATAAGTATTTTAACCAAAATCATTTTTCCACAATAGTTTGTGATTCATTCTCATAAGGCACAATCATAATAGGAGTAATATTATTTGGGAGAGATACCTTTTTATCTTTATTTCTCCTTATTTTCTTTTTCTTCTTCTCCATCACCTTAGGAGTGGGGTCAAGAAAAACGTTATAAACATAAATAATCCAACACAACTTCACATCCATTTTTTGTAGTTTTCTTTTATAAACCAAACTAGTGAATAAAACAAGAAACTAAAATATTAAGTTGCAAGATCTAAAGAAGATACCTTAGAGCACTCTCCTCCCTCGCAATGGCGCCAGAAATAGCTTGATGTCTACTATGCAACTTTATTCATGTATAATTTGTTGGGCCTCCAAGCACAAAGTTTTGTAGGAAAACAACAAATTTCCCTCAAGTGGAGAACCTAAGGTTTGTTAGTCCGTGAGAGGTGTAGGATGAAGGTGATTCTCTCTCAAACAACCCAGCAATCAAGTACAAGCAGTCTCTTGTGTCCCAAACACACCTAATACAATTGTCAGTTGAATAGGTGCACTAGTTCGGTGAAGAGATGATGATAGATCTGTAATATAGATGGTAAAAATAGTTTTTTGTTAATCTGAAAAAAAACTGCAAGGTAGCAAGTAACAAAAGTGAGTAAAAGCAGTGTCTCAATGCTTGAAAACAAGGCCCAGGGTTCATACTTTTGCTAGTGCCAACTCTCAACACCATTAACATAATTAAACCATATGATAATACCTCAAAGTGCAGAAAATAATCACTCAAAAGTTTTTATTCTATCAGAGAAAGAAGGATGAAATCGTGTATCATCTTTCCAATCTTGATCTATTGAACCACCAACAGTCCCAAAAATCGTACTATGACAACACTATATGATACTTACCGTTCAGCTTTTATGCTGAGAGTACCCCAATGTTACTATGGGTATCCACAAGTTAATTGCTAGACATGCATCATGTAATCTCAAATCCAAAGTATTCAATCAAAAATACAGAAACTTCAAAGAGCAAGACTCAGTTCACCACAAAAAAATAGAGGGGATGGACATAATAAGGTTCAAATTTATTAATAAAGCTCATGATACAGCAAGAACAAATCCACCAAGAACATGATAGGGAGAGATCAAACACATAGCTACTAGTACATACCCTCAGCCTCGAGGATGAACTACTCACACATCACCATGAGAATGGGGAAGTTGATGATGGAGGCGATGTCCCAGGAAGTGTCTCGGCGCCACTAGAGTTGAGGGAGGAGGGGTGCCCTCCTTCTTCTTCTTACATGGCCCTCCTAGGAGAGAGGGAGATCTCCCCTAGATTGGGTCTCTCTTTTGTCCTATGTTTTTCATGGCAGTTTCTGAGGTCGAGCACCGTTTCTTTTATAGATGAAGATCTGTAACTCCGATCGGGCTGAAATTAAGGGGATGTTTTCCTTATAATTATGTTTCTTGCAGCCAAAGAAGATCTCCAGCCAACTTAAGGGTTGCCCACATGGGACCATGGCATGGCCAAGGGATGGTCGCGCCACCTGGTCCTGTGGAGCCCTCGGGCATCATTTTGTGTTGATTCCTTCACCCGAAAATCACATATATATTCCATAAAAAATCATATTAAATCGTTGGGGTATTTTGACCTTCCTAGATATTGATTTTCTGTAAAACCAAAAACATGCAGAAGACAACGACTGGCACTGGTCACTATATTATTATATTAGGCCATAAAAAATAATATAAAAGTGCACCAAAACCAGATATAACTGATGTTAATATTACATGAATACTTCATAAATTATAGATATGTTGGAGACGTATCAAGGAGGAGCTTGTCCAGGCCGAGCTCATGGTCCTCACCCTTGCGCAGCGCACCTACAACTCCATGGCAAAATCACTTCGACCTCTTATTTTCTATCTTTGACATATAACATGTATTTGTTCATACAATTTTGATGTTGTTTTGCATCTACCAAGAAGCGCATGGCCCAGCTTGACGCCCTGCTCCGGATAACCAAAGAGCAGGCCTAGCCTGCTCGGGATGATTCACTGCACTCCTAGGAAGAGGAGGAGTTGGAATTAAATGCGACCTTCCTTCCCTAGCAGGAGCAAGAGGCATTCCGAACCACTCGGAACCAAGTCATTGTCTTCAAAGATGATCTTAGCGGGCATATGGAACAATATGACCATATAAAGTTGGAAAAGGACTCCTTGGATGTGGGCTAAAAAAGCTAGTGATGGACCTCAAGGAGGCCAAGTAGTGTCAGGCTAACGCCGAGGAGGAGGTCAAGCAAGACGACGATATCATAGTCGGCCAACCCTATCTTCAGAAGTGTATTTTTGAACGTCAAGATTATGCCGGGCTGACTCAAGCTTGGCATACTTCAGAAAACTTTGTTGACCTCGCCTGGAGTGTCGATGTGGCTTTCCACGATGTCTTATAGGTGATGTGGCCTGGGAAGCTCTCCTAGACAACCTCTTCGAGCTACCATGCATTTCCAAGGAGCGACAATTAGGATTAGCGCTTGGAAGGCCCCTCCAACCCGAGAAGAGCTCGACAGGCATAGGCCATGCTCTAGTCCCATTACCTGAAGCTCAACATCCGACCTATCTCCGAGGTCGGACCTATTAGGCTGGACGGGTAAGACAGGAAGCCTAACAACTTCTTTCGTGCAGTGATGGAGTTTGCTCGGATGACCGAGTAGGACTATCACCAGCAAGACATGCTAGAGTAAGGATGAGTATGTTGGGAATCATAGTAGAAAAAATAAATTTCATCCTACGAATCAAGAACCAGGATCACTATGAAGATGCTTACAAGGTTAGATCTGATCGTTACCAATTTCAAGTTGCACCGGAAGAAGAGTTGGTGCGGATCATTCTTAAAGTCCCTCAAACCATCCCACAAAGGATCCCTGAAATGAAGATCAAAAGCATGAGCTCTCTATGGATTGCCCGAGTACAAGATCGATGATCCGGCAGTGCTTCGTCATCCAGATCTAGGTGTTGACGGAGAACTAGAGTTGGGAGGAGCAGCCTTGCGGCGTATCTAATTTTCTAGAGAACTAGAGAGGGGGGCTGAGATAACGTGACAAACTTGTGTCTCAATATGGGCTCCCCTTACGTATATATGGGTGGAGGAAGGGAGAGGCCTACTTGGAGGAGGGGCCTCCCTCCCTTGTGGTGGCGGCCAAGGGGTGGGCCCTACCCTTCCAACCCTAGATACAACAAGTTGGCTTTGGTGTCCAAGGTTAATGGGGGCCTAAAGGCCCATGTGGCTGCCCCCTAATAGGCCTAGGTATTTTGGGCAGCCCATGGCGCCTATAATAATTCTAGGGGGCTCTTGTTCAATTTGGAGCCCCTGTACATTTTTATTTACGACCTCAGAACTTTTCCACCTATCGGGTTTCCTCTTGTTTTCTCTGAAACGCTTTTGTTTTCCCCAAAACACTTCCAATTCTCTCTCGAAACAATTTATATTATTTTCAAAACTTTCCTAATGGTATTCACATAAACTCCTAACTCCAATAGTACTCAACCGATTGTATACCCTTAAGCGTGTGGCCATGCAGGTTTGGTAAAATATAGACATGACCAAAACACCTTTCGTTCAATGATCAATAGTCGACCCGTCGACATCAATATTGACCCCTATGCTCACACGACTGATTATTGATTTCCTTTTGCTTCACGACACTTTACAAAACCCAAGGTGAGATATATCGGCATCCCATGAGTCAAACACATGATCACTATGCTAGTCTTTTCGTTGCCAATTTTGTTCTCTTTTCTCCTTATCATGTTCTGGCATCCCCGTGAGCAAGTCATGATTTGTCTGTCCAAACGACGATGGTGGCCGTCATGCCGAGAGGGTCCTAGGAATATTTTTTGATCATTGGAGGAGCGAATCCAAGTTTCGAGCTATTTAGTTTGTTGGCATACATTTCTGATGAACCTGTAAGTTGTCGTTATTATTATCCTGTTACAGATGACATTAAAACAACACCAAAGTGCATCATCTAGTATAAAGTGTCATGGTATTCTCATATGGTCTAAGGAATTGTGCATAAGTTAACTACCTATGTTACGGACTATGTACTTCCGTGTAGGTAGAGAAGTCATCGCCCTAACATGCTCGATAAAAATATTCCTGACGAAAGGGCCATGACTTTAGACATTGTGCATACGTTTACAAGGCGGAAAATTTGGGAGCCATGCGCACCACTATGAAGAGAATGGTTTTGAAGACATGTGCACCATCGAAGGGCATGTTTTCCTCTTTGGATGGCTATTCAAAATAGCATTTGGACCACATAAAGTTTGGCCAAATTGTGGCTTCCAGTTTTTTACAATAAGAGAGCAAGAATCCACAATCCTCCCTTTGTACAAATGTCAGTTCACCATGATTATGTGGGGAATGGCCAAAGGAGTTCCTTCGCCTCGCGAGCCTAGAAACTTCCTATTGGAATGCAGAACATTCCATTAAGGAGTGGTGGATCAACATGCTTGATAAAAATATTCCTAATAGAAAGGGCCATGACTTCTCTCCCTACTCAAAAGTTAGGCAGTTTAACATGGAAGAAATAAAAAATGTCCACCATGAGTTCGCAAGGATCCTCCATCACGCCATCAAGATGGCAACCCTTTGAACTATTTTGCATGAAGAACATTTGAGACAAATAATGTCACGAGAGTAATGGCCTTGATGTAAACATCCTTAACTAACTTGTATAAATTCATGTCGTCATCTAAAAAGGAATTTTTCAGGAAAAATATATGATTAAGTTCAAAATAATCAAAGGTTTCACAAAGAAAATTTTCTAAGGTCATCAAAATTCTACAATAATAATACTTAGGACCTAACGTTAGATGTTTCTGATAAAACTAAACCAGCGAAGATGCTTTCAAGGTGGAGGTTTCATAGCACGGAAGTGACAATGTTAAGGGAGCCCCCTTTTTACTCCTTCTAATATATTCACATGTATCCCTCATGCATGTTACAAAAAATTGTATTGGCATACCCTTTTTATCTCATTCTAATATAGTCACATGCATCTCTCCTACATGTTTCAAATTTTTTAAGGGAGCCCTGAAGGACAATTCTTGGATATCCATAAAATTTCTACTAAATCATCAATGGCCACGTTCCCGAGTTTGTTTCCTTGACCAAGCCTCCGCAATACATATCTTGATGATGACAACGAGGATGACATTATTTCATAACACACGACTAGTGCCCAGCACTCGGCGGCCCCTAATTACAAGTTAAATATTTTGGGACCTATCCGCACCACTACAAAAAGAATGATTTGGAAGACATGTCCACCATCGAAGGTCTGTTTTTCTTGGTTCCATATTCAAAATAGGATTTGGACCACATAAAGTTTTCTAAATTGTGGCTTAACAAAAAAGAGAGCAAGAATATGCAGGTCGCCACTTACACAAATGATGGTTCACCTTGAGTTTATAGGGAATGGCGAAGGTGTGGCTCTGCCTAGCGAGCCTAACACTTCCTATTGTAATGCAGGGCTTTCCATCGAGAATTGGTCAATCAACATGTTTGATAAAAACACTCCTAATATAAGGGCCATGACTTCTCCCCCTACTCGAAAGTTGGACAATTTAGGATGGAAAAAACACAAGAGTTATCCACCACAAGTTCATGATTCAGACCATCCTTCTTGATGCCATCAAGATAGATGCAACCCCTTGAACTATTGTGGGTGAAAAACATTGGAGAAAAATATATGTGAGGAGAGTAACGGCTTTGATGTAAACATCATTAATTAACATGTATAAAGTCATATCATCATCTAAAAAGGATTTTTTTAAAAGAAAAATATAGGATTAAGTCCTAAATATCAAAGAATTTGTAAAGAAAATTTCTCCAAAAATAGTAATCAGGACCTGACATGATATGTTTTTTTATGATAATAAACCAACAAAGCTACTTTCGAGGAGGAGGTTTATACCACGTCGGTGAAAATGTTCAAGGAGGCCCCTTTTGACCTCCTAATATATTCACATGTAGCTCTCCTCCATGTTTCCAAAAAAATATGGGATCCCCTATTTATTTCCTAATATATTCACATACAGCTCTCTTGCATGTTTGATTTGTTTTAAGGGAGCCCTGAAGGCTAATGCTTGGATATCCAATATCAAAATTACTGCCCAATTTTCAATGGCCCACATTTCTAAGTTTGTCTCCTTGGACAAGGCTCCGTGAAATTTATCTCGACGATTACATCGAGGATGACATTATTTGAAACCACATGACTAGTGGCTAGCACTGAGAAGTTTCCGGTTTCAAGGCAAAAAATGGGAGCCATGCGCACCATTATGAAAATAATGGTTTGGAATACATGTGTACCATCGAAGGTCGTTTTCCCCTCTTTTGTTGGCTATTCGAAATAGCATTTGGACCACATAAAGTTTGTCTAAATTTTGTCTTTAGATTTTTTAACAAAAAGAGAGCAAGAACTCGCGGTCCGCCTCTCGTACAAATGCCGGTTCACCATGAGTGTATGGCGAATGACCAAAGTTGCAGTTGCGCCTCGCAAGCATGGTCACTTCATATTGGAATCCGGAACATTCCATCAAGGAGTGGTGGATCAATATGTCCGATAAAAATATTCCTTATGGAATGGCCATGAGTTCTCTCCCCACTGAAAAGTTGGACAATTGAAAATGGGAGAAACACACACAAAAATCCGCCTGAAGTTTGCGCTGCAGAGCATCCTCCTTCACACCATCAAGATAGAGGCAACCCTTTGAACTATTTTTGGTGCAGAACATTTGGGACAAATCCTGTCACAAGAGTAATGGCCTAGATGTAAACATCCTTAACTAGCATGTATAAAGTCATATTGTTGTCAAAAATGAATATCTCAGGAGAAATATGAGATTAAGTCTAGAAAATCAAAGAATTCACAAAGTAAATTTTCTAAGGACGTCAAAATTATACATTAATAATAATAATTAGGACCTAATTAGATGTTTTCATAACATTAAATCATCTAAGTTGCTTTCAAGGTGGAGGTTTCCTAGCACGCCGGTGACAATGTTAGGGGAACCCCCTTTTTACCACCTTCTAATATATGGGCATTCCCTTTATAACCTCTTGCATGTTATTTAAAAAATGTATGGCCATCCCCCTTTTTATCTCATTCTAACATATTCAAATGCAGCTCTCCTGCATGTTTCAGAAAAAAAATGTTAAGGGAGCCCTGAAGGACAGTGCTTGAATATCCATAACTTTTCTACCCAATCATCAATGGCCACATTTCTGAGGTCGTCTCCTTGGACAAGCCTCCACGATATATATCTGGAAGATGACACCGAGGGTGACATTATTTCAGAACACACGACTAGTGGTCAGGACTCGATGGCCTTCGATTACAAGTTAAAATTCTTGAGAGCTATGCGCACCACTATGAAAAGAATGGTTTGGAAGACATGTCCACTATCGCAGGTCATTTTTTCTTCTTCTCGGTTGGCTATTCAAAAAGGATTTGGACCACATAAAGGATGGTTATGGCATTTTTACAAAAAAAAGAGCAAGAATCTGCAGTTCGCCTCTTGTACAAATGGCGGTTCACCTTGAGTCTATGGGGACTGGAAAAGGTCTGGCTCCGCCTCACGATCCTGGACACCTCCTATTGGAATGCACAACGTTCCATCGAGAATTGGTGGATCAACATGTCCGATAAAAATATTTCTAATAGAAGGGTGATGACTTCTCTCCCTACTCAAAAGCTGGCCAATTTAGAATGAAAAAAAAAAACAAGAGTTTTCTGCCGCGAGTTCGAGCTGCACGCTATCCTTCTTGATTCCATGAAGATAGAGGCAACCCTTTGAACTATTATGGGCGCAAAACATTGACACAAATTATGCGAGGAGAGTAATGGACTTGACATAAACATTCTTAACTAACATGTATTAAGTCATATCATCGTCTAAAAAGGACATTTTCAGGAAAAAATATAGTATTAAGTCCTAAAAATCAAAGAACCCGCAAAGAAATTTTCTCCAAAAATAATAATTAGGACCTGACATGAGATATTTTGATAAATTAAACCAGCAAAGGTACTTTCGAGGAGGAGGTTTATACTCCCTCCATTCCAAAATATAGTGCGCCCGCGCTTCCCGAGGTCCAACTTTGACCATAAATTTAACCAACGAGACCAACTGTGGCGGGAGAAAAAATTATATAATTGAAAACTTCTTTCAAATACGAATTCACTGATATAATTTTTGCTCCCGCCGCAATCGGTCTTGGTAGTTAAATTTACGGTCAAAGTTGAAGCACGTGGATAGAGGAAGCATTACATTGTGGAATGGAGGGAGTACCACGCCGGTGAAAATGTTCACGGACCCCCCCCCCCCTTTCTAATATATTCAAATGTAGCTCTCCTACATGTTCTAGAAAAAAATGGCATCCCCTTTTTTATCTCCTTCTAATATATTCACATGCAGCTCTCCTACATATTTGAAAAAAAAAAGTTAAGGGAGCCCGGAAGGCCAATGCTTGGATATTCAATATCAAAATTTCTACCCAATTTTGAATGCCCACAAGTTTGTCTCTTTGGACAAGCCTCCATGATATTTATCTTGACAATGACACCGAGCATAAAACACACGGCTAGCAATGCACAACCTCCGATTACAAGGCAATAAATTTGGGAGACATGCGCACCACTACGAAAAGAATTGTTTGGAAGACATGTGGACCATTGAAGGTTATTTTACTCCCTTTGGTTGGCCATTCAAAATAGCATTGAACCAAAAAAATTGGCTGAATTGTGGCTTCTGGATTTTTTACAAAAAAAAAATAAGAATCCGCGATCCATTTCGTCTAAAAATGCCGCTTCACCCAGTGTATGGGGAATGGCCAAAGGAGTGGCTCCGCGTCGCGAGTCTGGATACTTTGTATTGAAATGCAAAACATTCCATCAACGAGTAGTGGATCAGCATGTCCGGTAAAAATATTCCTAACAGAATGGCCATGATTTGAGACTAATTATATCAGGAGAGTAATGCCTTGATGTAATAATTTACACTATGCAAAACCCTCTCTAACTTCATGTCAATGAATGGATGAGGCAAATCTTTATGCCTTTGAAATTTGTAGGAAAAACAAAACTTCCGTTGCCCATGACCATGCGCCAAGCTCCAGTTCAAACAAATGAAAATATGACATTTTAAGTCTAACTGTTTTACAATACTCATATGTTTATCTAATGTATATCCAAAAATATGCTTGTCTAGTGAAAACATCTCGATTGGAACAACGTTGAAGCTTAGGTGCTCGTCCGTCCACGTTTGTTCCTCGTAGTACGCACAACAAGACGAAAAGAAGGAACGAGGGACAAACAAACGGGAGCCAGATGGGCAGACGTATCACCATAGCATCATGTTATATATTCCATTGATTCCTCCATCATTATCGCGTGGTATAGTACCTATCACCTAGGCCCAATAGGGCCGAAAGAAAACTAGAATAGAAACAGAAAGAATTACAAAAAAAAAAGGGGGGGGGGGGGGGGGGGGGGGGATTATCTCCGATTCCATACTGCGGGCGCACGACGCTTCTACGGTGAGATTTGAGTATTTCAACAGTACTACTGTACGTGTTAAGTACAGAGGCTGTGATTCATGGAGTCAACGAGAGACTGTTTGAGAAAGTTGGGGAGCCCAATTTTTTTGCCGGTTCTCTTGACATCGTCCTGCACCTTCCTCCGGTACTCCCCGAAGGTAAACGGCCTGTACGGCGACGGCTCGCCGCATGTGCCGACCGGCGAGTCGTACGACGGGCACAGGAAGTAGGCGACGGAGAGGCGCTCCGCCTTGGCGTTGGCCACCACTTTGTGCTCCACGCTCTTGTACCTGTTGTTGCTCCACGCCTGAAGCATCCAAATGCAGAGAACTGGAATAAGAAGGCGAAAAATGCGTCCACACACACAAAATAGTACCATCTGATGCGACGGTCGGGTACACCTCTCTGCTTGGTCAAAACTCCGGCACGTAGTACGTATATGGGGTAAAACGCCGAGGAGGGGACTGTTACCTGAAACAGATCGCCGATGTTGACGATGAGCGCGTCGGGGCGGGGTTTCACGGCGACCCAGCGGGAGTCCTTCATGAGCTGCAGGCCCCCGACCTGGTCCTGGCAGAGGATGGTGAGGAAGTCGCTGTCCGTGTGCGGCACCAGCCCGAACGTGTCCGGCGCGAACGGGCATGCCGGGTACCTGTTGAGCCGCAGGAAGCACGTCGTCCCGTCGCACCCCGCCGGGAACGCCGGCTCACCGCCCCACGCATCGTGCCCGAGGTCCTCCGCCAGCGCCGCCGCCACCGTGTCCGCCACGCGCGACATCGCGTCCGCCACCTCCTGCATCACGGCCCTGCTCGCGCGACAAAACTTTTGCTCGTCAGTCATCAATAAAACTACTGCACACGACTCGTGGTAAAATTCTCGCCTAGTGTGACTAAGTGACCGTGGTAAACACACGTATGTAACCAGATTAGATTCATGGTCATGTACTAGTATTGAAACAAGTGCTCATGCATGTACCATTTCGAGTCATGGTCGTGTGTATTGTTGGTTCATACACGTATACTGCTAGCCTGAGATATTTCTCTATCCGGACACTGTACACGGAAGGGAACCCCGCAGCACACAAATTAATATTCGGCGTATGTATCATGGTCCTGGGGGATGGGGTTGGTAGGCTGGTTCGATGGACACGAAGGCGTTAAATTCGGTTAGTGTACTAAAAACGCCCATGTTTCGTGGGCACATATGCAGCCGCACACATGATATCGTCATTCATCGACCCAAACAAAGCCGAATTAATGTACGTAGTTGACAGGAAAGTTTGCCGCGTGCCTCCATCTTCTTCCCTTCTACTACTAGAATACTACTACACATATATGTGCCGGCAGCAAACGAATATACTACTAACGATCGCGCGCGTAATAACTATCAAAAGTGTTCTTTCGTCCTTGGACTCTCAAATGAAAAGAAAATCTCTATCGACAGAACTGATTAATGTAACTAATTATAGTCAAGCACGTTCGCTAATTGTCTGACAGAGTAAGCAGGGTAACAAGAACAGGCATGCATATGGGCGGGCGTACGTAAGCACGTACCTCAAGGAGCTGAGCTTTCCGTAGTCGCAGTCCTCCCGGGAGATGCTGGCGAGCGGAACGTGGAAGGCCTCCGACCACGAGAGGTGCCGGAGCGACGTAGCCGTCGGGTTGCCCCACCGGTACGAGCCGTTGAGGAGCCCGGCCTTCTCCTTGGTGTCGAACGGCAGGCGGAACAGCCGCGCCTGCTCGCGCCGCATCTCCTCCAGGAGCTTCCGCCCCACGCCGTGGTTGATCACCTGGAAGAAGCCCCACTCCGACGCCGCGCGCGCCATGGCGTCCGCGCACGCCTTCCTCTCCCCCGCGTCGCCGCTCGTCAGGCGCTTCAAGTCGATCATCGGCAGGTCGCGCTCCAGCACGGCCACGCTCTCCGGCACCGCCGGCGACAGCGCGGGCGCAATGCCGCCGCGGCGGAGCTGGTCGGTGCGCAGCAGCGCGCGGTAGCTGTCCGCCAGAGGCGGATCAATGGCTGGCTCGGCGAAGGCCGGCATGGTCGGTCGACGGAGGAGATGGGTAGCTTAGACACGTGCGAGCGTGCGTCTAGCTAGCGCGCTAGTGATGGACCAACCGGTCGTCGTGTCACACGCAGTGCACACTCACTTGCTTAGCTTAGCTACGCTACCACTGGGCCGCTCGCTGGGCAGTGGCTATGGCGAATCGCGCTGCTACGAAAGATCTCGGGAGCGAGAGGCCTATATAGAGAGAGAGGAGGGCCGGGCGCGCGGCGCTAGCTAGTGGTTGCCCGGTGGGCGGAGAGCTGGACATGTGCTCGATCGCACGTTCTTTCTTGCATGGGGCGCTCGCCCGGCCGCCTTTACTTAGGGACGGTGGATCCGGGAATACCCTAGCCGTTTCGAGCGATCCTCTGAGGCGTCGCGCGATTAAGACCGAGCGACACTTGTGTGGGGGCGCAGCAAGTTATGGGGGCCCTGTCTTTGACCGCGCAACTTGTGGCTCCATTCAATGCCAAAAGTGTTTTTGAAGAAGCGGAAGCTCCGGGTAGACTCGGTGCATTGCATGCGTGCGCGACGTTGCAAAAGGTCCTAATTCATAGCTACTCGTTGTTTCTTGAGATGCACATCACGCAATATTGTCCTTCTTCTCCATGGCACTTGCTCTAATGTTGATGTACTACTGTATGTATCGTGTGGGTGCATGTATGACTCAATTAATGCAATTTCTGACGACAGGTAGTAAGTGCAATTTTGATCATTCCGTGCATCACCATTCTTGGTACTAGTACTACTCGCACAGCTTCTACGTAGCTGGCTCTATCTCGAGCGGTTAATTAGATGACGAGCTCAAGCATGATGGTTGCACCACCATATATAGTGTTAATTAGCAGCAGGGACAAAGGTACTACGTCATGACCCGTTTGCATCTTGCCGTTCAATTTTGAGCAATGCTACATGCAGCATGCTGGGCCCTTGTAGGCGGGTTGACAGCCGACAGAGATTACTCTTTAGACTAACGATTTCCATTAGATCCGTCTTTTGGTTGAATTAGCTAGAGTATACACTTCTAGAAGGAATAACTAATTACTTGAAGAAGCCAAGTGAGATTTTTTGTCGACCTCGCTTGGAGAGAAGAGAAAAGCAGCAGGGACAAGGTAGTACGCCATGACCCGTTTGCATCCCGCTGTTCAATTTTGAGCAATGTTGCATGCAACATGCTGGGACCTCGTGGGTGGGCTGACACCTGACAAAGGTTGCTCTTTAGACTTACGATTTGCCATTAGATCGGTCTTTTGGTTGCATTAGCTAGAGCATGCACTTCTAGAAGGAATAACTAATTACTTGAAGACGTTAAGTGCCTCGTTTGGAGAGAAGAGTGAAAGCAGCAGGGGCAAGGTACTATGCCGTGACCCGTTTGCATCCCGCCGTTCAATTTTGAGCAATGATGCATGCAGCATGCTGGGACCTCGTTGGCGGGCTGACACCCGACACATGTTGCCCTTTAGACTTACGATTTGCCATTAGTTCAGTCTTTTGATTGCATTAACTAGAGCATGCACTTCTAGAAGGAGTAACTAATTACTTGAAGAAGTTAAGTGAGATTTTGTTGACCTCGCTTTGGAGAGAAGAGAGAAAGCAGCAGGGACAAGGTAGTATGTCGTGACTCGTTTGCATCCCGTTGTTCAATTTTGAGCAATGCTGCATGCAGCATGCTGGGCCCTCGTGGGCGGGCTGACAACCGATAAAGGTTGTTCTTTAGACTTACGATTTGCCATTAGATAGGTTTTTTGGTTGCATTAGGTAGAGCATGCACTTCTAGAAGGAGTAACTAATTACTTGAAGAAGTCGATTTTGTTGACCTTGGTTGGAAAGAAGAGAGAAAGCAGTAGGGACAAGGTAGTATGTCGTGACATGTTTGCATCCCGCCGTTGAATTTTGAGCAGTGCTGCATCCAGCATGATGGTCCCTCGTGGGCGGGCTGACACCCGACAGAGGTTGCTCTTTAGACTTACGATTTTCCATTAGATCGATCTTTTGGTTGCATTAGCTAGAGCATGCACTTTTAGAATGAGTAGCTAATTACTTGAAGAAGTTAAGTGAGATTTTGTCGACCTCGCTTGGAGAGAAGAGAGAAAGCAGCAGGGACAAGGTAGTATGCCGTGACCCGTTTGCATCCCGACATTCAATTTTGGGCAATGTTGCATCCAACAGGCTGGGCCCTCGTGGGCGGGCTGACACCCGACAGAGGTTGTTCTTTAGACTTATGATTTGTCATTATATCGTGTTTTTGGTTGCATTAGCTAGAGCATGCACTTCTAGAAGGAGTAAATAATTACTTGAAGAAGTAAAGTGAGATTTTGTCAACCTCGCTTGGAGAGAAGAGAGAAATCAGTAGGGACAAGGTAGTATGTCGTGACCTGTTTGCATCTCGCCGTTCAATTTTGAGCAGTGCTGCATGCAGCATACTGGGACCTCGTGGGCGGGCTGACACCCGACACATGTTGCTCTTTAGACTTACGATTTGCCATTAGTTCAGTTTTTTGGTTGCATTAGCTAGAGCATGCATTTCTAGAAGGAGTAACTAATTACTTGAAGAAGTTAAGTGAGATTTTGTTGACCTCACCTTGGAGAGAAGAGAGAAAGCAGCAGGGACAAGGTAGTATGCCGTGAACCGTTTGCATCCCGCTGTTAAATTTTGAGCAATGCTGCATGCAGCATGCTGGGCCCTCTTGGGCGGGCTGACACCCGATAGAGGTTGCTCATTAGACTTACGATTTGCCATTAGATGGGTCTTTTGGTTGCATTACGTAGAGCATGCACTTCTAGAAGGACTAACTAATTACTTGAAGAAGTTAAATGAGATTTTGTTGACCTCGGTACGAAAGAAGAGAGAAAGCAGTAGGGACAAGGTAGTATGTCGTGACCTGTTTGCATCCCGCCGTTCAATTTTGAGCAGTGTTGCATGCAGCATGATAGGCCCTCGTGGGCGGGCTGACACCCGACAGAGATTGCTCTTTAGACTTACGATTTGCCATTAGATCGATCTTTTGGTTGCATTCGCAAGGGCATGCACTTTTAGAAGGAGTAGCTAATTACTTGAAGAAGTTAAGTGAGATTTTGTCGACCTCGCTTGGAGAGAAGAGAGAAAGCAGCAGGGACAAGGTAGTATGCCGTGACCCATTTGCATCCCGACGTTCAATTTTGAGCAATGTTGCATGCAACATGCTGGGCCCTCGTGGGCGGGCTGACACCCGACAGAGGTTGCTCTTTAGACTTACGATTTTCCATTAGATCAGTTTTTTTGTTGCATTAGCTAGAGCATGCACTTCTAGAAGGAGTAAATAATTACATGAAGAAGTAAAGTGAGATTTTGTCGACCTCGCTTGGAGAGAAGAGAGAAAGCAGTAGGGACAAGGTAGTATGTCGTGACCAGTTTGCATCTCGCCGTTCAATTTTGAGCAGTGCTGCATGCAGCATGCTGGGCCCTCGTGGGCGGGCTGACACCCGATAGAGATTGCTCTTTAGACTTACAATTTTCCAATAGATCGTTTTTTTGGCTGCATTAGCTAGAGCATGCACTTCTAGAAGGAGTAACTAATTACTTGAAGAAGTTAAGTGAGATTTTGTTGACCTCACTTTGGAGAGAAGAGAGAAAGCAGCAGGGACAAGGTCGTATGCCGTGACCCGTTTGCGTCCCGCTGTTCAATTTTGAGCAATGCTGCATGCAGCATGCTGGGCCCTCGTGGGCGGGCTGACACCCGGTAGAGGTTGCTCTTTAGACTTACGGTTTGCCATTAGATAGGTCTTTTGGTTGCATTAGGTAGAGCATGCACTTCTAGAAGGAGTAACTAATTACTTGAAGAAGTCGATTTTGTTGACCTTGGTTGGAAAGAAGAGAGAAAGCAGTAGGGACAAGGTAGTATGTCGTGACATGTTTGCATCCCGCCGTTGAATTTTGAGCAGTGCTGCATGCAGCATGATGGACCCTCGTGGGCGGGCTGACACCCGACAGAGGTTGCTCTTTAGACTTAAGATTTGCCATTAGATCGATCTTTTGGTTGCATTAGCTAGATCATGCACTTTTAGAAGGAGTAGCCAATTACTTGAACAGGTTAAGTGAGATTTTGTCGACCTCGCTTGGAGAGAAGAGAGAAAGCAGCAGGGACAAGGTAGTATGTCGTGACCCGTTTGCATCCCGACGTTCAATTTTGAGCAATGTTGCATGCAACATGCTGGGCCCTCGTGGGCGGGCTGACACCCGACAGAGGTTGCTCTTTAGACTTATGATTTGCCATTAGATCGGTTTTTTGGTTGCATTACCTAAAGCATGCACTTATAGAAGGAGTAAATAATTACTTGAAGAACTAAAGTGAGATTTTGTCGACCTCGCTTGGAGAGAAGAGAGAAAGCAGTAGGGACAAGGTAGTATGTCGTGACCTGTTTGCATCTCGCCGTTCAATTTTGAGCGGTGCTGCATGCAGCATGCTGGGCCCTCGTAGGCGGGCTGACACAAGATAGAGATTGCTGTTTAGACTTACGATTTGCCAATAGATCGGTTTTTGGTTGCATTAGCTAGAGCATGCACTTCTAGAAGGAGTAACTAATTACTTGAAGAAGTTAAGTGAGATTTTGTTGACATCACTTTGGAGAGAAGAGAGAAAGCAGCAGGGACAAGGTAGTATGCCGTGACCCGTTTGCATCCCGCTGTTCAATTTTGAGCAATGCTGCATGCAGCATGCTGGGCCCTCGTGGGCGGGCTGACACCCGATAGAGGTTGCTCTTTAGACTTACGGTTTGCCATTAGATAGGTCTTTTGGTTGCATTATTAGAGCATGCACTTCTAGAAGGAGTAACTAATTACTTCAAGAAGTTAAATGATATTTTGTTGACCTTGGTTGGAAAGAAGAGAGAAAGCAGCAAGGACAAGGTAGTATGTCGTGACCTATTTGCATCCCGCCATTCAATTTTAAGCAGTGTTGCATGCAGCATGATGGACCCTCGTGGGCGGGCTCACACCCGACAGAGGTTGCTCTTTAGACTTACGATTTGCCATTAGATCGATCTTTTGGTTGCATTAGCTAGAGCATGCACTTTTAGAAGGTGTAGCCAATTACTTGAAGAAGTTAAGTGAGATTTTGTCGATCTCGCTTAGAGAGAAGAGAGAAAGCAGCAGGGACAAGGTAGTATGCCGTGACCCGTTTGCATCCCGACGTTCAATTTTGAGCAATGTTGCAAGCAACATGCTGGGCCCTCGTGGGCGGGCTGATACCCGACAGAGGTTGCTCTTTAGACTTACGATTTGCCATTAGATCGTGTTTTTAGTTGCATTAGCTAGAGCATGCACTTCTAGAAGGAGTAAATAATTACTTGAAGAAGTAAAGTGAGATTTTGTTGACCTCACTTGGAGAGAAGAGAGAAAGCTGTAGGGACAAGGTAGTATGTCGTGACCTGTTTGCATTTCGCCGTTCAATTTTGAGCAGTGCTGCATGCAGCATGCTGGGCCCTCGTGGGCGGGCTGACACCCGATAGAGATTGCTCTTTAGACTTACGATTTGCCAATAGATCGGTTTTTTGGTTGCATTAGCTAGAGCATGCACTTCTAGAAGGAGTAACTAATTACTTGAAGAAGTTAAGTGAGATTTTGTTGACCTCACTTTGGAGAGAAGAGAGAAAGTAGCAGGGACAAGGTAGTATGTCGTGACCAGTTTGCATCCCACTGTTCAATTTTGAGCAATGCTGCATGCAGCATGCTGGGCCCTCGTGGGCGGGCTGACACCCGGTAGAGGTTGCTCTTTAGACTTACGGTTTGCCATTAGATAGGTCTTTTGGTTGCATTAGGTAGAGCATGCACTTCTAGAAGGACTAACTAATTACTTGAAGAAGTTAAATGAGATTTTGTTGACATCGGTTAGAAAGAAGAGAGAAAACAACAAGGACAAGGTAGTATGTCGTGACCCGTTTGCATCCCGCCGTTCAATTTTGAGCAGTGTTGCATGCAGCATGATGGACCCTCGTGGGCGGGCTGACAACCGACAGAGGTTGCTCTTTAGACTTACGATTTGCCATTAGATCGATCTTTTGCTTGCATTAGCTAGAGCATGCACTTTTAGAAGGAGTAGCCAATTACTTGAAGAAGTTAAGTGACATTTTGTCGACCTCGCTTGAGAGAAGAGAGAAAGCAGCAGGGACAAGGTAGTATGCCGTGACCCGTTTGCATCCCGACGTTCAATTTTGAGCAATGTTGCATGCAACATGCTGGGCCCTCATGGGCGGGCTAACACCCGACAGAGGTTGCTCTTTAGACTTACGATTTGCCATTAGATCGGTTTTTTAGTTGCATTAGCTAAAGCATTCACTTCTAGAAGGAGTAAATAAGTACTTGAAGAAGTAAAGTGAGATTTTGTCGACCTCGCTTGGAGAGAAGAGAGAAAGCAGTAGGGACAAGGTAGTATGTCGTGACCTGTTTGCATCTCGCCGTTCAATTTTGAGCAGTGATGCATGCAGCATGCTGGGCCCTCGTGGGCGGGCTCACACCCGATAGAGATTGCTCTTTACACTTACGATTTGCCAATAGATCGGTTTTTTGGTTGCATTAGCTAGAGCATGCACTTCTAGAAGGAGTAACTAATTACTTGAAGAAGTTAAGTGAGATTTTGTTGACCTCACTTTGGAGAGAAGAGAGAAAGCAGCCGGGACAAGGTAGTATGTCGTGACCCGTTTGCATCCCGCTGTTCAAATTTGAGCAATGCTGCATGCAGCATGCTGGGCCCTCGTGTGCGGGCTGACACCCGATAGAGGTTGCTCTTTAGACTTACGATTTGCCATTAGATAGGTCTTTTGGTTGCATTAGGTAGAGCATGCACTTCTAGAGGAGTAACTAATTACTTGAAGAAGTTAAATGATATTTTGTTGACCTCGGTTGGAAAGATGAGAGAAAGCAGCAAGGACAAGGTAGTATGTCGTGACCTGTTTGCATCCCGCCGTTCAATTTTGAGCAATGCTTCATGCAGCATGATGGGCCCTCGTGGGCGGGCTGACACCCGACAGAGGTTGCTCTTTAGACTTACGATTTGCCATTAGATCGATCTTTCGGTTGCATTAGCTAAAGCATGCACTTTTAGAAGGAGTAGCCAATTACTTGAGGAAGTTAAGTGAGATTTTGTTGACCTCACTGTGGAGAGAAGAGAGAAAGCAGCAGGGACAAGGTAGTATGCCGTGACCCGTTTGCATCCCGCTGTTCAAGTTTGAGCAATGCAGCATGCAGCATGCTGGGCCCTCGTGGGCGGGCTGACACCCGATAGAGGTTGTTCTTTAGACTTACGATCTGCCATTAGATAGGTCTTTTGGTTGCATTAGGTAGAGCATGCACTTCTAGAAGGAGTAACTAATTACTTGAAGAAGTTAAATGATATTTTGTTGACCTCGGTTGGAAAGAAGAGAGAAAGCAGTTGGGACAAGGTAGTATGTCATGACCTGTTTGCATCCCACCGTTCAATTTTGAGCAGTGCTGTATGCAGCATGATGGGCCCTCGTGGGCGGGCTGACACCCGACAGAGATTGCTCTTTAGACTTACGATTTGCCTTTAGATCAATCTTTTGGTTGCATTAGCTAGAGCATGCACTTTTAGAAGGAGTAGCTAATTACTTGAAGAAGTTTAGTGAGATTTTGTCGTCCTCGCTTGGAGAGAAGAGAGAAAGCAGTAGGGACAAGGTAGTATGCCGATACCCGTTTGCATCCCGACGTTCAATTTTGAGCAATGTTGCATGCAACATGCTAGGCCCTCGTGGGCGGGCTGACACCCGACAGAGGTTGCTCTTTAGACTTACGATTTGCCATTAGATCGGTTTTTTGGTTGCATTAGCTAGAGCATGCATTTCTAGAAGGAGTAAATAATTACTTGAAGAAGTAAAGTGAGATTTTGTCGACCTCTCTTGGAGAGAAGAGAGATAGCAGTAGGGACAAGGTAGTATGTCGTGACCTGTTTGCATCTCGCCGTTCAATTTTGAGCAGTGCTGCATGCAGCATGCTGGGCCCTCGTGGGCGGGCTGACACCCGATAGAGATTGCTCTTTAGACTTACGATTTTCCAATATATCGGTTTTTTGGTTGCATTAGCTAGGGTATGCACTTCTAGAAGGAGTAACTAATTACTTGAAGAAGTTAAGTGCCTCGCTTGGAGAGAAGAGAGAAAGCAGCAGGGACAAGGTAGTACGCCGTGATCCGTTTGCATCCCCCCATTCAATTTTGAGCAATGTTGCATGAAGCATGATGGGCCCTTGGGGGCGGGCTGACTCCCGACACATGTTGCTCTTTAGACTTACGATTTGCCATTAGTTCGTTCTTTTGGTTGCATTAGTTAGAGCATGCACTTCTAGAAGGAGTAACTAATTACTTGAAGAAGTTAAGTGAGATTTTGTTGACCTCGCTTGGAGAGAAGAGAGAAAGCAGCAGGGACAAGGTAGTATGATGTGACCCGTTTGCATCATGTTCAATTTTGAGCAATGTTGCATGCAGCATGTTGGGCCCTCGTGGGCGGGCTGACACCCGATAGAGGTTGCTCTTTAGACTTATGATTTGCCATTAGATAGGTCTTTTGATTGGATTAGCTAGAGCATGCACTTCTAAAAACAGTAGCTAATTACTTGAACAAGTTAAATGAGATTTTGTCGACCTCGCTTGGAAAGAAGAGAGGAAGCGGCAGGGATAAGGTAGTATGTCGTGACCTCTATGCATCCTGCCGTTCAATTTTGAGCAGTGCTGCATGCAACATGCTGGGTCCTCGTGGGCGGCTGACACCCGACAGAGGTTGCTCTTTAGACGTATGATTTGCCATTAGATCGGTCTTTTGACAACATTAGCTAGAGCATGCACTTCTAGAAGGAGTAATTAATTACTTGAAGAAGTTGAGTGAGATTTTGTCGACCTCGCTTGGAGAGAAAAGAGAAAGAAGTAGGGACAAGGTAGTACGCCGTGACCCGTTTGCATCCCGCCGTTCAGTTTTGAGCAGTGCTGCATGCAGCATGCTGGGCCCTCGTGGGCGGGCTGACACCCGAGAGAGGTTGCTCCTTAGACTTACGATTTGCCATTAGATTGGTTTTTTGGTTGCATTAGTTAGAGCATGCACTTCTAGAAGGAGTAACTAATTACTTGAAGAAGATAAGTGAGATTTTGTCAACCTCACTTGGAGAGAAGAGAGAAAGCAGAGGGACAAGGTAGTATGTCGTGACCCGTTTGCATCTCGCCTTTCAATTTTTAGCAGTGCTGCATGCAGCATGCCGGGCCCTTGTGGGCGGGCTGACACCCGACAGAGGTTGCTCTTTAGACTTACGATTTGCCATTAAATCGGTATTTTGGTTGCATTCGTCAGAGCATGCACTTCTAGAAGGAGCAACTAATTACTTGAAGAAATTAAGTGAGATTTTGTCGACCTCGTTTGGAGAGAAGAGAGAAAGTAGCAGGGACAAGGTAGTATGCCGTGACCCGTTTGTATCTCGCCGTTCAATTTTGAGCAGTGCTGCATGCAGCATGCTGGGTCCTCGTGGGCAGTTGACACCCGACAGATGCTGCTCTTTAGACTTACGATTTGCCGTCAGATCGGTCTTTTTTTTTTGCATTTGCTAGAGCATGCACTTCTAGAAGAAGTAACTAATTACGTGAAGAAGTTAAATGAGATTTTGTCGACCTTGATTGGAGAAAAGAGAGAAAGCAACAGGAACAAGATAGTACGCTATGACCCGTTTGCATCCTGCCATTCAATTTTGAGCAGTGCTACATGCAGCATGCCGGATCCTTGTGGGCAGGCTAACACCCAGACAGAGATTGCTTTTTAGACTTACGATTTGCCATCCCTGTCTCCAGCCTCGCAGAAGGCACAACAAGCTGGGCAGGTGCACATGAAGAGAAACAGGAAGGCAGAGCAGCCCAGAATTAACCAATTCTCAGATTTGCTACTCTAACCGGATTTTAATATCCAAAATAGTATACTTAGTGGCCCCCGGTACTGCTCCAGTATGTTCGAGCCCAGTAGCTGGACTAGAGTAGACAAGAGTATTTTGTTGTGCCAAACAACTGTACATATTAAATACTGAAATAATGTGAGATATTTGCATTTTCTATAGTTGTATAGTGGAGTAGGAGTATATTTTATGATGCCGACTACAGGAATTCAACGGCTTCACACGCTGACACGCACAGTAGGATCACGTGTAGGCTTCGTCGTTAGTACTATATTTTAGGGGCCAACTGCTTTACCAATGCACAAGAGAAGGAGCTGGAAGAAGCCTGACATCGCACGAACACGCCATGTTCCACCGCTAGAAAGGAACATGTACGTACGCGCGCCGCCATACTTGTACTTGATGTGCTCTAGCTAGCCTGCCATATAGGAGTAGCAACAACTGGCACCTCGCCCTTCTGAGATTCTGTACAGCGATGTGAAAAATATCTCTAGGGAGTAGTAGTAGCTAGATACTTCTAGACCCCAGAGGGCAAATCTGCCTCGCAGCTCATGACGACCGAGGTGAGTGGTGGTCTGCACGAAAAAGAATATCTGAAATATTATCCTCCAGTTGTTCTGCAGTGTGAAATGATCAAACGATCGAGCGAGCAAAAAATCACAAAAGTGTGACTAGACAGATATACACGCAGCCGGGGATTCATGTGCTACAGTACTCCCGAGACACGTCAGCACTAGATATGTTATCTATCGGCTTAGTCATACTTCGTTTCTTCTTCTCTTGTTCACTCGGTCACTCCTACTACAAGACTGATGGATACATACAGTTCAAGTTAATACAGTTCAAGAGTGATGGGTATGTTATCTATCGGCTGAGTCAGACTTCGTTTCTTGTTCACTTATGGGAACCACTAGGCATCAGAATGTCCTGCATCCACCAGACTAGCCGCTTGCTGTTGGATTAGTAATTTGTGATGCGTCCGATGAATGAATAGAATGGCTTGAGGTAACGTGGGCCTAGATAATTAGCGTACATGCATGGTCTACTAGTAATTGAGTTTTGCTTCCTTCCAACTACTTCCCTGAAGTACGTGGGATCGATGCTTCGTGTTTTTTTTCCGCAACAGGGATAATTGGATGGAGAGTTTATTTGAAAAAAATGGATGGAGAGTTATTTGAAATATAACAGTCTGTTTCGAACATAGCAAACTTTACTTCCATCACGATTGGAATTTTCTTCAATCTGATTTTTTGGATTTAACGGTTTGTTTTCAACACGGCAAAACAATTGTTCCCGTAGATACAAGAATTTGCTTCAATTGCGACTGAAATTTGCTTCAATTTGACAGAACCTTTTGCCTTATGTAATGGTATATTTTATTTTCAAAAAATCACAAATATTGTTTCGCCAGAATAATGAATACAAATACAAATGTGCTCAGTTTGCTTCCATCATACAAAAATCAAGCTTCCAACACAACAAACCGTGCTTCATAATCCGTAGTCATTTTTTCTCCAAACGACCATGCGAGTATGGTTAGTTTGCTTCCAAGCGGATTACCCTAATACTCAGCAGTGAGATGCATGATCACACGCCGCACGTCATGCCCATGATTGACCACCGTGTTATCCTCACCATAGGCAAAAGCATGTTTTTTCGCTCCCGCCAACCTTGCAAAAAATTAGAATTTAGAAGTATGTCATGTTTGATGTGTACACAAACATTATTCGCACGATACAAATAAAGCAAACCAAATAAATGTGGAAGCACAAGCGTGAAAGATATGAAGCAGACTATGCACAGTGAAGAAGCATAACTATGTGGCGTATGAAACAAATTGTACACCATGAAGAAAAGTATGATTCATATGAAGCATGAAAGTTTGAATGCATCATATTCATACAATCTAAACATAATTTCTACATAGTGGAAGCACTTTTTTGTTTCTAAATGAGAATACAAAAGATATCTACGTAGTCATTCAAATTAAGTTCCGAAAGGGGTGAAAAGGTGAATTTCTTGTGCATAATATATGTGAAATTTAGAAAACATGTGTTAGTTTTCAATTAAGTAAATACATGACGTTTGAATACATACACAAATTATGCAGATGAAGAAAAACTAAACCCATTATAGAAGCACAAATTTGAAATGTACAAAGCAAACTAGGCTCAATGAAGAGGCATATATGTATGGAGTGGAGCTGATACGGACGTCCGATGCAAAAAATACAATATGTATGAAGCATGCACGGGAACGGTTATAAGCATGGTCACAACCTAGATCAGATGGAGGCTGATTCGTACAACCTGCCGCAACATGGGATAAACAAAGATATTGACGTAGATATAGGTCACACAAATTTTAGAACACAATTATGCCCAAAACCAACTAGCAACGCATGTATTGGAAAGTATTATGAGTAGAAAACTAAAACCCTGGGTCATATTGGGATGGGGTGGGCGTAACCTTCAGTAATCCACTTATGGTGGCTTCATTCCCAAATAGACGATGCTCTGGCGACCGCATGCCACAACTGCAAGTGGATCAGGGTCGAATCTTTGTGGAGATAAACACGATGACTATGCAGTTTGCGAGGTCATTAACAAGCAGTCTATGGGCCAGTCCCGGGGCATCCACTGGGCGGCACACTTGCGATATGGAGGGGAGACCGGGCGGCGAAGGTGGATGACAAGGACGGTGCAGAGAAGGGGCGGGTGCGTGAGAGATGGGGACCAGATGAGATGAGTTGATTTTGTCAAGTTAATTCGAGATACAGAGTGATTACCGTAGGGGGTGACTCGGAAAACAATTTTAGGGCATCACTCAGCCGTGAGATCCAACAGGGATTGACTATATGTGGCTGGTCTGACGAATCCTTCTTTGCAGACGTCTGGACAAAAGTGTTTCCCTTCTCTTATTCACTACTACTCCCTCCGTCCGAAAATACTTGTCCTAGTATTTCCGGACGGAGGAAGTACTACAAGAGCGATATATAAAGCTCAAGTTAATACTACAACCTCCATCCTGATTTATTAGTCTTCCTTTGTATTTTGGGTCATACTTTGATCATGTTTTAAATTAATAAAATATACTCCCTTCGTCTTGGTGCATAGGGCATGTGCATAGTCCTAGTCGCTGATTTGACTAATTAAAAATGTGTTATATGTCATCAAAAGCATATCATTGGGTTCATAAGCGTATGTAGTTTATAAATATATTTTCTGTTATGTATAGTACATATTTAGCTATTTAAATTCATGACCTAGAACTACACGCATGCCATATGCACCGTGATGGATGAGTAAGTTATACGTAGCAAAAATAATATCATTGAAGACTACGTTCAAATATGAATTCAACAATATAAGTTTTCATGACATGCATTAACATTCATAAGCTTTAGCCATCATTAAACTTCTCCAAAATTTTAAGCTGGCTAAGACCAGTAGGTGGGCGAATGAGGTGGCACATTAGATTGCTAAGTTTAGTTTTGATAATAGAGCGGAGGGTACTCTTTGTAATAGTTTCCCGTCGTGTGTGGCGAATGTGTAAGAAACGATAGTAAGAACCATTCGTTAAGTTGATATATGTGATGTATTTTCACAGAAAAAGAGAACAACGTTGCAGGCTATGATATTTCGTAAGATCAATAAGTAGGTCTAGACGGGGGTGAAGACTACATGCTTCGGAGGATACATGCACAATTTTAGGAGTGTTTGCCTTGGCTTTTGTTAATTGTGATACTATAACAAAGACGAACAGAAATTTGGCCTCACGTAAAGTGAATGAACATTTGGTACTCGATGTGTTCAACACAACTCAAGGAATACAAACACGCTGGCCTTTGTTAGTCCTTGTAATGACCTCACCTGCAAATACTCTATCTCCAATCCATGTAACAAATAAACATGTCCCATTGCATAAACCCAATTGTTGGTTCATACTCCTCATGAGCATAATGGGAACATATACGCTTTGTGCAAATGCTTGTAGCCCATAGAAATCTTTCACCTTAATTAATAGTGATGATTAATCACTACAATTGAGCAGACATAGATATTTTCATTTGTAGTGAACTACTCCCTTCGTTCCATAATATAAATCTTATTATATCCAATATACTCATATATTGGATGTAATATGATCTTATATTACAGGACGGATGGAGTATTTTTCAAGCAGCTGAAGGGAAAAAAAATTCTCAACCTAATGTAGTACTATTTGCAAATGGATTTTTGGGGTACAATAAAATCCTACCAAAAGCAAACAATTGATTGTAGATAACCTTAGATTAAGGGAAAACATAGGAAAAATCTTAAAGAAAAAATAGAAGAATAATGACAACAAAATAAGAAGAAAAAAACTTTAATGAACTAGTTGGCCTCAAAATATCCATTGGCTCAAACTAGTAAAGCAGCAAAGCCACTCTCAGTAACGCATGGACAGTGGCCTCTTTGCAGTAAATTCATCTAGTTTATATTATAATGCATGCCTGAAAGACTAAAAGTATATGGATTTGGAGTTTTAGAAATACGAGAGTATAGCTCAATAAGTTTTTTTCCCTCACGGTGGATTTTGTTATGCTTTATGTGCTTGATTTGCTTGGTCCTCATGATGTGCTTCTTCTCGCCGATGCACTTCGTGCTCTTCATCTTGGGAGGCGACACTCTTCTTGTTGACGTCGCCGTTCTCCTTCTAGACAAAAGTTGTTGTGCCCGGTCGTCTTGGGCATGTTGCTCATGAGCTTCACGTTAACGGTCAACTATGCGGTCTTGAAGTCAGTTGCCTCGATGGTGTGGTGGAATTTGTTCTTGATGGTGGTGATGACGTCGAGACCTATCTGTACTGCGTCAGATGGTAGCTCGGACGCATGTGTACTTGAGTCGTTGAGAGTCGTCTGGAGGATGATGAAGATGGTGATGATTTGCGATTGTTGAACATGTCTTGAATGCGGTCCATTTGCGCGTCCAACTTGGCGTCGAGATAGTCCTTGTTGTTAGTTTCGGTTTCATGCAACTCGGCATGTAAGTCGGAGGTGAGGTTATCAGTACACTCGTCCAAGATGGTATTGGCACGCCATTTATAGCTCATTGAGGGCCAAAGTGGTCAGACTCTAAGATGTAGTCTCTCATGAAGGAAATATGCCCTAGAGGCAATACTAAAGTTGTTATTTTATATTTCCTTATATCATGATAAATGTTTATTATTCATGCTAGAATTGTATTAACCGGAAACATGATACATGTGTGGATTCATAGATAAGACACAGTGTCCCTAGTAAGCCTCTATAAGACTATCTCGTTAATCAAAGATGGTTAAGTTTCCTAATCATAGACATGTGTTGTCATTTGATGAACGGGATCACATCATTAGGAGAATGATGTGATGGACATGAAATATCCATTAGCATAGCATATTGATCACTCAGTTTTATTGCTATTGCTTTCTTCATGTCATATACATATTTCTTTTTGACTATGAGATTATGCAACTCCCGGATACCGGAGGAATACCTTGTGTGCTATAAAACGTCACAACGTAACTGGGTGATTATAAAGATGCTCTACAGGTATCTCCGAAGGTGTTTGTTGGGTTGGCATAGATCGAGATTAGGATTTGTCACTCTGAGTATCGGAGAGGTATCTCTAGGCCCTCTCGGTAATACACATCATGAGAAGCCTTGCAAGCAAAGTGACTAATGACTTAGTTCTAGGATGATGTATTACGGAACGAGTAAAGAGACTTGCTGGTAATGAGATTGAACTAGGTATGAAGATACCGACGATCGAATCTCGGGCAAGTAACATACTGATGGACAAAGGGAATAACATATGTTGTCATAACGGTTCGACCGATAAAGATCTTCGTAGAATATGTAGGAGCCAACATGAGCATCCAGATTCCGCTATTGGTTATTGACCGGAGAAGTGTCTTGGTCATGTCTACATAGTTCTCTAACCCGTAGGGTCCACACGCTTAACGTTCGATGACGATTTTGTATTATATGAGTTATGTGATTTGGTGACCGAATGTTCTTCGGAGTCCCAGATGAGATCACGAATATTATGAGGAGTCCCTAAATGGTCGAGAGGTAAAGATTGATGTATAGGACAATGGTATTCAGACACCGGAAGTGTTTCGGAGGGTACTGGGTACTTATCGGGTCACCGAAAGGGGTTCCGGGCACCCCCGACAAAATATATGGGCCTTATGGGCCAAGAGGGAAAACACACTAGCCACAAGGGGCTGGTGCCCCCCCATATGGGTCGGCCTAAGTGTAGAAGGAAAAGGGGAGGAGGAAAGGAAAGAGAGGGAATAGGATTCCCCCTTCCTTCCCCCTCTCCTCTCTTTCCTTCCCCCTTCCGTCTATAAGGAAGGGGGGAGGACGAATTGGAGGAGCCCCCCAAGTAGGATTCCTCCCACTTGGGGTCCCCTCTTGCTGCTCCCCTCCCCCTCCCACCTATATATATGTGGGGAGGGGGTGCCTAGAACACACACCAACAACTATTAGCTGTGTGCGGCGCCCCTCTCCACAGTTTACGCATCCGTTCATATCTTTGTAGTGCTTAGGCGAAGCCCTGCGCGGATCACTTCACCATCACCGTCACCACGCCGTCGTGATGATGGAACTCTCCCTCGACACTTTGCTAGATCATGAGTTCAAGGGACGTCACCGAGCTGAATGTGTGCAGAACTCGGAGGTGCCGTACGTTCGGTGCTTGATCGGTCGGAATGAGAAGAAGTTCGACTACATCAACCGCGTTGTCAAACGTTTCTGCTTTCGGTTTACGATGGTACGTGGACAGATCTTGCGTGAGCGTATGATTTTTTTTGAAATTTCATGCTACGTTTCCCAACAGTGGTATCAGAGCCAGGTTTATGCGTAGACGATATGCACGGATAGAACACAAAGAGTTGTGGGCGGTGATCGTCATACTGCTTACCACCAATGTGTTATTTTTATTTGGCGGTATTGTTGGATGAAGCGGACCGGACTAACCTTACATGAACACGTTCATGAGACCAGTTTCACCGACAGATATGCAACTAGTTTTGCATAAAGATGGCTGGCGGGTGTCTGTTTCTCCAACTTTAGTTGAATCGAATTTGACTGCGGCCAGTCCATGTTCAAGGTTAAAACAGCAAACTTGATAAATCACCGTTGTGATTTTGATGCGTAGGTAAGAACGGTTCTTGCTAGAAGCCCGTGGCAGCCACGTGAAACTTGCAACAACAAAGTAGCTGACATCTAACTTGTTTTTGCAGGGCATGTTGTGATGTGATATGGTCAAGACATGATGTGATATACGTTATTGTATGAGATGATCATGTTTTGTAAAAGTCACTAGCAACCGACAGGAGCCTTATGGTTGTCTCTTTATTGTATGAAATGCAAACACCATGTAATTGCTTTACTTTATCACTACGCGTTAGCAATAGTTGTAGAAGCAATAGTTGGCGAGACAACCACGACGCTACGATGGAGATCAAGGTGTCAAGCCGGTGACGATGGAGATCATGATGGTGCTTTGGAGATGGAGATCAAAAGCACAAGATGATGATGGCCATATCATGTCATATATTTTAATTGCATGTGATGCTTATCTTTTATGCATCTTATTTTGCTTAGTACGGCGGTATCATTATAAGATGATCCCTTAAATAAATTTCAAGGTATAAGTGTTCTCCCTGTGTATGCACCGTTGCGACAGTTCGTCGTGTTGAGACACCACGTGATGATCTGGTGTGATAGACTCTACGTCCAAATACAACGGGTGCAAGACAGTTATGCACATACGAAATACTCGGGTTAAACATGATGAGCCTAGAATGTACAAACATGGCCTCGGAGCACTGGAGGCCGAAAGGTCGAACATGAATCATATAGTAGATATGATCAACATACAGATGTTCACCATTGATGACTACTCCATCTCACGTGATGATTGGACATGGTTTAGTTTATTTGGATCACGTATCATTTAGATGACTTGAGGGATGTCAATCTAAGTGGGAGTTCTTAAGTAATTTGATTAATTGAACTTAATTTATCACGAACTTAGTCTTGATAGTATTTGCATGTCTATGTTGTAGATCAATATCTCGCGTTGTAACTCCCCGTTTATTTTGAATATGTTCCTAGTGAAAAATAAGTTGAAAGATGATAGTAGCAATAAAGCGGACTGGGTCCGTGATTTGAGGATTATCCTCATTGCTGCACAGAAGAATTATGTCCTTGATGCACCGCTAGGTGACAGACCTATTACAGGAGCAGATGCAGACGTTTCGGATGTTTGACAAGCTTGGTATGATGACTAATTGATAGTTTAGTGCACCATGATTTACGGCTTAGAACCGGGACTTCAAAAACGTTTTGAACACCATGGAGCATATGAGATGTTCCAAGAACTGAAAATTGGTATTTCAGACTCATGCCTGAGTCAAGAGGATGAGGCCTCTGACAAATACTTTGCCTACAAGTTGGAGGAGAATAGCTCAACCAGTGAGCATGTGCTCAGAATGTCTGAGTACTACAATCACTTGAATCAAGTGAGAGTCAATCTTCTAGATAAGATAGTGATTGACAAAGTTCTCTAGTCACTACCACCAAGTTACTGGAACTTCGTGATGAACTATAATATGCAAGGGATGACGAAACGATTCCTGAGCTCTTCGTGATGCTGAAATCGACTAAGGTAGAAATCAAGAAAGAGCATCAATTGTTGATGATTAACAAGACCACTAGTTTCAAGAAAAGGGCAAAAAAGGTAACTTCAAGAAGAACACCAAACAAGTTGCCGCTCCCATGAAGAAACCCAAAGCTAGACCCAAGCCTGAAACTGAGTGCTTCTACTACAAAGGAGATGGTCACTGGAAGCGAAACTGCCCTAAATACTTGGCGGATAAGAAGGATGGCAAAGTGAACAAAGGTATATTTGATATACATGTTATTGATGTGTACTTTACTAGTATTCATAGTAGCCCCTGGGTATTTGATACTGGTTCAGTTGCAGAGATTAGTAACTCGAAATAGGAGTTACAAAATGAACAGAGACTAGTTAAGTGCGAGGTGACGATGTGTGTTGGAAGTGATTCCAAGGTTGATAAGATCACCATCGCACACTCACTCTACCTTTGGGATTAGTGTTGAACCTAAATAAATGTTATTTGGTGTTTGCGTTGAGCATGAATATGATTGGATCATGTTTATTGCGATACGGTTATTCATTTGAGACAAAGAATAATTGTTGTTCTATTTACATGAATAAAACCTTCTATGGTCATACACCCAATGTAAATGGTTTATTGAATCTCGATCGTAGTGATACACATATTCATAATATTGATGCCAAAAGATGCAAAGTTGATAATGATAGTGCAACATATTTGTGGCACTGCCGTTTAGGTCATATTGGTATAAAGCGCATGAAGAAACTCCATACGGATGGATTTTTGGAATCACTTGATTATAAATCATTTGATACTTGCGAACCATGCCGCATGGGCAAAATGATTAAAACTCCGTTCTCCGGAACAATGAAGCGAGCCAATGAATTCTTGGAAATAATACATACCGATGTATGTGGTCCGATGAGTGTTGAAGCTCGCGGCGGGTATCTTATTTTCTGACCTTCACAGATGATTTGAGCATATATGGGTATATCTACTTGATGAAACACAAGTCTGAAACATTTGAAAAGTTCAAAGAATTTGAGAGTGAAGTGGAGAATCATCGTAACAAGAAAATAAAGTTTCTACAATCTGATCGCGGAGGCGAATATTTGAGTTACGAATTTGGCCTTCATTTAAAACAATGTGGAATAGTTTCACAACTCACGCCACCTGGAACACCACAACGTAATGGTGTGTCCGAACGTCATAACCGTACTTTATTAGATATGGTGCAATCTATGATGTCTCTAATCGATTTACCACTATCGTTTTGGGGTTATGCATTAGAGACAGCTGCATTCACGTTAAATAGGGCACCGTCTAAATCCATTGAGATGACACCGTATGAACTGTGGTTTGGCAAGAAACCTAAGCTGTCGTTTCTTAAAGTTTGGGGTTGAGACACTTATGTCAAAAGGCTTCAGCCTGATAAGCTCGAACCCAAATCAGAGAAGTGCATCTTCATAGGATACCCTAAGTGTTGGGGATATTACTACTGGACGTAAACCGGCCAGGAGTAGCCGGATTAACCCTATGAAGATTAGAAGCCCATGAAGACGTGAGGATGGTGGCGCTTTACGAAGGCCCAAGGCCCAAAGGCGGGTTAAGGCCTGTAGATGTAAACCGACTTTCGCATGCTACTTGTATTATAAGATAGGAAGGATAAAGACCGAGTTGGACACATTGATGATACGGCCTCGGGACTCTGCAAACCGGCGAGCGTCGGCCTATGTATATAAAGGGACGACCCGGCGGCGGTTTAGGGACAAGAAACAACAACCCGAGAGCCAGGCAAAGCGGATTCGCTCCCTGGTCATCGAAACCCAAGCAATACCATCACAACTAGACGTAGGCTTTTACCTTCATCGTAAGGGGCCGAACTAGTATATAACACTTGTGTCCCCTGCCCGGTTTAACCCCTTCAAGTCAACCCATAGCGATGGCTCCACGACTAAGTCTTTTCACAAAGACATTTGCCGTGACAAAACCACGACAGTTGGAGCACACCGTGGGGCTATCACATGATGGTTTCAAATTCTTGAAGGGCGGCTTCGAAGGACTCAAGGGATACGCTGTGGGCCGGATGACTAAGAGTCGTCGCGGCAAGCTCTACATCGACGATGCAGGATGGGGTCCCAAAGTCGGTTCAATTGAATACGGGTACCAGGTCCCCTTTGATGAAATTCACGTCTTCATCGGCAAGATCGGCGAACCGGACCCTGAGCCGGACATCTGCACCGACACCATCGAAACAGCTCAGCTTGCAAGCTCTGCCCTGGTTTAGCCTGCTGTAAAGCATGTCTTCGTAGGTGTCATCCACAGAGCGGAATATGATGATGGATCGGCGTCTGGTGGTGAAAACGTTGTCTGCTCCGATGACGAGTCTTCAACCGGAGAGACCGAGTCGCTATATTAGTTACAGGATGGCCGGATTAGTGGAGGTTCCAATGGCAACAGTATTCGGGACCCCCTTGATATGCCAAACCGAGTCACGGTCTTCATGGCCGGTACACAGCCAGCACAGCCCTCTTCTACCGTTGCGGCAATGATCTCCGTTTCAGCAAAAACAACGCCAGCAGGGGCAGGGAGCTCTGTGCTACCTCTTGAGCACTTGCGTTGGTTTTCCCTTGAAGAGGAAAGGGTGGTGCAACAAAGTAGCGTAAGTATTTCCCTCAGTTTTTGAGAACCAAGGTATCAACCCAGTAGGAGGATACATGCCAGTCCCTCGCACCTACACAAAACAAATAAATCCTCGCAACCAACGCGATAAGGGGTTGTCAATCCCTACACGGTCACTTCCGAGAGTGAGATCAGATAGATATGATAAGATAATATTTTTGGTATTTTTATGATAAAGATGTAAAGTAAAATAAAAGCAAAGTAAAAAAGCAAAGTATTGGAAGATTTAATATGATGAAGATAGACCCGGGGGCCATAGGTTTCACTAGTGGCTTCTCTCAAGAGCATAGATATTTTACGATGGATGAACAAATTACTGTTGAGCAATTGACATAATTGAGCATAGTTATGAGAATATCTAGGTATGATCATGTATATAGGCATCACGTACGAGAAAAGTAGACCGACTCCTACCTGCATCTACTACTATTACTCCACACATCGACAGCTGTCCAGCATGCATCTAGAGTATTAAGTTCATAAGAACATACTAACGCCTTAAGCAAGATGACATGATGTAGAGGGATAAACTCATGCAATATGATGAAAACCCCATCTTGTTATCCTCGATGGCAAAAATACAATACGTGCCTTGCTGCCCCTACTGTCACTGGGAAAGGACACCGCAAGATTGAACCCAAAGCTAAGCACTTCTCCCATTGCAAGAAAGATCAATCTAGTAGGCCAAACCAAACTGATAATTCGAAGAGACTTGCAAAGATAACCAATCATACATAAAATAATTCAGAGAAGATTCAAATATTGTTCATAGATAAACTTGATCATAAACCCACAATTCATCGGTCTCAACAAACACACCGCAAAATAAGATTACATCGAAAAGATCTCCACAAGAGAGGGGGAGAACTTTGTATTGAGATCCAAAAAGAGAGAAGAAGCCATCTAGCTAATAACTATGGACCCGAAGGTCTGAAGTAAACTACTCACACTTCATCGGAGAGGCTATGGTGTTGATGTAGAAGCCCTCCGTGATCGATGCCCCCTCCGGCGGAGCTCTGGAACAGGCCCCAAGATGGGATCTCGTGGATACAGAAAGTTACGGCGGTGGAATTAGGGTTTTGGCTCCGTCCCTGATCGTTTGGGGGTACGTAGGTATATATAGGAGGAAGAAGTACGTCGGTGGAGCAACAGGGGGCCCACGAGGGTGGAGGGCGCGCCTGGGAGGGGGGTAGGCGCGCCCCCTACCTTGTGGCCTCCATGTTGGTTGCTTGACGTAGGGTCCAAGTCTCCTGGATCTTGTTTGTTCCAAAAATCACGTTCCCGAAGGTTTCATTCCGTTTGGACTCCGTTTGATATTTCTTTTCTTCAAAACCCTAAAATAGGCAAAAAAAACAGCAATTCTGGACTGGGCCTCCTGTTAATAGGTTAGTCCCAAAAATAATATAAAAGTGGATAATAAATCCCAATAATGTCCAAAAAAGAAGATAATATACCATGGAGCAATCAAAAATTATAGATGCGTTGGAGACGTATCACTCTGCGCCGCCTCCGGCTCAGATTTTGTCCGATTTATTCGACGCTTTAGCAACGTTGCTGGCAGCAAAGGTGGATGCGGCAAACCGGGATCAGCACAATGCAGAGATTGCAAAGGTGAAGGATCAGATAGCTCAGGCCAAGGCGGACCTGGCGGTAGAGAACGCCAGGATGGCTACCGAACGGGCTGAGTTGGAGACTCAAGCTTACCGGCTTAGGCTGGATCAGAGTGCCTCAGATGATGTCATGAGGAGGAGATGCCGGTCGCACCTTCCGCCGAGTTATGAGCCAAGAAACCTCTTCAATACGCCAGGAGCAGGAACCAGGAACCAGCGAGTGGTAAACCGGACAGAGGCACCGGTAACAGGAGCGCCGGTTCAGCCACGCATGATGGACCCACTTCGTCAGAACAACGTCTTATCACAACACGATCCAACACCCCCGGGTCATTACTCCAACCCATTGGATAATATTGTGGCCGCCGCTTCACGATTGGCTGCCCTCCCAATCGGCGGCGAGTCACCAGTGGCGATTGAGACACGACGGGCCAGAGAGCTCCTTCAAACAGCTTTAACCCAGCAGCAGGCTTATTCGTACAATCGCGAAAGGATTCACTCCACCCCTCGTCCGAGTCGGAGCTACATCAGGCACTTCGATGAACCGACCGTGTCAAGCAGTGCGTGTCACCGTAACTCGCCGCGAGGGCATAACCCGGCGGGTGGTGGTGCTAATTTGCAGGATGTGGTGGATCATGGGCATGCACATCGAGAAGCCGAGTTAGCAGCACAGCATGCAGCTCGTCAGCTTACTCCGGTTCGTCCTACCATGTTAGTGGAGCCAGGTGTGGTCTTCTGTTCTTTAGTGGTGCCGTGCCTCACCCCCGCTTTGCATAACGTGCGACTACCCAAGGATTTTAAAGGCCCTCGCAAGGTGCCCAATTACACTGCTGATTTACCCCCTGAGTCGTGGGTTGAGAGTTATGAGATGGCGATGGAGATGCTGGATGTGGATGAAGCGGTGTGTGCTAAGTACTTCACCATGATGTTGGAGGGAACAAGTCATACCTGGTTAAAGAGCTTACCGGTTAACTTCGTCGGGTCATGGGCCGAGTTAAAAAATCAGTTTATCCAGAATTTTAAGGATACGTGTAAGCAGCCTATGTCGATTGTGGACCTGGCCGCTTGTGTTCAAGAGGATGGAGAGTCTACAACCTATTGGGTTAAGTGAGTCTCAGCTATTATGCATTCATCAGACCACATCAACGCGGATACAACAGTTTTAACATTGGAAGGCAATTGCCGGTTTATGCCATTAAAACTGAAGTTAGGAAGGCTCAAACGTCACTGCAATGACATGTCAACCCTTATGGACGCTTTGGTGAAATATGCCGATTCAGATAGTACCAAAGACCCTGAGTCTGAGGATGACAAACCGGGGAAAGGGAAAAAGAACGGCGGTGCCAAGGGGCAGCAGCATAATCTAGCAGGGCAGGGGAACAATGGTAAGCGCAAGGCGGACAATATCTTGGACTTTGTGGCTAACACCAATGTTCAGGATAATGGTCAGCGTCGCAAGGGTAAATAGCCCCAGGGGGTGGAGGGTCAGGTCCCAATCTGGAACCACTCCTAAATCAGCCTTGCCCAAAACATGGATCGAAGGAGAGGCCAGATTCACATCTTTGGAAGGATTGTTTCATTATGTGGGAGTTCAAAAATTCTAATCAATTTCAATATGGCAATGGCCCGCCTGGTGGTTCAGTAGGTGGTTTTCACGGGCCGGGTTATGGAGGTAACAACTCCGGTTCAGAGTTCCAGGGTAATCAAACCGGACATGGTAATCAAGGCAATCAGGGTAATCAGGGAGGTTATAACCATCAGGGGAATCAGCAGCAACAATCGGGTTATCAGAGTAATCCGAAGCAGTTGAATAGTGGGGAATATTAGGTCTTCACCACTAGCTTGTGTAAGCGCAACCAGAAGCTTCATAAAAGGGCCGTGAACTCTGTTGAACCGGCAGTGCCTCAGTATCTGCGCTGGTTTGAACAACCCATTTTATGGAGTCGAGAGGATCACCCACCTCGGGTTGATAATCCGGGTCATCTGGCCTTAGTGGTGGCACCTCAAGTTCGGGGTATAAATTCACCAAGGTTCTTATGGATGGGGGAAGCAGTATCAATATCCTCTACTATGATACCTTCCGCCATATGGGACTGACAGATAAGAGTCTTAAACCGTCGAACACCGTCTTTCATGGTGTGGTGCATGGTAAATTGGCATATCCAGTTGGCAAGATAGCCCTAGAGGTGGCTTTTGGAGATGATCATGATTCGAGGTCAGAGACATTGACTTTTGAGGTGGTGAAAAATCAAGAGTTCATGGCGAGGCCGTATTATGTTTATCTGCGGCTTAAGATGCCGGGTCATAAGGGGACCATCATGGTACATGGGAGCAGGAAGATTGCTTTGGAATGTGAAGAGGGTGATGCGGCTTATGCTGAGTCGGTTTGTGCCACGGAGGAGCTGAAGATTTATAAGGACAATGTTGATCCGGCGGATATGACTTCTCTGAAAAAACCAACTACGGAGCATGATCCGCCGTTGAAGTTTAAATCGCCTGCGGACACTAAGGTGGTTGATTTTGTTCCTGGCGATTCATCGAAGCAGTTCAGCATCAGTGCTAACCTGGATCCTAAATAGGAAAGCGCGCTCATCGAGTTCATCCGTGAGAACCGGGACATCTTTGCATGGAAGCCTTCTGACATGCCAGGTGTACCGAGGGAGCTCGCTGAGCACACACTTAATATAGATCCTAAGTTAAAACCGGTCAGGCAGTTTCTCCGCCGCTTCAACGAAGAAAGGCGTAAGGCTATTGGTGAGGAGGTAGCTCGGCTGTTGGTTGTAGGGTTTATCGTGGAGGTCTTTCACCCTGAGTGGTTGGCTAATCCGGTGCCGGTTCTTAAGAAAAACGACACTTGGCGTATGTGTGTGGACTACACAGACTTGAACAAGGCTTGTCCAGCTGATCCCTTTGCCCTCCCCCGTATTGATCAGATTATCGATGCTACTAGGGTTGTGACCAATTGTGCTTTCGGGGTGCTTACTCTGGTTATCATCACATCAAAATGGCAGTTAAGGACCAGGAGAAGACAACATTTATAACTCCCTTTGGAGCCTTCTGCTATGTATCTATGCCTTTTGGGCTTAAGAGTGCCCAGGCGACTTATCAGCGATGTGTTCAGAATTGTCTTCATAAACAGATTGGGCATAATGTTCATGCATACGTGGATGACATCGTGGTGAAGTCTAGAAAGGAGGAGACATTGATAGATGATTTGAAGGAAACCTTTAATAACCTTCGGGTTTATAAGATGATGCTTAATCCGGCCAAATGTGTCTTTGGTGTTCTGGCAGGCAAGCTCTTGAGTTTTCTGGTGTCTAACAGGGGTATTGAGGCTAATCCGGAGAAGATCACAACTATCACCTCACTGGCTAAACCAGCGTGTATTAATGATGTTCAGTGTCTGGCGGGCCGGATTGCGGCTTTGAGCCGGTTTATCAGTCATCTTGGAGAGAAGGCTATCCCTTTATATCAGATGCTGAAGAAAACGGATGACTTTGTCTGGAGCGACGCAGCTAATAAGGCATGAGGATTTGAAGAGACAGTTAGCTGAACCGCCCGTCCTTGCGGCTCCAGTTGATAAAGCGTCTTTATTGCTATATGTGTCTGCTAATGCCCGAGATGTTAGTGTGGCTATTGTTATGGAGCGCAAGGAGGCTGGAAAGGACTATCCGGTTCAGCGGCTGGTTTATTATATCAGTGAGGTGCTCATCGAATCAAAGCAGAGGTATCCGCATTGGCAGAAACTGGTGTATGGGGTTTTTATGGCAAGCCAGAAGCTCAAGCATTATTTTCAAGGTCATCCTATCACGATGGTTAGTTCAGCCCCTCTGGGGGATATCATCCACAACAGAGAGGCGACTAGCCGGATTGCTAAATGGGCTATTGAGCTTGGACCTCACGGGATAAAATATACGCCTCGCACAACAATCAAATCACAAGCACTTGTGGACTTCATCAACGATTGGACAGAGTTGCAGGCACCGGAGGAGAAGCCAGATAACACGTATTGGACTGTTCATTTTGATGGGTCCAGACAATTGGAGGGCTCGGGGGCTGGAGTATTAACTTCCCCATGAGGTGACAAGTTTTGTTATGTTCTCCGCTTAATGTTCGCTTGTACTAACAATGCAGCTGAGTATGAGGCCTTGCTCCATGGCATTCAGATGGCTAAGGAGATGAACTTAAGCCGAGTTAAGTGCTTCGGTGACTCAGACCTGGTGGCTCAGCAGGTATCTGGCACTTGGGATTCTAAAGATCCACTCATGGCTGCATATCGACGAGAGGTGGATATAGTGGCTGGTCATTTCAAGGGTTATCAAGTTGACCATATAGACCGGCGAAAGAATGAAGCAGCGGATGCTTTAAGTCGCCTAGGCTCTCAGCGTAAACCGGTGCCACCTAATGTCTTCCTCGATGTACTTCATAATCCGTCGGTCAAGATTCCCACAGAAGAGGAGTTGGCCATTCCTGACCCGGAGGCCCAGTTGGTGGTAGCACTTCATGTTATACTGGATTGGACAATCCCATACTTGGCCTATATGAACCGGGGCGAGTTACCAGGCGATGAAACCTTGGCCCGGCAGATAATCCAGCGATCCAAGTCAATGACCATTATCAATGGAGAGTTACATCGTTACAGCGTGACAGGGGTGATTCAGCGTTGTGTGTCTCCTCAAGAAGGTTTTGAGATTTTGCGAGAGATCCACGAAGGTGATTGTGGTCACCATGCCGGTTCAAAGTCTTTGGTGGCTAAGGCTTTTCTTCACGGTTTCTATTGGTTAACGGCTCATGCTGATGCTGAGGATTTGGTAAAGAGGTGTGACGGTTGTCAAAAGTTTACACGCCGTGCTCATATTCCGGCTCAGGAATTAAGAATTATTCCAATTACTTGGCCATTTGCAACTTGGGGGCTAATATGGTCGGACCCTTTAAGAGGTCCAAGGATAAGAAGACCCATCTATTGGTGGCGGTTGATAAGTTTACCAAGTGGGTAGAGGCAGAACCGGTCAGCAAGTGTGATGCGGCCACGGCGGTTCAATTCATCAAAAAGGTGATATTCCGGTTTGGCTTTCCACACAACATTATAACTGACAATGGTACTAATCTGTCCAAGGGTGCCATGGAGGAATTTTGTCAACGTGAGCACATCCGGCTTGATGTGTCATCAGTGGCTCACCCTCAATCTAATGGTCAAGCAGAAAGGGCAAATCAAGAGATTTTGAGAGGAATCAAACCCCGTCTTATGGTTCCTTTAAGGCGGACGTCGGGTTGTTGGGTGGAGGAGTTACCTTCTGTGTTATGGAGTATCAACACCACACCAAATAGATCAACGGGTTACATGCCTTTCTTCATGGTTTATGGAGCAGAGGCGGTTCTCCCCAGTGACATCCGTCATGACTCGCCCCGAGTGATGGCTTATGTTGAAGCTAATAATGAGAAGGCATGTCAGGACTCACTGGACTTGTTAGATGAGGAGCGTGATCTTGCAGCAGCACGTTCGGCGATTTATCAACAAGATCTCCGATGTTATCACAGCCGCCGAGTTAAGACCAGAACTTTTCAAGAGGGTGATCTGGTGCTTCGACTCATCCAAGATCAGACTGATATGCATAAGTTATCCCCACCTTGGGAAGGACCTTTTGTGGTCAGCAAAAATCTACACAACGGGTCATACTACCTTATCGATATTCGAGAGCACAAAGACTCACGCAAATCGGAGGAGGAGACCCAGCTGCCATGGAATATAGCTCTTCTTTGGCCTTACTATACTTGAGCCACGGGCTCTTCTTATGTACATACTTATGACAATGTATATATTATATAATAAACTGTAGCCTCAGCTAAAGAGGGGTCTCTGTTCTTTTTACATCATGTGTGGTTACATGGGAGTTTCTACTCACAAAGCGGAGTTCTGTTAACCCGGCCTATAAGGCCACACGGATACTAAGGAAATCATTAGGGGGCTTGGTCGTATTTGAACCATAGCTATACCTCTTGATCGGCTTAAGACCAAAAGGGGACATCACTAGGGGGCTTGGTTATATTTACACCGTAGCTACACCTCTTGATAGGCTTAAAGCCAGAAGGAAATTATGTGGAACCAAAGAGAGTCTGTTGCATAAAGCACAACTCAAACATAGGTAACCACTGAGCATAGCTCAAATATTACTTGGGGGGCTCCTTGCTTCTCAAAGAACAACGAGCTTGCACCCTTGTAATAGGCTATCAAGCCAGGCTTGGAAGCCAGGTGTATTCACCTAAAACCCCGGGTTATCCTGCCTCTTTAAGTAAGTCACTCCGTCCAGGTAAACCTGGTATGAACCATCAAACGTTTGACAAGTCAATCTCATAGACCCTGAACTTGTCAAAGTTAAAACGATGATTGATTAAAGATTGAGGTCCATCTTAAAAGGCTTTGAAAAATGGTTTAACTCAGTGGCCTGGCAGCCCATGAAAAGCCTCGATTTAGGGCCTGGCAGCCCATGAAAAGCCTTTCATATTTTTCTTATATTTGTTGTAAATGTTTTAACCTATTTTGATAAAGGGATTTATGGATATTTTCTGATAAACCGGTGTTTATTACAACCCGGCATGACTTTCAACGCTAAGTTGTCAGTACATGGTCAGTTTTAATCGGGTGTTTGTTGCTCTGGTCTGGTTTTGACTATAAGTCACTAGCATGGTATAAACAGGTGTTTATCATAACCCGGACGGTTTGGATATAAGCTGGCAAAGACAAAAGGAGTCATCAAGATTACATACTGGTGTTATCACCCTTGTTATCACAACAGTTGGTAAGCCAACAAGATATACCACAGGTATCATCTGTTTTATATCCAATTGTTACAACCTTGGTTTGACACTCAGGTTATGGATATATTTTGGGTATCATAACCTGTCCAGCGGTAAACCGCTAGGATATTTTCAAATTTCTTGTGTGCAGGAACAAGTTAAAATAAAGCAACTATGGGTTATGCATATAATAGATCTCAAAAGCCACGACACTAAGGAAACAATTGGGTACACCTTCTATCACAGATCCGAAGGCAAGATCTTTGTTGCCGAGAATGGAACCTTTCTAGAGAAGGAGTTTCTCTCGAAAGAAGTGAGTGGGAGGAAAGTAGAACTTGATGAGGTAATTGTACCTTCTCTCGAATTGGAAAGTAGCACATCGGTGAAATCCGTTACCATGATGCCTAAACCAACTAGAGAGGAAGCTAATGATGATGATCATGAAACTTCGGATCAAGTTACTACTGGACCTCGTAGGTCGAACAGAGCACGTTCCGCACCAGAGTGGTACGGTAATCCTGTCCTGGAAGTCATGTAATTAGACCATGGCGAACCTACAAACTATGAAGAAGCTATGATGAGCCCAGATTCCGATAGATGGCTTGAGGCCATGAAATCTGAGATAGGATCCATGTATGAGAACAAAGTGTGGGCTTTGGTGGACTTGCCCGATGATCGGCAAGCCATTGAGAATAAATGGATCTTCAAGAGGAAGACGGACGCTGATAGTAGTGTTACTATCTACAAAGCCCGACTTGTCAAAAATGGTTTTTGACAAGTTCAAGGTGTTGATTACGATGAGATTTTCTCACTCATATCGATGTTTAAAGTTTGTCTGAATCATGTTAGCAATTGCCGCATTTTATGAAATTTGGCAAATGGATGTCAAAATTGCATTCCTTAAAAGATTTATTAAAGAAGAGTTGTATATGATGCAACCAGAATGTTTTGTCAATCCTAAAGGTGCTAACAAAGTGTGCAAGCTCCAGCAATCCATCTATGGACTGGTGCAAGCATCTCAGAGTTGGAATATATGCTTTGATGAGGTAATAAAAGCATATGGTTTTATACAGACTTTCGGAGAAGTCTGTATTTACAAGAAAGTGAGTGGGAGCTCGATAGCATTCCTGATATTATATGAGGATGACATATTCTTGATTGGAAATGATGTAAAAATTTTGGATAGCATAAAAGGATAATTGAATAAAAAAATTCAGTGAAAGACCTCGGTGAAGCTGCTTATATATTAGGCATCAAGATCTATAGAGATAGATCAAGACGCTTGATAGGACTTTCACAAAGCACATAGCTTGATAAGGTTTTGAAGAAGTTCAAAATGGATCAGTCAAAGAAAGGGTTCTTGCATGTGTTACAAGGTGTGAAGTTGAGTAACACTCAAAACCCAACCACGGCAGAAAATATAAAGAGAATGAAAGTCATTCCCTATGCCTCAGCCATAGGTTCTATAAAGTATGATATGATGTGTATCAGACCTATTGTGTACCTTGCCATGAGTTTGTCAAGGGGGTATGATAGTGATCTAGGAGTGGATCACTGGACAACGGTCAAAGTTGTCCTTAGTTACCTAAGAGGACTGAGGAAATATTTCTCGATTATGGAGGTGATAAAAGAGTTTGTCGTAAAGAGTTACAAGATTTTACACCGATTCGGATGACTCTGAGTCTCAATTTGGATACATATTGAAAGTGGGAGCAATTAGCTAGAGTAGCTCCATGCAGAGCATTGTAGACATAGAAAATTTGCAAAATACATACGGCTCTGAATGTGGCAGACCCTTTGACTAAACTTCTCTCACAAGCAAAACATGGTCACACCTTAGTACTCTTTGAGTGTTAATCACATAGCGATGTGAACTAGATTATTGACTCTAGTAAACCCTTTGGGTGTTATTCACATGGCAATGTGAACTATGGGTAATAATCACATAAATATGTGAACTATTGGTGTTAAATCACATGACGATGTGAACTAGATTATTGACTCTAGTGCAAGTGGGAGACTGAAGGAAATATGCCCTAGATGCAATAATAAAGTTGCTATTTATATTTCCTTATATCATGATAAATTTTTATTATTCATGCTAGAATTGTATTAACCGGAAACTTGATACATGTGTGGATACACAGACAAAACACCGTGTCCCTAGTAAGCCTCTACTAGACTAGCTCGTTAATCAAAGATGGTTAAGTTTCCTAACCATAGACATGTGTTGTCATTTGATGAATGGGATCACATCGTTAGGAGAATGATGTGATGGATATGACCCATACGTTAGCATAGCATATTGATCGTTCAATTTTATTGCTATTGCTTTCTTCATGTCATATACATATTCCTTTGACTATGAGATTATGCAACTCCCAGATAACGTAGGAATACCTTGTGTGCTATCAAACGTCACAGCGTAACTGAGTGATTTTAAAGATGCTCTACAGGTATCTCCGAAGGTGTTTGTTGGGTTGGCATAGATCGAGATTAGGATTTGTCACTCCGAGTATCGCAGAGGTATCTCTGGACCCTCTCGGTAGTACACATCATGAGAAGCCTTACAAGAAAAGTGACTAATGAGTTAGTTGCAGGATGATGTATTACGAAACGAGTAAAGAGACTTGCTGGTAACGAGATTGAACTAGGTATGAAGATACCGACGATTGAATCTCGGGCAAGTAACATACCGATGGACAAAGGGAATAACATATGTTGTCATAACGGTTCGACCGATAAAGATCTTCGTAGAATATGTAGGAGCCAACATGAGCATCCAGGTTCAGCTATTGGTTATTGACCGGAGAAGTGTCTCGGTCATGTCTACATAGTTCTCGTACCCGTAGGGTCCGCACGCTTAACGTTCGATGATGATTTTGCATTATATGAGTTATGTGATTTCTTGACCGAATGTTGTTCGGAGTCCTGGATGAGATCACGGACATGACGAGGAGTCTCGAAATGGTCGAGAGGTAAAGATTGATGTATAGGACAATGATATTCGGACACCGGAAGTGTTCCGGGAGGTACCAGGTATATATCGGGCCACCGGAAGGGGTTCCGGGCGCCCCCGACAAAAGATATGGGCCTTATGGACCAAGAGGGGAAACACACCAGCCACAAGGGGCTGGTGCGCCCCCCCCCCCCCCATATGGGTCGGCCTAAGTGGAGTAGGGAAAGGGAAGGAGGAAAGGAAAGAGAGGGAATAGGATTCCCCCTTCCTCCCCCCTCTCCCCTCTTTCCTTCCCCCTTCCATATACAAGGAAAGGGGGAGGCCGAATTGGAGGAGGCCCCCAAGTAGGATTCCTCCTACTTGGGGCGCCCCCTTGCTGCTCCCCGCCCCCTCCCACCTATATATACGTGGGGAGGGGGCGCCTAGAACACACACAAACAATTGTTAACCGTGTGCGGCGCCCCCCTCCACAGTTTACGTCCCCGTTCATATCTTCGTAGTGCTTAGGTGAAGCCCTGCACGGATCACTTCACCATCACCGTCACCACGCCATCGTGCTGACGGAACTCTCCCTTGACACTTTGCTGGATCAAGAGTTTGAGGGACGTCATCGAGCTGAACGTGTGCAGAACTCGGAGGTGTCGTACGTTCGATGCTTGATCGGTTGGAACGAGAAGAAGTTCGACTACATCAACCGCGTTGTCAAACGCTTCCGCTTTCGGTCTACGAGGGTACGTGGACACACTCTCTCCCTCTCTTTGCTATGCATCTCCTAGATAGATATTACGTGAGCGTAGAATTTTTTTTAAAATTGCATGTTACGTTTCCGAACAATTCGCCTCTACTTGGCCGTCGAAGACCGCACCAGAGTACCTTTCTCTATCCATAGTTACCAAAGTTATTTCTTTGCAATGTTGGTGAAGGGCCAAGTGGGCTCACACTTCTCAATGTAAAAAGAGTGCACTTGTATTGACCCTTGTCCAAGATCTCACACTTCCATAAAAACCCTGTAGTGTAGCTTGGTATGGGTTAGTGGCATATGTGCACCTAATTTTGTTGTATGGATCAAAAAGACAACTAACTTTGGAAGAAAGGATGCACTGAAGCGGAGCCCAGATTAGATTTAGTCGTGGATGAACTAAATTTAGTTGTGGAGGAACAAAAATTACAACTCTTGTCGTGACTTAATTAGTAGCCTCGCCTCAGATGCGCGAGATGGTGACAGGAGGGTTTTGATTTGTTGTTGAAAAATCTCGCTCTTGCGCTCATTCGAGATATTTGAGGCTACGAGCATGATAAGAGAGGCCACTCTTTCCCCTGCCTATACCAAAAGCGTGGGGATGCCTTTGCCTAAACCAGTAGAATTACGTAGCAAAGGGGTGATGCATGAGTGAAACTTTCCCTTGCTGCGGCCTGGTCGGCAGTTGCAACAAAGTGGCCCATGTTTTCCCGTCGATCGGAGGCTGTGTCACGCCGCTGTTTATGCTGCCGTGGGCTAGGTATTCAGTTGGGGAAACCGGAAAGGGACGCGGCTGCCGTGGGCCGGACGCGCACAACCCCTTGTCCCCCCCGGGTCGGCGCTCTGGACTCGCCGGCGCCCACGGACACGCGACAGAACCGATCGAGCTGATCAGCTCTCGTGGCAGCAGGGAGTCCATTGCTTTGATGGATCTCTCTCTCTCTCTCTCCGGTGTACTCGTTTGCTCGGCAAAGCTGGAGGCAGCACCCACTGGCGTTCTTGACATTTTGGTCTGCCTCAAGTCCCAACACTAATTAGCCTCTTTTGAAATTATGAGAAAGAAAGCATCGTATAGCAACACTATCGTGTTAGGGTGTCTTCGAGTTGTAAGAAGCAGGTCAAATTTTTGTGGCCAGAAAAGCAAACAAGTCAAAGACATCGCGGAGGAACCGGAACTACTGAAGCGGCAATGCTACACGCACGGGCCGATGACTACGGAATCAACGGACTCTGATTAGCTGGCATGGTTTAATTGGAGATTAAGGGTGAAACGGGCCCACCTCCTTGAAAATCAGGGGGCGGAGGTTAATTAGTGAGAATATTCCCCTAATCCGTCCGTGATTGTCCGTGTGTCTAGGATTTTCGCTACTGAAGGGTCTGACGCCCTGACAGTGGGGCAGTGACTCGCTGTACAAAATCTGGCCGGACAAGGAATCCCTACGCTCCTACCGCAACTAACTCTGACGTACCGTACAAAATCTAGCTGGACAAGGAAGCATGCCTCACGGGCACGCGTGTTTGACTGCCGCCATCGGGTTCTGGATGGATCCCTGTACAAAACCAGAGCCTCTCACATAGTTTGATCTTTATGCCTTTAGCATCCTAAACACAATCGGACTAGGAAGCTACAAAAGACACGAGATCAGTCACATCACACAGATAAATGCAGCACGCACAGTACAGAGTACTCCACATTGACGAGCCATTGGCGGTGGACCGGTGACATGCCGCTGACAGAAAATTGACAGTGCTCCCCTCCCGTGGGACGGCGAGGGGACTCGGAGTTATCTATGGAGTTAAAAGCACGGGGAGTCCTACAACTTATGCAGAATGTGATAGTTTGGTCCTAAAACTTGCATTTTGACCCTATCCAGTCCCAAAACTTGCATTAAATGTGCAAATTTGGTCCTGACCAATCACAAAGCGACAAGTGGACGCCTGATACCGACCCGGTCGGCACACAACATTTTGCAAAGAGACCCTTGTTAGGTTGATCTCTCCACCGAGTGGGCTCAACGGCCCATCGGGCCCTGATCTATTCGCGCCCTGATCGGGGGCGCCCAACCGTTCTATGGTTGATGGGCCCCTGTGACCTGCGATATATAAAGAGGTGGGGGCCGGGGCGCACGGTACGAGGTTCACTGCGCCGCCACACTCCCCACCAATATCCCCTTCCGATCTAGGGCAATCGCAGTGCTCATGGGAAGCACCACTGCCACCTCTCCATCTCGATCCCTCTGCGATCACCGGCCCCTACATCACCATGGCCGGCTCTGGATCGAGCTCATCCGCACCCAAGGAAGGTAGGTTACCGGAAAGATCTAGCCTACCACGATCCATAGGATCTATCAATGGTATCAGGCCATCTTGGTTAGATGTTTTTGGGTAAAAAGATAAAACAAAGAAAGAAATAGAGATCCCCTCCCCCCAAGAAGCCTAGACAGGGCAAAGAACGAATCCTTCAAGGAAACGGAAAAAGTAGCGCCGCCGCAAGGCCGCGCCGTTCCTCTAGATCTCGATGCGCATCGGCAAGCCGAGGCATCGAGAAGAAGAACACCACCCCTTTTCAGGGGCAAAGATCACCACCACCGATCCATTCGACGACGGCGCGCTCACCGCAAGGGGAACGCGCGACCGGCGAAGGGGTCGGCAGGGGCGCAGCTGCTCCGTCCATCTAGGTCGCCGTCGTGCGGCAGTTGCCTCTCTTTCTCTCTGTGGAGAGGTGGTGGATGGAGACAGTAAAAAGAAAAGAAGGGGAAGGGGAAAAGAGTGCTCGCGCGGCGCGGTGGCGCGTTGTCGTCGCTGGCGGCTGGCGGAGCCCCGACCCGCTGCATCACAGACCAGGCGAGGAGACAGATCGGAGACGGGCTCCTCTCTCTCTTTCTGCCACGGGAGGCTCACGCAAAGAGAAGGAAAGGGAAGGGAGAGGCACGCGCAGCGCGGTGGTAGACGCTGTCGCCGGCGGCCGGTGCTCTCGCGCGGTGGCGCTCGACGCCGTTGCCGGTAAAGTCCCGTGCGGGACAGAGGCGAGCGGCGTGTGCGAGGTGAAGAGGAGAGAAAGAGTGGCGCTAGGTCTCGGTCGGGCCAGCTGCCGGTGATTTTGTTCGACCGAGGAGCACAGGCGATCGTCCGATCGCGTTCAACGGTCTGGATTGAAAACCTAGCGCTGGGATGGGCCACTGGGCCGAAAGTGGTCTCGCGCGGCTGGGCTCTGGTAGGCTGGCGCGCTGAACAGGCTGCGAGCGGCTCAGAGAGCAGGCCGTGGGCCGCTTTCCTTCGCTGCAGGCCTCGCGCGCCAGGCCGACGCAGGGGCTCAGTTGCTGTTTTCTGTATATAAATTTCCAGTGCTTTTGTCCATATTTTGGGTAGATTTACAATAGTTTTTTCTCTACAATTTTTTCCAACGAAAATTTTGTTTAGAAAATAGAAAAGTAAACAGAAAAAGTTTCTGAAAATGAAAATAGAAAACTTTTAGAAAAAGAAATGTTCATGAATTTTTATAAAAAAAATAATAAAGTTCATGAATTTTTAAAGGAAAAGATTCTGTAAAGAATTAAAAGTTCATGAATATTTTTCCGCTGCATAAATAATTAATGCTCTTTTACACAGAAAATAAAAGTTTATATAGTATTAAGTTTTTTTAAGAGCATGTTAAAGTGATTATTAAAATGAATATGATTATGTTATTTTTTATGACCAATGTTGTTTAATGACATGATCATGTTTTATTATTGTAATTTAAAGGTGCATTTATTTCTAATATTTTGCCCAACGGTAATATAGATTTAATTGCATAGACAATTATATGTTTAATTTGACCAACGTTAGATTAATGCATATGATTGTTATATTGATGTCACTTAAATTGTGATTTCAGGAGGCTTTCACTTGATGAGTTGCCTAAAAGAAGTTCCGACACTCAGAGGTGACAACCACACTGAGTTGAGGAAGAAAGTTGAACTGGCGTTTGTTTGTGCTGATCTGGACTGGGTTCTGGATGAACCACAGCCGGTCAGACCTACAGAGCCAGTAAGAGAGTCTACTGAGGATGATGCAGCATGGGCTAAAAAGAGGGGGGGGGGATTATGCTCCTTTGGAGATTTCCTACATCATAGACAACCAAAAGTGGGTCAATGCAAATAAAAAATGCATGGCCTTTATAAAAATACAATTGAGAGCACCATTGTGGGCTCCATTGCAGAGTGCACTTCCGCAGGGGAGTTGCTGAAAAAAATAAAGAGCCAGTTCACTGGCTCTTCAAAGATATATGCCACCCAGGTGTTAAAACAACTTGTGACAGAACAATACACAGGTGGTGGAATAAGAGAGCACATCCTGAGGATGAGCAATATGGAAGCAAAGTTAAAGCCCATGGATGAGGATCTGGAGATCAAACCAAAGCTCCTAGTCCATCTGGTCATGGCTTCACTGCCAAAGGAGTTTGAAACTTTTGTTGTGAACTATAATATGTCACCTGGAACATGGGACATAGAAAAGACAATTGCTATGTGTGTCCAAGAAGAGGACAGACTAAAAGCTTCACATGGTGGAACACTCAACTATGTGAAGGATCATAAGAAAAAGAACTACAATCAAAAAAAAAAGTTCTCCTTCAAAGCCACAAGGAAAAGCTCCCTATCAGCATCAGCGTCAGCAACAGTCTTTCCCAGTGGACAAAGACCAATGTCTCCACTGTAAGCAGACCGGGCATTACAAGAAAGACTGCCTTGTTTGGCTGAAGTCCTTAATGGCAAAGCAAGGTAACAACATTGTTTCCTTAGTTAATGAATCCTTGTACACACATTTTTCGAAATCTACTTGGTGGATTGACTCAGGGGCAACTGTTCATGTTGCAAATTGTTTACAGGGATTCCATTCGACCCAGACTACGCTAAGAAGAGAAGGAGGCATTGAAGTAGCCAATGGAATAAAAGCGGAAGTTGAAGCTATCGGCGACATCTCCTTGGAGTTAGCTGATGGATTCAATCTTCTACTTAGAGATGTTCTTTATGTTCCTTCTGTTGGAAATATGCCCTAGAGGCAATAATAAATTAGTTATTATTATATTTCCTTGTTCATGATAATCGTTAATTATCCATGCTAGAATTGTATTGATAGGAAACTCAGATACATGTGTGGATACATAGACAACACCATGTCCCTAGTAAGCCTCTAGTTGACTAGCTCGTCAATCAATAGATGGTTACGGTTTCCTAACCATGGACATTGGATGTCATTGATAACGGGATCACATCATTAGGAGAATGATGTGATGGACAAAGACCCAATCCTAAGCCTAGCACAAGATCATGTAGTAGACTGGATTCGTATAGTAGAACAGTTATTTGGAATAGCTCCAAATGTAGCGTAGTAGTTGCATCTACAAGATGACATAGAAATTTGCGAAGTACATACGGATCTGAAAGATTCAGACCCATTGACTATAACATCTCTCACAAGCATAACATGTTCAAACCCAGAACTCATCGAGTGTTAATCACATGGTAATGTGAACTAGATTATTGACTCTAGTAAACTCTTTGGGTGTTAGTCACATGGGGATGTGACCTTGAGTGTTAATCACATATCGATGTGAACTGGATTATTGACTCTAGTGCAAGTGGGAGACTGTTGGAAATATGCCCTAGAGGCCATAATAAATTAGTTATTATTATATTTCCTTGTTCATGATAATCGTTTATTATCCATGCTAGAATTGTATTGATAGGAAACTCAGATACATGTGTGGATACATAGACAACACCATGTCCCTAGTAAGCCTCTAGTTGACTAGCTCGTTAATCAATAGATGGTTACGGTTTCCTAACCATGGACATTGGATGTCATTGATAACGGGATCACATCATTAGGAGAATAATGTGATGGACAAAGACCCAATCCTAAGCCTAGCACAAGATCATGTAGTTCGTATGCTAAAGCTTTTCTAATGTCAAGTATCATTTCCTTAGACCATGAGATTGTGCAACTCCCGGATACCGTAGGACTGCTTTGGGTGTGCCAAACGTCACAACGTAACTGGGTGGCTATAAAGGTACACTACAGGTATCTCCGAAAGTGTTTGTTGGGTTGGCACGAATCGAGACTGGGATTTTTCACTCCGTGTAAACGGAGAGGTATCTCTGGGCCCACTCGGTAGGACATCATCATAATGTGCACAATGTGATCAAGGAGTTGATCACGGGATGATGTGTTACGAAACGAGTAAATAGACTTGCAGGTAACGAGATTGAACAAGGTATCGGGATACCGACGATCGAATCTCGGGCAAGTATCGTACCGCTAGATAAAGGGAATTGTATACGGGATTGATTAAGTCCTTGACATCGTGGTTCATCCGATGAGATCATCGTGGAACATGTGGGAGCCAACATGGGTATCCAGATCCCGCTGTTGGTTATTGACCGAAGAGTCATCTCGGTCATGTCTGCATGTCTCCCGAACCCGTAGGGTCTACACACTTAAGGTTCGGTGACGCTAGGGTTATAGAGATATTAGTATGCGGTAACCCGAAAGTTGTTCGGAGTCCCGGATGAGATCCCGGACGTCACGAGGAGTTCCGGAATGGTCCGGAGGTAAAGAATTATATATAGGAAGTGCTATTTCGGCTATCGGGACAAGTTTCGGGGTCATCGGTATTGTACCGGGACAACCGGAAGGGTCCCGGGGGTCCACCGGGTGGGGCCACCTGCCCCGGGGGGCACATGGGCTGTAGGGGGTGCGCCTTGGCCTATATGGGCCAAGGGAACCAGCCCCAAGAGGCCCATGCGCCAAGAGAAGAGGGAAAGGAAGAGTCCTAAAGGGGGAAGGCACCTCCGAGGTGCCTTGGGGAGGAGGGACTCCTCCCTTGGACGCACCCTTCCTTGGAGGAAGGGCCAAGGCTGCGCCCCCCCCCTCTCCCTTGGCCCTATATATAGTGGGGGGAATGGAGGGCAGCACCAACCTAAGCCCTGGCGCCTCCCTCTCCCTCCCATGACACACCTTCCTCCTCCCGCAGCGCTTGGCGAAGCCCTGTTGGAATCCCGCTACTTCCACCACCACGTCGTCGTGCTGCTGGATCTCCATCAACCTCTCCTCCCCCCTTGCTGGATCAAGAAGGAGGAGACGTCGCTGCTCCGTACGTGTGTTGAACGCGGAGGTGCCGTCCGTTCGGCGCTAGGATCATCGGTGATTTGGATCACGACGAGTACGACTCCATCAACCCCGTTCTCTTGAACGCTTCCGCACGCGATCTACAAGGGTATGTAGATCCACTCCTCCCTCGTTGCTAGATGACTCCATAGATAGATCTTGGTGACACGTAGGAAAATTTTGAATTTATGCTACATTCCCCAACAGTGGCATCATGAGCTAGGTCTATGCGTAGTTTCTATGCATGAGTAGAACACAAAGTAGTTGTGGGCGTTGATTTTGTCAATTTACTTGCCGTTACTAGTCTTATCTTGATTCGGCGGCATCGTGGGATGAAGCGGTCCGGACCAACCTTTCACGTACGCTTACGTGAGACCGGTTCCACCGACTGACATGCACTAGTTGCATAAGGTGGCTGGCGGGTGTCTGTCTCTCCCACTTTAGTCGGATCGGATTCGATGAAAAGGGTCCTTATGAAGGGTAAATAGCAATTGGCATATCACGTTGTGGTTTTTGCGTAGGTAAGAAACGTTCTTGCTAGAAACCCATAGCAGCCACGTAAAACATGCAAACAACAATTAGAGGACGTCTAACTTGTTTTTGCAGGGTATGCTATGTGATGTGATATGGCTAAAAGGATGTGATGAATGATATATGTGATGTATGAGATTGATCATGTTCTTGTAATAGGAATCACGACTTGCATGTCGATGAGTATGACAACCAGCAGGAGCCATAGGAGTTGTCTTTATTTATTGTATGACCTGCGTGTCATTGAACAACGCCATGTAATTACTTTACTTTATTGCTAACCGATATCCATAGTAGTAGAAGTAATAAGTTGGCGAGACAACTTCATGGAGACACGATGATGGAGATCATGGTGTCATGCCGGTGACAAGATGATCATGGAGCCCCAAGATGGAGATCAAAGGAGCTATATGATATTGGCCATATCATGTCACTATTTGATTGCATGTGATGTTTATCATGTTTTTGCATCTTGTTTACTTAGAACGACGGTAGTAAATAAGATGATCCCTCATAATAATTTCAAGAAAGTGTTCCCCCTAACTGTGCACCGTTGCGACAGTTCGTTGTTTCGAAGCACCACGTGATGATCGGGTGTGATAGATTCTAACGTTCACATACAACGGGTGTAAGACAGATTTACACACGCGAAACACTTAGGTTGACTTGACGAGCCTAGCATGTACAGACATGCCCTCGGAACACAAGAGACCGAAAGGTCGAGCATGAGTCGTATGGTAGATACGATCAACATGAAGATGTTCACCGATGATGACTAGTCCGTCTCACGTGATGATCGGACACGGCCTAGTTGACTCGGATCATGTAATCACTTAGATGACTAGAGGGATGTCTATCTGAGTGGGAGTTCATAAGATGAACTTAATTATCCTGAACATAGTCAAAAGGTCTTCGCAAATTATGTCGAAGCTCGCACTTTAGTTCTACTGCTTAGATATGTTCCTAGAGAAAATTTAGTTGAAAGTTGATAGTAGCAATTATGCGGACTAGGTCCGTAAACTGAGGATTGTCCTCATTGCTTCATAGAAGGCTTATGTCCTTAATGCACCGCTCAGTGTGCTGAACCTCGAACATCGTCTGTGGATGTTGCGAACATCTGACATACACATTTTGATGACTACATGATAGTTCAGTGCGTAATGCTAAATGGTTTAGAATTGAGGCACCAAAGACGTTTTTGAAACATCGCAGAACATATGAGATGTTCCAAGGACTGAAATTGGGATTTCAGGCTCATGCCCACGTCAAGAGGTATAAGACCTCCGACGATTTTCTTAGCCTGCAAACTAAGGGAGAAAAGCTCAATTGTTGAGCTTGTGCTCAGATTGTCTGAGTACAACAATCATTTGAATCGAGTGGGAGTTGATCTTCCAGATGAGAAAGTGATGTTTCTCCGAAGTCATTACCACCAAGCTGCTAGAGCTTCGTGATGAACTATAATATATCAGGGACATATATGATGATCCTTGAGATATTCGCGATGTTTGACACCACAAAAGTAGAAATCAAGAAGGAGCATCAATTGTTGATGGTTGGTGAAACCACTAGTTTCAAGAAGGGCAAGGGCACGAAGGGATACTTCATAAAACGGCAATTCAGCTGCTACTCTAGTGAAGAAACCCAAGGTTGAACCCAAACCCGAGACTAAGTGCTTCTGTAATAAGGGGAACAGCCACTGGAGCAGAATTACCCTAGATACTTGGTAGATGAGAAGGCTGTCGACAGAAGTATATTGGATATACATTATATTAATGTGTACTTTACTAGTACTCCTAGTAGCACCAGGGTATTAGATACCGGTTCGGTTGCTAAGTGTTGGTAACTCGAAATAAAAGGCTATGGAATAAACGGAGACTAGCTAAAGGTGAGATGACGATATGTGTTGGAAGTGTTTCCAAGGTTGATGTGATCAAGCATCGTACGCTCCCTCTACCATCGAGATTGGTATTAAAACCTAAATAATTGTTATTTGGTGTTTGCGTTGAGCATAGACATAATTGGATTATGTCTATCGCGATACGGTTATTCATTTAAGGAGAATAATGGTTACTCTGTTTATTTGAATAATACCTTCAATGGTCTTACACCTAAAATGAATGGTTTATTGAATCTCGATCGTAGTGATACACATGTTCATGCCAAAAGATAGTAATGATAGTACCACCTACTTGTGGCACTGCCACGTAAGTCATATCGGTATAAAACGCATGAAGAAGCTCCATGTTGATGGATCTTTGGACTCACTCATCTTTGAAAGGTTTGAGACATGCGGACCATGTCTATTGGTGTATATGCATGAAGAAACTCCATGCAAATGGACCATTTGGACTCACTTGATTTTGAATCACTTGAGACATGCAAATCATACCACATGGGCAAGATGACTGAAAGCCTCGTTTTCAGTAAAATGGAACTAGAAAGAAACTTGTTGGAAGTAATAAATTTTGATGTGTGCAATCCAATGAGTGCTGAGGCATGTAGTGGATATCGTTATGTTCTTACTTCACAGATGATTTGAGTAGATGTTGAGTATATTTACTTGATGAATCACGAGTCTGAATTATTGAAAGGTTCAAGTAATTTCAGGGTGAAGTTGAAAGATCGTCGCGACAAGAGGATAAAATATCTATGATATGATCATAGAGATGAATATCTGAATTACGAGTTTGGCACAGAATTAAGACATTGTGGAAATTGTTTCACAACTAATACAGCCTGGAACACCATAGTGTGATGGTGTGTCCGAACATCATAACTGCACCCTATTGGATATGATGCATACCATGATGTCTCTTATCGAATTACCACGATATTTTATGGGTTAGGCATTAAAGACAACTACATTCACTTTAAATAGGGCACCACGTAATTCCGATGAGATGACACCATATGAACTATGGTTTAGAGAAACCTAAGCTGTCATTTCTTAAAAGTTTGGGGCTGCGACGCTTATGTGAAAAAAGTTTCAGGCTGATAAGCTCGAGCCCAAAGCGGATAAATGCATCTTCATAGGACACCCAAAACAGTTGGGTATACCTCCTGTCTCAGATTCGAAAGCAATAAGGGATTGTTTCTAGAATCGGGTCCTTTCTTGAGGAAAAGTTTCTCTCGAAAGAATTGAGTGGGAGGATGGTGGAGACTTGATGAGGTTATTGAACCGTCTCTTCAACTAGTGTGTGGCAGGGCACAGGAAGTTGTTCCTGTGGCACCTACACCAATTGAAGTGGAAGCTTATGATAGTGATCATGAAACTTCAGATCAAGTCACTACCAAACCTCGTGGGATGACAAGGATGCGTACTACTTCAGAGTGGTACGTAATCCTGTCTTGGAAGTCATGTTGCTAGACAACAATGAACCTACGAGCTATGGAGAAGCGATGGTGGGCCCGGATTCCGATAAATGGCTCAAGGCCATAAAATCCGAGAAAGGATCCATGTATGAAAACAAAGTGTAGACTTTGGAAGAACTACTTGATGGTCGTAAGGCTGTTAGGTACATATGGATTTTAGAAGGAAGATGGACAATGATGGTAGGTATCACCATTAAGAAAGCTTGACTTGTCGTTAAGATGTTTTCCGACAAGTTCAAGGAGTTGACTACGATGGGACTTTCTCACTCGTAGCGATGCTAAGAGTCTGTTGGAATTATATTGGCGATTACTGCATTATTTATGAAATCTTGCAGATAGGATGTCAAAACATTGTTTCCTCGACGTTTTTTTGAGGAAAGGTTGTATGTGATACAAACCGGAAGGTTTTGTCAATCCTGAAAGATGCTAATAAGTATGCAAAGCTCCAGCAATCCTTCTAGGGACTGGAGTAAGCATCTCGGAGTTGGAATGTATGCTTTGATGAGATGATCAAAGATTTTGGGTGTATACAAAGTTTATGAGAAACTTGTATTTCCAAAGAAGTGAGTGGGAGCACTATAGAATTTCTGATGAATATATGTTGTTGACATATTGTTGATCAGAAATGACGTAGAATTTCTGGAAAGCATATAGGGTTATTTGGAAAGTGTTTTTCAATGGAAAGCCTGGATTAAGATACTTGAACATTGAGCATCAAGATCTATAAGGATAGATCAAAACGCTTAATGGTACTTTCAAATGAGCACATACCTTGACATAATCTTGAAGGTGTTCAAGATGGATCAGTCAAAGAAGGAGTTCTTGCCTGAGTTGTAAGGTATGAAGTTAAGACTTAAAGCTCGACCACGACAGAAGAAAGAGGAAGGACGAAGGTCGTCCCCTATGCTTTTATCATAGGCTCTCTACAGTATGCTATGCTGTGTACCACACCTGAAGTGTGCCTTGCCATGAGTTAGTCAAGGGGTACAAGAGTGATCCAAGAATGGATCACAGGACAGCGGTCAAAGTTATCCTTAGTAACTAGTGGACTAAGGAATTTTCTCGATTATGGAGGCGGTAAAAGAGTTCGTCGTAAAGGGTTACGCCGATGCAAACTTTGACACTAATCCAGATTATTCTGAGTAGTAGACTGGATTCGTATAGTAGAACAGTTATTTGGAATAGCTCCAAATGTAGCGTAGTAGTTGCATCTACAAGATGACATAGAAATTTGCGAAGTACATACGGATCTGAAAGATTCAGACCCATTGACTATAACATCTCTCACAAGCATAACATGTTCAAACCCAGAACTCATCGAGTGTTAATCACATGGTAATGTGAACTAGATTATTGACTCTAGTAAACTCTTTGGGTGTTAGTCACATGGGGATGTGACCTTGAGTGTTAATCACATATCGATGTGAACTGGATTATTGACTCTAGTGCAAGTGGGAGACTGTTGGAAATATGCCCTAGAGGCCATAATAAATTAGTTATTATTATATTTCCTTGTTCATGATAATCGTTTATTATCCATGCTAGAATTGTATTGATAGGAAACTCAGATACATGTGTGGATACATAGACAACACCATGTCCCTAGTAAGCCTCTAGTTGACTAGCTCGTTAATCAATAGATGGTTACGGTTTCCTAACCATGGACATTGGATGTCATTGATAACGGGATCACATCATTAGGAGAATGATGTGATGGACAAAGACCCAATCCTAAGCCTAGCACAAGATCATGTAGTTCGTATGCTAAAGCTTTTCTAATGTCAAGTATCATTTCCTTAGACCATGAGATTGTGCAACTCCCGGATACCGTAGGAGTGCTTTGGGTGTGCCAAACGTCACAACGTAACTGGGTGGCTATAAAGGTACACTACAGGTATCTCCGAAAGTGTCTGTTGGGTTGGCACGAATCGAGACTGGGATTTGTCACTCCGTGTAAACGGAGAGGTATCTCTGGGCCCATTCGGTAGGACATCATCATAATGTGCACAATGTGATCAAGGAGTTGATCACGGGATGATGTGTTACGAAACGAGTAAAGAGACTTGCCGGTAACGAGATTGAACAAGGTATCGGGATACCGACGATCGAATCTCGGGCAAGTATCGTACCGCTAGACAAAGGGAATTGTATATGGGATTGATTAAGTCCTTGACATCGTGGTTCATCCGATGAGATCATCGTGGAACATGTGGGAGCCAACATGGGTATCCAGATCCCGCTGTTGGTTATAGACCGGAGAGTCATCTCGGTCATGTCTGCATGTCTCCCGAACCCGTAGGGTCTACACACTTAAGGTTCGGTGACGCTAGGGTTATAGAGATATTAGTATGCGGTAACCCGAAAGTTTTTCGGAGTCCCGGATGAGATCCCGGATGTCACGAGGAGTTCCAGAATGGTCCGGAGGTAAAGAATTATATATAGGAAGTGCTATTTCAGCTATCGGGACAAGTTTCGGGGTCACCGGTATTGTACCGGGATCACCGAAAGGGTCCCGGGGGTCCACCGGGTGGGGCCACCTGCCCCGGGGGCCCACATGGGCTGTAGGGGGTGCGCCTTGGCCTATATGGGCCAAGGGCACCAGCCCCAAGAGGCCCATGCGCCAAGAGAAGAGGGAAAGGAAGAGTCCTAAAGGGGGAAGGCACCTCCGAGGTGCCTTGGGGAGGAGGGACTCCTCCCTTGGCCGCACCCTTCCTTGGAGGAAGGGCCAAGGCTGCGCCCCCCCCCTCTCCCTTGGCCCTATATATAGTGGGGGGAATGGAGGGCAGCACCAACCTAAGCCCTGGCGCCTCCCTCTCCCTCCCATGACACACCTTCCTCCTCCCGCAGCGCTTGGCGAAGCCCTGTTGGAATCCCGCTACTTCCACCACCACGCCGTCGTGCTGCTGGATCTCCATCAACCTCTCCTCCCCCCTTGCTGGATCAAGAAGGAGGAGACGTCGCTGCTCCGTACGTGTGTTGAACGCGGAGGTGCTGTCCGTTCGGCGCTAGGATCATCGGTGATTTGGATCACGACGAGTACGACTCCATCAACCCCGTTCTCTTGAACGCTTCCGCGCGCGATCTACAAGGGTATGTAGATCCACTCCTCCCTCGTTGCTAGATGACTCCATAGATAGATCTTGGTGACACGTAGGAAAATTTTGAATTTATGCTACGTTCCCCAACACCTTCATGTAATAGAAACTTATTTAGCGTTTCATGTTTGGACAAAGAAAATTATGAGTGTTAGTTTGGACATGACAAGTGTGCCATCTGGTATAATAATGCTTATGTTGGTAATGCTTTACTACATGATGAGCTTTATTTGTTATCGCTTCGTGAAAAAGTGCATTCTGTATGCAATGTGAATGAACATGTTTCCTTGTCGAATAAAGTACAAAATAAAAGAAAGAGAACATTCGACTCATCGAAATTATGGCACTGTCGCTTGGGCCATATTTCGAATGGGAGAATAGAAAGATTAGTCAAAAGTGAAATTCTTCCACAGTTAGAATTCTCAGACTTAGAACAATGTGTAGATTGCATTAAAGGAAAGTATATAAAACAAATCAAAAAAGGTGCAATCCATAGCACAAGCACACTAGAAATCATCCACACTGACATTTGTGGACCATTTTCGGTGAAAAGTGTGGATGGATACGACTCATTCATAACATTCACAGATGATTACTCTCGCTATGGTTATATTTATCCAATTAAAGAAAGATTTGAAGCATTGGATAAATTTAAAATATACAAAGCTGAAGTTGAAAATCAGCATGATAAAAGAATAAAGATAGTAAGGTCCGACCGTGGGGGAGAGTACTATGGTCGGCACACTCCATATGGCCAAGTCCCTGGACCTTTTGCAAAGTTCTTACAAGAGACTGGCATAGTTGCCCAGTATTCAATGCCGGGTGAACCTCAGCAAAATGGGGTAGCTGAAAGGCGCAATCGTACACTTATGGATATGGTGCGTAGCATGATGAGTTATTCCAACTTACCATTGGGATTATGGATGGAGGCGCTTAAAACCGCCATTCACATTCTCAATAGAGTACCAAGCAAGTCGGTGCCCAAAACACCGTACGAGCTATGGATAGGAAGGGTGCCCTCCCTACATCACTTCAGGGTGTGGGGGTGTCCTGCTGAGGCCAAAATGTTTAATACAAACATTGCAAAGTTAGATCCCAAAACAGTAAGTTGCCACTTCATTAGCTATCCAGACAGATCAAAAGGTTTTCGTTTCTACTGCCCAGACAGATATACAAAGTTTGTAGAAACGAGACATGCAGTCTTCTTTGAGGACGAAATGATGAGGGGAGCTTGGTAGCTCAGAAAATTGATCTTGAGGAGAAGAGGGTGCATGCACCTAATCCGATGATTCAGGAGCCATTTTTCTCACTACCAGTTGCAACTCCACCCATGACAACTATGGGGGTAGACTCGGAACCTGTCCGTCAGGAGCCGACTGAACCCGTTGTTGAGCATGAAAGGGATGTGCAACAGCAAATTTTAGAAGAAGTGCCAGAAGTTGAGGCACAGAACGTGCCAGAAACTAAGGCCCTTAGAAGGTCTACAAGACCAACAAAGCCAGCTATTTCTACTGACTTTAAAGTTTATAACACAGAAATGGTTCATATGGAAAAAGATCCCACCTCACATGAAGAAGCCATGAGAAGCTCTCATTCATCGAAGTGGATGAAGGCAATGGAAGACGAGATGAAATGATGAGTTCCAAAGATGTTTGGGACTTAGAGGAAATTCCTAAAGGAGCCAAAATAGTAGGCTATAAATGGGTCTACAAAATTAAGTATGACTCTAAAGGGAATATAGAAAAGTATAAAGCATGACTCGTGGCAAAAGGATTTACACAAAGAGAAGGGATAGATTACAATGAAACATTTTCTCCAGTCTCATGTAAGGATTCCTTCAGAATCATAATGGCGTTAGTTGTTCATTTTGATTTAGAGTTACATCAAATGGATGTTAAGACGACATTTCTGAATGGTGAATTAAAAGAAAATGTCTACATGAAACAGCCTAAGGGTTTTATCATGGAAGGCAAGGAAAATATCGGATGCTGCCTGAAGAAATCCATTTATGGATTAAGACAAGCCTCTCGACAGTGGTATCTAAAGTTTAATCAAATGATTAAAAGTTTTGGATTTAAAGAAAATATTGAGGATAATTGCATTTTATGCAAAGTTTAAAAATGGGAAATATATTTTCCTAATCTTGTATGTGGATGATATCCTGCTTGCTAGCAGTGATGTTAGTCTACTACAAGAAACAAAGAAATACTTATCCTCAAATTTTGACATAACAGATCTTGGTGAAGCATCATATGTTTTGGGCATAGAAATTCACCGAGATAGGAACAATGGAGTCTTAGGACTATCGCAGAAAGCATATTTAGAAAATGTTCTTAAAAAGTATAATATGCATGCGAGTAAAGCCACACCTGCTCCTATAGTCAAGGGCGATAGTTTTGGGAAATTCCAATGTCCCAAGAACTAGTACAAGATCGATCAAATGAAAGCAGTACCATATGCTTCGGCAGTTGGCAGCTTACAGTATGCACAAGTGTGCACTCGCCCTGACTTAGCTTTTATCACCGGGGTACTCAGTAGATATCAAGAGAATCCAGGCATGGAGCACTGGAATATGGTAAAGAAAGCATTGCGTTATGCTCAAGGCACGAAGGATTACATGCTAATATACAGGAGACGTGATTCCTTAGAGATAATAGGGTATTCAGACGCAGATTTTGCGGGGGACAGAGATGATAGAAAATCCACGTCAGGATACGTCTTCACTCTCGCTGGGGGAGCTATTTCGTGGAAAAGATCCAAACAGTCAATAGTTGCATCATCCACGATGTATGCAGAATTCAAAGCATGCTTTGAAGCCACGGGGCAGGCGATATGGCTAAAGAAATTTGTACCCGACTTGAAAGTGGTAGATTGTATTCACAAACCACTAAAGATGTACTGCGACAACCAACCTGCGGTATTCTATGCTCACAACAACAAGTCGAGTAATGTTGCCAAAACAATAGAGATAAGGTATTATGTTGTGAAAGATAAAATCCAGGATCAAACTATAAGTCTCGAGCATATAAGAACAAAGGATATGATTGCGGATCCGCTAACGAAAGGCTTACCACCCAATGTGTTCAAGGAACACATAGCTGGCATGGGTTTAAGGGAAAGCCTTATGATTCCTGGATAGGCCCAAAAGGAACAGAATTTGCTTCTGATCATAACGTATGTTGTAGCTGAATGATTCTAACGGCAATTAAGCTGTGACGATGAAACATGCTCTATGTACCAATATGTGATGAAACAAATAAACTAGAAAGTATAAGGTTAAAAGTAAAAGTTGAGATCAAGGGGGAGAATGTTAGGTTGATCTCTCCACCGAGTGGGCTCAATGGCCCATCGGGCCCTGATCTATCCGCGCCCTGATCGAGGGCGCCCAACCGTTCTATGGTTGGTGGGCCCCTGTGACCTGCGATATATAAAGAGGTGGGGGCCGGGGCGCACGGTACGAGGTTCACCGCGCCGCCAGACTCCCCACCGATATCCCCTTCCGATCTAGGGCAATCGCAGTGCTCACGGGAAGCACCACTGCCACCTCTCCATCTCGATCCCTCTGCGATCACCGGCCCCTACATCACCATGGCCGGCTCTGGATCGAGCTCATCCGCACCCAAGGAAGGTAGGTTACCGGAAAGATCTAGCCTACCACGATCCATAGGATCTATCAACCCTTGCCTTTGGTTTGAATCTACCCGCACTACAGCAACGGTGAGCACCTGAGTGGAGTGGAGTGTTGCTTGCAAGCTAGGACTGGAACGGCTTCTGTTGTTTTTTGACCAAAATTCCTAGTAGTTAGTTAACATGATGGCTACTAGTACTACCATGCACGATGAGTGTTGGGTGTTGTTATCATGAAATTTTTGGTTGAAGATTCGATTCCGCAATGGAGTATTTGGGCTGAAGAGTTTCAATTTTGGGGATGGGGTGCTCGAGTGTTTCTAAAGCATGGTTATGCTTGTCTAGTTTTACACATCCTTTTCTATCCAAGACACATTTTAGACGCCGCTGTCAGTTCAATTCATTTAGATGCTGCTGTCGATTGACGATGGTGGTATATAGCATTATAGTTTTGTTTGTTTAATGATGCTTTCTAATGTTTCACGCTCCTAAATTATTGTTCAAGCAGAGGACTAGAGGGGGGGGCAAGGTAGGATTCATTTTGAGATAATCCTGAATCAGGGAAAATATTGACTGATCTGTGCAACTATGATGAATTTTGAATCAAATTTTAGCTCATTTATTTGATTTGTATGCGTGTTTGCAGGTGTATCAGCAATCCATTGGAGTTGTCTGCAATCTAGACTGGCCGAGATCGAATTTCTTGGTGCAGGTGCTCGATGATTCTGACGATGCTGCAACTTCTGCTCTTATCAGAGAGGAGGTTGAGAAATGGCAACGGGAGGGTGTCCGGATATTGTATCGGCACTGGGTGATCCGTGATGGCTACAAGGCTGAAAATCTCAAGTCTGCCATGAACTGCAGCTACGTGAAAGACTATGAGTTTGTTGTTATCTTTGATGCTGATTTCCAACCACAAGAAGATTTCGTGAAGCTAATTGTGCCCCATTTCAAGGTACAGTTGAAAATTACACACTCCCGCGGGGCATTATTATCTAATGATGATGAGCCCATGAAAGTTCTATCATCTGACTAGCTGCGTGTGTGACTTTCATGGCAAAGAGGATGTTGGACTAGTTCAGGCAAGGTGGTCTTTTGTAAACAAGAATGAGAACTTGTTAACTAGGCTACACAACATAAATATGTGCTTCCACTTCAAGGTGGAACAACAGGTTAATGGGGCATTCCTCAATTTTTTCAGTTTCAACGGAACCGCGGGAGTGTGGAGAATTAAGGCGCTCGAGGACTCTGGAGGATGGACGAAGAGAACAACAGTTGAAGACATGGATATTGCTGTTCGAGCACATCTAAAGAGATGGAAGTTTCTCTATCTTAACAATGTTGAGGTACTGGAATAATGTCTCTTATGGTTCATGAATCTTCTGTATGGTACTCAAATCTTTACTGATCATTCAAACTGTGATACACGAATTTCCCTTTCAGTGCCAGTGTGAATTGCTGGAGTCATATGAAGCATACAGAAAACAATAACATCGATGGCATTCTGGTCCAATGCAGTTGTTTAGACTCTGCTTTGTGGACATTATCCACAGACTCCGAACCACCTGCGCCCGTGCCTATCGAATCCGGCTCGGCGCCGATCATGGAGTTTACCTCCGCAGATATCTTTCAGCACTCACCCCTTGGCGAAATACTGAACTCATTAGGGTCTCTCTCCTTGTCAGGAGAATCCTGGATGAACTACGTTCGGCAGGATTGGGATGCGGATGACGAAGAAGCTCACCGCCCACCCGCCATCCACTTAATAGCCACTGTCGATGACTTAACCGACATGCCGGACCTCGACTCCGAAGACATCGACGGTATGGACGATGATGCAGGAGACGAACAGGAACCACTGCCCACAGGGCACTGGACGCCCACTTCATCATATGATGTATACATGGTGGACACACCCAACGAAAACGACGACGAGGAACGGAAGGACGCAGCGAAGGGTTGTTCCCTTGAGAAGCAGTCAAAGCGGCGGCGTAAATGCCGCTCTAAATCCCACCTCGGCGGAAACAATAATCATATAGACCCAGTGTTAGAGTAGGGTGAACCATCACCAAACCACGACAACAAGGAGAATCAAGCCAAACAACCCAACCTCGTCGAAGATAACAATCCGGACGACATCACACCGGACAGGCACCCGGAGCAACAGAATGCCCATCAAAGGCTGGTTGCCACTGCAAGGAGTTTGAAAAAGCAGAAGCAAAGGTTCAGGGCTGCACAAGACACACTCAAAATCAGATGGAGTGAAGTACTTGACACTGCAACGAAGTACGACAGTAATCGCCACACCAAGAGCTATCCGAAGCGAAAGTTGCTACCCGAATTCGATGAGGAGGCCTTAGATCCTCTGCAATTAAAAAATAAAATGGCCATCCGGTCGGATAGACGACCTCATAGCCAACATAAAGCGGCAAACGGCGCCGCACATAAACCAGTACGCGATCCGCGTAAGGGCTCGCATCAAAAGGACGGCACAACCAGATCCATCTATGGACCACGCAGGCGCGCTCCAACATACACTGCAACACAACAAACATCCGAACACCACGGCACACCCAAATACAAGGGTGCCGCACACCCCCTATGTTTCACCGACGAGGTGCTGGACCATGAATTTCCAGAGGGATTCAAACCCGTAAACATAGAGGCATACGACAGAACAACAGACCCTGGGGTCTGGATTGATGACTACATCCTCCATATCCATATGGCTCGAGGAGACGATCTCCACGCCATCAAGTACTTACCCCTCAAACTCAAAGGGCCAGCTCGCCACTGGCTTAAAAGCCTCCCCTAAAACTCCATTGGAAGTTGGGAAGAGCTTGAAGACGCTTTTCGGGCAAATTTTCAAGGGACTTATGTCCGACCACCGGATGCAGATGATTTGAGTCATATAACTCAACAGCCCGGAGAGTCAGCCAGAAAGCTTTGGAACAGGTTTCTTACTAAAAAGAACCAAATGGTCGACTGTCCGGACGCCGAAGCCTTAGCAGCTTTCAAGCATAGCGTTCGCGACGAATGGCTTGCCAGACACCTCGGCCAAGAAAAGCCGAGAACAATGGCAGCATTAACAAGCCTCATGACCCACTTTTGCACGGGCGAGGACAACTGGTTAGCCCGATGCAGCACCAGCGACCCAAGTACATCCGAAGTCAGGGATGGAAACAGGAAATCACGACGCAGCAAAAATAAGCGCCGGAATAAAGAAGACAGCCCGAAGAGCACGGCGGTAAATGCCGAATTCAGAAGCTCTCGGCCGGGTCAGCAACAGTCGCCCTCCAAAGGCAACAAAGATGAACTGTGCAGCCTAAACAAAATTCTGGACCAAACATGTCAGATCCATAACACCCCCGGTAAATCCGCCAATCATACCCACAGAGAATGTTGGGTCTTCAAGCAGTCCGGCAAGCTCAACGCCGAACACAAGGGTCAGGAGTCACCAAGCGAAGACGAGGACGAGCCTCGCAAGCAAAGCACTGGGGAACAGAAGAAATTCCCACCAGAAGTCAAAACAGTAAACGTGTTACACGTGATAAAGGGGAGAAACAAAGCGGCACCCCTAGATAAATATTCCCCAGGGCCTATCACCGCGGAGTTCTGCCACTGGTCGTCCCAACCGATCACTTTTGATCATCGGGATTACTCAGCAAGTGTCCGGCGGGCAGGATGGGCTGCCTTGGTATTAGACCCAATAATTGACAGACACCACTTCACACGAGTTTGGATGGACGCCGGCAGCAGTTTAAACTTGATATATTAGGACACAGCACGCAACATGAGGATAGACCCAGCAAAAATTAGCCATAGCAATACTTCCTTTAAAGGAGTAACGCCAGGCCCAGAGGCTCATTGCACGGGCTCCCTGTTACTAGAGGTTATATTCGGCTTCCCCGATAACTTCCGTAGCAAAAAATTTAACCTTCCAAATTGCTCCGTTCCAATGTGGCTATCAAGCACTACTCGGACGCGAAGCTTTCGCTCGCTTTAACGCAATACAGCATTACGCTTCCCTCGTGCTTAAGATGCCCGGTCCACGCGGCATCATTACAGTCAATGGAAATATTGAGTGCTCCTTGCATGCCGAAGACAGCGCGGCCGCCTTGGCAGCCGCACACTAAACGGCCTCACCAACTAAAGCATTTGACAGGTCGTTAAGACCACGAACGCGGTTAGACGAGTCCGGCACAACTATATGTAATTAATACAGGTTTGATGGCCATACCCCTAGTACAATACAAGGGGATCAACATGCGCAAACAAGTGGCAATTCAGCTCAATCTTACTCATTCTGAACTATATATTGTTTATTTAGTATAATTTACCTTTTGCACGGCAACTTTTCAATTAAAGTTCCTCTCTTTTACATATGATCATTGTGCTACACCCGTCTAGAATACGGCACAACGGAGACACATGCGCAGACGTGCAACAGGGACCTGTTCCAAGGATTCTTTTTAGATTAAGACCCTGCGTAAACCTTTTTTACTGTCTCTTGTTGATACACACCCCTCGGATTCTCAGTACAATTGAGAAGGATGCTGGCGTCTTGGCATGTGGCCACGTTAGAATAATGCACGTACCTGGACACTAGGGGCTTATTACAAAGGGCACTGTTTAGGCCCGGTTTACACCATAAAGACCGAATACCTTAGGGAGTGTTCGGTGTCGCGAGTTAGGCCTTATATGCATCAGCTCCGAATCATGTCTTTGGTCAAATGTTGGGTTTGCCCGGCTCCTGTATTTTGCTGCCATACGTTCCGCTCCATCAGCTAAGGCGGCACCATGAGAACTACTGCGATTGTGCCCTGGTTCATCCGGACGAGCACCTCAGTAGAGAAAGCCGAAAACTGACTGTCATGATATAGCGTGAGACTGGTCAACCACTCGATGACCTATCGGAATCTTCGAGATTCCTCCGCCTTAACGAAGGGCCGTTTCCCGGCCAGGCATGTACGCACCCCGAATTCGGATGAGTGCGGAGCCACCAGGGGCTATATAGTAGCCCCACTGTCAAACTCCTCTGGCTAAGTGAAAGTGTTAAAGCATTATAGTCCGGTTGCCTCGTCCGCTGCGCTATCACCTCCATAATGGACCAAAACGTTGGGTTAAGTGTGAAAATGCGTCTTCTGCGAACACCCCCGCATTATATGTGTGGGGGCTGAAGCCGACGACTGCAATCTTTTAGGTTATATACATATATACGTAAACAGCCACACAGGAGGCATCATAATACTTTCGGGCAAAAGTATAAATACAACCTTGATAAACTTAATAAAACATTATTTTTATGATGGGAATACATGTCATTCAAACATAATATTCTTCGAGCACCGGGCCTCTATCGAACGAGCGCCTTCAAAAACATCTTCAAAATAGTGCTCGGCAGCCACTCGGCCTATGGCCGAACCTTGCGCCGTGACAGCGGTGGCATCCATCTCTGCCCAGTATGTTTTAACACAGGCAAGGGCCATCCGCGAGCCTTCTATGCACGCCGACCTATTCATCGCATTAATGCGCGGCACCGCACCAAGGAACTGCTGCACTAAACTAAAATAGTTGTTCGGCTTCGGCCTTTCCGGCCACAGGTGATCCACAACAGACTTCATGGCAAGTCCGGACAATCTATTCAGTTCAGCCCATTCGGCAAGCCGATCAGCCAATGGAAGCGGACGCTCTGGAACATTAAATTGTGACCAAAATAGCTTATCCACTTCACGATTTGTTTGATCTCGGAAGTACTCGGCCGCATCGACAGCACTCGTCGCCAAGTCCATATATGCATCCGCCGAACTCCACAGCCGGTCCAGAGGGGCATACTGAGGATCTCCAAACTTTCTCCACAGCAGGAAGGGTTTCCCAGCCGTGATATCCCCAGCTTGACGCAGCTCCTCCTTCTTCGCTCTCATGGCGGAGCGGGTGTCTTTGGTCGCCGTGGCGGCCTTTTCCAGGTCCCTCGCCTTCGCCGGGTTTTCCTCTTCAAGAAGCTGGCAACGGTCGGCAGTGTCTTTTAACTTTACAGCCATCTCAGCCATTTTCTCTTTGCTCTCGCAATGTGCGGCCTTTTTGGCTCTTAACTCTTCGGTCGCCTTTAAAGCAGCCGCATTACTACTCCTCGCTTGCTCCTTGGCCATGGAAAGCTCCGCCCGAAGGGTCTCCACGGCGGCAGCCCCATCTGCAGTCACAACATATTAAAGATACCGGCATCATGCTGCTCTTACTATGAGACTTCACTAGAAAATTCACCTACCCTACGCCTCGTAAAGCCGCTTGTTAACAAGAACGATGTCGGCATCGGCCGCATCCAGTTGTTGCTTTAGTTCGGCAACCCTATCAGTCCGGCTAGACACTGATGCCTCCACCACCTGCACGTAAAGGCAGTCCGGTTATGACTGGGACTATGATCCTCTGTTTGCCGCCGTTTTCAGCGACAACTAGAGTCTCAGGGGCTACTATCTACACAGAGCACATCTAAAAATGTGCGGTACTTTCAAAAAAATATACATCATTCCACGTACTCAAAATCCGTCAGTAGACTCATAAAGGCTTCATGCAGCCCGCTTTCGGCGGACGAAATCCTTTCAATCACCGTACCCATCAAGGTGCGGCGCTCTTCTGAGATAACCGCCCTCTCCAGCAGATCCCTCCGTACATCCGACCGCATACCAGATGGTGCCGGACTCTTTTGATTGCTCTCTTCAAGAGCCGGATACGAGGGACTTCGGGTGGCCATAGGATTACCTTCTGGCCTTACCAGATCAGGAGAAACTCTCCATGACAACACTTCAAGGTCGCCCGCTTCTTGAGCTGGGGAGTCCGGGGGAGGCGTTTCGCTCTCCATCATCTCTGGAAGAAGATCCCCTGAAGACGAGCTCAGCTGAGAAGGGCTAAGATCCGAACTGCAAGATAAATGCTTCAGTTATTTTCCTCAGAAGTAAGGTAGGATATCCTCACTATCAAGTACTTTCTGATTACTTACAGCTCGTTAGAGGGCTGATCCCCGCGCATGCCTTGTACGGCTAAAGCACCCTCCGAGGCGGGGCCCTCTGGTGGAGATTTCCTCTCCCGCTTGGAAATCTTGGTTTCTGGATCTTCGGAGGTAGTCCTCTTGCTTCCCCGGGGCGAGCGGATGTCAGATCCTTCCCCTGGGTTATCCTCCTTCATGGAGGCGCTCATTCCCTCGGTTGGAATAGGTAGCGGTGGAGGCCTGCTTTCGCCCTCTTTATTCCCCCCTTCATCTTCCTTTGTGGGCACTAGGCAAGGTGCTAGATCAAGCATCTTTTCCAGCACCGGATTGTCCAAGCCTTCAGGAAGGGGGGCCGAACACCGGATCATCTTCGCCTTTGTTATCCAGTCCTGGTCAAAGAGCGATTCTTCAGAATGATGTCATGATAAATAAAAAGGACAGTGTGTTCAGCCAAGGGATTACTTACTTGGGCCGCGGTGCGGTTGCTGCTTAGGCCCACGTCCTCGGTAGTGTCCGGACACTCTATTTAAGGTCCGAAGAACGATTTGTTCATCTCCTCGTGCGTCAGGCCGAGGAAATTCTGAATGGCGCGCGGTCCTTCTGGGTTGAATTCCCATAGGCGGAGGGGCTGGCGTTTGCAAGGCTGGACTCGACGAACCAGCATGACTTGCATTACCATAACCAAACTGAAATCTCCCTCGAAGAGATCTCGGATGCAGCTCTGCAATATGGGCACGTCCTTGGCTGGACCCCAGCTCAGTCCCTTGCTGACCCATGACATCAGTTGTGGTGGAGGACCCGAGCGAAAGGTGGGGGCAGCCACCCACTTGGCACTTCGGGGAGCTATGATGTAGAACCACTCCTGTTGCCATAATCCGGACACCTCTGGAAAGGAACCCTTTGGCCATGGAGCATCAGCAATTTTGCTTATTAAAGCGCCTCCGCACGCTACATACTGTCCCTCGACCATCTTCGGCTTCACATCGAAGGTCTTGAGCCACAAGCCGAAGTGAGGGGTAATGCGGAGGAAGGCCTCACAAACGACGATAAATGATGAGATGTGAAGAAGGGAGTCCAGGGCCAGATCGTGAAAATCCAGCCCGTAATAGAACATAATACCCCTAACAAAGGGATCTAGAGCGAGGCCTAGTCCTCGGAGGAAGTGGAGACGAACACAACGCTCTCGTTGGGTTCGGGAGTAGGGACAACCTGCCCTCGGGCGGGCAGCCTATGCGATATTTCGGAGGTAAGATATCTGGCTTCCCTCAACTTCTTGATGTCCTCCTCCGTGACGGAGGAAGGCATCCACCGGCCTTGAAGGCTGGATCCGGACATGACTGAAGATCTGAAGCACCTGACCTGGGCTTTGGGTGTTAGAACTCGAGGCTGGGGAAGGATTCGATTGAGCACGAGAGCGAAAAAGTAAAAGCCTTGCCCCTTTATAAAGAGGGTGAATATCAAGCGTCCTCCTCGTGGCCGTTTGGGACTTGCCTAAATCTAGGAGTCATAGGCACGGTTGGGTTACCCACATCCGTATTGATGAGAATCCCGTAATAAGGGGAACACGATCTCTACTTTGACAAGACGTGTCAAGAAACCGTCTCGCATTATGTGCGGAGCTGGTTAAGGAAAAACGGTTCGAATAATTACCGGGCCATGGCATAATGTCATGCTGCCAAAACGTGTCAGCGGATTGGATTTGTGGAAATATTATTCTCTCTATGGTGGTATGTGGAATTTATTTTGCAGGGTCAGACACTATCCTTGTATTCAAACTCTTCTGTGATGTATTCGGAGGAGGAACCCGCCTTGCAATGCCGAAGACAACACTGCGTGCCAGACTCATCATCATTGAAGCCTGGTTCAGGGGCTACTGAGGGAGTCCTGGATTAGGGGGTCTCCGGACATCCGGACTATATCCTTTGGCCGGACTGTTGGACTATGAAGATACCAGATTGAAGACTTCGTCCCGTGTCCGGATGGGACTCTACTTGGCGTGGAAGGCAAGCTAGGCAATACAGATATGTATATCTCCTCCTTTGTAACCGACCTTGTGTAACCCTAACCCCCTCCGATGTCTCTATAAACCAGAGGGTTTTAGTCCGTAGGACAACATATAATCATACCATAGGCTAGCTTCTAGGGTTTAGCCTCTCCGATCTCGTGGTAGATCAACTCTTGTAATACTCATATCATCAAGAATAAATCAAGCAGGACGTAGGGTTTTACCTCCATCAAGAGGGCCCGAACCTGGGTAAAACATCGTGTCCCCTGCCTCCTGTTACCATCTGCCTTAGACGCACAGTTCGGGACCCCCTACCCGAGATCCGCCGGTTTTGACACCGACAGTAGGCATATTTTGAAAGATGAGTTTTCTTTTCGGGAAAAAAATATGAGTTTAACTGCATTATATAGAGCACACCCTTCAAAATTTAGTTCTATTGTAAGTATACTTGGTTTAGGTTTGTCCTTTTCTTGCGGTTGACAATATTTTAGTTGCACTCGGTTGGATAATTAAGTACAGTTTGATTAATATGACAAGTCACATCGGCAGGATGAATATTTACAGGGTTGATGATTTCCCAGGAAGCACAAGTAGGATGTATGTTTGCAAGTTTCCATGACTAAATTATAGAGTTATATACATTTTGTTCTGCTTGAAGTTCGGTCAATTAAAGTCATTTTGACTCGCCTATTGTTTAATGGTTCTATTTTGATCATATAATTAGCTTTACATTTTGACTTGCTCGCTTTGATAAATTCCATTCTTACCAAGGGTCATTGTTTATGCATTGCCTCCTCTTTTGCAAATTTCAATGAAGTTTAATTGGTAAAAAGTAACAGTACTATCAAATTTGGGGCAAACTCTATTAGTCTCGAAATAAACTGGTCATGTGTCGTTTGTACAAATGCGTGAATTCGTTTTGATCAGCATTCTTAGTTTCTTACACCTGATGAGCACCCTTAGTTTTCAAATTTTAGCCACATATATTTATGTACCACCGAATGACACATCACCTATCTTTGTTGCAGATTGGGTTCTGGAAGAAATTCAACCTGATATTCCTTTTCTTTCTGCTCCCAAAACTGATTCTGCCCTTCTATTCTTTCACTCTCTTCTGTGTCATACTTCCAATGACAATGTTTGCTCCTGAAGCTGAGCTACCTGCCTGGGTGGTGTGCTACATTCCAGCACAAAACCATGGCCGCTTGCTTGCTTGGCGGCGGCGGCTTGCTGGACGGCGGCGACGAGCTGCAGGTTTGAGCAGAGAGCAGAGCAAGAAACAGAGAGGGAGTGAGTTCGGGTTTGTCTGGATGGGGGGTGGGGGGTGGGGGGGTAGACCGTGCTCTCCTACCAAATTAATTCAGGTGTTTTGGTGTCCTGTGGGTATATTCAAACCAAAGGCAGGGGCCTCTTTGCAAAATGACGCGTGCTGACTGGGTCGGTACCTAGGCGTCCACTTGTCGCTCTGTGTGTCAGGACCAAATTTGCACATTTGATGCAAGTTCGGAACTGGATAGGGTCAAAATGTAAGTTCTAGGATTAAAACATCACATTCTGTGTAAGTTGTAGGACTCCCAATGCTTTTAACTCTTATCTATGAGAAGCACAAAGATTCACCTTGCACTTTGATGGATGCGTTTTTCTGCTTCATTTGTCATTTACTACTGAAACTCCGAGTTTGCGACAGCCGTTGCACATCTGCGTACCATCACTTTGACTGCGGGCATGTGGTCTCCGTATGGGTACACTGCATGGTCGTATGCTTTTGCACACGATTGAAACAGGTTGCTTGGTCTGTAAGTCAAAGGACTGTTACCGCCTTCACTTTTTATAGTACTACTATAAAATGCTGATAGTGTACTACTCTATATTTTCCCTCTATTTGCTGTTAGAGCAACCCTAGCAGACCCCGCATCTTCCTAGCCCGGAAAACGTATTTGCAGTTCGTGGAAAAACGTCTTTGAGGGTCGGCGCGGACGGCCGCAGTTGCAGACCCCGCATAATGGACCCGTAAAAAAGAATATTCTTGAAATATGCTTTTTACGGGTCGGCTTTGCGGCGTCTGATCTGGCGCAACTCCTCCCAACCCAGAAAACTTAAATTTGCACCTTAATTTGATGTAGCATAATGCATTTCTTTGCTTTTTCAACAACATTGGATACAAAAGACATCACCAAATCTTTGCTAGAATAGCAAGACAGAAAAACAAGAATCACAAGTATGCATTTGAGAAGATTTCCAACTTTCATAACTGCTCCCACAAGTTGGACTAATATCTTCTCCATGCATTCATTGTTTATCTGCGGATTCTTGATTTTGCATTCTTCTTTCTTCATCTTTGGTTCGAAAGAAGTAGATGTTCCCGCAAAAAAAAGTAGACGTTGCTTCCCCTCTAGTTGCACATGCAGTCGCATCATTGCCTTTGATTCTACTAAGGAGTGCACCAACATCTATTAAGTTTCTTTCTATCAATAAATCAATGTATTGGCCTTCCCAAAACCAAAATGAGCATTCATCGTCCTACACAAAAGAATAAGCAAGTTCGAAATGAGCTACTGCAATTGAACTAGAGAATGAGCTATCAAATGAGCTACCGCAAGTGCATGTACCCCGTCATTTTCGCATTTGAAGAACACCCATCCGGGGTGCTTCGGCGTGTCCGAAGTTAGTCACATCACTGTCCGCGTGCAGTCGTCGCACTGTATGAGCGACATCGGCAAGCCACAGAGACGCTGGGTGAGCGTCGAGCCCGGTGGACGGCCGGACGAATCCATGCCCGCAAACCGTCGGCGACGGCGGGTGGACGAACCCGTACCTGCATGCTGCGATGTGTCCTTGCCGGGGCTGCGGGAGAGGCTCCCCGACCACTCCATCGCTTGGCGCAGCAAATCGGTGGCCGGAAAAGCCAAATCCGGTGGCCCGTGATGAAGTGCCGCTGATCCGCAAATCCGGCGGCCCGCCGAGGCAGGGAGGAAGAGAGGGGAGGCCTAGTGCGTGTGGCGGCCTTTCGGCATGCTCCTGCCGGTTGCTTTCGCCAGAATCTTGGGCGGCGGCCGGGCGGCGATGCGAAGGGGGATAGGAGAGGTGGTTGGTGGGGAAAGCGCGGGCTGAAATGTCCCCCCACCAACCGCTTCCGCTTATATGCAGGGCACCGCAGCGGCAAGGGGAAAACCCACGAATAAACGGGTTGGGGCCAGGATTTTGCCGCGCCCCGTAAAAATATTTACGGGCCGGGGCGGGATGCGGGGTCTGATCGGGCAGATTTTTCCGCCCCGACCCGTATTTTGGCGGTTATTTTGCAGGTCGGGGCGGGATACGGGGTCTGCTAGAGTTGCTCTTAGTACTGTACTCTTATTGAATTATGTAACCTACAGCACATGCCTTTTTTTGCGAGGGTAACCTACAGCACATGCCAGTAAAGATTCTCTTAGAATTGAACAATTTTTTGGATTGCATATTGAATGATGAGTAGACTACAAGGGCCTTTGGATTCTAGGATTTTTCAAGGATTGAAATATGTAAGAATTTTCTCCAAAATGTTTTCTTTGCAATATATTTTAGAGATTTTAACATCCACTAAAACCTCTTAAAAAGATGAACATGACATTGCAATCCTATGTTTTTCCTATTTTTATGTTTTTTGAACCTTGCAAAAGAACCTCTAAAATTTGTAGCAGTTCACATGTCACAATGGTAGAATAGATCATTTTACTGTTATTTCATTAATATCCCCCTTGTATCAAAATATAAGATGTTTTTTGACATTATCATAGTATCAAAAAGCGTATTCTATTTTGATACGGAGGGAGTGCATTTTAAAGTAAAGTTTGCAAGTATACATGTATGGTAGATGGACCTTGGGTCCAAATAATCCACCTCAACAGTAGGAGAAGATCCTACGAAAGTAATACCGACGATTATGAACCAGACATGACCGATCGTCCTGGCACCGTGGCACGTAGCAGGTACAGTAGAGATGTTACGAATCGTTGGTGCAGAGGGACAAGCTGAGGTGCAGCCATGCAGGTGCAGGGCCGATCTTCCTGTCGGAAGAAGGCGCCAATATTTTGTTTCCTCCCGTTTTCGTGGAGCTCATGGGCCGGCGCTGCATCCCCGGGGGGCCGCAAGCTCGGACAACCGCCCCCTCCACAACACTGAGTTGCAACATGAGATGCATGCACGTACCTGCGCAATGCTCTCGGAGCGTCGAACACGCGGGCCATGGCTATCTCGATGGAGATCTCCGTGTCTTTCCTCGTTTCCCTGTCGGCGCGGCGATGCATGCACGCGTCCGACCGGCCGGTGACGTGACGGCGACCCCGGTGATCTGTTCCGGACACAAGGTCAGACTTTCTGTTCTCCAACACGGACACGGGAAGCCGTAAATGCCTTTCGGCTTCTTTAATTTGCACTCCAGTGTGATGTGCAGTGCACACTTTTCACTCGTGGGGCTGAACCGGCTAGAAGCAAGATGCGCGTATGTCGTAGTAAGTTCTAACATCTGATTTCTTTTTGAGCAAAAGTTCTGAGATCTGATGCCAGAAGGAACTGTGTAGACGACGCGGTGAATCTTCCCGTTTGTGCTGAATACGGGCCTACAATTCTATGAGCACGCCGGTAGATGTTAGCGCAAAGGTGAATCAATCTGTGGTTGGATGATTAGAGGGACTGTGGTCAGCCTATCAAGGTTTAAATCCTAATGCTCGCATTTATTTCAGGATTTTCGACGATGTGTATTTAACGGGAGGAGACGTTCGCGTCGACGACGAGGTGCCTACGGTGACTTAGTAAATTTCAAGATAATATGTCGGCTCAGTTTTTCAGAGGTACTCATTGGAGTAGAGTGTGCGTGTATGCGTTCATAGGGGTGAGTATATGCGCGTGTATATGAGTGCTTATGTTTGTACTGTATTAAAAAAAGATGTCAGCGCAAAGTCTCACTACTTTCAGTATACAGGTCGGGTAGTATACTTTGCTCATTTTTTTTTTCAAAAAAGGGTCATGTTTCCTTTCTTCAATTTTACGGTAAATTTTGCATCATTTTCTAGTCACATTTTTCAACTCAACTTATGGTTGGATGGTTAGGAGGATAGTGGTATCCCCAGCCCATCGGAGTTTAATTTCTAGACTTAACATTGATACTCGCATTTAATGAACTTATTTCAGGCCTTCCGACGGTGTGCGTTCAGTGGGAGGAGACATTCCCGTCGACTACGAAGGCATCTATAGTGACTTCGTCAATTTTAAGATAATGTGTCGGCTTAGTTTGTCGAAGGTGCTTATAAAGGTAGGATGTACATGAGTGCGATCATAGGATAAATGTATATCGTATGTATGAACGTCTGTATCTGTATTGTGTTCAAAAAAGTAAGTCACACGGAAATTTGTGTTCATGCGAAAGTTCTTTCTATTAGCTCACGGTGAACATTTTTTTAGTAGAAGCCGGCGTCGATTAACTGTCACGGGCTTCAAAGACCGAGCAAGGTAAATGTTTGATCTACCTAGCTATTGGTACTTCTTCTTTTTCAACATTACAAAAAAAACATTACCCAGTTTGTCAAATTGCACCAAGCGGCCTGTTATTGTTCTCTCTCGTTTGAGCAAGCCGAATCAAATCCCCGAATTTCTGATGGTAGATGGCGCATGTAGGTTGGGGAGCTCCTAATTCGCGTTTCAGCTGCAGTCCCCAACCTACACTCTCGCTTGTCGGCCGGCGCATATAGGCGAGCACTCGATCATTCCTAGTTTATTCCATCGATCGCAACCGTTGACTTAGGAAAAAAAAGAAAATGTTTGCGAATTCAAATGTGTTCATGGATTTTGAAACAAAGTTTACCAAATTTGAAAAAAAATCATGGATTTTTTAAAAAAAATTATCGACTTTGAAAAGAAGTTCGTGCAATTTGAAAAAGTTCATCGAATTTGCAAACAGTTCATCGCATTTGAAAAAAGATCATAAATTTTGAAAAATGTTTATCAAATTTGAAAAAAAAGTTTTTCTCTTTTTAAAAAAATTCAAAAATTTGTAAAAGCTTTCATCCATTTTGAAAAAGTTCATAAATTTTCAAAAAGTCATTGGTTTTTCAAAAAAATCACAAAATAAACAATATCATCGATTTTTAAAAACATCACGCATTTAAAAAAGAAGAAAATAAAAAATAAAAGAAAGAAAACCCAAGTAAAACCGCCCTAGAAACTGACCAGCGAACCGGGAAAAAACAGGTTTGGGAAGGTTTTGAAAGCTTCCCAAAACCGATGTCTTCCCGCGATTGAAGAAAGAAATAAAACTAAAAAAGAAGTTAGAAAGCACTAGTCTTTTGATGGCCTAGTAGTTACTGTCGTTGGCGCCGAAGGAACTGGTTGCAAGTTCAAACTCTGGCGTTGTACCTTTCTTGAACATTTAAATAGAAAAAACTGGAAAAATGGGCCAGCACAAAGTGAAAAGGGGGGATGCGCCCGATTGCAAAATGACTGTAAACTGGCGCTGAAGGCGTCATTTGGGAATTGCCTGTAGTGGACCTCCTAACCGGCGCCTTCAGCGCCGGTTTTCAGTTCTGGCGCTTACAGAGATTCGTAGTGGGCTTTGAATATGAAGCCCGTTCTTTTCCTAGGGGCATACTGTTTCTCTTCGTGTTCGAATACATTTTTTCCCGTTCATGTATGCTGTCATGTCTAATACTGTTTTCTTCATTCACGTTGCGTGAAATTTCCATGCTAGGAAACATTTGGAACAGAAAAAAAACTGTTTGAGAAAAAAACTGTGTCATGTTTTTTTCTGCAAAACTAGAAGGAAAAAAATGAATCCAGTTCTTATAAAAAAGGAAAGTTGGCAACAATTTCTTTTTGATTAAGAAATGGATACTATGAGAATGAACTGAGTAATATTATTTCTTACAAATTGTTTGAAGACCTAAAAATAAATATCCTGAATTCAGTTTCGATGAAGGAACAAGTTCGTTTAACAAGAACATGTTAAAAAAATGTTGAATTTATAAATTCATGTACAATGAGAATCCACCAAACAAAAATTGTTTTCAGTTGTAGAACAAATCCATTTGTGGGCAGAATGCGTCGTTCTTGTATGTTGATCCTGTTACAAAATACAACCAAATTCAGGAAGTATGACGGAAAAAAACCACTGCTTGTGTTTTTTTTAAAAAGAAGCTTTTTCTTTTGAATTTTCTGTATTTGATTTGGGAATGATTTTCAATTTTTTATGGGATCTTACTTGCTGGAGTAAAGAAAGGTGATGTGGAAGCTGCTGAGAAGCCGAAATCTTTGTTTTTTACTTGAATAGCCAGAATCCCTATGAGAATAATGGAAAGAAATTTGGTTAGAAGTTTGCATCATACTAGTTTTAGTAGGATAATTTGTTTAAAAAAATATTTGTATTTGTAATTTGGATTACAAATACATAGTTGGAACTAACATGATTTTGCAGGAAAGCCTTGACTAATGGTAGTTGAACTTCCCCAATGGAGCAAATTGCAATTTCAAACAGGAAAATTTCCCTTAGAGCATGACGATCATGCTGCACATAAAAAAATCGCTTAGGCAGGATCAATCTTGTTGAGATATGTTTCGTAGTGTATTTTTTGGAGAAATAAAACATAGATCTCTCTCTATTGATTGTGAGTTAGAGCAGTTGGGAACTTACAGTCCCATTCCCCAGTATGTTTTCAAAATTTGCAAGACAAATATGCTTGTATCATATCTGCAGATAAGAAAAAAATTAGCAAATCCCCCAGAAAATTAAACAATAAGTATGCAAGGAAAAAATTGGAGTGAAAAAAATAGTTGTCCTTGGTAAAATAGAGTGGAAATGGAGTATTATGAAGTGGACAATATATGCTCTTTTTGTGTTACCTGAAATGAGTTCTTGGAACTGGGACGAACGCCAAATTATTTTATGTTGAATGCAATGCAATTGGGATATGTTTTCGCAAGTAAGGTCTTGAAGTTCGAAGTTACAACAGCAATAATTGAAGTGAATTTGTCATTGCCAGATCCATCGGGATTCATTATGTCAAAGAATCTCCTTGTACTTAAATTGACAGTGACTAGAATCCACTGCTTGTCATTGAAACAAGGTAGATGAACCTATTAGAGATATACAACATGAGAATATTAGAAAATTTCAAAATATTTCCTTGAATAGTGTATATTATAATTAGTTTTATTGAATGCTTTGTTTCCAAGGATACGTCCTTACGAAGTTTGCAATCTGTAAGCTGAACCCTACAATTGCTTCACTTAATATGTCTGCACAAATTGGGTCTGAATGATTTAATATAGGTCTCATGAGAAGCTCATGGAAAAAAATGATGTGGTCAGTCAGTAGAGTTTCAGCATTGCTAGGACAAAATGAAAATGAAAAATGTGTTTATTTTATATTTGTTAAATTGTCCAGAAGGGAATAGAGAATAATTAGGAGTATTGAATGTTCTCATTTGATTGAAAAACTTGCAGTATCACAACACAAAAATAAAAAAATGCAGATGGATAAAAAGAAAAGTACCATGTCCTCAATGCCAACAATATGGATAATGGACTCATGCTTTGGGATTAGTCCCTGCCTTCCCCGAATTAGCTGCTCTGTGTTTAGCATTTTAGAATAGCAGTCCAATGTATGTGGGTTCATCCAGAAGCCAGGCCTCATAGAAACAGTCAATTTTTTATCAACCCACACATTATCAATCTGGAAGATCCTTTGGCTGTTGATTTCAGAATTTTGATTACGAACACTAAATTAAGGGGAAAAGCTTAGGAGAAAAACAAACAAGCTGAAGCAGTTGAGACATGTACCTCATGTCTATGTGAGGCAGAAGTGAGTACATCATCTTGAAGAATTCTGTTTGAGCAAGGGATGAGAAAATTACTTGATCTGAAGCCAGCCGAGTGGTTTTCTGAACATCTGTTGTCGTAGAAAACTTTTGGAATAATGGTTTGTCTGCTACTGCCTTTTATCTCAACAAACACTCATTTTCGTAATATTCTAGAACTTTGATCACTTGTTTTTTTCTTTCAAAAAAAGGTCATGTTTTCTTTCTTTAATTTTACGGTAAATTTTGCACCATTTTCTGGCCATGTTTCTCATGTTTTGCGACCCAACTTGTGGTTGGAGGGTTAGGAGAACAGTGGTATCCCCTGCTCACCAGAGTTCAAGTTTCAGACTTGACATTGGTGCTCACATTTAATGAACTTATTTCAGGCCTTCCGGCGATGTGCGTTCAGTGGGAGGAGACATTCCCGTTGACTACAAAGGCGTATGCGGTGACTTCGTCAATCTCAAGATGATGTGCTGGCTCAGTTTGTCGGAGGTGCTCATAGAGGTAGGACGTACATGTGTGCGATCATAGGATAAATGTATGTGCGTATGTGTTAGGACCGAGAGTATATCGACCAGAGGGGGGTGAATGGGAGATTCAAAAATTCTTGTGAATGTTTTGAACTAATCCCAAACATAGCAGCGGAAATAAGGTTCGGTAGAAACGAACTCAATCAAGCATACTATTGAAGAACAAAAGTATCGATGTAGGATGCAATAATGATGTGGGCGTAGGATACAACAGGCTTGATGATAGCAATGGTAATGCAGTATGCAAACAAATGTATGCGATAGATAACTTCGAGAAATAACTGCGATGAGGTAAATGTTCACAACACGGAAGATGACAAGGACTAAGACAACTTAATTGAATGATGAGAGTGCAACACTATGGAAACGAATTATAGTTGAAGGGAAAAAACAAAACAAAATGGAAACGAAAGATATGGAAAAGAGAATGAATTATCAGATAAACTATCATCACAGAGCATGAATAAAAACTGCTGAAAGTAATGCAGTGAAGTAAATTGAACCAGTAGTGCTCGATGGCGACAGAGAGATTTGGTAGACCAGTTTGCCCTTCTGCCAAAGGACTACGTTTGGTTGGAGGGGTTGTGACTTAACACGAAGGATAAACTCTCTTCGCCCTATTCTCCTTCAACTCAGAGTTGACCAGACTCTAGTTGATTTCACTCGTGGTAGATACTTGTCGGTGATCTCCAAACCTTCAGACGGCCTTCGTGAACCACAATCACTCTTGGTTGTTGAAGATCTTGCTCGGTGAAGAAAACAACTCTTCAACACTCGAGCCGACACCTATCCGTCTAGAGAGTGTGCAACTCTCAAGAGTAATTGGTACAAGAACTCTAACTCAGAATTACTGTGATGCTCAACCACTGTCTAAGTTTGGGCTCTTGATTTTTCTCTCGGTGGATCTTAAACTCAAATCACTCGGAGAGGGGATGCTCAAATCAATCTTCTCAGAAATCTTAAGCGGTGCAACCAATGAACAACGTTGGAGCGGGGCGGCTATTTATAGCCGCAACCTTCCCTGAAGGGAAATGACCAAATTGGACATGTAGAGCAGCCAATGGCCGAACAACGCGAGTCCAATTGTGGGAAATGGAGCACAACGGTAACATTACTTGTGGAGCAAGTAATGCTAACTCCTTAGTTCGAAGGATATCTCTTGTAGCACGAAGAACAACGTCTACTGCTGCCAGGTAATCATTCGAAGCATATAGAGATTTCTCTCGCATCTTTCATAGGTTTTGGGCTAAGCACCACAGCGGATCTAAGCTTCGAGAACCTATACCCGTCTTAATAGTACGGTGGTCCTGTGACTCAAATAAATGAAAGAAGAAGAACGAAATGAATACTACATCTTCACTTTGTCTTCGACTTCCATTCGCTGCAGTCAATTTCTTTGGACAACAACACCGAACCAATTGCTTCGCTTCAGCAATAACTTTCGAGGGGCTGAACTCCATCACATCAATCTTCTTGTCTTCAAATATTCAATAGATGTAGCTCGTTATTCTCTGCAACGCGGATACACTTCAGTGAAGTTCCATGAACTTAGCACCGGAGACAACATTCTCTTCGATTTTGTATGGACTATTTCTCTCTGTGTGCACTAGCAAACAAATCAGTCCATACCTGTTTCTCTCAACAATCTCCAAAACACGGGAAGGCAGATATTGCACCAACAATCTCCCCCTTTTTGGACGATTGTTGACAAAACAGAACACATCGAAGGATAGGTAATGAATGGAATGTAATGCGAAGGATAATGAAAGACGAGAGATAATTACGAAGATAAAACACGCTCCCCTTGAAGGTATGCATCAGATCATAAAATAAACCGGAAGGTAGCAAGGTAATTCTTCATATGAGTGACATTGACAAGTAATTGTTGGGAAACGTAGCATGCAATTTCAAAAAAATTCCTACGCTCATGCAAAATATATCTAGGAGATGCATAGCAACGAGAAGGGGAGAGTGTGTCCACGTACCCTCGTAGACCGAAAGCGGAAGCGTTTGACAACGCGGTTGATGTAGTCGAACTTCTTCTCGTCTCGACCGATCAAGCACCGAACGTACGGCGCCTCCGAGTTCTGCACACGTTCAGCTCGATGACGTCCCTCGAACTCTTGATCCAGCAAAGTATCGAGGGAGAGTTCCGTCAGCACGACGGCGCAGTGACGGTGATGGTGAAGTGATCCGCGCAGGGCTTCGCCTAAGCACTACGTGAATATGACCGAAGGCGTAAACTATGGAGGGGGCGCCGCACATGGCTAACAACTATTGATCTGTGTTCTAGCGGTGCCCCCCACACATATATATAGGTTGGAGGGGAGGAGAGGCAGCCAAGGGGGCGCCCCAAGTAGGAGGAATCCTACTTGGGCGCCTCCCAATTCGGCCTCCCCCCTTCCATATTCATCCGGAGGGGGAAGGAAGGAGGAGGGAGGAGAGAAGGAAGGGGGAGGCCGAATTGCTCCCCCTCCTTTCTCTCTTCCCCTCTTTCCTCCCCCCTTATCTCGGCCTACATGGGGCGCACCAGCCCCTAGGGGCTAGTCTGTCCCCTTCTTGGCCCATTAGGCCCATGTAGTTCCCGGGGGGATGCCCGGAACCCCTTCCGGTGACCCGATATGTACCCGGTACCCCCGGAACACTTCCGGTGTCCGAATATCATCGTCCAATATATGAATCTTTACCTATCGACCATTTCAAGACTCCTCGTCATGTCCATGATCTCATCCGGGACTCCGAACAACATTCGGTCACCAAATCACATAACTCATATAATACAAAATCGTCATCAAACGTTAAGCGTGCGGACCCTACGGGTTCGAGAACTATGTAGACATGACCGAGACACCTCTCCGGTCAATAACCAACAGCGGAAGCTGGATGCTCATAATGGTCCCCACATATTCTATGAATATCTTTATCGGTCATACTGTAAAGACAACGTACATTATTCCCTTTATCATCGGTATGTTACTTGTTCAAGATTCGATCGTCGGTATCTTCATACCTAGTTCAATCTTGTTTCCGACAAGTCTCTTTACTCATTCTGTAATACATCATCCCGCAACTAACTCATTAGTCACATTGCTTGCAAGTCTTCTTATGATGTGGATTACCGAGAGGGCCTAGAGATAGCTCTCCGATACCCGGAGTGACAAATCCTAATCTCGATCTATGCGAACCCAACAAACACCTTTGGAGATACTTGTAGAGCATCTTTATAATCACTCAGTTACTTTGTGACATTTGATAGCACACAAGGTATTCCTCCGGTATCCGGGAGTTGCATAATCTCATAGTCAAAGGAATATGTATATGACATGAAGAAAGCAATAGAAATAAAACTGAACGATCAATATGCTAAGCTAATGGATGGTTATTCTCCATCACATCATTCTCCTAATGATGTGATCCCGTTCATCAAATGACAACACATGTCTATGGTTAGGAAACTTAACCATCTTTGATTAACGAGCTAGTCTAGTAGAGGCTTACTAGGGACACGGTGTTTTGTCTATGTATCCACACATGTATTAAGTTTACGGTTAATACAATTCTAGCATGGATAATAAATATTTATCATGATATAAGGAAATATAGAATAACAACTTTATTATTGCCTCTAGGGCATATTTCCTTCAGTCTCCCACTTGCACTAGAGTCAATAATCTAGATTACATTGTAATGATTCTAACACCCATGGAGTCTTGGTGCTGATCATGTTTTCCTTGTGGAAGAGGCTTAGTCAACGGGTCTGCCACATTCAGATCCATATGTATTTTGAAAATCTCTATGTCTCCCTCCTTGACTTGATCACAGATGGAGTTGAAGCATCTCTTGATGTGTTTGGTTCTTTTGTGAAATCTGGATTCATCTGCCAAGGAAAATTGCTCCAGTAATGTCACAAAAGATTTTCATTGGACCCGATGCACTAGGTGTTGGGGAACGCAGTAATTTCAAAAAAATCCTATGCACACGCAAGATCCATCTAGGTGATGGATAGCAACGAGAGGGGAGAGTGTTGTCTACGTACCCTCGTAGACCGTAAGCGGAAGCGTTATGACAACGCGGTTGATGTAGTCGAACGTCTTCACGATCCGACCGATCCTAGCACCGAAGGTACGGCACCTCCGCGATCTGCACACGTTCAGCTCGGTGACGTCCCACAAACTCTAGATCCAGCTGAGTGTCGAGGGAGAGCTTCGTCAGCACGACGGCGTGATGATGGTGATGATGAAGTTACCAACGCAAGGCTTTGCCTAAGCACTATAACGATATGACCAAGGTGGAAATCTATGGAGGGGGGCACCACACACGACTAAGAGATCAACTTGTGTGTCTATGGGGTGCCCCCTCCCCCGTATATAAAGGAGTGGAGGAGGGGGAGGGCCGAACCTCTATGGCGCGCCCAAGGGGGGAGTCCTACTCGCGGTGGGAGTAGGATTCCCCCTTTCCCTTGTTGGAGTAGGAGAGAAGGAAGGGGGAGAAAGAGGGAAGGAAGGGGGCTGGCCCCCCACCCAACTCAGATTGGGCTAGGAGGGGCGCGCCCTCCACCTTGGCCTTCCTCTCCTCTCTTCCACTAAAGCCCAATAAGGCCCATATACTCCCCGGGGGGTTCCAGTAACCCCCCGGTACTCTGGTAAATGCCTGAACTCACCCTGGACCATTCCGATGTCCAAACATAGCCTTCCAATATATCAATCTTTATGTCTGGACCATTCCGAGACTCCTCGTCATGTCCGTGATCATATCTGGAACTCCAAACTACCTTCGGTACATCAAAACACATAAACTCATAATACCGATCGTCACCGAATGTTAAGCGTGCGGACCCTATGGGTTCGAGAACTATGTAGACATGACCGAGATTCATCTCCGGTCAATAATCAATAGCGGAACTTGTATGCTCAAATTGTTTCCTACATATTCTACGAAGATCCTTATCTGTCAAACCGCATAACAACGTACGTTGTTCCCTTTGTCATTGGTATGTTACTTTCCCGAGATTCGATCATCGATATCTCAATACCTAGTTCAATCTCGTTACTGGCAAGTCTCTGATGTCTACTACACAACCTTCTTCTTGTAGACGTTGTTGGGCCTCCAAGTGCAGAGGTTTGTAGGACAGTAGAAAATTTCCCTCAAGTGGATGACCTAAGGTTTATCAATCCGTAGGAGGCGTAGGATGAAGATGGTCTCTCTCAAGCAACCCTGCAACCAAATAACAAAGAGTCTCTTGTGTCCCCAACACACCCAATACAATGGTAAATTGTATAGGTGCACTAGTTCGGCGAAGAGATGGTGATACAAGTGGTATATGGATGGTAGATAAAAGTATTTGTAATCTGAAATTATAAAAACAGCAAGGTAACTAATGATAAAAGTGAGCATAAACGGTATTGCAATGCGTTGAAACAAGGCCTAGGGTTCATACTTTCGCTAGTGTAAGTTCCCTCAACAATAATATCATAATTGGATCACATAACTATCCCTCAACATGCAACAAAGAGTCACTCCAAAGTCACTAATAGCGGAGAACGAACGAAGAGATTATGGTAGGGTACAAAACCACCTCAAAGTTATTCTTTCCAATCAATCCGTTGGGCTATTCCTATAAGTGACACAAACAGCCCTAGAGTTCGTAATAGAATAGCACCTTAAGACACAAATCAATCAAAACCCTAATGTCACCTCAAGTATCCGTGGGTATGATTATACGATATGCATCACACAATCTCAGATTCATCTTTTCAACCAACACATAGAACCTCAAAGAGTGCCCCAAAGTTTCTACCAGAGAATCACGACGAAAACGTGTGCCAACCCCTATGCATAGGTTCATGGGCGGAACCCGCAAGTTGGTCACCAAAACATACATCAAGTGAATCACGTGATATCCCATTGTCACCACAGATATCCACGGCAAGACATACATCAAGTGTTCTCAAATCTTTAAAGACTCAATCCGATAAGATAACTTCAAAGGGGAAACTCAATTCATTACAAGAGAGTAGAGGGGGGAAGAAACATCATAGGATCCAAATATAATAGCAAAGCTCGCGATACATCAAGATTGTATCATCTCAAGAACACGAGAAAGAGAGAGCAAACACATAGCTACTGGTACATACCCTCAGCCCCGAGGGAGAACTACTCGCTCCTCGTCATGGAGAGCACCGGGATGATGAAGATGGCCACCGGAGAAGGATTGCCCCCTTCAGCAGGGTGCCGGAACGGGTCTAGATTGGTTTTCGATGGCTACGGAGGCTTCTGGCGGCGGAACTCCCGATCTATTGTGCTCCACGGATGTTTTTAGGGTATATGGAGATATATAGGCCGAAGAAGTACGTCAGGGGGGCCACGAGGGGCTCACGAGGGTGGAGGGAGCGCCCAGGGGGGTTGGGCGCGCCCCCTGCATCGTGACCTCCTCGCAGATCCCCCGACGTGCACTCCAAGTCTTCTGGGCTTCTTTCCTTACAAAAAAGAGTTCCTTGAAGTTTCAGGTCAATTGGACTCCATTTGGTTTTCCTTTGATTCGAAACCCTAAAACAGGGTAAAAACAGAAACTGGCACTGGGTTAATAGGTTAGTCCCAAAAATAATATAAAAGTGGATAATAAAGCCCAATATTGCCCAAAATAGTAGATAATATAGCATGGAGCAATCAAAAATTATAGATACGTTGGAGACGTATCAGCATCCCCAAGCTTAATTAGTATGCTTGAAGTATTATTAATCAACGAGGCTAATCAATTGGCTATGGAGATGCCCACCGATTGATGTTAATGCAAGGAGTAGGGATTGCCATGCAACAGATGCACTAGAGCTATAAATGTATGAAAGCTCAACAAAAGAAACTAGTGGGTGTGCATCCAACTTGCTTGCTCACGAAGACCTAGGGCACTTGAGGAGTCCCATTGTTGGAATATACACGCCAAGTTCTATAATGAAAAATTCCCACTAGTATATGAAAGTGATAACATGAGAGACTCTCTACTATGAAGATCATGGTGCTACTTTGAAGCACAAGTGTGGTAAAAGGATAGTAACATTGTCCCTTCTCTCTTTTTCTCTCATTTTTTTGGGCCTTCTCTTTTTTTATGGCCTTTCTCTTTTTTTGGGGCTTCTCTTTTTTATGGCCTTTCTCTCTTTTTTTTATTCCTCACTTGGGACAATGCTCTAATAATGATGATCATCACACTTCTATTTATTTACAACTCAATGATTACAACTCGATACCAGAACAAAGATGACTCTATATGAATGCCTTCAGCGGTGTACCGGGATATGCAATGAACCAAGAGTGACATGTATGAAAGAATTATGAACGGTGGCTTTGCCACAAATATTATGTCAACTACATGATCATGCTAAGCAATATGACAATGATGAATGTGTCATGATGAACAGAATGGTGGAAAGTTGCATGGCAATATATCTCGGAATGGCTATGGAAATGCCATAATAGGTAGGTATGGTGGCTGTTTTGAGGAAGATATAAGGAGGTTTATGTGTGAAAGAGCGTATCATATCACGGGGTTTGGATGCACCGGCGAATTTTGCGCCAACTCTCAATGTGAGAAAGGGCAATGCACGGTACCGAAGAGGCTAGCAATGATGGAAGGGTGAGAGTGCGTATAATCCATGGACTCAACATTAGTCATAAAGAACTCACATACTTATTGCAAAAATCTACAAGTCATCAAAAACCTCGGCACTACGCGCATGTTCCTAGGGGGATAGATTGGTAGGAAAAGACCATTGCTCGTCCCCGACCGCCACTCATAAGGAGGACAATCAAATAACATCTCATGTTTCAAATTTGTTACACAACGTTTACCATACGTGCATGCTACGGGACTTGCAAACTTCAACACAAGCACTTCTCGAATTCACAACTACTCAACTAGCACAACTTTGATATTATTACCTCCATATCTCAAAACAATCATCAAGCATCAAACTTCTCTTAGTATTCAATACTCTATATGAAAGTTTTTACTAATCTTGTATACCTAGCATATTAGGATTTTAAGCAAATTACCATGCTATTTAAAACACTCAAAATAATATAAGTGAAGCATGAGAGCTCATCTATTTCTTCAAAATAAAACTACCACCATGGTCTAAAAGATATAAGTGAAGCACTAGAGCAAACGACAAACTACTCTGAAAGATATAAGTGAAGATCAATGAGTAGTCGAATAATTATGCAACTATGTGAAGACTCTCTAACATTTAATAATTTAAGATCTTGGTATTCTATTCAAACAGAAAGCAAAGCAAAATAAAATGACATTCTAAGAATGGCAAAGATCATGTGAAGAAGCAAAAAAAACTTAGGATCGACAGAAACTAACCAATAATTGTTGAAGAAGAAAGGTGGGATGCCAACCGAGGCATCCCCAAGCTTAGATGCTTGAGACTTCTTGAAATATTATCTTGGGGTGCCTTGGGCATCCCCAAGCTTGAGCTTTTGTGTCTCCTTAATTCCTCTCATATCACGGTCTCCCTAAATCTCAAAAGCTTCATCCACACAAAACTCAACAAGGACTCGTGAGATAAGTTAGTATAAACCATTGCCAAAACCTTATCATACTCTACTGTAGAAAATCACTAAAATTATTATTCAACATTGCATACTAAAGGCCTCTGCATATTTCATAGTCCTATCCTCAAATAGAATCATTAAAGAAGCAATCATATGCAAACATAACAGCAATCTGCCTAAACAGGATAGTCTGTAAATAATGCAGCAACATCCATACTTCCCTAGCTCCAAAAATTATGAAATAAAATTACCACTGTAGTAAATTTATCAGAGCTTAATATTCAAAAGGTTTCAACATTTTATAACATTCTGACTTTTCTAGGGAATTATTGCAACAGCAGTAAACTTTATGTTTTCAAACAGCAACATGTATACTTGTAACATAGGCATAGTAAAGGCTATCAATGCCACTTTTGTTGAAATAAAAGATGCAAAACATTGTTATAAATAACATCAATCAAATCCTAACAAAATAAATTGACGCTCCAAGCAAAACACATATCATGTGGTGAATAAAAATATAGCTCCAAGTAAAGTTACCGATGAACGAAGACGAAAGAGGGGATGCCTTCCGGGGCATCCCCAAGCTTAGGCTCTTGGTTGTCCTTGAATATTACCTTGGGGTGCCTTGGGCATACCCAAGATTAGGCTCTTGCCACTCCTTATTCCATAGTCCATCGAATCCTTACCCAAAACTTGAAAGCTTCACAACACAAAACTTAACAGAAAACTCGTAAGCTCTGTTAGTATAAGAAAATAAATCACCACTTCAAGGTACTGTAATGAACTCATTCTTTATTTATATTGGTGTTAAACCTACTTTATTCCAACTTCTCTATGGTTTATAAACTATTTTACTAGCCATAGATTCAGCAAAATAAGCAAACAACACACGAAAAGCAGAATCTGTCAAAAACAGAACAGTCTGTAGTAATCTGAATCAAATGTATACTTCTGGAACTCATAAAATTATCAAATAAATTGCTGGACCTGAGGAATTTATATATTAATAATCTTCAAAAATAATTAACTAAATATCACTCTCCAAATAAAAATGCAGCAGTTCTTGTGAGCGCTAAAGTTTCTGTTTTTTACAGCATGATCATAAAGACTTCACCCAAGTCTTCCCAAATGTTCTACTTGGCACAAACACTAATTAAAAGCGTAAAACCACATCTAAACAGAGGCTAGATGAATTATTTATTACTAAACAGGAACAAAAAGCAAGTAACAAAAATAAAATTGGGTTGCCTCCCAACAAGCGCTATCATTTAACGCCCTTAGCTAGGCATGATGATTTCAATGATGCTCACATAAAAGATAAGAATTGAAATATAAAGAGAGCATCATGAATAATATGACTAGAACATTTAATCCTAACCCACTTCCTATGCATAGGGATTTTGTGATCAAACAACTTGTGGGAACAAGAATCAACTTGCATAGGAAGGTAAAACAAGCATAACTTCAAAACTTTAAGCACATAGAGAGGAAACTTGATATTATTGCAATTCCTACAAGCATATATTCCTCCCTCATAATAATTTTCAGTAGCATCATGAATGAATTCAACAATATAACCAGCACCTAAAGCATTCTTTTCATGATCTACAAGCATAGAAAATTTACTACTCTCCACACAAGCAAAATTCTTCTCATGAATAATAGTGGGAGCAAACTCAACGAAATAACTATCATGTGATTGAAAATTAAGATCAAGATGACAAGTTTCATGGTTATCATTATTATTTAAAGCATACGTGTCATCACAATAATCATCATAGATAGGAGACATGCTCTCATCATAATAAATTTGCTCATCAAAACTTGGGGGACAAAAAATATCATCTTCATCAAACATAGCTTCCCCAAGCTTGTGGCTTTGCATATCATTAGCATCATGGATATTCAAGGAATTCATACTAAAAACATTGCAATCATGCTCATCATGCAAATATTTAGTGCCAAACATTTTATAGATTTCTTCTTCTAGCACTTGAGCACAATTATCCTTTCCATCATACTCACGAAAGATATTAAAAGGTGAAGCGTATGAGACAAACTCAATTCCATTTTTTTGTAATTTTCTTTTACAAACTAAACTAGTGATAAAACAAGAAACTAAAAGACTCGATTGCAAGATCTAAAGATATACCTTCAAGCACTCACCTCCGCGGCAACGACGCCAAAAAAGAGCTTAGTTGACGGGGTGTTAGTGCCGCTTTCCTCGCCTCCCCGGCAATGGCGCCAGAAAAGAGATTGATGTCTACTACACAACCTTCTTCTTGTAGATGTTGTTGGGCCTCCAAGTGCAGAGGTTTGTAGGACAGTAGAAAATTTCCCTCAAGTGGATGACCTAAGGTTTATCAATCCGTAGGAGGCGTAGGATGAAGATGGTCTCTCTCAAGCAACCCTGCAACCAAATAACAAAGAGTCTCTTGTGTCCCCAACACACCCAATACAATGGTAAATTGTATAGGTGCACTAGTTCGACGAAGAGATGGTGATACAAGTGGTATATGGATGGTAGATAAAAGTATTTGTAATCTGAAATTATAAAAACAGCAAGGTAACTAATGATAAAAGTGAGCGTAAATGGTATTGCAATGCGTTGAAACAAGGCCTAGGGTTCATACTTTCGCTAGTGTAAGTTCCCTCAACAATAATATCATAATTGGATCACATAACTATCCCTCAACATGCAACAAAGAGTCACTCCAAAGTCACTAATAGCGGAGAACGAACGAAGAGATTATGGTAGGGTACGAAACCACCTCAAAGTTATTCTTTCCAATCAATCCGTTGGGCTATTCCTATAAGTGTCACAAACAGCCCTAGAGTTCATACTAGAATAACACCTTAAGACACAAATCAACCAAAACCCTAATGTCACCTAGATACTCCAATGTCACCTCAAGTATCCGTGGGTATGATTATACGATATGCATCACACAATCTCAGATTCATCTATTCAACCAACACATAGAACCTTAAAGAGTGCCCCAAAGTTTCTACCGGAGAATCACGACCAAAACGTGTGCCAACCCCTATGCATAGGCCAGGTCAAAAAAAACCCTATGCATAGGTTCATGGGCGGAACCCGCAAGTTGGTCACCAAAACATACATCAAGTGAATCATGTGATATCCCATTGTCACCACAGATATCCATGGCAAGACATACATCAAGTGTTCTCAAATCTTTAAAGACTCAATCCGATAAGATAACTTCAAAGGGGAAACTCAATTCATTACAAGAGAGTAGAGGGGGGGGGGAAGAAACATCATAGGATCCAAATATAATAGCAAAGCTCGCGATACATCAAGATCGTATCATCTCAAGAACACGAGAGAGAGAGAGAGATCAAACACATAGATACTGGTACATACCCTCAACCCCGAGGGAGAACTACTCCCTCCTCGTCATGGAGAGCACCGGGATGATGAAGATGGCCACCGAAGAAGGATTCCCCCTCCGGCAGGGTGCCGGAACGGGTCTATATTGGTTTTCGGTGGCTACGGAGGCTTCTGGCGGCGGAACTCCTGATCTATTGTGCTCCACGGATATTTTTAGGGTATATGAAGATATATAGGCGGAAGAAGTACGTCAGGGGGGGCACGAGGGGCTCACGAGGGTGGAGGGCGCGCCCCCTGCCTCGTGACCTCCTCGCAGATCCCCCGACGTGCACTCCAAGTCTTCTAGGCTTCTTTCCTTCTAAAAACGAGTTCCGTGAAGTTTCAGGTCAATTGGACTCCGTTTGGTTTTCCTTTTCTTCGAAAGCCTAAAACAGGGTAAAAACAGAAACTGGCACTGGGCTCTGGGTTAATAGGTTAGTCCCAAAAATAATATAAAAGTCTCTTTAATAAAGCCCAATATTGCCCAAAACAGTAGATAATATAGCATGGAGCAATCAAAAATTATAGATACGTTGGAGACGTATCAGTCTCTTTACTCGTTCCGTAATGCAACATCCCGTAACTAACTCACTAGTCACACTGCTTGCAAGGCTTATAGTTGTAACGCCCCGTGACTGATGTGCCAGGTGTCTTCCAGTTATTCGCTGTTGTTGACTTGTCATTGCTTGCGTGTCATGCATTGCATATCATGTCATCATGTGCATTTCATTTGCATACATGTTCGTTTCATGCATCCGAGCATTTTCCACATTGTCCGTTTTGCAATCCGGCGCTCCTATGTCACCCGGTGTCCCTTTCTACCTTTTTTCGTGCACGGGTGTTAAAAGTTTCCGGATTGGACCGAGACTTGCCATGCGGCCTTGGTTTATTACCGGTAGACCGCCTGTCAAGTTTCGTACCATTTGGACTTAGTTTGATACTCCAACGGTTAATCGAGGGACCGAAAAGGCCTCGTGTGTGTTGCAGCCCAACACCCCTCCAAAGTGGCCCAAAACCCACATAAACCCCTTCCATCTTCTAGGCCATTCGATCACGATCGTGTGGCCGCAAACCGTGCTCAATTTGGACACTCCTAGCTCCCTCTACCTATAAATATGTGTCCCTCCCGGAATTTTCGCGCAGATAAAACCCTAACCTCCTCCTCTGCGCACCGCCGGAAATTTCTTCTCCGCACCGGACATGTCCACCGTGCCCTCCACCTCACTCCGACGAATCAGACGACGCCACCTCAGCGCCGCTGGCGCCCTCCACCACTCCCACGGCGCCACTTGGCACCGCCCCTGTCCTCCCCGCGCCTCCCAGCTGCGCGGCCCGCCCAGGCCCGGGGCGAGCCCGCGAGGCCCATCTGCGCCGCCGCTTGATCCGCCTGAGAGGCCGCGCCCGAGGCGCCCGGGCCTCGCCGCGCCGCCCGCCTACCTCCCGGCCGGAGCACGCTGCCGCCTCCATCCATCTCCGGCCGCCGCCGACCTCGCAGTCCTCGTCGCCGACGAGCTCCGGAAGGCGCGCCGCCGCCTCGGCTCGCTGCTCCGGCGCCGCATCCGCCCGACCGCGCTGTGCCCGTCCTCCTCTCCGACCCTCTCCGGCAAGTCCCACCGCTCCGGCGAGTTTTCCTCCAAGTCCGGCCACCGCCGTGGCCATTTCCGGCGACCTCGTCCCCGAACTACTATAGTGCATCCACTGGATCCAGATCTGAAAATACCTCGGGTTGACTTTTTCTCCCCGAAACTCTAGTTTTATGCATACTTTGACGCATCATAACTTCATTACCATTGCTCCGATTCGCGTGTGTAGCATACCGAAATGTTCGTCTCGACGAGTACATCATTTCATCTCATTGCATCATCTTCATTTGAGTTCATCTTGATGCCTGAAATGCTGTTGCAAGAGTGCTAGTTTCTGTTAGTTTCAGATTCTTATCAGCAATTGCTCTTTTGTCATTTTTGCCATGATTAATGTGTGCATGCTATGATCCTGAGCTCTACATGTGTTTTGTTGTATGCCATGCCATCTTTACAGGGGTGTATGCCATGTATTTTTGTGATCTTTGTGGTGACTAGCACAAGCATGCAAAGTAGCTTACTCAATGTTGCTGATTTCAGGGACTTAGAATTTCACTAAGTCCTTGTCCTGCTGTAATTTTTATGACATGTGTTCATGTTGTTTCCTAGTGATCCGTGCCTCTCTTGAGCATGATCAGTAAGGATGTTTTGTAGATATTGTGGTGCTCTATCCATCCATGTCTTTGGTTGCATATATGGAGCACCCTAGCTTGAGTCAATCGAGCTCTACTTTTGCTATAAAATGTTCCTGGTAGATTGTTAACATGTTTAGCGATTTTGCCGAGCTTGTTGTTGTTGATCCATGTATGCTATGTTGTTGTTCTTGCCATGTCTAGCTTCTATGCCATGTCTACTTGCTAGGTGTATGCTTAGTTTGTCATGCAATGCCTTGTAGTGAGTGCATTGAGCTCGTTTACATGCCTACTTAATATCAGTTTTGCCATGCTCCAGTTTTTCACTAAGTCTGAATCTGTTAACGATAATTGCTATGTTCACATGCTTGCAATTGTATTTTCTGATCCCTTTTGGCTTATGGTCTGTAAGGGACTTTTATTATATGCTTTGAGTATCTTGATGCCATGCCTTGCTTTGCCATGATATGTTCCTGTAGCATGTAGTTATCTTGCTCTAAACATTGCTTCCTGTTGTTAAATTCCTGACATGCTGTTAATTTCACTAAGTCTGTAACCTGTTATCATTTGCTCTTTTGTCATGCTTGTTTGAACCTGCTATTGAGTGAATTAGCCGTAGCTCAGTGTTCATCTTTTGTCAAGCATCTTGAGTGGATCCCTGCCATGTATTTTATTGTTATGTTAGGGTGCAGTAGCTTGTTGTTCTTGATGCATTTAGATGGCCTCGTGCTGTTAATCGCAGCTTTGTGCCATTCTTGTTTTGCTTGCCATTTCCAAACCATGCATCCGATTCTGGTGATCTTTATATCGATTTCGACCAAAATCAACTCCTCTTTTCAGTGGCACTCTTGGTTTTCCAAGTTGAGGCCAGGTTCAATCATTTACTTTCCAAATCATGCATATGCATCGCATACCGCATCCCGCATATCATGCCTTGTTCTTGTGTTGGTTGTTTACTATGTTGTGTGCTTCTGTCCGGTGTTGCTTCTTCGGGTTGGATCCGGTAACGTCGCGTTTGTGAGGATCCGTTCGACTACGTCCGTTTGTCTTCTTCATGGACTCGTTCTTCTTCCTTGCGGGATCTCAGGCAAGATGACCATACCCTTGAAATCACTTCTATCTTTGCTTGCTAGTTGCTCGCTCTTTTGCTATGCCTATGCTACGATACCTACCACTTGCTTATCATGCCTACCATATTTGCCATGTTCAGACTCTAACCCACCTTGTCCAAGCAAACCATTGTTTGGCTACGTTACCGTTTTGCTCAGCCCCTCTTATAGCGTTGTTAGTTGCAGGTGAAGATGAAGTTTGTTCCTTGTTGGAACATGGAGATGTTGTTCCTTGTTGGAACATGTTTATTTGTTGGGATATCACAATATCTCTTATTTATATTAATGCACCTATATACTTGGTAAAGGGTGGAAGGCTCGGCCTTATGCCTGGTGTTTTGTTTCACTCTTGCTGCCCTAGTTTTCGTCATACCGGTGTTATGTTCCTTGATTTTGCGTTCCTTACGTGGTTGGGTGATAATGGGAACCCCTTGACAGTTCGCCTTGAATAAAACTCCTACAGCAAGGCCCAACATTGGTTTTACCATTTGCCACCTAGCCTTTTCTTTCCCTTGAGTCAGCCGGCTCAAGGGTCATCTTTATTTAAACCCCCAGGCCAGTGCTTCTCTAAGTGTTGGTCCAACCCAGAGCACCATGCAGGGCCATCCCTTGGCAACTTGGGTTACGTCGGCTCCTGTACGCTTATCTTATCCGGTGTTCCCTGAGAATGAGATATGTGTAGCTCCTATCGGGATTTGTCGGCACGGCGGGTGGTCTTGCTGGACTTGTTTTACAATTGTCGAAATGTCTTGTAACCGGGATTCCGAGTCTGATCGGGTCTTCCCACTAGAAGGAATATCCTTCGTTGACCGTGAGAGCTTGTGATGGGCTAAGTTGGGACACCCCTACAGGGATTTGAACTTTCGAAAGCCGTGCCCGCGGTTATGGGCAGATGGGAATTTGTTAATGTCCGGTTGTAGAGAACTTGACACTTGACCTTAATTAAAATACATCAACCGCGTGTGTAACCGTGATGGTCTCTTTTCGGCGGTGTCCGGGAAGTGAACATGGTGTTGGAGTTATGCTTGACGTAAGTAGTTTTGGATCACTTCTTGATCATACTTTCTCGAACGTGCCTTGCCTTCTCTTCTCGCTCTCATTTGCGTATGTTAGCCACCAAATATGCTAGTCGCTTGCTACAGCTTCACCTCATACCTTTTCCCTACCCATACGCTTAAATAGTCTTGATCGCGAGGGTGTGAGATTGCTGAGTCCCTGTGGCTCACAGATACTTCCAAAAACCAGTTTCAGGTGCCGATGATTACCGTGCAGATGACGCAACCCAGCTCAAGGAGGAGCTCGATGAAGATCGTGTTCGTAGTCTTGTTTTGTTTCCAGTTGATCAGTAGTGGAGCCCAGTTGGGGTTGATCGGGGATCTGTGTAGCATTTGGGGTAGTCTTCTTTTATTTTGGTTCCGTAGTCGGACCTTGATTGTATCTGGCTGATGTAATGTTTTATTCATGTATTGTGTGAAGTGGCGATTGTAAGCCAACTATGTATCCCTTTTCCTTTTTGTATTACATGGGTTGTGTGAAGATTACCTCACTTGCGACATTGCTTTCAATGCGGTTATGCCTCTAAGTCGTGCTTCGACACGTGGGAGATATAGCCGCATCGAGGGCGTTACAATAGTGATGTGCATTACCGAGAGGGCCGAGAGATACCTCTCCGATACACGGAGTGACAAATCCTAATCTCGATCTATGCCAACTCAACAAACACCATCAGAGACACCTGTAGAGCATCTTTATAATCACCCAGTTACGTTGTGACGTTTGATAGCACACTAAGTGTTCCTCCGGTATTCGTGAGTTGCATAATCTCATAGTCATATGAACATGTATAAGTTATGGAGAAAGCAATAGCAACAAAGTAAATGATCATAGTGCTAAGCTAACGGATGGGTCTTGTCCATCACATCATTCTCTAATGAGATCCCGTTCATCAAATGAGAACACTTGTCTATGGCTAGGAAACTTAACCATCTTTGATTAACGAGCTAGTCAAGTAGAGGCATACTAGGGACACTCTGTTTGTCTATGTATTCACACATGTATCAAGTTTCTGGTTAATACAATTCTAACATGAATAATAAACATTTATCATGATATAAGGAAATATAAATAATAACTTTATTATTGCCTCTAGGGCATATTTCCTTCAGTCTCCCACTTGCACTTGAGTCAATAATCTAGTTCACATCGTCATGTGATTTAACACCAATAGTTCACATCTTTATGTGATTAGTTCACATCTCCATGTAACTAATACCCAAAGAGTTTACTAGAGTCAATAATCTAGTTCACACTGCTATGTGATTAATACCCAAAGAGTGATCATGTTTTGCTTGTGAGAGAAATTTAGTCAACGGGTCTGCCACATTCAGAGCCGTATGTATTTTGCAAATTTTTCTATGTCTACAATGCTCTGCATGGAGCTACTCTAGCTAATTTCTCCCACTTTCAATATGTATCCAGATTGAGACTCAGAGTCATCTAGATCGGTGTCAAAAATTGCATCGACATAACTCTTTACGACGAACTTTTTGTCACCTCCATAACCGAGAAACATATCCTTATCCCACTAAGGATAATTTTGACCAATGTCCAGTGATCCACTCCTGGATCACTATTGTACCCTCTTGCCAAACTCTTGGTGAGGTAGTCTGGTACACAACATAGCATACTTTATCGAACCTGTGGCTGAGGCATAGGGAATGACTTTTCATTCTCTTTCTATTTTCTGTCGTGGTCAGGTTTTGAGTCTTTACTCAACTTCACACCTTGCAACACAGGCAAGAACTCCTTCTTTGACTGTTCCATTTTGAACTACTTCAAAATCTTGTCAAGGTATGTACTCATTGAAAAATATATCAAGCGTCTTGATCTATCTCTATAGATCTTGTTGCTCAATATGTAAATAGCTTCACCGAGGTCTTTCTTTGAAAAAACTCCTTTCAAACACTCCTTTATGTTTTCCAGAAAATTCTACATAATTTCCAATCAACAATATGTCATTCACATATGCTTATCAGAAAGGCTGTAGTGCTCCCACTCACTTTCTTGTAAATACAGGCTTCACCGCAAGTCTGTATAAAACCATATGCTTTGATCACTTTATCAACGCATATATGCCAACTCCGAGATGCTTGCACCAGTCCATAGATAGATCGTTGGAGCTTGCACACTTTGTTAGCACCTTTAGGATTGACAAAGCATTCTTGTTGCATCATATATACAATTTTCTTCTTTAAGAAATCCATTAAGGAATGCAGTTTTGACATCATTTGCCAGATTTCATAAAATGTGGCAATTGCTAACATGATTCGGACAGACTTAAGCATCGCTATGAGTGAGAAAATCTCATCGTAGTCAACATCTTGAACTTGTCGAAAACCTTTTGCAACAATTTGAACTTTGTATGTAGTAATACTACTATCAGCGTTTGTCTTCCTCTTGAAGATCCATTTATTCTCATTGGCTTGTCGATCATTGGGCAAGTCAACCAAAGTCCACACTTTGTTCTCATACATGGATCCCATCTCAGATTTCATGGCCTCAAGCCATTTTGCGGAATCTGGGCTAATCATCGCTTCCTCATAGTTCGTAGGTTAGTCATGGTCTAGTAACATGACTTCGAGAAAGGATTACCGTACCACTCTGGTGCGGATCTTACTCTGGTTAACCTACGAGGTTCGGTAGTAACTTTATCAGAAGTTTCATGATCATCATCATTAGCTTCCTCACTTACTGGTGTAGGAATCACTGGAACTGATTTCTGTGATGAAGTACTTTCCAATAAGGGAGTAGGTACAATTACCTCGTCAAGTTCTACTTTCCTCCCACTCATTTCTTTCGAGAGAAACTCCTTCTCTAGAAAGGATCCATTTTTAGCAACGAATATCTTGCCTTCGGATCTGTGATAGAAGGTGTACCCAACAGTCTCCTTTGGCTATCCTATGAAGACCCATTTCTCCGATTTGGGTTCGAACTTATCAGGTTGAAGCTTTTTCACATAAGCATCACAACCCCAAACTTTAAGAAATGACAACTTGGGTTTCTTGCCAAACCACAGTTCATAAGGTGTCGTCTCAACGGATTTTGATGGTGCCCTATTTAACGTGAATGCAGCCATCTCTAAAGCATAACCCCAAAACGATAACGGTAAATCGATAAGAGAGACATCATAGATCGCACCATATCTAATAAAGTGTGGTTACGAAGTTCGGACACACCATTATGCTGTGGTGTTCCAGGTGGCGTGAGTTGTGAAACTATTCCGCATTGTTTCAAATGAAGACCAAAGTCGTAATTCAAATATTCGTCTCCGCGATCAGACCATAGAAACTTTATTTTCTTGTTACGATGATTTTCCACTTCACTCTAAAATTCTTTGAACTTTTCAAATGTTTCAGACTTATGTTTCATCAAGTAGATATACTCATATCTGCTCAAATCATCTACGAAGGTCAGAAAATAACGATACCTGCCGCGACCCTCAACACTCATCGGACCACATACACCGGTATGTATTATTTCCAATAAGTCAGTGGCTCGCTCCATTGTTCCGGAGAACGGAGTCTTAGTCATCTTGCCCATGAGGCATGGTTCGCAAGCATCAAATGATTCATAATCAAGTGATTCCAAAAGTCCATCCACATTGAGTTTCTTCATGCGCTTTACACCAATATGACCTAAACGGCAGTGCCACAAGTATGTTGCACTATCATTATCAACTTTTCATCTTTTGGCATCAATATTATGAATATGTGTATCACTACGATCGAGATTCAATAAACCATTTATATTAAGTGTATGGCCATAGAAGGTTTTGTTCATGTAAACAGAACAACAATTATTCTTTGACTTAAATGAATAACCGTATTGCAATAAACATGATCCAATCATATTCATGATTAACGCAAACACCAAATAACATTTATTTTAGGTTTAACACTAATCTCGAAGGTAAAAGGAGTGTGTGATGGTGATCTTATCAACCTTGGAATCATTTCCAACACACATCGTCACCTTGCCCTTAACTAGTCTCTGTTCATTTTGCAACTCCTGTTTCGAGTTACTAATCTTAGCAACTGAACCGGTATCAAATACCCCGGGGTTACTATGAAAACTAGTAAAGTAGACATCAATAACATGTACTCCCTCCTTCCATCTATATAGGGCCTAATACGTTTTTTGAGGCTAACTTTGACCAAATGTTAGAGCAATAATATATGACATGCAACTTACACAAAGCATACCGTCAAATTCGTATGTGAAAGGAGCTTTTGATGATATAATTTTCACATTATGCATGTCATGTACTATTAATCTTGTCAATAGTCAAAGGTTGTCTTAAAAACGCATTAGGCCCTATATAGATGGAAGGAGGGAGTATATCAAATATACTTTTGTTCACTTTGCCATCCTTCTTATCCGCCAAGTATTTGGGGTAGTTCCGCTTCCAGTGACCATTCCCTTTGCAGTAGAAGCACACAGTTTCAGGCTTAGGTCTAGCTTTGGGCTTCTTCACGGGAGTGGAAACTTGCTTGCTATTCTTTTCGAAATTCCCTTTCTTTCCCTTGCCCTTTTACTTGAAACTAGTGGTCTTGTCAACCATCAGCACTTGATGCTTTTTCTTGATTTCTACCTTCTCCAATTTCAGCATCGCGAAGAGCTTGGGAATCGTTTCTGTTATCCCTTGCATATTATAGTTTATCACGAAGTTCTAGTAACTTGGTGATAGTGACTAGAGAACTCTGTCAATCACTATCTTATCTGGAAGATTAACTCCCACTTGATTCAAGTGATTGTAGTACTTAGACATTCTGAGCACATGCTCACTAGCTGAGCTATTCTCCTCCATCTTGTAGGCAAAGTACTTGTCATAGGTCACATACCTCTTAACACGTGCATGAGTGTGAAATACCAATTTCAGCTCTTGGAACATCTCATATGCTCCGTCGAGTTCAAAATGTTTTTTAAGTCCCGGTTCTAAGCCGTAAAGTATGGCACACTAAACTATCAAGTAGTCATCATACCGAGCTTGTCAAATGTCCATAATGTCTGCATCTACTCCTGCAAAAGGTTCGTCACCTAGCGGTGCATCAAGGACATAATTCTTCTGTGTAGCAATGAGGATAATCCTCAAATCACGGAGCTAGTCCGCATCATTGCTACTAACATCTTTCAACATTGTTTTCTCTAGGAACATATGATAAATAAAACGGGGAAGCTATATGCGAGCAATTGATCTACAACATAGATATGCAAATACTATCAGGACTAAGTTCATGATAAATTTAGTTCAATTAATCATATTACTTACGAACTCCCACTTAGATAGACATCCCTCTAATCATCTAAGTGATCACGTGATCCATATCAACTAAACCATGTCAGATCATCACGTGAGATGTAGTAGTTTTTAATGGTGAACATCACTATGTTGATCATATCTACTATATGATTCACACTCAAACTTTCGGTCTCAGTGTTCCGAGGCCATATCTGCATATGCTAGGCACGTCAAGTTTAACTCGAGTATTCCACGTGTGCAAAACTGGCTTGCACCCGTTGTATGTGAACGTAGAGCTCACGTGGTGTCTCGGCACGACGAACTATAGCAACGGTGCATACTCAGGGAGAACACTTGTACCTTGAAATTTAGTGAGAGATCATCTTATAATGCTACCGCCGAACTAAGAAAAATAAGATGCATAAAGGATAAACATCACATGCAATCAATATAAATGATATGATATTGCCATCATCACCTTGGGCCTTTGAACTCCATCTCCAAAGCACGTCATGATCACCATCGTCACCGGCTTGACACGTTGATGTCCATCGAAGCATCGTTGTTGTCTCGCCAACTATTGCTTCTATGACTATCACTACCGCTTAGTGATAAAGTAAAGCACTTACATGGCGATTGCATTTCATACAATAAAGCGACAACCATATGGCTCTTGCCAGTTGCCAATAACTCTGTTACAAAACATGATCATCTCATACAATAAAATTTAGCATCATGTCTTGACCATATCACATCACAACATGCCCTGCAGAAACAAGTTAGAGGTCCTCTACTTTGTTGTTGTAAGGTTTACGTGGCTGCTACGGGTTGAGCAAGAACCGTTCTTACAACGCGGTATAGTGATTGCTTTTTGATCTTCAGAAAGAACCCTGTTCATTGAATCCGATTCAACTAAAGTTGGAGAGACTGACACCCACTAGCCACCTGTGTGCGAAGCACGTCAGTAGAACTAGTCTCGCGTAAGCGTACGCGTAATGTCGGTCTGAGCTGCTTCATCCAACAATACCGTTGAATCAAGAATCAACTAGTGAAGGCAAGCAATATGTATATACCCACACCCACAACTCCTTTGTGTTCTACTCATGCATATAACATCTACGCATAGACCTGGCTCGGATGCCACTGTTGGGGGATGCAGTAATTTCAAAAAAATCCTACGCACACGCAAGATCCATCTACGTGATGCATAGCAACGAGAGGGGAGAGTGTTGTCTACGTACCCTCGTAGACCGTAAGCGGAAGCGTTATGACAACACGGTTGATATAGTCGTACGTCTTCACGATCCGACCGATCCTAGCACCGAAGGTACGGCACCTCCACGATCTGCACACGTTCAACTCGGTGACATCCCACGAACGATAGATCCAGCTGAGTGTCGAGGGAGAGCTTCATCAGCATGACGGTGTGATGACGATGATGATGAAGTTACCGACGTAGGGCTTCGCCTAAGCACTACAACGATATGACCGAGGTGGAAATCTATGGAGGGGGGCACCGCACACGGCTAAGAGATCAACTTGTGTGTCTATGGGGTGCCTCCCTCCCCCGTATATAAAGGAGTGGAGGAGGGGGAGGGCCGACCCACTATGGCGCGCCCAAGGGGGGGAGTCCTACTCCTGGTGGGAGTAGGATTCCCCCTTTCCCTTGTTGGAGTAGGAGAGAAGGAAGGGGGAGAGAGAGGGAAGGAAGGGGGGCTGCCCCCCACCCAATTCAGATTGGGCTAGGGGGGCGCCCTCCACCTTGGCCTTCCTCTCCTCTCTTCCACTAAAGCCCAATAAGGCCCATATACTCCCCGGGGGTTCCGGTAACCCCCCGGTACTTCAGTAAATGCCTGAACTCACCCGGAACCATTCTGATGTCCAAACATAGCCTTCCAATATATCAATCTTTATGTCTCGACCATTCCGGGACTCCTCGTCATGTCCGTGATCATATCTGGGACTCCGAACTAGCTTCGGTACATCAAAACACATAAACTCATAATATTGATCATCACTGAACGTTAAGCGTGCGGACCCTACGGGTTCGAGAACTATGTAGACATGACCAAGACTCATCTCCGGTCAATAACCAATAGCGGAACCTGGATGCTCATATTGGTTCCTACATATTCTACGAAGATCTTTATCGGTCAAACCGCATAACAACACACGTTGTTCCCTTTGTCACCGGTATGTTACTTGCCCGAGATTCGATCGTCGGTATCTCAATACCTATTTCAATCTCATTAGTGGCAAGTCTCTTTACTCATTTCGTAATGCAACATCCCGTAACTAACCCATTAGTCACATTGCTTGCAAGGCTTATAGTGATGTGCATTACCGAGAGGGCCCAGAGACACCTCTCCAATACACGGAGTGACAAATCCTAATCTCGATCTATGCCAACTTAACAAACACCATTGGAGACACGTGTAGAGCATCTTTATAATCACCCAGTTACGTTGTGACATTTGATAGCACACTAAATGTTCCTCCGGTATTTGGGAGTTGCATAATCTCATAGTCATAGGAACATGTATAAGTTATGAAAAAAGCAATAACAAGAAACTAAACGATCGTAGTGCTAAGATAACGGATGGGTCTTGTCCATCACATCATTCTCTAATGATGTGATCCCGTTCATCAAATGACAACACATGTCTATGGCTAGGAAACTTAACCATCTTTGATTAACGAGCTAGTCAAGTAGAGGCATACTAGGGACACTCTGTTTGTCTATGTATTCACACATGTATCAAGTTTCTGGTTAATACAATTCTAGCATGAATAATAAACATTTATCATGATATAAGGAAATATAAATAACAACTTTATTATTGCCTCTAGGGCATATTTCCTTCACTAGGTATTACACCTAGATCGGATATGAACTCCTTCATCCAGACTCCTTCATTCGCTGCTTCCGAAGCAACTATGTACTCCACTTCACACGTAGATCCCGCCACAACGCTTTGCTTGGAACTGCACCAACTGACAGATCCACCATTCAATATAAATACATATCCGGTTTGTGACTTAGAGTCATCCGGATTAGTGTCAAAGCTAGCATCGACGTAACCATTTACGACAAGCTCTTTGTCACCTCCATAAATGAGAAACATATCCTTAGTCCTTTTCAGGTACTTCAACATGTTCTTAACCGCTGTCCAGTGATCCACTCCTGGATTACTTTGCTACCTCCTTGCCAAACTTATAGCAAGGCACACATCAGGTCTGGTAGACAACATTGCATAGATGATAGAATCTATGGCTCAGGCGTAGGGAATGACTTTTATTTTCTCTCTATCTTTTGCAGTGGTCAGGCATTGAGTCTGGCTCAACTTCACACCTTGTAACACAGGCAAGAACGCTTTCTTTGATTGATCCATTTTGAAATTCTTCAAAACTTTATCAAGGTATGTGCTTTGTGAAAGTCCATTCAAGCGTCTTGATCTATCTCTATAGATCTCGATGCCCAATATATAAGCAGCTTCACTGAGGTCTTTCATTGAAAAACTCTTATTCAAGTATCCTTTTATGCTATCCAGAAATTCTATATCATTTCCAACCAACAATATGCCATCCACATATAATATCAGAAATGCTATAGAGCTCCTACTCACTTTCTTGTAAATACAGGCTTCTCTGAAAGTCTGTATCAAACCATATGCTTTGATCACATTATCAAAGCGTATATTCGAACTCCGAGATGCTTGCACGAGTCCATAAATGGATCTCTGGAGCTTGCACACTTTGTTAGCACCTTTAGGATCGACAAAACCTTCTAGTTGCATCATATACAACTCTTCTTTAAGAAATCCATTAAGGAATGCAGTTTTGACGTCCATTTGCTAGATATCATAATCATAAAATGCGGCAATTGCTAACATGATTCGGACAGACTTAAGCATCACTACGGGTGAGAAAGTCTCATCGTATTCAACTCCTTGAACTTGTCGAAAACCTTTTGCAACAAGTCGAGCTTTGTAGACAATAACATTACCATCAGCATCAGTCTTCTTCTTGAAGATCCATTTATTCTCTATGGCTCGCCGATCATCGGGCAAGTCAACCAAAGTCCACACTTTGTTCTCATATATAGATCCTATCTCAGATTTCATGCCCTCAAGCTATTTATCTGAATCTGGGCTCATCTTCGCTTCCTCATAGTTCATCGGTTCGTCATGGTCTAGTAACATGACTTCCAGAACATGATTACCTTACCACTCTGGTGCGGAACTTGCTCTGGTTGACCTACGAGATTCGGTAGTAACTTGATCTAAAGTTTCATGATCATTATCATTAGCTTCCTCTCTAGTTGGTGTAGGCATCACTAGAACTGATTTCTGTGATGAGCTACTTTCCTATTAGAGAGAAGGTACAATTACCTCATCAAGTTCTACTTTCCTCCCACTCACTTATTTCGAGAGAAACTCCTTCTCTAGAATGGATCCATTCTTAGCAACAAAGATATTGCCTTTGGATCTGTGATAGAAGGTGTACCCAATAGTTTCTTTTGGGTATCCGACTACAGGAATCAGGCACTTTGCCATCTGCCATGGCTGACGGCAGAGGCATGCCTGGCGGACGACAAAGGCCTTTGCCATCAGCCAGCAGACGGCAACAGGTCCGACTGAATAGGCTACGGCGAAGGGCTCTTTACCGTCTGCTGGCGGACGGCAAAGATGAAATGGTATTTGCTGTCCGCCAGCAGACGGAAAAGGACCTCGACGGCACACGTGGCAGCTTAGGGCCATTAAGGGGTTAATGGCGTGCTTTGCCATCTGCTGGTAGACAGCAAAGATGCAAAGTTCTTTGCCGTCTGCCAACGGACGGCAAAGAAACCATATAGGCCAGCCAAGTGCCCCCAGGTTGCACAGGTAGCTTCCATGTGGCAGCTTTGCCGTTTGCCAGCAGTCGGCAAAGTGCCTGTATAGCCCCTGTTTTTTTCTTAAATTCATTCAATTTGACAGAATTTCACACATATATATATACACACACACACATTTCAAAATAATTTCAATAAGCATACCAACAATAAGTTTCCAACAACATAAGAATCATATAAGTTTCCAACAACATATCCAACATACAATGATTTTCAACAAGAAGTATTCAACAACATATCCATATATACATACATATCCGAAAGAAGTTTCCAACAACATATCCATATATACATACATATCCAAAAGAAGTTTCCAACAAGTTTCCATAAACAAAAAGGAAGCACAAGGAGAAGAGTACACTCCATCAATGCAAGCTTCCTCATCTAAAGAAGATCTGCAAATTGGGAAATATGAAAGTTAGAGACGAAGAAGAAGACTAGCTAGAAGGAAAAGAAGAAAAGGAAGAAGAAAAATAAGAAGAATTTATCTTCTCTTTCTTTTTCTCCTCGCCTCTTCTTTATCTTCTTCTTATAACTAAGCTAGGTAAAAATGCTAAGTGTGTAGGTCATTTTAGAGCTAAGCTAGGTAAATAGGTCATTTTGGAGCTAACCTAGGTAAAATGGATCATATTGGAGCTAACCTAGGTAAACTTAGTCATTTGGGAGCTAACCTAGGTAAAATGGATCATATTGGAGCTAACCTAGCTAAAATTGGTCATTTTGGAGCTAACCTAGCTAATTATGCAATTTTTGAGTTAACTAAGCATATTATGCCATTTTTGACATAAGTAAGCTAAGTATAGCTCTTTCTTGAGCTAACCCAGGTAACTAAGCATTTTAGAGCTAATTAAGCATATTAGAGCTAATTTAGCATTTTAGAGCTAACTTAGATCATTTTGGAGCTAACTTAGGTAAAATTGAACATTTGGAGCTAATTAGGCTTATTATGTCATTTTTGAGGAAAATAAGCTAACTATATGACATATATGAGGTTACCAAGATTGTTATGCCATTTCAAACCTAAGTAAGCTAATTATGCCACTTTTTACATAAGTAAGCTAAGTGTATGTCATTATTGAGCAAACCTAGATAACTAAGCATATTAGAGCTAACTTAGCATGTTAGAGCTAACTTAAGTCATTTAGGAGGAAACAAAGCTAAGTATAGATCATTTTGGAGATCTGACATACCTGACATACTTCACTCCTCCTTCTTCTCCTTCTCCTTCATCATCCTGATGCGCTTAGAGCGGCGAGGCAATGGGATGTACTCTTCTACCACAATTGGCATGGTCATGTCGCCCGGCTGTGGGATCGCCGGCGCCAGCACCATCGCGAGGTCATTGTCAGGCACCACCACCATCGCGAGGCCATCTTCAGGCAGCACCATCACTAGGTCATCCTCAGCCACCACCATCTCTTGCCCATCATCAGCCACCACCATCGCTTGGCCATCGTCAGCCACCACCGTCGCTAGGTCATCGTCAGACAGAATAGGCTGCACCTCCTCATCCCCACTCTGCTCCTCTTCTTCCCCACTCCATTCTGGATCATCCTCGCTACTACTTCCATTGTAGCCAGACTCGCTGTTGCGTTTGCTGTAGCCAGACTCGCTGTTGCTGCTCCCATTGCCTGACCAAATGCAACAAAGGTTTTTCAACAATCAGTGTGAGACAATGCCAAATGGAGAGGAAGAAGAGGCAGAGCGTACTGGCATCATCGTCGTCCTGGTAGCGCATCCAGCACATAGTCATGTGGAACACCTTCATGGTGAGCATGGCATCGCCGTCATACCTGAAGACAAGGAAGTACCCGTGGCGCAGGTCGTAGGCATGGACAAACTGCTCCCTGCCACGACACAGGTACATGTGGTCATTCCTGATCACCACCTCCATGTCCCAAAGCCCGCGAAGCCCGCTGCCGGCCTATTGCAGCTTCACATTCTTTGGTCGATGGCCGTCCAACATCTTCATTAAAGTGTCAGGCAGCCTCTACAACGTGGGTCAAGGAGTGATGTAGCAAGCAACAGAGTTATGATAAAGAGATGGGTGAAGGGGAGATCTCTCCTTTTATATACCTGCCTCCTGGAGGAATTCTCAAGTACAATCGTGAAGAACTCGAAACCTTCCAAGTCGTACTCCGGTGTGGCAGAGCGCAGCCTGTGGTGGCGGCCTCCCCCCATCTCTGATAAGCAGCAGAAGATACCAATTACTACCCTTACAACATTATCAAACAACATTACAACAACATAAGTTTTGAGCAGTAGATAATCAACTACACCAAGTCATCATTTCATATTCAAAAAGCAATGCACTTGTGGACATATGATGGCAATAGCTAGAACCCTTCAAAACTAGGGATTTCTTTAGACATGAAACAAAACTGAAAATGTAAACCAAATTCTCATATTCAAAAGCAATGCACTTGTGGCTATAAGGCTATACATGTATGTTGTTCATTAGGATTTTACCCCTTCCATTAAAGAGAAGAAGAATCAATCTTTCCTGTTGCATCTGAAAATTATCATTAATGCAAACTAATTGCTTCTTCTTTTCTATAACACACTTTAATTAATGGGTACAAAATTTTGAGCACAGCTAGGTTTTATTTAAAGAAAACATTACCATGTTCTCGACACATACATCACAGTGAATACTTACTTACCATGCATATTTTGGTTATGTGGCGCTGCTATTCTTCTAGCACTAGGAGATATGTATAGCCTAAGGATGATCAGCAAAATAATCTTGATTAACTAATCGAAAATCCAACAGATCAGCATGTCTCACTCGAACCAAACTGATATGTATGTTAAACATCACATACAAGTAATTCGAATAAAAAAATGTTAGCGAAACCAGAAGACACAAAGACATGCTATCCAGTGAATATTTAAATAAAACTAAATGTAAACCAAAACTTACAAAACAAAATCAAAACATAAACTAAACCAAGCCTAAATTAAACTAAATCTAAAAAAGCAGAAAAAGATAAAAGTTCTCACCGGAGGGGTCACCGGAGTGGCGGGGCGTCCGTGGGGGTGGAGGGGAGGGGCGTTGCGGTGGCCGGGGTGGAGGAGGGGGCGCCGGAGCAGCAGGGCAGACGCGGTGGTGGAGGAGAGGGGCGGCGGGGCGGCCGTGGTAGTGGAGGAGAGGGGCGGCGGGGCGGCCGGGGGGAGGAGGGGGTGCCGGAGTTGCGGGGCGGCAACGGGGGTGGCGCGGGGTGGAGGAGGGGGTCGCCGGGGGGGGGGGGGGTGGGTTCGGCGCGGCGACGGGGCGGTGGGGCAGTTGAGGGAGTCCTGGATTAGGGGGTCTCCGGACAGCCGGACTATATCCTTTGGCCGGACTGTTGGACTATGAAGATACAAGATTGAAGACTTCGTCCCGTGTCCGGATGGGACTTTCCTTGGCGTGGAAGGCAAGCTTGGCAATACAGATATGTAGATCTCCTCCCTTGTAACCGACTCGGTGTAACCCTAGTCCCCTTCGGTGTCTATATAAACCGGAGGGTTTAGTCCATAGGACAACATACAATCATACCATAGGCTAGCTTCTAGGGTTTAGCCTCTACGATCTCGTGGCAGATCAACTCTTGTAATACCCATATCATCAAGATCAATCAAGCAGGGCCCGAACCTGGGTAAACATTGTGTCCCCTGCCTCCTGTTACCATCCGCCTTAGACGCACAGTTCGGGACCCCTACCTGAGATCCACCGGTTTTGACACCGACATTGGTGCTTTCATTGAGAGTTCCACTATGCCGTCACCGTAAGGCTCGATGGCCCCTTCGATCATCGGTAATGATGCAGTCCAGGGTGAGGTTTTCCTCCCCGGATAGATCTTCGTATTCGGCGGCTTCGCACTGCGGGCCAACTCGCTTGGCCATCTGGAGCAGATCGAGAGTTACGCCCCTGGCCATCAGGCCAGGTTCGGAAACTTAAACTACACTACCGACATCCGCGGAGACTTGGTCTTCCACGGGTTCGAGCCCATGTCAGGTGCGCCGCACGATCACGACGAGCATCATTTAGCTCTGTCGTCGGACAGTGTTCGGGAGATCACACCTACAACTACTCTGGCCTTCAATCTGGAGCAAATTGCGCCATCCGATGACGGAGGGATAGACCCCGCCACGGAGGCTGCACTCTCAGTGGCGATGGAGCCGGATACTGACTTCACCCCTTACGAGAGTCGTGTTGCCGAACCACTGGATTCGTCTCTATCCACGGACTCCGAGCCGCCTGCATCCGTGCCTATCAAATCCGATTGGGCGCCGATCATGGAGTTCACCTCCGCGGATATCTTTCAGCACTCACCTTTCGACAACGTGCTAAATTCATTAAGGTCTCTCTCCTTGTCAGGAGATCCTTGGCCGAACTATGTCCGGCTAGATTGGGATGTGGACGACGAAGAAATTCGATGCCCACCCACCACCCACTTAGTAGCCTCTGTCGATGATTTAACCGACATGCTCGATTTTGACTCCGCAGACATCGACGACATGGACGACGATGCAGGAGAGGATTAGGAACTAGTGCCCACAGGGCACTGGACAACCACTTCATCACATGACATATACATGGTGGATACACCCAAAGAAAACGATGACGAGGAACGGGAAGAGACAGCGGAGGATGACCCCTCCAAGAAGCAAATAAAGCGTCGGCGTAGGCGCCGCTCCAAATCCCGCCTCGGCAAAAACAGCAATAACAGCGCAAGAGAAAATAACACTCCAGTCGACTCCAGAGGAAACGACGACCACATTGCCACAGCGGAAGAGCATGATGAAGCTGCAAACGGCGAACATAGTATGGATCTGACGTCCGAACACGGCGACGCCGAGGATAAACCTCATCAAACCCCCTCTGGGGAGGAAAATAGTTCGGACGAATATGCACACATCATCTCGAAAACGCACTTGGAGCAAGAGAACCTCCGCAGAATGCTTATTGCCACAGTGAGGAGTCTGAAGAAGCAGAAGCAAAGGCTTAAGGCCGAACAGAATACGCTCAACAGCAGGTGGAACAAAGTGCTCGACAACAAAGAAAAGTATGGTGGAGGTTACCACACAAAGAGCTATCCAAAGCGCAAGCTATTACCCGAATTCGACGATGAGGTCTTAGAGCCCATACAGCCGAAAAATAAAATGACCAACCGGCCGGATCAACCACCCTGTGACCACGATAGAGCGGCTAACAAGGTCTCACATAAGTCAACACATGATCTATGTGAGGACTTGCGCCAAAAATCTAGTATGACCAGATCCATCTATGGATCTAGGAAGCGCGCTCCGGCACAAAATCAAAACTGAATACTACAACCGTCCGAACGCCATGATACATCCAAATATAGGGGTGCTGCACACCCCCTATGTTTCACCGATGAGGTGCTGGACCACGAATTCCTAGAAGGATTCAAACCAGTGAACATAGAGGCGTACTACGGGACCACAGACCCTGGGGGTCTGGATTGAGGACTTTATCCTCCATATCCATATGGCTCGCGGAGACGATCTCCATGCCATCAAGTACTTGCCCCTCAAGCTTAAAGGACCAGCTCGGCATTGGCTGAAAAGCCTCCCCGAAAACCCAATTGGAAGTTGGGAGGAGCTCAAGGACGCTTTTCGGGCTAATTTTCAAGGGACCTATGTCCGACCTCCGGATGCAGACGATTTAAGTCATATAATTCAACAACCCGGAGAGTCAGCCCGAAAGCTTTGGAACAGGTTTCTCACTAAGAAAAACCAAATCGTCGACTGTCCATACGCCGTAGCCTTAGCAGCTTTCAAACACAGCGTCCGAGACGAATGACTCGCCAGACACCTCGGCCAAGAAAAACCGAGAACAATGGCAGCCCTGACAAGCCTCATGACCCGCTTTTGCGCGGGCGAAGATAGCTGGTTAGCCCGCAGTAGCACCAGCGACCAAAGCACATCTGAAGTCAGGGATGGCAATGGAAAACCACGACACAGTGAAAGCAAGCGTCGCAATAAAGAAGACAACCCAGATAATATGGTGGTAAACACCGGATTCAGGGGCTCTCGACCAGGTCAGCGGAAAAAGCCTTTCAAAGGCAGCAGAGATGGACCGTCTAGCCTAAACAAGATTCTCGACAAACTATGTCAGATTCATGGCACCCCCGATAAACCTGCAAATCACACCCACAGAGATGCTGGGTCTTCAAGCAGGCCGGCAAGCTAAACGCCGAACACAAGGGGAGGGAGACACCAAGTGAAGACGAGGATGAGCCTCACCAACAAAGCACTTGGGGACAGAAAAAAATTCCCACCAGAGGTTAAAACAGTAAACATGATCCACGTGACAAAGAGGAGAAGCAAACATGCACTTCGAAACACACGCGCCCTAGAGCCCGTCACCCCTAAGTTCAACCCCTGGTTGGCCTGCCCGATCACTTTTGATCGTGGGGATCATGCGACAAGCATCCGGCATGAAGGATTGGCTGCCTTGGTGTTAGACCCAATAATGAACATATACCATCTCACACGAGTCCTTATGGACGGCGACAGTGGTCTAAATCTGATATATTAGGACACAGTCCGCAAAATGGGGATAGACCTGACAAAAATCAGCCGCAGCAATACTACCTTCAAGGGAGTAATACCAGGCCAAGAGGCCCGCTGCACGGGCTCTCTATTACTAGAGGTTGTATTCGGTTCTTCCGACAACTTCCGAAGTGAAAAGTTAACTTTCCACATCGCTCCATTCCGAAGTGGCTATCAAGCACTACTCGAAAGAGCGGCTTTCGCTCGTTTTAATGCAGTACCGCATTACGCTTCTCTCAAGCTTAAGATGCCCAGTCCACGTGGCACCATCACAGTTAGTGGAAATATTGAGCGTTCTCTACGCGCGGAAGAACGTGCGGCGGCTTTAACAACCGAGCACTAGACGGCCTCACCGACCAGAAGAAATGACAGGTCGTCAAGACCATGGACATGGTTAGACGAGTCCGGCGCATCACTACATATACATGAGATTGGTTTGATGGTTAAATCCTCATAAACGGTACCAGGGGCTTCGCGCGTGTAATCAGGGCTAGTTCGGCTCAACTTGACTTATCTTGAATTTTAATGGCTTATTGATAAGAACCAATTTTCTGGCACGACAACTTTCACCAAAGTTCCTCTCTTTTACAGATGACAATCATGCTACACCCGTCCAGGACATGGCACAACGGAGACACAGGCGCAGACGTGTAGCAAGGACCCGCTCAAAGGTTTCTTTTCAGATTAAGACCCTGCGTAAACCTTTTTTACTGTCTCTTGTTGTTCACATCCTCCGGATACTCAATACAACCGAGAAGGATGCTGACGTTATTGGCATGTGGCCACGTCAGGATATTGCACGTACCTGGACACTCGGGGTTTATTATTAAGGGCATTGGTTATCCCTGCATATGTTATAAAGACCGAATACCTTAGGGAGTGTTCGGCGTCACGAGTTTGGCCTTATATGCATCAGCTCCGAATCATGTCTTTGGTCAAATGTTGGGTTTTCCCGGCTCCCATGTTTTGGTACCTTACGTTCTGCTATATCGGCTAAGGTAGCACTGGGAGAACTACTACGATTGTGCCCTGGTTCATCCGGATGAGCACCTCGGTAGAGAAAGCCGAAAACTGATTGTCATGATAAAGCGTGAGACTGGTCAACCACTCAATGACTTAGCGCAATCTTCGGGATTCCTCCGCATTAACGAAGGGCCGTTCCCCGGTCATGTACGTACGTGCCCCGTATTCGGATGAGCGCGGAGGTATCAGGGGCTATCTAGTAGTCCCACCGTCAAACTCCTATGGCTAAGTGAAAGTGTTAAAGCAATATAGTCTGATTGCCTCGTTCGCTACGCTACCACCTCCTTTATGGACCAAGACGTTGGATCAAGTGTGAATACACGTTTTTTGCGAACACACTCGCATTATATGCGTGGGGGCTGAAGCCGACGACTGCAAATTTTCAGGTTATATTCATATATACATAAACGGCCGCACAGGAGGCATCATAATACTTTCAGGCAAAAGTATAAACACAACCTTTATAATTCAATAAAGCATTGTTTTTACAATGGGAATACATGTCACTAGAACATAATATTCTTCGAGCACCGCGCCTCTATCGAACGAACGCCTTCAAGGACTTCTTCAAAGTAGTGCTCGGCAGCTACTCGGCCCACGACCGAACCCTTTGTTGCAATAGTGGTGGCCTCCATCTCTGCCCAGTATGTCTTGACACGGGCAAGTGCCATCCGCGCACCCTCTATGCACGCCGACCTCTTCATAGCGTCGATGTGCGGCACAACACCAAGGAATTGTTGCACTAAACTAAAGTAACTATTTGGCCTTGGCCCTTCCGGTCACATATGATCCACAACAGACCTCATGGCAAGTCCGGACAACCTATGGAGCTCGGCCCACTCGGCCATTCTCTCATTCAACAGCAGCGGACACACTGGAGCATGGAACTGTGACCAGAACAGCTTTTCCACTTCACGATCTTTTTGATCCTTGAAGTACTCGGTCGCATTAGCAGCACTTGCTGCCAAATCCATGTATGCGTCTGTAGAACTCCATAGTTGATCAAGAGGGGCATACTTCAGATCTCCGAACTTAGTCCGCAACAAAAAGGGCTTCCCAGCCGCGATATCTCCAGCTTGACGCAGCTCCTCCTTCGTCGCTCTGATTTTGGAGCGGGTTTCCTTGGCTGCTACCATGGCCTTCTCCAGGTCCGTCGCCTTCCCTCGGCTTTCTTTTTTAGGAAGCTGGTAACGGTCGGCGACATCTTTCAACTCAACGGCCATCTTGGCCATTCTTTCCTTGCTTTGCCAATGCGCGGCCTGTTCGGCTCAGCTCTTCGACCGCCTTTAGAGCGGCCGCATCACTGTTTCGGGCTTGTTCCTTGGCTCGGGCAAGTTCCGCCCGAAGGGTCTCCACGGTGGCAGCTACATCTGCAGTCACAACATATTAAAGATAGTGGCATCATGCTCCTCTTACTATGTGTTGATCACTGGAGAAATCACATACCCTATGCCTTGTCAAGCCGCTTGTTGACAAGCACGATGTCAGCATCTGCCGCATCAAGTTGCCGATTTAGCTCGGCACACTCATCAGTCCGGCTAGCCACCGGACCTTCAGCCACCTGCACATGAAGGTGGCCTGGATATTACCTGGGACTATGATCCTCTGTTTGCCGCCGTTTTCGATGGCAACCAGAGTCTCAGGGGCTACTATCTGCATAGGGCACACCTAACGTGTGCGGTACTGTCAAAAACATACACTATTTCACGTACCTCAAAGCCTTTCAGCGGACTCATAAAAGCTTCATGCAACCCGCTTTCGACGGATGAAATCCTTTCAATCACCGTACCCGTTAGCGTACGATGCACTTCTGAGATGGCCGCTTACTCCAGAAGATCCTTTAGTGCGTCCGATCACACACTGTACGGTTCCAGACTCTTTCTGTTGCTCTCTTTAGGAGCCACATACTGAGGACTTCAGGTGGCCAAAGGATTACCCTCCGTGACGACACTTCAGGGTCGCCCGCCTCATGAGGCGGGGTGGTAGGGGGAGGTGTTTCGCTCTCCATCATCTCCGGAAGAAGATCCCCCGAAGACGAACTCTGTCGAGAAGGGCTACGATCCGAACTGCAAGATATATGCTTCGGTTATTATCTTCAGAAGTAATGGAAGATATTTTTACTATTAAGTACTTTTTGTTTACTTACAGCTCGGTAGAGGGCTGATCCCCTTGTGGAAACTGTGCGGCAAGAATACCCTCCGAGGTAGGACCCTCTGGTGAAGATTTCTTCCCCCATTTGGAAACCTTTGTTTCCGGGTCTTCCGAGGTGGTCCTCTTCCTTCCTTGGGGAGAGGGAATTTCAGATTCTTCTCCCTAGCTATCCTCCTTCACGGAGGCGCTAATTCCCTCAGTTTGGATGAATAATGAGCGACGCCCACTTTCATCCTCTTTATTCTCCCCTTTATCTTCCCCTGAGGGCGCCTGATAAGGCGCTGGTTCGAGCATTCTGGCTAGTACTGGATTTACTGAACCTTCGGGAAGGGGGGACGAACACCTGATCATCTTCGCCTTTGTTACCCAGTCCTGGTCAAAGAGCGACTTTTCAGAATGATGTTATGATAAATAAAAAGACAGCGTGTTCGGCCACGGGCTTACTTACTTGGGTATCTGGGTGATTGCAACTCAGACCCGCATCCTCGGTGGTGTCCGGACACCTTATTTGTGGTCCGAAGAACAATTTGTACATCTCTTCAAGCGTCATGCTGAGGAGGTGCTGAATAATTCGCGGTCCTTCCGGGTTGAACTCCCACATACGGAGGGGTCGAAGTTTGCAAGGCGGGACCTGACGAACTAGCATGACTTGCATCACTGAGACCAGGCTGACATCTCTCTCAAGGAGATCTCGGATGCGACTCTGCAATATCGGCACATCATTTACTGGCCCCCAGTTCAGCCCCTTGTTGATCCATGACGTCAGTTGTGTTGGGGGGCCTGAGCGAAAGGCAGGGGCGGCTACCCACTTGGTACTCCGGGGAGCTATGATATAAAACCACTTCCACTACCACAAACTAGACACCTCTGGGAAGGAACCCTCTGGACATGGAGGATCAGCGCTTTTGCTTATTACGGCACCTCCACACTCTGCGTGTCGCCCCTCGATCATCTTCGGCTTCACATTGAAAGTCTTGAGCAACAAGCCGAAGTGTGGGGTAATGTGGAGGAAGGCATCACACACGTTGATGAACGATGAGATGTGAAGGAGGGAATCCGGGGCCAGATCATGGAAATCCAGCCCATAATAGAACATGAGCCCCTAACAAAGGGATCTAGAGCGAGGCCTAGCCCTCGGAGGAAGTGAGAGATGAACACAACACTCTCGTTGGGGTTGGGAGTGGGGATGACCTGCCCTCGGGCAGGCATCCTGTGCGAGATTTCAGCGGTCAGATACCTGTCCTCTCTCAGCTTCTTGATGTCCTCCTCTGTGACAGAGGAAGGAATCCACCGACCTTGGAGGTTGGGTCCGGACATGGTTGAAGGTCCGAAGCGCCTGACCTGAGCCTTGGGTGTTGGAACTTGAGGCGGGGGAAGGATTCGATTGAGCACGAGAGGGAAAAAAGGACAGGCCTTGGCATTTTATAAAGAGGGTGAATATTAAGCGTCCTCCTCATGGCCGTTTGGGACTTGCCTAAAATCGAGGAGTCATACCAGCAGGCATGATGGGGTTACCCATGTCCGTATTGATGAGAATCCCGTAATAAGGAGGACACGATCTCTGCTTTGACAAAACGTGTCAGGAAAACCGCCTCGCGATATGTGCAGTGCTGGTTGAGAAAAACGGTTCGAATAATGACCGGGCCGTGGCGTGATATCATGCTGTCAAACGTGTCAGCATATTAGATTTGTGGAAATATTATTCTCTCTACGGTGGTATGTGGAACTTGTTTTGTAGAGCCGGACACTATCCATGTGTTCAAAATCTTCTATGGAGTATTCAGAGGAGGAACCCGCCTTGCAATGCCGAAGACGAATCTGCGCGCCGGACTCATCGTCATTGAAGCCTAGTTCAGGTGCTACGGAGGGAGTCTTGGATTAGGGGGTCTCCAGACGCCGGACTGTTGGACTATGAAGATACAAGATTGAAGACTTCGTCCCGTGTCCGGATGGGACTCTCCTTGGCGTGGAAGGCAAGCTTGGCAATACGGATATGTAGATCTCCTCCCTTGTAACCGACTCTGTGTAACCCTAGCCCCCTCCGGTGTCTATATAAACCGGAGGGTTTAGTCCGTAGGACAACATACAATCATACCATAGGCTAGCTTCTAGGGTTTAGCCTCTACGATCTCGTGGTAGATTATCATCAAGATCAATCAAGCAGGATGTAGGGTATTACCTCCATCGAGAGGGCCCGAACCTGGGTAAACATCGTGCCCCCTGCCTCCTGTTACCATCCGCCTTAGACACACAGTTCGGGACCCCCTACCAGAGATCCGCCGGTTTTGACACCGATAGCGGTGCGACGGCGGGAGTGGCGGCGGCACGGGGGCGAGTCGGCTGGCAACGGGGGTGGCGCGGGGCGGCGGCGGCTCGGGCATGGGGCGGAGAGAGAGGGGAAAGAGAGAGGGGTGGGGTGTGGGCGTTGGCTTTTTAGTTAGGGAACGGTTCTTTGTCGTCTGCTAGCAGACGGCAAAGAGCCTAGCTACCGGACGTTAGTTTGGCCAGTTTCTTTGCCGTCCGCTAGCCAACGACAGCTTTGCCGTCGGCTAGCGGACGGCAAAGAAAGTGGCCGTTAGGTGGCTCTCGCTAGTGGGCCACCATCCCTCTTTGTCGTCCGCTAGCTGACGGCAAAGCTTCTTTGCCGTCTGCTCCTTCTTTGCCGTCAGCTTTCTGTACGTTGATGGCAAAGACCGTCTGTGCCATCACCTAGCAGACGGCAAATAGGCGGCTAACGGCAAAGATTCTGATTCCAGTATTGTCCTATGAAGACGCACTTCTTCTGTTTCGGTTCGAGCTTATCAACCTGAAGCTTTTTCACATAAGCATCGCAACCCCAAACTTTAAGAAACGACAACTTAGGTTTCTTGCCAAACCATAGTTCATACGGTGTTGTCTCAACGGATTTAGATGGTGCGCTATTTAAAGTGAATGCAGCTATCTCTAATGAATAACCCCAAAACGGTAGTGGTAAGTCGGTAAGAGACATCATAGATCGCACCATATCTAATAAAGTATGGTTATGACGTTCGGACACACCATTACGCTGTGGTGTTCCAGGCGGCGTGAGTTGTGAAACTATTCCACATTGCTTTAAATGAAGGCAAAACTAGTAACTCAAATATTCGCTTCTGTGATCAGATCGTGGAAACTTTATTTTCTTGTTACGATGATTCTCCACTTCACTCTGAAATTCTTTGAACTTTTTAAAATGTTTCAGATTTGTCTTTCATTAAGTAGATATACCCATATCTGCTCAAATCATCTGTGAATGTCAGAAAATAACAACACCCGCCGCGAGCCTCAATACTCATTGGACCGCATACATCGGTATGTATTATTTCCAATAAGTCAGTAGCTCGCTCCATTGTTCTGGAGAACGGAGTTTTAGTCATCTTGCCCACGAGGCATGGTTTGCAAGCATCAAATGATTCATAATCAAGTGATTCCAAAAGCCCATATGCATGGAGTTTCTTCATGCGCTTTACACCAATATGACCCAAATGGTAGTGCCACATATATGTTGCACTATCATTATCAACTTTGCATCTTTTGGCATCAATATTATGAATATGTGTATCACCACAATCGAGATTCAATAAAAATAGACCACTCTTCAAGGGTGCATGACCATAAAAGATATTACTCATATAAATAGAACAACAATTATTCTCTGATTTAAATGAATAACCGTCTCGCATCAAACAAGATCCAGATATAATGTTCATGCTCAACGTTGGCACCAAATAACAATTATTCATGTCTAAAACCAATCTCAAAGGTAGATGTAGAGGTAGCGTGCCGACAGTGATCACATCGACCTTGGAACCATACCCGACACACATCGTCACCTCGTCCTTATCCAATCTTCGTTTAATCTGTAGCCCCTGTTTCGAGTTACAAATATGAGCAACCGAACCGGTATCAAATACCCAGGAACTACTACGAGAATTAGTAAGGTACACATCAATAACATGTATGTCAAATATACCTTTGTTCACTTTACCATCCTTCTTATCCGCCAAATACTTGAGGAAGTTCCACTTCAAGTGACCAGTCCCATTGCAGTAGAAGCACTCAGTTTCAGGCTTGGGTCTAGACTTGGGCTTCTTCCCGGGAGTGGCAACTTTCTTTCCATTCTTCTTGAAGTTTCCCTTCTTTCCCTTGCCCATTTTCTTGAAACTAGTTCTCTTGTTAACCATCAACACTTGATGCTCCTTCTTGATTTCTACCTCCGCAGCTTTGAGCATAGCGAAGAGCTCGGGAATTGTCTTATCCATCCCTTGCATATTACAGTTCATCACGAATCCTTTGTAGCTTGGTGGAAGTGATTGAAGAACACTGTCAATAATACTATCATCGGGAAGATTAACTCCCAGCTGAGTCAAGTGGTTATGATACCCAGACATTTTGAGTATGTGTTCACTGATAGAACTGTTCTCCTCCATCTTGCAGCTATAGAACTTGTTGAAGACTTCATATCTCTCAACTCGGGCATTTGCTTGAAATATTAACTTCAACTCCTGGAACATCTCATATGGTCCACGACGTTTAAAACGTCTTTGAAGTCCTGATTCTAAGCCGTAAATCATGGCACACTGAAATATCGAGTAGTCATCAGATCGATCTTGCCAGATGTTCATAACATTAGCATCTGCTCCTGCAGTAGGCCTTTCACCTAGTGGTGCATCAAGGACATAATTCTTTTGTGCAGCAATGAGGATAATCCTCAAGTTACGGACCCAGTCCGTGTAGTTTCTACCATCATCTTTCAACTTAGCTTTCTCTAGGAACACATTAAAATTCAAGGGAACGGTAGCACGGGCCATTGATCTATAACATAGATATGCAAAAACTATCAGGACTAAGTTCATGATAAATTAAGTTTAATTAATCATATTACTTAAGAACTCCCACTTAGATAGACATCCCTCGAGTCATCTAAATGATTACATGATCCATATCAACTAAACCATGTCCGATCATCACGTGAGATGGAGTGGTTTTCAATGGTGAATATCTCTATGTTGATCATACATACTATATAATTCACGTTCAACCTTTAGGTCTCCAGTGTTCCGAGGCCATGTCTACACATGCTAGGCTCGTCAAGTTTAACTCGAGTATTCCGCATGTGCAAAACTTCCTTGCACCCGTTGTATGTGAACGTAGAGCTTATCACACCCGATCATCACGTGGTATCTCACCATGATGAACTGTCACAACGGTGCATACTCAAGGAGAACACTTATACTTTGAAATTTTAGTAAGGAATCATCTTATAATGCTACTGCCGTACTAAGCAAAATAAGATGCATAAAAGATAAACATCACATGGAATCAAAATATGTGACATGATATGGCCATCATCACGTGCCTTTGATCTCCATCGCCAAAGCACCGTCATGATCTCCATCGTCACTGGCTCGATACCTTGATCTCCATCGTCGTGTCGTGGTCGTCTCGCCAACTATTGCTTCTACAACTATTGCTAATGCATAGTGATGAAGTAAAGCAATTACATGGCGTTTGCATTTCATACAATAACGCGACAACCATAAGGCTCCTGCCAGTTGCTGATAACTTTTACAAAACATGATCATGTCATACATTAACATATATCACATCATGTCTTGACCATATCACATCACAACATGCCCTGCAAAAACAAGTTAGACGTCCTCTACTTTGTTGTTGCAAGTTTTACGTGGCTGCTACGGTCTTCTAGCAAGAACCATTCTTACCTATGCATCAAAACCACAACGGTGATTTATCAAGTTTGTTGTTTTAACCTTCAACAAGGACCGACCACAGTCAAATTCGATTCAACTAAAGTTGGAGAAACAGACACCCACCAGCCACCTTTATGCAAAACTAGTTGCGTGTCTGTCGGTGGAACCGGTCTCATGAACTTGGTCATGTAAGGTTGGTCCGGGCTGCTTCATCCAACAATACCGCCGAATCAAAATAAGACATTGGTGGTAAGCAGTATGACGATCACCGCCCACAACTCTTTCTATTCTACTTGTGCATATCATCTACGCATAGACCTGCCTCGGATGCCACTGTTGGGAAACGTAGCATGCAATTTTAAAAACATTCCTACGCTCACGCAAGATCTATCTAAGAGATGCATAGCAACGAGAAGGGGAGGGTGTGTCCACGTACCCTCATAGACCAAAAGCGGAAGCGTTTGACAACACGGTTGATGTAGTCGAACTTCTTCTTGTTCCGACCGATCAAGCACCGAACGTACGACACCTCCGAGTTCTGCACACGTTCAGCTCGATGACGTCCCTCGAACTCTTGATCCAGCAAAGTGTAGAGGGAAAGTTCCGCCAGCACGACAGCATCGTGACGGTGATGATGAAGTGATCCGCGCAGGGCTTCGCCTAAGCACTACATGAATATGACCGAAGGCGTAAACTATGGAGGGGGGTCGCCGCACATGGCTAACAACTGTTGATCTGTGTTCTAGCGGTGCCCCCCCACATATATATAGGTTGGAGGGGAGGAGAGGCAGCCAAGGGGCGCCCCAAGTAGGAGTCCTACTTGGGTGCCTCCCAATTCGGCCTCCCCCCTTCCACATTCACCCGGAGGGGGAAGGAAGGAGGAGGGAGGAGAGAAGGAAGGGGGGCGAATTGCTCCCCTTCCTTTCTCTCTTCCCTGTTTTCCTTCCCCCCTTATTTCGGCCTACATGGGGCGCACCAGCCCCCTAGGGGCTGGTCTGTCCCCTTCTTGGCCCATTAGGCTCATGTAGTTGCCGGGGGGGATGCCATGAACCCCTTGCGGTGACCCGATATGTACCCGATACCCCTGGAACACTTCCGGTGTCCGAATATCATCGTCCAATATATGAATCTTTACCTCTCGACCATTTCGAGACTCCTCGTCATGTCTGTGATCTCATCCGGGACTCCGAACAACATTTGGTTACCAAATCACATAACTCATATAATACAAAATTGTCATCAAACGTTAAGCGTGCGGACCCTATGGGTTCGAGAACTATTTAGACATGACCGAGACACCTCTCCGATCAATAAACAACATCGGAACCTGGATGCTCATATTGGTTCCCACATATTCTATGAAGATCTTTATCGGTCGTACCGTAATGACAACATACGTTATTCCCTTTGTCATCGGTATGTTACTTGCCCGAGATTCAATCGTCGGTATCTTCATACCTAATTCAATCTCGTTACCAGCAAGTATATTTGCTCGTTCCATAATACATCATCCTGCAACTAACTCATTAGTCACATTGCTTTCAAGGCTTCTTATGATGTGTATTACTGAGAGGGCCCAGAGATACCTCTCCGATACTCGGAGTGACAAATCCTAATCTCGATCTATGCCAACCCAACAAGCACCTTCGGATATACATGTAGAGCATCTTTATAATCACCCAGTTATGTTGTGACGTTTGATAGCACACTAGGTATTCCTCTGGTATCCAGGAGTTGCATAATCTCATAGTCAAAGGAATATGTATATGACATGAAGAAAGCAATAGCAATAAAACTGAACGATCAATATGCTAAGCTAACGGATGGGTCTTGTTCATCACATCATTCTCCTAATGATGTGATCCCGTTCATCAAATGACAACACCTATCTATGGTTAGGAAACTTAATCATCTTTGATTAATGAGCTAGTCTAGTAGAGGCTTACTAGGGACACAGTGTTTTGTCTATATATCCGAACATGTATCAAGTTTCCGGTTAATACAATTATAGCATGAATAATAAACATTTATCATGATATAAGTAAATATAAATCACAAATTTATTATTGCCTCTAGGGCATATTTCCTTTAGTAATATCTTTGTGGTTTCTTTCAATGCACTCGACAGTGTCTGAGGTATTTCCTGTCACACACAAGCTTTGAAAAGAAATGTGTTAGATAGAGTGAATACTTTGAAATGATTTGTGACGAAGGATAAGCCATCAAGATTTTGTAAGAACACGATTTAGATCCACACGAGATATGAGTTCCGTGCAAGTCCACTATACGAGGGAAAACAAAGAAACGGAATTATGGATATATTTCTTGTAGAGGATATGCTTCAGAAGAAGTTTTCCTACAACAAAGATGTTACGAAAGAGAAGTGCCAGAAAAAAGAACAACTTGATAGATAGAAATAATCTTCTCTTGAGTCACAAGAGAATTAATCTGAGGCAATTTTCTTCTTCTGCAAGGTTAGGTATCGAAAGATAATCAGTATAGCATATCCAACCATAACACATAGTTTCCTCGAGATACTTTCGTTCCTGGCATGATAGATAATTATCGAGGATAATCATTGAAAGGGAGTAAACTTTTGATTAGCACCTGCAAAAAGATAGTTGGAAGCAAATAGCATTCAGGGGATTATTAACAGTACATGACGACCGAGTATATCAACACCACAAGCGGTGCTTTAAGTTGCAAAGCAAATTGTTTGACAAAACTAAATTGTTTGGTTGAAAAGCAAATGGAGAATAAAAAACACCCTGCAAATAGCCCACTGATCTATCACTCGATGTACTATGGTATATTGAATAAAAACACCCTGTAAATAGCCCGCTGATCTATCACTTGATGTACTACACCCCCTTTTTTGTCAACAAGTGTCAAAAAGGAAAGAGAATGCATGCGAGGAACTACTCGTATGAAGAACCCTTAGAACCAGAACTCGGACTATTCGGATCTGTGGAGCGAGGAATAGTCAAGGCCGAAGCAAGAGTTGGAGATACAGCACTGGCTTCGGGATTCACTTTGGGAGTAGCAGCAGGAGGTGCTTCTAGCTTGTAAATGAATGCTGCAGCAGTGTCTTCAAGAACATCATCAGGTTCGATAAACATAGATTAGTTGAGGCGGAACGCTGAGGGAGCACTGGTGTTTGCTTTTGAATCTGAGGTACTTCAAACTGTTCCAGGTAATCATATTCCTTTTCAATGCACTTTGCTGAAAGTTGCTTGCGAGTCTAATGCTTTCGAAGAAGATTCCAGGAGCCCTTCTTATGTTCCTTCTCATATAAGAGAGCTTGCCGAGCATAATTGTGAAGCAGATTTAATTCAATCATCATCTCCAGCTTTTCTTTCCAATCGAGCTTGATATGGCTCTCCAGTCATCTTGAGTGCGAAGACAAATCTCATAGAGAGAAGGATTTTCTTCATGAGGGATATCAGCTCTCAGTTGAGTCGATCATTCCTGGTTTATCCCATCGATCACAACTGTTGACTTTGGGAAAAACCAAAAATGTTTGCAAATTCAAATGTGTTCATGGATTTTGGAAAAAAAGTTCACCAAATCTGAAAAAAAACATGGATTTTTTAAATAAGTATCAAATTTCTATACCACTATATAGGCCGTCCGATCTACACAATCAATGCCCAGGATGTGGAAATCCCTACAATGTGAGCCATCGATTTTGGCATCTAATGGCTGAAAAGCGCCGCACCTTTTGTTGCTCTCCCAGTGTGGCCCACTAGCCACCGCTATTTCTTCTTCCCTAATTGCTTAATCGTGCAGCTGTACAATTTGGCGCGCGCGGGCGCACACCCCTTGACCATTCGATGCACGAGATCACAACCACACAATTGTAACGGTTCCGACCAGGGCGTAGTGGTGGGCCCCTCCCCGTTAATTTCAGGCGAAATCGTTGCTCGCACGCCCTCCCCTTCCCTTTCCATTTGAAATCCTCCGCCCTCTCCTCCATTTTGTAAATGGCCTCTGCCTCTTCCTCTCGTGATGACGACCTGCGCGGGACTGCGGTCGTGGATTCGCCGACGTGGGAGGCCGTTCGTCGGCACGGGGCGGGTGCGGGTATAGGTGGAGGTAATCCTGCATCTCCTCCTTGCTTTTTTATGGGTTTGGCTTGGTGAGTGTGAGGGCTAGGGTTTGGGTGAGATGCCGGGGCGAGCACGGAGGGCGAGCACGGGTTGTCCATGGCATCTGCGGGGCATGTGCATTGCATCTACAACGGTCGTGTTTTTTTAGGGGGGGTCGGGGGGTCGAGATCTGGATGTTGAGGTTGGCGATACGGTGAGGGAGGTTGGGGGTTGAGATTCCATTGAGATTTGGGGTGTTTTCGGGTGCTGTTTGAGTGCGTGGATCTACGAGGGGATTTGTATAGCCAGGCCACAATAGTTGCTCAATTATTGTCACACAGTTGCCATGATTTTGCGAAGCCGTTGCTGATTTTTGTCTCAGTCATCAGCGCTGATGAGTTGCCTGGATCTAATGGGGGCATTGTGTAGCCAGGCGACAATAGTTGCTCAATTTTTCTCAGACAGGTGCCATAAATTTGCACAGCAGTTGCTATATTTTTCTCACCCATCGGGTGCTGTTTTGAGTGCCTGGATCTAATGGGGGCATTAGGTAGCCAGGTAACAGTAGTTTCTCATTTATTTTCTTACACAGTTGCCATGAATTTTTGCGCAACAGTTGCTGTTATTTTTCTCACCCATTGGGCACTGTTTTGAGTTGCTTGGATCTGATGGGGGCATTGTGTAGCCATGTGATAGTAGTTGCTCAATCTTTTTGTGAAAATAGTTGGTTACAATATATTTTTAAAGTTGCTTATCAGTTTTTGGTCGCTTTTGGGGTTGCTTGGATCCGCGGGGGTAGTTGTATATGTATGTGACTATAGTTGCTCAATTTTACTAACTGATTTTGCATGGAAATATAACATTAGTTGTTTTTTGGTAATTAGTTATTTATTGTTTTGTTGCTATAATTTGCCTACCCAACATCCTGCAGTTGCCTAGATTCACCACCTAGTTGGCCCAAATAGCAGACGAGAAGTCATTAGGAATAATAGGCATTTTTGCAGTAGTCATGGTGAATGAAGTTAGGACATGTTAAACAGAGGCACATTTTTCTGTACTCACCAATGATAGTGAATTCACTCATTTTTATCTGCAAGTATAATTGTGCTTCTAGGTCTTGTATTTTCCCCACCCAAATGACATTGTTTTTGGTGTTGCATATTTTGTATTACAGAATGGACCAAAAAAGCCGGAGGATTGCGGGGAGGACTGATGGCGAAGCTGGATATGAGGGAAACGACGAGCTGGTCCAAACGACAAGCAATGTTCGATGCAAGCGCAGGTGAACGAATGAGAATCCTGTCTAGGCTGGGAAACGGGCCATTGATTCTGCTCCTCTTGATGAAGAAGGGAGGCGGCCGAAATGTGTGAAGAAAAGCAAAGACGAGGTATTTTCTTAAAAAAACTTGAAATTGGTAGGGCGGCTAGGGGGGATGCTTTTGTTGTAGTTTATCTCAAGGCAGGGACATTAGGTATGTCTTTTCCTTGAATATGTATTGCTCAACGCTTGCTAGGTTTTTGAATACTAGGTTTTCTGTTTTTTCTTATTTTGTTGTAATTTCTGCTTTATATAAAAAAACAATCAGGTTTTCATGTATTCACCACCAGATGCCTAGTATAGTAGTACTAGTTGCCTAGTATAGTAGTACCAGTTGCTTTTTAATGTAGATGTAGTTGCTTAGTTTACCAACCACAACAGCCTTGCCTTATTTTTGATTTTTAATTCTTCAGTTTTCTCCACATATTGGTACTAGTGCGCCTCCACCAAGGAATAGGGCATCACCTTCAAAGCTATTCACTCTAAATGCTTCCCTCGATGACCTACAAAGGAGAGCCATTGGTGATATAAGTTTTGGCGGCGTACTTGATATCGGCACGAGAATAATGAAAGGAGATCTCGTGAAGTTTGTCATGGATTTTTATGACCCGGAGTTGTCCCAGCTTGTTATACCTGAGAGGGTTAAGATCCCGGTCGATGCGGACAGTGTTGAAAGGATATGGGGTCTGCCAAGGGGGCGGAACAAGGTTGCATATGAAATCGATCCAGACATAGTAAAGCTTTTCAATGGGATGTTCAAAATTCCCTCAGGGTCTACGCCAACAGTGACCAAGTGGGTGGAGATGATAAAGGATATGGGAGTTGCTCATGATGAAACGTTCTTAAGCGCCTGGCTTGTCATTGTTTTCAGTTGTTTTCTTGCACCGACAACTAGCTTGAAGGTGTCGCCGCATGCCTATTTAGTTGCGTTGAACCCTCGTGACATTGTGGATTCATATGTTTGCCAGTTTGTTGTTTACCAGCTTAGGATTGCTTTCATGGGGTTTGGAGACAAGAAGAATACTATATGTTGTTGCCTATTCCACCTAGTGGTAAAATGATCTAGGTCCCCCGTTTTTTTCTGGTTCATTTCCTTTCTTTTCATTATTTTTATTTTTCAATAGTTTCAGGAAACTAACATGTGTCCTTCTTTTTCTTTGTTTGTGTTTGGTCTACGAGACAACTCGTCTACCTCGACTCGCTAGATGTGGACTACATGTCCATTTGCAAGGACTTTGTGGATGAGAGCATGCCGACTATTCGTCCAAGGGTTAAAGCATGGAACGAAGGACAAGATCAGAAAGGGTGTATATGGAAAGCTACGAGTAAGTTTTTCCTGTTTTTTCCCATGCACATTTTTGTCATGGTTGTTCAGCATGTACAGCCTCATGTTTATCAAGTATGCATGTAGTTTTGGAGGTGGACTTGCTCACCAGTAGGTTTTTAGTTACCCAGAATTAGAGGTGGACTTGCTCAGCAGTAGGTTTTGTAGTTTTCCATAATCAGAGGTGGACTTGCTCACAGTGGGTTTTTAGTTGCCCATAATCAGAGGTGGACTTGCTCACCAGTAGGTTTTGTAGTTGTCCATAATAGGAGGTGAGCTTGCTCTAATTACAGTTGGAATTGCCCATCTGCATAGTTGTAGTTGCCCTATTTTTGTAGTTGCTCATCAGCGGGATACATTGGAGTTGTATGTTATTCAGTCCAAAGAGTTATTTATAGGGTTTTCTAGTTTTTAGTGTCCTTGTCCATGTAACAAGTGCTTTTGGAGTTGCCCAATTTAGTCAGGCAGTTGCTAAACCTCACAATAAATATATTTTTTGTTGCCTGTTGATTTTAAATTTTCCCACTTTTTTTTGAACTATTGATTTGTCACACCTGCCCATTAACACAAACAGTTGAAATCTGAGTTCTCAAGGTGTGTTGTAGATAGCCTATTTGGGAGCATGGATCATATCCAGAAGTTTGTTGTTGCCAAGTTGCCCCATAATTACAACATCAATGTATGTTCTTTTCTTTTGCTTTCTAGTATCTGACACTTTTTTATGCGAAGTTGATAATGAAATGTATGTTTTTCTACGTAATCATCATTTCTACCGCTTTTTGTTTTGTTTTTTGCAGAAACAGAAGAAATTGACGGTGCTGGTACACAACATGTGCTATGAAATATCTTCCCAAGTGGGGAAGTTTGTGCTAGGTGTTGGCAAGTTGGATGAGGAGGATGATGTGCCCGCCACGGGTGCTTCCAGGGGTCCAGATGCACGTCAACCAATGATGAAGGAAAGGCATAGAAGAGCAGTGGCAACTCCTAAATTGAAAAATGTTGCAAGGAAGAAGAAAGGAAAGGGAAACAGAGCTCGTGATGAGGAGAGGCTTTTGTTGTCTGATGACGAGGAGGAGGAAACGAAGGATGAGGAACTGAGACATTCAGATGAAGAGGAAGAGGAGGAAGGAGATTACGACGACGAATCTGGAGATGAGGACGCATCTAATGGAGAAGGTGATGATGACGACGACGATGAAGATAATGATGATGATGATGATCATGTGATGATGATGATGATGATGACGGTTTAGACAGTTTCATCAACAGCAACAGAACCCGGTGACAATGAGCGCATGGATGTCGACGGGGATGAAAAGGAGGAAGAGGGGGTTGAGGAGGAGGGGGGAAGAGGGGGTGATGAGGAGGAGGAAGAAGAGGATGATGAGGAGGGGAGAGGAGGATAATGAGGAGGAGGAGGAGGAGGAAGAGGCAAATAGTGAAGACAAGGACAAAAATGAGGAACACAATAAGGGAAATGAGCAACAAGAAAATGAAGAGGTTGAAAAAGAGGAGAAACAGGAGGATGAAAAGAAGGAAGACGAGAAGGAAGATAAGGATGAACTCGGGAAGGATGAAGGTGCAGATGAAAAAGAGAAGGGTGAGGAGGAAGAAGGAGGTGTAGGAGGGAAGAAGGGGAAAGATGACAAGGATGATGGCGGGGTGGGTGGCAATGCTAGTGCTGACAACACCACTAGGACGAGCGATCATGATGGAGGTGCAGAAACCCCGAGGTGGCGCATGGGCAATGATGATGATGAGGTCCCGCTGAGCACCATCATGGAGAAGCTGAAGCGTGCTGCCAAGGATCAGGAGCAATCACAATTGTGTACGTCCACTAGTGGAACACAGGGGATCATGCAAAGTGTTGGCAGTTTTTTTCGCAGCGAGTTTGTTAAGATGGACATTCGAAAGGAACCGTTCGAGGTAGACAGCACGCCCGTTGTGACTGCTGTAGAGGTGGTTAGAATTGGAGATTCAAGTTTCAAGTAGAAGAAGAGAGTGCCTGAGATGCGAGATATCCCTTTATTCTCGCTGCCCGTGCTGCCACGTGAAGATTTCTTGCCATGTACGGACTTTTACTGCGAAGAAATGACTGTGGGAGATGGGTTGAAACATTTTACCGATGTCCCAAAAGACGGTAGTGGCACACAGTTTGGAAAAGGAGCCGAGGGGTGGGAAGAAGAAGGTCAAGAAAGTAACCAACAAGACGGTGAAGGCTAGCGTTGCATCCCCGGAAGCAAGGCAGGCAGCTAAGCAGCAAGCTCCCACACATGTGCAGAGTTTGGCAGCCGATTCAAAAAATAAGATAGTCACATCAGCTACAAAACCCAAGGTGTATCAGAAAAAAGCAGCGAACAAGCAAAAAAGCAACTGTTGACACTTTGCAAACAACTACAGCTACATCTCAAGAAACTATGGTCAGCATGTAGGCAGAAGCCCCTCGCAAGCAACATACAGAGTCAGCGGCGAAGAGTGTGTCGGCGTCCTGGGACCGAGGGTACCCAGACTTGCTTGCCTGCGACCCATGGCGTGCTCCATCAGCGGCCTAGTACGACCCAGCTTCAGGATCAACAACCCAAGACCCTCACGAGGGGCCAAGCCTCGCGAGGCGGACGACACCAAGACCTCCTCGAGGGGAAGCCTCCCAGGCTGGCTCCCAAGGAGCGGAGATATCTATGCAAGATGCACCTCGCGAGGTTCAGATGTCGTGAGTTGTGACGACCAAGGCCAGGAAACCGCCAGCGGACGTAGTGTAACAGTTTCCTCTTTGGTACTAAGGAGGCAACCGTAGGCGTGGGGTCCCAAGGAATCAAGCAAAGGTTTCCATTTCGGTGCAACAAGACCAAGACCGCCAGGACGGCAGAGCGGAGGTCATCGTCGAGCCCACCATGGCGTCACGATTAAGAGCTTTTGGCGGCGAAGACTACTTTTGTCAGGATAGCGCGTACTAGTTGTCTCCCTTCAAATTTGGTCGTTGTGGGATCCCTTCCAGCCTTACATCCGAGAAGAGGAACAAGGCCACTATAAATAGGAGTTAGCCACCGCCATAGAGGGGGAGGAGGGGGCATTCAGATCATCCTCACACCCACCAGCTCATCGAGCACAAGAACACCTCTCCTCCTGAGGTTGTTCTCCACTATACTAGTTCATCCTCATCCCTTCGAGGCCAATCCACCACAAAGTAGGAGTAAGGTTTTACACCGCAACATGGCCCAAACCTGGGTAAACGGCCGTGTCTTTTGTTCATCCAATTCGTTGAGGTAGGCTGTGGTATTACGAGCGGGCCGACTGGGGTGGACAAGTTCTTCGCACGCACCCTAGAGTGTGAACCTCTCAAGGGTCTGCGGAACCCTGAATCCAACATTTGGCGCCCCAGGTAGGGGTGCGTCGGAGCTTCTCTTCTTCTAGTCGTCCGCCATCACCCTGTAGTTCTCATGGCTATCGATCCAAGGGCTCATGCCGAGCACTGGGCTGCTTGGCCCGCCCGGGCGGTGCCGTCCACCCAAGAAGACCTCGACACCGCGCTCCAGGCGGCCCGCACGCCGCCCAACACCACCGGACGCAGGCGGCGTGGGCCGGCACCGTCCGCCCTCGCACCGTGACATACGTACGCCACCACACGATCTTCGAGCTACGCCGCGGCTATGGCACCACACACTTGTCGGGAGCAGGCAAACATGCAAGCCGCGCTCATCGTGGCACGAGAGATGCTACGTTGCAGGTTGGCGGAGGGCGGCCACGACGCCCTCCTGGAGCAGGTCGCCGAGCTGCTTGACGCCGCCTGCAGGGGTGTGACACCCTTCTGCACCCTGCACATGCCGCAGGTTGTGGCTGGGGCGCACGCCGGACCCCAACATGCCTGTGCGCCCCTCGAAGCACATGGGGGATTCGACATCATCAAGGTGGCCCGCAGCGCCGCTCGTCCTACCACGACTATGCCGCCTCAAGGCGAGGCAAGCTCTGGTGGTCCCTCATGGGGCCGCGCCAGGATGTCACCCCACGGTTATCAGAGTCTGGCACCGGATCTTGGGGAACTAAAAATATCATCTTCATCAAACATAGCATCCCCAAGCTTATGGCTTTGCATATCATTAGCATCATGGATATTCAAAGAATTCACACTAATAACATTGCAATCATGCTCATCATTCAAATATTTTTTGCAAACATTTTATTGACTTCTTCTTCTAACAATTGAGCAAAATTTTCTGATCCATCATTTTCACAAAATACATTATAATGATGAACAATATGATGCAACCTCAATTCAATTTTTCTTTGTACTTTTCTTTTTATAAACCAAACTAGTGATAAAACAAGAAACTAAAAGATTCCATTACAAGATCTAAAGATATACCTTCAAGCACTCACCTACCCAGCAACGGCGCCAGAAAAGAGCTTCATTGACGGGATGTGAGTGCCGCTTACCTAGCCGCCTCTGCAATGGCGCTAGAAAAGAGCTTGATGTCTACTACGCAACTTTATTCTTGTAAACTTGTGTTGGGCCTCCAAGCACAGAGTTTTGTAGGACGGTAGCAATTTTCACTCAATTGGATGACCTAAGGTTTAATCCATGGGAGGCATAGGATGATGATGGTCTCTCTTAAACAACCCTGCAATCAAATACAAGAAATTTCTTGTGTCCCCAACACACCCAATACAATGGAAAACTGTATAGGTGCACTAGTTCGGCGAAGGGATGGTGATAAAAGTTTAATATTGATGGTAGAAATATATTTTTACAATCTGAATAAATAAAAATAGCAAGGTAGCAAATAGTAAACGGGCACAAAACGGTATGGCAATGCTTGAAAATGAGGCCTAGGGTCCGTACTTTCGCTAGTGCAATCTCTAGACAGTGCTAATATAATTGGATCATATAACCATCCCTCAAAGTGTGATGAAGAATCACTCCAAAGTTCCTATCTAGTGGTGAACATAAGAATAAATTGTTTGTAGGGTACGAAACCACCTCAAAGCTATTCTTTCCGTTCGATCTATTCAAGAGTTTGTACTAAAATACCACAAAGCTATTTTTTCCGTTTGATCTATCCTAGAGTTCGTACTAAAATAACACTAAAGCAAATTCATATTCATAATACTCAATCCAACACAAAGAACTTCAAAGAGTGCCCCAAGATTTCTATCGGAGAAACAAAGACAAGAACGTGCATCAGCCCCTATGCACAGATTACCCCAATGTCACCTCGGGAATCCGCGAGTTGAGTGCCAAAACATATATCAAATGAATCAATACGATACCCCATTGTCACCACGAGTATTCAATTGCAAGACATATATCAAGTGTTCTCAAATCCATAAAAGTGTTCAATCCGATAACAACGAAATCTCAAAGGAAAAAATCAACTCATCACAACAAGATAGAGAGGGGAAAACACCATATGATCCGACTATATTAACAAAGCCCGCGATACATCAAGATCGTGATATCTCAAGAACACGAGAGAGAGAGAGAGAGAGAGAGAGAGAGAGAGAGAAATTAAACACATAGGTAATGGTACAAACCCTTAGCCCGAGGGTGGACTACTCCCTCCTCATTGTGGTGGCCGCCGGGATGATGAAGATGGCCACCGAAGATGATTCCCCCCTCCGGCAGGGTGCCGGAAAAGGTCTAGATTGGTTTTGGGTGGCTACAGAGCCTTGCAGCGACGGAACTTCTGATCTAGGGTTATTTCTGATTGTTTCTCTGTTTATAGGATTTTTTGGCGTTGGTTTCATGCTAAGATGGGCCTCGAGGTGAGCACAACCCACCGGGGCAAGCTAGGCCCACCAGGCATGCCCTGGTGGGTTGTGCCCTCCTTGTGGCTCTTCTGGCCCTCCCACAAAGCTTCGGGGGTCTCTTTTGTTCCAAAAAAATCGTCAAAATGTTTCAGCTCATTTGGAGAATTTTCATTTCTGCACAAAAAAAAAACACCACGGTAGTTATACTAAAAACAGCGTCAGTCCGGGTTTGTTCCATGCAAATCATACCAAAACCATATAAAATTGTTGTAAACATGGCATGCATACTTCATAAATTATAGATACGTTGGAGACGTATCGGCATCCCGAAGCTTAATTCCTACTCGTCCTCGAGTATGTAAATGATAAAAGAAATAATATATGAAGTGTGAATGCTAGCAAAGTGCATAAGTTTGATCAATGATAATTTGAATCACTTTTCCTAGCATCATAGCAGCAACTCTTTCTCATAAAATTTGTCATGATAAAGTAGCAATGTAAACGGAATTTTTGTTGTGGAATCCTACATATCATATTCATCATATACTCTTTTCTTTTGCTCTCTTCATTCCTAAATATAAGTCTTTTTAGACATTTCAAATGGAATACAACATACAGATGTATGTAGACATATTTTAGAGTGTAGATTCACTCATTTTGCTCCGTATGTAGTCATTTTTTGGAATCTCTAGAAAGACTTATATTTGGGAACGGAGGGAGTAGTATGGACATTTGGACTTTTATCTGGTTCAATGCAATAGTCTATTTTTTACATGAAGATTTCAATACTCAAGCATATCAATAAGCAACCATGTCTTTCAAAATATCAACACTAAAGAAAGTTATCCCTAGCCAATCATGCTCAATCATTGATACATTCATGAAACACACTCGCATATCACCCAATGCTCAAGTACGATAATAGTGCCCCCTAGTTGGTGCTTTATAAGAGAAGATGGAGACTCAAATTAAAAATAAAAATTGCATAAAGTAAAAAAGAAAGGCCCTTCGCGGAGGCAAGCAGGGATTTGTAGAGGTGCCAGAGCTCAAAGAGAAAATTGAGAGATAAAAACATTTTGAGAGGCATACTTTTCCCACCAATGAAAACGACTCAGAGCTCCCAACACTTTCCATGCTAGATATATCATAGGCGGTTCCCAAACAAAAAATAAAGTTTATTCCTTTTTGCACCATACTTTCACTTTCCATGGCTAACCGTATCCACGGGTGCCCTCCATACCAACACTTTCCAAGGAATTTATTATTTGACAACATAAAGTAAATTCATTTTTCATTTCGGGACTGGGCATCCCTAATAGCTTTGCCTTACTCTCGTGCAATGACAAGTGAATAAACACTCATCGTGAGAAAAACACATCTAGCATGGAAAATATTGGCCACCCCTCACCGCCTCGCGAGTGGTACGAGCACACAAAAGAGAAATTTATTTTGAAAATTAGAGATGGCACATACAAATTTGCTTAGAACGGCAAAACAATACCACATATAGGTAGGTATAGTGGACTCATGTGGCAAAACTGGTTTAAAGGATTTTGGATGCACAAGTAGTGATCATACTTAGTGCAAAATGAAGGCTAGCAAAAGATTGAGAAGCGACCAACCAAGAAACGAATAATCTCATAAGCGAGCATTGAGCATAATTAACACCGAATAATGCACCACAAGTAGGATGTAATTTCATTGCATAACTATTGACTTTCGTGCTTGCATAGGGAATCACAAACCTTAACACCAATATTCTTACTAAAGCATAATTACTCCTCAACAGGACTCACATATCACATCATCATATGTCAAAACTATTACTAAGAATCAAGTTTATTTTGTCAAATGATCTTCATGAAAGTTTTTATTATATCCTTCTTGGATATCTATCACTTTGGAACTAATTTTCATGTGTTGCTTTTGATAAGCTCATACAAATATAAGTGAAGATCATGAGCATATATTTTTTCTCTCTCAAATTAATTTAAGTGAAGCAAGAGAGAATTTCTTGAAAACTTTACTAACTCTCAAATAAATCTAAGTGAAGCAAGAGAGAATTTCTTCAAAAATACTAAAGCACACCATGCTCAAAAAGATATAAGTGAAGCACTAGAGCAATTCCATAGAAAAGAGCTTCGTTGACGGGATGTGCGTGCCGCTTACCTAGCCTCCCTGGCAACTATTTGAGGACTCTAATTTATTAAAAAAACTTTCAGATCTAAGTATTTTATTAAAACAGCAAGCAAAACAAAATAAAATGACATTTCAAGTATAGCACAACTCATGTGAAGAAGCAAAAACTTAGGCTCAACCGATACTAACCGATAATTGTTGAAGAAGAAAGGTTGGGCCTACCGGGGCATCCCCAAGCTTAGATGCTTGAGACTTCTTGAAATATTATCTTGGGGTGCCTTGGGAATCCCCAAGCTTGAGATTTGGTGTCTCCTTAATTCCTCTCATATCACGGTTTTCCTAAATCTCAAAAGCTTCGTCCACACAAAACTTAACAAGAACTCATGAGATAAGTTAGTATAAACCAATGCAAAAACCTTATCATTCTATACTGTAGGAAATCACTAAAATTATTATTCAACATTTAATACTAAATGCCTATGCATATTTAATACTCCTGTCCTCAAATAGAATAATTAAACAAGCAAACATATGCAAACAATGCAAACATAAGAGCAATCTGGCAAAACAGTATAGTCTGTAAAGAATGCAAGAGTATCAATACTTATTCAAATTAAAAGATTATGAAAATTTACCACAATGTAGAAAATTTATTAGATCTTATTTTACAAAAAGTTTCAACATTTTATTGCATTCGGACTTTTCTAGGGAATTTTTGCAACAATAGTCAACTTTCTATTTTCAAACAGCAACATGTATACTTGCAAAATAAGCATGGCAAAGGCTATCATTCCCACTTTTATTGAAATAAAAGATGCAAAAAATTATTCTAAATAACATCAAGCAAATCCTAACAAAATAAAATGATTCTCCAAGTAAAACTCATATCATGTGATGAATGAAAACATAGCTCCGAGTGAGGTTACTGATAATGTTGGAGACGAAAGAGGGGATGCCTTCCGGGGCATCCCCAAGCTTAGTTGCTTGGATATTCCTTGAATATTATCTTTGGGGTGCCTTGGGAATCCCCAAGATTAGGGTCTTGTCACTCCTTATTCTACTCATATCGACATCTCACCCAAAACTTGAAAACTTCAATCACACAAAACTTAATGGAACTCTGTGAGATAGGTTAGTATGATAAAGAGCAAACCATTTCACTTTTGGTTCTGTCAAAGACAAGATTCATAATTGATCTCACACAATGCTTACTTTAGCATATCATTTCCACAATTTATATTGAGCAATATAAGCCATGGAAACTAGAAAAGAAGCAAACTATGCATTGAAAACAGAATCTGTTAAAAACAGAACAATCTGTAGTAATCTGTACTCCGACCATAACTCTGCTACTCCAAAAATTCTGAAAATTTTGGAAAAACCTGGGAAATTTTTCTATTGATCTTATTCAAGAAGAATCAACATTTTATCATGCTTCTGTTAAAAATGAGAATTGTTTTCCTGAGCACAAAAGTTTCTCTTTTTCATCAATATCAAATCAACTATCACTGTAAGCCATCCCAAAGGTCTTATACTTGGCACTTTATGGAAAGAAAAGCAATAAAACATGATTACTACAGTAGCCTAATCATGTGAACACACAAAAACAATAGGTAAAAGTGTTGGGTTGTCTCCCAACAAGTGCCTTTCTTCAATGCCTTTTAGCTAGGCAAGATGAGTTTAATGATGCTCGCATAAAAGATAAGAATTGAAACATAACAAGAGCATCATGAAACACATGACAAGAACATTTAAGCCTAACCCACTTCCTATGCATAGGAATTTTGTGAGCAAACAATTCATGGGAGCAAGAATCAACTAGCATAGGAGGACAAAACAAGCAAAACTTCAAGATTTTCAACAAATAGAGAGAAAACTTGATATTATTGCAATACCTACAAGCATATGTTCCTCTCTCATAATTATTTTCAGTAGCATCATGAACGAATTCAACAATATAACTATCACATAAATCATTCTTTTCATGATGCATAAGCATATAATTTTTTTTACTCTCCACATAAGCAAATTTATTCCCATCAATAGTAGTGGAAGCAAACTCAACAAAATAACTATCATGTGATTGAAATTAAAATCATGATGACAAGTTTCATGGTTATAATTATTCAATATAGCATACATGCCATCACCATAATCATCATAGATAGGAACTTTGTTGTCATAATCAATTGTGACTTCTTCCAACATAGTGGAATCATCATTAAATAAAGTCATGACCTCTCCAAATCCACTTTCATCAATATAATCATCATAAATAGGAGTCATACTTTCATTATAACAAATTTGCACTTCAAATCTTGGGGGACTAAAAATATCATCTTCATCAAACATATCATCCCCAAGCTTATGGCTTTGCATATCATTAGCATCATGGATATTCAAAGAATTCATACTAACAACATTGCAATCATGCTCATCATTTATACCAAACATTCTATAGAATTCTTCCTCTATCAATTAAGCACAATTTTCGAACCATCATTTTCAGGAAAGATATTATAAAAATTATCAATAATATGATGCAACCTCAATTCCATATATTTTTAGTTCTTTTTATAAACCAAACTAGTGATAAAACAAGAAACTAAAAGATTCAATTGCAAGATCTAAAGATATACCTTCAAGCACTCACCTCCCCGGCAACGGCGCCAAAAAAGAGCTTGATGTCTAATACGCAACTTGTTCTTATAGACTTGTGTTGGGCCTCCAAGCGCAGAGTTTTGTAGGCCAGCAGCAATTTTCCCTCAAGTGGATGACCTAAGGTTTTACAATCCGTGGGAGGCGTAGGATGAAGATGGTCTCTCTCAAACAACCCTGCAACCAAATACAAGGAATCTCTTGTGTCCCCAACACACCAAATACAATGGTAATTTATATAGGTGCACTAGTTCGGCGAAGAGATGGTGATAAAAGTGTAATATGGATGGTAGAAATATATTTTTATAATCTAAATAAATAAAAACAGCAAGGTAGCAAATAGTAAACAGGCAAAAAACCGGTATTGCAATGGTTGAAAATGAGGTCTAGGGTTCATACTTTCACTAGTGCAACCTCTCAACAATGCTAATATAATTGGGTCATATAACCACCCCTCACAATGCGATGAAGAATCACTCCAAAGTTCCAATCTAGCGGAGGACATAAGATAGAATTGTTTGTAGGGTACGAAACCACCTCAAAGCTATTCTTTCCATTCAATCTATTCAAGAGTTTGTACTAAAATAACAAAAATATATTATTTTCGTTCAATCTATCCTAGAGTTCATACTAAAATAACACCAAAGCAAATTCATATTCACAATACTCAATCCAACACAAAGAACCTCAAAGAGTGCCCCAAGATTTCTACCGGAGAAACAAAGACAAGAACGTGCATCAACCCCTATGCATAGATTACCCCAATGTCACCTCGGGAATCCACGAGTTGAGTGCCAAAACATATATCAAGTGAATCAATACGATACCCCATTGTCACCATGAGTATCCAATTTCAAGGCATATACCAAGTGATCTCAAATCCATAAAAGTATTCAATCCGGTAACAACAAAATCTCAAAGTGAAAAACTCATTTCATCACTACAAGATAGAGAGGGGGAAACACCATATGATCCGACTATATTAACAAAGCCCGCGATACATCAAGATCATGACAACACAAGAACACGAGAGAGAGGGAGATTGAACAAATAGCTACTGGTACAAACCCTTAGCCCTGAGGGTGGACTACTCCCTCCTCATCGTGGTGGCCGCCGGGATGATGAAGATGGCCACCAGAGATGATTCCCCCCTCCGGCAGGGTGCCGGAATGGGTTCTAGATTGGTTTTCAGTGGCTACTAAGCCTTGCGGCGGCGGAACTTCTGATCGAGGTTAACTTCTGATGGTTTCTCTATTTATAGGATTTTTTGGCGTTGGTTTCATGCGAAGATGGGCCTTGAGGTGAGCACAACCCACCAGGGCATGGACCGGGGCCCAGGCGCGCCCCGGTGTCTTGTGCCCTACTCCTTTACCTTCTGGTCCTTCCACGAAACTTCGGGGATCTCTTTTGTTTCAAAAAAAAATCGTCAAAATTTTTCCGCTCATTTGGAGATTTCATTTCTGCACAAAAACAAAACCACGGTAGTTCTGCTGAAAATAGCGTCAGTCCGGGTTAGTTCCATGCAAATCATACCAAAACCATATAAAATTGTTGTAAACATGGCATGCATACTTCATAAATTATAGATACATTGGAGACGTATCACGCGCGGGCGCGGTGCTGTATGCCACGAGCTTCTCGGGGAGGTGATGGGTGTGCTGAGTCCGCTTGGAGAGGAGCTTGCTGACGTCGACGCCCGCCTTGAGACGGAGGACCTTCGCCTGGTGCACAAGTGGCACCAGTTGAAAGTCGCCATCAACCTTGGGCATCTTCAGCATGAGCGCGCCGATGCGAAGGCCGCGGTGTCCCTTGCGACCTTGCACGAGGCTTGTGCCCGGGCCTTGGAGGAGGCGAGAGCAGCCGACCATCACCATGAGGCTGCCGAGGAGCGTGAGCGGGAACTCCAAGCCTCGAACACTTCCCTTGAGCAATAGATTGAAGCGCACAGGGCCGCCTTGGCCGCATCACTGAGGGGAGCACCTTCCGAAGAGAAAGAGATCTAGAAACGTAGCCTGGAGCTTGAGCACCTGGAGGTGAGGGAGCGCCAGGTGGCCATGGCTGAGGACACCGTCACCGCGCGAGAAGCCAAGATCTAGGAGGAGGCTGATCGGAGGGTGGTGAAGGCTCATGCGGATCTTGGCGATGAGCAATGCCTAAAGATGGAGTTCCTGGAAGCCAAGGTTAAGGGCAGGAACGCCGCCCTCAAGACAAAGTTGGACGAGGTATAACAGCACGAGAGGGCCGCCAAGGAAGCTCAGGCCTTCGCCCAGGCTGACTTGGCTTCCACCCGCACCGACTTGCTCTCACTCCAGCAGCAGATCGATGGCGCCGCGTCCCTTCCGAAGAAGAATGTGGATGAGGCGTGTCGTCGGCAGACGCTGCAGCGTGAGCATGCTTCTATGCTCCAGGCTCTCAGGGTGAGAGCCAACTAAGCCTTGAGCACCATCTACGAGGAGAGCTCCCCTCACCCACGCGAGGAAGATTACGCCATCCACCTCCGCTTCTTCATCGAGGTTGTGACCCACCTGGAGGATCGGGCCGCGAGGGTCTTGAGCCCGTTGAAGAGAGAAGCCAGTGCCTTCTTGGGCGCGCGTTCTCGCGTGTCTTCAGTCACCTCCTGAACCTTGATCCCCACTTCGACTTCGACGCCGCCATAGCCCCTATGCCCAGGGTCATCCAGGACAACATGGCGACCTGGGTGGATGACAACGTGGACGCGCTGGTCGCGGAATTCGCTCCCGAGGATGATGCAGCCATGATCGCAACCGATAGGGATGATGCAGAGGGAGACGATGAAGACGACGATGGTGACGACGCAGATGGTGTGGATGAAGACGGTGAGGATGGTGCGGAAGGCAGCGCCTGCGCCTCTTGCTAGACCTATATTTCCTTTTTCCTTAACCTGTATGAAAGAAAAACCTTGGGCACGACCCTATGGGGTCTGAGAGCATTTTTTGAAGGGGGGCCCTTACAATGTATGAAATGAAATGTAAAAACTGGTGAAATGCCTTTTAAGGACAGAGCTAGGATGCGCTGTCGCAGGCCCACGGGCCTCCGAGCGGGGTAACTGTTGCCACTTATCTTGGTTATGTAGGTCTTGAGCGAGCCCTGACGTCCTGGTTGAACCTTCCTCCCGAGGTGAGCCCTTCGGGGCCGCGCTAGATTCCAGGTCTCCCGAGAAGCCTGCTGCCCGTCCAAGAGAGCCTCGCGACGAGCGAATGCCGGACTATGGCAAGGTATGCGTGCGGTGATCCTGCGGCGATTGCATACTTGACCCTGGAGGGGTCGTGTCGCCGCCCGGGCTGGCCCAAACGTGTGTGTCGCACACATATCACGCCCAGCCCCCGCTCGCGGGGCATTCACAGGGGGGTAGTAGGTGTGAGCCCCTCATAAAAACGCACAACCAGAAAGCGAGAAGCCGACACAAATCAAGAAAAAATTCACCCCATTTCTGATAAACACAAGGAACTTCAAATCTCAGTCCAAAAAGGCGGCAAGTTGAGCATAGTCATTGGGGGACAGTGTCGACGGCTAGCGCGGAGCATGGTGCTTTCACTGGGTGTGAGCATAGTCATTGGGGGATAGTGTCGATGACCAGAGCGGAGCATGGTGCTTCCACTTGGATGTGGGCGGGAGCCCCCGTTAGGCCCGAGGGCGGCACTCAGGAGACTTCGGGGCGTGTACAACCCCACTCATTATTACGTGAGAGTGTCACGAGCGGAGACCTTCACAGGCATGGGCCTTGCTTCATGTCGCCTGACGAGGGCCCCGCCCCGCGCCTCCCTCGACCAACGTTGGGGCGTCCGGAAACCAGGACGGGGCCAAGGGGCAAGGGGGACGCTGGCGGCGCCCTCGACGACCTCGCCCCCCCCCTGCCGGGGGGAAGGTCTCGCCGGCGCCTTCTGATACGTCTCCAACGTATCTATAATTTATGAAGTATGCATGCCATGTTTAAAATAACTTTATACGGTTTTGGTATGATTTGCATGGAACTAACCCAGACTGACGTTGATTTCAGCAAAACTACCATGATGTTGTTTTTTGTGCAGAAATGAAAGTTCTCCAAATGAGCTGAAACTTTTTGATGATTTTTTTGGAACAAAAGAGACCCCCGAAGCTTCGTGGGAGGGCCAAAAGAGCCATCACGAGGGCACAACCCACCAGGGCGCGCCTGGTGGGCCTGGCTTGCCCCAGTGGGTTGTGCTCACCTCGAGGCCCATCTTAGCGTGAAACCAACGCCAAAAATCCAATAAATAGGGAAACCATCAGAAATAAGCCAAGATCAGAAGTTCCGCCACCGCAAGGCTCTGTAGCCACCGAAAACCAATATAGACCCTTTCCGGCACCCGGCGGGAGGGGGGAATAATTTCCGGTGGACATCTTCATCATCTCGGCGGCCACCACAATGAGGAGGGAGTAATCCACCCTCGGGCTGAGGGTTTGTACCATTACCTATGTGTTTAATTTCTCTCTCTCTCTCTCTCTCTCTCTCTCTCGTGTTCTTGAGATGTGACGATCTTGATGTATCGCAGGCTTTGTTAATATAGTCGGATCATATGGTGTTTTCCCCTCTCTATCTTGTTGTGATGAGTTGAGTTTTTCCCTTTGAGATTTCATTGTTATCGGATTGAATACTTCTATGGATTTGGGAACACTTGATATATGTCTTGCAATTGAATACTCATCGTGACAATTGGGTATCGTATTGATTCACTTGATATATATTTTGGCACTCAACTCGCGGATTCCCGAGGTGACATTGGGGTAATCTATGCATGAAAGAAGTCCACTTAACCCCCTAGGATTTCACAAACCGGCCAGTTTACCCCCTAAGGCCTAAAACCGGGTATTTAACCCCCTTTTCCTTCCTATACCAGGAGAATCACCCCTAGCACCGATTAGAGTGGTTTTTCAGGCGGTTTTGAAGGTTGCAACAACTACTGCTGCTCATTTGCATTGCGGCCATGAATTACAGGCTCAGGTCATCCCACCCAAACCACATGCATCGTTGAGGTACTAGTCGGTAGTAGCACCAACAAGCAGCCAGCCACGAGGAATCTTAGCCCGACATGGTTCAGAAGCGCCTTTCATAGAGCTCTGCCTGTGTCTGCCTCTGGTAAAAAAAAGATGGCGTGTCAATGGGATGGCTAATTGGCAAGGCTCCCAGTTCCTTTGGGAAGCACCAGCTCCTCGTTCGGCATCGGGCTCTAAAAAGCATGCACATGCGACTATGGTTTGGCTCGCATGCAATCTCCATGACCGAGCCTCTTGTGCACGGTTGTCGCCGTAGTCGCCTCGGCAGTGCTCTCGCCGGCCACGTCCTCTTCATCCTCCGTGGACAACATATGTGCCGTGTATCGAGCTGGCGCCTGTGTTGCCAGCGCTACCGCCGGCAGCTGTCGGGGTCCACTGTTAGTTATTAAACATGATTAGCTTAGTCATCTCCATCTCAGACATGGTGGCACGTATTGTGTGTATGTGCGTGCTTGTCCAGGAGGGAATTGATCCAGCAGTTCTATACTTGTGTATTGTCTTCTTTGGAGCTTGCGTTCATGCGTGATCTCGACCTTGTGTCAACATCCAGAAGTATGTGCGCCTCGTCGGCGACTCGCTCCAGCTCCTCGCTGCTTCCCGTATCCTTGTCCTGCTTATCACCATCGTCAACAACCTCAACCGCCCCACCATCATTCACCTCGGAGAGCTTCAGTATGATAGCCGGTAGTGTAGGACGATCCCTTGCAAGAACTTGCTCGGTTAGCGGTTGTGCCGGTGGGTGCACCCCAGCACGGGAGCCACAACTACGCAACACAAACATGACGGTGTAGACGTCTAGAAGGATCCCTCAAACCGCGGTGGCATATGCTGGGACACCTGGAGACCTGGAGGGTGACGTCGAGATGTGCACTATTAGAATAGAGGGACTAGGCGAGCGCTAGCTATAGGAACGACGCCACTCGTGCTCGGAGGAGGATGGACGAGGCTGGGTGCAAAACTATAGATCAAAAATGAGCTGCATCTTGTTATGTCCAACAAAACCGCTTGAAAAACTACTCTAATTGGTGTTAGGGGTGATTCACCTGGTTTAGGAAAGATCAGGGGGTTAAATAGCTCGTTTTAGACCTTAGGGGGTAAACTGGCCAGTCTGTGAAACCCCAGGGGGTTATGTGGACTTCTTTCTCTATGCATATGGGTTGATGCATGTTCTTGTCTTTGTTTCTCCAGTAGAAATCTTGGGGCGCTCTTTGAAGTTCTTTGTGTTGGATTGAGTATTATGAATATGAATTTGCTTTGGTGTTATTTTAGTACGAACTCTAGTATAGATCGAATGGAAAAACTAGCTTTGTGTTATTTTAGTATGAACTCTTGAATAGATCGAACAGAAAGAATAGCTTTGAGGTGGTTTCGTACCCTACAAACAATTAATTCTTATGTTCTCCGCTAGATAGGAACTTTGGAGTGATTCTTCATCGCACTTTGAGGGATGGTTATATGATTGAATTATATTAGCACTGTTGAGAGATTGCACTAGCGAAAGTACGGACCCTAGGCCTCATTTTCAAGCATTGCAATACTGTTTTTGTGCCCGTTTACTATTTGCCACCTTGCTGTTTTTATTTATTCAGATTATAAAAATATATTTCTACCATCAATATTACACTTTTATCACCATCTCTTCGCCGAACTAGTGCACCTATACAATTTGCCATTGTATTGGGTGTGTTGGGGACACAAGAGATTTCTTGTATTTGATTGCAGGGTTGTCTAAGAGAGACCATCTTCATCCTACGCCTCCCACAGATTGATAGACCTTAGGTCATCCACTTGACGGAAAATTGCTACTGTCCTACAAAACTCTGCGCTTGGAGGCCCAACACGAGTCTACAAGAATAAAGTTGCGTAGTGGAGGCTAGGTAAGCGGCGCTCACATCAATCTCTTTTCTGGCGCCGTTGCAGGGAGGCTAGGTAAGCGGCACTCACATCCCATCAACGAAGCTCTTTTCTAGCGCCGTTGCCGGGGAGGTGAGTGCTTGAAGGTATATCTTTAGATCTTGCAATTGAATCTTTTAGTTTCTTGTCTTATCACTAGTTTGGTTTATAAAAAGAAAACTACAAAGAAAAATCGAATTGAGGTTGTATCATGTTTTTCATCTTTATAATGTATTTCGTGAAAATGATGGATCGAAAAATTGTGCTCAATTGTTAGAAGAAGAAGTCAATAAAATGTTTGGCAAAAAATATTTGAATGATGAGCATGATTGTAATGTTATTTGTGTGAATTCTTTGAATATCCATGATGCTAATGATATGCAAAGCCATAAGCTTGGGGATGCTATGTTTGATGAATATGATATTTTTAGTCCCCCAAGATTTGATGTGCAAATTTGTTACAATGATTGCATGCCTCATATTTATGGTGATTATAATGGTAAAAATGGATTTGGAGAGGTCATGACTTTATTTAGTGATGAATCCACCATTTTGGATGAGGCTTCAATTGACTATGATAACAAAGTTGCTATCTATGATGATTATGGTGATGACATGTATGCTATAAAGAATAATGATAACCATGAAACTTGTCATCATGATTTTAATTTTCAATCTCATGATAGTTATTTTGTTGAATTTGCTCCCACTACCATTCATGAGAATACATTTTCTTATGTGGAGAGTAATAAAAAAATTGTGCATGTGGATCATGAAAAGAATGCTTTATGTAACAGCTATATTGTTGAATTCATTCATGATGCTACTAAAATTGTTATGAGAGAGGAACATATGCTTCTACATATTGCAATAATATCAAGTTTCCTCTCTATGTGTTGAAAATCTTGAAGGTGTGCTTGTCTTGCCTTCCTATGCTATTTGATTCTTATTCCCATAAATTATTTGCTCACAAAATCCCTATGCATAGAAAATGGGTTAGATTTAAATATGCTTGCCATGTGATTCGTGATGCTCTTGTTATGTTTCAATTCTTATCTTTTATGCGAGCATCATTGAAATCATCATGCCTAGCTTAAAAGGCATTAAAGAAAAGCGCTTGTTGGGAGACAATCCAACATTTAACCCTACTGTTTTTGTGTGTTCACATGATTAAACTACTGTAGTAATCATGTTTTATAGCTTTCGTTTCAATAAAGTGCCAAGTAAGACCTTTGGGATGGTCTATGGTGATGGTTGATTTGATCTTGCTGAAAAACAGAAACTTTTGCGCTCAGGAAAATAATTCTATTTGTAACAGAAGCGTGATAAAATACTGATTCTTTTTGAAGAATATTAGTAGACAAACTGCCCAGGTTTTCATATTTTTTCAGAATTTTTGGAGTAGTAGAAATATGGTTGGAGTAAAGATTACTACAGACTGTTCTTTTTTTTACAGATTCTGTTTTCAATGCATAGTTTGCTTGTTTTGTAGTTTCTATGGCTTATATTGCTCAATATAAATTGTAGAAATGATATGCTACAGTAGTAATTGTGTGGAACCAATTATGAATCATGTCTTTGGCAGTATCAAAGTGAAATGGTTTGCTCTTTATCATACTAACCTATCTCACGAAGTTCCGTTAAGTTTTGTGTGATTGAAGTTTTCAAGTTTTGGGTGTGATGTTGATATGAGGAGAATAAGGAGTGAAAAGACCCTAATCTTGGGGATTCCCAAGGCACCCTAAGTTAATATCTAAGGAAGATCCAAGCAACTAAGCTTGGGGATGCCCCAGAAGGCATCCCCTCTTTCGTCTCCAACATTATCGGTAACCTCACTTGGAGCTATGTTTTCATTCATCACATGATATGAGTTTTGCTTGGAGCGTCAATTTATTTTGTTAGGATTTGATTGCTGTTATTTAGAATAATGTTTTCCATATTTTATTTCAATAAAAGTGGCAATGATAGCCTTTACTATCCTTATTTTGCAAGCCTACATGTTGATGTTTGAAAACAGAAAGTTTATCGATGTTGCAAAAATTCCCTAGAAAAGTAAGAATGTGATAAAATATTAAAACTTTTTGCAAAATGAGATCTGATAAATTTTATACAGTGTGGAAAATTTTCATAACTTTTGGAGTTAGAGAGGTATTGATACTCTTGCATTCTTTACAGATTGTATTGTTTTGTCAGATTGCTGTTATGTTTGCATTGTTTGCATATGTTTGCTTGTTTAATGATTCTATTTGAGGATAGGAGTATTAAATATGCAGAGGCATTTATTATTCAATGTTGAATAATAATTTTAGTGATTTTATACAGTAGATAATGATAAGGTTTTTGCATTGGTTTATACTAACTTATCTCACGAGTTCTTGTTGAGTTTTGTGTGGATGAAACTTTTGAGATTTAGGAAAACCGTGATATGAGAAGAATTAAGGAGACACAAAAGCTCAAGATTGGGGATGCCCAAGGCATCCAAGGTAGTATTTCAAGAAGTCTCAAGCATCTAAGCTTAGGGATGCCCCAGTAGGCATCCCACCTTTCTTCTTCAACAATTATCGGTTAGTATCGGTTGAGCCTAAGTTTTTGCTTCTTCACATTATGTGTGCTATTCTTGGAATGTCATTTTACTTTTTTTTGCTTGATGTTTTAATAAAATGCTTAGATCTTAAAGTTTTTGAATAAGAGAGATTCCTCAAATAGCTACCTATTTACTTAACTACTCGCTTGATCTTCATTTATATGTTTTTTGGAGTAGCCTGTCATTTGCTCTAGTGCTTCACTTATATCTTTTTGAGCATGGTGTTCTTTAGTACTTTTGAAGAAATTCTATCTTGCTTCACTTAAATTAATTGGAGAGAAAGAAATATTATGCTCATGATATTCACTTATATTTATTTGAGCTTATCAAAAGCAATACATGAAAATTAGTTCCAAAGTGATAGATATCCAAGAAGGATATAATAAAAACTTTCGTGAAGATCATTGGACAAAATAAACTTGATTCCTCATAATAGTTTTGAGATATGATGATGTGATATGTGAGTCATGTTGATGAGTAATTATGCTTTAGTAAGAATATTGGTGTTAAGATTTGTGATTCCCTATGCAAGCACGAAAGTCAATAGTTGTGCAATGAAATTACATCCTACTTGTTGTGCATTATTCGGTGTTAATTATGCTCAATGCTCGCTTATGAGATTATTCATTTCTTGGTTGGTCGCTTCTCAATATTTTTCTAGCCTTCATTTTGCACTAAGTATGATCACTACTTTTATATCCAAAATCCTTTAAACCAATTTTGCCACATGAGTCCACTATACCTACCTATATGTGGTACTCTTTTGCCGTTCTAAGCAAATTTGTATGTGCCATCTCTAATTTTCAAAATAAATTTCTCTTTTGTGTGCTCCTACCACTCGCGAGGCAGTGAGGGGTGGCCAATATTTTCCATGCTAGATGCGTTATTCTCACGATGAGTGTTTATTCACTTGTCATTGCACGAGAGTAAGGCAAAGATATTAGGGATGCCTAGTCCCGAAATGAAAAATGAACTTACTTTGTGTTGTAAAATAATAAATTCCTTGGTAAATGTTGGTATGGAGGGCAGCCGTGGATACGGTTAGCCATGGAAAGTGAAAGTATGGTGGAAAAAGGAATAAACTTTATTTTATGTTGGGGAACCCGTGGATACGGTCAGCGCACCCACCCCCTCCCGGAAAAGCTCGTGGCGTACAGTGTCGCGCCCGCGCATAATATGTCTCGAACGTATCTATAATTTATGAAGTATTCATGCCATGTTTACAACAATTTTATATGGGTTTGGTATGATTTGCATGGAACTAACCCAGACTGACGCTGTTTTTAGCAGAACTACCGTGGTGTTGTTTTTGTGCAGAAATGAAAGTTCTCCAAATGAGTTGAAACTTTTTGATGAATTTTTTGGAACAAAAGAGACCACGAAAGCTTTGTGGAAGGACCAGAAGGTGAAGGAGTAGGGCACAAGACACCGGGGCATGCCTGGACCCTGGTCTGTGCCCCGGTGGTTTGTGCTCACCTCGAGGCCCATCTTCGCATGAAACCAACGCCAAGAAATCCTATAAATAGAGAAACCATCAAAAGTTAACCTAGATCAGAAGTTCCGCCGCCACAAGGCTTTGTAGCCACCGAAAACCAATCTAGACCACGTTCCGGCACCCTGCAGGAGGGGGAATCATCTCTAGTGGCCATCTTCATCATCCCGGCAGCCACCATGATGAGGAGGGAGTAGTCCACCCTCAGGGCTAAGGGTTTGTACCAGTAGCTATGTGTTCAATCTCTCTCTCTCTCTCGTGTTCTTGAGATGTCATGATCTTGATGTATCACGGGCTTTGTTAATATATTCGGATCATATGGTGTCTTCCCCTCTCTATCTTGTTGTGATGAAATGAGTTTTTCCCTTTGAGATTTCGTTGTTATTGGATTGAATACTTTTATGGATTTGAGATCATTTGATATATGTATTGCAATTGAATACTCGTGGTGACAATGGGGTATCGTATTGATTCACTTGATATATGTTTTGGCACTCAACTCGCGGATTCCCAAGGTGACATTGGGGTAATCTATGCACAGGGGTTGATGCATGTTCTTGTCTTTGTTTCTCCGGTAGAAATCTTGGTGCACTCTTTGAAGTTCTTTGTGTTGGATTGAGTATTATGAATATGAATTTTCTTTGGTGTTATTTTAGTAAGAACTCTAGGATAGATCGAACGGAAAGAATAGCCTTGTGTTATTTTAGTACGAACTCTTGAATAGATCCAACAGAAAGACTAGCTTTGAGGTGGTTTCGTACCCTACAAACAATTTATTCTTATGTTCCCCACTAGATAGGAACTTTGGAGTGATTCTTCATCGCACTGCGAGGGGTGGTTATATGATCCAATTATATTAGCATTCTTGAGAGGTTGCACTAGTGAAAGTACGGACCCTAGGCCTCATTTTCAAGCATTGCAATACTGTTTTTGTGCCCGTTTACTATTTGCCACCTTGCTGTTTTTATTTATTCAGATTATAAAAATATATTTCTACCATCAATATTACACTTTTATCACCATCTCTTCGCCGAACTAGTGCACCTATACAAATTACCATTGTATTTGGTGTGTTGGGTACACAAGAGATTTCTTGTATTTGGTTGCAGGGTTGTTTGAGAGAGACCATCTTCATCCTATGCCTTCCATAGAATGATAAACCTTAGGTCATCCACTTGAGGTAAAATTGCTACTATCCTACAAAACTCTACGCTTGGAGGCCCAACACAAGTCTACAGGAACAAGTTGCGTAGTAGACATCAGCGTGCAAGCTCCAGCGCATGGCCAAGCCCATCCTTCTCACCGGGGGTTGTTGGGGAAGCTTGGGGTGGCCCACCTGCCCCTAGCAGGGGGCTGAAGGCCGGTGCCTTCCCCGCCACCTTTCAGATCTCGGCGGATGTGCTGGGTGGCGTGGCCTTGCTGCTTGAAGATGAAGCTGGTGTTGGGATTACCCAGCCACCAGTGATGACCAATGGAGGAGCCCTCAGCAAGCCTTCTGCACCCCAGGTCGGACCATGAAGGAAGGGCGACAGGAACACATGATCGAGACCCCCCATCGGCGCGTCCGCCTCTTGGACAGACCTCGTGCCTTGTGCAAGGGTCCAGCATGGGGAGCTCGAAACCAAGAGTGAGCCAAGGACTGGTGGAGACCGCTCCTCAGGAGACCTCACCGCCACAGTCGAACGGATCCTGAAGAGCCATTGTCAAGAAAGGACGCGATGCGTAGGGAATCAAGAAGATAAGGTACTTACTCATCTATGGCTATGTACTTCCTCTGCTTTAGCGGTCGGTATGCACCACCATTGCAGCTCAGAGGCCCCTTCCTCTTGTGGAGTACTTCAAGGTTCAGGCGAAGATGGCCGAAGTCCGCAGCGTGATCGTCAGCATCGGGGACACTCGGTGGAACCCCTGGAGTGGCGGCCTCGGGAGCCTCGAATCGCGCCATCTCTCCGGCTGACCCCTCAGGAGAGCTCGCCCGAGCCTCGGGTTCTGCCATCTCGGGAGCGCCGGACTGTGTGATCTCTTCAGCAGCCGCCCTGGCAGCACTCGGCGATGCTCGCCCCCTGCATCCACCTATGAGGCACGCGCCGTAGGGTCAGCGGGCAAAGGGACCACGAGGACGGGGTTCTCACGGGGCCCTTCAAGGCCGGCCGGGCACAACCCCCACTCATCAAAAAGGGGCATCTGCCTCACGAACTCCTCCTTTTTCGAGCAACAGTACAGGAGGCATCCCTCCTCCAGAAGTGTGCCTGGCGCCGGGTCACCCGTCAAGAGCTTGAGCACCATGCACAACGTCTCGGGAGGAAGCACAGGCACCTGGAATCTCATGGGGTCCCTGTGGCCACTGAAGGCCCACATTTGTCGAGAATGACACTGAAGCGGAGCAACGCGACACCAGATGAACTCCTTCACCACCATGGGTGCCATCAACCCGAGCTTCTTCAACCTGGCCAGCCGGCGCGAAACGTGAGCAAGCCGATGGTCGACGAGCTCCGCATGCCCCTGGTCGGAGCTAGGTACAGCCGACACCCGTGGGAGCGAGAGCAGGGATTTGAGCACGCCGGCATCCACGAACACCCACCGCTTCCGGAATCGTCGCTGCCACGGCCTGAAAGGCCATGCACCCTGAGCGCTGGCGGGCGTCGACCAGGTGAAGCGAGAAGAAATGGCGAAACAAGGCCATGGAAGGGGCAATGCCCACCATGGCCTCGCAGACGAAGGCGAAGACAACAGGGAGACTGATGGATTGAGGATCGAGATGCAGCGCGTGGACTTGGTAATGCGAGAGTATGGCTTTGAAGAAATCGGAGAAAGGAGGGATCATGTCGGCCAAGACGGCGTGAAGATGGATGGTGATCTCAGTGGATGCCATGTCGACCATGGCCCGGGAAGCAGGCCAAACCATCGTCGCCTTCCACTCATTAGAATCGGCGCGAGTGCCGGACGGATCTTGTCCAGGCCCTCTTGGTTGACCACCGTCGACCGCTCGAGGACAGGCTCGAAGGCTAGCAGAGGTTCGACTGGAGCGCAGGTTTTCCCCTTCTTCCTCGACCTCGGTGCCATAGCAGCAAGGGAAGACCGGCACCGGCGTCAAATCCAAGAAGAGAGCCGCTGTCTCTCGGATAGATGAAGAAGCCAAGGGTGAGCACGAAAAATGGTGAAGGCGGGGCTGCGTTGGCAACAGGCGGCTGCCGAGCCAGGCGGATATCAAGTTTGTGTGGGGAAGTGGAGGCACCCACATCCCATCAATCACATGCATCAACCGAGGCCACAGGCGGTTAGGGCCCGTGGTGCTCCGCACTTGCCCCCTGGCTTCGTCTGGAAACCAAATTCGAGCGCGCCTTAGGCCCAGGGGCTACTGTCGGCGTCATGGGACCGGGGGTACCCAGACTTGCCTACCTGCGGCCAATGGCGTGGCTCCATCAGCGGCCTGGTATGACCCAACTTCAGGATCAACAACCCAAGATCCTCGCGAGGGGCCAAGCCTCGTGAGGCGGACGACACCAATACCTCCTCGAGGGGCAGCCTCCCCAAGCTGGCTCCTGAGGAGTGTAGATATCTATGCAAGATGCATCTCGCAAGGTTCAGATGACGTGAGCCATGACGACCAAGGCCAGGCGGGCGCCAGCGGGCGTAGTGTACCAGTTTCCTCTTTGGTGTTAAGGAGGCAAGAGCAGGCGCGGGGTCCCGAGGAATCAAGCAAAGGTTTCCATTTCAGTGCAACAAGACCAAGACCGCCAAGACGGCAGAGCGGAGGTCATCGTCGAGCCCACCACGGCGTCACGACTAGGAGCTTTTGGCAGGCAAAGACTACTTTTGTTAGGATAGCATGTACTAGTTGTCTCCCTTCAAATTTCGTCGTTGTGGGATCCCTTCCCGCCTTACATTTGGGAAGAGGACCAAGGCCACTATTAATAGGACTTAGACACCACCATAGAAGGGGAGGAGGGGCATTCAGATCATCCTCTCACCCACCAGCTCATCGAGCACAAGAACACCTCTCCTCCCGAGGTTGTTATCCACTGTACTAGTTCATCCTCAGCCCTTCGAGGCCAATCCACCACAAAGCAGGAGTAGGGTTTTACACGGCAAGGTGGCCTCAACCTGGGTAAACTTTTGTGTATTTTGTTCATCCAGTTCATCGAGCTAGGCTGTGGGATTAGCATGCAGGCAGACTGGGGAGGACGAGTTCTTCGCACGCACCCCAAAGTTTGAACCTCTCAAGGGTCTGCGAAACCCTGAATTCGACAGAGTGCACTTGTATCTGGACAGGAGAAGCATGGAGGGAAAGGTCCGAAACAAGTAGAGCCTAGCAAAACACGGCCAACATAGACTTGCGAGTAGTCGAAACAACCAAGAGTCACCGACAGTGCCAAAGAGGATATCAAGGGGAAAGCAACTACAGTGCTGAAGGAAGCAACTCTCGTATTAAACCAGGCAACTATAGAGGAAGTTGCAGCCCAGACAACAAAGAAGCCTCATGTTGTTCCCACCAAGCAAGCGTGCTTTGGACAAAGGAAAGAAATATCATTTGTTGTTATCAGGGGCATGAACCAGCTGCTGGAAAAGTGTGTGAATCCAGGGTCAATGCCATCGCTCATGAGAAGTAAGTCTGCCGACACTATACCAGTAATACAGGCATTTCCCGATCTTAATCAGGCAGCAAGCAAAGAACTTTCTGATTCAAGCGAAGCACCACAATCACTCCAAATATCCAAGTCTGGAAGCGCTGTTTGAGATAATTATTGCCTAGCCCCACCTTTCGATCTTGGAATAGATGAAATGACAGAAAACAAAGTGGGGGACGACAGGGAGATGTCAAAGGAAAAGGGGTGGCAAACGAACCTGCCACTACAGACTTTGAGTGGGGGATTGATTGGGCCAATTTGGATTTTGATGGAGTTGTTGAAGGGGTAGAGAAAAGTGTTGCAGGTGAGGGGTCAGGGCACATGTCACCTTCCAAATTTGCATGCTAACTGGAGAGGCAAAGAATTCCGGTGAAGGGGAGTCTAGCCAAGGTAGTGCTAGCAACCACGGTGAGCCCATTGTCCAGAAGCGTGAGAGGAGAATACTAACACCACCTCCATCAGAAAGGTTGTTGTATGTCAACTTAGAAGTAAAAAAGGACTTCAATTGTTCAGCAGAAGTAAACAGGTTGTATGCATTGGTTCTGTTGCTCGGAGGAGTAGGAACGGGGACAACAAGGACATCAAGTGGGGAGGATAAAATGTGTGTTTTCCTTTTTCAGTAACAACATGTTTTGGCATCACACTATCTTCTCTGTTGGTCTTTCTGAAATACAGCCTTTTTCTGTTTCTACATGCCGCGTATCATAAATAACCATGGCTATTTTGCACAATGAAGGAGCTAGCTCAATCAATGAAGAGGAATGGGTGGCTGAAGACCCATGTCTTTGAGCTAGTGATCGAGGCAATCATGTTAAATAGATGACAGGGTCCAAGAAGTAATTACGCCTCTAAGGTTTTCGGTAAGAATAATAAACTTCTAGTATCTTTTTTTAATTCTTGATTTATTTTATTTGGCACTGATATTTTATTGGTCCTTGCTTTTCCCAGATTGCACTTCAAAAGGTTGATTTGAGCGGGGCTGAGTTGACGAACATGTTTAAGGCAGAAAACCTTCTGGATGAGCAAGACATGGTATGTTTCCACACAGAGTTGCTTACCACCACAGCAACAACTCTTCTTTTTTTAGATATTTAAGTTGCTTTCAACTATATCCAGAGTTGCTTTTGTTAAATACCTAAGTTTCATACAACCACACCCAGAGTTGCTCAAAACCAGACTCAAAGAAAATTAGTAGCTGGTCACAGCTACCTTCAGAGGTGCTTACAACCACACTCAAAGATTGTTTGCTAGTTGCTTATAACCACACTCAAATTCGAAGCACAATCAATGTAAGTTTCATAGGTATTTGCTACATTTTTTGTTTATCACTTGCTCTTTTTAATTATTAAAATTGCCTATGACCAGTCTCAGAGTTGCCTCAAGTTTTGTTGATTATAACAATTTTTTCTTCTACATGTCATGATCCCTGTGCTTGAAAACCTAGAACCAGAGATACCTAATGGCACAGGCTATTGGGAATCGTTGCATGGAAACCAAAAAAATTCTATGCACACGCAACGATCTATCCATGGAGATGCATAGCAACGAGAGGGGGAGAGTGTGTCTACATACCCTTGTAGAACGTAAGAGGAAGCGTTTGTTAATGCAGTTGATATAGTCAAACTTCCTTCGCGCTCTTACCAATCTAGTAAAAGCACAACACCTCCGCGTTCTGCACACGTTCAACTCGGTGACGTCCTCCGCCTTCTTGATCCAGAAAGATAGCGAGGTAGTAGATGAGTTCCGGAAGCACGATGGTGCGGTGACGGTGATGGTGATGTGATCTCCGCAGGGCTTTGCATAAGCACTACGAAAATATGACCGAGGGAGTAAATGGTGGACGGGGGCGCCGCACACGGCTAAGACAATGTTGTTGTGTGCTAGGCGCCCCCTCCCACATATATATAGGTGAGAGGGAGGGAGGAGCAGCCAAAGGGGGCGCCCAAGTTAGAGGAAGACTACTTGGGGTCCCTCCCAAGCTACCCCTGCCTAATATAGGTGCGGGGGAAAGGCAGGGGAGGGTGGTCCCCCTTTCCTTCCTCACTTGAGGAGGGAAAGGAAGGAGGGGCCACCACTCCCCTTTCCTTCCCGTAGGACCTACTGTCCGAAGAAAGAGTGCACTAGGGGCTGGTCTGTCCCCCACCTTCGGCCCATTAGGCCCATACACTTATCGGGGGTGTCCGGAACCCCTTCCGGTGACCCCATGACTACCTGCTGCACTCTGAAACTCTTTCGGTGTCCAAATACCATCGTCCTATCTATAAATCTTTACCTCTCGACCATTTCACGACTCCTCGTCATGTCCGTGATCTCCTCTTGGACTCCGAACAACATTCGGTCACCAAATCATATAACACTATATCGTCAACGAACATTAAGCATGTGGACCCTGCGGGTTCGAGAACTAAGTAGACATGACCGAGACACCTCTTCAGTCAATAACCAATAGCGTAACCTGGATGCCCATATTTGCTCCTACATATTCTACGAAGATCTTTATCGGTCGAACCTTATGACAACATACGTAATTCCCTTTGTCCATCGGTATGTTACTTTCCCGAGATTCGATCATCGGTATATTCATACCTAGTTCAATCTCATTACTGGAAAGTCTCTTTACTCGTTCCGGAATACATCATCCTTCAACTAACTCATTAGTCACTTTGCTTGCAAGGCTTCTTATGATGTGTATTACTGAGAGGGCCCGGAGATACCTCTCTGATACTCGGAGTGACAAATCCTAATCTCGATCTATGCCAACTCAACAAACATCTTCGGAGATACATGTACAACATCTTTATGATCATCCAGTTCTGCCGTGGCGTTTGATATCACACAAGGTATTCCTCTGGTATCCGGGAGTTGCATAATCTCATAGTCGAAGGAATATGTATTTGACATGAAGAAAGCAATAGTAATAAACTGATCGATCAATATGCTAAGCTAACAGATGGGTCTTGTCCATCACATCATTCTCCTAATGATGTGGTCCCGTGATCAAATGACAACTCATGTCTATGGTTAGGAAACCTTAACCATCTTTGATCAACGAACTAGTCTAGTAGAGGCTCACTAGGGACACGATATTTATTTATGTATCCACACATGTCTTTAAGTTTCCGGTCAATACAATTCTAGCATGAATAATAAACCTTTATCATGATTAAGGAAATATAATAATAACCATTTTATTATTGCCTCTAGGGCATATTTCCATTAGTTTCCCACTTGTAATAGAGTCAATAATCTAGTTCACATCGCCATGTGATTAATACCCATAGTTCACATCACTATGTGACAAACACCCAAAGAGTTTACTAGAGTCAATAACCTAGTTCACATCGCCGTGTGATTAACACCCAAAGAGTACTAAGGTGTGATATTTTTTTGCTCGTGAGAGAAGTTTAGTCAACGGGTCTGCTACATTTAGCTCCGTATGTATCTTGCAAATTTCTATGTCTCCATCCTTGACTTGTTCATGAATGGAGTTGAAGCATCTCTTGATGTGTTTGGTTCTCTTGTGAAATATGGATTCCTTCACCAAGGCAATTGCTCCAGTACTGCCACAAAATATTTTCATTTGCTGCTTTCGAAGCATCTATGTACTATGCTTCACACGTAGATCCTGCCACGGCGCTTTGGTTGGAACTACACCAACTGACAGCTACACCATTCAATATAAACACATATCTAGTTTGTGACTTAGAGTCATCCGGATTAGTGTCGAAGCTAGCATCGATGTAGCCATTTACGACGAGCTCTTCGTCACCTCCATAAATGAGAAACATATCCTTGGTCCTTTTCTGGTACTTTAGGATGTTCTTGACCGCTGTCCAGTGATCCACTCCTGGATTACTTTGGTACCTCCCTGCCAAACTAATGGCAAGGCAGACATCAGGTCTGGTTCACAGCATAGCATACATCATAGATCCTATGGCTGAGGCATAGGGAATGACTTTCATTTTCTCTCTATCTTCTGCAGTGGTGGGGCTTTGAGTCTGACTCAATTTCACACCTTGTAACATAGGAAAGAACCCTTTCTTTGACTGGTCCATTTTGAACTTCTTCAAATCTTTGTCAAGGTATGTGCTTTGTGAAAGTCCTATTAAGCATCTCGATCTATCTCTATAGATCTTGATGCCTAATATATAAGTAGTACTACTTCTTGAGCATGCGTTGGTTTTCCCTTGAAGAGGAAAGGGTGATGCAGGAAAGTAGAGATAAGTATTTCCCTTAGTTTTAGAACCAAGGTATCTATCTAGTAGGAGTCAACGCACAAGTCACCGAATACCTGCACAAATAAACAACAACTTGCACCCAACGCGATAAAGGGGTTGTCAATCCCTTCACGGTTACTTGCAAAAGTGAGATCTGTTAGAGATAGATAAATGGTAAAGTAAATATTTTTGGTATTTTTGGTCTATAGATCGTTAAGTAAAAGATTGCAAAGTAGTAGATTGGAAACTTATATGATGGAAAATAGAACTTGTATGATGGAAAATAGACCCGGGGGCCATAGGTTTCACTAGAGGCTTCTCTCAAGATAGAAAATAATACGGTGGGTAAACAAATTACTGCTGAGCAATTGGTAGAAAAGTGCAAAGTTATGAGGATATATAAGGTAATGATCATGAATATAGGCATCACGTCTGTGTCAAGTAGACCGAAACGATTCTACATCTACTACTATTACTCCACACATTGACCGCTATCCAGCATGCATCTAGAGTAATAATTTCATAAAGAACGGAGTAACACATTAAGAAAGATGACATGATGTAGAGGAATTAACTCAAGCAATATGATGAAAACCCCATCTTTTTATCCTCGATGGCAATACAATACATGACTTGCTGCCCCTATTGTCATTGGGAAAGTACCCCGCAAGATTGAACCCAAAGCTAAGCACTTCTCCCATTGCAAGAAAAACTAATCTAGTTGGCCAAACCAAACCGATAGTTCGAAGAGAATTACAAAGATATCAAATCATGCATATAAGAATTCAGAGGAGATTCAAATAATATTCATAGATAAGCTGATCATAAATCCACAATTCATCAGATCTCGACAAACAAACCGCAAAAGAGTATTACATCGAATAGATCTCCAAGAACATCGAGGAGAACATGGTATTGAGAATCAAAGAGAGAGAAGAAGCCATCTAGCTACTAGCTATGAACCCGTAAGTCAGAGGTAAACTACTCATGATTCATCGGAATGGCAATAGAGGTGATGTAGAAGCCCTCCGTGATCGAATCCCCCTCCGGCAGGACGCCAGAAAAGGTCCCTAGATGGGATCTCACGGGTACAGAAGGTTGTGGCGGTGGAAAAGTGTTTTCGTGGCTTGTTCTGGTGGTTTGGGGATATAAGAGTATATATAGGCAAAAGAATTAGGTCAAGAGGTGCACGAGGGGCCCACAAGGGAGGAGGCGCGCCCAGGATCTCCAAGTCTCCTGGTTGTCTTCTGGTCCAAGAAAAATCATCGTGGAGGTTTTATTCCATTTGGATTCCGTTTGGTATTCCTTTTCTGCGAAACTCAAAAACAGGGAAAAACAGGAACTGACACTTGGCTCTAGGTTAATAGGTTTGTCCCAAAAATAATATAAAATAGCATATTAATGCATATAAAACATCCAAAACAGATAATATAATATCATGGAACAATCAAAAATTATAGATACGTTGGAGACGTATCAAGCAGCTTCACCGAGGCCATTCATTGAAAAATTCTTATTCAAGTATCCTTTTATGCCATCCAAACTTATATATCATTTCCAATCAACAATATGTCATCCACATTTAATACTAGAAATGCTACAGAGCTCCCACTCACTTTCTTGTAAATACGAGCTTCACCACAAGTCTTTATAAAACCATATATTCCAACTCTGAGATGCTTGCACCAGTCCATAGATGGATCACAGGAGTTTGCACACTTTGTTAGCACCTTTAGGATCGACAAAACCTTCTGGTTGTATCATATACAACTCTTCTTTAAGAAATCCATTAAGGAATACAGTTTTAACGTCCATTTGCTAGATTTCATAGTCATAAAATGTGGCAATTGCTAACATGATTCGGACTGACTTAAGCATCGCTACGGGTGAGAAGGTCTCATCGTAGTCAACCCCTTAAACTTGTCGAAAACCTTTCGCGACAAGTCGAGCTTTGTAGATGGTGACATTACCATCAGCGTCTGTCTTCTTCTTGAAGATCCATTTATTCTCAATGGCTTGCTGATCATCGGGCAAGTCCACTAAAGTCCACACTTTGTTCTCATACATGGATCCTATCTCAGATTTCATGCTCTCAAGCCATTTATCGGAATCTGGGCTCATCATAGCTGCTTCATAGTTTGTAGGTTCGCCTTGGTCTAGTAACATGACTTCTAGTATAGGATTACTGTACCACTCTGGTGCGGATCATGCTCTAGTTGACCTACGAGGTTTAGTAGAAACTTGATCTGAAGTTTCATGATCATCATCATTAGCTTCCTCTCTAGTTGGTTTAGGCATCATGGGAACGGATTTCACTGATGTGCTACTTTCCAATTTGAGAGAAGGTACAGTTACCTCATCAAGTTCTACTTTCCTCCCACTCACTTCTTTCGAGAGAAACTCCTTCTCTAGAAAGTTTCCATTCTCGGCAACAAATATCTTGCCTTCGGATTTGTGATTGAAGGTATACCCAATTGTTTCCTTAGGGTATCCTATGAAGACGCACTTCTCTGATTTGGGTTCGAGCTTATCAGGCTGAAGCCTTTTGACATAAGTGTCGCAACCCCAAACTTCAAGAAACGACAACTTAGGCTTCTGGCCAAACCATAGTTCATACAGTGTCGTCTCAATGGATTTAGTCGGTGCCCTATTTATCATGAATGTGGCTGTCTCTAATGCATAACCCCAAATCGATAGTGGTAAATCGGTAAGAGACATCATAGAACGCACCATATCTAATAAAGTACAGTTACGATGTTCAGACACACCATTACGCTATGGTGTTCCAGGTGGCGTGAGTTGTGAAACAATTCCACATTGTTTTAAATGAAGGCCAAACTCGTAACTCAAATATTCGCCTCCGCGATCAGATCATAGAAACTTTATTTTCTTGTTACGATGATTCTCTACTTCACTCTAAAATTCTTTGAACTTTTCAAATGTTTCAGACTTGTGTTTCATTCAGTAAATATACACATATCTACTTAAATCATCTGTGAAGGTCGGAAAATAACGATACCCACCGCGTGCCTCAACACTCATCGGACCGCATACATCGGTATGTATTATTTCCAATAAGTCATTAGTTCGCTCCACTGTTCCAGAGAACAAAGTTTTAGTCATATTGCCCATGAGGCATGGTTCGCAAGTATCAAATGATTCATAATCAAGTGAATCCAAAAGTCCATCAGCATGGAGTTTCTTCATGCACTGTACACCAATATGACCTAAACGGTAGTGCCACAAATATGTTGCACTATCGTTAACAACTTTGCATCTTTTGGCATCAGTATTATGAATATGTGTGTCACTACTATCGAGATTCAACAAGAATAGACCACTCTTCAATGGTGCATGACCATAAAAGATATTACTCATATAAATAGAACAACCATTATTCTTTGATTTAAATGAATAACCGTCTCGCACTAAAGAAGATCCAGATATAATGTTCATGCTCAACAATGGCACCAAATAACAATTATTTAGGTCTAAAACTAATCCCGAAGGTATATGAGGGAGTCCTGGATTAGGGAGTCTCCGGACAGCCGGACTATATCCTTTGGTCGGACTGTTGGACTATGAAGATACAAGATTGAAGACTTCGTCCCGTGTCCGGATGGGACTCTACTTGGCGTGGAAGGCAAGCTAGGAAATGCAGATATGTATATCTCCTTGTTTGCAAACGACCTTGTGTAACCCTAGCTGTCGGTGTCAAAACCGGCGGATCTCGGGTAGGGGGTCCCGAACTGTGCGTCTAGCCGGATGGTAACAGGAGGCAGGGGACACAATGTTTTACCCAAGTTTGGGCCCTCTTGATGGAGGTAAAACCCTACGTACTGCTTGATTAATATTGATGATATGGGTAGTACAAGAGTAAATCTACCACGAGATCAAGGAGGCTAAACCCTAGAAGCTAGCCTATGGTATGATTGTATGTTCATCCTACGGACGAAAACCCTCCGGTTTATATAGACACCGGAGAGGGCTAGGGTTACACAGAGTCGGTTACAATGGTAGGAGATCTACATATCCGTATCACCAAGCTTGCCTTCCACGCCAAGAAAAGTCCCTTCCGGACACGGGACGAAGTCTTCGATCTTGTATCTTCATAGTCCAGGAGTCCAGCCGAAGGTATAGTCCGGCTATCCGGACACCCCCTAATCTAGGACTCCCTCAGTAGCCCCTGAACTAGGCTTCAATGATGATGAGTCTGGCGCGCAGATTGTCTTCGGCATTGCAAGGCGGGTTCCTCCTCCAAGTACTTCATAGAAGATTTTGAACACAAAGGTAGTGTCCGGCTCTGCAAAATAAGTTACCACATATTGCCATAGAGAGAATAATATTTACACAAATCTAACCTGCTGACGTATTCCGTAGCGTGACATCACACCACGACCAAGTCTTTATTCGAATCTTTTACTGTCCCACCTCAGCGCGTTTAGCGAGGCGGTTTCCTTGGCATGTCTTGTCAAAGCAGAGATCGTGTCCCCTTATTTCGGGATTCTCATCAATACGGGCGTGGGTAACCCAACCGCGCCATTGGTTACGGCGCTTGGGAGATAAGCGAGTTTTACCAGGCTGGTGGGGACGCATACTTGCGTCCACCCATATAAGGGGATAAGGATCCACCTTTTCATCCACGCCTTCTTCCTCCTTTGCCTATCCATTTCCGCGCACTCGAGCTCCAGCGCCCAAGTCCGCACACCCCACCTCAACCTTCTCCAGCCATGTCCGGAGCGGGAGGCAAGTGGATGGTCTCCTCCATTACGGAGGGACACATCAAAAAACTGAGGAAGGCCGGATACTTGTCTAATGACATTGCGCACCGGCTTCCCAAAGAGGGGCAGCTCATCCCCACCCCTAGGCCCCATGAGAGGGTGGTGTTCCTCCCCCATTTCCTCCGCGGACTGGGTTTCCCTCTCCACCCATTTGTCCGGGGGCTCATGTTCTACTATGGCCTGGGTTTCCACGATCTGGCCCCGAACTTTGTCCTCAACATCTCGGCGTTTATCGTCGTGTGCGAGGCTTTCTTCTGTATCCGCCCCCATTTCGGCCTATGGCTCAAGACTTTCAATGTCAAGCCAAAGGTGGTGCGCGGCACCCAGGTGGAGTGCGGGGGCGCCATGGTAGGAAAGATGCCCAACGTCCTATGGCTCGACGGCTCCTTCATGGAGTCCCTAAAGGGGTGGCAATCGGGGGGGTTTTACATCACCGAGCCGCGCGACCCTGAATGGATCGCAACCCCCGAGTTCCGATCCGGACCCCCTATGCGGCTCACCTCCTGGAAAGAGACGGGCCTGTCGTGGGGTAAAAAGGAGAGCTAACCGGACTCCAAACATGCGTCCAAACCCTGGTGGACAAGAAGCTTAAACTTGTCAACGTAGTCCAGGTTATGCTCATCCGCCGGATCCTCCCGTGTCAACAACGGGCTTTCAACCTGTGGGAGTTCGACCCAGCGCGGCACCGAACTCTGAGCAGGCTCTTCGACACGACGTACGAAGATGCCTGGAAGGTGCTCTTCAAGGGCGCCGAGGCCCCCGCATCTGCTAACGAGGATCGCGGATTCAGCACGCAGCGTAACGCTCATGCGTTAAGCTGTTTTTACCTTTTACAGGGTATTAGTTTTTCATAGTTTGACTCCATGCGGGATCTAAGCTCCCTTACCTTTGACAGGATTGGCAGGAGACGTCCGGACAGATCAACTGTCCGGCTCCTTTGCCCGAAGGCCCAGTGGACGCTCGTTTGGCGAAGCTGCTAGTGCCGACACCCTATGTGGTGCCGGAGAAGAAGGCCAAGAAGAAGGCCACGGGGACTCGAAAGAGTGCCCGGCGCCAGGAGGTGTCGGATTCATCATCCGACGACTCGAAGATGCACTCCTCCCATGAAGACGAGGAGGAGGAAGAAGATACCTCCCCCTCCAGCGGGGGGAGGGAAGAAAAGGAAGGTCGCCCCAACTGGGGAGGCCGAAGGGTCCAAGAAGGGGAAGGCCCCTCCTCAGGACTACTCCACCAACGCCGACGACGGCGAAGAGGAGTGGTCGCACAGGGCCAAGCCCCTGGCGAGATCGTAAGTATCCGGATACCAGAGTGATTCATAGTCTTCCCCCATTGCACAGCTTTTCCTTACGTCCAACATGTTTATACAGTCCACCCAAAGACCGGCTGGACGTGTCGTCGAGCGGTTCCCTGGATTCGTCGGATGTGAATTCGCTTCCGACGGCTACCTCCCCCATCCTACGGACGACGCCGCGGTGGCGTCCCAACAGGTTCCAAGCCAGGAGGAGGTGGTCCTGGAGGCGCCGCAAGGCGACCTCTCGGACTCCAGGCGTAAAGGGGATAGAACCCCCAAGGGCTCCAAGTCCGGCCTTGAGCCGGACACCGCGCCGGAACCTTCAACGGTTCCGGACTCCGGTAGGCAGCCTCCTTCCAAGAGGAGCAAGCCTACCGAGTCGGCGACCTCCGTCCAACCGGAGGCACCGGACAATTTGCTGGAGGTGCTTAACGGCGCCTCCATCGACGAGGAGCACCGCACTATTATGAGTGTGGTGATCCAGAAGGTTCAGTCCGCCAAGAGCGGACTGACTGAAGCCTGTGCCAGCCTTCTAACAGGCTTTGAGGTAAGTAAAGAATATGTAAAAATATTACCGCATAGACAGTAGCCCCTGATGCTCTGTTCGGCGTTCGGAAAGAAAAGCCGAAGAGAGGATCTAATAACATTCGCAGGAGTCTAACATAATCAAGTCAATATGCGTATACAGGCTTCGCTGCTGGCCTCCGCCGCACTAACTGCGGAGGTGGATACGCTGAAGCAAAACCTCGCATGGTCCGAGAACGAGCTCGGCCATGCCAAGAGGCAACTCGAGGAGAAGGAAGGTAAGTAATACCTTGCGCAAGTATATAGAGAAGATGTGGTTGCAAAAAATGATAGGATCAACGTGCTATTATAGGGTCCACGACCGAGGTGGCAACCCTTAAGAAAGCGCTGTCCGAGGCCGAAAACAGAGCGGCCGCGGAGCGCACAGAGAGAGGGAAGCAGGAGGCGCGGGTGGAGGAGGTGCAGAAAGAGCTCCAGGCTCTCGTGAAAAAACACGAGAGTTTGGAGCTTGACTCAAAGACGCAAGCGTCCGAGCTTGCAGCAGCCCTTGAAAGCGCGAAGTCTGCCAAGGCCGAAGCCCAGAAATCCCTCCAAGAAATTGAAGCGATGAAGAAGATAGCGGCGGGTAAGGCATTCAATATGCAAAGCAAGCACGTGAAAGTGAATTACTTGTTACTTACCCGAGTCCGGAGCTCTCCAGGAGCATTCGCAGATTTTCCCCGTAGTGCGTCTGATGCCGCCGCCTACTACCGATCCAAGGAGGGGAGCTCGACGGAGAAGGTGTTCTGGTCTCAGTATGCTGAGGCCGGACACCTGGTGCCTTCGAGCGACCAGCTGAAGCAAATGGTCGAGCTCCACAAGGTGGCCGAACAGGCCATAAAGGGCCTCTTAGTTCGGCTTTGGCCTAGAGAGGCTCTTCCTGGGAGCTACTTCGGGCTGGTGAGGTGGCTGGTGGATGCCTGTCCACACCTTGAAGTAATCAAGCGCTCCGTTTGCATCGAAGGTGCCCGTAGGGCGCTTGCCCGTGCTAAAGTGCACTGGGGCAAGATGGATGCGGAGAAGCTGGTGAAGGACGGGCCGCTGCCGGGCAAGGAGCATCGCGTCCCGGAAGCGTATTATGAGGGCGTCCTGAAGGGTGCCTGCCTTATAGCGGATGAATGCTCCAAAGATGTAATTTTTGAGTAAACTCGCATTTGTGATCCTGTACGCTAAAAACTTGTTCATATGCGCTAAGCAACGCTTTGGAATTTAAAATAATACCTTCTGTGCGGCCGTTTATCAAATTTGAGAGATGGCGAGTCATCGGCTTCTGCCCCCATGCCACGAGTGCTGGGGTGTTCGGGATAAACATGAGCGCTCTTTTTCCCATTCTTGGGTCCTTCGAGGGAGGCGCTCAACACAACGAACAAGGAAATCAGACTATAATGCTTGAACACTCTCACTTAGCCATAGAATTCTATAATTTTAAATTTCGGCGAAGCCCCTAGTGTTCGGAAGACCGAGTTTGGGGCGCTATCCACGCCTAGGCCGGACAAAGCCGACTCCTCGCTCTAAGCGGCATAAGTCTTTAGGGACTCGAAAACCTCTCGAACAGCGACCAGCTCTCGCCTCATCATGACGGTCAGTTTTAGCTTTCTCTACTGAGGTGCTTAGCCCAGCTCAACTGGGGCACAATCGCAGTAGTTCTCCTAGTGCTACCTTAGCCGATATAACGGAACGTAAGGTACCAAAACATAGGAGCCGGGCAAACCCAACTATTGACCCAAGACATGATTCGGAGCCGATGCATATAATGCTATAAGTTCGGGGTGCGGCACTTGTGAAAGTGTTTGGACTTCTCACACCGTATTGTGGGGTACTTAAGCCCCTGGCGTATTGGCCGTACCAAAGTGTACGGGTGCAACATGTCATTAATGAACATATATTCATAAAAAAGAGTAATGCAATAATAGACGGAAGCTATGCATTGTTTATTTAAAAAAGCTGCGATCAAAGCAAAATGATACAAATAGTGCAATAAGCAAAAGATGGGACTATTTAACATGTCCTCTCCAGGGGCGAGCTACGGAATGTTATGTGAAACAGGTATACTGCTCATTATAGAGACCACCTTAGAGTTCCATAGTGCGGCGTAGCTTTCTGCTTCCCTGGTTGTATCGTTTGTGCGGCAATTGTACTGCTAGACAAGCCTTCCGAAGAATGGAGTCCTGAAAATAAGAGAAAATTAAGAAATCGGCAGCCCCTAGTGCGGTTTAAGCCGCGTTTCGGGCGTGCCGTGATGGTGCCCCTCCCCCTATGCCCATGGTATTTTCAGAGCGTAGTTATGTACGCGCAACACTGGTTTCGCAAGTTCGTGAGGGCTAGGGTTGCGGCCGCATTGCTATGCTTGCTCGGAACATGCCAGGCGGTCTTGTTGTAGGTTACTCCGGGCGCGCTTGATGGTGTCCAGACGTTTAATGGCCGGATTGGAGAATTGCCTTGAGAGGCTGCTTGACTTCCGCTACGATAGCCCCCGCATGCTCCTCCGTTCTGAGAGAGCGTTCGGTGTTTCCATTGACCGTGATGACTCCTCGAGGGCCTGGCATCTTGAGCTTGAGGTATGCGTAGTGCGGCACCGCATTGAACTTGGCAAATGCGGTTCGCCCGAGCAGTGTGTGATAGCCACTGCAGAATGGGACTATGTCGAAGATTAACTCCTCGCTTTGGAAATTATCCGGAGATCCGAAGACCACTTCAAGTGTAACTGAGCCTGTTCAATGCCCATTTGGTATGACGCCTTTAAAGGTCGTTTTAGTGGGTTTAATCCTCGAGGGATCGATGCCCATTTTCCGCACTGTATCCTGGTAAAGCAGGTTCAGGCTGCTGCCGCCGTCCATAAGGACTCTAGTGAGGTGAAATCCATCAATAATTGGGTCTAGAACCAATGCGGCGAATCCGCCATGATGGGTGCTAGTGGGGTGGTCCCTTTGATCAAAAGTGATGGGGCAGGAAGACCATGGGTTGAACTTTGGGGCGACTGGCTCCAACGCGTATACGTCCCTTAGCGCACGCTTCCGTTCCCTCTTGGGGATGTGGGTTGCGTATATCATGTTCACCGTCCGCACTTGTGGGGGAAAACCTTTCTGTCCACTGTTGTTCGGCGGCCGGGGCTCCTCCTCGTCATCGCTATGCAGCCCCTTGTCTCTACTTTCGGCATTTAACTTGCCTGCCTGCTTGAACACCCAACAATCCCTGTTGGTGTGATTGGCTGGTTTTTCGGGAGTGCCATGTATCTGGCATGAGCGGTCTAGTATTCGGTCCAAACTGGACGGGCCCGGAATATTTCTTTTGAATGGCTTTTTCCGCTGACCGGGTTTAGAGCCTCTGAATCCGGCATTAACTGCCGTATCCTCAGCATTGTCACCGTTAATGCGGCACTTTTGCTTGTTGCGACGCGACCTGCCACTGCTGTCCTTGGTATTCGAATTACCAGGGCTCTTGGTCATGTTATTGCTGCGAGCTAGCCAGCTGTCTTCTCCCACGCAAAAGCGGGTCATAAGTGTCGTGGGGGCTGCAATAGATTTCGGCTTTTCCTGTCCTAGGTGCCGTGCAAGCCACTCGTCGCGGATGTTATGCTTGAAGGCTGCTAGGGCCTCTGCGTCCGGACTGTCGATGATTTGATTTTTCTTGGTTAGGAACCGTGTCCAGAATTGTCTGGCCAATTCCTCTGGCTGCTGAATTATGTGGCTAAGGTCATCGGCGTCTGGTGGTCGCACATAAGTGCCCTGGAAATTGTCGAGGAATGCGGTTTCCAGGTCCTCCCAACAACCAATTTATTCTGTTGGCAAGCTGTTAAGCCAATGCCGAGCTGGTCCTTTAAGCTTGAGCGGGAGGTATTTGATGGCGTGTAGGTCATCACCGCGGGCCATGTGGATATGAAGGAGATAGTCTTCGATCCATACCGCAGGATCTGTTGTGCCATCGTATGATTCGATGTTCATGGGTTTGAAACCCTCGGGGATTTGATGATCCATTACTTCATCTGTGAAGCATAGTGGGTGTGCGGCGCCTCTGTATAGGGCTATATCACGACGCAGCTCAAACACGCTTTGTCTACTGTGTTCGGCCCGGCCGGATTTACTGTATCCGGAGTGACGATTATCGTCTCATGCTGTGGGGCGCCCACGCGATCCGTAGATCGATCTTGTTTGCCTTGCCTTGTCCTCCAATATATCTCGCAGGTTTGGCGCATTTTCCCGTGCCTTGGTATTTTTTGAGCGGCGTCGGGGTGCGGCTTGAGTGGAGGGCCAAGAGGCCTCTCTGTCGCGGCCACGGGGTGGCCGGTCGGCCGCATCATGCGCTGGTGATGTAGGTTTAGGTGCTTCCTCCTCTAATCGGGGTAGCAACCTGCGCTTTGGGTAGCTCTTGGAGGGGCGTTCGAGTTCATACTCTTCGGCTGCAAGGACTTCAGTCCATCTGTCGGCTAGCAAATCTTGATCAGCTCTAAGTTGTTGCTGTTTTTTATTGAGGCTACTCGTCGTGGCCATTAGCCTGTGTTTGAAACGCTCTTGTTCAACGGGATCCTTCGGCATGACAAATTCGTCATCGTCGAGGCTTGCCTCGTCTTCGGAGGGAGGCATATAATTATCGTCCTCGACCTCTCTGTCTGCCACTCTCTCATGAGGGCTGGCTTCTCCATCCTCCTGTGCTGAATCTTGCTGGAGGTGGTTGTCTTTGGCACTGTCCGGGGTGTTATTATCTCCCGTGCCGGAATCACCGTTTTTGCTTTGGCGGGATTTAGAGCGGCGCCGCTGACGCCGGCGCTTAGGCTGCTTCTTGGAGGGGTCATCCTCCACTGTTCCATTGCCATTGCCTTCTTTTGGGGTGTCCATCATGTATATATCATACGACGAGGTGGCTTTCCGGTGCCCTATAGGCGCTGGTTCTTGATCGTCTCCTGCATCGGCGTCCATACCGTCGATGTCTTCGGAGTCGAAGTCGAGCATGTCGGTTAAATCATCGACGGTGGCTACGAAGTGGGTGGTGGGTGGGCTTTGAATTTCTTCATCATCCGCATCCCAACCTTGCTGACCATAGTCCGGCCAGGGCTCTCCTGATAAAGAGAGAGACTTTAGTGAATTCAGAATATCGCCGAAGGGTGAGTGCTAAAAGATGTCTGCGGCGGTGAACTCCATGATCGGCGCTTAATCGGGTTCGATCGGTAGGGGCGCGGAGGACTCGGAGTCTGGAGAGGAGTCCGGCTCCTTGGAGTCACGGGCTTCGCAGGGAATAGGGTTGGTGTTCGGCTCGATCGCCGTAGAGATTGCAGCCCCCGAGGAGGTGTCCAACCACCCATCCTCGATTGGCGCAGTTGGCTCCGAATTAAGGGTCGGAGCTGATGCGGGTGCGGCCTCCAAGGCACTGTTCGGTGGCAGAGCTAGATCATACCCATCGTGACAGTGCGGCGTGCTCGGCTGCGGCTCGAATCCGTCGAAGATCAAGTCTCCATGGAGGTCGGCCGTGTAGTTCAAACTTCCAAATCTGACCTGATGGCCAGGGGCGTAGCTTTCGATCTGCTCCAGATGGCCAAGCGAATTGGCCCGCAGTGCAAAGCCGCCAAATACGAAGATCTGCCTGGGGAGAAAAGTCTCACCCTGGATCGCATTGTCGTTGATGATCGGAGGAGCCATCGGGCCTAAAAGTGACGACACAGAGGAACTCTCAATGAAAGCACCAATGTCGGTGTCAAAACTGGCGGATCTCGGGTAGGGGGTCCCGAACTGTGCGTCTAGGCGGATGGTAACAGGAGGCAGGGGACACAATGTTTTACGCAGGTTCGGGCCCTCTTGATGGAGGTAAAACCCTACGTCCTGCTTGATTAATATTGATGATATGGGTAGTACAAGAGTAAATCTACCACGAGATCAAGGAGGCTAAACCCTAGAAGCTAGCCTATGGTATGATTGTATGTTCGTCCTACGGACTAAAACCCTCCGGTTTATATAGACACTGGAGAGGGATAGGGTTACACAGAGTCGGTTACAATGGTAGGAGATCTACATATCCGTATCGCCAAGCTTGCCTTCCATGCCAAGAAAAGTCCCTTCCGGACATGGGACGAAGTCTTCAATCTTGTATCTTCATAGTCCAGGAGTCCGGCCGAAGGTATAGTCCGGCTATCCGGACACCCCCTAATCCAGGAGTCCCTCACTAGCCCCCTCTGGTGTCTATATAAACCGGAGGGTTTTAGTCCGTAGGACAACATACAATCATACCATAGGCTAGCTTCTAGGGTTTAGCTTCTCTAATCTCGTGGTAGATCAACTCTTGTAATACTCATATCATCAAGAACAATCAAGCAGGACGTAGGGTTTTACCTCCATAAAGAGGGCCTGAACCTGGGTAAACATTGTGTCCCCTGCCTCCTGTTACCATCCGCCTTGGACGCACAGTTCGGGACCCCCTACCCGAGATCCGCCGGTTTTGACACCGACATTTGGTGCTTTCATTGAGAGTTCCACTGTGTCGTCACCATAAGGCTTGATGGCTCCTTCAATCATCGCTAGCGATGCGGTCCAGGGTGAGGCTTTCCTCCCCGGACAGATCTTCATATTCGGCGGCTTTGCACTGCGGGCCAATTCTCTTGGCCATCTGGAGCAGATTGAGAGCTACACCCCTGGCCATCAGGTCAGATTTGGAAACTTGAACTACACGGCCGACATCCGCGGAGACTTGATCTTCGACGGATTCGGGCCCATGTCGGACGCACCATACAGTCTTGACGAGCATGACGTAACTCTGTCGTCGGACAGTGTTCGGGAGATCGCATCCGCAGCTACTCCGTCCATTAATCCGGAGCAAGTCGCGCCATCCGAGAGCAGAGGGATGGACCCCGCCACTGAGGCCGCACTCTCAGTGGCGATGGAGCCGGATACTGACTTCACCCCTTACGAGAGTCATGTCGCCAAACCACTGATTCATCTCCAGCCACGGACTCCGAGCCGCTCATATCCGTGCCCGTCGAGTCCGACTGGGCGCCGATCATGGAGTTCAACTCGGCGGACATCTTTCAGCACTCACCCTTCGGGGATGTGCTAAATTCATTAAGGTCTCTCTCCCTGTCAGGAGAACCTTGGCCGAACTATGTCCGGCTAGAATGGGATGCGGACGACGAAGAAATTCGCTGCCCACCCACCACCCACTTAGTAGCCACTGTTGATGACTTAACCGACATGCTCGACTTCGACTCCGAAGACATCAACGGTATGGACGATGATGCAGGAGACAAACCGGAACCACCGCCCACAGGGCGCTGGACCGCTACTTCATCACATGACGTATACAAGGTGGACACCCCAAACGAAGCCAATGGCGATGAGAAAGCGGAGGATGGCCCCTCCAAGAAGCAACTCAAGCGCCGACGTCAGCGGTGCCACTCTAAGTCCAGCCATAGCAAAAACAGCGATAATAATAGTCCACGCAACTCTGGAGGAGACGACAACTGCACCAGCCCGGTGGCAGAACACGATCAAGATGCAAACTGCAAACATAGTACGGATTCGACATCTGAACACGATGACGCCAAAGATAAGCCTCATCAATCCCCGTATAGGGAAGAAAACAGTCCGGACGAAGACGCACCCATCATCCCAGAAACACACTTGGAGCAAGAGAACCTCCGCAGAAGGCTTATTGCCATAGCAAGAAGCCTGAAGAAACAGAAGCAAAGGCTCAAGGTCGCACAAAATACGCTCAACAACAAGTGGAATGAAGTAACAAAGTATGGTGGAAGTTACCATCCAAATAGCTATCCAAAGCGCAAGCTATTACCAGAATTCAACGATGAGGCCTTAGAGCCCATACAGCCGAAAAGTGATACAGCCGACCGGCCGGATCCACCACCATGTGAACGCGATAGAGCGGCTAACAAAGTCACGCATAAGTCAACCCACGACCTATGTGAGAACTTGCGTCAAAAATCCGGCGCGACCAGATCTATATATGGATCTAGGAAGCGTGCTACGGTACACAACCAACACCGAATACTACAACCGTCCGAACACCATGGCGCATCCCAATACAGGGGTGCCGCACACCCTTATGTTTCACTGATGAGGTGCTGGACCATGAATTCCTAGAGGGATTCAAACCGGTGAACATAGAGGCGTACAACGGAACCACAGACCCTAGAGTCTGGATAGAGGACTTCATCCTCCACATCCATATGGCTCGTGGAGACGATCTCCATGCCATTAAATACTTGCCCCTCAAGCTTAAAGGGCCAGCTAGGCACTGGCTGAAAAGCCTCCCCGAAAACTCAATTGGAAGTTGGGAGGAGCTCGAGGACGCTTTCCAGGCCAATTTTCAAGGGACTTATGTCCGACCTCCGGATGCAGACGATTTAAGTCATATAATCCAACAGTCCAGAGAGTCCACCCGAAAGCTTTGGAACAGGTTCCTCACCAAGAAGAACCAAATTGTCGACCGTCCAGACGCCGAAGCCTTAGCAGCTTTCAAACACAGCGTCTGAGACGAATGGCTCGCCAGACACCTCGGTCAAGAAAAACCAAGAACAATGGCAGCCCTAACAAGCCTCATGACCCGCTTTTGTGCGGGTGAGGACAGCTGGTTGGCCCATAGCAGCACCAGCGACCCAAGCACATCCGAAGTCAGGGATGGAAATGGTAAACCACGACGCAACAAAAACAAGCGTCGAAATAAAGAAGGTAGCCCAGATAACACGGCGGTAAACGCCAGATTCAAGGACTCTCGACCAGGTCAGTAGAAAAAGCCTTTCAAAGGCAGTAGAGATGGACAATCTGGCCTAAACAAAATTCTTGACAAACTCAGTCAGATTCACAGCACCCCAGGCAAACCTGCAAATCATACCCACAGAGAATGTTGGGTCTTCAAGCAGGCCGGTAAGCTAAACACCGAACACAAAGGGGAAGAGACACCAAGTGAAGACGAGGATGAACCTCGCCAGCAAAGCGCTGGAGGACAGAAAAAGTTCCCACCAGAGGTTAAAACAGTAAACGTGATCCAGGTGACAAAGAGGATAAGCAATCACACACTCCGATGCACATGTGCCATAGAGCCCGTCACCCTAGGCCCAACCCCTGGTCAGCCTGTCCGATTACTTTCGATCGCAGGGATCACGATACACATATCCGGCGCGAAGGACTGACGACCTTGGTGTTAGACCCAATAATAAATGGGTACCATTTCACACGGGTCCTCATGGACGGCGGCAGTGATCTAAATCTGATATATCAGGACACAGTCTGCAAAATGGAGATAGACTCGACACAAATAAGCCACAATAATACTACCTTCAAGGGAGTAATACCAGGCCAAGAGGCCCACTGCACGGGCTCTCTACTACTAAAGGTGGTATTCGGTTCTCCCGATAACTTCCGAAGAGAAACATTAAATTTTCACATCGCTCTATTCCTAATTGATTTTCAAGCACTACTCGGAAGGGCGGCTTTCACTTGTTTTAACGCAATACCGCATTATGCTTTTCTCAAGCTCAAAATGCCCATTCCACGAGGCGTCATTACAGTTAGCAGAAATACCAACCGTTCTTTACGTGCGGAAGAGGACTCGGCGGCTCTAACAGCCGCACACTAGACGGCCTCACCAACCAGAAAAAATGGCAGATCGTCAAGACCACGGACACAGTTAGACGAGTCCGGCGTTCCATCATACATGCATGAGATTGGTTTTCGAACCCTCATAAAATGATACCAGGGGCTTCCTGCGTGTAATCAGGGCCAGCCCGGCTCAACTAGGCCTCTCTGGAATTTTGATAATTCACTCTTCTTTGTGGCACGACAACTTTCACCTAAGTTCTTTCCTTTTGCAGGTGACAATCGTGCTACACCCGTCCAGGACATGGCACAACGGAGACACAGGCGCAGACGTGCAGCAGGGACCCGCCCAAAGGTTTCTTTTTAGATTAAGGCCATGCGTAAACCTTTTTTACTGTCTCTTGTTGCTCACATCCTCCGGATACTCCACATAACCGAGAAGGATGCCGGCGTTATTGGCATGTGGCCACGCCAGGATTTTGCACGTACCTGGACACATGGGGTTTCTTATAAAGGGCATTGTTTAGCCCGGTATATGTTATAAAGACCAAGCACCTTAGGGAGTATTCGGCGTCGCGAGTTTGGCCCTATATGCATCAGCTCCGAATCATGTCTTTGGTCAAATGTTGGGTTTTCCCGGCTCCCATGTTTTGGTACCTTATGTTCCGTTATATCGGCTATGGTAGCACTGGGAGAACTACTGCGATTGTGCCCTGGTTCATCCGGATGAGCACCTCAGTAGAGAAAGCCGAAAACTGACTGTCATGATATAGCGAGAGACTGGTCAACCACTCGATGACTAATCAGAATCTTCGGGATTCCTCCACATTAACGAAGGGCCGTTTCCTGGTCATGTACGTACGCGCCCTGTATTCGGACGAGCGCAGAAGTACCAGGGGCTATATAGTAGCCCCACTGTCAAACTCCTATGGCTAAGTGAAAGTGTTAAAGCAATATAGTCTGATTGCCTCGTTCGCGACGCTATCACCTCCTTAACAGACCAAGACGGTGGATCAAGTGTGGATATGCATCTTTTGCAAACACCCCCGCATTATATGCATGGGGGCGGAAGCCGATGACTGCAAACTTTCAGGTTATATACATATATACATAAACGGGTGCACAAGAGGCAGCATATTACTGTCAGGCAAAATTATAAATACAGCCTTGATTAATTCAGAAAAACATTGTTTGTACAATGGGACTACATGTCACTGGAAAATAATATTCTTCGAGCACTGAGCCTCTATCGTATGAGCGCCTTCAAGGACTTCTTCAAAGTAGTGCTCGGCAGCCACTCGGCCTATGGCCCAACCCTGTGCCGCAACAGTGGTGGCCTCCATCTCCGCCCAGTATGTTTTGACACGGGCAAGGGCCATCCGCGCACCTTCTATGCACGCTGATCTCTTTCCAGCACCGGATTGTCCAAGCCCTCAGGAAGGGGGGCCGAAACACCGGATCATCTTCGCCTTTGTTATCCAGTCCTGGTCCAAGAGCGATTCTTCAGAATGATGTCATAAAAGGACAGTGTGTTCGGCCATGGGATTACTTACTTGGGCAGCGGGGCGGTTGCAACTTAGGCCCACGTCCTCGGTGGTGTCCGGACACTCTATTTGGGGTCCGAAAAATGGTTTGTACATCTCCTCGTATGTCATGCCGAGGAAATGTTGAATAGTGCGCGGTCTTCCGGGTTGAATTCCCACATGCGGAGGGGTCGGCGTTTGCAAGGCTGGACTCGACGAACCAGCATAACTTGCATTACCATAACCAGACTGAAATCTCCCTCGAAGAGATCTCGGATACGGCTCTGCAGTATTGGCACATCCTTGGCTGGACCCCAGCTCAGCCCCCGGCTGATCCATGACATCAGTTGTGGTGGGGGGCCCGAGCGAAACGTGGGGCAGCTGCCCATTTGGCACTTCGGGGAGCTGTGATGTAAAACCACTCCCGCTGCCACAATCCGGACACCTCTCGAAAGGAACCCTTTGGCCATGGAGCGTCAGCAATTTTTCTTATTAAAGCACCTCTGCACGCTGCGTACTGCCCCTCGATCGTCTTCGGCTTCACCTCAAAGATCTTGAGCCACATGCCGAAGTGAGGGGTAATGCGGAGGAAGGCCTCACATACGACAATGAATGACGAGATGTGAAGAAGGGAATCCGGGGCCAAATCATGAAAATCCAGCCCGTAATAAAACATAAGACCCCTAACAAAGGGATCCAGAGCGAGGCCTAGTCCTCGGAGGAAGTGGGAGATGAACACAACACTCTCGTTGGGTTCGGGAGTAGGGACGACCTGCCCTCGGGCGGGCAACCTATGTGAAATTTCGGCGGTCAGATATCTGGCCTCCCTCAACTTCTTGATGTCCTCCTCTGTGACGGAGGAAGGCATCCACCGGCCTTGAAGGCTGGATCCGGACATGATTGAAGGTCCGAAGCACCTGACCTGAGCTTTGAGTGTTAGAACTCGTGGCTGGGGAAGGATTCGATTGAGCGCGGGAGGGGAAAAGAAAAGGCCTTGTCCCCTTTATAAAGAGGGTGAATATCATGCGTCCTCCTCATGGCCGTTTGAGACTTACCTAAGATCTAGGAGTCATACCAACAGGCACGGTTGGGTTACCCATGTTTGTATTGATGAGAATCATGTGATAAGGGGAACACGATCTGTGCTTTGACAAGATGTGTCAAGGAAACCGCCTCGCATTATGTGCGGGGCTGGTTAAAGAAAAACGGTTCAAATAATTACCGGGCCGTGGCGTGATGTCATGTTGCCAAAACGTGTTAGCAGATTAGATTTGTGGAGATATTATTCTCTCTACGGTGGTATGTGGAACTTATTTTGCAGGGTCGGACACTATCCTTATATTCAAACTCTTCCGTGGTGTATTCGGAGGAGGAACCCGCCTTGCAATGTCGAAGACAACACTGCGCGCCGGACTCATCGTCATTGAAGCCTAGTTCAGGGGCTACTGAGGGAGTCCTGGATTAGGGGGTCCTCGGACAGCCAGACTATATCCTTTGGCCGGACTATTAGACTATGAAGATACAAGATTGAAGACTTCGTCCCGTGTCCGGATGGGACTCTACTTGGCATGGAAGGCAAGCTAGGCAATACGGATATGTATATCTCCTTTGTAACCGACCTTGTGTAACCCTAGCACCCTCCGGTGACTATATAAACCGGAGGGTTTTAGTCCGTAGGACTACATACAATCATACCATAGGCTAGCTTCTAGGGTTTAGCCTCTTTGATCTCGTGGTAGATCAACTCTTGTAATACTCATATCATCAAGAACAATCAAGCAGGACGTAGGGTTTTACCTCCATCAAGAGGGCCCGAACCTGGGTAAACATCGTGTCCCCTGCCTCCTATTACCATCCGCCTTAGACGCACAGTTCGGGACCCCCTACCCGAGATCCTCCGGTTTTGACACCGACAGTGGATGTAAAGGTAGTGTGCCCACGGCAATTGCTACGTCTTGAGCTTGCGTTGGTTTTCCCCAAAGAGGAAGGGATGATGCAGCAGAGTAGCGTAAGTATTTCCCTCAGTTTTTGAGAACCAAGGTATCAATCCAGTAGGAGGCCACGCTCAAGTCCCTCGTACCTGCACAAAACGATAGCTACTCACAACCAACGCGATTAGGGGTTGTCAAGCCCTTCAACGTCACTTACGAGAGTGAGATCTGATAGATAGAATATTTTTGGTATTTTTGGTATAAAGATGCAAAGTAAAAAGTAAAGGCAAAGTAAATAGCAAAACAATATTAAAGTGATGGAGATTGATATGATGAGAATAGACCCGGGGGCCATAGGTTTTACTAGATAATATAGCATGGAGCAATCAAAAATTATAGATACGTTGGAGACGTATCAGGCATCCCCAAGCTTAATTCCTACTCGTCCTCGAGTAGGTAAATGATAAAAAGAGAATTTTTGATGAGGAGTGCTACTTGGCATAATTTCAATGCAAATCTTCATAATTGTGGTATGAATATTCAGATTAGAAAGATTCAAGACAAAAGTTTATATTGACATAAAAAATAATAATACTTCGGGCATACTAACAAAGCAATTATGTCTTCTCAAAATAACATGGCCAAAGAAAGTTATCCCTACAAAATCATATAGTCTGGCTATGCTCTATCTTCACCACACAAAGTATTTAAATCATGCACAACCCCGATGACAAGCTAAGCAATTGTTTCATACTCTAACTTTTTCAAAACTTTTTCAATCTTCACGCAATACATGAGCGTGAGCCATGGACATAGCACTATAGGTGGAATAGAATGGTGGTTGTGGAGAAGACAAAAAGGAGAAGATAGTCTCACATCAACTAGGCGTATCAACAGGCTATGGATATGCCCATCAATAGATATCAATGTGAGTGAGTAGGGATTGCCATGCAACGGATGCACTAGAGCTATAAGTATATGAAAGCTCAAAAAGAAACTAAGTGGGTGTGCATCCAACTTGCTTGCTCATGAAGACCTAGGGCAATTTGAGGAAGCCCATCATTGGAATATACAAGCCAAGTTCTATAATGTAAAATTCCCACTAGTATATGAAAGTGATAACATGAGAGACTCTCTACTATGAAGATCATGGTGCTACTTTGAAGCACAAGTGTGGTAAAAGGATAGTAACATTGTCCCTTCTCTCTTTTTCTCTCATTTATATATATATATATATTTATGGCCTTTCTCTTTTTATGGACTTTCTCTTTTTTATTTGGGATTCTTTGGCCTCTTTTTTTATTTTTCGTCCGGAGTCTCATCCCGACTTGTGGGGGAATCATAGTCTCCATCATTCTTTCCTCACTTGGACAATGCTCTAATAATGATGATCATCACACTTTTATTTTTCTTACAACACAACAATTACAACTCGATACTTAGAACAAAATATGACTCTATATGAATGCCTCCGGCGGTGTACCGGGATATGCAATGAATCAAGAGTGACAAGTATGAAAATTATGAACGGTGGCTTTGCCATAAATACTATGTCAACTACATGATCATGCTAAGCAATATGACAATTATGGATGTGTCATGATGAACTAGATGATGGAAAGTTTCATGGCAATATATCTCGGAATGGCTATGGAAATGCCATAATAGGTAGGTATGGTGGCTGTTTTGAGGAAGGTATATGGTAGGTGTATGATACCGGCGAAAGTTGCGCGGTATTAGAGAGGCTAGCAAAGGTGGAAGGGTGAGAGTGCGTATAATCCATGGACTCAACATTAGTCATAAAGAACTCATATACTTATTGCAAAAATCTAAAAGTTATCAGAGCAAAGTACTACGCGCATGCTCCTAGGGGGATAGATTGGTAGGAAAAGACCATCGCTCGTCCCCGACCGCCACTCATAAGGAAGACAATCAATAAATAAATCATGCTCCGACTTCATCACATAATGGTTCACCATACGTGCATGCTACGGGAATCACAAACTTCAACACAAGTATTCTTTAAATTCACAAGTACTCCACTAGCATGACTTTAATATTATCACCTCCATATCTCAAAACAATTATCATGCTTCAATATTTTCTTAGTATTCAACACACTAAAAAGAAAGTTTCACAAATCTTGAATACCAAGCATATTATTATTAAGCAAATTACCATGCTATTAAGAGACTCTCAAAATAATTTAGGTGAAGCATGAGAGATCAATAGTTTCTTTAAAACAAATCCACCACCGTGCTCTAAAATATCTAAGTGAAGCACATAGAGCAAAATTACTTAGCTCAAAAGATATAAGTGAAGCACATAGAGCAAAATTATAACGCTCAAAAGATATAAGTGAAGCACATAGAGCAAAACTACTTAGCTCAAAAGATATAAGTGAAGTACATAGAGAATTCTATCAAATTTTAATTCATGTATGGCTCTATCAAAAGGTGTGTACAGCAAGGATTATTGTGGCATACTAACAAACAAATACACAAATAATACAAGACGCTCCAAGAAAAACACATATCATGTTGGTGAATAAAAATATAGCTCCAAGTAAAGTTACCAATGGAAGTGGACCAAAGCGGGGATGCCTTCCGGGGAATCCCCAAGCTTTGACTTTTTGGTGTCCTTGGATTATCTTGGGGGTGCCATGGGCATCCCCAATCTTAGTCTCTTGCCACTCCTTGTTCCATAATCCATCAAATTCTTACCCGAAACTTGAAAACTTCACAACACAAAACTCAAAATGGAAAACTCGTGAGCTCCGTTAGCGAAAAAAACAAAATACCACTTCAAGTACTGTAATGAACTCATTCTTTATTTATATTGGTGTTAAACCTACTGTATTCCAACTTCTCTATGGATTATAAACTATTTTACTAGCCATAGATTCATCAAAATAAGCAGACAACACACGAAAAACAGAATCTGTCAACAACAGAACAGTCTGTAGTAATATGTAGCTACCGCAAGATCTGGATCCCCAAAAATTATAAAATAAATTTTTGTACGTGTGGAATTTATCTATTAATCATCTGCAAAAAAGAATTAACTAAATATAGCTCTTCAAATAAAAATGACAGCAGTTCTCGTGAGCGCTAAAGTTTCTGTTTTTTACAGCAAGTTCAACAAGACTTTCCCCAAGTCTTCCCAACGGTTCTACTTGGCACAAACACTAATTAAACACAAAAAACACAACCAAAATAGAGGCTAGATAATTTATTTATTACTAAACAGGAGAAAATAGCAATGAATAAAAATAAAATTGGGTTGCCTCCCAACAAGCGCTATCGTTTAACGCCCCTAGCTAGGCATAACAAGCGAGGATAGATCTAGGTATTGCCATCTTTGGTAGGCAATCCATAAGTGGCTCTCATGATAGTTTCGTATGGTAATTTGATTTTATTTCTTGGAAAGTGTTCCATTCCCTTTTTTAATGGAAATTGAAATCTAATATTCCCTTCCTTCATATCAATAATCGCACCAACCATTCTAAGGAAAGGTCTACCAAGAATAATAGGGCAAGAAGGATTGCAATCTATATCAAGAACAATGAAATCTACAGGAACATAATTCCTATTTGCAACAATAAGAACATCATTAATTCTTCCCATAGGTTTCTTAATAGTGGAATCCGCAAGATGCAAGTTTAGAGAGCAATCATCAAAATTACGAAAATCTAGTAAATCACACAAAGTCTTGGGAATAGCAGAGACACTAGCACCCAAATCACATAAAGCATAAAACTCATAATCTTTAATTTTAATTTTAATAGTTGGTTCCCACTCATCATAGAGTTTTCTAGGGATAGAAACTTTCAACTCAAGTTTTTCTTCATAAGATTGCATCAAGGCATCAACAATATGTTCGGTGAAGGCTTTATTTCGACTATAAGCATGTTGAGAATTTAGCACGGATTGCAACAAGGAAATACAATCAATTAAAGAGCAACTTTCATAATTAAATTCCTTGAAATCCAATATAGTGGGTTTAGCAACATCTAGATTTTTATTTCTTTCAATCCCACTTTCGTCAATTTCATCATTAAGATCTAAATACTCCAAATTTTTAGAACGCCTTCTAGGTAAAGGAAGATCATATTCAGTTTAATCAAGATTCATATTGCAAAATAAAGATTTAATTGGAGACACATCAATAACTTTTAGATCTTCCTCTTGATTTTCATAGGAATTGGAAGAACACGCTTTAATAAAGGCATCTTTGGAAGCACGCATCCTAGCGGTTCTTTCCTTACACTCATCAATTGAAATTCTCATGGCTTTTAGAGACTCATTGATATCATGCTTAGGTGGAATAGATCTAAGTTTTAAAGCATCAACATCAAGAGCAATTCTATCAACGTTCCTAGCCAAATCATCAATCTTAAGCAATTTTTCTTCAATCATAGCATTAAAATTCTTTTGCAAAGAAATAAATTCTTTAATATTAGATTCAAAATCAAAGGGCATATTATTATAATTTCCATAAGAGTTGTTGTAGGAATTCCCATAATTATTAGAAGGATTACTAGGATATGGCCTAGGATTAAAACTCCCTCTATAAGCGTTGTTACTAAAATTATTCCTACCAACAAAATTCACATCCATAGATTCATTATTATTCTCAATCAAAGTAGACAAAGGCATATCATTAAGATCAGAAGAAACACTCTTAGTAGCAAATAATTTCATAAGTTCATCCATCTTTCCACTCAACACATTGATTTCTTCTATCGCATGCACTTTTTTATTAGAAGTTCTTTCAGTATGCCATTGAGAATAATTAACCATAATATTATCTAGGAGTTTAGTAGCATATCCTAAAGTGATTTCCATAAAAGTGCCTCCCGCGGCCGAATCTAAAAGATTTCTAGAAGCAAAATTCAATCCGGCATAAAAATTCGGTATAATCATCCACAAATTCAAACCATGAGTAGGGCAATTACGTATCATTAATTTCATTATCTCCCAAGCTTGTGCAGCATGTTCATGATCAAGTTGTTTAAAGTTCATAATATCGTTTCTAAGAGAGATGATCTTAGTGGGAGGAAAATACTTAGAGATAAAAGCATCTTTGCACTTGTTCCATGAATCAATACTATTCTTAGGAAAAGACGAAAACCAAGCTTTAGCACGATCTCTAAGCGAAAAAAGAAATAGCTTCAATTTAACGACATCATTATTGACATCTTTTTTCTTTTGCATATCACATAAATCAACGAAGCTATTCAGATGAGTAGCGGCATCTTCACTGGGAAGGCCGGCGAATTGATCTTTCATAACAAGATTCAACAAAGCAGTATTAATTTCACAAGATTCAGCATCGGTAAGAGGAGCAATCGGAGTGCTAAGGAAATCATTATTATTGGTATTGGTGAAGTCACACAATTTAGTAGTATCTTGAGCCATCGCGACAAACAAGCAATCTAACACACGAGCAAACAAGAGCAAACGGGCAAAGGAGGCAAACAGAGAGGGAGGATAGAGAGAGAGAGGGCAAATAAAACGGCAAGGGTGAAGTGGGGGAGAGGAAAACGAGAGGCAAATGGCAAATAATGTAATGCGAGAGATAGGGATTGTGATGGGTACTTGGTATATTGACTTTTGCGCAGACTCCCCAACAACGGCGCCAGAAATCCTTCTTGCTACGTCTTGAGCTTGCGTTGGTTTTCCCCGAAGAGGAAGGGATGATGCAGCAGAGTAGCGTAAGTATTTCCCTCAATTTTTGAGAATCAAGGTATCAATCCAGTAGGAGCCCACGCTCAAGTCCCTCGTACCTGCACAAAACGATAGCTACTCGCAACCAACGCGATTAGGGGTTGTCAAGCCCTTCACGGTCACTTACGAGAGTGTGATCTGATAGATAGAATATTTTTTATATTTTTGGTATAAAGATGCAAAGTAAAAAAGTAAAGGCAAAGTAAATAGCAAAACAATATTAAAGTGATGGAGATTGATATGATGAGAATAGACCCGGGGGCGATAGATTTCACTAGTGGCTTCTCTCAAGAGCATAAGTATTCTACGGTGGGTGAACAAATTATTGTTGAGGAATTGACAGAATTGAGCATAATTATGAGAATATCTAGGCATGATCATGTATATAGGCATCACGTCCGTGACAAGTAGACCGAAACAATTCTGCATCTACTACTATTACTCCACTCATCGACCGCTATCCAGCATGCATCTAGAGTATTAAGTTAAAAACAGAGTAACGCCTTAAGCAAGATGACATGATGTAGAGAGATAAATTCATGCAATATGAAATAAAACCCATCTTGTTATCCTCGATGGCAACGATGCAATACGTGCCTTGCTGCCCCTTCTGTCACTGGGAAAGGACACCGCAAGATCGAACCCAAAGCTAAGCACTTCTCCCATGGCAAGAACTACCAATCTAGTTGGCCAAACCAAACGGATAATTCGAAGAGACTTGCAAAGATAACCAATCATACATAAAAGAATTCAGAGAAGATTCAAATATTATTCATAGATAGACTTGATCATAAACCCACAATTCATCGATCTCAACAAACACACCGCAAAAAGAAGATTACATCAAATAGATCTCCACGAGAGAGGGGAGAACTTTGTATTGAGATTAAAAGAGAGAGAAGAAGCCATCTAGCTACTAACTATGGACCCGAAGGTCTGAGGTAAACTACTCACACTTCATCAGAGGGGCTAGGATGATGTAGAAGCCCTCCGTGATGACGGCCCTCTTCCGGCGGAGCTCCGGAACAGGCCCCAAGATGGGATCTCATGGATACAGAAAGTTGCAGCGGTAGAATTAGGTTTTTGGCTCTTGTTCTGATCGTTTGGGGGTACGTGTGTATATATAGGAGGAAGGAGTATGTCCGTGGAGCAACGAGGGGCCCATGAGGCAGGGGCGCGCCCTAGGGGGGTGGCGCCCCCCACCCTCATGACCGCCTCTTTTATTCCTTGGAGCAGGGTCCAAGTCTCCTGGATCACGTTCGGTGAGAAAATCACGTTCCCGAAGATTTTATTCCGTTTGGACTCCGTTTGATATTCTGTTTCTCCGAAACACTGAAATAGGCAAAAAAACAACAATTCTCGCTGGGGCTCCGGTTAATAGGTTAGTCCCAAAAATAATATAAAAGTGGAATATAAAGCCCAATATAGTCCAAAACAGTAGATAATATAGCATGGAGCAATCAAATATTATAGATACGTTGGAGACGTATCAGCGATCACATCGACCTTAGAACCATTCCCGACGCGCATCGTAACCTCGTCCTTAGACAATCGTTGTTTAATCTGTAGCTCCTGTTTCTTGTTACAAATATGAGCAACCGAACCAGTATCAAATACCCAGGCGCTACTACGAGCATTAGTAAGGTACACATCAATAACATGTATATCAAATATACCTTTGTTCACTTTGCCATCCTTCTTATCCGCCAAGTATTTAGGGCAGTTCCGCTTCTAGTGACCAGTCCCTTTATAGTAGAAGCACTCAGTTTCAGGCTTGGGTCCAGCTTTGGGCTTCTTCCCGAGAGTGGCAACTTGCTGGCCATTCTTCTTGAATTTCCCTTTCTTTCCATTGGCCTTTTTCTTGAAACTAGTGGTCTTGTTTAACCATCAACACTTGATGCTCTTACTTGATTTCTACCTTTTTCGATTTCAGCATCGCGAAGAGCTCGGGAATCGTTTTTGTCATCCCTTGGATATTATAGTTCATCACAAAGTTCTAGTAGCTTGGTGATAGTGACGAGAGAACTCTGTCAATCACTATCTTATCTGGAAGATTAACTACCACTTGATTCAAGCGATTGTAGTACCCAGACATTCTGAGCACATGCTCATTGGCTGGGCTATTCTCCTCCATGTTGTAGGCAAAGTACTTGTCACAAGTCTCATACCTCTCGACACGGGAATGAGTCTGAAATACCAATTTCATCTCTTGGAACATCTCATATGTTTTGTGGAGTTCAAAACGTTTTGAATTCCTGGTTCTTAGCTGTAAAGCATGGTGCACTAAACTATTAAGTAGTCATCATATCGAGCTTGCCAAAACGTTCATAGCATCTGCATTTGCTCGTGCAATAGGTCTGTCACCTAGAGGTGCATCAATGAAATAATTCTTCTGTGCGGCAGTGAGGATAATCCTCAGATCACGGTGAAGGAAATATGCCCTAGAGGCAATAATAAAGTTATTATTTATTTCCTTATATCATGATAAATGTTTATTATTCATGCTAGAATTGTATTAACCGGAAACATAATACATGTGTGAATACATAGACAAACAGAGTGTCACTAGTATGCCTCTACTTGACTAGCTCGTTAATCAAAGATGGTTATGTTTCCTAACCATGAACAAGGAGTTGTTATTTGATTAACGAGATCACATCATTAGGTGAATGATCTGATTGACATGACCCATTCCATTAGCTTAGCACTCAATCGTTTAGTATGTTGCTATTTCTTTCTTCATGACTTATACATGTTCCTATGACTATGAGATTATGCAACTCCCGTTTGCCGGAGGAACACTTTGTGTGCTACCAAACATCACAACGTAAATGGGTGATTATAAAGGTGCTCTACAGGTGTCTCCAAAGGTACATGTTGGGTTGGCGTATTTCGAGATTAGGATTTGTCACTCCGATTGTCGGAGAGGTATCTCTGGGCCCACTCGGTAATGCACATCACATAAGCCTTGCAAGCATTGCCACTAAAGAGTTAGTTGCGAGATGATGTATTACGAAACAAGTAAAGAGACTTGCCGGTAACGAGATTGAACTAGGTATTGAGATACCGACGATTGAATCTCGGGCAAGTAACATACCGATGACAAAGGGAACAACGTATGTTGTTATGCGGTCTGACCGATAAAGATCTTCGTAGAATATGTAGGAGCCAATATGAGCATCCAGGTTACGCTATTGGTTATTGACCGGAGACGTGTCTCGGTCATGTCTACATGTTCTCGAACCCGTAGGGTCCGCACGCTTAAGATTTCGATGACAGTTATATTATGAGTTTATGAGTTTTGATGTACCGAAGTTAGTTCGAAGTCCCGGATGTGATCATGGATATGACGAGGAGTCTCGAAATGGTCGAGACATAAAGATTGATATATTGGACGGCTATATTCGGACACTGGAAGTGTTCCGGGTGATTTCGAAGAAAACCGGAGAGCCGGAGGGTTACCGGAACCCCCCCGGGAGAAGTAATGGGCCATATGGGCCTTAGTGGAGAGAGAGAGGGGCAGCCAGAGGTGGGCTGCGCGCCTCCTCCCCCCTGGTCCGAATTGGACTAGGAGAGGGGGGCGGCGCCCCCCTTTCCCTCTCCCTCCCCACTTCTTTCCCCCTCCTAGTAGGAGTCCTACTCCTACTAGGAGGAGGACTCCTCCTGGCGCGCCTATAGGGGCCGGCCGGCCTCCTCCCCTTGCTCCTTTATATACGGGGGCAGGGGGGCACCCCTAGACACACAAGTTGATCTTCGTGATCGTTCCTTAGCCGTGTGCGGTGCCCCCCTCCACCATATTCCACCTCGGTCATATTGTAGCGGTGCTTAGGCGAAGCCCTGCGACGGTAGTACATCAAGATCGTCACCACGCCGTCGTGCTGACAGAACTCTTCCCCGACACTTTGCTGGATCAGAGTCCGGGGATCGTCATCGAGCTGAACGTGTGCTAGAACTCGGAGGTGCCATAGTTTCGGTACTTGATCGGTCGGGCCGTGGAGACGTACGACTACATCAACCAAACGCTTCTGTTGTCGATCTACAAGGGTACGTATATCACACTCTCCCCTCTCGTTGCTATGCATCACCATGATCTTGCGTGTGCGTAGGAATTTTTTTGAAATTACTACGTTCCCCAACAGTGGCATCCGAGCCTAGGTTTTATATGTTGATGTTATATGCACGAGTAGAACACAAGTGAGTTGTGGGCGATATAAGTCATACTGCTTACCAGCATGTCATACTTTGGTTCGGCGGTATTGTTGGACGAAGCGGCCCGGACCGACATTACGCGTACGCTTACGCGAGACCGGTTCTCCCGACGTGCTTTGCACATAAGTGGCTTGCGGGTGACAGTTTCTCCAACTTTAGTTGAACCGAGTGTGGCTACGCCCGGTCCTTGCGAAGGTTAAAACAACACCAACTTGACAAACTATCGTTGTGGTTTTGATGCGTAGGTAAGATTGGTTCAGCAGCCACGTAAAACTTGCAACAACAAAGTAGAGGATGTCTAACTTGTTTTTGCAGGGCATGTTGTGATGTGATGTGGTCAAGACATGATGCTAAATTTTATTGTATGAGATGATCATGTTTTGTAACCGAGTTATCGGCAACTGGCAGGAGCCATATGGTTGTCGCTTTATTGTATGCAATGCAATCGTGCTGTAATGCTTTACTTTATCACTAAGCGGTAGCGATAGTCGTGGAAGCATAAGATTGGCGAGACGACAACGATGCTACGATGGAGATCAAGGTGTCGCGCCGGTGACGATGGTGATCACGACGGTGCTTCGAAGATGGAGATCACAAGCACAAGATGATGATGGCCATATCATATCACTTATATTGATTGCATGTGATGTTTATCTTTTATGCATCTTATCTTGCTTTGATTGACGGTAGAATTATAAGATGATCTCTCACTAATTATCAAGAAGTGTTCTCCCTGAGTATGCACCATTGCGAAAGTTCTTTGTGCTGAGACACCACGTGATGATCGGGTGTGATAGGCTCTACGTTCAAATACAACGGGTGCAAAATAGTTGCACATGCGGAATACTCAGGTTATACTTGACGAGCCAAGCATATACAGATATGGCCTCGGAACACAGAGACCGAAAGGTCGAGCGTGAATCATATAGTAGATATGATCAACATAGTGATGTTCACCAATGAAACTACTCCATCTCACGTGATGATCGGACATGGTTTAGTTGATTTGGATCATGTAATCACTTAGAGGATTAGAGGGATATCTATCTAAGTGGGAGTTCTTTAAGTAAATTAATTGAACCTAAATTTATCATGAAACTTAGTACCTGATAGTATCTTTCTTGTTTATGCTTCATTGTAGATAGATGGCTCGTGCTGTTGTTTCGTTGAATTTTCGTTCCTTGAGAAAGTAAAGTTGAAAGATGATGGTAGCAATTACACGGACTGGGTCCGTAACTTGAGGATTATCCTCATTGCTGCACAGAAGAATTACGTCCTGGAAGCACCGCTGGGTGCCAGGCCTGCTGCTGGAGCAACACCAGATGTTGTGAACGTCTGGCAGAGCAAAGCTGATGACTACTCGATAGTTCAGTGTGCCATGCTTTACGGCTTAGAATTGGGACTTCAACGACGTTTTGAACGTCATGGAGCATATGAGATGTTCCAGGAGTTGAAGTTAATATTTCAAGCAAATGCCCGGATTGAGAGATATGAAGTCTCCAATAAGTTCTATAGCTGCAAGATGGAGGAGAACAGTTCTGTCAGTGAGCATATACTCAAAATGTCTGGGTATAATAATCACTTGATTCAATTGGGAGTTAATCTTCCAGATGATTGCGTCATTGACAGAATTCTCCAATCACTGCCACCAAGCTACAAGAGCTTCGTGATGAACTATAATATGCAAGGGATGAATAAGACTATTCCCGAGCTCTTCGCAATGCTAAAAGTTGTGGAGGTAGAAATCAAGAAGGAGCATCAAGTGTTGATGGTCAACAAGACCACTAGTTTCAAGAAAAAGGGCAAAGGGAAGAAGAAAGGGAACTTCAAAAAGAACGGCAAGCAAGTTGCTACTCAAGAGAAGAAACCCAAACCTGGGCCTAAAGCCTGAAACTGAGTGCTTCTACTGCAAGCAGACTGGTCACTGGAAGCGGAACTGCCCCAAGTATTTGGCGGATAAGAAGGATGGCAAGGTGAACAAAGGTATATGTGATATATATGTTATTGATGTGTACCTTACTAATGCTCGTAGTAGCACCTGGGTATTTGATACTGGTTCTGTTGCTAATATTTGCAACTCGAAACAGGGACTACGGATTAAGCGAAGATTGGCTAAGGACGAGGTGACGATGCGCGTGGGAAACGGTTCCAAAGTCGATGTGATCGCAGTCGGCATACTACCTCTACATCTACCTTCGGGATTAATATTAGACCTAAATAATTGTTATTTGGTGCCAGCGTTAAGCATGAACATTATATCTGGATCTTGTTTGATGTGAGACGGTTATTCATTTAAATCTGAGAATAATGGTTGTTCTATTTATATGAGTAATATCTTTTATGGTCATGCACCCTTAAAGAGTGGTCTATTTTTATTGAATCTCGATAGTAGTGACATACATATTCACAGTGTTGAAGCCAAAAGATGCAGAGTTGATAATGATAGTGCAACTTATTTGTGGCACTGCCGTTTAGGTCATATCGGTGTAAAGCGCATGAAGAAACTCCATACTGATGGACTTTTGGAACCACTTGATTATGAATCACTTGGTACTTGCGAACCGTGCCTCATGGGTAAGATGACTAAAACACCGTTCTCCGGTACTATGGAGAGAGCAACGGATTTATTGGAAATCATACATACAGATGTATGTGGTCCGATGAATATTGAGGCTCGTGGCGGATATCGTTATTTTCTCACCTTCACAGATGACTTAAGCAGATATGGGTATATCTACTTAATGAAACATAAATCTGAAACATTTGAAAAGTTCAAATAATTTCAGAGTGAAGTTGAAAATCATCGTAACAAGAAAATAAAGTTTCTACAATCTGATCGTGGAGGAGAATATTTGAGTTACGAGTTTGGTGTACATTTGAAAAATTGTGGAATAGTTTCGCAACTCACGCCACCCGGAACACCACAGCGTAATGGTGTGTCCGAACATCGTAATCGTACTTTACTAGATATGGTGCGATCTATGATGTCTCTTACTGATTTACCGCTATCGTTTTGGGGACACGCTCTAGAGACGGCCGCATTCACGTTAAATAGGGCACCATCAAAATCCATTGAGACGACGCCTTATGAACTGTGGTTTGGCAAGAAACCAAAGTTGTCGTTCCTGAAAGTTTGGGGCTGCGATGCTTATGTGAAAAAGCTTCAACCTGATAAGCTCGAACCCAAATCGGAGAAATGTGTCTTCATAGGATATCCAAAGGAAACTATTGGACACACCTTCTATCGCAGATCCGAAGGCAAAACTTTTGTTGCTAAGTTCGGAAACTTTCTAGAGAAGGAGTTTCTCTCGAAAGAAGTGAGTGGGAGGAAACTAGAACTTGACGAGGTAACTGTACCTGCTCCCTTATTGGAAAGTAGTGCATCACAAAAAACTGTTTCTGTGACACCTACACCAGTTAGTGAGGAAGTTAATGATGATGATCATGAAGCTTCAGAACAAGATACTACTGAACCTCGTAGATCAACCAGAGTGAGATCCGCGCTAGAGTGGTATGGTAATCCTATTCTGGAAGTCATGCTACTAGATCATGATGAACCTACGAACTATGAAGAAGCGATGGTGAGCCCAGATTCCGCAAAATGGCTTGAAGCCATGTAATCTGAGATGGGATCCATGTATGAGAACAAAGTATGGACTTTGGTTGACTTGCCCGATGATCGGCAAGCAATTGAGAATAAATGGATCTTCAAGAAGAAGACTGACACTGACGGCAATATTACTGTCTACAAAGCTCGACTTGTCGCAAAAGGTTTTCGGCAAGTTCAAGGGATTGACTACGATGAGACCTTCTCACCCGTAGCGATGCTTAAGTCTGTCCGAATCATGTTAGCAATTGCCGCATTTTATGATTATGAAATTTGGCAGATGGATGTCAAAACTGCATTCCTGAATGGATTTCTGGAAGAAGAGTTGTATATGATGCAACCAGAAGGTTTTGTCGATCCAAAGGGAGCTAACAAAGTGTGCAAACTCCAGCGATCCATTTATGGACTGGTGCAAGCCTCTCGGAGTTGGAATAAACGCTTTGATAGTGTGATCAAAGCATTTGGTTTTATACAGACTTTTGGAGAAGCCTGTATTTACAAGAAAGTGAGTGGGAGCTCTGTAGCATTTCTGATATTATATGTAGATGACATATTACTAATTGGAAATGATATAGAATTTCTGGATAGCATAAAGGGATACTTGAATAAGAGTTTTTCAATGAAAGACCTCGGTGAAGCTGCTTACATATTAGGCATTAAGATCTATAGAGATAGATCAAGACGCTTAATTGGACTTTCACAAAGCACATACCTTGACAAAGTTTTGAAGAAGTTCAAAATGGATCAAGCAAAGAAAGGGTTCTTGCCTGTGTTACAAGGTGTGAAGTTGAGTAAGACTCAATGCCCGACCACTGCAGAAGATAGAGAGAATATGAAAGATGTTCCCTATGCTTCAGCCATAGGCTCTATCATGTATGCAATGTTGTGTACCAGACCTGATGTGTGCCTTGCTATAAGTCTAGCAGGGAGGTACCAAAGTAATCCAGGAGTGGATCACTGGACAGCGGTCAAGAACATCCTGAAATACCTGAAAAGGACTAAGGATATGTTTCTCATATATGGAGGTGACAAAGAGCTCATCATAAAAGGTTACGTTGATGCAAGCTTTGACACTGATCCGGACGATTCTAAATCGCAAACCGGATATGTGTTTACATTAAACGGTGGAGCTGTCAGTTGGTGCAGTTCTAAACAAAGCGTTGTAGCGGGATCTACATGTGAAGCGGAGTACATAGCTGCTTCGGAAGCAGCAAATGAAGGAGTCTGGATGAAGGAGTTCATATCCGATCTAGGTGTCATACCTAGTGCATCGGGTCCAATGAAAATCTTTTGTGACAATACTGGTGCAATTGCCTTGGCAAAGGAATCCAGATTTCACAAGAGAACCAAGCACATCAAGAGACGCTTCAATTCCATCCGGGATCTAGTCCAGGTGGGAGACATAGAGATTTGCAAGATACATACGGATCTGAATGTTGCAGACCCGTTGACTAAGCCTCTTCCACGAGCAAAATATGATCAGCACCAAGGCTCCATGGGTGTTAGAATCATTACTGTGTAATACTAGATTATTGACTCTAGTGCAAGTGGGAGACTGAAGGAAATATGCCCTAGAGGCAATAATAAAGTTATTATTTATTTCCTTATATCATGATAAATGTTTATTATTCATGCTAGAATTGTATTAACCGGAAACATAATACATGTGTGAATACATAGACAAACAGAGTGTCACTAGTATGCCTCTTCTTGACTAGCTCGTTAATCAAAGATGGTTATGTTTCCTAACCATGAACAAGGAGTTGTTATTTGATTAACGAGATCACATCATTAGGTGAATGATCTGATTGACATGACCCATTCCATTAGCTTAGCACTCGATCGTTTAGTATGTTGCTATTGCTTTCTTCATGACTTATACATGTTCCTATGACTATGAGATTATGCAACTCCCGTTTGCCGGAGGAACACTTTGTGTGCTACCAAACGTCACAACGTAAATGGGTGATTATAAAGGTGCTCTACAGGTGTCTCCAAAGGTACATGTTGGGTTGGCGTATTTCGAGATTAGGATTTGTCACTCCGATTGTCGGAGAGGTATCTCTGGGCCCACTCGGTAATGCACATCACATAAGCCTTGCAAGCATTGCCACTAAAGAGTTAGTTGCGAGATGATGTATTACGAAACGAGTAAAGAGACTTGCCGGTAACGAGATTGAACTAGGTATTGAGATACCGACGATCGAATCTCGGGCAAGTAACATACCGATGACAAAGGGAACAACGTATGTTGTTATGCGGTCTGACCGATAAAGATCTTCGTAGAATATGTAGGAGCCAATATGAGCATCCAGGTTCCTCTATTGGTTATTGACCGGAGACGTGTCTCGGTCATGTCTACATTGTTCTCGAACCCGTAGGGTCCGCACGCTTAAGGTTTCGATGACAGTTATATTATGAGTTTATGAGTTTTGATGTACCGAAGTTAGTTCGGAGTCCCGGATGTGATCACGGACATGACGAGGAGTCTCGAAATGGTCGAGACATAAAGAGTGATATATTGGACGGCTATATTCGGACACTGGAAGTGTTCCGGGTGATTTCGGAGAAAACCGGAGAGCCGGAGGGTTACCGGAACCCCCCCCCCCCCCCCCGGGAGAAGTAATGGGCCATATGGGCCTTAGTGGAGAGAGAGAGGGGCAGCCAGAGGTGGGCTGCACGCCTCCTCCCCCCTGGTCCAAACTGGACTAGGAGAGGGGGGCGGCGCCCCCCCTTTCCCTCTCCCTCCCCACTTCTTTCCCCCTCCTAGTAGGAGTCCTACTCCTACTAGGAGGAGGACTCCTCCTGGCGCGCCTATAGGGGCCGGCCGGCCTCCTCCCCTTGCTCCTTTATATACGGGGGCAGGGGGGCACCCCTAGACACACAAGTTGATCTTCGTGATCATTCCTTAGCCGTGTGCGGTGCCCCGCTCCACCATATTCCACCTCGGTCATATTGTAGCAGTGCTTAGGCGAAGCCCTGCGATGGTAGTACATCAAGATCGTCACCACGTCGTCGTGCTGACGGAACTCTTCCCCGACACTTTGCTGGATCGGAGTCCGGGGATCATCATCGAGCTGAACGTGTGCTAGAACTCGGAGGTGCCGTAGTTTCGGTACTTGATCGGTCGGGCCATGGAGACGTACGACTACATCAACCAAACGCTTCCGTTGTCGATCTACAAGGGTACGTAGATCACACTCTCCCCTCTCGTTGCTATGCATCACCATGATCTTGCGTGTGCGTAGGAATTTTTTTGAAATTACTACGTTCCCCAACACACGGACCTAGTCCACATCATTGCTAATATCATCTTTCAACTTAGTTTTTTCTAGGAACATGTTAAAATTCAGGGGAACGGTAGCTCGGGCCATTGATCTACAACATGGATATGCAAAACTTTAAGACTATGTTCATGATAAATTAAGTTCAATTAATCAAATTACTAAAGAACTCCCACTTAAGTAGACATCCCTCAAGTCATCTAAGTGATACATGATTCAAATCAACTAACCCATGTTCGATCATCACGTGAGATGGGGTAGTCATCAATGGTGAACACTCTATGTTGATCATATCTACTATATGACTCACGTTCGACCTTTCGGTATCCAGTGTTCCAAGACCATGTCTGTACATGCTAGGCTCATTAAGTTTAACCCAGCTATTCTGCATGTGCAAAACTGTCTTACACCCGTTGTATGTGAACGTAGAGTCTATCACACCCGATCATCACGTGGTGTCTCAAAACGACGAACCGTAGCAACGATGCATACTTAGGGAGAACACTTTTATATTCAAATTAAGTGAAGGGATCATATTATAATTCTACCACCGTTCTAAGCAAAATAATATGCATAAAATATAAACATCACATGCAATCAAAATATGTGACATGATATGGCCATCATCTTGTGCTTTTGATCTCCATCTCCAAAGCATTGTCATGATCTCCATCATCACCGGCTTGACACCCTGATCTCCATCGTAGTGTTCCATCAAGTTTTTTGTTTTAACCTTTTCGAGGACTGGGCATAGTCAAATTCGATTCAACTAAAGTAGGAGAAACACACACCCGCCAGCCACCTTTATGCAAAACTAGTTGCATGTATGTCGGTGGAACCGGTCTCATGTGCATGGACATGTAAGGTTGGTCCGGGCCACTTCATCCCACAATACAGCCGAATCAAAATAAGACGTTGGTGGTAAGCAGTATGACTATCACCGCCCACAACCCCTTTGTGTTCTACTCATGCATATCATTGATACGTCTCCAACGTATCTGTAATTTTTGATTGTACCATGCTATTATATTATCCATCTAGGATGTTTTATAAGCATTTATATGCTATTTTATATGATTTTTGGGACTAACCTATTAACCTAGAGCCCAGTGCCAGTTTTTGGTTTTTCCTTGTTTTCGAGTTTTACAAAAAAAAGAATACCAAATGGAGTCCAATTGACCTGCCAATTTTTGTGGATTTTTTATGAACCAAAAGAAGCCCCCGAAGTAAAAGAGTTGGGCCAGAAGAGTCCCGAGCCATCCACGAGGGTGGAGGGCGCGCCCTACCCCCCTGGGCTCGCCCCTATCTCGTGGATGACTCAGAGACCCCCCCCCCACCGGCGTGAGACCGATGAAAAAAATTCCTATAAATACAGAAACCCCCGAAACAAAACCTAGATCAAGAGTTCCGCCGCCGCAAGCCTCTGTAGCCACCAAAAACCAATCGGGACCCTGTTCCGGCACCCTACCGGAGGGGGGATCCATCACCGGTGGCCATCTTCATCATCTCGGTGCTCTCCATGACAAGGAGGGAGTAGTTCAACCTCAGGGTTGAGGGTATGTACCAGTAGCTATGTGTTTGATCTCTCTCTCTCCCTCTCTCGTATTCTTGATATGGCACGATCTTGGTATATCGCGAGCTTTGCTATTATAGTTGGATCTTATGATGTTTCTCCCCCTCCACATTCTAGTAATGGATTGAGTTTTCCCTTTGAAGTTATCTTATCGGATTGAGTCTTTAAGGATTTGAGAACACTTGGTGTATGTCTTGCATGTGCTTATCTGTGGTGACAATGGGATATTCATGTGATCTACTTGATGTATGTTTTGGTGATCAACTTGCGGGTTCAATGACCTTGTGAACTTATGCATAAGGGTTGGCACACGTTTTCGCCTTGACTCTCCGGTAGAAACTTTGGGGCACTCTTTGAAGTTCTTTGTGTTGGTTTGAATAGATGAATCTGAGATTGTTTGATGCATATCGTATAATCATACCCGTGGATACTTGAGGTGACATTGGAGTATCTAGGTGACATTAGGGTTTTGGTTGATTTGTGTCTTAAGGTGTTATTCTACTACGAACTCTAGGGCTGTTTGTGACACTTATAGGAATAGTCCAATGGATTGATCGGAAAGAATAACTTTGAGGTGGTTTCGTACCCTACAGTAATCTCTTCGTTTGTTCTCCGCTATTAGTGACTTTGGAGTGACTCTTTGTTGCATGTTGAGGGATAGTTATATGATCCAATTATGTTATTATTGTCAAGAGAACTTGCACTAGTGAAAGTATGAACCCTAGGCCTTGTTTCAATGCATTGCAATACCATTTGTGCTCACTTTTATCATTAGTTACCTTGCTGTTTTTATATTTTCAGATTACAAAAACCCTATATCTACCATCCATATTGCACTTGTATCACCATCTCTTCACTGAACTAGTGCACATATACAATTTACCATTGTATTCGGTGTGTTGGGGACACAAGAGACTCTTTGTTATTTGTTTGCAGGGTTGTTTGAGAGAGACCATCTTCATCCTATGCCTCCCATGGATTGATAAACCTTAGGTCATCCACTTGAGGGAAATTTGCTACTATCCTACAAATGTCTGCATTTGGAGGCCCAACAATGTCTACAAGAAGAAGGTTGTGTAGTAGACATCAATCATCTCCGCATAGACCTGGCTCTGATGCCACTATTGAGAATCGTTGCATGGAAAACAAAAAATTCTACGCACACGCAATGATCTACCATGGAGATGCATAGAAACAAGAGGGGGAGAGTTTGTCGACGTACCCTCATAGACCGTAACCGGAAGTGTTTGTTAACGCGGTTGATATAGTCGAACTTTCTTCGCGCTTCAACCGATCTAGTATCGAATGCACGGCACCTCTGCGTTCTGCACATGTTCAGCTCGGTGACGTCCTCTGCCTTCTTGATCCTGCAAGACGGCGAGGTAGTATATGAGTTCCGGCTGCATGACGACATGGTGACGGTGATGGTGATGTGATCCCCGCAGGGCTTCGCCTAAGCACTACGAAAATATGACCGAGGGAGTAAACAGTGGACGGGGGCGCTGCACACGGCTAGGACAATGTTGTTGTGTGCTAGGCGCCCCCCTCCCACATATAGGTGGGAGGGAGGGCGAAGCAGCCAAATGGGGCACCCAAGTAGGAGGAATCCTACTTGGGGTCCCTCCCAAGCCGCGCCCATCCCCTGCCTTATATAGTTGCGGGGGAAAGGCAGGGGAGGGTGCCCCTTTCCTTTCTCACTTGAGGAGGGAAAGGAAGCAGGGCCCACCCCTCCCCTTTCCGTCCCCTGGGGCCTGCTATCCAAAGAATGGGCGCACCAGGGGCTGGTCTGTCGCCCCCTTTGGCCCATTTGGCCCATACACTTACCGGGGGTGTCCAGAACCCCTTTCGGTGACCCAATGACTACCCAGTGCACTCTGAAACTCTTCTGGTGTCCAAATATCATCGTCCTATATATCAATCTTTACCTCTCAACCATTTCGAGACTCGTCGTCATGTTTGTGATCTCCTCCAGGACACCGAACAACATTCGGTTACCAAATCACATAACTCATATAACACTATATCGTCAACGAACGTTAAGCGTGCGGACCCTACGGGTTCGAGAACTATTTAGACATGACCGAGACACCTTTCCGGTCAATAACCAATAGCGGAACCTGGATGCCCATATTGGCTCCTACACATTCTACGAAGATCTTTATCGGTCGAACCTTATGACAACACACATAATTCCCTTTGTCCATCGGTATGTTACTTGCCCGAGATTTGATCGTCGGTATCTTCATACCTAGTTCAATCTCGTTACCGGCAAGTTTCTTTACTCGTTCAGTAATACATCATCCTGCAACTAACTCATTAGTCACTCTGCTTGCAAGGCTTCTTATGATGTGTATTACCGAGAGGGCCCAAAGATACCTCTCAGATACTTGGAGTGACAAATCCTAATCACGATCTATGCCAACTTAACAAACACCTACGGAGATACCTGTAGAGCATATTTATGATCATCGAGTTACATTGTGACGTTTGATAGCACACAAGGTGTAACATCCCAAATTTTCAATTTGGAATGTTATACACTAGATCATCATTGCATATCATATTTTATTTGCATTTTGGTTGATCCTAGAAAATTCTACGCAACTCAATGACCCTTGAAGAGAGTTGGGGATTTCGTTATTTTCATATTTGAGTTTTCTCAAATTTTGAAAATATGATCATTTGAGTTCATCCTGTGCGGCTTGATTTTAGAAGCCGGGGAAATTTTATTTCGGGATTTTTGGATTCCGTTTAGTATTCCTTTTGTTTTTTATTTCTAAGCGTAATTTTTTTAAAAGTGTCCGAACCGACCTTGGGCCGTAACCGGCCAGGACTCCGCCTGGCCGGGCCCTTTATATAGCGCCCCGAGGCCCGAGGCCAGCCCAAGTCACCGCCGCCCCCTAACCCTAACCCTAGCGCGCCGCCGCCGCCCGCCGCCGCGGAGGTAGATCTCGCCGCCGGTTTTTTTTTAAAACCGATCAGTTTTCCATCAGTTTTGTTCGGTTTTTTAGTTTTGGTTTGTTTAAATAGATTGGTTTTTCCAGTTTATTTAATTAGCGAGCATTCGTCCGTTCGTTTGTTTTAACGAATGTTCGTCGTTTTTCTTTTTCTCGGATTAAATCCACGATTTTTCTGATCGCGATTCCTGATCCGTTTTTCGTTCTAGTCTAACTTTTTACTCGTTTATCGGAATCAGGCGATTCAAGCGCCTGGAGTTTTGTTTCGAAGCCCTCTTTCTGTTTAACCAACTCAAACAAGTTTTTCCCACTCTAAAAATTTCCCTAGATCCATAATAGTAAATGAAGCCTGTTTCTTTTGTCGTTTGTCTTTCGTTGCTTCGTTCGATTTGATTTCTTTTTGCCAACCGGAGTTCTTAAGTTGAACTTTCTGGTTAGATCTTTTATTTGAGTTTTACATGTGCATTAGTTGAGTACTTATTGTATGCTTGTTTGTTTGCAATAGAGTACCCGGAGTGCGCCTCTTGCTACTTCGAATCGCTAGGTTTCGCGGATCATCAGCAAGGCAAGTAACACTTTGATCATACCTCCTACTACCCAGTTTTATTGCATTAGATCAATCCTCACACATTGCATGATTATGATCTAATTAAATTGTGGGCTTGGGAAGTAGATGAGGTAGTACCTATTACCTGTTATTATCAAACCTTTGGGAGTTACTTCTACGTTTGCTTATTATGCCATGCTATGCTAGTAGACGTGGATTGGGTGAGTGAATCCATGACAGATGTGAGATGGTTAAATTAATGGTTTATCTAAGGTGGCAACTTAAATACACATCTGGGTGGATTGAGGCACCTGGGTATTCCAGCGATTGCCTGTTTTTCTTTTAGACCGCCACCCAGGCTCAAAGGGATCATGAGATTATTCATGCTAGAAACTTCCGTGTGCAGCCACAAGCTACTATGGGCTCTAGCATAGTTGATTAAGTTGTGCGAACTCTTAAAGTGGTAGACAAGCAGATGTAGGGGAAAGTAGGTGTAATGGTCTACCTGATCGTAAGGTGCTAGTGCTTCTGAAAGATTATGTCTCGGTCATCCGTTTCTCAAACACCATGTAGTGCGAGAAACCAAACAGAGGCGATTGAGTCTTGTGGGGAAAAGTGCGCAAACCTCTGCAGAGTGTATAAACTAATCATGGTTAGCCGTGTCTCCGTTATGGACATCTTGAGTATCTAGTACTTGGATTATCATGTGAATCTCATCATGTTACTCCAAAATTAATTTTGTTGGGTTATGTTTAATGATGATGCTTAATTGGGATTGAGAATGTTGTCAACCATGCTCAATGTTTAACAACTACCATGATAGTTAAATAAAATCTATTCCTTTGCAGTAGGGAAAAATTGGCTTTACGCAAAACTGTAACCATAGAGCTTTCCACCAGCCAAATATGCATATAGAATAGCCTATTTCATTCCATTACTCTCTATGTGTTACTTTGCCAGCATATTCCATGTGCTGACCCGTTTCGGGCTGCAACGTTAATGTTGCAGACTTTTCAGACGACGATTAAGGTGCCTTTAGGTCGTGGTTCTATACTCAATGATGCTATTGGAGTTGATGGACTCACTTATCTTCCAAGCCTTCCGCTGTTATCGTTGTTAGATGGCCTTGAGCCATATTTATTGTAATAAGTTCTCTTTTGAGACACTCGATGTAATAAGTGTGTGATTGCTAATCTGTTATAAATCCTTCAAGTACTGTGTGGTGTCAGCATTACTGATCCAGGGATGACACCTGAGCACAGATATTGGACCGTTTGAGGTCCGGTCGCTACAAGATGGTATCAGAGCACACGCTGACTGTAGGACACGACCACTAAGCTAAAAGACCTAGATCACTACTCACTCTCTTCTCTTTCCGACTTCTCATTTTTTCTACTCTTTTAGGATGGCGGATGCAAGGAACAAGTTCACGCAACTGGATGAATATACACCCTTTGGACATCACTTGAAGGAAGTCACTAGATACGTGAACATAGGAGTACCAAGCTTCACCGGAACCTACAACGCCACTTTACCTGAAGAGGAGCGCTGGATGATTCAAGTTCGAGTTCCAGGAAGTACGTTCATGCCAGTCACTAAGCCTATAGAGTTTTCTTTTGATGCACCAACCTGGAGTCTAGGAAAGAGCATGGCAGCTCACATCGCCATGGGACGCATTGGAGAAGTCTACCGCCATGATCTCAAGGATACTATCTACCAGATTTGTGGGCGCCGAGATGAGCACTGGGAGATGATCAGTACTAGGAAGGATAGATCAATCGCAGCTTTTATCCAGGAGTTAAACCAGCACATTCGACGTCAGGAGAACCAGATGTGCACCGACATGATAGATCTGAAGAAGGCAAAGACAATAATCAAGGAACTGGAGGAAGAACTCAAGGCTACACGTGAAGATTATGAAGAGGAAATCAAAGTATTATTGGACAAGAATGCCAATTTAACTATGAAGATTGGAATATTCATGGGAGGCCCTACACTAGTAGAAGAAGACGAAGAACCCAAGGAGATTCGCCCGGAAGACTACATCATCATCGACGACACCGACTCAGATCCAGATGATAGCGATGATGACTATGTTGATGAAGCTGGAGCAGATATAATGGAGTCTGCAACCGAAGAATATTTCTAGTAGACCACCCCAACAGTAGTAGTAGTCCACCATGTAAATATAGTATTCCGAGCACTTTTGCGCTAGTTAGATCGATTGTATGCCCTTGTTGATTGATTGAATGAAGTGAATTGTTTGCTTTTGCCTCATGTGCATATGGGTAGTGTTTTCTCTTTAGACCCCCCCCCCTCTATTCTTAAATCTCATCTTTTCTAAACCCTTAGATGCCTCCGAGATGTGACCCCGGATTTACCTTCCCACCGGAGCTCACTCAGTTGATCCAGCAGCAGAACACATTGATGCAGTTGCTAGTCCAGAATCAGAATCAGGGGAACAACAACCCACCGCCACCACCACCTGTTGATCATTTAGCCCGTTTTCTTAGGCTGAATCCGCCAGTGTTTTCCAGTAGCACCGAGCCGATAGTAGCAGATGATTGGCTCCGCAAGACAGCAAGGGAGTTGACCACCGCAGGATGCACAGATGCGGAAAAAGTGAAGTTTGCCGCGCATCAGCTTGAAGGACCCGCAGCATCATGGTGGGAGAATTTCACAGCCACTTTCCCTGTCGACACTGTCACGTGGGACCAGTTTCAGTAGGCTTTCCGTACTGCCCATATTTCAGCAGGAGCTATGGCCATGAAGAAGCAAGAGTTTCGTAACTTGCGCCAAGGAGGATGGACAGTTGGCCAGTATGTGGAGGAATTTAGTAAATTAGCACGTTATGCCCCAGATGACGTTGCTACGGATGCAGCTAAGCAGGAGAAGTTTCTGGACGGACTGAATGATGAGTTGATCATGCAGTTTACGGTAGCAACCTTCAACAACTACCAGGAGTTGGTAGACCGTGCTCTCATGATTGAAGGGAAGCAGCAGCAGATTGAGAATCGCAAGAGGAAGTATGGACAAGGGAAGTACAATTCAGGAGCTCAGCAGAAGCCATGTTTTACCCCTAGACCAGGAGGACATTTTCAGCATACCCATGGAGGAGGTAGCTCGCACAATCACAATGGCACCAAGAATGGTAATGGGAATGGAGGAAGCAATGGCCAAAACCGCACCAGCCCATCGACCCCAGCCAAGAGAGACCTGAGCCAAGTCACTTGTTTTAAGTGCCAGAAGACCGGACATTATGCCAATGAATGTCCTGAATCACAGAATGGTAATGGCAATGGAAGCTCTGGGAAGAAGCCGAACCCTTTCAACAGGGGACAGGTGAACCACATTAACGTGGAGGAGGTTGAAGAGCAGCAGGATGCAGTAATCGGTAAGTTTTTGGTTAAGCCATTTACTGCACTCGTTCTTTTCGATACTGGTGCATCGCATTCATACATATCAAGGGGATTTGTGGATAAGTATAACCTGCCCACCAAAGTTCTTAGAACACCTATGTTAGTAAGCTCACCAGGAGCGGAGTATATGGCTAGCCAAGGATGTTTTCAAGTGCCATTGAGTATAGGTAGTCATGTGTTTCCCTCGGATTTGATCATTTTGGAATCACAAGGTTTGGATGTAATTCTGGGTATGGATTGGCTGTCGATGTATGGAGGAAACATCGATTGCGCCAGTAAGTCGATCTTGCTTACCACCCCAGAAGGGAGAATGATCAAGTATGTATCCCGGCATGTGCCGAGGAGGACTCAAGTAAATTGTCTAACAAGAGTTGTGCAGGAGGAAGTACCAGTAGTGAAGGATTTCCCTGATGTATTTCTAGAAGAGTTGCCAGGCATGCCACCGGATAGAGATATTGAGTTTTTGATTGAGCTTTTGCCAGGCATAGGGCCAATATCAAAGAGACCATATAGGATGGCCGCAAAGGATTTGGTGGAGATTAAGAAGAAGATTAAGGAGTTACTGGATAAAGGATATATTTGCCCAAGTTCTTCACCTTGGGGATCGCCAGTACTTCTAGTGGAGAAGAAGGATGGATCTCTAAGGATGGTTGTTGATTATCGAGGATTGAATGAAGTAACCATCAAGAACAAGTACCCACTACCAATGATCAATGATCTGTTTGATCGATTGCAAGGAGCTAAGGTATTTTCAAAGATCGATCTGCGATCAGGATACCACCAGTTGAAGATTCGAGAACAGGATATACCTAAGACGGCTTTTACCACCAGGTATGGGCTGTACGAGTATACCGTTATGTCGTTTGGTCTGACTAACGCACCTGCATATTTTATGAACATGATGAACAAGGTGTTTATGGAGTTTCTTGATAAGTTCGTCGTAGTGTTCATTGATGATATCTTGGTTACTTGAAGAACGAGGAGGAGCATAAGGAGCATTTGCGTTTGGTTCTTGGAAAGCTCAGAGAACATCAATTATATGCCAAGTTTAGCAAATGTGTGTTTTGGTTGAAGGAAGTCAGATTTGTCGGACACGTTATATCGGGAGAAGGTATAGTAGTAGATCCCACTAAGGTTGATACAGTGACAAATTGGGAAGCCCCAACAACAGTTGGAGAGATCCGGAGTTTTCTTGGACTCGCAGGATACTACCGGAGATTCATTGAGAATTTCTCAAAGATTGTGAAGCCTATGACAGAGTTGTTGAAAAAGGATACCAAGTTCATATCGACTAAGGAATGTGATGCTAGTTTCCAGGAGTTAAAGAAACGTTTGGTTACCTCACCTGTGTTGATTTTGCCAGATCAGACCAAGGATTATGAGGTGTATTGCGACGCTTCACGTCGAGGACTTGGAGCAGTGCTTATGCAGGAAGGGAGAGTGGTTTCCTATGCCTCACGACAGCTTAAGACGCATGAGTTAAATTATGCTACGCATGATTTGGAGTTAGCAGCCGTAGTGCATGCATTAAAAACTTGGAGACACTTTCTCATTAGAAACCATTGTGAGGTGTACACAGATCACAAGAGTTTGAAGTATATTTTCACGCAGAAGGAGTTGAACCTCAGACAAAGGAGATGGTTGGATCTCATCAAGTATTATGATATGAAATTGCATTATCACCCCGGAAAGGCTAATGTAGTAGCTGGCGCGTTGAGCCGTAAGAGCCATGTCAACACCCCTAATGACGGGAGATTTACCAAGGGAGTTAGCCAAAAATCTTCGTGAGCTATGTTTGGAAATAGTTCCAAGAGGCTATGTAGCAGCATTGGAGATTCAGTCTACTTTGATGGATAAGATCAGAGAAGCTCACAAGACTGACAAGGAGATTGCTTCTATTAAGGAGAAAATGAGCAAAGGAAAAGCTAAAGGATTTCGTGAGGATGAGCACGATACCTTATGGTTTGAAGACCGTGTTTATGTACCAAATGATTTGGAGATCAGGAAGTTAATTTTACAAGAGGCCCATGATTCACCATATTCGATTCACCCAGGAAATACCAAAATGTATTTGGATTTGAAGGACACCTTCTGGTGGACCGGAATGAAGAAGGATATTGTCGAGTATGTAGCAGTTTGTGATGTATGTCAGAGAGTAAAGGCAGAGCATCAGAAGTCAGCCGGATTGCTACAGCCATTGCCGATACCCGAATGGAAGTGGATAAGCTAGGCATGGATTTTATTACAGGATTGCCCAGAACATGTTCAGGCTATGGCTCGATATGGGTTGTAGTCGATCGTTTGACAAAGGTAGCTCATTTCATTCCAGTAAAGACTACCTATACTAGTGCAAAGTTGGCAAAGATATACATGACCAGAATCGTATGTCTGCATGGAGTTCCAAGGAGCATAGTATCCGATAGAGGAACCCAATTTACCTCAAAGTTCTGGAATCAGTTGCATGAAACCTTGGGTACCAGACTGGAGTTTAGTACAGCGTTCCACCCACAGACAGATGGACAGACCGAGAGAGTCAATCAGATTTTGGAGGATATGCTGAGAGTTTGTGCGCTAGATTACGGATCTAGTTGGGACGAGAATTTGCCATATGCAGAGTTCTCTTACAACAACAGTTATCAATCCAGTTTGAAGATGGCCCCTTTCGAAGCCTTGTACGGAAGGAGGTGCAGGACCCCATTGTCGTGGGATGAAGTTGGAGACCGCCAGTTGTTTGGACCGGATTTGATTAAGGAGTCTGAACAGAAAGTGAAATTCATTCGCGATAGGCTCAAGGTAGCTCAATCCAGGCAGAAGAGTTATGCAGATTCTAAACGCAAGGAGACAGTTTACGAAGTCGGAGACCGAGTTTATCTTCGAGTATCTCCACTTCGAGGAGTTAAGTGCTTTGGAGTTAAGGGAAAGTTAGCGCCATGTTTTGTAGGCCCATACAAAGTTTTGGAGCGTATGGGAGAAGTAGCCTATTAGTTGGAATTGCCCGAAGGATTGTCAGGAGTTCACGACGTGTTCCATGTTTCCCAGTTGAAGAAGTGCCATGCAGAGATGGTTGATATACCGCTGAGAGATACAGTGCCACTGGAAGCGATTCAGTTGGACAGTGATTTGACCTATGAGGAGAAACCAGTTAAGATTCTTGAGTATGCCAGCCGAGTAACCCGCAACAAGGTTATCAAATTTTGCAAAGTTCAGTGGAGCCACCACACGGAGGATGAAGCCACCTGGGAGCGAGAGGAAGATTTGCTGAAGGACCACCCTCACCTATTTTCTAGCCAACCCGAATCTTGAGGGCGAGATTCATCTTAAGGGGGGTAGGTTTGTAACATCCCAAATTTTCAATTTGGAATGTTATACACTAGATCATCATTGCATATCATATTTTATTTGCATTTTGGTTGATTCTAGAAAATTATACTCAACTCAATGACCTTTGAAGAGAGTTGGGGATTTTGTTATTTTCATATTTGAGTTTTCTCAAATTTTGAAAATAGGATCATTTGATTTTATTTATTTTATCTTCAATTATTTCTATTACAAAAATATGAGAGAGGGAATAAAATGACTTTCCCAAAATAAAGAAATATTGAGGATTTAATAAAAAAATCAAGTAAGATTTTATTTGGATTTATTTGCTATTTTATTAGGGAAAACACGCGTTTTTCAAAATTGCATTTAGGCCCCAAATAAATGTTCATCCTGTGCGGCTTGATTTTAGAAGCCGGGCAACATTTATTTCGGGATTTTTGGAGTCCGTTTAGTATTCCTTTTGTTTTTTTCTAAGCGTAATTTTTTTTAAAAGAGTCTGAACCGACCTTGGGCCGTAACCGGCCAGGACTCTGCCTGGCCGGGCCCTTTATATAGCGCCCCGAGGCCCGAGGCCAGCCCAAGTCACCGCCGCCCCCGAACCATAACCCTAGCGCGCCGCCGCCGCCCGCGCCACCGCCCGCCGCCGCCGCCGGATCCGCGCGCCGAGAAGGTAGATCTCGCCGCCAGATTTTTTTTAAACCGATCAGTTTTTCGTCGGTTTTGTTCGGTTTTTTTAGTTTCAGTTTGTTTAAATAGATCGGTTTTTCCGGTTTATTTAATTAGCGAGCGTCCGTCCGTTCGTTCGTTTTAACGAACGTTCGTCATTTTTCTTTTTCTCGGATTAAATCCGCGATTTTTCTGATCGCGATTCCTGATCCGTTTTTCGTTCTAGTCTAAATTTTCGCTCGTTTATCCGAATCAGGCGATTCAAGCGCCTGGAGTTTCGTCTCTAAACCCTATTTCCGTTTAACCAACTCAAACAAGTTTTTGCCACTGTAAAAATTGCCCTAGATCCAGAATAGTAAAGGAAGCCTGTTTCTTTTGTCGTTTGTCTTTCGTTGCTTCGTTCGATTTGATTTCTTTTTGCCAACCGGAGTTCTTAAGTTGAACTTTCTGGTTAGATCTTTTATTTGAGTTTTACCTGTGCATTAGTTGAGTACTTATTGTATGCTTGTTTTTTTGCGATACAGTACCCGGAGTGCGCCGCTTGCTACTTCGAATCGCTAGGTTTCGCGGATCATCAGCAAGGCAAGTAACACTTTGATCATACCTCCTACTACCCAGTTTTATTGCATTAGATCAATCCTCACACATTGCATGATTAGGATCTAATTAAATTTTGGGCTTGGGAAGTAGATGAGGTAGTACCTATTACCTGTTATTATCAAACCTTTGGAAGTTACTTCTACGTTTGCTTATTATGCCATGGTATGCTAGTAGACGTGGATTGGGTGAGTGAATCCATGACAGATGTGAGATGGTTAAATTAATGGTTTATCTAAGGTGGCAACTTAAATACACATCTGGGTGGATTGAGGCACCTGGGTATTCCAACGATTGCCTATTTTTCTTTTGGACCGCCACCCAGGCTCAAAGGGATCATGAGATTATTCATGCTAGAAACTTCCGTGTGCAGCCACAAGCTACTATGGGCTCTAGCATAGTTGATTAAGTTGTGCGAACTCTTACAGTGGTAGACTAGCAGATGTAGGGGAAAGTAGGTGTAACGGTCTACCCGATCGTAAGGTGCTAGCGCTTCTGAAAGATTATGTCTCGGTCATCCGTTTCTCAAACACCATGTAGTGTGAGAAACCAAACGGAGGCGATCGAGTCTTGTGGGGAAAAGTGCGCAAACCTCTGCAGAGTGTATAAAGTAATCATGGTTAGTCGTGTCCTCGGTTATGGACATCTTGAGTATCTAGTACTTGGATTATCATGTGAATCTCATCATGTTACTCTAAAATTAATTTTGTTGGGTTATGTTTAATGATGATGATTAATTGGGATTGAGAATGTTGTCAACCATTCTCAATGTTTAACAACTACCATGATAGTTAAATAAAATATATTCCTTTGCAGTAGGGAAAAATTGGCTTTACGCAAAACTGTAACCATAGAGCTTTCCACCAGCCAAATATGCATATAGAATAGCCTATTTCATTCCATTACTCTCTATGTGTTACTTTGCCATCATATTCCATGTGCTGACCTGTTTCGGGCTGCAACGTTAATGTTGCAGACTTTTCAGACGATGATTAAGGTGCCTTTAGGTCGTGGTTCTATACTCAGTGATGCCATTGGAGTTGATGGACTCACTTATCTTCCAAGCCTTCCGTTGTTATCGTTATTAGATGGCCTTAAGCCATATTTATTGTAATAAGTTCTCTTTTGAGACACTCGATGTAATAAGTGTGTGATTGCTACTCTGTTATAAATCCTTCAAGTACTGTGTGGTGTCAGCATTACTGATCCAGGGATGACACCTGAGCACAGAGATTGGACCGTTTGAGGTCTGGTCGCTACACAAGGTATTCCTCCGGTATCCGGGAGTTGCATAATCTCAAGCTCGAAGGAAGATGTATTTGACATGAAGAAAGCAATAGCAATAAACTAAATGATCTATGCTAAGCTAACAGATGGGTCTTGTCCATCACATAATTCTCCTAATGATGTGACCCCATTATAAAATGACAACTCATGTCTATGGTTAGGAAACCTTAACCATCTTTCATCAACGAGCTAGTCTAGTAGAGGCTCACTAGGGACACGGTATTTGTTCACGTATCCACACATGTATTTAAGTTCCTGATTAATACAATTCTAGCATGAATAATAAACCTTTATCATGATTAAGGAAATATAATAATAACTATTTTATTATTGCCTCTAGGGCATATTTCCATCACGGGCCACTACTGGGTTTTCAAAATAAACTTGAGGGATGGCAGGTTTGAGGTGTTTGACTCGCTGAGACTCATCAAGAAAATAAAAAGGATGGGTGCGGTAGCAAGGTGCATTGTAGCATCTGTTCGGACATTGTGGGATACACATTATCCAGAGCAGGCAAAATTGATGGAGAAATTCCTACTAGTTGATATTGATGCACCGAAGCGGATCATAGCATAAGCACTATGTACTTGCAGATATGTTTGTTTATAGGAGATATGTTTTTTTAAGTGTTCTTCTAACATAAAGGATTCTATTTTTTTAGTTTTTGTTTTTTATGTAGAGGTGACTATGGGATTTTTGCATTGATGAACATACTGTTATGGAATGGGACATGGCTTCCAAACTATGGACCAGCTGAGATACAGAATATCAGGAAGCGAATGACCATCTCCATGATCAAGTATGACCTGAACAAGGAGCTCTGGTAGGAGATTCTCAAACTAGTCAAAAAGTGAAATGAGAGCGGTATGGACTTTTTTCAGTACATCAAGTGAAACAACCTCACATCAGATGTAAATGGAAATGAAATAAGTGTAGCGAACTTGTTTTTTTTCTGTCAATCAATCATTTTTTGATTTTTTTATCATTTGAGCTACATGGATCCAGTGATGAACTTAAAGCAAAGAACTAGGTATTAATTATTTCACATCACCTGCCCAAAAACAGCTCATAGGTTGTTTCATATTGCCCCACTATTTGCCCAAAAACTGCTCACCGGTTGCTTTTTTTCAACCAGCACTCCTGATAACTATTTGACAAGAGGGTCAAAACCACAGAATGATAAGCATACAGATTGCCACATGTTGTTTCAACCAAACATCATTGGGGGTATATGTCTGCAATTATGAATTTAAAGCGAAGATAGACACACATATAAATTAAAACAAGTTTCTCCAAATTGATCGACAACTTTTTGACCTAAAACCAGTGACACAGTTGCTTTAAATTGCCTCACCATCTGCTAAAAAATAAGCCCACTAGTTGCTTCTAGTGTACGTCACCTAGACCAGGGGGTATCATTTCCTCTATTCCATGTCACTTCAACTTCTTGATGCACCTTTGAGCATTGTGGTCAATCGAATCACAAAGGCTGCATTTGTTCTTTCTTTTTGGATGTCGTTCTAGAGCTGATTTGAACCGCCTGGTGTGGGGGCGCCCTTTTGTGACTGTCCTGGGTGGGTCCATAGGGGGCAGGGGGCAGGTGGGGCAGGAGGTTGACTTGATGCACTGGGGGATGTAGGATCTGATGCTTCCTTAGCCCGGGCTGCCTTGAGCTTCTTTCTCCTTAGTTTGTTCAGTTTAGTAACCTCATCGTCTACTGCATTCATGTGCCTCACAACCACATCGGCCGCCTCATCACTTGTCATTTCTTTATTTACCAATTTTGCAAAATACATTCTCATGTCCACTTGGCGTACTTGGTTCTCCGACTCAGCGGGCAAGTCTGGGGCAGAGTTTTGGTCAGTTGGTGGGGGCACACTCGGGACTACATCTTGCGTCCAGCGTCGCTTGATGTAGTGCGCAGGGATCTCCAACGTATCTATAATTTATGAAGTATTCATGCCAATATTTTATCATTCTTGGATCTTTTACATTCATTTTATAGCAACTTTATATCATTTTTTGGGACTAACCTATTGACCCGGTGCCCAGTGCCAGTTGCTGTTTTTTGCTTGTTTTTTACATCACAGAAAATCAATATTAAGCGGTGTCCAAACACCACAAAACTTTTTGTGGATTTTTATGGGCCAAAAGACTTCCGATGGGCCAGAGCAGCACCCGGGGGGTGCCCCGAAGGGGGCACAACCCACCAGGGCGCGCAGGGCCCCTGGCGCGCCCAGGTGGGTTGTGCCCACCTCGGTGGCCTCCCGTACCCCTTCTTTGCACTATAAATTCCCAAATATTCCGAAACCCTTTGGGGTCAACCTAGATCAGAAGTTCCGCCACCCTGCCGTAGGGCTCCGTAGCCACCGAAAACCAATCTAGACCCGTTCTAGCACCCTTCCGGAGGGGGGAATCATCTCCAGAGGCCATCTTCATCATCCCGGCAGCCACCACGATGAGGAGGGAGTAGTCCACCCTCGGGGCTGAGGGTTTGTACCAGTAGCTACGTGATTAATCTCTCTCTCTCTCTCTCGTGATCTATATCATGGGCTTTGTTAATATAGTCGGATCATATGATGTTTCTCCCCTCTGTACCCTTGTTGTGATGAATTGAATCTTTACCCTTTGAAGTTTTGTCTTGTCGGATTGAATATTCAGATATGAGAACACATGATGTATGTCTTGCAGTATCAGTACTTGAGGTGACAATGGGGTATCATATCAATACACTTGATATGTGTTTTGGCATTCAACTCGCGGATTCCCATGGTGATATTGGGGTAATCTATGCATAGGGGTTGATGCCCATTTTTATTATCTTTTCTCCGATAGAAACTTTGGGGTCTCCTTATATTTCCTTGTGTTGGATTGAGTATTATGAATATGAACTTGCTTTGTGTTATTTTATTATGAACACTAGGATAGATCAAACAGAAAGAATAGCTTTGTGTTATTCTAGTATGAATTCTTGAATAGATTGAATGGAAAGAATAGATTTGAGGTGGTTTCGTACCCTACAAACAATTTCTATATTTTGTTCTCCGCTAATAGGAACTCGGGAGTGATTCTTTATGGCACTTTGAGGGATAATCATGTGATCCAACTATGTTAGCACTGTTGGGAGATTTCACTAGTGAAAGTACGGACCCTAGGCCTTGTTTTTAAGCATTGGAACACCGTTTTTGTGCCCGTTTACTATTTTCTACCTTGCTGTTTTTATTTATTCAGATTATAAAAATATATTTCTACCATCCATATTACACTTTTATCACCATCTCTTCGGCAAACTAGTGCACCTATACAATTTGCCATTGTATTGGGTGTGTTGGGGACACAAGAGATTTCTTGTATTTGGTTGCAGGGTCGTTTGAGAGAGACCATCTTCATCCTACACCTCTCACGGATTGATAAACCTTAGGTCATCCACTTGAGGGAAAATTGCTACTGTCCTATACAAAACTCTGCGCTTGGAGGCCCAACACGTGTTTACAAGAATAAAGTTGTGTAGTAGACATCAAGCTCTTTTCTGGCACCATTGCCAGGGAGGTGAGTGCTTGAAGGTATATCTTTAGATCTTGCAATCGAATCTTTTAGTTACTTGTTTTATCACTAGTTTGGTTTATAAAAAGAAAACTACAAAAAAATGGAATTGAGGTTGCATAATATTATTGATCATCTTTATAATATCTTTCTTGAAAATGATGGTTCGGAAAATTGTGCTCAATTGTTAGAAGAAGAAGTCAATAAAATGCCTGGCACAAAATATTTCAATGATGAGCATGATTGCAATGTTGTTAGTATGAATTCTTTGAATATCCAAAATGCTAATGATGATTGCACAAGTCATAAAAAATGTTTCTTATAAGCATGTGACTTTTTTCGGAGTGAATTGGGATTGCAATTGCACACCAAAAAGGGAAGATAGATTTTGTAAGAAGCATAAATATTTAGAAACGAAAACCTTGCAAGAGAGGCTAGATGATTGTGCTGAAAGATTTAATTTTTTGCCATCCTTGTGAAATTTGCAATGAATGTGGTCATTTAAATCTCCAATGCAAATTATTTCATGATCAAATCATGTCCAAAAATTGTGATAACTTGATTACCCTTGAGCATCATAAAGAGCTTAGTCTTCTTTTGGGGTATGAAGAAATGAAACGTATAACTAAGGGTATTCCAAAATTTAATCTCGAGAGATTTCTTTATTTTGATCTAGAGGAAATTTATATGTTTTGCGCGGTAAATTGCATTGAGAATCCTTATATTGCCAACTATCTAAAGTCAAGAAAACAAATAGAATATGAAGAGAGTACTAATGAAAGGGAAAATATTTCCCAATACCCTCCTAGTGTTTATTATGATGAATCTGGTAACGAGGAGGAGCTTCCTATCCAATCAATCTCTTCAACAAGAAGCTCAAAAAAATTAATTAAACCCACACATGATGTGGTGAAGAAGAAGAAAAGAAGAAAGAATAGAGGTAAACAGGTATCTCTCCCAAATAATGTTGATGGAGGACGATGATATTGAGTATGATTTTGTGATACCTACTACTTGTTGTAATGATTATGATTGGGAAGACAACGATATCCCTTATGATCTTGAAAATCTTTTTAGCACTTGCTTGGAAGAATTTGATAATAATGTTTGCTATACTATTGGTGCCATTCATGCTATTGATAAGAATGATTGTGATGATATGCACAACCACAAGCTTGGGGATGCTATGTTTATTGAGTATGATATGTTTGAATATTTATTTGCTGGAAATAATGCTTGTCCTAAGCTTGGGGATGCTTTTATTAATGAATATGATACTTTGATTCCTTCTACTTTCGATTAGAAAATTTATTATGATGATAGCATGCCTCCTATTTATGATGATTACATTGATAAAAGTGGGTTTGGAAGAGTGTCAACTCTAGATAGTAGTAATCGCACTATTTTGGAGGGTGTTGAATCTTATTACAATATTGATGAAAGTGGATTTGGAGAGGTCATGACTTTATTTAGTGATACATCCACTATTTTGGAAGAGGTTTCAATTGACTATGACAATAAAGTTGTTGTCTATGATGATTATTATGATGACACATATGCCATAAAGAGTGATAAATCTTCTATGCTTATGCATCATGAAAAGAGTGTTGTATGTGATAGTTACATTTTTGAATCCATTCATGATGTTTCTGAAAATTATTATGAGGAAGGAACTTATGCTCTTACATATCTCAATACTATCAAGTTTCTTCTCTATGTGTTGATTGCTTTGAAGTTGCACTTGTTTTGCCTTCCTATGCTAGTTGATTCTTGTTCCAATAAGTTGTTTGCTCACAAAATTCCTATGCATAGGAAGTGGGTTAGACCTAAATGTGCTAGTAATATGCGTCATGATGCTCTCTTCTTGTTTCAATTCTTATCTTTTATGTGAGCATCATTGAAATCATCATGCCTAGCTAAAAGGCATTAAAGAAAAGCGCTTGTTGGAAGACAACCCAACACTTTTACCTACTGTTTTTGTGTGTTCACATGATTATGCTACTGTAGTAATCATGTTTTATAGCTTTTGTTTCAATAAAGTGCCAAGTAAGACTTTTGAGATGGCTTACGGTGATAGTTGATTTGATCTTGCTGAAAAACAGAAACTTTTACGCTCACGAAAATAATTCTCATTTTTAACGGAGGCATGATAAAATGCTGATTCTTTTTTGCATAATATTAATAGACAAATTGCTCAGGTTGTCCTAATTTTTCAGAATTTTTCGAGTGGCAGAAGTATGGTTGGAGTACAGATTACTACAGACTGTTCTGGTTTTGACAGATTCTGTTTTCAATGAATAGCTTGCTTGTTTTACAGTTTCCATGGCTTATATTGCTCAATATAAATAGTGGAAATGATACAATACATTAGGAATTGTGTGAGAACAATTATGAATCTTGTCATTGACAATACTAAAGTGAGCTCTTTATCATACTAAACTCTCTCACGAAGTTCCGTTAAGTTTTCTGTGATTGATGTTTTCAAGTTTTGGGTGAGATGTCGATATGAGGATAATAAGGAGTGGCAAGACCCTAAGCTTGGGGATGACCAAGGCACCCCAAGGTAATATTCAAGGAAGATACAAACAACTAAGCTTGGGGATGCCCCGAAAGGCATCCCCTCTTCCGTCTCCAATATTTTTGGTAACCTCACTTGGAGCTATGTTTTCATTCGTCACATGATATGAGTTTTACTTGGATTGTCATTTTATTTTGTTAGGATTTTCTTTATGCTATGTAGAACAATGTTTTGCTTCTTTTATTTCAATAAAAGTGGCATTGATAGCATTTACTATGCTTATTTTACAAGTCTACATGTTGCTGTTTCAAAACAGAAAGTTTACCGTTGTTGCAAAAATTCCCTAGAAAATTCAGAATGTGATAAAATGTTAAAACTTTTTGCAAAATAAGCTCTGATAAATTTTCTACAGTGTGGTAAATTTTCATAACCTTTGGAGTTAGGTAAGTAGATACTCTTGCATTCTTTACAAACTGTACTGTTTTGGCAGATTGCTGTTATGTTTGCATTGTTTGCATATGTTTGCTTGTTTAATGATTCTATTTGAGGATATGAGTATTAAATATGCAGAGGCATTTATTATACAATGTTGAACAATAATTTTTGTGATTTGCTGCAGTAGAGAATGATAAGGTTTTGCATTAGTTTATACTAACTTATCTCACGAGTTCTTGTTGAGTTTTGTGTGGATGGCTTTTGAGATTTAGGAAAAACGTGATATGAGAAGAATTAAGGAGACACAAAATCTCAAGATTGGGGATGCCCGAGGCACCCCAAGATAATATTTCAAGAAGTCTCAAGCATCTAAGCTTGGGGATGCCCCAATAGGCATCCCACCTTTCCTCTTCAACAATTATCGGTTAGTATCGGTTGAGCCTAAGTTTTTGCTTCTTCACATGAGTTGTGCTATTCTTATAATGTCATTTTATTTTATTTTTTCTTGCTGTTTTAATAAAATACTTAGATCTGAAAGTTTTAAATAAAATAGAGTCCTCAAATAGTTGCCAAGAAGGCTAAGTAAGCGGCATTCACATCCCGTCAATGAAGCTCTTTTCTATGTCATTTACTCTTGTGCTTCACTTATATCCTATGAGTAAATTATTGAATAAATTGAATGTCATGAAGTTGAAATCATATCATGCCTAGTGGTAGCTTCACATTGGGTTTAGAAAGTGAAATCTTTTGAGGCTTGACAATCACAATATTGGTCATACAAGCAATTCATGAATAATTAGTATAAGGAAGAGAACTTTCACATGCAAATACACTATCATGGAAATCTTTTGTGATTGTGAGCCCCCATCAAAATATTATATGCCAAAATTGTTGACGTTGGACAAGGAAGACAATGTAATGGTTTATGTTTGTTCATATTCACATAGAAGTTATATTGTCATAGATCCTTCAACATGTGGTGCTTGCCCCCCATCGTTGCTAGCCAAAAATTTCGCACCAAGTACATATACTACTTGTGCATCCAAAAACCCTTAAACCCAAATCTTATTTTCAAGAGTCTGCCATACCTACCTAAGGATTGAGCAAGATCCTTCAAGTAAGTTGTCATCGGTGCAAAAAGGCAATAAAAATTGCTTCTAAAAGTGTTAAATCATTAAGTGTAAGAGAAAATTGAGCGTTGTATGAACTTGTGACGGCAAAGTAATAAAAGCGACGGACTGCATAATAAAGGTTGATATCATAAGGGGCAATATAACATGACATTCTTTTGCACTAAGGGGTCGAGCATACAAACAAATAAGCGCATGGAAACCTTTGCTTCCCTCTGCGAAGGGCCTATCTTTTACTTTTATGTATTTACTTCCATGCAAGAGTCAAAGTTTTTCTCTCTGTTCTTTTTTATTTTTCTCTTTTGGCAAGCATCATGTGGTGAGGAAAGATCTGGGCACATATGTCCAGTTGAATATGGGTAGCATGAGTTATTATTGTTGACATCACCCTTGAGGTGAATACGTTGGGAGGCAAAATAATAAGCCCCCATCTTTCTATGTGTCCGGTTGAAACGTTTTGCTCATGTGTACAAGGTGAGTGTTAGCAATCATAGAAGACTATATGATGGTTGAGTATGTGGAGCTTACTTAAACTCTGTTGAATAAGTTGAATTGCAATTGCTTGGTGACTCGGAATGTAGGTTGTTGAGTTTCAAGAGAATTCATTGTTTGAACCTTAACATGTGAATGGATTGCCACTATAACATGAGAAGTTTTATAAGAAAGAATTGATGTTATGATGCTAGGAAAAGTGATTGAAATTATCATTGATCAAACTTATGCACTTTGCTAGCATTCACACTTCATAAATTATTTCTTTTATCATTTACCTACTCGAGGACAAGTAGGAATTAAGCTTGGGGATGCTGATACGTCTCCAACGTATCTATAATTTATGAAGTATTCATGCTAATATATTATCATTCTTGGATGTTTTACAATCATTTCATAGCAACTTTGTATCATTTTTTGGGACTAATCTATTGATCCAGTGCCCAATGCCAGTTGCTGTTTTTGCTTGTTTTTTACATAGCATTTTTTTATGGGCCAGAAGACTCCTAATGGGCCAGATCAGCACCTAGGGGGTGCCCCGAGGGGGGCACAACCCACCAGGGCACGCTAGGCTCCCCTGGCATGCCCAGGTGGATTGTGCCCACCTCGGTGGCCTCCCGTACCCCTTCTTTGCACTATAAATTCCCAAATATTCTGAAACCCTTCAGGGTCAACCTAGATCAGAATTTCCGCTGCTGCAGGGCTCCATAGCCACCGAAAACCAATCTAGAACCGTTCCGACAACCTGCCGGAGGGGGGAATCATCTCCGGTGGTCATCTTCATCATCCCTGCGGCCACCACAATGAGGAGGGAGTAGTCCACCCTCGGGGCTGAGGGTTTGTACCAGTAGCTATGTGATTAATCTCTCTCTCTCTCTCTCTTGATCTATATCATGGCCTTTGTTAATATAGTCGGATCATATGAGGTTTCTCCCCTCTATACCCTTTTTCTGATGAATTGAATCTTTACCCTTTGAAGTTTTGTCTTGTCGGATTGAATATTCAAATATGAGAACACATGATGTATGTCTTGCGGTATGAATACCTGAGGTGACAATGGGGTATCATACGATTCACTTGATATGAGTTTTGGCATTCAACTCGCGGATTCCCGTGGTGATATTGGGGTAATCTATGCATAGTGGTTGATGCACGTTTTTATTATCTTTTCTCCGGTAGAAACTTTGGGGTCTCCTTGTAGTTCCTTATGTTGGATTGAGTATTATGAATATGAACTTGCTTTGGTGTTATTTTATTACGAACTCTAGGATAGATCGAACGGAAAGAATAGCTTTGTGTTATTCTAGTACGAACTCTTGAATAGATCGAACGGAAAGAATAGCTTTGAGGTGGTTTCGTACCCTGCAAACAATTTCTATATTTTGTTCTCCGCTAATAGGAACTCGGGAGTGATTCTTTATGGCACTTTGAGGGATAATTATATGATCCAACTATGTTAGCATTGTTGGGAGATTTCACTAGTGAAAGTACGGACCCTAGGCCTTGTTTCTAAGCATTGCAACACCATTTTTGTGCCCATTTACTATTTTCTACCTTGCTGTTTTTATTTATTCAGATTATAAAAATATATTTCTACCATCCATATTACACTTTTATCACCATCTCTTCGCCGAACTAGTGCACCTATACAATTTGCCATTGTATTGGGTGTGTTGGGGACACAACAGATTTCTTGTATTTCGTTGCAGGGTCGTTTTGAGAGAGACCATCTTCATCCTACACATCTCACGGATTGATAAGTCTTAGGTCATCCACTTGAGGGAAAATTGCTACTGTCCTATACAAAACTCTGCGCTTGGAGGCCCAACACGTGTCTACAAGAATAAAGTTGCGTAGTAGACATCAGGATCTCATCAACGCCAATGTGTGTGAAAATTTTCAGGACATGGCAACAAGGAATCTCGTCCCTATGCCACTTGCAACAGTCACAGTCGTAGATGGCTGCTTCTGGCCTCACTGTGACAAGATACTTCCTCGACCCATACACCGGAACATAATCTGTGTTTGGTTCGAGGTCATCAAAGTTGACACCAACGGGTGGTACATTGTACTGCCCAATCATCTCAAACTCTATCCTGAACTTTACATAGATGTCCCTAGTGTACACCTTGTAGGCATGTCTCTCAATGGGGAAATGCAACCGCCTTTGGGCGTCCAAATGATCTGTCCGGTAGTCGTTTCCACCCTCCCTCACAAGTACGTGCACCTGAATTTTCTCATATTGCTTGACAAAATTGAGGAGCGACTTGTGTGGGTTCACATAGCGCTTCAAGACAACTTTGAACCCTTCGCTGCATCGTGCCGGCTGAAGGAATGGGAAGAACCTGAACTTGAAGTAGCATGGCACCCATGTAGCCCAGTCTTCATAGAGTTTCTCAAAGTGTCCATGCATGAGCCCTCATACTTTAGCAAGAGTGCAGCCCACGTTCGCTCAAATTCTGCCGGGGTGAAACTGAAGTCAATACACTCGTTCAAGTCTTTCACCAAATCTGGGTACCTAGCCAACACAGGTCCTAATTTTTCTTACGCTTTCTTCATGATATGCCAACGGCAACAATGGTGTATCACTGTGGGGAAATTGTTCTTGATTGATTCCGCCATTGCAACATCTTGGTCTGTGATTATGTTTTCCAGAGCCAATCCATCCGTCGCCTCCAGGAACACACCAAAAAGCCAGTCATAGTTTGAGGCTAGCTCCTTCCAGAAAAAGCCACATCCAGGCATAATTGACTGCCCATGCCTGTTGATGCCAATGAAGGGGGCAAACAGCATACTGTACACGTTTGTGAGATAAGTTGCATCTAACGATACACAATCGTGATAAGCCGCCGCATAAGCTTTCCAGGATGCACCATCGACCGAAAACAAGTTCTCACACCTACCTTCTTCATCCGTCTTGCACTTGAAGAAAAAATCAGGGTCTGCTTCCTTAACTTTGCAAAAGTAGTTGAGGGTTTCTTCAACATCGCAATCTTTAGTTGCAGTATTCAGCTTTGAACAGTGGTTATGTATGGCTTTGCATGTGTAAGGGATGATCAACTTTGACCCATAGTATGATGACATCACCATCATCATCCTCCCTGTCAAAAACATTTTTACAAACCCTTGTGTTATGTTTCAGGCAACTAAACATGATGTAAGGAGCAACTTATGCATAAAATAGAGGAACTTCATATACATAAATAGTTCTATTACTAGGATTTTCCTATATACATGAATCCATAATGTGAGAAGTTACTAGGATTTTTTATATGGTGGGCACCATATGTTTCTTATCAGAGTTGCTCAAAGTCAAAATAGAGTTGGCTCATCTTCTAATTTTGAGTTTCCAGAGTTGCTCCCGATCAAAAAGAGGAGGCCGGTGGGTGTTGTTTGATGTACCTTCTATCAAGTTGTTGTCGTGTAGACGAGTCAGAATTTTTTTTCTCTTCAGAGGGGATGCCTTGGTGGAAACGGAGATATTTGGACAGTGAAGACTTGTCAACCAACGGATGGGTGTGATCTGCCATGAAGTTAATAACCTCCCATCTGCCATCTATTAGCTTGACCACCATCTTAGCAGGGCATTTGGTCTGCTTTATAGTCTCTCATTTTTGCTTCTTCTTATAAGTGGGTTCATCATCATCCTCTTCAATATCTTCTTCAGGGGAGCTCGGGCATGCACTTTTTTTGCTGGACGAGACAACATCTAATACTCCAACCCTCTCCACAGGCTTACGTAACTTGTTACAACAGAATTGTTGTCTGTCCAGCACCCCTGTGTATGTCGATCTGTGGGATGTATTTGACTTGATTGAAAAACCTAGCCCTAGAGCATAGCGATTGTAGTGTTCTCTTTCCCCCACTAGCGTGTCAAAGCGCATACCAACATAAGGCACTTGTGGCTACGACCACACTTATTCACCTTCCAAGTCAGGTGCATCATCAACTATAGCATTAGCAGGACCAACTATAACATTGGGAGCAACGACATGGGTGGTCGCAACATGAGCAGTATTAGAGCCAATGTTGGGGTCTGGGGACTCACCAACCCCCTCTTCCCAATGGATATCCTATTGATCATAGGCTGTATTTAAGAAGGGCGCACCCAACTCAACCGAAATGTTGACAGACTTTACGTCAACTGGTGGATCATTGAGATCAATCATATTTTTTTCCTTCTTCTTGTCCCTCTCTCTTCTTAAAAGCTCACCCTGGAGAAACAATTTTTTTAGTTGACAATAACATAGCCAATATAAACATATTTTGTTGGGAGGAGAAATTGAGGTAAAAGCAGTACTAGTTAAATTAGGGCAACCATATACACTTTTCTTAGGCAACTATAAAGATAAACAGATGCAACTTTTGTGTTGTTTTCACACAAGTTCATCTTTATCATACATTTTGTTTCTATTACCACCAGCACACCATATGTGAATAATTTTTGACATGTGTGTTTTCCTTGTTGTTTTTCGGTAGGAGGTGACAAATGTTATTGCAGTGGGGGAAAATGCACATATGTTAGGCAAATATTAGTGCGGGCAGAAGAACTTTTCATAGCAGTGTAGATTGTCTGGGTTAGGAAGATCTTCTTTGAAGCGCTGTTACTTTTATATTTTTTTATGAGAGAATGCATATGTACTGAACTAGTTTACAATGTGCGAATGCTATACTCTTTCTGTTTTTTGTGCTTTTTGGATTGTTCCTGGATCATTGAGAACTGTATGCAGTCACTGCCGGTTGATGAATGCAAACAACGTGATGCAAAGCTTTTTGTTCCACTTTTTTACAGTTGATGAATGAACACAATAGATTTGCCTAAATTTGGAATGCTAGTTGCTCAGTTTTTTTGCAAACATCTATAAACCCTATGAGAGTGGGAAGTTGCTTGTAAATTTTTCTCCTTTCTTACATAATCTCTACACCTAATGGAGCAGTTGGTAGCCTGGTATGGTTTATTTTCGTCTGGTTTTTCTTTGTCCCACCTCCTCCCACTGGTTTTTCTCCTTCCCATTAAAAAACCAAATCCCATTAGGGGGATCTTGTTTCATGCTTCCTTTGGTAGGTGTTGATTCAATTCAATTACGTAAACAATAAGTAATTAAGAATTCAGAAATTGAACCATATATGTGAGATCACCTTCCTAAAAGACAGACATATGATTTTTCTCGATAACCTTCCATAATAAAATGAGATATTTCTTCATAAGAAATCATTAATCCCGTGCGCTATGCCATTTATTTTTATCATTATCTCTACTATTAATTGAGAATTACAAGTTTCATATGGGCGCACGCATCCGCGCGCCCCTGCGATGGGACTTTGTGCATGACACCATGGAAGATGTCGTGGCCGGGCCTAACGCTGGCAAAGTGCTTGAGAATGCCAGGGCACGGATCACGGGGTCAAGGACGGCCGTGGGGGAGGTGGGTCATCAGAGCGCCACGTGGACTCGGTCATATTATATTCTTGTAGAGCCAGGCAAGCTACATTCTCAAATCAAGTGTGTCCATTTAAATGTCAAGAAATTCATTAAGGGAATATGTCCAACATTACTCGGTAGTCGTCATCATTGGCATTTGTAGCAGTCATTCATTCGAAAATATTTAAAAAATCGAGCACTAAATCAATTTCGAAATTAAACCATTGATGCAATTAATTAGCTAGACAGTTAATTACATATGCAATTAATTAGGTCCATTTAAATAGGATTTTTTGAACCGAATCAATTTGGAAGTTGAATGATTAATGCAATTAATTAATTTGTTAGACAATTATTTATGCCTGCATATAATTAGAAGTAGGGATATTTTCCAATTAGTCAGATAATTAATTGATTTGGTTGACAGTTAATTAGGCATGCAGAGAATTAGGTAGGTCGTTAATTATTTGTGTACTTAATCAATTAATCAAGCCATTAATCGCGGCGAATCATTTTGAAAGCGCTAGTGGGAAAGGACGATCAACGGCCTTTCAGCTGCATGGCCAATCACCGAGCACCGTTTGCCAACATGGACAACGGCCACCATGCGCTTGCGACATGGGCGGCCTAGTGTTCACCTAGATGGATGAAGACTATGCTCGGTAGGATCGCTGACGGTTGCCGAAATATTCACTGCTGAGGACAACACGACACAACATTGGCCAGGTGGTTCATGCGATAATAAGAAGAAAAGGTGTTCCAAGAACAAGAAGGAAAAAGAACTAAAGCCACCAAACGGTCCATGGTGTTGGAGAAAGAAAAGAGTGTTCCAAATAATAAGAAATAGAAAAAAGAAAAGTATTCTTGAAAATAAGTAGGAACGAGAACTAAAGCTGATGAGAAATGAGAAATAAGAAGATGAGGCATCGATGACAAACATACAATGTTGATGTGGTGCTGGTTGGTGCCAATGAAACGGGTTAACGAAGACGCAAGGAGTAGAAGGTGTAGGGAAATACGAGGAAGAGAAGAACACCAATTATCCCTTCTAGCATATGTGGGATGGAGGTGGAGCTTATTGGCGACTAGGAATACGTTCATGGTGCCACTCTCCTCCAATGTCAACAAAGTTGAATGGACCTTTGAGAATTCTATCTGTAGTTATTTGTTGCTTTGTGTCAATAGCATGTTGTTAGTTTAACCCACTCTATTATATTGTAAACATGAAAATTTTCATCTTTATTGCAATGCACGACAAATATGAGGTCGTCGTCATCTGGTTCTAAAGGAGGTGGCTCCGGCGAGAAATGCCCCGCTACGGCAGGAAGCCGATCGGGAATGGGAGGTTCTGACAGAAAAAGGGAAGGTACGTCGTTGGATGAGGTTTTCTGTGTTGAACCCGAGTGTTAGAGATAACATTGCGGATAGCCCATAACAACGCACGGGCGTTCTGCTAGTGCACATAGTTGCTCAGTTTTGCAACAAGCAGGGACAAAGTTTTTTTGTTCATATCCCTTCTTTTGCAGTTGCTCAATGAACACAATAGAATTGCCTAAAGTTGAAGGATCAGTTGCTCAGTTTTTCAAGCATGGAGGGGTGGGGTTCATGATCAAGCAGGGACAAAGCTTTTGTTCCTAGCCTTTTTGCAGTTGCTTAGTAAACACAATAGAATTGCCTAAAATTGGCTCATTGGTTCCTTAGTTTTTTGCACACACCTACAAATCCTACAAGATGGGGGAAGTCACTTGATTTTTTAGGAAAATCACGATCAGGGAAACCTCTTGATCTTCCTGGCCAAATCATGAACAGAGGACGGACGGAGGGGGCTGCTTTTAGGGAGGACGTTGGTCACCTTGATCTTCCTGGTCAAGACGCCATGGATACACAAAGCTCAACCTGGTTCTTCAGATCTGGTTACAAAGGAGGAGGAAGGAGGAAAGGAGGAGGAAGATCTGGACGTGCTGGTCAAGAAAGAGAGAAAAGAGAGGAGGGAGGGGGATTTGCGGGCGTGTGTGAGAGGGGACCAGCGCGTGAGAGAGGGGACCAGGTGTGAGGGGGCGTGTGCGTGATCCACCCGTGATTCTCACGGGCTGCTCCTTCCTTTTTCGACTGCCTGGTCACCCATGTGGGTCGCTCTTTCCTTTTCTGGGAGAGCGCTCGCTGGTGTGATCGGGCGCCCGTGCGCCAGGGAGCCACATCCTTCTTCTTCCATGTCATCGTTGTCATCCAGCCTCACCTGAATAAATGAACCATCCCGACAAATATGCTTCAGTACATCCACCGATTCGGCGTTACCTGCTTTGCTCCCAAAGTTTATTCCCCATTTGCTAGCACGAGCAAAAAAATTCATGCTGGCTCGGCCGCCCGCTTGCCCAGCATGCACAACTCCTATCTTCTCTAGAGGGTCTACCCAAAAGCCGTCGTCGCGTGGCATCAGCCAAAGCCATGGTGGCTGGGAGGTGGCCGAAGATGGCTGCCTGGGAGGCCCGCGCAACTATAGTCCTTTGAGTGGTGGCAAGGCCACATCGACATGGTGAGGAACAATAGCGATAGGAGGATGTGGTAGAGAAGATGTGAAGAACATCTGCGGCAGATCTAAGACACGGAACAAGAAAAGAGAAGCAGTGAGAGAAGAGAAGAAGAGACGGGAGAGTTCCAGAGATGCGGTACGGGTTGGACTTGCTCAGCATAGTCATGAAGCGCAGGGCGTTCATGGGCCTGCTCGGATGGGCAAGTGGGCCACAGTGGAATTGCTTCTTCCAAAAATCATGACGTGTGCAATATTGGCCTGAATGAATGGTCTACCACTAAAAAGAAATCTCATAGTAGGCTAACGTACAGCCTTAGAATCCCTACAAAAAAATTTACAGCCTCAAAAAACGTGACATAATTAGCTCTAATATAAATCACGGCACAATTGGAACACATGACATAATAGTTTTTTTCTTTTTTGTGAAAATGACAAAATAGTTTTCACATTATACACCTAAACAAAATGCAACATAAAAAAGTCCATATAAGCATACACGATATTTTTAATCAATTTTTAGAGATTTATCATGCATATTTTGCACTTTATGAAATGCCAACATGAATCGTTGACATGCATTGCTATGAACGTGCAAAGCACATGCCACTTACTAGTGAAAAGAAGTTCGCGCAATTTGAAAAAGTTCATTGAATTTGGAAACAATTCATCGCATTTGAAAAAAGATCGTAAATTTTGAAAAATGTTTATCAAATTTGAAAAAAAATCTCTTTCGAAAAAAATAAAAAATTTGTAAAAACTTCCATCCATTTTGAAAAAGTTCATAAATTTTGAAAAAATATTTATTTTTTAAAAAGAAAATCACAAAATAAAAAAAATCATCGATTTTTGAAAAAAATCACGCATTTAAAAAGTTAAAAAAAAGAAAAAGAAAGAAAACCCAAATAAAACCTCCGTAGAAACTGACCAGCAAACAAGGAAAAACAGGTCGGGAAGGTTTTGAAAGCTTCCCCAAACTGGGGTCTTCCCGCGATTGAAGAAAGAAATAAAACTAATAAAAGAAGTTAGAAAGCACTAGTCCTTCAATGGCCTAGTAGTTACTGTCGTTTGTGCCGAAGGAACTGGTCGCAAGTTCAAACTCCGGCGTTGTACCTTTCTTGAATGTTTAAATAGAAATAACTGGAAAAATGAGCCAGCATAGAGTGGAAAGGGGGGATGCGCCCGATTGCAAAATGACTGTAAACTGGCGCTGAAGACGCCGTTTATTGACTGTAGGTAGTAGATCCTGAGACCTCCACGTCAGCGCCTATAGCGCCGAAACAGAAACTGGCGCTCACGCGAACGACAGTGGGCTGTGGCCCGTTAAGCGTCGCTCGCTCGCTAAAAAAACAATTTCGTTCGTTCATCAACTTGCCTTGCTCGCATGTTTTTCCGGTTGTGTTGTGATGCTGTTTCAGGAAAAAAACTGGACTCTGTTTTTTGCAATTTTGAATATGTTCATGAAATGAAAGAAATCCTGGATTTATTAAATGTTTGTGGGTTTAAACAAAATTATGAATTAAAAAAACAAATAAACAATCAAAAAAATTGAAGTTCACCAATTTTTAAAAAGTCCACTAATTTCGAAAATAGATCATCGGTTTTACCAAAATCATCGATTTGTACAAAAGTTCATCATATTTAATAAAAAGTTTATCAATTTTAAAAAACTTCATGATTTGAAAAATGTTCATTGATGTTGACAAAAGTGCACAAATTTGAAAAAACGCTCTCACAGTCAACAAAAGAAAAAAAAATAGAAACAGAGGAATAAAAAATAAAAAATCGAACTAAACCATTAAAAAGAAAACCAAAGAAATAAAAAATATAAGAAAAGAGGGGAAAATGTGCTACTAATCACGTCAGGTGAGGTAATTGGGGTGATTAGTGCAGTGTGCATTGAAGGAGTAAGTCATCGGTAACAATTCACTTTTCAAACTGTTCACTTTCATCGAAGTAATAAACAAATTTTGAAAAGTGAACAGTTTTTGGACATTTGTTGAAAAAGTGAAATGACTTAGAATAGAGGAAAGAAAAGAAATAAGAAGCAGAAAAAGGAAAAAAAGGAAAGAAAAGAAAAAAAGAAAGTGAGAAACACTAAAGGAGAAAATGAGAAACGAAAAAGAAACAACGAAAATAAAAAAATGCCTGTTCAGCAACTATCTAGAAGGTTATCAAAACCAGACAAAAGCACTGGAACCTTCTAGAAGGTTCCCAAAGCCGGGATAACAAAAACGCTTGATGGGTCGGTCTACCCCGAATTGTCGTTTGATCTCCCTGTAGGCAGCCCAGCCAATTTGCCATAACAAGCGGCAAATAGGTTTTCCGGTCCTATTTGCCGTCTGCCGCGAGCAGGCGGCAAATAGAAGACCGAGCCTACTTACTAGCAAGGCGAGTTGGGCCGGCCGATTTCTCCTTTTTTTTTCTCCCTCTCTTTCTTGTTTTGCTACTTTTCGCTGTTGTTTTGGGTTTTTTTCACTCAGATTTTTTGCAATTTTGAATATGTTCATGAAATGAAAGAAATCCTGGATTTATTAAATGTTTGTGGGTTTAAACAAAATTATGAATTAAAAAAAATAAACAATCAAAAAAATTGAAAAACGTTCACCAATTTTTAAAAAGTCCACTAATTTCGAAAATAGATCATTGGTTTTACCAAAATCATCGATTTGTACAAAAGTTCATCATATTTAATAAAGAGTTTATCAATTTTAAAAAACTTCATGATTTGAAAAATGTTCATTGATGTTGACAAAAGTGCACAAATTTGAAAAAACGCTCTCACAGTCAAAAAAAGAAAAAAAAATAGAAACAGAGGAATAAAAAATAAAAAATCGAACTAAACCATTAAAAAGAAAACCAAAGAAATAAAAAATATAAGAAAAGAGGGGAAAATGTGCTACTAATCACGTCAGGTGAGGTAATTGGGGTGATTAGTGCAGTGTACATTGAAGGAGTAAGTCATCGGTAACAATTCACTTTTCAAACTGTTCACTTTCATCGAAGTAATAAACAAATTTTGAAAAGTGAACAGTTTTTGGACATTTGTTGAAAAAGTGAAATGACTTAGAATAGAGGAAAGAAAAGAAATAAGAAGCAGAAAAAGGAAAAAAAGGAAAGAAAAGAAAAAAAGAAAGTGAGAAACACTAAAGGAGAAAATGAGAAACGAAAAAGAAACAACGAAAATAAAAAAATGCCTGTTCAGCAACTATCTAGAAGGTTATCAAAACCAGACAAAAGCACTGGAACCTTCTAGAAGGTTCCCAAAGCCGGGATAACAAAAACGCTTGATGGGTCGGTCTACCCCGAATTGTCGTTTGATCTCCCTGTAGGCAGCCCAGCCAATTTGCCATAACAAGCGGCAAATAGGTTTTTCGGTCCTATTTGCCGTCTGCCGCGAGCAGGCGGCAAATAGAAGACCGAGCCTACTTACTAGCAAGGCGAGTTGGGCCGGCCGATTTCTCCTTTTTTTTTCTCCCTCTCTTTCTTGTTTTGCTACTTTTCGCTGTTGTTTTGGGTTTTTTTTCACTCAGATTTATCTTTCCTATTTATTTTATTTCTATTTTCTGTTTTTCCTAAAAAATTCCACATTATCAAAAAATATTTTCGTATACACGATCACTTCTACGAAAAAAGTCACCATGTATTACGAAAATGTTCGTCATATATTAAGAAAATGTTCACCATATAATGCAAAAAAGGTCACCGTGTATTACAGAAATGTTCGTCGTATATCAAGAAAAAGCTCAAGATATGTTACAAAATATTCATTGTGTATTTAAAAAATGTGCAACATAGACTACAAAAAGTTCACCTTATATTAAAATTGTTTACTTAGTATTTTAAAAATGTTCGTCATATATTAAAACAATGTGCAGTGTGTATTTGAAAAATGTCAACCATATATTATCAACATATTTGTAGTAGAGAAACTATAAAAAAAGTGCAGAAAAGAAAGATCATGGAAAAAAGACAACAAATAAGTTTGCTACAGTGAACTGACTTGCGAAAGTACGTGGTTTGCTACACGACAGTGTGCTACTGTGCGTCATCCACACAATTGGGCTAGCCTATGTGGGTGGCCTTGTTTTTTGATGCCTGAAGCGTCAAAAAGAGAAATTCATGTAGGCACCTAGCTGAAGGATTCTGAATTCAACCAACTCAAATATGTAAAGTTATCGTTTGATCGATATCAAATATACTGCTTTTCAGTAAAAAACACTGCAGTCGCTCACTTTGTTAGTTTACTAGGAAAATTGCGTGTGTGTTGCAACTGGGGATACATTGCTAACACGTTGTCATGGTAATAAAAACAGGAAAAATGAAAAACATGAAAAGATTTTGAGTGTTTTTACCTACTCACTGCGTCCTATTGACGCCCATCATGTTGTGCATCACGTACACTATCGTGACAGTACAGACGACATTGAGCATGATCCTACCGGTGATCCACCCTGTCTCGACCCTGAAGCTGACCATCAACATCATTGTGCTGGCCCACATGACGGCAGGGTGGGGCAACCTAGGTGTCCAAAAGGTCCTCAAGGCACCAAGTAAACCCAATGCCACCCACGGCCTCCTACTCATTAAATCGTTGGGCACATGACTCCTGCCAAATTATCATAATAGAACATATATACCAAATTATCATTGACAATGAAGGGGTAAAAATGTATGCCATCACATCACATTCATCAATAAGAACATTTCTTCGTTGGTAGCACCAACTTTTGCCTCTATATCTCATGTCTCTTTACCTCCACTTAGCTTCGCCTTAGGTCAACAACTCTCTTACAACCAATATTATTATAGGTGACATAACAATTAGCCAAACATAAAAAATATATTGGTTTGTCACCTTGATCGGTAAGGTATGTGATGAAGCATTGTCGGATCCAGATATACTAAATTGCACATACAAAATAATAGCACATGATGTATGCATCTCTTTCTAACATTTTTTGAAGTGTCAAGGAAGAATAATGGAGGAAGATAAACGCAATGTCCGACGAAGATAAACTATATAATCCTATCTAGCAAAACATGCCCGTGCATTGCAATGGAAGAAAAAAAATCATATCTCATACATGCACCCAACAACATCAAATCCCTTGAAATTTTTCATGATGCCACATGACAAACAACATGATAAGTGGTGTTGTGCAAAACCATAAAGGTGGTATGATTTTTGAAGTGTACTCAAAATGTTTCCAATTTATTAGACAACCAAAAAATAGGTATTTCCAAAATACCCCGTATGAAGAAGATATTAATTAAGGTTGAATCCTAAACGGGATTTTAGAAATGATTAACATCCAAGATAATATCATATTTGAAATCTACACATTTTTTGAAGCTTTTTCATATATAAATATAACATGTTGGATTTGGAGTTTGGGTTTGAAAGTTATGAACTTTTGAAATGCATTTGAATCAGCCTAAAAAAAGAAAGGTTAAACATTGAGTAGCTGGGCCGAAACTGCAACATTTTGCATCCTATCAGCTAAGTGACGCTTGGGTGAGGCAGTTATATCCTACTTCCACCAAGCATTTAGAGAGAAAAGGGAGGAAAAAACGGGTACCCGGGATCAAACATGGGTCTCCCATGTGGAAGAGTAAGGTTCTAGCCACTATGGTGCTTATGTGATCATGATACAATAGGGGATCTACTCTGATAAACCAAAATCGACAGCGACTCATGAAAAAAAAACAAATGGGTGGCATAGTGGGAAATTTGTGTCAATTTTAGGGATAATTTTAGGACGGGCAGGCAGAAGCACTAAGGTCCGGTTTGGATAGACGTCAGGACACCATGCTTGGGCAAATGGGGTGCCTAGATCCAGCCTGAGAATATGAGAAACATTGCCTAGATAGGCTAACCTGGTGCATGTGCGTTTGCCTGGTGTCCATGGCCTGTCGCTGTTTGTCAGAGTATATTAATGTGTGTCAGAGTGCTCAAATCATTTAAATATAACCAGGCTGCTACTTTAGCACCTCTAGGCGCAGGGAATAGGACGCCTGGGCCAGGCTAAGTAACCTGCCTGGGGTAAGCAACTTCTTTTCTTTTCCATTTTCTAATTAGACCAGGCTAACCATACTTTTGGGATGACAAGGACACCAAACAAACACGTATCAGGAGAGTACATGCAACATCCAGGCGCATGTGACGATGTGGAATCCAACCAAACTGACCCTAACCCCTTTATTACTAGGAATAAAATATCTTTTTCTGAAAAGACCAATGGTCATATATTAAGTTGCACACACACCCTTAAAAAATGAAAAGTACATTCAATTCTTGAGGTATTTTAATACATTAATGTGGTGCATTTTAGTACTACACACGTGTCTTCACAGGTACTTCAACGCTTGTACGCATGTTAATGAAGGGTTTTTCACAAAAATAATGGAAGCTTTATTGGTTAATGAATAGGTTTACAATCCAAAGCCAAAAGACTCTGAAGTTCCTCACGCGCATCTTGTAACCACAAGACGGGTTGATGCTCCGAGCGCACTAGTTTAGCTAGGAAATCTGCACCCCTATTCTAACTTCTACCCAATTTCATAACAGAAACTCTCCCTCCTCGATGAACAAGCCTTTCATAATAATAATATGATAATGTGGACAAAAATATTGTTAACAGCTTAACTGGATTTTTTATTAACAACCACTTTATAAAGTAAGACAGGAGATCCTGATTTGCAACCACGTGGCAAATGTGGTAAGAAATTCAAACTATTTGAAAAGATCTTGACTGGCATGTAACATTCGCTTTTGGTTGGCGTTTCCCCCCAAGGATCTAATTGTTCACGTTGAATTGTGTCATGGAACTAACAACCTAGTAGGTATAAAATAGCAACTCATGTGTTACATGCTAAACATGATTTCTATTTTCTCTTTGGCTATTCCCTAGACAACTTTTTTTCTTGTTAGTCACATTCGATCGCCTTATTTAATCTCAGGAGGTCTCCAAAGTGGTTGGAGCTATGAAGTGTAGCCGATGGCGTCGGAGAAGTAGAAAAGCTCGCTAGACAATTGGATAATTGGGTTCATGTTTGTATCTAAGAATGAATAGGAAAAGTAATGTATCACCAAGTATTTTTAGTAGAAATTAATAAGTCTAATTTAACCCAATATGTATGGACTCTCTTGGTTGGCGAACGCCCGCTGGAGGGTTGGCAATTACAAACATTTTCCATGGCAATTTTAGTTGTAGGTGGATGTCAATTTCTTCTTAGTAGCAATTTCTTCGTAGAGAAGGCACCCCCCCCAAAAAAAACTACCATCATTTGATCGAGACTGTGAGGACGTTCGTTGTGAGTTCCTTCCCAGCGAATGTTTGCCAGCTAGCATTACCGATATTTATATGTGACAATCGGTCATCTTACCATCAAAAAAGACCTAGAGTGACTATTGGCAATGGGTGGAGATGAGTTTGGATTGAGGCGACGGTGAATCGGTAGTAGCACAAGAAAACAAAAATTGTAAAAGAGACACACTTGACAATTCAAACAAGGACGCTGAAATTGAGAAGAAAATGATGAAGGAAATATGCCCTAGAGGCAATAATAAAGTTGTTATTTATATTTCCTTATATCATGATAAATTTTTATTATTCATGCTAGAATTGTATTAACCGGAAACTTAGTACATGTGTGAATACATAGACAAACAGAGTGTCCCTAGTATGCCTCTACTAGACTAGCTCGTTAATCAAAGATGGTTAAGTTTCCTAGCCATAGACATGTGTTATCATTTGATGAACGGGATCACATCACTAGATAATGATTTGATGGATAAGACACATCCGTTAGCTTAGCACTATGATCGTTTAGTTTATTGCTATTGGTTTCTTCATGACTTATACATGTTCCTATGACTATGAGATTATGCAACTCCCAAATACCAGAGGAACACTTAGTGTGCTACCAAACGTCACAACGTAACTTGATGATTATAAAGATGCTCTATAGTTGTCTCCGATGGTGTTTGTTAAGTTGGCATAGATCGAGTTTAGGATTTGTCACTCTGATTGTCGGAGAGGTATCTCTGGGCCCTCTCGGTAATGCACATCACTATAAGCCTTGCAAGCAATGTGACTAAAGATTTAGTTGCGGGATGATGCATTACGAAACGAGTAAAGAGACTTGCCTGTAATGAGATTGAACTAGGTATGATGATACCGACGATCGAATATCGGGCAAGTAACATACCGATGACAAAGGGAAAAACATATGTTGTTATGCGGTTTGACCGATAAAGATATTCGTAGAATATGTAGGAGCCAATATGAGCATCCAGGTTCCGCTATTGGTTATTGACCGGAGAGGTGTCTTGGTTATGTCTACATAGTTCCTGAACCCGTAGGGTCCGCACGCTTAACGTTCGATGACGATTTTTATTATGAGTTTATGTGATTTGATGACTGAAGGTTGTTCGGAGTCCCGGATGAGATCACGGACATGACGAGGAGTCTCGAAATGGTCAAGACATAAAGGTTGATATATTGGACCATGTTATTCGGACACCGGAAGTGTTCCGGATGGTTTCAGGTAAAAACGGAGTGCCAGAGGGGGTACCGGAACCCCCCCGGGGAACTAATGGGCCACCATGGGCCTTATTGGAGAGAGAGGAGGGCAGCCAGGGCAGGCCGCGCCTCCTCCCACCCCTTGCAGTTCGAATTGGATACGGGAAGGGGGGGTGGCGGCGCCCCCCTTTCCTACCTTTCCTACTCCGTCTCCTTCCTTCCCACTCTCTTCCTTGTGGAGGAATCCTACTAGGACTAGTAGTCCTAGTAAGACTCCCCCTCCTTGGGCACAACCCCTAGGGTCGGCCGGCCTCCCCCTCCCTCCTTTATATACGTGGGGAGGGGGCACCCTAGAACACACAAGTTGATCTTTTAACCGTGTGCGGTGCCCCCCTCCACAGATACACACCTCGGTCATATCATCGTAGTGCTTAGGCGAAGCTCTGCGCCGGTAAATTCATCATCACCATCACCACGCCGTCGTGCTAACGAAACTCTCCCTCGGCCTCAACTGGATCAAGAGTTCGAGGGACGTCACCGAGCTAAACGTGTGCAGATCGTGGAGGTGTCGTACGTTCGGTACTTGGATTGGTTGGTTCGCGAAGATGTTCGACTACATCAACTGCGTTACTAAATGCTTCCGCTTTCGGTCTACGAGGGTACGTGGACACACTCTCCCCCTCTCATTGCTATGCATCTCCTAGATAGATCTTGCATGATCGTAGGTAATTTTTTTGGAATACTGCGTTTCCCAACAGTGGCATCCGAGCGAGGTCTATGCATAGATGTTATATGCACGAGTAGAACACAATGAGTTGTGGGCGATAATAGTCATACTGCTTACTAGCATGTCTTACTTTGATTCGGCGGTATTGTGGGATGAAGCGGCCCAGACCGACATTACATGACCGCGTTCATGGGACTGGTTCTACCGACGTGCTTCGCACATAGGTGGCTAGTGGGTGTCTGTTTCTCCAGCTTTAGTTGAATCGAGTTTGAATACGCCCGGTCCTTGTTAAAGGTTAAAACAACACACATGACGAAAAATCATTGTGGTTTTGATGTGTAGGTAAGAACGGTTCTTGCTAGAAGCCCGTAGCAGCCAGGTAAAACTTGCAACTACAAAGTAGAGGACGTCTAACTTGTTTTTGAAGGGCTTGCTGTGATGTGATATGGTCAAGATGTGATGATATATAAATTTTTGTATGAGATGATCATGTTTTGTAACAGTTATCGGCAACTGGAAGGAGCCATATGGTTGTCGCTTTATTGTATGAAATGCAATCGCCATGTAATTGCTTTACTTTATCACTAAGCGGCAGTGATAGTCGTAGAAGCAATAGTTGGCGAGATGACAACGATGCTTCGATGGAGATCAAGGTGTAAAGCCGGTGACGATGGTGATCATGACGGTGCTTTGGAGATGGAGATCAAAGGCACAAGATGATGATGGCCATATCATATCACTTATTTTGATTTCATGTGATGTTTATCTTTTATGCATCTTATTTTGCATAGTACGGCGGTAGCATTATAAGATGATCTCTCACTAAATTTCAAGGTACAAGTGTTCTCCCTGAGTATGCACCGTTGCTACAGTTTGTCGTTCCGAGACACCATGTGATGATTGGGTGTGATAAGCTCTAAGTTCACATACAACGGGTGCAAGCCAGTTTTGCACACGCAGAATACTTGGGTTAAACTTGACGAGCCTAGCATATGCAGATACGGCCTCGAAACACTGAGACCGAAAGATCGAGTGTGAACCATATAGTAGATATGATCAACATAGTGATGTTCACCATTGAAAACTACTCCATCTCACGTGATGATCGGACATGGTTTAGTTGATATGGATCACGTGATCACTTAGATGATTAGATGGATGTCTATCTAAGTGGGAGTTCTTAAGTAATATGATTAATTGAACTTTAATTTATCACGAACTTAGTACTTGATAGTATTTTGCATGTCTATGTTGTTGTAGATCAATGGCCCGTGCTACTGTTCCTTTGAATTTTAATGCGTTCCTAGAGAAAGCTAAGTTGAAAGATGATGGTAGCAACTACACAGACTGGGTCCGTAACTTGAGGATTATCCTCATTGCTGCACAGAACAATTACGTCATGGAAGCACCGCCGAGTGCCAAACCTGCTGCAGGAGCAACGCCGGACGTTATGAACGCCTGGCAGAGCAAAGCTGATGACTACTCAATAGTTAAGTGTGCCATGCTTTACGGCTTAGAACCGGGACTTCAATGATGGTTTGAACGTCATGGAGCATATGAGATGTTCCACGAGTTGAAGTTAATATTTCAAGCAAATGCCCGGATTGAGAGATATGAAGTCTCCAATAAGTTCTACAGCTGCAAAATGGAGGAGAATAGTTCTGTCAGTGAACATATACTCAGAATGTCTGGGTACCACAATCACTTGACTCAACTGGGAGTTAATCTTCCTGTTGATAGTGTCATTGACAGAGTTCTTCAATCACTGCCACCAAGCTATAAAAGCTTCATGATGAACTATAATATGCAAGGGATGGATAAGACAATTCCCGAGATCTTCGCAACGCTAAAGGCTGCGGAGGTAGGAATCAAGAAGGAGCATCAAGTGTTGATGGTTAACAAGACCACTAGTTTCAAGAAAAAGGGCAAAGGGAAGAAGGGGAACTTCAAGAAGAACGGCAAGCAAATTGCTGCTCAAGTGAAGAAGCCAAAGTCTGGACCTAAGACTGAAACTGAGTGCTTCTACTGCAAAGGGACTGGTCACTGGAAGCGGAACTACCCCAAGTATTTGGCGGATAAGAAGGATGGCAAAGTGAAAGGTATATTTCATATACATGTTATTGATGTGTACCTTACTAATGCTCGTAGTAGCGCGCGCGTATTTGATACTGGTTCTGTTGCTCATGTTTGCAGCTTGAAACAGGGGCTACAGATTAAGCGAAGATTGGCTAAGGACGAGGTGACGATGCGCGTGGGAAATGGTTCCAAAGTCGATGTGATCGCCGTCGACACGCTACCTCTACATCTACCTTCGGGATTAGTTTTAGACCTAAATAATTGTTATTTGGTGCCAGCGTTAAGCATGAACATTATATCCGGATCTTGTTTGATGTGAGATGGTTATTCATTTAAATCAGAGAATAATGGTTGTTCTAGTTATATGAGTAATATCTTTCATGGCCATGCACCCTTGATGAGTGGTCTATTTTTGTTGAATATTCATAGTATTGAAGCCAAAAAGAAATAAATTTAATAATTATAGTGCAACTTATTTGTGGCACTGCCGTTTAGGTCATATCGGTGTAAAGAGCATGAAGAAACTCCATGTTGATGGGCTTTTGGAATCACTTGATGTTTGCGAACCATGCCTCATGGGCAAGATGATTAAGACTCCGTTCTCCGGAACAATGGAGCGAGCAACAGACTTATTGGAAATAGTACATACTGATGTATGTGGTCCGATGAGTGTTGAGGCTCGCGGCGGGTATTGTTATTTTCTGACCTTCACAAATGATTTGAGTAGATATGGGTATATCTACTTGATGAAACATAAGTACGAAACATTTGAAAAGTTTAAAGAATTTCATAATGAAGTGGAAAATCATCGAAACAAGAAAATTAAGTTTCTACGATCTAATCGTGGATGTGAATATTTGAGTTACGAGCTTGGTCTTCATTTGAAACAATGTGGAATACTTTCACAACTCACGCCACATGGAACACCACAATGTAATGGTGTGTCCGAACGTTGTAATCGTACTTTATTAGATATGGTGCGATCTATGATGTCTCTTACAGATTTATCGCTATCATTTTGGGGTTATGCTTTAGAGACGGCTGCATTCACGTTAAATAGGGCACCATCTAAATCCGTTGAGACGACACCATATGAACCGTGGTTTGGCAAGAAACCAAAGTTGTCATTTCTTAAAGTTTGGGGCTGCGATGCTTATGTGAAAAACCTTCAACCTGATAAGCTCTAACCCAAATCGAAGAAATGTGTTTTCATAGGATACCCAAAGGAGACTGTTGGGTACACCTTCTATCACAGATTCGAAGGCAAGATATTCATTGCTAAGAATGGATCCTTTCTAGAGAAGGAGTTCCTCTCGAAAGAAGTGAGTGGGAGGAAAGTAGAACTTGATGAGGTAATTGTACCTGCTCCCTTATTGGAAAGTAGTTCATCACAGAAATCAGTTCCAGTGCTTCCTACACCAATTTGTGAGGAAGCTAATGATGATGATCATGAAACTTCTGATCAAGTTACTACCAAACCTCATAGGTCAACCAGAGTAAGATCCGCACCAGAGTGGTACGATAATCCTGTTCTGGAGGTCATGTTACTTGACCATGACGAACCTACGAACTATGATGAAGCGATGATGAGCCTAGATTCTACAAAATGGCTTGAGGCCATGAAATCTGAGATGGGATCCATGTATGAGAACAAAGTATGGACTTTGGTTGACTTGTCTAATGATCGACAAGCCATAGAGAATAAATGGATCTTCAAGAGGAAAATTGACGCTGACGGTAATGTTACTGTCTACAAAGCTCGACTTGTTGCAAAAGGTTTTCGACAAGTTCAAGGAGTTGACTACGATGACACCTTCTCACCCGTAGCGATGCTTAAGTCTGTCCGAATCATGTTAGCAATCAAAAGGTTTTGTCGATCCAAAAGGTGCTAACAAAGTGTGCAAGCTCCAGCGATCCATTTATGGACTGGTGCAAGCATGTCAGAGTTGGAATATACGCTTTGATAGTGTGATCAAAGCATATGGTTTTATACAGACTTTTGGAGAAGCATGTATTTACAAGAAAGTGAGTGGGAGCTCTGTAGCATTTCTGATATTATATGTGGATGACATATTGTTGATCGGAAATGATACTGAATTTCTGGATAGCATAAAAGGATACTTGAGTAAGAATTTTTCAATGAAAGACCTCGGTGAAGCTGCTTATATATTAGGCATCAAGATCTATAGAGATAGATCAATACGCTTAATTGGACTTTCACAAAGCACATATCTTGATAAAGTTTTGAAGAAGTTCAAAATGGATCAAGCAGAGAAAGGGTTCTTGCCTGTGTTACAAGGTGTGAATTGAGACAGACTCAATGCCCGACCACTTCAGAAGGTAGAGAGAAAATGAAAGGCATTCCCTATGCTTCAGCCATAGGTTCTATCATGTATGCAATGCTGTGTACCAGACCTGGTGTGTGCCTTGCTATTAGTTTAGTAGAGAGGTACCAAAGTAATCCGGGAGTGGATCACTCAACAGCGGTCAAGAACATCCTGAAATACCTAAAAAGAACTAAGGATATGTTTCTCTTTTATGGAGGTGACAAAGAGCTAGTCGTAAATGGTTATGTCGATGTAAGCTTTGACACTAATCCGGATGACTCGAAGTCACAAACCGGATACGTATTTATATTGAATGGAGGAGCTGTAAGTTGGTGCAGTTCTAAACAGAGCATCGTGGCGGGATCTACGTGTGAAGTGGAGTACGTAGCTGCTTCATAAGCAGCAAATGAAGGAGTCTGGATGAAGGAGTTCATATCCGATCTAGGTGTCATACCTAGTGCATCGGGGCCAATGAAAATCTTTTGTGACAATACTGGTGCAATTGTCTTGGCAAAGGAATCCATATTTCACAAGAGAACAAAGCACATCAAGGGACGCTTCAATTCCATCCGTGATCAAGTCAAGGAGGGAGACATAGATATTTGCAAAATACATACGGATCTTGTTGTGGAAGTGTCACGACAGATGTCCTCATGGAAGGACCTAGTTGTGGAGCTATTGCGATGAGGTTAGCTTAAAGGGGTTAAAACGGGACAAAGGATGCGAGGATTTTATACCGGTTCGGCCCCTTGCGGTGAAGGTAAAAGCCTACTCCAGTTTGAGGTGGTATTGCTAGGGTTTCAATTACCAAGGAGAGAATATGCTTTGCCTGGCTTTCGATTTGTTGTTTCTTGCCCTAAGCCACTGCCAGGTCGTCCCCTTATATACATGGGTTGACGCCTTGCGACCTATAGAGTCCTGGCCGGCTCATACAAATGTGTCCGGCTTGGTGACTTATCTTACATGCCTTATAATAAAAGTTACATATAAGCCGCCTCTCGGTTTGGGCCCCTTAATAGGCCTACTTCATGAACCGCCACCTTCACATACTCATGGGCTTCATCTTGATGAACCGCCATTGGGATAACCCGGCCCCTCCTGGGCGGGTCATACCCAATAGTTATATCCCCAACATTAGGCCCGAGGTTGATTTGAACTTGTTCATGTCAGTCTTCATCACTTAGGAAAATCCTTCTTCATCTACTTGTGAAATATTGTAACCCGCCATGACGTCATTTCCAGAAATTGTGATAACCCCCATGACATCACCTGTAATTAATACTACACACTGCCCAAATCTTAATTAAATCTTCTTCTTTACTGACCCTTCGAAAATCGAGGTGCCCGCGCCGCCACATATCCATTTTCCTATCTCCTCAATTCCCGCGCATGCCACTTATCCTTTCAGCCTTATAAATAGGGCCGCGGGTTCACTTTCCATTCCCCCCTTTGCCTTCTCTCCTTCTTCTTCCTCCTTGCGATGCTCGAGTGTGCCCTAGCTCTGCCGTCGTCAACCTTTTTCTCCTTCGTCAACTCCGGCCACTGCATCACCCCGAACGGACCAGAACACAGCGGCGCTCCTCTGCTGTCAACCATCGTCAGTAAGTCTCTGCCTTTTCTCTTCATAGATCTATGTTAGGGTTTCTCCGTTCGTCGGTGTTCATCACCGTTCTTCCCTTTCTCCGTCCTAGATCGCATAATTTTAATCTAAAAATAGCATATATCTTTCGTGGTAACAGTTTTAGCACTTATTTTTTGATATCGGGCTATATCCTCATTGCAATAGATCTCATCTGAACACTCCCATTTTTCTGCTACCGCCATCTTAGGTTTAGCTTTTATTTCCTTTTTTCTGAATAGCTGCAGATCCAAACTTATAGCTTCAATCTGTGAAACATGTTTGTCCCAACACTTAGTCAAATTTTGCTTTTGTCAAATCTTGTATACCAGTACGTGTCATGGCGGCTTACATGTCCGGCTTACAACTACTCATATATCATTAGTCCTCACTTAAGCCACCATTCTGAGTATATATTGTAACTGTAAACTTGTGATTTTCCCAACTTATTTAAACCAGCAAAAAATTTCCTTCCTTTAGGCTTTCTCTCTTCACAATGTCGCCAAAAACAGTCTATACATGCAATTGGGTTCCCTCTGTCATCACCGAGGGCTCACTCAAAGATTTTGTCAAAATCGGGTACTTGCCCACAAAGAGTGTTATGCATTATCACGCCCCTAAACCTGGTGAAGAAAGACCTCAACCGAAAGATGGAGAAGTCACTGTATTCAATGATCACATGAGCCGGGGCTTTTCACCACCCGGCTCTAAGTTTTTCCTAGATGTTCTGCACTTCTTCCAACTTCATCCACAAGACATCGGACCCAATTCTGTGTCAAATATCTGCAATTTCCAAGTCTTCTGCGAAGTATACCTTCAAGAGGAGCATAGCGTCGATCTCTTTAGAGAATATTTTTACTTGAGCCGCCAAAATGAGTTCACGAATGGGCCCAGCTTGGAACTTGGTGGAATCTCGATTCAACGCAGAAGAGATGCCATCTTCCCTTATGCCTGTCTGCCGAGTCACCCCAAGGATTGGAATCAGACGTGGTTTTACTGCAAAGATACCTCTTCGGCTCACGAGAATCCACTGTCGGGTTACCGTCTCGAGCGCCTGGACCCAAAGCACAATCTTCCTGAAAAACTTACCATTGCCGAATGGGCAAAAATTGCTCCTACCATTGCAAAGGTTAAAGCTCTGCTAGGAAACGGGTTAACTGTCATTGATTTGGTCAGGTGCTGGGTTTCTTGGCCGATCATACCCCTGAGTCGCCACACCGGCTTAATGTGCACTTACACTGGTGGTGTAAAAGATCCACTGCGCCACAGCTCTGCGCCATTAACTGATGAGGTGGTTAATGAAATGGTTAATTCCCTTCTGAATGAAGATCCAGAAGATATCATTAAAGTGGGTCTGGACCCTTTTTGCAAGCTTAACCTGCCACTGGATGTGAGTCTCTGAATTTACTTACCTTTATCTCATTATTCAAATACTTTATTACTTCAACCTCTGATGACCTTTTCAGGCTAATTCTGACTCTTGGAAAAAGAAGTATGATCATGAAGCTGCAAAGAAGGCCAGGTGTTGGGGAAATGACTACCAGGTATGACCCGCCCAGGAGGGGCCGGGTCAATCCCAATGGCGGGTTACTTGAAAGGAAGCCCGAAGAGTATACAAGGTGACGGTTTATGGTAAAGCTTGTAGTAGGCCCAAGCCCAGAGGCGGCTTAAGGTCCGTAAGTGTAAACTGCCATGTATGAATAAAACTTGTAAGATAAGGCATGTAAAAGTTGTCACCGAGCCGGACATGTTGTATGAGCCGGTCGAGACTCTATAGGCCGCAGTGCGTCAACCCGTGTATATAAGGAGACAGCCCGGTGGCGGCTTAGGGCAAGAAACAACAGATCGAGAGCCAAGCTAGCGTATTTCACTCCTTGGTCATCGAAACCTAGCAATACCACATCAACTAGACTAGGTTTACCTTCACCGCAAGGGGCCGAACCAGTATAAACTTCTCGTGTCCTTTGTCCCGATTAACCCCTTTAAGCTTCCTAGTTGCGATGGCTCCACGACTAAGTCCTTTCACTAGGACATATGCCGTGACAATTCCATGATAGTTGACGCCCACCATGGGGCCAACGCATGGTGGATTTGAGTTCTTGAAGGGCAGCTTTGAAGGGCTCAAGGGATACGCTGTGGGCCGGATGACCAAGACTCGTCGTGGCAAGCTCTGCATCGACGACGCAGGCTGGGGCCCCGATGCCGGCTCAATTGAGTATGGGTACCAGGTCCCCTTTGGCGGAATCCATGTCTTCATCGGCCGGATCGGCGAGCCGGGCCCTGAGCTGGACATCTGCACCGACCTCATCGAGATGGCTCAGCGTGCGAGACCCACCCGGACTCAGTCCGCCGTGAAGCGTTCCCACATGGGTTGCATCCATGGAGGGGAGTTCTCTGAAGGGTGTGTGGATGGCGGTGAGACGGCCATCTATTCTGACGGTGAGTCATCCACAGGCGAGACGGATTCATTGTATCAACTACAAGATGGCGGGCTTGGGGGCTGTTCCGATGGCAGCAGTATTCCGGACCCCTTTGAGCCGCCGAACAGAGCGGGGATCTTCATGACTGGTACGCATACCGCTCAAAACTCTATGGCTGCGGCAGCAATAACCATCGGGACGGCAGCGGCCGGGTCAGGAGACCCCGCGTGCCCACCGGCTCAGGTACTGATGGATCTCATGGATAGGATGACGGCCCTGTTAACTACCATGGTTGAACGGGCAGATAAAGCTCAGCATGATGCGGAGGTGGCATGGTTACGTGGGGAGGTAGCTCAAGCCAAGGAAAACTTGGCAGCGGAGGACGTCAGGATGGCTTCAGAGCGGGCAGCTTTGGACGCTCGGGCTTAGCAGCTTCAATCAAAGGCTTTTCAGCTCTCGATGAATCTGAACGCATCAAACGAGGTCATGAGGAGGAGGCACCAGAAGACTCAATCACTTCTGCCCCTGACTTACGATCCTAGGAACCTCTTCCACACACCCGGAGCCGGTCCCAGTAACCCGCCGGAGGCAAACCGGATTACAACACCTGGGGCTGGGGCACCGGGCCAGCTGCGGGCTATGGAACCCCCTCGTGTGAATACTGTTCCACCTTGTTATACACTAACACCACCGGGTCATTTTCCTAGCCCTCTAGAGAATCTGATCGCTGCATCGGTGCGTTTGGCGGCTCTCCCCATGGAAGGCGACTCTCCGACAGCGATCGAAACGCGAAGGGTCAGAGAACTTCTTCAGACGGCTCTGGCACAGCAGGAGTCATACTCTTATAGTCGAGACATAATTCATTCAACCCCTCGCCCAAGCCGGAGCCCAAGCTATAGCAGGCATATGGATTCAGCGGACGTGTCAAGCAACGCCCATCGCCGTAACCAGCCGCGCAGGCATGACCCGGCGCGTGATGGAGCTCTTAACTTGGCTGACCAGGAGAGGATTCGCCAAGAGGCTGAGCGGGCGGTTCAACAGGCAGCTGAGCAGGCGGTTCACCAAGCTTTCCGGTTTATCCAACAACCTCTGTTGAAGCAGGTGTGACCACGAGGACTGGAGGTGTCCCTTGCTTGGTGTCGGCTCTGCGTAATGAGCGCTTGCCAAAGGATTTTAAGGGGCCTCGTAAGGTGCCTAATTACACAGCTGACTTACAACCCGAGGAATGGATTGAAAGTTAAGAGATGGCCATGGAGTTATTGGAGGTCAGTGACGCAGCGATGGACAAGTACTTCACCATGATGTTGGATGGAATAGCTCGCACTTGGTTGAAGGGGTTGCCACCCAATTCCATCGGCTCATGAGCAGAGTTAAAGGCCCGGTTTATTCAGAACTTCAAAGATACATGCAAGCAACCCATGTCGATTATGGATTTGACTAATTGCAAGCAAGAGGAAGGTGAATCCACGACCCATTGGCTGCGCCGGGTAAAGGAGATAATACATTCATCTGATAAGATGGATGCCGGCTCCGCGGTCTTAATGTTGGAGAAAAATTGCCGTTTTGAACCTCTGAAATAGAAGCTGGGGTGGCTCAAGCGTGATTGCAATGACATGGGCCAGCTGATGGCGGCTCTGGTCAAATACGCCGATTCTGATAGTACCAAGGATCTCGCGTCTGACGAAGAGAAGACAGGGAAGGGAAGGAAGAACGGCAACGGCAAAGGTCATCAGCATAACTCGGCAAATCAAGAAGGTAATAATAAACGTAAGGCTGGCAGTAGTCAGGAATTTATGGCTAACACCAATGCATAGGGAAACAATCAACGGCGAAAGGGGAGGCCACCTCCTCGGTCAGGCGGGTCAGGTCCCACCCTTGAGCAGTTGCTAAATGAACCCTGTCCAAGACACGACACCCGGGAGAAGCCGGCCACCCATCTATGGAAAGATTGTATGATCATGAAGGCTTTCAAGAATTCTAACATGTTCGACGATAATCGTGGACCTGGAAACGGCTCAGGTGGTGGCGGCTTTCATGGCCCGGGCGACGGTTCAGGCGGTGGCGGTTTTCATGGCCAGGGCCCTCAAGGCAATCAAGGCCACTATAATTAGCAATCTAGCCAAGGTAGTCAGCAACAGCAGCAATCCGGGTATCAGAGTAACCCAAAGCAGCTGAGCAGTGGGCAGTATCACGTATTCACCACCGGTTTATGCAAAAGGGACCAGAAACTTCATAAGAGAGTTGTGAACGCTGTTGAGCCGGCGGTTCCACATTATTTGAGATGGTCTGAGCAGCCTATTTTCTGGAGTAGGGAAGATCACCCTCCCCGGATTGATAATCCAGGTCACCTGGCCTTGGTGGTGGCCCCTCAGGTTGGTGGATGTAAATTCACTAAAGTACTCATGGACGGAGGCAGTAGCATCAACATCCTCTATTATGAGACGTTCCGTCGCATGGGGTTGACTGACAAAAGTCTTAAGACATCCAACACCGTTTTCCATGGAGTAGTGCCTGGCAAGTCGGCATATCCACTTGGTAAGATTGAGCTGGAAGTAGCCTTTGGGGATGAGCATGATTCTAGGGCGGAGAAGTTAACCTTTGAAGTGGTGAAAATCAAAAGCCCATATCACGCCCTGTTTGGACGGCCGGCTTATGCAAAATTCATGGCACGGCCGTGTTATGTTTATCTGCAGCTCAAGATGCCGGGTTATAAGGGCACTATCACACTGCATGGAAGTCGGAAGATAGCTTTGGAATGTGAAGAAGGTGATGCTGCTTACGCCGAATCTATTTGTGCAACAGAGGAGTTGAAGTTTTACAAGGATAATGTCGACCCAGCGGACATGACGTCTTTGAAAAAGCCAACCACGGAGCATGAGCCGGTGCTGAAGTTTCAATCAGCTGACAATACCAAGATGATTGATTTTGTGCCTGACGACTCATCCAAACAATTCATTATCAGTGCTAACTTGGATCCTAAATAGGAAAGAGCGCTCATCGAGTTCATCCGTGAGAACCTGGACATCTTTGCATGGAAGCCTTCTGACATGCCAGGTGTACAGAGAGAACTCGCTGAGCACACTCTCAATAGTGATCCCAAGTTTAAGCCGGTCAGGCAGTTTCTTCAGTGGTTCAACGAGGAAAGATGCAAGGCTATTGGAGAAGAGGTGGCCCGGCTCTTGGCAGTCGGGTTTATTGTTGAAGTTTTTCACCCAGAGTGGTTGGCTAACCCGGTGCTTGTGCTAAAAAAGAATGGCACTTGGCATATGTGTGTGGATTACACAGATTTAAACAAGGCTTGTCCGGCTGATCCTTTTGCTCTCCCTCGTATTGATCAAATCATTGATGCTACGGTGGGTTGTGAGCATTTGAGTTTTCTGGATGCTTATCCCGGCTATCATTATATCAAGATGGCAGTGAAGGACCAAGAGAAGACGGCTTTCATTACTCCGTTTGGAGCCTTCTGCTATGTGTATATGCCTTTGGGGCTTAAGAGTGCCCAGGCGACTTATCAGCTGTGTGTGCAGAACTGTCTCCATAATTAGATTGGGTGTAATGTTCATGCTTATGTGGATGATATAGTGGTGAAATCCAGAGAGAAGGAAACTCTGGTAGATGATCTGAAGGAAACCTTTGATAACCTCCGGGTCTACAAAATGATGCTCAACCCGGCCAAGTGCATTTTTGGAGTCCCAGATGGCAAGCTTTTGGGTTTTGGGGTGTCTAATAGAGGAATTGAGGCTAATCCAGAGAAAATTAAGGCGATTACGTCTTTGGCTAAGCCGGCGTGCATCAATGATGTTTAGCGGCTGGCGGGTCATGTCGCAACTTTAAGCCGGTTCATAAGCCGGTTAGGCGAGAAGGCTACGTCGTTGTATCAAATGATGAAGAAGACGGATAATTTTGTCTGGAGTGATGCTGCTAACTCTGCCTTTGAAGATCTGAAAAAACAGCTCGTCGAGCCGCCGGTTCTTGCTGCTCCCGTTGGGAAGGAGCCACTGTTGTTATACGTGGCTGCTAACACATGTGCTGTCAGTGTGGCCATTGTTGTCGGGCGCAAGGAGGCTGGCAAGGAACAACCGGTTCAACGACTGGTTTATTACGTCAGTGAGGTGCTCATTGAGTCCAAACACAGATATCCACATTGGCAGAAGCTTGTTTATGGGGTGTTCATGGCAAGCCGGAAGTTTAAGCATTACTTTTAGGGTCATCCTATCACTATGGTTAGCTCTGCTCCTTTAGGAGATATTATTCAAAATAGAGAAGCCACAGGACGAGTCGCCAAGTGGGCCATTGAACTTGGGTCTCATGGTTTAAAGTATGTGCCACGTACTGCCATCAAATCTCAAGCACTGGTGGACTTCATTAACGATTGGACGGAATTGCAGATACCTGAAGAGAAGCCAGACAACACATATTGGACGATTCATTTTGATGGGTCCAGACAATTGGAAGGCTCGGGGGCTGGAGTTGTTTTAACTTCTCCTCGAGGTGACAAATTTTGTTATGTGTTGCGATTGATGTTTCCTTGTACTAACAACGCAGCTGAGTATGAGGACTTACTCCATGGTCTTCGAATGGCTAGAGAAATGAGTTTAAGCCGGGTACAGTGCCTTGGCAACTCAGATTTGGTGGCTCAGCAAGTATCAGGAAAGTGGGATTCCAAGGACCCTCTCATGGCGGCTTATCGCCATGAGGTTGACGCTGTTGCTGGACACTTCAAGGGTTATCAGGTGGAGCACATTGACCGCAGAAAGAATGAAGCAGTCGATGCTTTAAGCCGGTTGGGATCTCAGCGTAAGCCGGTGCCGCCTAACACCTTTTTAGATGTTCTGCATAACCCTTCTATCAAGTTGCCTATAGAGGAGGACTTGGCTGTTCCAGACCCAGAAGCACAATTGGTGGCTGCTCTTCATGTCATTCCAGATTGTACAGTGCCATATTTGGCTTATATGACCCGGGGTGAGTTGTCGGAGGATGAGACATTGGCTAGACAGATAACCCGGCGGTCCAAGTTAATGACAATTTCCAATGGTAAGTTGTATCATCGCAATGTCACTAGAGCATTTCAACGTTGTGTCTCTCCTGAAGAAGGTCAGGAAATTCTTCGCGAGATCCATGAAGGAGATTGTGGCCATCATGTCGGTTCAAAGTCTCTTGTGGCCAAAGCTTTTCGTCATGGTTTTTAGTGGCTAATGGCTCACGCCGATGCGGAGGATCTGGTTAGTAGGTGCGACGGGTGTCAAAAATTTGCACGACGAGCGCACGTGCTGGCTCAAGAATTGCGGATGATTCCAATCACTTGGCCGTTTGCAGTCTGGGGGCTTGACATGGTTGGACCTTTCAAAAGGTCCAAAGATAAGAAGACGCACCTTTTGGTGGCAGTGGACAAGTTCACAAAATGGGTTGAGGCAGAGCCGGTCAGTAAGTGTGATGCGGCCACGGCGGTTCAATTCATGAAGAAGGTGATCTTTCGTTTTGGCTTTCCACACAACATTATTACTGACAATGGCACCAACCTGTCCCAAGGAGATATGGAAGAGTTCTGTCAACGGGAACATATCCGGCTTGATGTTTCATCAGTAGCTCACCCCCAATCCAATGGTCAAGCTGAAAGAGCCAATCAGGAAATCCTGAAAGGTCTAAAACCCCGGCTTATGGTCCCTTTACAATGGACACCGGGTTGTTGGGTGGAAGAATTACCCTCTTTGATATGGAGCATCAATACTACCCATAACAGGTCTACGGGTTATCGCCTTTCTTCATGGTTTATGGAGCAGAGGCAGTTCTGCCCAGTGACATCCGTCATGACTTGCCCCGCGTGGCGACTTACGTTGAAGCTGATAACGAGAAAGCCCGACGAGACATGCTTGACTTATTAGATGAGGAGCAAGACTTAGCAGCGGCCTGATCAGCAATTTACCAACAGGACTTGTGCCGTTATCACAGCCGCCGGGTTAAGTCCAGAACCTTTCAAGAAGGTGACCTGGTGCTCCGGCTCATCCAGGATCAGTCTGATGCGCACAAGCTATCCCACCTTGGGAAGGAACCTTTGTGGTTAGCAAGAACTTAGACAACAGGTCATATTACCTTATCGATGTTCGAGAGCACAAAGATTCACGTAAATCGGAGGAGGAGACCCGCCGGCCATGGAATATTGCTCATCTTCGACCTTAGTACACTTGAGCCACCGGCTCTCATAATGTACATACTTTGACGTTGTATATATTATGGTAAGTAATAAAGCAGGACCTCTATCCTTTTCATCTTCAATGATCACATATCTTTATTATTTTCATTATTAAAACGACCAGTTGGGGGCTGATCGTATTCGAATCTAGCTTAGGCTAGTCGTAATGGTAGTATCATAGCTAGTATCATGCATGCAAACTAGGCAATTTTGATCAGGTGTCATAGCATTAAATGAAGAAAGAGATGGTGGAGTATCATATCATGATAGCGTATCATAATAAATGCTATGCTACTTTGTGTCATGCATGACAATAAATAGAGTACTACATGATACTAATATATGTACTATGCATTAGGAATGTAGTATCATATGCATGATACTACTATATGATACTCCCCATTACAACCAGCCTTAACCCTCTCGGTCTGGCTCATGATCGTATTCGAATCTAGCCGTTAAAACTTCATGGTCACCAAGGGGCTTCCTGTTCAAACATAGGTCGTATTCGAACCAAAGAGAACATAGCTGTCGTAACCCTCTTGATCGGTGCAAAGCCAAACTCACTAGGGGGCTTCTTGATCGTATCCGAATCATAGCTTAACCCCTTTTGGGTCCGACTTGGATCGTATTTGAATTAGGGTCATTAAAAACCTCTCAAGGTCATTTGGGGGCTTCCTGTTCAAACATAGGTCGTATTCGAACCAAAGAGAACATAGCTGTCGGTACCCTCTTGATCGGCGCAATGCCAAAGCCATTGGGGGCTATATGATCGTATTCGAATCCTAGCTTAACCCCTTTGGTCTAGTTTACTGATCGTATTCGAATCAGAAGCCTTCAAATTTTTTCTTGATGCTTGATTTACATTGTTTGAAAGATGCTTTTTATTTTTACTGGTTTTTTGTTGTCTAGAATCTAACTATAAGTTTGGTTTCAATTTAAACCGGCTTGGTTCTTTGACAATAAGTTGCCAATGTATAAAAATCATCAGGCATATGGAGTATTGACTTATAAAACGATTGGGTTGTCACCCTTACTGTCCGGGTCACATAAGCCGGCAATCCAGAATCAAAGAACACAGGTATGACATTGTCATTCATAAACATACATATCTGTGTTTTTTCTTTAATCAAAGGCCTTTCAACCTTGTTTATCTTTACATTTGGTCCTGGTTATTCTGCTATGGTAATTTCACAGTTATGTATTGGGTGTTTTGACCCGTCCAGCGATAAACCGACATGACAATTTTCTCATCTTTCACATACAGGAACAGGTTCAAACACTGCAGATATGATAAAGGATATAAAGCATGTATTGACATGACGGATAAAATGTCGGACGCAGTATGATATGCACGATGGCATAGGCAGAACATCCAGGTTTTAAAGCTAGCCTATTACAAGGCGTTGGGAGCCCAAAAGGTTAAAACTATTTTTCTCTTAAGCAGATGTTAAGCTAAGGCCGGATCATTAAGTCTTGGCCGGATTATTTGGACGGTTATGACTCCTCCCTCGTCGGTTCATCTCCCTCCACTCGTTGGAAGCCGGGCTTAGACTGGTCGAAGCCATGAAGAGAAACGAACTCAGTTTCATCATCAATTAGACCATCCGGGTCAATTTCTGGGGCAAAGGTGTGTTGGCGAACCGGTGGGATGACATCTATCACTTCATATGAAGGAGTCGCCATCTTTTTATTATCAACATCAAAACCCGGCTGATACTTATCAATGTTGGTCTCGTCACCAAGAATGGTAGCCTGAGGACGAACTCCCCTCACACAAGCGACAATATCATCTTGATCAAACGGAGTCCCGTCTTCCTTCAAAGGGGGATACCCCTTGGCTACGTCCGCCGTGTCTAGTTCCGGCACCCAAGCTTTGGAGCGGCTTAGAGCAGTTAGGGCTCCGGCTCTTGCACAAGACCGCTTGACCTCTTGGAATCTGGCGGGTAAGATAGATAACTTCTTCAAAACATCACTCAAGAGGTTTGGTCCCTGGTTGGCTGGGGAGATAATAGCAAGCGCCCGTTGAGCCCCAGTGTACAGTTGCTTCACCAGGGTGTAAACCGCCTTGAGTTTTGTCACGCTGTTATGGCTCAGATTGCTACTCCGTGGACCTATGAGTATTTTAAAGGGTTAAGCAGGTGGCTTATATTTCTGGTAAAAATAGAGTTTAAGTAAATAATACAAATGACTCACCAAAGATTGCGAAGACCATCTGAGACACACGATTTTTTAAGCCGGTGAGCTCCGTGGTAACCTCCTTGAGAGCTGCCTCTGCTATCTCAGCATGCTATATTAGCAAGGTTTTCTCGTCGGCCTAGGATTTTTTTCTCCGCATCAAAACTAGTCTTTAGTTTTTCAACTTCAGAGAGGCTCAACTGGAGTTTGGAGTCAACATTCTTTATCTCAGTCTCTTGATCCGCCAGCCGGGTCTTTGCATCAGTCAATTGAGAACTCAATTCAGTTATGGCGGTCTATAGACATGCACAAGTGTGTTAAAAATTTATTTCAATAAAGGAAATAATGATTAAAGTCCCAAGTGCTTTGCAACGCAACACCACTCGGCACTTGGGGGCTAATGTCTGCCAAAACAATTTTTTAAATGCAAAATAGCTTTTCTATGATTAAAGCCCCTAGTGTTTTACAAATAAAAACGCTTGGCACTTTGGGGCTAATAAATGATATTAAGAAAGTTTTTTCATCTTGAGCCGGATCACACTATTTGTTCAGACTGATTCAAGACAGTTATGAAGTCAAGTACCGGCTCATTCATGATAAATTAAGCCGGCCCTTGGAGACTACACGTTGCTGTTAAAGTTTACATGATCATATTTACAAAGTCCCTGCTCATTATTGCATAATGACCCGGTCCTTGGGAGCTACACTGGTTGAAGCTTTTATGGGCATCAGGCAATTACAAGTCCTAGGTTGCTGCAAGCATGACAACCCGACACTTGGGGCTACATATGAGGAATACTCAGTTCTGATTAGTGATTAAGATGAACAACATGGATTTCTTCAAAGTGGCAATATTTATATTGAAGCAAGTCTTAAGTCATCACTTTGCTCTGCTCAAGACTTGGGTACTACACGTGAAATTTATGCTAATTCACTGGACTTAGGGAAAATCTAAGACAGAGCATCAACCTATATCACAAGTCTACAGATCATTCAGGTTCATCATAATCTGTAGACTTAGGGGCTGGCAGAGCATATGTAAACTAATGAAAGCCGGAGAACATACCTCGTATTTCAGTTGCAGCTGTTTGTCCATCTCAATTTCAGAGTCACGGCTAGAATGCACATGATTGAGGTATCCAGACAGCACGTCACTAACATTCAAGTGAGCATAGTGAGAGACGTCAAACCGCGCTTTTTGCCTTTCCGAAGCTCTTGCTTGGTAGAGTGCCTGGCCAGTACAGTTGGATTACCCAGCTCAACGAATCTACTACTAGTGATTAGGACGTCATTGTCAGAAGGCGTCGGCGGGTTAGCTGAGCTGGACGACCCACTGGTGGATGGATTGAGAATGGTCTCATCAGCTGATGGCTCAGGAAGGTCTGATTGAATGTTGACAGCAGGGTCCTCTGGTGCTTCAGATTGTTCAGGAGCAGGAGTTGGTATTGCGGGTTCAGGAGCAGGGTCTTTCGGGTCTTCCGCCGGCTTAGTCACCCTGGCTTTCTTGGGCTTTGCTTGACCGCTAAGAAGGATTTTGTTGGGGATCGTAGCAGAAATTTAAAATTTTCTACGCATCACCAAGATCAATCTATGGAGTAATCTAGCAACGAGGGGAAGGGGAGTGCATCTACATACCCTTGTAGATCGCTAAGCGGAAGCGTTGCAAGAACGCGGATGAAGGAGTCGTACTCGTAGCGATTCAGATCGCGGTTGATTCCGATCTAAGCGCCGAACAACGGCGCCTCCGCGTTCAACACACGTGCAGCCCGGTGACGTCTCCTTTGCCTTGATCCAGCAAGGGGAGAAGGAGAGGTTGGGAAGACTCCGTCCAGCAGCAGCACGACGGCGTGGTGGTGGTGGAGGAGCGCGGAACTCCAGCAAGGCTTCGCCAAGCACTACGAGAGACGAGGAGGGAGAGGGGTAGGGCTGCACCAACAGGGAGATGATCTCGTGTATGTTGCAGCCCCCAATACCTCAAGTATATATAGGGGAAGGGGAGGGGCTGTGCCCCCATCTAGGGTTCCCTCCCTAGGGGTGGCGATAGCCCCAAAACCCATCTAGGGTTGCGGCCAAGGGGGGAGAGAGGGGGGCGCACCTAGGGTGGGCCTTAATTAAGGCCCATCTGCCCTAGGATTTGCCCCCTTCCCCTCTAGGAGGCGCCTTGGGCCTTGGTGGGAGGTGCCCCAGCCCACCTAGGGGCTGGTCCCTTCCCACTATTGGCCCATGTAGGCCTTCGGGGCTGGTGGCCCCTCCTGGTGGACCCCCGGACCCCTCCGGTGGTCCCGGTACACTACCGGTGATGCCCGGAACACTTCCGGTGGCCAAAACCATACTTCCTATATATCAATCTTTATCTCCGGACCATTCCAGAACTCCTCGTGACGTCCGGGATCTCATCCGGGACTCCGAACAACATTCGGTAACCGCGTACATACTTTCCCTATAACCCTAGTGTCATCGACCCTTAAGTGTGTAGACCATACGGGATCGGGAGTCATGCAGACATAGCCGAGACAACTCTCCGGTCAATAACCAACAGCGGGATCTGGATACCCATGTTGGCTCCCACATGCTCCACGATGATCTCATCAGATGAACTACGATGTCAAGGATTCAATCAATCCCGTATACAATTCCCTTTGTCTATTAGTACGGTACTTGCCCGAGATTCGATCGTCGGTATCCCCATACCTTGTTCAATCTCGTTACCGGAAAGTCTCTTTACTCGTTCCATAACACATCATCCCGTGATCAACTCCTTGGTCTCATTGTGCACATTATGATGATGTCCTATCGAGTGGGCCCAGAGATACCTCTCCGTTTACACGGAGTGACAAATCCCAGTCTCGATTCGTGCCAACCCAACAGACACTTTCAGAGATACCCGTAGTGCACCTTTATAGCCACCCAGTTACGTTGTGAAGTTTGGTACACCCAAAGCATTCCTATGGTATCCGGGAGTTGCACAATCTCATGGTCTAAGGAAATGATACTTGACATTAGAAAAGCTTTAGCAGACGAACTACACGATCTTTGTGCTAGGCTTAGGATTGGGTCTTGTCCATCACATCATTCTCCTAATGATGTGATCCCGTTATCAACGACATCCAATTTCCATGGTCAGGAAACCGTAACCATCTATTGATCAACGAGCTAGTCAACTAGAGGCTTACTAGGGACATGGTGTTGTCTATGTATCCACACATGTATCTGAGTTTCCTATCAATACAATTCTAGCATGGATAATAAACGATTATCATGAACAATGAAATATGATATAATAATAACTAATTTATTATTGCCTCTAGGGCATACTTCCAACAATCTCCCACTTGTACTAGAGTCAATAATCTAGTTCACATCGCCATGTGATTAACACTCACAGGTCACATCGCCATGTGACCAACATCCAAGAGTCTACTAGACTCAATGATCTAGTTCACATCACTATGTGATAAACACTCAAAGAGTTCTGGGTTTGATCATGTTATGCTTGTGAGAGAGGTTGTAGTCAACGGGTCTTGCCATATTCAAATCCCTATGTATTTCGCAAAACTTTATGTCATGTCGTAGAGGCTGCTACCACGTTCCACTTGGAGCTATTCCAAATTGTTGCTCCATTACACGTATCCGGTATCTCTACTCAGAGCTATCCGGATAGGTGTTAAGCTTGCATCGACGTAACTCTTTACGTCGAACTCTTTATCACCTCCATAACCGAGAAACATTTCCTTATTCCTTTAAGGATAATTTTGACCGCTATCTGGTGATCCACTCCTAGATCACCTTTGTACCCTCTTGCCAGACATGTGGCAAGGCACACATCAGGTGCGACACTCAGCATGGCATACTGTACAGAGCCTATGACAAAAGCATAGGGGACGACCTTCGTCCTTCCTCTTTCTTCTGCCGTGGTCAATCTTCGAGTCTTACTCAACTTCACACCTTACAACTCAGGTAAGAACCCCTTCTTTGACTGATCTATTTTGAACTCCTTCAAAAACATGTCAAGGTGTGCGTTCTTTGAAAGTATCATCAGGCGTCTTGATCTATCTCTATAGATCTTGATGCCCAATATGTAAGCAACTTTATCCAGGTCTTCCTTTGAAAAACACTCTTCAAACAACCGTTTATGCTTTCCAGAAATTCTACATTATTTAGGATCAACAATATGTCATCCACATATACTTATCAGAAATGTTGTAGTGCTCCCACTCACTTTCTTGTAAATACAAGTTTCTAGCAAACATCGTATAAACCTAAAAGCTTTTATCACTCTATCAAAGCATGTATTCTGACTCCGAGATGCTTGCTCTAGTCCATAGAAGGATTGCTGGAGCTAGCATACCTTTTAGCATACTTAGGATTGACAAAACCTTTATTTGTATCACATACAACTTTTTCTTACGAAAACAGGTAAGAAAACTTGTTTTGTCATCCATCTGTCAGATTTCATAATCGAAAAATACAGCTAATGCTAACATGATTCCGACGGACTTAAGCATCGCTACGGGTGAGAAATTCTCATCGTACTCAACTCCTTGAACTTGTGAAAAGACTCTTTCCCACAAGTCGAGCTTCATAGATGGTAACATTACCGCCCACGTCTGTCTTCTTCTTAAAGATCCATTTATCTCAATGGCTTGCCGATCATCGGGCAAGTCCACCAAAGTCCATACTTTGTTCTGATACATGGATCCTATCTCGGATTTCATGGCTTCTAACCATTTGTCGGAATACGGGCCCACCATCGCTTCTCCATAGCTCGTAGGTTCATTGTTGTCCAACAACATGATATCTGAGACAGGATTACCGTACCACTCAGGAGTAGTACATATCCTTGTCAACCTATGAGGTTCGATAGCAACTTGATCCGAAGCTTCATGATCACTATCATTAACTTCCTCTTCAACAGACGTAGGCGCCACAGAATACATCTTTCTGTGTTGCATCACTCTCTGGTTGAAGTAAAGGTTCGACAACCTCATCAAGTTCTATCTTCCTCCCACTCAATTCTTTTGAGAGAAACTCCTTCTCGAGAAAGGACTCGTTCTTAGCGACAAACAATTTGCCCTCGGATCTGAGATAGAAGGTATACCCAACTGTCACCTTTGGGTATCCTATGAAGATGTGTTTGTCCGCTTTGGGTTCGAGCTTCTCCAGCTGAAGCCTTAAGCATTGCAGCCCCAAACATTAAGAAACGACAACTTTGGTTTCTTGCCAAACCAATGTTCATACAACATCGTCTCAACGGACTTATATGGTGTCCTATCTAAAGTGAATGCAGCTGTCTCTAATGCATAACCTCAAAATAATAGCGGTAGATCGGTAAGAGACATCATAGATCGCACCATATCTCATAAGGTTCGCTTACGACGTCTGGACACACCATTACCCTGTGGTGTTCCAGGTGGCTTCAACTGTGAAACAATTCCACAATGTCTTAAGTGTTTACCAAACTCATAACTCAGAAATTCTCATTGATCAGATCGTAGGAATTTGATCTTCTTGTTATGATGATTTTTAACTTCACTCTGAAATCGCTTGAACTTTTCAAACGTTTCAGACTTGTGCTTCATTAAGTAAATATACCTATATCTACTCAAATCGTCAGTGAAGATGAGAAAATAGCGATATCCACCGCATGCTTCAATTCTCATTGGATCACACGCATCAGCATGTATGATTTCCAACAAGTCACTTGCCCGTTTCATTGTACCTGAAAACGGGGTCTTAGTCATCCTGCCCATGAGGCATGGCTCGCATGTGTCAAGCGATTCAAAATCAAGTGACTCCAAACATCCATCGATATGGAGTTTCTTCATGCATCTTATGCCAATATGACCTGAGCGGTAGTGCCACAAGAAAGTGGTACTATCATTATTAACTCTACATCTTTTGGCGTGAACATGTGTATTACCATGACCGAGATTCAATGAACCATTCACATAGGGTGCATGACCATGAAAGGTATTATTCATGTAAATATAATAACCATTATTCTCTAACTTAAATGAATAACCGTATTGCAATGAACATGATCTAATCATATTCATGCTCAACGTAGACACTTGATAACATTTATCTAGGTTCAATACTAATCCCGAAGGTAGATGGAGTGTGCGATGGTGATCTCATCAACTTTGGAAACACTTCCAACACACATCGTCACCTCGCCCTTAGCCAGTCTCCGTTTCGTCCGTAGCTTTTGCTTCAAGTCACCAATAATAGCAACTGAACCGGTATCCAATACCCAGGTGCTACCAGGAGTACTAGTGGGGTACACATTAATAACACGTATATACTTTGTTGAAGTTGCCAGCCTTCTTATCTACCATGCATTTGGGGTAATTCCGCTACCAGTGACCGTTCCCTTTACAATAGAAGCACTTAGTCTCGGGTTTAGGTTCAACCTTGGGTTCCTTCACTGGAGTGGCAACTGGTTCGCCATCCATGAAGTTTCCCTTCTAGCCCTTGCCCTTCTTGAAACCAGTGGTCTTGTTAAACCATCAACACTTGATGCTCCTTCTTGATTTCTACCTTTTGCGGTCTTAAGCACCGCGAACAGCTCCGGGATCAACTCCATCCCTTGCATGTCATAGTTCATCACGAAGATCTAGTAGCTTAGTGACAGTGGCTAGAGAACTCTATCAATCACTATCTTATCTGGAAGTTTAACTCCCACTTGATTTAAGTGATTGTAGCACCCAGACATTCTGAGCACATGCTCACTAGCTGAGCTATTCTCCCCCATCTTGTTGGCAAAAGAACTTGTCAGAGGTCTCACACCTCTCAACACGGGCATGAGCCTGAAATCCCAATTTCAGCTCTAGGAACATCTCATATGTTCTATGGCGTTCAAAACGTCATTGGAATCCCGATTCTAAGCCGTAAAGTATGGTGCACTAAACTATCAAGTAGTCATCAGGATGTGTCTGTCAGGTGTTCACAACATCCACAGACGACGTTGTAGGGGTTTGCACATCGAGCGGTGCATCAAAGACGTAAGCCTTCTGTGTAGCAGTGAGGACACTCCTCGGACTACGGACCTAGTCCGCATCATTGCTTACAATATCTTTCAACTTAATTTTTCTCTAGGAACGTATTGAAACAGGGAGCTACAACGCGAGCTATTTACCTACAACATATTTGCAAAGACAATTTAGACTATGTTCATGATAATTGAGTTCATCTAATCAAATTATTTAATGAGCTCCCACTCAGATAGACATCCCTCTAGTCATCTAAGTGAAACATGATCCGAATCGACTAGGCCGTGTCCGATCATCACGTGAGACGGACTAGTCATCAACGGTGAACATCTCATGTTGATCGTATCTTCTATACGACTCATGTTCGACCTTTTGGTCTTCCGTGTTCCGAGGCCATGTCTGTACATGCTAGGCTCTTCAAGTCAACCTAAGTGTTTCGCATGTGTCCCGAGGCCATGTCTGTACATGCTAGGCTCGTCAACACCCGTTGTATTCGAACGTTAGAATCTATCACACCCGATCATCATGTGGTGCTTCGAAACAACGAACCTTCGCAACGGTGCACAGTTAGGGGGAACACTTTTCTTGAAATTTTAGTGAGGGATCATCTTATTTAAGCTACCGTCGTTCTAAGCAAATAAGATGTAAAACATGATAAACATCACATGCAATCAAATAGTGACATGATATGGCCAATATCATTTTGCTCCTTTTGATCTCCATCTTCGGGGCTCCATGATCATCGTTGTCACCGGCATGACACCATGATCTCCATCATCATGATCTCCATCATCGTGTCTTCTTGAAGTTGTCTCGTCATCTATTACTTCGACTACTATGGCTAACACTTTAGCAGTAAAGTAAAGTAATTACATGACGTTTAAGTTGACACGCAGGTCATAAATAAATTAAGACAACTCCTATGGCTCCTGCCGGTTGTCATACTCATCGACATGCAAGTCGTGATTCCTATTACAAGAACATGATCAATCTCATACATCACATATATCATTCATCACATCTTTTTGGCCATATCACATCACAAGGCATATGCTGCAAAAACAAGTTAGACGTCATCTAATTGTTGTTGCAAGTTTTTACGTGGCTGCTATAGGTTTCTAGCAAGAACGTTTCTTACCTACGCAAAAACCACAACGTGATATGCCAATTTCTATTTACCCTTCATAAGGACCCTTTTCATCGAATCCGATCCGACTAAAGTGGGAGAGCAGACACCCGCTAGCCACCTTATGCAACTAGTGCATGTCAGTCAGTGGAACCAGTCTCACGTAAGAGTACGTGTAAGGTCGGTCTGGGCCGCTTCATCCCACGATGCCGCCGAATCAAGATAAGACTAGTAACGACAAGCAAATTTACAAATCGACGCCCACAACAACTTGTGTTCTACTCATGCATAGAAACTACGCATAGACCTAGCTCATGATGCCACTGTTGGGGATCGTAGCAGAAATTTAAAATTTTCTACGCATCACCAAGATCAATCTATGGAGTAATCTAGCAACAAGGGGAAGGGGAGTGCATCTACATACCCTTGTAGATCGCTGAGCGGAAGCGTTGCAAGAACGCGGATGAAGGAGTCGTACTCGTAGCGATTCAGATCGCGGTTGATTCCGATCTAAGCGCCGAACAACGGCGCCTCCGCGTTCAACACACGTGCAGCCCGGTGACGTCTCCTATGCCTTGATCCAGCAAGGGGAGAAGGAGAGGTTGGGAAGACTCCGTCCAGCAGCAGCACGACGGCGTGGTGGTGGTGGAGGAGCGCAGAACTCCAGCAGGGCTTCGCCAAGCACTACGAGAGACGAGGAGGGAGAGGGGTAGGGCTGCGCCAACAGGGAGATGATCTCGTGTATGTTGCAGCCCCCAATACCTCAAGTATATATAGGGGAAGGGGAGGGGCTGCGCCCCCATCTAGGGTTCCCTCCCTAGGGGTGGCGGCAGCCCCAAAACCCATCTAGGGTTGCGGCCAAGGGGGGAGAGAGGGGGGCGCACCTAGGGTGGGCCTTAAGGCCCATCTGCCCTAGGGTTTGCCCCCTTCCCCTCTAGGAGGCGCCTTGGGCCTTGGTGGGAGGCGCCCCAGCCCACCTAGGGGCTTGTCCCTTCCCACTATTGGCCCATGTAGGCCTCCGGGGCTGGTGGCCCCTCCTGGTGGACCCCCGGACCCCTCCGGTGGTCCCGGTACACTACCGGTGATGCCCGGAACACTTCTGGTGGCCAAAACCATACTTCCTATATATCAATCTTTACCTCCGGACCATTCCGGAACTCCTCGTGACGTCCGAGATCTCTCCGGGACTCCGAACAACATTCGGTAACCGCGTACATACTTTCCCTATAACCCTAGCGTCATCGAACCTTAAGTGTGTAGACCCTATGGTCTCGGGAGTCATGCAGACATGGCCGAGACAACTCTCCGGTCAATAACCAACAGTGGGATCTGGATACCCATGTTGGCTCCCACATGCTCCATGATGATCTCATCGGATGAACCACGATGTCAAGGATTCAATCAATCCCGTATACAATTCCCTTTGTCTATTGGTGCGGTACTTGCCTGAGATTCGATCGTCGGTATCCCCATACCTTGTTCAATCTCATTACCGGAAAGTCTCTTTACTTGTTCCATAACACATCATCCCGTGATCAACTCCTTGGTCACATTGTGCACATTATGATGATGTCCTACCGAGTGGGCCCAGAGATACCTCTCCGTTTACACGGAGTGACAAATCCCAGTCTCGATTCGTGCCAACCCAACAGACACTTTCGGAGATACCCGTAGTGCACCTTTATAGCCACCCAGTTACGTTATGAAGTTTGGTACACCCAAAGCATTCCTACGGTATCCGGGAGTTGCACAATATCATGGTCTAAGGAAATGATACTTGACATTAGAAAAGCTTTAGCAGACGAACTACATGATCTTTGTGCTAGGCTTAGGATTGGGTCTTGTCCATCACATCATTCTCCTAATGAAGTGATCCCGTTATCAACGACATACAATGTCCATGGTTAGGAAATCGTAACCATCTATTGATCAACGAGCTAGTCAACTAGAGGCTTACTAGGGACATGGTGTTGTCTATGTATCCACACATGTATCTGAGTTTCCTATCAATACAATTCTAGCATGGATAATAAACGATTATCATAAACAATGAAATATGATATAATAATAACTAATTTATTATTGCCTCTAGGGCATATTTCCAACAGATTTCATGAGTTAGTATAATGATACAGACTTACAGATGCAGAAGAAAGATAATTTTTTTACCCAGGGGCAGTCTTAAAAGCCCGAAATTGAGTTTGTGAAGAGTCGCTTGAAGAGCGAGAAACCTTCTGCAATAGTAAAATTACAGTTAAGAGAGTAAAGAAACAGATTCATTGATAAAAGCAAGAGACAAAGGTGAAAGAAAGCTCATTCTGGCGTTTCTGAGGAGTTTTTGGTAAGCCGGAGGGCAGTTCATTGTCGTCACTGGTCCGGGCCTGATGGTGGCTCTCATGTTGCTATTTTTTCAAAAGAAAATGAGGATCCAAATAATCCAAAGGGTGTGAAAACCTTACTTTCTGAGTTACCAGTCGAGGTTTCTGTCTTGGCAAAGGGGCTGAGTCGGAGGAAATAGTTACCTCTTCTTCTACTGCCTGGCTGGCCCCCGTGTCATCCTGGCAATAGTGAGTGTCAATAATGTTGTTAAAAAGCAGGCCAAGAGAGTCAAGGGCTACCTCCGACTCAGAAACATCATCCAGCTTGAACATATCAGAAGCAGTTCTTTTCTTCTTGGATTTTCGGGTTGTCTTCTTGGCGGCTATGGCGGCAGCTCTAGCTTTCTTGGCGGCTTCATGATCATATTTGGCCTTCCAAAAGTAAGATTTGGCCTGTAGGCAGACAACAGGTTAAAAGTCAGACAAGTACTTAAATACTGAAGAAAAAAGGGAGTCAAGGGGACTTACCTCTAGTGTCGGGTTAAGCTTGCAGAAAGGATTCAATCCAAACTTTACTGCAGTCCTCGTATTTACCGTTTACGAGGGTGGTTGATATTTCAACAATGGCCTCTTCAGTCAGTTGTATAGAACTATGACACAGAGGGTCATCTGGGCCTTCGCCATATTTATACATCAAGTTGGATTGGCGGCTCAGAGGGATGACCCGCCATGCGATCCAACAACAGATCAAGTCAACTCCGGTTAGGCCGTTTCCCAACAAGGCTTGAATCCTTTTGATGGATGGGATGAGTTTCTTCCATTCAGCGGCAGTCAGCTTGTCAGGGAGCACAAACTTAGAATCAAGACGCTCCACGCGATAACCCGACATTGGTTTTTCATCAGCTGGCGGCGTGTCTTTGCAATAAAACCAAGTTTGGTTCCAATCCTTGGGATGGCTTGGTAAGACTACTAAGGGAAAGACCACCCTGTCGGTGCTGAATCGAAATTCCGCCAAGTTCCAAGCTAGGGCCGTTGGTGCTTTCATTCTGGCGGTTTAGATAAAAATATTCTCTGAAGTGTTCAACGGTAGGTTCTTCTTGAAGATAAACCTCACAGACAACTTGAAAATCGCAGATGTTGGATATGGAGTTCGGTCCAAGATCTTGTGGATGAAGCTTGAAAAAATGTGGAACATCTCTGAAGAATTTTGAGCCGGGTGGTGAAAACCCCCGGTTCATATGATCAGTAAAGATGATGACTTCACCATCTTTGGGCTGAGGTCGTTCTTCGGCCGGGTCAGGGGCACGATAGGACATAATGTTCTTCGCTGGCAAATATCTGATGGTGACAAAATCCTTCAAAGTGTCATCAGTGACTATGGAAGGGACCCAGTTGCAGACTGTTGGCGTCTTTGATGACATAATCAAAAAGGACAAGCTGAAAAGAAAGTAATTTGCTGGTTCAAATTAATCGGTGGAGTTACAGGTTAAAGATTATAGTACAGATGAGTAATGGCGGCTTAAGTAAGGGCTAATGATATATAAAGGAAAAATGAGCCGTCATGGTAAGCCGCCATGACTAAAGATATTCGAAGGTTGCCTAAGACAGAATTGGCTAAGTACTGAGATAAACAAGTTTCACAAGTTGTTGCTATTATTTTGGATCAAGATGGTTCAAAAAAGAAAAGTAAATCTAGACCTAAAAAACCAGCGCAGAGGAGTTCATCAGTTCTAAGGAGGCCTTTGTACAAGAAAGAGGGATCTTCTAGCATCTAAAATGGATACAAAACAACTACCGCATGAGTTCCATACTTCTTTTAGATCAAAGAAGGATGCGGTAGAGAAACTACAAGGAATCCGTGATGAACAGCGAAGAACACAGAAAGAACTCGCAAACCCTAATGCAGATCTAAGGTGTGGGAAAGCAAGAACTTACGAACGCAGATCTACTACGGAGGGTCACCGCCGTTCTTTGGATAGACTCAGGTTGATGCAGCGGCCAAAGTTGAGGACGACGGTGAGCGCTGCGGCGGCAGAGTTCGAGCGTTGGAAGTTGCGAGAGGAAGAAGACGATGGAAAAGGGGGAGAATGAGAAGAAGACCGGCCGCGGCTATTTATAAGGAAGGACTGATAAGTGAGCGCGAAAAACGAGGAGACCAAAACATGGTTATCCAGCTACCCAGGTGCCTCAATTTTCAGAAAGGCATTAAAGATAAAGATCCGTTAAAAGATGAAGTGGTGGCGGGTTTCTGAAAAATCCGGAAATGACGTCATGGCGGGTTACAAGGCTTTCACAGTAGTAATAGATGGATTTTTCTAAGTGTTGGAGATTGAAAAGAACAAAGTTCAAATCAACCTGGGGCCTAATGTTGGGGATATGACTACCATGTATGACCCGCCCAGGAGGGGCCGGGTCAATCCCAATGGTGGGTTACTTGAAAGGAAGCCCGAAGAGGATGGTTTATGGTAAAGCTTGTAGTAGGCCGAAGCCCAGAGGCGGCTTAAGGCCCGTAAGTGTAAACCACCATGTATGAATAAGACTTGTAAGATAAGGCATGTAAAAGTTTTCACCGAGCCGGACACGTTGTATGAGCCGGCCGGGATTCTATAGGCCGCAGGGCGTCAACCCGTGTATATAAGGGGACGACCCGGCGATGGCTTAGGGCAAGAAACAATAGATCGAGAGCCAAGCTAGTGTATTTCGCTCCTTGGTCATCGAAACCTAGCAATACCACATCAACTAGACTAGGCTTTACCTTCACCGCAAGGGGCCGAACCAGTATAAACTTCTCGTGTCCTTTGTCACGATTAACCCCTTTAAGCTTCCTAGTTGTGATGGCTCCACGACTAAGTCCTTTCACTAGGACATCTGCCGTGACAATTCCACGACACCAGGGCTGACAAGAAAGTTGCTAAAAAAACTGCCAAGAAGACAACCAAGAGAAAGAAGAAACCAAGCGCCTCTGATCTTCTTAATCTGTATGACACCTCTGAGTCGGAGGTAGCCCTTGACTCTCTTGGCTCGTTTTTCAACCATCTTATTGACACTGACTATTATCAGGATGACACGGGAGCCAGCCAAGCAGTTGAAGAAGAGGTAACTATTATTTCCTCTGGCTCAAAAACTTTGCCAAGACAGAAACTTCGACAAGTAACCCGGAAAGTAAGGTTTTCACACCGCTTGGCTTATTTAGATCCTCACTTTATTTTGAAGAACAACAACACGAGAATCGACGTCAGACCCAGACCAGTGGAGGTGAAGAGTTGACCTCCGGCTTACCAAACACTCCCGCTCCTCAAAAGCATCGAAACGAGGTTCTTTTTAACTTTAAACTCTTTTCACCTGCCGGCGGGTCTTATTTACTTACCACTTAACTCTGTTGATTCAATTGACCAGGAGATTGCCCGTTCTTCCTTCGGTGACTCATCACAAACCGAATTGCCGGCTTTAAAAACTACCCCTAGGTAACAATAATTATCTTTGATTATGTATCTCTTTATACCTTTATACTTATTCTGACTTATCACCACCTGTGCAGTGGACAAGCAAAGCCTAGCAAGAAAACAAAGGTTTCCAAGCCAGCTTAGGATCCTACAGTTATTGAACCGGAACAGCAAGTCTCTACATCTGATGCTTCTGAAAAACAACCAGATGACCCTGCCCCTGATGTTTCACCTGAGATTTCGGATCTCCGCGCTCACAAAACCAATATTAACTCTTCACACCCTGGACCATTGATAATCCCCAAGTGCAGGGAATCATCATAGCAATTCCCAAAAATGGAAGTGATAAGTATGGGGTGTCGAACCCACAAGGAGCTAAAAGTAAGATCAATATTCTCTCAAGTCCTATGTGCCATTGATACGACTCTAAGTACACCGAACGTTTGCTTCCAACTAGAAAAGAGAAATAAAACTACATTGTGGGTATGAAGAGGATAACTTTGCATGATATCGGAGAGCTAAAATATAAAAGTAGGTGATGTTATCATAAAGTTAGAATATATTACTAAATATTATAAATAGCGAGTGTGGAATAATGATGGGTCGGTGTGCGGAATTATCCTAGGCAATCGTTAACAAGACCGGTGGTCGTCATTGCAATTTCATACGAGGGAGAGGCATAAGCTAACATACTTTCTCTTCTTGGATCATATGCACTTATGATTGGAACTCTAGCAAGCATCCAAAACGACTAAAGATCATTAAGGTAAAACCCAACCATAGCATTAAAGCATCAAGTCCCCTTTATCCCATACGCAACAACCCCCTGACTTGGGTTTATGCTTCTGTCACTCAAGAAACCCACTATAAGCGAATCATGAACGCATTGCAACACCCTACAACGGGAATCCCTCACGCTTGCGTGACACGGAGGGCACAATAGGACAACACCAAAATAAAACATACAACTCATACCTATCTAGATCATCAATCAACCCAAAGACAACGGATATCTACTCAAAACACCATAAGATGGCAACACATCATTGGATCATAATATGTGGCATAAAGTACCATGTTCAAGTAGGGATTACATCGGGGTGCGGGAGTGGACGGGTAAAATAGATGAGGATGGTGATGATGATGGTGATGTTGATGAAGACGAAAATCGCGGCGATGATTCCCCTCCCGATGGCACTCTGGCGCCACCGAGAGAGAGGAGGAGAGGTTCTCCCCCTTGTGCTTCCTCCTCCATGACCTCCCCCCTGGATGGGGAGAGGTTCACCCTCTGGTCCTTGGCCTTGATGGTGATGATGGCCCCTCCGGGATCCTCCCCCATAGCCTACGGTGATGATGGTCCCCTCCGTCAGGGTGCCAGAGAGGGCCTAGATTGATTTCTCGTGGCTACAGAGGCTTGCGGTAGCGGAACTTCCAATCTAGGTTATTTTCTGGGGGGTTTCTGTATTTATACAAATTTTTGGCGTCGGTTTCATGTCAGGGGGGTCTTTGAGTCGTCCACGAGATAGGGGCCCACGCCCAGGGGGGTGGGGCGCCCCCCACCCTCGTGGAGGGCTCGGGGCTCTTCTGGCCCAACTCTTTTACTCCGGGGCTTCTTTTGGTCCATAAAAAATCATCAAAAATTGGCACGCCAATTGGACTCCGTTTGGTATTCCTTTTCTGCAATACTCAAAAACAAGGGGAAAATAGAAACTGGCACTGGGCTCTAGGTTAATAGGTTAGTCCCAAAAATCATATAAAATAGTATATTAAACATCTAAGATGGATAATATAATAGCATGAATACTTCATAAATTATAGATATGTTGGAGACGTATCGGCATCCCCAAGCTTAATTCCTGCTCGTCCTCGAGTAGGTAAATGATAAAAGAAATAATTCATGAGGTGTGAATGCTAGCAAGTGCATAAGTTTCATCAATGATAGTTCCAATCACTTTTTCTAGCATCATTATATATCATAACAGTAGCTCAACTTATGAAACTTCTCATGATCAAGTAACAAGCTATTAACATGTTAAAGTATAGATCATAAACTTTCTTGAAAACTAACAAACCGTGCTCTTAGTCATCAAACAATTGCAATTCATCTTATTTTCGGGAAGGGTCTATGTAAGAGCTTTGATTCAGCAAACTCCACATACTCAACTATCATTTAATATTTCACAATTGCTAACACTCATGTGATATTTATGGGTTCAAAGTTTTAATCGGACATTGAGAAAGATAGGGGCTTATAGTTTTGCCTCCCAACCTTTTACCTCAAGGGTAATGTTAACAATAATAATTTATCAGAACCTACATCCAAGTGGATATATATATCCGGATTGATCCAACACAAAGTGCTTGCCAAAGGAAAAAGTGTAAAAAGGAAAGGTGATGACCACCGTGACTCTTGTATAAGGGTAGAAGATAAAAGTAAATGATAGGCCCCTCGCAGAGGGAAGCAGAGGTTGTCATGCACTTTTATGGTTGGATGCACAAAATCCTAATGCAGAAGAACGTCACTTTATATTGCCTCTTGTGATAAAGACCTTTATTATGCAGTCCGTCGCTTTTATTTCTTCCCTATCACAAGTTCGTATAAAGCTTATTTTCTTTGCACTAATAGATCATACATATTTAGAGAGAAATTTTTATTGCATGCACCGACGACAACTTACTTGAAGGATCTTACTCAATCCATAGGTAGGTATGGTGGACTCTCATGGAAAAACTGGTTTAAGGAATGTTTGGAAGCACAAGTAGTATCTCTACTTGGTGTAAAGAATTTGGCTAGCATGAGAGGGAAAGGCAAGCTCAACATGTTGGATGATCCAAGACAATATAACATTTCGGATATAGGAAAACATAACCCATTATGTTGTCTTCCTTGACCAACATCAACCTTTTAGCATGTCATATTTTAATGAGTGCTCACAATTGCAAAAGATGTCCAAGATAGTATATTTATATGTGAAATCTCTCTTCCTTCAATATTCTTTCATGAATTGTTCAAGTGATCAATTCTGTGTTTGCTAACTTTCAATAAGTTTACTACCTATACTTATTATGTGTGAAGTCATTACTCCCCATGTTATAAGCATATGAAACATATATAAATTCAGATTTATGATATTCAATTCATTCAACCATTTACTCATAGGATATACATGAAGCGCGTGAGTAAATGACAAACTACTCCAAAAAGATATAAGTGAAGAACGTTGAGTAGTCAAATAATTAGCTAGCCATGGGAGGATTCTTTTTCACTCAAGATTTCAGATCCAATGATTTTATTCCAACAGCAAGTAAAATTTAAAATACGCTCCAAGCAAAACACATATCATGTGACGAATAAAAATATAGCTCCGAGTAAGGTATACCGATAGTTTTGAAGACGAAAGAGGGGATGCCTTCCGGGGCATCCCCAAGCTTAGGCACTTGAGTCTTCCTTGAATATTACCTTGGGGTGCCTTGGGCATCCCCAAGCTTATGGTCTTTCCACTCCTTATTCTCCTTATATCGATATCTCACCCAAAGCTTGAAAACTTCAATCACACAAACTTTAACGGAACTTCGTGAGATAGATTAGTATGATAAAGAGTAAACCATTCATTTTTGTATTGTCAAAGACAAGGTTCATAATTGTTTTCATACAATTCCTACTGTACCTATCTTTCTACAATTTATATTGAGAAATACAAGCCATAGAAACTAGAAAACAAGCAAACTATGCAATGAAAACAGAATCTGCCAGAAACAGAATAGTCTGTAATGATCTGAACAGAAACCATACTTATGCTACTCAAAAAATTATGAAATAAATTGGTGGACATGAGGAATTTGTCTATTAATCTTCTGAAAAAAGAATCAACTCAATTGCACTCTTCTCTAAAAAATGACAGATAATCTCATGAGCGCAAAGTTTCTGTTTTTTACAGCAAGATCACATTAACTTTCACCCAAGTCTTCCCAAGGGTCTTACTTGGAACTTTATTGACACAAAAGCTATAATACATGATTAATACAGTAGCTTAATCATGTAAACACACAAAAACAGTAAGGGTAAATGTTGGGTTCTCTCCCAACAAGCGCTTTTCTTTAATGCCTTTTAGCTAGGCATGATGATTTCAATGATGCTCACATAAAAGATAAGAATTGAAACATAAAGGGAGCATCATGAAGAGTATGACTAGCACGTTTAAATCTAACACACTTCCTAATACTAGGGATTTTGTGAGCACATAATTTATAGGAACAAGAATCAACTAGCATAGGAAGGAAAAACAAGTATAATTTCAAAACTTTAAGCATATAGAGAGGAAACTTGATGTTATTGCAACTCCTACAAACATGTATTCCTCCCTCATAATAATTTTCAGTAGCATCATGAATGAGTTAAACAATATAACCATCACATAAAGCATTCTTTTCATGATCTATGAGCACAGAAATTTTACTACTCTCCACATAAGCAAAATTCTCCTCATTCGGAATAGTGGGAGCAAACTTCTTCTAAATCCACTTTAGATTATAGTATTATTCATACTCCAAAATATATAAGTGAAGTTCATGGATCATTATACAATTAATATAGACTAACCAATATCCAATCTCAAAATATATAAGTGAAGCACACGAAGCATTCTATAAAACCATACTCAAAAGATTTAAGTGAAGCACAAAGAACAATTCTATAAGATCATACTTAAAAGATATAAATGAAGAACATGAATTATTCCATAAATCAATAAAGGGCTATCTCATACTATCATGGTTCTTAAAGGAAATACAAAAACACAAAGGACACAAATTATGTGAACAAAACAAAAACCGAGGTATACCGATAATTGTTGAAGAAGAAGGATGGGATGCCAACCGGGGCATCCCCAAGCTTGGATGCTTGAGTATCCTTGAAATATTTACTTCGGGTGCCTTGGGCATCCCCAATATTGAGCTCTTTCCGCTCTTTATTCTTCTCATATTGATAGCTCCTCGATCTTCGAACACTTCATCCACGCAAAACTTTAACAAAAACTTTGTGAGATCTGTTAGTGTAATAAAGAAAATCACTACCTTTAGGTACTGTTGAAAACTTATTCCAATTTAATATTAGAACTATATCTACTGTATTCCAACTTCACCATGGTTCATACCCGCCGATACTACCCATAGATTCATCAAAATAAGCGAACAGCTCATAGAAAACAGAATCTGTCAAAAACAAGACAATCTGTAGTAATATGGAAGTTTAGTAAACTTCTGTAACTCCAAAAAATTCTAAAAATATATGAAAATTTAAAAAATTTATACAGAAGTATTTTGCAAAAAGTTTCAGACCCATTTGACTTTCCAGTAAAAAAGGTAAAATCACGCGCTACAGCCAAAGTTTCTGTTTTTGTACTGTACATAGTAAACAAGCAATCTAATCATCCTAAAACCGAAGCTTGGCACATTATTTTTATAATACAATGGATATATACAAGGGGATAATTATTTCAGAGAAGCTTCCATGAATTTTTTACATTATTTCCATGAGCATGAACACAAGTGCTCAAGGTCGACCCTCATTTCTTCAATGCTTAATCTTCCAATCACTTCTCTTTATTGAAAAACTTTTTAGGCATGAGAGGCAAGTAATTTTTTTGTATTTTCATTCTTTAAAAAAATGTATGTTTCACCCACAACTAAACAGAAACAAAAAATGTAAAAACAAAATCTATTTAGTGAAGAAAGCAAACCAGCACACACGAAAATATCAACCCCACGCTATTGCTCCCCGACAACGGCGCCAGAAAAGAGCTTGATAATCCCCAAGTGCAGGGAATCATCGTAGCAATTACCAAAAGTGGAAGTGATAAGTATGGAGTGTTGAAACCACAAGGAGCTAAAGGTAAGATCAATATTCTCTCAAGTCCTATCTGCCACTGATACGACTCTACGTACACCGAACGCTTACTTCCAACTAGAAACGAGAAATAAAACTACGTTGTGGGAGGATAACTTTGCATGATATCGGAGAGCTAAAATATAAAAGTAGGTGCTGTTATCATAAAGTTAGAATATATTACTGAATATTATAAATAGCGAGTGTGGAATAATGATGGGTCGGTGTGCGGAATTATCCTAGGCATTCGTTAACCAGACCGGTGGTCGTCATTGCAATTTCATATGAGGGAGAGGCATAAGCTAACATACTTTATATTCTTGGATCATATGCACTTATGAATGGAACTCTAGCAAGCATCCGCAACTACTAAAGATCATTAAGGTAAAACCCAACCATAGCATTAAAGCATCAAGTCCCCTTTATCCCATACGCAACAACCCCCTTACTCGGGTTTATGCTTCTGTCACTCAAGCAACCCACTATAAGTGAATCATGAACGTATTGCAACACCCTACAGCGGGAATCCCTCACGCTTGCGTGACACGGAGGGCACAATAGGACAGCACCAAAATAAAACATACAACTCATACAAATCTAGATCATCAATCAACCCAAAGACAAAGGATATCTACTCAAAACATCATATGATGGCAACACATCATTGGATCATAATATGTGGCATAAAGCACCATGTTCAAGTAGGGATTACAGCGGGGTGAGTGAGAGTGGACGCGTAAAAGAGATGAGGATGGTGATGATGATGGTGATGTTGATGAAGACGATCACCGCGGCGATGATTCCCCTCCCGATGGCACTCCGGCGCCACCGAGAGAGAGGAGGAGAGGTTCTCCCCCTTGTGCTTCCTCCTCCATGGCCTCCCCCTGGATGGGGAGAGGTTCTTCCTCTGGTCCTTGGCCTTCATGGTGATGATGGCCCCTCCGGGATCCTCCTCCATAGCCTCTGGTGATGATGGCCCCCTCCGGCAGGGTGCCAGAGAGTGCCTAGATTGATTTCTCGTGGCTACAGAGACTTGCGGCGGCGGAACTTCCGATCTAGGTTATTTTCTGGGGGTTTCTGTATTTATAGGAATTTTTGGCATCGGTTTCACGTTAGGGGGGGTCTCCGAGTCGTCCACGAGATAGGGGCCCACGCCCAGGGGGGGTGGGTCGCGCCCCCACCCTCGTGGATGGCTCGGGACTCTTCTGGCCCAACTCTTTTACTCCGGGGGCTTCTTTTGGTCCATAAAAAATCATCAAAAATTGGCACGTCAATTGGACTCCATTTGGTATTCCTTTTCTGCAATACTCAAAACAAGGGAAAAACAGAAACTGGCACTGGGCTCTAGGTTAATAGGTTAGTCCCAAAAATCATATAAAATAGCATATAAAACATCTAAGATGGATAATATAATAGCACGATACGTCATAAATTATAGATACGTTGGAGACGTATGAACCATCAAGCCCACTTAAGCCATCAAAGACTCACGCTGATGATGTTCTGATCACTGGCACCGGTTTTACAAAACCGGGAAATCCAATAGCTTTGGCCAAGCATACTGCTAAGCAAGAGGTTATTGAAAGGCGGAAGACGAGGTTTGACGTCTCTCATTATGCACAATTGAGCAGAAGTGAGATACTCTCTGGCTACCTTAGCCAAGTACACTCCAGCCGTGATCTTGAAGTTGATATGGTGAAGCAAATGCACCAAAAGTATGAGGTATGACTTCCACCTTTGAATAATTATGTACATCCTGCCAGCCCCCAAGTCTACTGGTTATGATAAAATTGAATAGGCTGTAGATTTAAAATAATCCATAAGCTTCTTATCGCAGAATCCCTCCAACACCGATTTAAAATTAAACCAGATGTTTAAGCACTTTTAGCATTGCATCCGTAGTCCCCAAGGGCCGGTTTAATCAGCATGAATGAGCCGGTCCTGTTTATCATTAGTTAAGAAAGGAGAGCTTATCTGTGTAGCCCTCATGAATCGGCTGTGATTGTTTATGGCACCCGGTTCATCATTAAGAAAATACAAGCGACATGCATTAGCCCCCAAGTGCCAAGTAGTCTTGCTTGCAAAGTGCTTGGGACTTTATTTATAAGAGCCATTTTACTTAAAGAAATTCTTTGGCAGACATTAGCCCCCAAGTGCCAAATGTTGTTGCTTGCAAAGGACTTGGGACTTATATTCTTGTAATCCTGTTATGAATGTGTTGACAAGTTTGTGCTTCATATAGGCTGCTACTGCTGAACTTGAGTCACAGTTAAATGATGCAAAGACCCGGCTGGCAAATCAGGAGTCTGAAACCCATAAAGTTGAAGCCAAATTCCAGTTTAGCATAGCTGAATTGTGAAAGCTGAAGACCAGTTTTAAGACGGAGAAAAACACTTGGGCTGAAGAAAAGACTGCTTTAACGCAGCGAGCTGAAAAAGCCAAGGCAGCTCTTCAAGAAGCAACCACTGAACTCTCCGGCTTAAAGCACCGTGTCTCTCAGATGGTTTCTGCTATCTTTGGCGAGTCGCTTTGCTAATCATCAAAAAGTGAATCCTTGTCATGATAATATAAACTGCCATTAACCAATCTGTGATTTTTCAGGTCCCAGGAGCAGCAACCTTAACCAGGACATGCTTGTGAAGCTCAAAGCTGTCTACACACTTGTCGAATAGCTGTACACCGGAACTCAACGTGCACTGGCTGCAATTTCTCCAACGAATCAGGCACCTACTCTTTTATAGATGTGATGAAAAAACTTTCTGTGCTTCTTGATGGAATGGATGAAATGAAGCGATCGTCTGTGAGAGCCGGTGCTGTGATGGCTTTGATCCGGGCCAAGGCATGGGTACCAGAGCTTGACCCGTCTGAGCTAGCCACTTGTTACCCAAGCTTGAAAGAGGATGGTACGCCGTTTGATCAGAAGGACTTCTCTGCTTGCGTGAGAGAGATACGTCCAATGGCGACTATGATTGCCAATGACTCGGACCTTTCAAAGTACCATCCGGCTTATAACAAGGAGAACCAGAAGATGCCGACTCCGGCTTATCGAGTGATGGACTTTGTCGGTGTCAAAACCGGCGGATCTCAGGTAGGGGGTCCCGAACTGTGCGTCTAGGCCGGATGGTAACAGGAGGCAAGGGACACGAAGTTTTACCCAGGTTCGGGCCCTCTTGATGGAGGTAAAACCCTACGTCCTGCTTGATTAATATTGATGATATGGGTGTTACAAGAGTAGATCTACCACGAGATCAGAGAGGCTAAACCCTAGAAGCTAGCCTATGGTATGATTGTATGTTGTGATTGTTGTTCTACGGACTAAAACCCCTCGGTTTATATAGACACCGGAGAGGGTTAGGGTTACACAAGGTCTGTTACAAAGGAGGAGATATCCATATATGCATTGCCTAGCTTGCCTTCCACGCCAAGTAGAGTCCCATCCGGACACGAGACGAAGTCTTCAATCTTGTATCATCATAATCTAACAGTCCAGCCAAAGGATATAGTCCGGCTGTCCGGAGACCCCCTAATCCAGGACTCCCTCAGACTTAATCCCCCCAAACCGTAAGCATACTTTTGCCCCTGAAGTTGAGTCGTCTGATCTTATAGATGGCGAGGCTAAATTTCAAGCTTTATCTGGCATCAACTTGTCATCACCAAACTTTCAGATGACAGAAGAGGACGAAGAACCGAAAAAGGATGACCTAGAAGCCTCAAGCCAGCAAGGCCAAGAAGAGTGAACCATAAGGCGGTTTATATATTTGAATCTTGGAAAAACACTTGATCCCATTTGTCTCATGGAGTCATGTAATAGGATAGTAAAAAACTTGAATCTGTCGTGCCATCGTGCACATTTCTGTTTTGCACAATACTGTTGATCCGCCAATTTGAAAGATGATCTTTTTACTCTTAGGACAGTATTGATTTATGCAGATCAAACTTGATTATTCTCTTGCACACAAACAAGTCACAAGTGCCCTGGCGGTTTACCGCCAGGCAGGTCATGATACCCAATTAAAGGCCATTGGGGACGAGCAGTCCATAACCAGGGCTGGTCTGGCCATAATGTTTAACACAATAAAATGTCATACCTGTGGCCTGTGCTTAGACTGCCGGCTTAACAGGTTGATCCGGTTTGAAGTTTGTAGAACTATAACTCCAAACATAATATTATGGTACTATTGATGACTTAGAGTCTCCCATCCTGGCGGGTTGTATAAACCCAAAAGATGCTTCAAATATGAGCCATAAGTAGGGTAGCTTGACCCGATGTGTAAAAAACAGATGGCAAAAAAGAAATCGTATATAGAAAAGGAATCAAAAAATTCAAGGCTTTTGAGGGCCGCCAAACCAAAGTGTCTTCTTCAATGAAACTAGCCGGAGCCACTGGAAGGTACGTGCTATCCGTGAGCCTGATTCGGAGTACCCAATCGACATTTGAACCCAGATAAAGTCATATCTTGATTTATAGACTTATCAGGAGTACGCGGGGTCAGAGTAACGGCATACACCACGGGCCGATTTATCCAAGTTTCAAGGAAGGCGGCTTATGAAGCCTGGATCTATCCTGACTATCTGTAAACCGTGCTCTCGCATGACAAGCCGCCGTTTGAACCTTAACAAGCTCAGATCTTGGTCGAATACACCGTAAACACTGATCGTTAAGAGTTCGGCAGGTCAATCAGGATTACCCGATGGAGTTGAAGCAGCTGGTTACAGGTCGGATGACCCGGAAAGGTTATGTTCTCTTTGGTTGAATATGCCTATGTTTGAACAAACCCGGTCAAGAGGGTAATAATGCTATGTTCTCTTTGGTCGAATACGCCTATGTTTGAATAGGAAGCCCCCAAGTGACATACGGACAAGTGTGCTCTTCAGGGACCTATGTTTGAGTTGTGCTGTGCATCCAACTCTCTTTTGTCCCTATAGTTTGGGCGTCAAGCCTCTTAAATGAGCGTGTAAGAAGAAATAAAGACTCAGCTTCAAAGAAGTGAAACGAAAGAAGCCCTGAATTATCAGGGATGCCGGCTTTATTATACTGTTTAGAATATATATACACCATCAGACTATGTACATAATGAGAGCCGGTGGCTCAAGTATAGTAGGGCCAAAGATGAGCAATGTTCCACGGCCGATGGGTCTCCTCCTTAGATGTACGTGAGTCCTTGTGGTCTCGAACGTCGATAAGGTAGTATGACCCATTTTGGAGATTCTTGCTGACCACGAAAGGTCCTTCCCAAGGAGGTGATAACTTCTGCATATCTGTCTGATCCTGGATGAGCCGGAGCACTAAATCTCCTTCTTGAAAGGTTCTGGTTTTGACCCGGCGACTATGATAACGATGTAGATCTTGCTGATAAATCGTGAAATGAGCCGCTGCAAGATCACGCTCCTCATCCAATAGGTCAAGTGCATCTTGACGTGCCTTTTCATTATCAGCTTCAACATAAGCTGCCACTCGAGGTGAATCGTGACGGATGTCACTAGGGACAACTGCCACTGCTCCATAAACCATGAATAAAGGTGTGTAACCCGTAGATCTGTTGGGGGTTGTATTGATACTCCATAACACTGAGGGTAACTCCTCTACCCAACAACCCAGCGTTCTCTGCAAAGGAACCGTAAGTCGGCGCTTGATACCTCGCAGGATCTCTTGATTTGCTCGTTCTGCCTGACCATTGGACTAAGGGTGATCCACAGAGGAAACGTCAAGCCAGATATGCTCTCGTTGCCAAAATTCTTTCATAGCGCCTTTAGAGAGATTAGTACCATTATCTATTATAATGCTATTCAAAAACCAAAACGGAAGATCACTTTCTTCATATCCGTATTGCCTAGCTTGCCTTCCATGCTAAGTAGAGTCCCATCCGGACACGGGACAAAGTCTTCAATCTTGTATCTTCATAGTCCAACAGTTCGGCTGTCCGGAGACCCCCTAATCCAGGACTCCCTCAGTAGCCCCCGAACCAGGCTTCAATGACGACGAGTCCGACGCGCAGTATTATCTTCGGCATTGCAAGGCGGGTTCCTCTTCAAATTCTGTGTACCTGTCGAAATAATGTCTGATTCCTTGTGACGGTTTGTACTCCTTGGCTTCTATACCCAATAATGGCCACTTTCCACGTGTCGAGCGAATGTGAAGAGCCAGGGTGTTTTCACATTTACCCCCCTAGCTATGTAAATGAGCCGCCTATTTAAAAAGTCGAGGATTCAGATCCAAATCACATCACCCTCTCTTGCCGAGTCTTCATCGGAGCGTGCCCGACAGAGATCCATTCCACCATGGCCGGTCGATGCAGCTCCTCCTCTCGCACCCCTAGTTCCAAGCCTGGAGATTGGGAGAGATGTTCCATCCCGCACAACAAATTGGTGATGCTTCAGTCTAAGGGATTTCTTCCCCCAGCGTACCTGGTCCCGGTTCGAGCCGGGCTTGCCACCTACAATGGCGGAGAGCAAGCGGAGAGCCGTCCCAATCCCTCCAAGGGAGAGCGGGTATGCCTTGTCCCTTACCTGGTAAGAGGGCTCGGATTCCCAATTCATCCGTTTCTCCGGGGGCTTCTGGAGTTCTATGGCCTCCAGCTGCACAACCTTATGCCTGCCTCCCTGCTGCATATCGCGGGATTCGTAGCCCCTTTGTGAGTTATTTTTGGGCTGTGAGGCTCATTTCGCTCTGTGGAAGAAGTTGTTCTGCCTTGTGCCCCGTTCTAAGAAGGGATCAATATATCAAGTGGGCGGAGCCGAAGTGTGGCGTATTGCCGGGACCGGATACCTGTCTGGGACCCCGAAGAAGACGTCCGAAGACTGGCCTTCAGAATGGTTTTATATAGAAGATGTCGCCCTTCCGGACCCTATTCGGATCGGCCTTCCTTAGTTTGACAACGCCCCTTCGAAGAAGCGCCGGAGCTGGCGTCCACGGAGCTCCCTGGAGGAAGACGACAGGGACATTCTTTATCTGATGAGCCGGATAAGTTCTTTAGCTCGATCCGGATTGACCATGATCGAGGTCATGGCTATATGCATTATGCGGGGGGGTGCAACCGCTCCAGTATAGAGGCCACCCCATGTGGGATTTCAACGGGGAGGATGATGCCACCTGTCATGGTCGCAAAGGGTCGGGATCGGCTGCTGATCTAATAAAGATCTTGTCCACTTTGTACAAGGGAGAAGAGGAGTAATTCCTCCGTGTCAACCCGCAGGGTGGATTCTGTATGTACAATCCTCCGAGCTGGGTAAGCGGAGACTTTTTCTCGCCCATCCGTTTTGTATTCCCATAGTTTAAGTATTCATTCTAGTGATTTCATCGCAGGAGCTGCGCCAAGCAGTAAAGGAGATAAACAGCCCTCCTCCACAGCCCGAGGACCCTGGACGGTCCCTTGACCCGGCCGCCCAGGAGGATCCGGACATATCCGTGGAGCTGATCGACGGGGTATTTTACCAAGGGAGTAATGACAATACCTTGGTGGCCATTACGGCCGATTACCCTGGGCTAGTTCCAGCCTCACAGGTGACTGAGACCCAAGTCCCAGCACTTAAAAAGGGATCCGTCGTTGTGCTCCTTTTTTTATATTGCCGTATAACAGCCGTGTTTTGCAGGGGAGGTCCTCGGGGCAGAAGGCCGAGCCTGTGGCAACTAGCCAACAAGGGGCCGCTAGGCCAGGCAGGCTGAAAAGATCTGCAGTCCGGATTGAGGCACCGGCATAGTGGTATGGCGCGCCGTCTTTATTGCAAGACATTATTTACAAAGGCATATTAATGCCCATGCCTTCTTTTCAGGAAAAAGAGCGCTCGCCGGACTATACCCAGAGAGGCTACCAATTGCGCCTCCACAAGCCAGGCTCCAAGGCCAGACTCAGGGGTGGGAACGAGTACAAGGCGTGCGCCGGGTGCTCCTCTGCCAGAGGATACAGATAGACTGTCCGCCACCCATTCCGAGGTGGAAAGTGCCATGAACCACAGGCGTCGCCAGACTGTTCTTCGTGATGCTTGTTTCTCCCAAGAGGCTTTGGATGCCTTCAACTCGGGAGATGCGCACCTCCGTGCCGCTCAAAAAGGTCTAGCCAGAGCCACGGAGCAGTATGTAAAAGACATACGGGTGAGAAAATTTGATGATTATATATATCAGTAGCCCCTCAGACTTGAAACAGTTAGGATAACTGATTTAAGGATCATTTGTTATGTAGGTTCTTACAGAAAAGGATACTCAACTATCCCAGGAGCTGGAATAGTGCAAAGCCCAACTTCAGGCCGCACTGGCTGCCGCAGGGGAGCCTAAAGAGACCCCTGCTGGTAACATATCCATCAAATGATAAGTATTATATTAGAGTGCGGCTTTAGATGCAAATCTGACGATAAAATTGCAGATGACGCTAGAGTGAATCTGGATAAGCAACAGCTCATACGCCAGCTAAAGGCTGGTGAGAGTGTGCTAACGAGGGTGAGGCAGGAGAAGAATGATCTCCAAGATGCCAACACCAAGCAGGGCATGGAACTAAGAGATGTTCGTGCCCAACTGTCGCATTCTGTTAAGGAGAATCAACGGCTTCAACGCGGCATATTTAGTAAGTGCTTAAACGAACTTTGAAAAAGAGTTCGGCGAGGAAGCTGGCTGACAGAGTTATGTCTGTAGGTATGCTAACAGGACATCCTACTGAGGAGATGCCTGGTTCAACAGGTGATCTTCTTCCTGAGCTCGCACAGTTGCACGAACGAGTTCGGCAGGTGATGCAAGGCGTCGCCCAGGCCTTGTGGCCGTCCGTCTCCATACCCGCAGGACTTGGAGAGCCTACAGAAAAGCTGAAGGGAGCACGGCGGCGCTTCCGATTATGGAAGATATCGGCCTGCCGTCAGGGTGCCAGGGAAGCCTGGGCAATGGTGAAGACATGGTACACGAAGGCTGACCTGAACCACATGGCCGAAGTCGGACATGTGGGGCCTGATGGCAAGGAGATCCCTGTGAGTTTTGTGTACGGCCAAGTAGAATTGGCTGCAAAGTATTCCCAACAGGACTGTAGACTAGACAGCCTATTGGATGGCATTGAAGAGGAATTCAACCAGTCAATTTTACTATGTAATTTTAAAGTGACATGTATGATGCCTTCTAGCAGGATTGTAGATCGTTTGTCGTGGCAGACCTTTTCGCTTCAACCTCGGGACCCGACAGTCCGGAGTGTATCCGAATACCCTCTCGGTTATGTAAGAACCAGGGTATGCGTGGAGACCAGACGTAGGGGTCATTAGTGCTTTATCAGACAAGTGCCCAACTAGTTATGTTATATTACATGGGTAGTAAGAAACATCTTCCAGAGAGAATAGTTCCGTTAAGGGTTCCTTTCCCTGGGTAGGCATGCCCTAAAGTGCATGTCCGGCCTTCGACGAGAAGCACAGAAAAAACATCTGGGGGCAGATATGGATAATAAATAAAAGTCATCTTTTGTTCACCGAGCGAATATTCTCTTAAGAACGCTAGCTTTCGGCTTCACCCAGTCTGAGGTACACGTCCGGCTGACCCGGCGGTAACAATCGCAGAGGTGCTCCCCTTATGCCCTAGCCGAATTAACGGGAACATAGGGCATAAATACAAGAGCCAGGCAACCCAGCTTGGCCAAAACTAAAGTCATATTGATGCATATAATGGTGAAAAAAGGTACATGCGGAAGTATAACGCATGTGTTGGGCGTGATGCCTAGGTAAATAATTTAAGCTTCTGTGAAAGAAGCCCCCAGGTGTAGAGAGTGCGGCTAGCACATCTGTAATGTACCAGTGAGGCACAAGGTGACCCTTGAAGGCCTGGAGGATTAAAAGAAAGAAAGGGAAACAAGACAGATGACGCATATGCAGAAAATGGACAAAGGGAGGGGACTAACATAAAGTCCTGTGCTAGGCGTAGAATCTTCGGAGCCTGGCTGCGTTCCATGGGTTCGGCTCGAGTCGACTAGTCGATGCATCCCGCAGTCGGTACGCTCCGCCGGTCAGAACTTGGTCGATGATGAAGGGACCTTCCCATTTGGGCTCTATCTTGTTCTTTTTCTTATCCGGCAGCCGGAGGACTAGTTCACCAACGTTATAAGTTTTGGCTCGTACTACTCTGCTTTAGTATCTGCGAGCCTGTTGCTGGTAAAATGCGGAACGGGCTTTGGCTACGTCGCGCTCTTCCTCCAAGGTGTCCAGACTGTCCTGCCAATCAAGCTCGGCTTCTCTTTCTTCGTACATGCGCACTCGAGGTGAGTCATGAATTATGTCACAGGGCAGGACTGCCTCTGCGCCGTACACCATAAAAAATGGTGTGTATCCGATACTACGATTCGGCATGGTCCGCAGCCCCCAGAGTATGGAGTCGAGCTCCTCTACCCAGTGTGTGTCAGACTCTGTTAAGGAGCGCACTAGTCTGGGTTTAATGCCGCTCATTATAAGACCATTTGCTCATTCGACTTGACCGTTGGTTTGTGAGTGATAGACTGAAGCATAATCGAGCTTGATGCCCATTTTGCTACACCAGAGTTTTACCTGTTGGCCGTGAAGTTCGTGCCGTTATCAGTGATGATGCTGTGGGGGACGCCGTAGCGGTGTACAACCCCGGATATGAAATCTATCACCAGTCCGGATTCGACTGTTTTAACCGGTTTGGCCTCTATCCATTTGGTGAATTTATCCACCATGACCAATAAGTATTTTTTCTTGTGGGTTCCACCTTTAAGGGGTCCAACCATGTCAAGCCCCTAGACCACGAAGGGCCATGTAATGGGGATTGTTCGGAGGGCGGTGGGTGGCATGTGGCTTTGATTTGCAAAGAGCTAGCAACCGGCGCAACGCTGGACCAAGTCCTGTGCGTCTGCCCGGGCCGTTGGCCAATAGAATCCTGTACGGAAGGCCTTGCTCACAAGAGCCCGGGCTGCGGCGTGATGACCGCCGAGTCCGGCATGAATTTCTGCCAAAAGGTTCCGTCCTTCCTCTTCGGAGATGCACCGTTGAAGGACTCTGGTAGCGCTTTTTTGTACAATTCTCCCTCGTGGACCCTGTAGGCCTTTGATCACCGCACTATGCAGCGTGCCTCATTTTGGTCCTCCGGGAGTTCCTGTCTAGTTAAGTAGGCCAGGAATGGTTCTGTCCATGGGGCAATAATGGCCATTATTTCATGGGCTGATTGTGTTATTTCGGTGGCGGAGCCTCTGATTGTGTCAGAGAGTTCGGTATCGGGTATTTTGGCCGGGTCCGGACTGTTGTTACCGGTGTCCCCTTCCCATGCTATGGATGGCTTGAAAAGCCTTTCCAGAAAAATGTTGGGAGGGACCGCATCGCGTTTGGCGCCAATGCGGGCGAGGATATCCGCCGCTTGATTGTTTTCCTGAGCCACATGGTGAAATTCGAGCCCCTCGAACCGTGCTGACATTTTTAGGACGGCATTGCGATAAGCGGCCATTTTTGGATCCTTGGCATCAAAGTTTCCATTTATTTGGGATATCGCAAGGTTTGAATCCCCGCGCACCTCTAGGCGTTGAATGCCCATGGATACCGCCATCCGGAGACCATGTAGAAGGGCCTCATATTCGGCTGCGTTGTTGGAGTCCGTATACATTATCTGCAGTACGTATTGAACGGTGTCTCCTGTTGGGGACGTCAAAACGACGCCAGCCCCCAGACCAGCCAACATTTTGGAGCCGTCGAAGTGCATGATCCAGTTTGAATATGTGTCGTACTCTTTAGGGAGTTCGGCTTCCGTCCATTCAGCGACGAAGTCAGCCAAAACTTGCGATTCAATAGCTCGCCGTGGTTTGTAAGTTATGTCGAACGGGAGGAGCTCAATGGCCCATTTGGCAATCCGGCCCGTCGCGTCGCGGTTGTTTATAATATCATGAACTGGTACTTCCGAGGCTACCGTTATCGAACACTCTTGAAAGTAGTGTCGCAGCTTCCGGGATGCCATAAATACCGCGTACGCTATCTTTTGATAATGCGGGTACCATGATTTGCATGGGATAAGGACAGTGGACACGTAGTAAACCGGATTTTGAAAGGGAAATTTGTGTCCATGCGCTTCTCGCTCGATGACAAGCATTGCGCTTACTACTTGATGAGTTGCTGCAATGTATAATAGCATTGGTTCACCAATGTTTGGCGCGGCCAGGACTGGGTTTGTTGCCAATATGGCTTTTATTTCGTTGAGTCCGGCCGTGGCGGCATCCGTCCACTCGAAGTGTTCGGTGCGCCGTAGGAGGCGATAAAGGGGTAATGCCTTCTCTCCCAGGCGGGAGATAAAGCGGCTTAGAGCCGCCACGCATCCAGTTAATTTTTGTATTTGTTTGAGGTCTGTTGGGGTAGCCAACTATGACAACGCTCAGATTTTGGCCGGATTAGCTTCAATACCTCTACTGGAGACAATGAATCCCAGGAGCTTTCCTGCTGGTATGCCAAAAACGCATTTTTCCGGATTGAGCTTGATGTCATATGTTCGGAGGTTGTCGAATGTGAGCCTCAAGTCGTCTACTAGAGTTTCGACATGCTTGGTTTTAACGACCACGTCATCCACATATGCCTCCACTATTTTGCCGACCTGGTTTGCCAGGCATGTCTGAATCATGCGCTGATATGTTGCACCAGCATTTTTTAGCCCGAAGGGCATTGTGTTGAAGCAGAATGGGCCGTATGGTGTGATGAATGCCGTTGCGGCTTGGTCTGGCTCTGCCATTTTGATTTGATGGTAGCCGAAGTATGCGTTGAGGATACACAATGAATCGTGTCCTGCGGTAGCATCGATGATTTAATCGATGCGGGGGAGGGGGAAGGGATCCTTTGGGCAGTCCTTATTAAGGTCCTTAAAATCGACGCACAAGCGCCAGGATTTGTCCTTCTTTGGTACCATCACCAGGTTTGCTAGCCAGTCCGGATGTTTTATGTCTCTGATGAATCCGGCCTCCAATAGCTTGGCTAGTTCCTCTCCCATGGCTTGTCTTTTAGGCTCAAAGAAACATCGAAGAGCCTGCTTGACTGGCTTGAATCCTTTTAGGATATTTAGGCTGTGTTTAGCCAGTCTGCGTGGGATTCCTGGCATGTCTGAAGGGTGCCAGGCAAAAATGTCCCAGTTCTTGCGTAGGAACTCTCGCAGTGCAGCGTCGACATCAGGGTTTAATTGTGCCCGATGGAAGCTGTTTTTGTAGGGTCCATTGGATGGACTTGGAATTTGACTATTTCGTCCGCTGGCTTAAAGGAAGTGGACTTGGATCTTTTATCGAGTATCACGTCGTCCCTGTTCACCGTGGAGCGCAGCGCAGTTAATTCTTCGGCCGCTAGGGCTTCGGATAGTGCCTCAAGGGCCAGTGCAGTTGTCTTATTTTCGGCGCGGAGTGCTATGCTCGGATCACTAACAAGAGTGATGATTCCGTTGGGCCCAGGCATTTTGAGCTTCATGTACCCATAATGGGGTATGGCTTGGAAGATTGTAAACACCTCCCGCCCTAATAGAGCATGGTATCCGCTGCTGAACGGGGCCACTTGGATTGTAATTTCTTCGGACCTGTAATTATCCGGTGTGCCGAATACCACGTCTAGTGTGATTTTACCAGTGCAGCGTGCTTCCCGACTGGGGATGATTCCTCTAAAGGTTGTGCTGCTTTGCTTAATGCGGCTCTAGTCTATTTCCATCTTTTGAAGAGTTTCCTCATAGATGAGGTTTAATCCACTATCGCCGTCCATGAGTACCTTGGTGAGTCGAAAGCCGTCCACGATTGGACTGAGGACCAGTGCGGCTGGTACTCGGGCTGTTCGGAATTTAGGTTCGTCACTGGCATTGAAGGTAATAGCCGTGTCGCTCCAAGGATTTGTTTCTGCTATGTGGCAGATTTTGGACGTGTTGCGGAGTGTTCGCTTCCGTCTATTATTTGACGCGAAGGTCTCAAAGACCGTTAAGACCGTATTGTTGTCCTCGGGGTGGTGCTCTGTGGTTTTTGGGAGGAGTAGATCCTCACCACTTTTGGCCACCTGCCGGAGTATCCAGCATGCTCTAAGGCTGTGCGTTGGTATCGCATCCGCTGTACTATGAATTTTGCAGGGTCCGTTGAGCCATCCCTCCAGTACGGTTCCTTGCCCCGTAGAGGGCTTTTGCTTTTTGGTAGTTAACCCAGGTGTATTGTGATAATGAACCCTTTTATTTCGGACTGGGTTTGTATTCAGGGCCGGATTATCCAAAAAATTTATTTCGGTTTTCCAGGCGCTTTCCATCGCACAGTACTTTCGTACTATGGACACCAAGTCGGCAAAGCGTGTAATTTTGCGACGACTTATGGTGTTGAGGATTCCCTCATCCGTGCAATTATTGCAGAAGAGTGAAATTGCGTCTTCCTCGCGGCAGTCCTTTATCCTGTTCTTGACCAGGAGGAATCTGGCCCAGTAATGGTGTATTGTTTCTTCGGGCTCTTGCCTAATTTGGGATAGATCGCGTATGTTTGGGTAGGTGGATGTAATTGAATCCGAATCCTCACCCAATCTGAGGATCAGTGGACAAGGAGTTTCCGAACTCGAAAGTTTGGATTCTTGGATGTTTTTCGATAAATCTAGCCCGATGCCTGATTCTGGGCTCAGGCTTTGAGTGGCATCCTCCCCTCCGCGGGTATCCGGCTTGGAGGGATCGAGAATCCGGACGTAGCTAGTCCTTAAGATAGATGAAGGGTTGCCGCATTGTTCTTCCACCACTGCAACGTGATGGGTGACTTGGGGAGAGTTAATTTCTCTTAGATTGGGTTTAGGCCCAATCTGATTGTAGTCTGTGGCAACTCCCAGGGCGGCGATACGATCCAAGAGCTCGTTCAGGGAAGAGAGCTCCATTGGATCTAACTGCTCGGCGAGTTCCGAGTTGACGTGAAGATTGCTTTCGATGACCCGAGAAGTCATCATCGGCGCAGCGGTCGAACAGGCAGTCATGAGAAAACCACCTAGCCGGAGAGTTTGGCTGATAGCCAGAGCTCCCTCAGCGATAGTTACGTCTTTAAAGACGGGACGAGACATCCTTCCAGGTGGCGACGACACAGCGGGACTCTCAATGAAAGCACCAATGTCAGTGTCAAAACCGGCGGATCTCGGGCAGGGGGTCCCGAACTGTGCGTCTAGGCGGGTTGGTAACAGGAGGCAAGGGACACGAAGTTTTACCCAGGTTTGGGCCCTCTTGATGGAGGTAAAACCCTACGTCCTGCTTGATTAATATTGATGATATGGGTGTTACAAGAGTAGATCTACCACGAGATCAGAGAGGCTAAACCCTAGAAGCTAGCCTATGGTATGATTGTATGTTGTGATTGTTGTCCTACGGACTAAAACCCCTCGGTTTATATAGACACCGGAGAGGGTTAGGGTTATAGAAGGTCGGTTACAAAGGAGGCGATATCCATATATGCATTGCCTAGATTGCCTTCCACGCCAAGTAGAGTCCCATCCGGACACGAGACAAAGTCTTCAATCTTGTATCTTCATAGTCTAACAGTCCGGCCAAAGGATATAGTTCGGCTGTCCGGAGACCCCCTAATCCAGGACTCCCTCAGACTTAATCCCCCCCAATCCGTAAGCATACTTTTGCCCCTGAAGTTGAGCCGTCTGATCTTATAGATGATGAGGCTGCATTTCAAGCTATATCTGGCATCAACTGGTCATCACCAAACTTTCAGACGGCAGAAGAGGACGAAGAACCGAAAAAGGATGACCCAGAAGCCTCAAGCCAGCAAGGCCAAGAAGAGTGAACCATAAGGCGGTTTATATATTTGAATCTTGGAAAAACACTTGATCCCATTTGTCTCATGGAGTCACGTAATAGGATAGTAAAAAAATTGAATATGTCGTGCCATCATGCACGTTTCTGTTTTGCGCAATACTGTTGATCCGCCAATTTGAAAGATGATCTTTTTACTCTTAGGACAATATTGATTTATGCAGATCAAACTTGATTATTCTCCTGCACACAAACAAGTCACAAGTGCCCTGGCGGTTTACCGCCGGGCAGGTCATGATACCCAATTAAAGGCCATTGGGGATGAGCAGTCCATAACCAGGGCTGGTCTGGCCATAATGTTTAACACAATAAAATGTCATACCTGTGGCCTGTGCTTAGACTGCCGGCTTAACAGGTTGATCCGGTTTGAAGTTTGTAGAACTATAACTCCAAACATAATATTATGGTACTATTGATGACTTAGAATCTCCCATCCTGGCGGGTTGTAGAAACCCAAAAGATGCTTCAAATATGAGCCATAAGTAGGGTAGCTTGACCCGATGTGTAAAAATAGATGGCAAAAAAGAAATCGTATATAGAAAAGGAATCAAAAAATTCAAGGCTTTTGAGGGCCGCCAAACCAAAGTGTCTTCTTCAATGAAACTAGCCGGAGCCACTAGAAGGTACGTGCTATCCGTGAGCCTGATTCAGAGTACCCAATCGACATTTGAACCCAGATAAAGTCATATCTTGATTTATAGACTTATCAGGAGTACGCGGGGTCAGAGTAACAGCATACATCACGGGCCGATTTATCCAAGTTTCAAGGAAGGCGGCTTATGAAGCCTGGATCTATCCTGACTATCTGTAAACCGTGCTCTCGCATGACAAGCCGCCGTTTGAACCTTAACGAGCTCAGATCTTGGTCGAATACACCGTAAAGACTGATCATTAAGAGTTTAGCAGGTCAATCAGGATTACCCGATGGAGTTGAAGCAGCTGGTTACAGGTCGGATGACCCGGAAAGTTTATGTTCTCTTTGGTTGAATATGCCTATGTTTGAACAAACCCGGTCAAGAGGGTAATAACGCTATGTTCTCTTTGGTCGAATACGCCTATGTTTGAATAGGAAGCCCCCAAGTGACATACAGACAAGTGTGCTCTTCAGGGACCTATGTTTGAGTTGTGCCGTGCATCCAACTCTCTTTTGTCCCTATAGTTTGGGCGTCAAGCCTCTTAAATGAGCGTGTAAGAAGAAATAAAGACTCAGCTTCAAAGAAGTGAAACGAAAGAAGCCCTGAATTATCAGGGATGCCGGCTTTATTATACTATTTAGAATATATACACCATCAGACTATGTACATAATGAGAGCCGGTGGCTCAAGTATAGTAGGGCCGAAGATGAGCAATGTTCCATGGCTGATGGGTCTCCTCCTCAGATGTACGTGAGTCCTTGTGGTCTTGAACGTCGATAAGGCAGTATGACCCATTTTGGAGATTCTTGCTGACCACGAAAGGTCCTTCCCAAGGAGGTGATAACTTGTGCATATCTGTCTGATCCTGGATGAGCCGGAGCACTAAATCGCCTTCTTGAAAGGTTCTGGTTTTGACCCGGCGACTATGATAACGACGTAGATCTTGCTGATAAATCGCGGAACAAGCCGCTGCGAGATCACGCTCCTCATCCAATAGGTCAAGTGCATCTTGATGTGCCTTTTCATTATCAGCTTCAACATAAGCCGCCACTCGAGGTGAATCGTGACGGATGTCACTAGGGACAACTGCCGCTGCTCCATAAACCATGAAGAAAGGTGTGTAACCCGTAGATCTGTTGGGGGTTGTATTGATACTCCATAACACTGAGGGTAACTCCTCTACCCAACAACCTAGCGTTCTCTGCAAAGGAACCATAAGTCGGTGCTTGATACCTCGCAGGATCTCTTGATTTGCTCGTTCTGCCTGACCATTGGACTAAGGGTGAGCCACAGAGGAAACGTCAAGCCGGATATGCTCTCATTGCCAAAATACTTTCATAGCGCCTTTAGAGAGATTAGTACCATTATCTGTTATAATGTTGTGTCGAAAACCAAAACGGAAGATCACTTTCTTCATGAACTGAACCGCCGCTGCTGCATCACACTTACTAACCGGCTCTACTTCAACCCACTTAGTAAACTTATCAACCGCCACCAAAAGGTGGGTCTTCTTATCCTTGGACCTCTTAAAAGGTCCAACCATATCAAGCCCCCAAGTTGCAAATGGACAAGTAATTGGAATCATCCTCAGCTCTTGAGCCGGCACATGAGCTCGTCATGAAAACTTATGACAACCGTCAAATTTTCTTACCAAATCCTCAGCATTAGCATGAGCCATCAACCAATAGAACCCATGACAAAAAGCCTTGGCTACAAGAGATTTAGAGCCGGCATGATGACCACAATCTCCTTCGTGAATCTCCTGTAGTATCTCACAACCTTCTTCAGGAGAAACGCAACGCTGAAACGCCCTTGTGGCACTATGATGGTGCAACTCTCCATTAACAATCGACATTGATTTAGAACACTGTGTTATCTGTGTGGCCAAGATCTCATCCTCTGGCAACTCGCCCCGGGTCATATAAGCCAAATACGGAACTGCCAAATCAGGAATGGCATGAAGAGCCGCCACCAGCTGTACCTCCGGGTCAGGGATAGCAAGATCCTCCTCTGTAGGTAATTTGACAGAAGGGTTAAGCAAAATATCCATGAACGTGTTAGGTGGCAACTGCTTATGCTGAGACCCTAGCCGACTTAAAGTATCAGTCGCCTCATTCTTCCTGCGATCAATATGTTCAACTTGATAACCTTTGAAATGACCCGCAATAGCATCAACCTCTCGACGATAAGCCGCCATGAGTGGATCCTTAGAATCCCAGGTGCCAGAGACTTGTTGGGCTACCATATCTGAGTCGCTGAAGCACCTCACCCAGCTTAAATTCATCTCTTTAGCCATCCGAAGACCATGGAGCAAGGCCTCATACTCTGCTGCATTGTTAGTACAAGGGAACATTAACCGGAGAACATAAGAAAAGTTTTCACCTCATGGGGAAGTCAAGACAACTCCAGCCTGTGAGCCTTCCAACTGTCTGGATCCATCAAAGTGAATAGTCCAATATGTGTTATCCGGCTTTTCCTCAGGCATCTGCAGTTCTGTCCAATCATTGATAAAATCCACAAGTGCTTGAGACTTGATGTCCGTACGAGGCACATACTTCAAACCATGGGGCCCAAGCTCGATGGCCCACTTGGCAACCCAACATGTGGCTTCTCTGTTTTGGATGATGTCCCCTGGAGGAGCAGAGCTAACCACAGTAATGGGATGACCCAGAAAATATTGCTTGAGCTTTCGGCTTGCCATAAAGACCCCATACACAAGCTTTTGCCAATGTGGATATCTCTGCTTGGACTCAATAAGCACCTCACTGATGTAGTAAACCGGCCGCTGAACCGGATATTCCTTGCCTGCCTCTTTCCTTTCCACCACGATAGCTACACTAACAGCCCGGGCATTGGCAGCCACATATAACAACAAAGGCTCCTTATCAATGGGAGCAGCCAGAACCGGCGGTTCAGCTAACTGCCTCTTTAGATCCTCAAATGCTTGGTTGGTAGCATCACTCCAAACAAAGTGGTCTGTCTTCTTCATCATCTGGTAAAGCAGAATAGCTTTCTCACCTAACCATCTTATGAACCGGCTTAGGGCCGCAATATGACCCACCAGACGCTGAACATCATTAATACACACCGGCTTAGCCAATGAAGTAATGGCTTTGATCTTCTCCGGGTTAGCTTCAATGCCTCTGTTACAAACCAGAAAGCCCAAGAGCTTGCCTGCTGGTATACCAAAAACACACTTGGCCGGGTTAAGCATCATCTTTTAGACCCGAAGATTGTCAAATGTCTCCTTCAAATCATCAATCAAGGTCTCCTTCTTCTTGGATTTCACCACAATGTCATCTACATAAGCATGAACATTACACCCAATATAATTGTGAAGGCAATTTTGCACACACCGCTGGTAAGTCGCCTGGGCACTCTTGAGCCCAAAAGGCATAGACACATAGCAGAACGATCCAAACGGTGTAATGAAAGTTGTCTTCTCCTGGTCCTTAACTGCCATCTTAATCTGATGATAACCAGAATAAGCATCCAAGAAACTCAAACGCTCACAACCCGCTGAAGCATCAATGATTTGATCAATATGAGGGAGAGCAAATGGATTAGTCGGACAAGCCTTGTTTAAGTCTGTGTAATCCACACACATTCGCCAAGTGTTATTCTTCTTAAGCACCAACACTGGGTTAGCGAACCACTCTGGAGGAAAAACTTCAACAATAAACCCGGCTGCTAAGAGCTGGGCCACTTCTTCACAAATTGCCTTCTGCCTCTCCTTGTTAAAACGACGAAGGAATTGCTTGACCGGCTTAAATTTCGGATCAATATTAAGAGTGTGCTCAGTGAGTTCTCTCGGTACACCCGGCATATCTGAAGGCTTCCATGCAAAGATGTCCTGGTTCTCATGGATGAACTCGATGAGCGTGCTTTCCTATTTCGGATCCAGATTGGCACTGATGCTGAACTGCTTGGATGAGTCGCCAGGAACAAAATCAAACAACTTAGTGTCATCTGCCAATTTAAACTTTAACACGGGATCGTGCTTCGTGGTTGGCTTCTTTAAGGACGTCATGTTTGCTGGGCCAACATTATCCTTATAAAATTTCAGCTCCTCTTTTGCACAAACTGATTAGCATAAGCAGCGTCGCCTTCTTCACACTCCAAGGCCACCTTGCGACTCCCATGCACCGTAATGGTACCTTTGTAACCTGGCATCTTAAGCTGCAAATAAACAAAATAGGGCCTTGCCATGAATTTAGCATAAGCCGGCCGCCCAAACAGAGCATGGTAAGGGCTTTTGATCTTAACCACCTGGAAGGTCAGAGTCTCGGATCTGGAATCATGCTCATCTCCGAAGGCAACCTCCAAAGATATCTCAACCACTGGATATGCCGACTTACCAGGCACCACCCCATGAAAACGATGTCCGACGGCTTAAGATTTTTGTCAGTCAGCCCCATGCGATGGAAAGTTTCATAATAAAGTATATTAATACTACTGCCTCCATCCTTGAGTACCTTAGTAAACTTATAGCCTCCGACCCGAGGTGCCACCACCAGTGCCAGGTGACCCGGATTATCAACCCGGGGCGGGTGATCCTCACGGCTCCACACAATATGCTGCTCTGACCACCGTAAGTAATGTGGCACCACCGGCTCAACAGCATTCACTGCCCTCTTACGCAACTTTTGATCCCGCTTACACAGGCTGGTGGTGAAGACGTGGTATTGCCCACTGTCCAATTGCTTTGGGTTGCTCTGATAACCAGACTACTGCTACTGATTCCCCTCATTATTCTACTGGTTGTAACCACCTTGATTGCCTTGGCCGTGAAACCCAGAATTTGAGCCTCCGCCACCATGACCCAGACCATGAGAGCTGGAACCTGAACCGTCGTTCGGGTCACGGTTGTGCTGGACAGACTCCCTGCAGTGTCTCATTATACTGCAATCCTTCCATGAATGTGTAGCTGGCTTTTGATCCGTTCCGTGTTTTGGACATGGCTGACTCAATATTGGCTCCTTACGACGCTGGTTATAACTTCGCGCACCGGTGTTAGCTACGAAATCATCCGCTTTGCGCTTACCGCTGCCACCCTGATTGGCTGGGTTGTACTGCTGTCCCTTCATGCCGCTACTCTTCTTTCCCTTTCCCAATCTTTCATCCTCAGAGTCGGGGTCCTTGGTACCATCAGAGTCGGCATACTTGACAAGAGCAGTCATAAGCTCCCCCATGTCGTTGCAATGACGCTTAAGCCGCCCAAGTTTCTGCTTGAGTGGAATGAAACGACAATTTTTCTCCAACATTAGAACCGCTGAGCCGACGTTGATGTTACCTGAAGAATGTATGATAGTCGAGACCCGGTGTCGGTGTCAAAACCGGCGGATCTCGGGTAGGGGGTCCCGAACTGTGCGTCTAAGGCGGATGATAACATGAGGCAGGGGACACGATGTTTTACCTAGGTTCGGGCCCTCTTGATGGAGGTAAAACCCTACGTCCTGCTTGATTTATTCTTGATAATATCAGTAGTACAAGAGTTGATCTACCACGAGATCGGAGAGGCTAAACCCTTGAAGCTAGACTATGGTATGATTGTATGTTGTCCTATGGACTAAAACCCTCCGGTTTATATAGACACCGGAGGGGTCTAGGGTTACACAAGGTCGGTTACGAAGGAGGAGATATACATATCCGTATTGCCTAGCTTGCCTTCCATGCTAAGTAGAGTCCCATCGGGACACGGGACAAAGTCTTCAATCTTGTATCTTCATAGTCCAACAGTCCGGCCAAAGGATATAGTCCGGCTGTCCAGAGACCCCCTAATCTAGGACTCCCTCAGTAGCCCCTGAACCATGCTTCAATGACGATGAGTCTGGTGCACAGTGTTATCTTCGGCATTGCGAGGCGGGTTCCTCCTCCGAATACACCACAGAAGAATTTGAATACAAGAATAGTGTCCGACCATGCAAAATAAGTTCCACGTACCACCATAGAGAGAATAATATTTCCACAAATCTAATCTGCTGACACGTTTTGGCAGCATGACATCATGCAATGGCCCGGTAATTATTTGAACCGTTTTTCTTTAACCAGCCCCGCACATAACGCGAGGCGGTTTCTTGACACGTCTTGTCAAAGCAGAGATCGTGTTCCCCTTATTACGAGATTCTCATCAATACGGACGTGGGTAACCCAACCGCGCCATCAATTACGACGCTTGGGGGATAAGCGAGTTTTACCAGGCTAGTGGGGGCGCATAGTTTCGTCCGCCCTTATAAAGGGTTAAGGTTTAACCTTCTTCTACCCACACCTTCTTCCTCCTTGCTCATCCATTCTCGCGCACTCGAGCTCCAACGCCCCAGTCCACATCATTCTCCTCAACCTTCTCCAAACATGTCATGAGCGGGAGGCAAGTGGATGGCTTCCTCCGTTACGGAGGGACACATCAAAAAGCTATGCGGAGCCGGATACTTAGCCGCGGATATCGCGCATCGGCTGCCAGCTGCGGGGTAGATCGTCCCTACCCCGGAACCTCACGAGAGGGTGGTTTTCCTCCATCACTTCCTCCGTGGACTGGGGTTTCCCCTCCATCCATTCGTCCGCGGCCTTATGTTCTACTACGGGATGGACTTTCATGATCTGGCCCCGAATTTCATCCTCGACATCTTAGCGTTCGTCGTCGTGTGCGAGGCTTTCCTCCGCATCCGGCCCAACTTCGGTCTGTGGCTGAAGACCTTCAATATCAAGCCGAAGGTGGTGGGCGGCCAACAAGCGGAATGCGGCGGAGCCATGGTGGGCAAGATGCCCAACATTATATGGCTCAAGGGCTCCTTCGTGGAGACCATAAAGGGGTGGCAATCGGCGTGGTTCTACATCACCGAGCCACGCGACGCCAACTGGGTGGCGGCCCCCCGAGTTTTGATCCGGATTCCCTACGCGGCTCAATTCCTAGAAAGAGAAGGTCCTGTCCTGGCGTTCATCGATGGAGCTAGACGGACTCCAGAAATGTATCCGGAATATGATAAGCCAGAAGCTTAAGCTTGTCAACATAGTCCAGGTTATGCTCTTCTGCCGGATCCTCCCGTGTCAACAACGGGATTTCAACTTATGGGAGTTCGACCCGGCCCAGCACCAGACTCTAAGCGAGCTCTTCGACACGACGCACAAGGACGTATGGAGGGTGCTGTTCAAGGGCGCCGAGGTCCCTCCTTCTCTTACCGAGGACCGCGGGCTAAGCATGAAGCGCCCTGCGAATTCGGTGAGTTCTATACATCCAGTAGGATATTTATTTCCCATAGCTTAACCATGTGCGGGGTCTAAGCTCCATGCCTTTGACGGGACTGGGTGGAGACGTCGGGGCAGATTAACTGTCCGGCCCCTCTACTCGAAGATAATGCCGACGCTTTCCTGACGAAGATGCTGACTCCGGCTCCTTACAAGGTGCCGGAGAAGACCAAGAAGAAGGCCAAGGGAAACCGAAAGAGTTCCCGGCGCCAGGTGGTATCGGACTCATCGTCCGATGACTCCGCGACGCACTCCTCCCACGAAGACGAGGAGGAAGATGAAGATGCTCCTCCTCTAGCCGGGGGAGACAAGAAAAGGAAGGCCGCCCCAACCGGGGGGGGCGAAGGGTCCAAGAAGGGAAGGACTCTCCTTCCGGACTGCTCCACCACCGCCGCCGAAGGCGAAGACGAGTGGCTGCTCAAGGCCAAGCCCCTCGCGAAGTCATAAGTATTCGGATACCATAGTAACTCATAGCATACCTTTGTCGCACTGCTTCTCCTAACGCTGAATATGATTATGCAGACCGCCCCAAGCCCATATCGATGTATCCTCATCGGACGACTCCTTGGACTCGTCGGATATGGATAGCGATCCACTTCCGACCGCCTCCTCCCCTTTCCCTACGGACAGTGCCGAGGTATTGTCTCAAGAGGCACCGGGTCGAGGGGAGACAATCCCGGAGGCGCCTCAAGGCGACCTTCTGGACTCCGGGAGCAAAGGGAGTAAGGCTCCCGAGGGCTCCGAGTTCGTCCCTCAGCCGAACACCGCGCCGGAACCTCCAGCGGTTCCGGACTCAGGCAGGCGGCCTCCTTCCAAAAGGGGCAAGACGCCCGTGCCGGTGACCTCTGTCCATCCAGAGGCATCGGACAACCTGCTGGGAGCGCTTCGCGGCGCTTCCATCGACGAAGAGCACGCACTATTATGAGTGCGGTGATCAAGAAGGTTCAGTCCGCCAAGAGCGGACTGACTGAAGCCGGTGCTAGCCTTCTAACAGGCTTTGAGGTAAGTATTAAGATATAGGAAAAATATTACCGCGTAGACAGTAGCACCTGATGCTCTGTTTGGTGTTCACAAAGAAAAGCCGAATAGAGGATCAAATAATATCTGCAGGAGTCTAATATAAGTATGTCTATATGCGTATGCAGGCTTCACTGCTGACCTCTGCCGCACTGACTGCGGAGGTCGCCGCACTGAAGCAGGACCTCGAGGGGTCCGAGAAAGAGCTCGGCCTTGCTAAGAGGCAACTCGAGGAGAACAAAGGTAAGTAATACCTAGTCTATAAATATATATATATAAAGATGCGATTGCAAAATGACAGGATCATCATGAATTTGCCAGGGGCCACGACCGAAGTGGCGACCCTGAAGCAAGCGCTGTCCGAAGCCGAAAACAAAGCGGCCCAGGAGCGCACCGAGCGGGAAAAGCAAGAGGCTCGGGTGGGCGAGGTGCAGCAAGAGCTCCAAGCTCTCGTGACGAAGCACGAGGCGTTGGAGCTTGACTCGAAGACGCGAGAGTCTGAGCTTGCCGCGGCCCTTGAGAGCGCAAAGAATGCCAAGGCTAAAGCCCAAAAGGCCCTCCAGGAGATTGAGGCGATGAGGAAGATAGCGGTGGGTAAGGCATTCAATATGCAAAGCAAGCATGTGAAAGTAAATTACTTGTTACTGTTGGGGAACGTAGTAATTTCAAAAAAATTCCTACGCACACGCAAGATCATGGTGATGCATAGCAACGAGAGGGGAGAGTGTTGTCTACGTACCCTCGTAGACCGAAAGCAGAAGCGTTATGACAACGCAGTTGATGTAGTCGTACGTCTTCACGGCCCGACCGATCAAGCACCGAAACTACGGCACCTCCGAGTTTTAGCACACGTTCAGCTCGATGACGATCCCCGGACTCCGATCTAGCAAAGTGTCAGGGAAGAGTTCTGTCAGCACGACGGCGTGGTGACGATATTGATGTTCTACTGTTGCAGGGCTTCGCCTAAGCACCGCTACAATACTATCGAGGAGTATGGTGGAAGGGGGCACCGCACACGGCTAAGAAAACGATCATGAGGATCAACTTGTGTGTCTATGGGTGCCCCCTGCCTCTGTATATAAAGGAGTGGAGGAGGGGAGGGCCGGCCCTCTCTATTGCGCGCCCTAGGGGAGTCCTACTCCCACCGGGAGTAGGATTCCCCCTTTCCTAGTCCAACTAGGAGTCCTTCCAAGTAGTAGGAGTAGGAGACAAGGAAGGGGAAGAGGGAAGAGAAGGAAGGAGGGGGCGCCGCCCCTCCCCCTAGTCCAATTCGGACTAGTCAATCGGGGGGCGCGGCCTGCCTCTTCCTCTCCCCTAAAGCCCAATGAGGCCCATATACTTCTTCCCCCGTATTCCCGTAACTCCCCGGTACTCCGAAAAATAGCCGAACCACTTGGAACCTTTCCGATGTCCGAATATAGTCATCCAATATATCGATCTTTACGTCTCGACCATTTCGAGACTCCTCGTCATGTCCCCGATCTCATACGGGACTCCGAACTCCTTCGGTACATCAAAAATCATAAACTCATAATATAACTGTCATCGAAACCTTAAGCGTGCGGACCCTACGGGTTCGAGAACAATGTAGACATGACCGAGACACGTCTCCGGTCAATAACCAATAGCGGAACCTGGATGCTCATATTGGCTCCTACATATTCTACGAAGATCTTTATCAGTCAGACCGCATAACAACATACGTTGTTCCCTTTGTCATCGGTATGTTACTTGCCCGAGATTCGATCGTCGGTATCTCAATACCTAGTTCAATCTCGTTACCGGCAAGTCTCTTTACTCGTTTCGTAATACATCATCTCGCAACTAACTCATTAGTTGCAATTCTTGCAAGGCTTATGTGATGTGCATTACCGAGAGGGCCCAGAGATACCTCTCCGACAATCGGAGTGACAAATCCTAATCTCGAAATACGCCAACCCAACATGTACCTTTGGAGACACCTGTAGAGCTCCTTTATAATCACCCAGTTACGTTGTGACGTTTGGTAGCACACAAAGTGTTCCTCCGGCAAACGGGAGTTGCATAATCTCATAATCATAGGAACATGTATAAGTCATGAAGAAAGCAATAGCAACATACTAAACGATCGGGTGCTAAGCTAATGGAATGGGTCATGTCACTCACTTCATTCTTCTAATGATGTGATCCCGTTAATCAAATAACAACTCTTTTTGTTCATGGTTAGGAAACATAACCATCTTCGATTAACGAGCTAGTCAAGTAGAGGCATACTAGTGACACTCTTTTGTCTTTGTATTCACACATGTATTATGTTTCCGGTTAATACAATTCTAGCATGAATAATAAACATTTATCATGATATAAGGAAATAAATAATAACTTTATTATTGCCTCTAGGGCATATTTCCTTCAGTCTCCCACTTGCACTAGAGTCAATAATCTAGTTCACATCGCCATGTGATTCAACACTAATAGTTCACATCACCATGTGATTAACACCCATAGTTCACATCGTCATGTGACCTATACCCAAAGGGTTTACTAGAGTCAGTAATCTAGTTCACATCGCTTATGTATTAACACCCAAAGAGTACTAAGGTGTGATCATGTTTTGCTTGTGAGATAATTTTAGTCAACGGGTCTGTCACATACAGATCCGTAAGTATTTTGCGAATTCTATGTCTACAATGCTCTGCACGGAGCTACTCTAGCTAATTGCTCCCACTTTCAATATGTATCTAGATCGAGACTTAGAGTCATCCAGATCTGTGTCAAAACTTGCATCGATGTAACTTTTTACGACGAACCTTTTGTCACCTCCATAATTGAGAAATATTTCCTTATTTCACTAAGGATAATTTTGACCGCTGTCCAGTGTTCTACTCTTAGATCACTATTGTACTCCCTTGCTTAACACAGTGTAGGGTATACAATAGATTTGGTACATAGCATGGCATACTTTATAGAACCTATGGCTGAGGCATAGGGAATGACTTTCATTCTCTTTCTATCTTCTGCCGTGGTCGGGCTTTGAGTCTTACTCAATTTCACACCTTGTAACACAGCCAAGAACTCTTTCTTTGACTGTTCCATTTTTGAACTACTTCAAAATATTGTGAAGGTATGTACTCATTGAAAAAACTTATCAAGCGTCTTGATCTATCTCTATAGATCTTGATGCTTAATATGTAAGCAGCTTCACCGAGGTCTTTCTTTGAAAAACTTCTTTCAAAAACACTCCTTTATGCTTTGCAGAATAATTCTACATTATTTCCGATCAACAATATGTCATTCACATATACTTATCAGAAATGATGTAGTGCTCCCACTCACTTTCTTGTAAATACAGGCTTCATCGCAAGTCTGTGTAAAACTATATGCTTTGATCAACTCATCAAAGCGTATATTCCAACTCTGAGATGCTTGCACCAGTCCATAGATGGATCGCTGGAGCTTGCACATTTTGTTAGCACCTTTAGGATTGACAAAACCTTCTGGTTGCATCATATACAATAAATCCATTAAGGAATGCAGTTTTGTTTATCCATTTGCCAGATTTCATAAAATGCGGCAATTTCTAACATGATTCGGACAGACTTAAGCATAGATACGAGTGAGAAACTCTCATCGTAGTCAACACCTTGAACTTGTCGAAAACCTTTTGCGACAATTCTAGCTTTGTAGATAGTAACACTACTATCAGCATCCGTCTTCTTCTTGAAGATCCATTTAATCTCAATGGCTTGCCAAACAACGGGCAAGTCAACCAAAGTCCATACTTTGTTCTCATACATGGATCCTATCTCAAATTTCATGGCCTCAAGCCATTTTGCGGAATCTGGGCTCATCATCGCTTCCTCATAGTTCGTAGGTTCGTCATGGTCAAGTAGAATGACCTCCAGAACAAGATTACCGTACCACTCTGGTGCGGATCTCACTCTGGTTAACCTACAAGATTCGGTAGCAACTTGATCTGAAGTTATATGATCATCATCATTAGCTTCCTCACTAATTGGTGTAGTAGTCACAGGAACAGATTTCTGTGATGAACTACTTTCCAATAAGGGAGAAGGTACAATTACCTTATCAAGTTCTACTTTCCTCCCACTCACTTCTTTCAAGAGAAACTCCTTCTCTAGAAAGGATCCATTCTTAGCAACGAATGTCTTGCCTTCGGATCTGTGATAGAAGGTGTACCCAACAGTCTCCTTTGGGTATCCTATGAAGATATATTTCTCCGATTTGGGTTTGAGCTTATCAGGATGAAACCTTTTCATATAAGCATCACAATCCCAAACTTTAAGAAACGACAACTTTGGTTTCTTGCCAAACCACAGTTCAGATTGTGTCGTCTCAACGAACTTAGATGGTGCCCCCTTTTTAACGTGAATGCAGCTGTCTCTAATGCATGATCCCAAAACAATATTGGTAAATCGGTAAGAAACATCATAGATTGTACTATATCCAATAAAGTACGGTTATGATGTTCGGACACACCATTATGATGTGGTGTTCTAGGTGGCATGAGTTTGTGAAACTATTCCACATTGTTTTAATTGAAGACCAAACTCGTAACTCAAATATTCGTCTCTGTGATCAGATCATAGAAACTTTATTTTCTTGTCACGATGATTTTCTACTTCACTCTGAAATACTTTGAACTTTTCAGACTTATGTTTCATCAAGTAGATATACTCATATCTGCTTAAATCATCTGTGAAGGTCAGAAAATAATGATACTTGTCGCGAGCTTCAATATTCATCGGACCACATACATCAATATGTATGATTTCCAACAAATCTGTTGCTCGCTCCATTGTTCCAGAGAACGGAGTCTTTAGTCATCTTGCCCATAAGGCATGGTTCGCAAGCACCAAGTCATTCATAATCAAGTGATTCCAAAATCCCATCAGCATGGAGTTTCTTCATGCGCTTTACACCAATATGACCTAAACGGCAGTGCCACAAATAAGTTGCACTATCATTATTAACTTTGCATCTTTTGGTTTCAATATTATGAATATGTGTATCACTACGATCGAGATCCAATGAACCATTTTCATTGGGTGTGTAACCATATAAGGTTTTATTCATGTAAACAGAACAACAATTTATTCTCTTACTTAAATGAGTAACCGTATTACAATAAACATGATCAAATCATATTCATGCTCAACGCAAACACCAAATAACACTTATTTAGGTTCAACACTAATCCCGAAAGTATAGGGAGTGTGCGATGATGATCATATCAATCTTGGAACCACTTCCAACACACATCGTCACTTCACCCTTAACTAGTCTCTATTTATTCTGCAACTCCCGTTTCGAGTTACTAATCTTAGCAACTAAACTAGTATCTAATACTGAGGGGTTGCTATAAACACTAGTAAAGTACACATCAATAACATGTATATCAAATATACTTATGTTCACTTTGCCATCCTTCTTATCCGCCAATCACTTGGGGTAGTTCCACTTCCAGTGACCAGTCCCTTTGTAGTAGAAGCACTTAGTCTCAGGCTTAAGACCAGACTTGGGCTTCTTCACTTGAGCAGCAACTTGCTTGCTGTTTTTCTTGAAGTTCCCCTTTTTCCCTTTGCCCTTTTCTTGAAACTAGTGATCTTGTCAACCATCAACACTTGATGCTCTTTCTTGATTTCTACCTTCATCGATTTCATCATCATGAAAAGCTCGGGAGTCGTTTTCGTCATCCCTTGCATACTATAGTTCATCACGAAGTTCTACTAACTTGGTGATGGTGACTAGAGAATTATGTCAATCACTATCTTATCTGGAAGATTAACTCCCACTTGATTCAAGCGATTGTAGTACCCAGACAATCTGAGCACATGCTCACTAGTTGAGCGATTCTCCTCCATCTTTTAGCTATAGAACTTGTTGGAGACTTCATATCTCTCAACTCGGGTATTTGCTTGAAATATTAACTTCAACTCCTGGAACATCTCATATGGTCCATGATGTTCAAAACGTCTTTGAAGTCCCGATTCTAAGCCGTTACGCATGGTGCACTAAACTATCAAGTAGTCATCATATTTAGCTAGCCAAACGTTCATAACGTCTGCATCTGCTCCTGCAATAGGTCTGTCACCTAGCGGTGCATCAAGGACATAATTCTTCTGTGCAGCAATGAGGATAAACCTCAGATCGCGGATCCAATCCGCATCATTGCTACTAACATATTTCAACACAATTTTCTCTAGGAACATATCAAAATTAAACGGGGAGCAATATCACATAGATATGCCAATACTACCAGGACTAAGTTCATGATAAATTTAAGTTCAATTAATCATATTACTTAAGAACTCCCACTTAGATAGACATCCCTCTAATCCTCTAAGTGATCACGTGATCCAAATCAACTAAACCATGTCCGGTCATCACGTGAGACGGAGTAGTTTCATTGGTGAACATCACTATGTTGATCATATCTACTATATGATTCATGCTCGACCTGTCTAAGCACGACAGGTCTAAATACTTGTCCATAGGGATATTTCGGTGGTAGGGAATTGCAAAAGCAACGGCATAAGGTTTCGGGAGAACATCAGAGAGTATTGTCAGAATCTTCTGTTGAAGCAGTCGATCATCTGGCCTGAATGGGGCTCTCCGGGAGGAAGTATTTTCGAGAACCTAAAGTTAGATTTTAGTCAAATCATTTAACCCGAATAGAAGAGAGATCAGAGTCCCAGAGTAAGGATCGAGGAGTAAAAGATCCTAATACCACCCAGATGGCGACGTGGGCCCATGGGCCGCACAGCCATGTTAGAAAAACAGTTTTCATCGACTAGACTCAACTTCGGCCAAGGAGTTGGAAAGGGAATTCCTACAGGCAGTTGGCTCTGATACCAACTTGTGACGCCCCCGATTTAATCGTACACTAATCATACACGCAAACGTGTACGATCAAGATCAGGGACTCACGGAAAGATATCAAAACACAACCCTACAAGTAAAATAAGTCATACAAGCATCATATTACAAGCCAGGGGCCTCGAAGGCTCGAATACAAGAGCTCGATCATAGACAAGTCAGCAGAAGCAACAATATCTGAGTACAGACATAAGTTAAACAAGTTTGCCTTAAGAAGGCTAGCACAAACTGGGATACAGATCGAAAGAGGCGCAGGCCTCCTGCCCGGGATCCTCCTAACTACTCTTGGTCGTCGTCAGCGGGCATCACGTAGTAGTAGGCACCTCCGGTGTAGTAGGAGTCGTTGTCGAAGGTGGCGTCTGGCTCCTGGGCTCTAACATCTGGTTGCGACAACCAGGTAGAAGGGATAGGGGGAAAAGAGGGAGAAAGCAACCGTGAGTACTCATCCAAAGTACTCGCAAGCAAGGAGCTATACTACATATGTATGCATTGGTATCAAATGGAATAAGGGTATCATAGGTGGACTGAACTGCAAAAAGCCGGAATAAGGGGGGATAGCTAGTCCTTTCGAAGACTACGCTTCTGGCAGCCTCCGTCTTGCAGCATGTAGAAGAGAGTAGACTGAAGTCCTCCAAGTAGCATCGCACAGCATAATCCTAACCGATGATCCTCCCCTCGTCGCCCTGTGAGAGAGCGATCACCGGTTGTATATGGCACTTGGAAGGGTGTGTTTTATTAAGTATCCGGTTCTAGTTGTCATAAGGTCAAGGTACAACTCCAAGTCGTCCTGTTACCGAAGATCACGGCTATTCGAATAGATTAACTTCCCTGCAGGGGTGCACCACATACCCCAACACGCTCGATCCCATTTGGCCGGACACACTTTCCTCGGTCATGCCCGGCCGCGGAAGATCAACACGTCGCAGCCCCACCTAGGCACATCAGAGAGGTCAGCACGCCGGTCTAAACCTAAGCGCACAGGGGTCTGGGCCCATCGCCCTTAGCACACCTGCACGTTGCGAACGCGGCCGGAAGCAGAACTAGCCCCCTTAATACAAGAGCAGGCTTACGTTCCAATCCGGCGTGCGCCGCTCAGTCGCTGACGTCACGAAGGCTTCGGCTGATACCACGACGCCGGGATACCCATAACTACTCCCGCGTAGATGGTTAGTGCGTATAGACCAAATGGCCAGACTCAGATCAAATACCCAGATCTCGTTAAGCGTGTTAAGTGTCCGCGAACGCCGACCAGGGCCAGGTCACCTCTCTCCTAGGTGGTCTCAACCTGCCCTGTCGCTCCGCCACAAGGTAACAGTCGGGGGCCGTCGGGAACCCAGGCCCACCACTACCTGGGTGGAACCACCTGCCCCTTCAGCCCCCATCTCCGAGCAGTACCACAGGTAATGTAACAGTGTAAAGTATATAGCATATGCCCGTGATCACCTCCCGAATTGATCACGGCCCAGTAGTATAGCATGGCAGACGGACAAGAGTGTAGGGCCACTGATGAAACACTAGCATCCTATACTAGGCATGTAGGATGCAGGTAAAGGTAACAACAGTAGTAACAAGGACAGGCTATGCATCAAGATAGGAATAACGGAAAGCAGTATCATGCTACACTACTCTAATGCAAGCAGTATAGAAGAGAGTAGGCGATATCTGGTGATCAAGGGGGGGGGCTTGCCTGGTTGCTCTGGCAAGAGAGAGGGGTCGTCAACACCGTAGTCGTACTGGGTAGCAGCGGCGTCGGCCTCGGTGTCTATCGAGAGAAGAGGGGGGAGAAACAATAAATATATAAGCAAGCATATGCATAGTGATGCATGACATGACAAGTAACGACGTTAGAGGTGCCCTAACGTGGTAGTAGGTGATACCGGTGAAGGGGGATAACATCCGGGAAAGTATCCCCGGTGTTTCGTGTTTTCGGGCAGAGGAGCCGGAGGGGGAAAGTTGCAAGTTTGACATGTTAGGGGTGCGTGGCGCACGAACGGGCTGCGTATCCGGGTTCGTCTCGTCGTTCTGAGCAACTTTCATGTACAAAGTTTTTTCATCCGAGTTACGGATTATTTTATATTAATTTATAAAGATTTAATCATTTCCTAGATTTTCTGGATTTAATTTAATTCGAAATTAAAAACAGAATATACTTTTGTCACCTAGTGCTACCCTAGCATGTGAGTATGACAGTGGGGCCAGTGGGGTTGGGTTTACCCAGTCAAAGGTTGACTGGTCAACATATGAATAGTGTAAGTGCGTCCCGTGTGTCATTGTCTTTTGTTTAATAAAATGGTAATTAACTAGGGTGGTCCCACATGTCATTTACACTATACCTAACCACTACTTAGCCTAACTACTAATTAGCTAACCTACCTAACCAGGATCAGCCTCATCCACACACATACGCACACACACAACGCGCTCACACACACAACTACGCACACATCACGCACACACATTGGCGCACACGGCCATGGCCGTGGCCAGCAGCAGCAGGCAACGGCGGGCAGCGGCGGCACCTAATGGAAGCAGTAGTATGAGAGCAGCAGGGGGCACCTAGCGGCAGGAATAGCAGCACGCATCGGCAGTACGCAGCAGCAAGGACGCAGCAGCGGCACAAGCAGTAGCAGGCAACATCGACGAGCACGACGAAGGCGCGACCACGGGGAGGAGCCAGCGGGCGAGCAGGGGCGCGGCCTCGCGCGCGCGTGGGAGCGCAGCACGCGTACGCGGGCGTGGCCGGCGGCCGAGCGCGCACACTGGGCGGCCAGGACGCAGGGCTCGAGCGCGGTGAGCGTGACGCGGTCGTGGTGGCCGCAGCCATCGGCCGGAATTTGGGCAGTGCCACAGAGCAACGAACAGAGGGGGAAACGAGGGGAATGGGTGTTGCGCTCACAGGGGAAGGCGGAGGACGCGTCCGACGGGGCAGAGGAGCTCCAGTGAGGTAGATCAGGCGCGGGGCAGTGACGGCCGTAGGCGAGGAAGACGAGCCGATCCCGTCGGTGAGGTGCCGCCGAGCTCGAGGTGGTGGTCGGAGAGGACGAGGCGGACGACGGCGAGGCTCCTGGCGCGGTCCTAGGCGGCGGGGGTGACAGTGAGCACGTAGACGACGACGGCCATGGTGACGGTGGTGGCGGTCTAATGCGGGGGAGGAAGAGAGCGGCGCGTGGGGGAGGAATGAGGTAGCTAGGGTTCGCAGGGGGGGTCGATGGCGTCTTATCCATCGGGGGAAGCGCAGGATGGCTGACACGCATGCCCAGCGGCAGCCATGGTGGTTGGATGTGTGCCACGACCTCTGTCTCGTACAGGGAAAAGGGATGACCCCCATTGGGCTGGGCCAGTGCATAGTAGCGGTTGGGCTAAAGTGAAAGAGAGTCTCTTCTTATTTCTGATTTGTATTTTCTCAGATGTTTTGCATTCCTTTGGGTTACTAAATGAATTTAGTAGAATGTATAACTTGTCAAAATAATTATTATGCAATATTCTGCATTGCCTCAAAAAGTTCGAAGATTATTTGAACTCATTTGAATTTGGTTTAAAATGAAAGGATTTATTTTGGGGCTGTTTGGACCAGTTTGAAAATAGTTTAAGGGCATTTTAATAATTCAAATAATGTTGGATTATTCATGACCATTAGTTAGTGAATTTTTGCAACCCAGCCTACATTTTTATTTTATTATTTAAAAATTTAATAATTTGACTTGCATTTGAATTTGAAGTCGAGTTCGATTTGGATCAAGGTGAGGTTTAGAAAATTAATCGTGATGACATGGCTCCATTCATATGTGGTTACTGTAGCTTAACTATCCGGGCGTCACAATTCTCCTCCACTACAAGAAATCTCGTCCCGAGATTTAAGAGGCGCAGTAAAGGGGGAAGGTTCTGGTTACGAAATTCTAGCGAGTGTTCTCGGTCTTGGTTGCTCTTCTCGAAGAGGTTGATCCATTACGTGAGGTCTTCATTTTGCTGCTTCAGGTCATCATGATGAAATCGTCATCTTTTCTTCGGAGTCTTCATCGTACATACAAAGGACAAGGGGTAACTCCGGGAAAACGGACCTCTGCAAGGTTGGCTATCTGGTTGATAACATCAGGGAAGGTGGTGGAAGTAACTCTCGAATTGAAATTGAAGAAATTATCGAGAGCAAAATAAGAAGGTACCATGAGAAGTTTCGAACGGGCAGGCAATCGTTCGTTGCCTGAAACAGAGTGTGAAAGGGGTTCAAAGCAACGGAAACAAGTATTGTGTTTAATACCAGGATTGAGGATCACACGGAAGGTGGCTCGTGAATTACATACGAGGCCAGGTGCGAGGAACAACCTTAAAAACAGGGGGTGTATAGGAGAGTCGGGTTTCGATCCTGTGGAACTGTGGGTTATGGGCCCACCATGTGGTTAAAGTAGGAAGGGCGTCGACATCTGGCACGGCCATGATAGCAAGACATGTCAGAGAGTAGCCTATCAGTTATGTCGGCAACAAAGTCGGTACCAAGGGCGAGGGACGAAGAGAACCATTTTCCTGCTCGTTGAAACGAGGCAGACCAATAGGCAAAGTTCTCGTCCATCGGTGGTTACCGGGATGTCACCAACAATAGTAACAGGGTGTTACTGACAGCATTGTACAACGAGGTGTTTACATAAGCAGGAGAATGTTACTGATTAGATCATATAGATCACAATAAACGTTAAACCAACCAATGGAAAGGAAAATATGATTATCAGATTTAAACAGAAAAATGGAAAGGAAAATGTGTTTAAACACATATTTCAAGGGTATATCCTTCCCAAGGACAAGCAGAGTATGATATCCATGACAGGATATAATGTAGAAAACCCTTTTAGGTAAGGGGAGAGAAATTTCATGACATTACCCATACAGCTGTGTTCGGATAATTTAGCAGGAAACATTTAGCATTGGCTTCAAATGTCCTTGTTGACAATCAGAGTACCACAAACATGCTTCGAGATAGCATTACATGGTCTTCAAGCAAGTTCAGACTTTGGAAACAAAAAAGGGTCCATCAGGAAGAACTTATAGAATAAGTCTTACAATTTCCTCATGGAAGAAAGGATAGCCTGGCTGAAAAGGGAAACTTTAACAATTGGGCCTCCAGCCAGGTGTGCTAGGCATGACATCACCTTACCGGGTCACATAAGGACCATTGTTGTAACTCTTGGAAATATGTTCCAACCATCAAATCTGACCTAGATTCAGATCTGATTAGTGCCAGGATACCTCCGACTTAGTAAGCCTGAGAAGAAAGGTGCAACACAATTGACGAGAGGACAATGTAAGATTCTCGGGAAATGAACTATGAAGTGATTTCCGTTAACAAGAGTTCATCATTAATCCAAGGAGAGGACAAAGAGGTGTCTGGTGAACTCAACGGCAATTCATCGAGATTTCCAAAAGATGGATTTCCACAATTAAGTGAACAAGGAGATAACATTTGTCAGATCAAATGATATAAGGAAGTATGCTCACGGAAAACATACACAAATAAACATTGGTTGAAAGGTGCGCCCAAAATATGGGTTGGGTTGCACGACCAATGTCAGAATGGTGATTCAATAATCAACAGTCTAAGAACGAACGGACGACCATTAACTTCAAAGCAATAGGTTTGCTAGAAGTGCAGAATCCAAACAACACCATTCACTTGTTGGTACCCCGGTTGGAATCAACACGAGGACCAAGAAAGAATGGTGATGGTGAGAAGTATCACGATACCAAGAATTCTTAAGAGGTGGTGAAATTCTCACAACATTCTTGACATAAAAGATGGCAATACTCCAAGGTAAGGGAGAACAAATGCTGGATAGCAAGGATCTCAAGGTATAACACAAAACACGAACAAGTTTGTGTTGAACGGAAGGCAATCGAGTGGTCGATGATAACACAAATCATCGAGGGCAAGGATGGTATTTCTCATTAGGAATTCAATTGATATCCTTGAGGAGCTCGAAATGTTGATGATGATCATGACAATTTCTGTCGAGAGGTTTCATGGAGATGTAATCGGTCGGCAATGACATCAAGTCAAACGAATGATGAAGCGAAAGGTTATTGGAACCATGGGTACGACACAAACTTGAAATCAAGTTTGTTGTTTGAGGTGAAATGATAAGACAAGGAAGATCGACGTAAGCTTAGCCCATCGTCGAAATTGTGCTCCGGAAAGAAGGACCAGGTAGCACAGTTAAAATTTGGCACGATAATGATATAGCCGAGTAGGCTCGGAATGACGTGATCGAGTTCAGACTCGTAAGTAATGAAGGTTACCAAGAGTTGTTGAATCGTAGTGCGGACTCAATTCAGTTGTCGGTGTCCATGAGGGGTTCTAACAACTGAGAACCCGTTGGAAAAATGGAATCGGCAAGAATATTAGTTGATGAAGAACTCATAAGAAGTTATGTATCCCGTGGTACCCTCGAGATACCAGGGGGGTAATACTCGACGGCAGATCAAAGTAGAGGTTGGACTGGGGTATTGCTCTGCAGAAGACAAGTGCTTAAACTTGCACGAGAAACGGTACCTAAAAGAGAACATGGTCGAAACCACGATTGTAAAAGGCCAGATCCCAGATATAATATGAACTTATACCAAGGGAGTAATTAATTTAAGAGAAGCTTTAATGATAAGATCTACATCGTGTCCATGGGCATGAACACAAAGTTCAAGGTCGACTCCCACTTCTCCAATGCATAACCTTTCATTCACTTCTCACGTTCGATGAAGTTGCAGTGTTGAAATTTTATCTGGCGAAGCACCAGAAGAGTATGACTCGTGAAAACTTCCGGGTTCACACGGTTTAGAGAAGGCATATGTTCAACCCATAGGGGCTTCTTAGAAACATATACCACAAGTTTCAAGAGTAACTAACACAAGTTCGAAAACAGAGCATGGTTACAAAGCAGAGGATACAATTTACCAAAGGCATTATGTACCCGTGGAAAGGCTCACAAGGTTATTGAATATGAAGGACGAGGTCAGATGAAATCCAACAATGGATCGGGCAATCCACAACGGAGCTGATGCGAGTATCGGTACTCAATCAGACGAAGAAAGAATGCACGGTTATCATTTTATAGAACATCTGAATAATTCGAGGTTTAGATACCAAAGGAATTATGATGTCCAAAACAAGGGATCAGAAGCAGACGCTCTGATCAAGAATGGATCAATTGAATATACCAGAGGCACAATCGACGACAGATAATTTGGTCGAGAACCAGCTCATGTTCAAAATGACGTCTGAGCCGGAAAGATAATCCTAGGACTCGACTGATGATTGTGAACATTCGCACTCATATTGAATCAAAAGACTCAAAATGATAATGACAAGGGATGCCATTAAGATTACGAGACTTATGGGATTAACCATAATGCAAGCAAGCAAGAATTTCAGGAGCAATAGGTTGCTAAGGATCTTCGGAAGACCGAATGGTATTTCGAAGAATTTTGTGAACTGCATGAATATCTGGGGATGAGCGGATACTCGATAAATGCGAGTAATTATCCGTAGTGGTATGCATGTGGCAAAGAACTGCAAGGCAGTAGGCACAAAGTATTCTCGGGGTATCTTATAATAACAAGATCGACTGGGAATAAAAGTAAGCACGACAGGTCTAAATACTTGTCCATAGGGATATTTCGGTGGTAGGGAATTGCAAAAGCAACGGCATAAGGTTTCGGGAGAACATCAGAGAGTATTGTCAGAATCTTCTGTTGAAGTAGTCGATCATCTGGCCTGAATGGGGCTCTCCGGGAGGAAGTATTTTCGAGAACCTAAAGTTAGATTTTAGTCAACTCATTTAACCCGAATAGAAGAGAGATCAGAGTCCCAGAGTAAGGATCGAGGAGTAAAAGATCCTAATACCACCCAGATGGCGACGTGGGCCCATGGGCCGCACAGCCATGTTAGAAAAACAGTTTTCATCGACTAGACTCAACTTCGGCCAAGGAGTTGGAAAGGGAATTCCTACAGGCAGTCGGCTCTGATACCAACTTGTGACGCCCCCGATTTAATCGTACACTAATCATACACGCAAACGTGTACGATCAAGATCAGGGACTCACGGAAAGATATCAAAACACAACCCTACAAGTAAAATAAGTCATACAAGCATCATATTACAAGCCAGGGGCCTCGAAGGCTTGAATACAAGAGCTCGATCATAGACAAGTCAGCAGAAGCAACAATATCTGAGTACAGACATAAGTTAAACAAGTTTGCCTTAAGAAGGCTAGCACAAACTGGGATACAGATCGAAAGAGGCGCAGGCCTCCTGCCCGGGATCCTCCTAACTACTCTTGGTCGTCGTCAGCGGGCATCACGTAGTAGTAGGCACCTCCGGTGTAGTAGGAGTCGTTGTCGAAGGTGGCGTCTGGCTCCTGGGCTCTAACATCTGGTTGCGACAACCAGGTAGAAGGGATAGGGGGAAAAGAGGGAGAAAGCAACCGTGAGTACTCATCCAAAGTACTCGCAAGCAAGGAGCTATACTACATATGTATGCATTGGTATCAAATGGAATAAGGGTATCATAGGTGGATTGAACTGCAGAAAGCCGGAATAAGGGGGGATAGCTAGTCCTTTCGAAGACTACGCTTCTGGCAGCCTCCGTCTTGCAGCATGTAGAAGAGAGTAGACTGAAGTCCTCCAAGTAGCATCGCACAGCATAATCCTAACCGATGATCCTCCCCTCGTCGCCCTATGAGAGAGCGATCACCGGTTGTATCTGGCACTTGGAAGGGTGTGTTTTATTAAGTATCCGGTTCTAGTTGTCATAAGGTCAAGGTACAACTCCAAGTCGTCCTGTTACCGAAGATCACGGCTATTCGAATAGATTAACCTCCCTGCAGGGGTGCACCACATACCCCAACACGCTCGATCCCATTTGGCCGGACACACTTTCCTGGGTCATGCCCGGCCGCGGAAGATCAACACGTCGCAGCCCCACCTAGGCACATCAGAGAGGTCAGCATGCCGGTCTAAACCTAAGCGCACAGGGGTCTGGGCCCATCGCCCTTAGCACACCTGCACGTTGCGAACGCGGCCGGAAGCAGAACTAGCCCCCTTAATACAAGAGCAGGCTTACGTTCCAATCCGGCGCGCGCCGCTCAGTCGCTGACGTCACGAAGGCTTCGGCTGATACCACGACGCCGGGATACCCATAACTACTCCCGCGTAGATGGTTAGTGCGTATAGACCAAATGGCCAGACTCAGATCAAATACCCAGATCTCGTTAAGCGTGTTAAGTGTCCGCGAACGCCGACCAGGGCCAGGTCACCTCTCTCCTAGCTGGTCTCAACCTGCCCTGTCGCTCCGCCACAAGGTAACAGTCGGGGGCCGTCGGGAACCCAGGCCCACCACTACCTGGGTGGAACCACCTGCCCCTTCAGCCCCCATCTCCGAACAGTACCACAGGTAATGTAACAGTGTAAAGTATATAGCATATGCCCGTGATCACCTCCCGAATTGATCACGGCCCAGTAGTATAGCATGGCAGACGGACAAGAGTGTAGGGCCACTGATGAAACACTAGCATCCCATACTAGGCATGTAGGATTGCAGGTAAGGTAACAACAGTAGTAACAAGGACGGGCTATGCATCAAGATAGGAATAACGGAAAGCGGTATCATGCTACACTACTCTAATGCAAGCAGTATAGAAGAGAGTAGGCGATATCTGGTGATCAAGGGGGGGGGCTTGCCTGGTTGCTCTGGCAAGAGAGAGGGGTCGTCAACACCGTAGTCGTACTGGGTAGCAGCGGCGTCGGCCTCGGTGTCTATCGAGAGAAGAGGGGGGAGAAACAATAAATATATAAGCAAGCATATGCATAGTGATGCATGACATGACAAGTAACGACGTTAGAGGTGCCCTAACGTGGTAGTAGGTGATACCGGTGAAGGGGGATAACATCCGGGAAAGTATCCCCGGTGTTTCGTGTTTTCGGGCAAAGGAGCCGGAGGGGGAAAGTTGCAAGTTTGACATGTTAGGGGTGCGTGGCGCACGAACGGGCTGCGTATCCGGGTTCGTCTCGTCGTTCTGAGCAACTTTCATGTACAAAGTTTTTTCATCCGAGTTACGGATTATTTTATATTAATTTATAAAGATTTAATCATTTCCTAGATTTTCTGGATTTAATTTAATTCGAAATTAAAAACAGAATATACTTTTGTCACCTAGTGCTACCCTAGCATGTGAGTATGACAGTGGGGCCAGTGGGGTTGGGTTTACCCAGTCAAAGGTTGACTGGTCAACATATGAATAGTGTAAGTGCGTCCCGTGTGTCATTGTCTTTTGTTTAATAAAATGGTAATTAACTAGGGTGGTCCCACATGTCATTTACACTATACCTAACCACTACTTAGCCTAACTACTAATTAGCTAACCTACCTAACCAGGATCAGCCTCATCCACACACATACGCACACACACAACGCGCTCACACACACAACTACGCACACATCACGCACACACATTGGCGCACACGGCCATGGCCGTGGCCAGCAGCAGCAGGCAACGGCGGGCAGCGGCGGCACCTAATGGAAGCAGTAGTATGAGAGCAGCAGGGGGCACCTAGCGGCAGGAATAGCAGCACGCATCGGCAGTACGCAGCAGCAAGGACGCAGCAGCGGCACAAGCAGTAGCAGGCAACATCGACGAGCACGACGAAGGCGCGACCACGGGGAGGAGCCAGCGGGCGAGCAGGGGCGCGGCCTCGCGCGCGCGTGGGAGCGCAGCACGCGTACGCGGGCGTGGCCGGCGGCCGAGCGCGCACACTGGGCGGCCAGGACGCAGGGCTCGAGCGCGGTGAGCGTGACGCGGTCGTGGTGGCCGCAGCCATCGGCCGGAATTTGGGCAGCGCCACAGAGCGACGAACAGAGGGGGAAACGAGGGGAATGGGTGTTGCGCTCACAGGGGAAGGCGGAGGACGCGTCCGACGGGGCGGAGGAGCTCCAGTGAGGTAGATCGGGCGCGGGGCAGCGACGGCCGTAGGCAAGGAAGACGAGTCGATCCCGTCGGTGAGGTGCCGCCGAGCTCGAGGTGGTGGTCGGAGAGGACGAGGCGGACGACGGCGAGGTTCCTGGCGCGGTCCTAGGCGGCGGGGGTGACAGTGAGCACGTAGACGACGACGGCCATGGTGACGGTGGTGGCGGTCTAATGCGGGGGAGGAAGAGAGCGGCGCGTGGGGGAGGAATGAGGTAGCTAGGGTTCGCAGGGGGGGTCGATGGCGTCTTATCCATCGGGGGAAGCGCAGGATGGCTGACACGCATGCCCAGTGGCAGCCATGGTGGTTGGATGTGTGCCACGACCTCTGTCTCGTACAGGGAAAAGGGATGACCCCCATTGGGCTGGGCCAGTGCATAGTAGCGGTTGGGCTAAAGTGAAAGAGAGTCTCTTCTTATTTCTGATTTGTATTTTCTCAGATGTTTTGCATTCCTTTGGGTTACTAAATGAATTTAGTAGAATGTATAACTTGTCAAAATAATTATTATGCAATATTCTGCATTGCCTCAAAAAGTTCGAAGATTATTTGAACTCATTTGAATTTGGTTTAAAATGAAAGGATTTATTTTGGGGCTGTTTGGACCAGTTTGAAAATAGTTTAAGGGCATTTTAATAATTCAAATAATGTTGGATTATTCATGACCATTAGTTAGTGAATTTTTGCAACCCAGCCTACATTTTTATTTTATTATTTAAAAATTTAATAATTTGACTTGCATTTGAATTTGAAGTCGAGTTCGATTTGGATCAAGGTGAGGTTTAGAAAATTAATCGTGATGACATGGCTCCATTCATATGTGGTTACTGTAGCTTAACTATCCGGGCGTCACAATGGCGCGCCCTAGGGGAGTCCTAGTCCCACCGGGAGTAGGATTCCCCCTTTCCTAGTCCAACTAGGAGTCCTTCCAAGTAGCAGGAGTAGGAGACAAGGAAGGGGAAGAGGGAAGAGAAGGAAGGAGGGGGCGCCGCCCCTCCCCCTAGTCCAATTCGGACTAGTCAATGGGGGGCGCAGCCTGCCTCTTCCTCTCCCCTAAAGCCCAATAAGGCCCATATACTTCTTCCCCCATATTCCCGTAACTCCCTGGTACTCCGAAAAATACCTGAACCACTCGGAACCTTTCCGATGTCCGAATATAGTCGTCCAATATATCGATCTTTATGTCTCAACCATTTCGAGACTCCTTGTCATGTCCCCGATCTCATCCGGGACTCCGAACTCCTTCGGTACATCAAAACTCATAAACTCATAATATAACTGTCATCGAAACCTTAAGCGTGTGGACCCTACGGGTTCGAGAACAATGTAGACATGACCGAGACACGTCTCCGGTCAATAACCAATAGCGGAACCTGGATGCTCATATTGGCTCCTACATATTCTACGAAGATCTTTATCGGTCTGACCGCATAACAACATACGTTGTTCCCTTTGTCATCGGTATGTTACTTGCCCGAGATTCGATCGTCGGTATCTCAATTCCTAGTTCAATCTCGTTACCGGCAAGTCTCTTTACTCGTTTCGTAATACATCATCTCGCAACTAACTCATTAGTTGCAATGCTTGCAAAGCTTATGTGATGTGCATTACCGAGAGGGCCCAGAGATACCTCTCCGACAATCGGAGTGACAAATCCTAATCTCGAAATACGCCAACCCAACATGTACCTTTGGAGACACCTGTAGAGCTCCTTTATAATAACCCAGTTACGTTGTGACGTTTGGTAGCACACAAAGTGTTCCTCCGGAAAATGGGAGTTGCATAATCTCATAGTCACAGGAACATGTATAAGTCATGAAGAAAGCAATAGCAACATACTAAACGATTGGGTGCTAAGCTAATGGAATGGGTCATGTTAATCACATCATTCTTCTAATGATGCGATCCCGTTAATCAAATAACAACTCTTTTTGTTCATGGTTAGGAAACATAACCATCTTCGATTAACGAGCTAGTCAAGTAGACGCATACTAGTGACACTCTGTTTGTCTATGTATTCACACATGTATTATGTTTCCGGTTAATACAATTCTAGCATGAATAACAAACATTTATCATGATGTAAGGAAATAAATAATAACTTTATTATTGCCTCTAGGGCATATTTCCTTCAGTTACTTACCCGAGTCCGGAGCTCTCCAGGAGCATTCACAGATTTGCCCCGCAGCGTGTCGGATGCCGCAAAGTTTTACCAGGCCGAGGAGGGAAGCTCAACGGAGAAGCTGTTCTGGTCTCAGTATACTGGGACCGAACACCCGATGCCTTTGAGCGACCAGCTGAAGCAACTGGTCGAGCTGCACAAGGAGGCCGAACAGGCCATGAAGGGCTTTACAGTCCGGATGTGGCCTGCCGACGCCCTTCCCAACAGCTACTTCGGCCTGGTGAGGCGGCTTGTGGATGCCTGCCCATGGCTGGAAGTCGTCAAGCGGTCCGTCTACATAGAAGGTGCACGCCGGGTTTTCGCCCGTGCGAAGGTGCACTGGGCCAAGATGGATGCTATGAAGCTGGTGAAGGAGGGGCCGCCGCAGGGCAAGGAGCATCGCCACCCCGAGATGTATTATGAGGGTGTCCTGAAGGGTGCCCATCTTGTAGCGGACGAGTGTGCGAAAGATGTAATATTTGAATAAACTTGCTCGTGTGATCCTGTATTATGAAAACTTTTTCATACGCGCTATGCAACGCTTGTTTGAATTTAAAATATTACCTTCTGTTTGGCTGTTTATCAAATCTGAGAGATGGCTAGTCGTCGGATTTTCCCCCCATGCCACGAGTGCTGGGGTGTTCGGGATAAACCTGAGCACTCTTTTTCCCATTTTTGGGTCCTTCGAGGGAGGTGCTCAGCATGACGAACAAGGCAATCGGACTATAATGCTTTATCACTCTCACTTAGCCATAGAATTCTATGATTTTAAATTTTGGCGAAGCCCCTAGTATTCGGAAGGCCGAATTCGGGGCGCTATACACGCCTTAAGCCGGACAAAGCCGACTCCTCGCTCTAAGCGGCATAAGTCTTTAGGGACTCGAAACCTCTCGAACAGTGACCAGTCTCTCGCCTTATCATGACAGTCAGTTTTAGCTTTCTCTACTGAGGTGCTTAGCTCAGCTAAACCGGGGCATAATCGCAGTAGTTCTCCCAGTGCTACCTTAGCCGATATAGTGTAATGTAAGGTACCAAAACATGGGAGCCGGGCAAACCCAACTATTGACCCAAGACATGATTCGGAGCTGATGCATATAATGCTATAAGTTCGGGGTGCCGCACTGTCGAAAGTGTTCGGACTTCTAACTCCGTATTATGGGGTACACTTAAGCCCCTGGCATATTGGCCGTACTAGAGTGTACAGGTGCTAAATGTCATGAATGAACATATATGTATATATAAAAAGAAGAATAGAGAATGCGATAATAGACTAGTGCTATGCATTGTTTATTCAAAAAGGTGCGTTAAAGCAAAATGATACAAGTAGTGCGATAAGCAAAAAGTGGGACTATTTGACATGTCCCTTCCAAACAGAAGCTGAGGAATGTTATTGAAACGAGGTATTTCACTCATTATCAGAGACCACCTGGGAATTCCATGATGCGACGTAGCTTTCTGCCTCCTTGGTTGTTGTATCGTGTGTCCGGCAAACATACTTCCGGCCGGTGTTTCCAGAGAGTAAAGTCCTGAAAGAGAGAAAACATAATAAGGCGGGAAGCCCCTAGTGCAGTTGAGCCGCGTCTTGGGGCGTGCCGTAGTTGTGCCCCCCTCCCCACCTGTGCCCATGGTATTTTCAATGCGTAATTATGTACGCGGGGCACGGATTTAGCCGTTTGGCTGGGACTGGGGTGGGGGCCGCATTGCTATGCAAGCTCGGAACGTGCCAGGCGGTCTTGTTGCCGATTACTCCGGGCGCGCTTGGAGGTGTCCAGGTCTTGAATCGCCGAACTGGTGGATTGCCTTAAGAGGCTGATTTGCGCTTTTGCTGCGAGGGCCACAGTGTGCTCCTCCATGCGGAGAGAGCGCTTTGTGTTTCCATTGACTGTGATGACCCCCCGAGGTCCTGGCATCTTGAGCTTGAGATATGCATAGTGTGGTACCACATTGAATCTCGCAAATGCGGTTTGCCCGAGCAGTGCATGATAGCCACTACGGAACGGGACTATATCGAAGATTAACTCCTTGCTTCAGAAGTTATCCAGGGATCCGAAGACCACTTCCAGTGTGACTGAGCCTGTGCAATGGGCCTCTACACCTGGTATGACGCCTTTGAAGGTCGTTTTTGTGTGTTTGATCCTTGAGGGGTCTATACCCATTTTGCGCACTGTGTCCTGATAAAGCAGGTTCAGGCTGCTGCCGCCATCCATAAGGACTCGAGTGAGGTGAAATCCGTCAATGATTGGGTCTAGGACCAGTGCAGCGAATCCTCCATGACGGATACTAGTGGGATGGTCCCTGCGATCGAAGGTGATCGGACAGGAGGACCATGGGTTGAACTTTGGGGCGACTGGCTCCAACGCATATACGTCCCTGAGCGCACGCTTCCGCTCCCTCTTGGGGATGTGGGTTGCGTATATCATGTTCACCGTCTGCACTTGTGGGGGGAACCTCTTCTGTCCTCCGGTGTTCAGCTGCCGGGGCTCCTCCTCGTCATCGCTATGTGACCCCTTATCTTTGTTTTCGGCATTTAACTTGCCGGCCTGCTTGAACACCCAACAATCCCTGTTGGTGTGGTTGGCTGGCTTGTCGGGGGTGCAGTGTATTTGACACGAGCGATCGAGTATACGGTCCAAACTGGACGGGCCCGGAGTGCTTCTTTTGAATGGCTTTTTCCGCTGACCGGGTTTAGAGCCTTTGAATCCGGCATTGACTGTCGTATCCTCGGTATTGTCGTTGTTGATGCGGCTTATGGTTGTTGTGACATGACCTGCCATTGTCGTCCTTCGTATCCGAAGTACCATGGTTCTCTGATATGTTATTGCTACGAGCCAGCCAGCTGTCCTCTCCCGCACAAAAGCGGGTCATGAGTGTCGTGAGGGCTGCCATAGATTTCGGCTTTTCTTGGCCAAGGTGCCGGGCGAGCCACTCGTCGTGGATGTTGTGCTTAAAAGCTGCTAGGGCCTCTACATCCGGACAGTCAACGATTTGATTTTTCTTTGTTAGGAACCGTGTCTAGAATTGCCTGGCCGATTCCTCTGGCTGCTAAATTATGTGACTCAAGTCATCGGCATCTGGTGGTCGCACATAAGTGCCCTGGAAGTTGTCGAGGAATGCGGCTTCCAGATCTTCCCAACAGCCAATGGATTCTGCTGGCAGGCTGTTGAGCCAATGCTGACTTGGTCCTTTGAGTTTGAGTGGGAGGTATTTGATGGCATGTAGATCGTCACCGCGGGCCATGTGGATGTGCAGGAGGAAGTCCTCGATCCATACCGCAGGATCTGTTGTGTCGTTGTATGATTCAATATTTACGGGTTTGAAACCCTCTGGGATCTGCTGATCCATTACTTCGTCTGTGAAGCATATGGGGTGTGCGGCGCCTCTGTACTAGGCTATATCGCGACGCAGCTCAAATGAGTCTTGTCCGCTGTGTTTGGCCCGGCCGGATTTACTTTTACTGTATCCGGCGTGACGGTTATCGTCTCGCATAGTGGCGCACCCTCTTGATCCGTAGATCGATCTTGCGTGTTTTGCTTTGTCCTCCAATACGTCTCACAGGTCTAGCGTATTTCCCCATGCCCTGACATTTTTATTTGAGTGGCGTCGGGGTGCGGGCTGAGCTTTTGGCTGGAGTGCCTCTCTGTCGCGGCCACGAGGTGGCCGATCAGCCACGTCATATGCTGGAGATGTAGGTTTTGGTGCTTCCTCCTCCAGTCGGGGTAGCAACCTGCACTTTGGGTAACTCTTGGAGGGGCGTTCGAGTTTATATTCCTCGGCCGCAAGGACTTCAGTCCATCGGTCAGCTAGCAAATCTTGATCAGCTTGAAGCTGCTGCTGCTTTTTCTTAAGGCTATTTGTCGTGGCTATAAGCCGGCGCTTGAAGCACTCTTGTTCGACGGGATCCTCAGGCACGACGAATTCGTCATCGTCGAGGCTTGCCTCGTCTTCAGAGGGAGGCATGTAATTACCATCCTCCGCCTCTCCATCTGCCGCTCTCTCGGGAAGGCTGGCTTCTCCATCCTCCTGCTCTAAATCTTGCTGGAGGGGATTGTTGTTGTCTTCGGCACTGTCCGGAGTGCTATTATCTCCGGTGCCGGTATCACCGCTTTTGCCTTGGCGGGACTTAGAGCGGCGCCGCTGACGTCGGCGCTTGGGTTGCTTCTTGGAGGGGTCATCCTCTGTTGTCCCGTCGCCATTGCCTTCTTTGGGTGTGTCCACCATGTATGTGTGATATGATGAGGTGGCTGTCCAGTGCCCTGTGGGCAGTGGTTCTTGTTCGCCTCCTGCATCGTCGTCGATGTCGTCGATGTCTTCAGAGTCGAAGTCGAGCATGTCGGTTAAATCATCGACAGTGGCTACTAAGTGGGTGGTGGGTGGGCGGCGAATTTCTTCGTCATCCGCATCCCAATCCTGCCGGACATGGTTCGGCCAGGACTCTCCTGACAAGGAGATAGACCTTAATGAGTTCAGTATGTCGCCGAAGGGCAAGTGCTGAAAGATATCCGCAGAGGTAAACTCCATGATCAGCGCCCAGTCGCATTCGATAGGCACGGGCACATGCGGTTCGGAGTCCGTGGCCGGGGAAGAATCCAGTAGTTCGGCGTCACGACTCCCGTAAAGGGTAAGGTCGATCCTCGGCTCGATCGCCGCTGAGAGTACAACCTCCATGGCGGGGTCTATCCACCCGTCCATGGATGGCGCGATTGGCTCCGAATTGAGGGTCGGAGTGGTTACCGGTGCGATCTCCTGAACACTGTCCGATGGTAGAGCTAAATCATGCTCATCGAGACCGTGTGGCGCACTCGGCAGGGGCTCGAATCCGTCAAAGATCAAGTCTCCGCGGATGTCGGCCGTGTAGTTTAAGCTTCCAAACCTGACCTGGTGGCCAGGGGCGTAACTCTCGATCTGCTCCAGATGGCCAAGCAAGTTGGCCCACAATGCGAAGCCGCCGAATACAAAGATCTGTCCAGGGGGCAAAGTCTCACCCTGGACTGCATCGCTATCGATGATCGGAGGAGCCATCAAGCCTAACGGCGATGACACAGAGGAACTCTCAATGAAAGTACCAATGTCGGTGTCAAAACCGGCGGATCTCGGGTAGGGGGTCCCAAACTGTGCGTCTAAGGCGGATGGTAACAGGAGGCAGGGGACACAATGTTTTACCCAGGTTTGGGCCCTCTTGATGGAGGTAAAACCCTACGTCTTGCTTGATTTATTCTTGATAATATGAGTACTACAAGAGTTGATCTACCACGAGATCGGAGAGGCTAAACCCTAGAAGCTAGCCTATGGTATGATTGTATGTTGTCCTACGGACTAAAACCCTCCGGTTTATATAGACACCGGAGGGGGCTAGGGTTACACAAGGTCGGTTACAAAGGAGGAGATATACATATCCGTATTGCCTAGCTTGCCTTCCACGCCAAGTAGAGTCCCATCCGGACACGGGACGAAGTATTCAATCTTGTATCTTCATAGTCCAACAGTTCGGCCAAAGGATATAGTCCGGTTGTCCAGAGACCTCCTAATCCAGGACTCCCTCACCCGGCACACCCAGCTGGTCGTTGACTCGCCCTCAACTTGAACACAAGAAACCAAACCCACAATCGACATAGGCTGCTTGCATGTATCTTTGAAATTCAGGATAAACCGGTCCTTTAGCTCCGCCCATGACCCGATGGAGTTAGCCGGCAGCCCCTTCAACCAGGTGCGAGCCGTCCCCTCTAACATCATGGTGAAGTACTTAGCGTATGCAGCCTCACTAACATCCAGCATCTCCATGGCCATCTCATAACTCTCCACCCACGCCTCGGGGGGTTGATTTGTTGTGTAATTAGGCACCTTACGAGGGCCTTTGAAGTCCTTGGGCAGACGCTCGTTTCGTAGAGCCGCTGTTAGACACGGCACACCGAAAGCCTTAGAAGTTACACCTGCCTCAATTGAAGCTGTTGGGTAAACCGGCGCGTGCCGATGAGCCGCCAGCTGAGCCGCCAGCTCGGGCTCCCGACGTGTTCTGCCCTGGTCCACCAAATCTTGCGCATTAGCACCATTGCGCGCCGGGTCATGTCCACGAGGTTGGTTACGGCGCTGCTCCATACTCGAGACTGCTGGTGAGTCAATGTGCCTACTGTAGCTCCGGCTTGGCCGAGGGGTTGAATGAATCCGGTCACGGCTATAAGAATAAGCATGTTGCTGTACTAAAGCCGTTTGAAGAAGATCCCTGGCCCTTCGGATTTCAACCACCGTCGGAGTCTCACCCTCGACTGGTAAAGCCGCCAGTTGCATCGCTGTAGCAATCATGTTGTCCAAAGGGGTGGAATAGTGACCCGGCGGTGTTACCACATGTTGAGGCGGGGTGTTGTTCGTATACGGAGAACTTGTCACCGCGGCTGACCCAACACCCCACCGCCTGGCGCTTCAATCATCTGATTCACCACCGGCGGGTTACTAGCCCCGGCTCTAGGTGTAACGCCCCGGACACACCCGCTGGTGGTCATTACTCCTGGCGGGATCTAGACTGGCCCCATGTCGGAGGAAATAACCATGGGTAGCCAAGCCGGCTCCCCCTGGCCCTTCTAAAAAAATTATTACGAGCCCATCCGGCCCTCAAGAATCCAAGACATGGGGCCGCCTTCCCCTCGCCGGCTATTTCCCAGGCCGACTATCGGAAGGCGGCCCGACTTCAGCCTTCATGAAAAAAGTCGCGGGAGGGCCGGCTCCGAGAAGGCCGACTCCAAGAAGCCGGCTCTCATAAAGTAGTCAAGATCGTACCCTCGAAGTCTGCACCCACATAACGGCGATGTGACGGGGCGTGGCTACAGTAAAGCTTGCCACCCCCGAATCCCGGAGCACGCCTGGCACAGTGCGCCGTACGGGTGGCCATGACTCGTCCGGCGTGGCACTGTTGCCACGATGACCTTGATGTCATCCACGACGGGCCGCCAGAGGGGCCCACGGGCGGTGGGCCCCTTCAGGCAGGGAGACATTTGAAGGAGGCCCGGCCTCCCCCGGTCGGCCCAAGACAGAGCCGGCTCTCCACAGCCGGTTTGCCACCCCCTCGAAGGGGACGCCCCATTAAGGAGACAAGACGCGGTGAGGCTATGGCGATCACCCGCCGGACGGCGCACTGTAGCCACGCCCACCTCGGCGAAGCCTTCGTCACCAGGATTGAGCAACAGTAACCAGCCGCCGACAAGGCCCTGGACAGTGGGGCCTGCCTGTCGACCAAGGAGCCGGTAGCCGGCGGGACCCACCAGCCGGCAGGCCCCAGCAGCCGGCGCAGAAGCCGGCGAGTGTAGACACAGACGGCTGGGCCCCGCACCCAGCCGGATTACCATTGTATCCCCGGGGGGTGGGCCTATATAAACCCCCCGGGACACCCATGCAAAGGGTTGATCCCTGCTGGTTTTAAACACCACATAGGGAGGAGAAGAGAGCGGGCAGAGCCCTTCTTCCTCCTCTCGCCAAATAGCTCAAGGAGCATCGTGTAGCTACTTGTTCATCTAGTGATCATGTGGAGACCCCGCAGAGCAGCAGTGGGGGTGTTATCTCCACGGAGAGCCCCGAAGCTGAGTAAGATTCGCCGGCGCGCATGTCTTCGCCTCATCCCGCTTCCAGGCACCGGCGACGTCTTACTGGCTCCCACAATGATAAGCCACCCGTTGGCATATGTCGCACCTACCACCCGACATTTGGCGCCCACCTTGGGGCCAGGTGCACCGTCGTCCGGAGACCTGTTCTGGACGGGAACCTTCTTCCTCCCCCGCGAGCGTAACCAGCCCGGCACGCCCGATGGCGCTTGCCACGACGCGCTGCAAGGCATCACCGGCATCTGCGCAGCGAGCGGCTTCGCCGATCTCCTCGACAAGACCCTCATCTCCGACGAGCTCGCCTCCGACGCGGGCACCGACCACCTCGTCAACCTCCTCGGCCAGCTCCATGTCTCCGGCGAGCCTGCTATGGATTTGGAGTCGGTTGGCTCCACCGACCTGATGCCTGTCGACTCCGACACGGCCTCACTCGACACCTTCCCCACCGACGTCACGATCTACAACGACCCGCTTCCCCGGGCCGATGGCTGCGACGCTGTCACCACCGAGGTGATGGTCATCGGCCATGGCGGCGCTGCTGACGAGAGCGCCCACGACGCCCCGCACGTGGTGGTCCACGACTTGTCCATCCCCCTCCTGGCCGATGCCGACGCTGAAGCACTGGAGGCTCGCCGCCTCGCCCTCCTCGCGGAGGGCCGGAAGTTGGTTTCCATGAGACGCCTCGCTGAGGCTCACCGACGCGAAGCCGACGGCGCCGCCTTTGGCACGCCGCCCCCAGGCGGGCCCAGCCGGGTCGGCGTTGTCAGACAGCGCGGCGCTGTCGTCGCCGACACGTTAGGAGTCGACCGCCCAGTCTACGCCACTCCACTCGAGAACCTGCGCGCCGCCCAGGCGGCCGTAGACGAGCTAGACGGACTGGGGGCCGAAGAACTCCCCCACATGACCCGACGCATCCAGCAGCTAATCGATGCGGCCACGCAGCGGCACGAAGCCGACGCCTGCGCGGAAAGCCCTCCCCCGCGCCGAGATCACGGCGTGACGTCCCGGACGCCGACTACGGGTAGAACCCGCGCGCGGCGCGAGAAAGAGCCGGCTGCCAGCCGAAGCCAAACCCGAATCTCCATCGAGCGAGACGCAGAAGGCCACCCCCGGGCTGTGGAGTGGCCGGGCAACCCGCCTCCGCCTCGGCCCCGTGGAGAGAGATATCCCACCCCGCCGCCTGTTGCGCATCCGACTCTCAGCGGCCGGCTAGGTCGCCGCAAAGGAGTCGGCGAGAACGATGCCCGCCATCGGATCGACCACCTGGCGCGATCCCTGGCGCTGGAAGAAGAAGACGATGTCGGCCCGCCTTGCTTTGGCCCCCGCATCCGCGACGAGCCCTTCCCCAAAGGGTTCTCGCTCCCAAGAGACACGCCCAAGTACAACGGCTCCGTGAAGCCGGAAGATTGGTTGATCGACTACTCCACGGCGGTTAGCATAGCCAATGGCAACAGGCGCGTTGCCGTGAAGTACGTGCCCCTCATGCTGCAAGGCACGGCGCGGACCTAGCTCAACAGCCTCAAGCCATACAGCATCAACAGCTGCCTAGATTTCACAGAAGCTTTCGTCCGCAACTTCACCAGCACCTACAAGCGGGCTCCCAAGCCCAGACAGCTCTCCTTGTGTGTACAAGGCCCCGCTGAGTCTACTCGCGATTACCTCACGCGTTGGGCCGAGCTCCGCAACTCTTGCGAAGGGGTGCACGAGGTGCAATCCATAGAATACTTCACTGCCGAGTGCCGAGAAGGCACCCTCCTCAAGCACAAGCTTCTCTGCGATGAGCCGACTACCCTCGACGAGCTTCTGGACATAGCGGACAAGTACGCCACCGCCGACTCCTCAATGAAGACCGAGCTCCGAGTAGACGCGTCCGGGAAGGTACTCAACCCAGCGCCCAAGACGCCGGTTGGGGATTCCGGCCGATGCCCACACCCGAACGACCACAAGCGCAAGGGCCCTGCGCTGCCTCCCGCCAGTCGGCAGGTGGCCACAGTCGAAGACGAGCAGCCCGAAGGGCGGCCCGCGCCCAAGAAATCCAAGGGCGGCAGGCCGGCTTCGCAGCCAGCCTTCTCCTACGAGCAAACTCTTGACGCCCCGTGCAAGTTCCACAGCGGCGCGAAGCCATCCAACCACACAACCCGGAAGTGCCATTGGCTCACCCGAATCTCCAAAGGCGAAGGGCTCGCGCCGCCTCCGCCTGCCGGTCCGCCGCCTCCGGCCCCGCAGCCGCCGACCGTTCGGCCCGCAGTCGGAGCCGTGCATGATGAGTTCCCCGACGAGCATGCCGCCTATGTCGTCTTTACAAGCCAGCCCGAAGACCAGCGCAGCAAACGCCGAGAGCACTAGGAAGTCAGCATGGTCGCTGCCAACCCCGCCGAGCACATGCACTGGTCAGAAAAACCTATCAGCTGGAGCCGGGCCGACCACCCAGAGGTGACGCCATCTCCCGGCTCTTATGCGTTGGTCCTGGATGCCACCTTTGCAACGGACAGACGCGCCGCCCGTTTCTCCAATGGAGCAGCATCAACATCTTATACCGTGACACCCTGGAGAAGCTGAACGTCAAGACGAAGCAACTCATGCCTACTCGGACAGTGTTCCATGGCATCGTACCCGGCCTGTCCTGCGCCCCCATTGGCAAGATCAAGATTGATGTACTCTTCGGGGACAAGGAGCATTTCCGCCGGGAAGCGATCTGGTTTGAACTGGTGGACCTGGAGAGCCCCTACCATGCATTGCTTGGCCGACCTGCCTTGGCCAGGTTCATGGCGGTTCCCCACTATGCATACCTCAAGATGAAGATGCCGAGCACCAAGGGCGTCATCACCATAGCCGGCGATTACAAGAAGTCTTCCGAGTGCACGGCAGCCAGCAGCCGGCTGGCCGAGTCCCTTGTGATTGCCGAAGAGAAGAAGATGTTGGATCAAGTCGTGGCCATGGCCGGCAAACAGTCGGCCCTGTCCCCCGATCCCAAGGAGTATGATGCCCAAGGATCTTTCCAGCAGACCAAGGAGACGAAGAAGATACCTCTTGACCCCGAGCACCCAGAGAGGTTTGCTATCATCGGGGCAAACCTAAACAGCAAATAGGAAGGCGAGCTCGCCGATTTCCTTCGTGAGAATCGGGACATCTTTGCATGGTCCCCCAAGGACATGCCGGGTGTTCCGAAGGAATTCGCCGAGCACAAACTACATGTCCGAGAAGACGCAAAACCAGTCAAACAACCCCTCCGCCGACTGTCGGAGGAGAAAAGAAGGATTGTGGGAGAGGAGATAGCTCGGCTTCTGACAGCCGGCTTCATTATGGAAGTTTTCTTTCCAGAGTGGCTTGCCAACCCGGTCCTCGTATTAAAGAAGAACAATAAGTGGCGCATGTGCATAGACTACACGAGCCTCAACAAGGCCTACCCCAAAGATCCCTTTGCCCTGCCGAGGATTGACCAAGTGATAAACTCCACGGCCGGATGCGAGCTGTTGAGTTTCTTGGATGCTTACTCAGGATACCACCAGATAAAGTTAGATACGGCTGACCGCCTGAAGACCGCCTTCATCACGCCATTTGGAGCCTTCTGCTACCTGACTATGACATTCGGCTTGAGAAATGCAGGTGCCACTTTTCAGCGTTGCATGCAGAAGTGCCTCCTCAAGCAGCTCGGCAGAAACGCTCACGTCTACGTAGACGACATTGTGGTGAAGACGGAGAAGCGCGGCACCTTGCTGGAAGACCTCAAGGAAACATTTCAGAACCTACGCCGGTTCCAAATCAAGCTCAACCCCGAGAAATGCGTGTTCGGAGTGCCAACCGGCCAGCTCCTAGGCTTCCTGGTCTCCGAACGCGGCATCGAATGCAACCCGGTGAAAATCAAGGCCATTGAGAGAATGGCGATTCCCACCAAACTTCGAGACATCCAGAAGTTTACCGGATGCTTGGCCTCCCTGAACCGCTTCATCAGCCGGCTCGGAGAGAAAGCTCTCCCCCTCTACCGCCTCATGAAGAAGACCACTCACTTCGAGTGGAATGACCAAGCCCACCAAGATTTTCACGAGCTGAAGAAGATGTTGGCCACACCGCCGGTCCTGGCGGCGCCGACTGAGAAAGAGCCCATGCTCCTCTACATTGCCGCAACCAGTCGGGTGGTCAGCACCTTCATCGTAGTCCAACGCCCAGAAGAGGGCCGAGCCCAGCCGGTCCAGAGGCCGGTGTACTATTTGAGCGAGGTAATTTCTACCTCGAAGCAGAACTACCCGCACTACCAGAAGATGTGCTATGGCGTGTACTTCGCCGCCAAGAAGCTGAAGCCCTACTTCCAAGAGCATCCCATCACGGTCGTATGCACCGCCCCGCTTGCCGAGATCATAGGCAGCCGGGATGCATCCGGTCGGGTGGCGAAATGGGCCATCGAGCTGGCCCCTTACACGATCTTCTACCAGCCTTGCACCGCCATCAAGTCCCAAGCATTGGCTGACTTCCTCGTCGACTGGGCCGAGACGCAGTACCTACCGCCGGCTCCCGACTCCACTCATTGGCGCATGCACTTCGATGGGTCCAAGACGCGCACCGGCTTGGGAGCCGGCATCGTCCTCACCTCTCCCAAAGGCGACAAGCTCAGATACACGCTGTAAATTCACTTTGCCGCCTCCAACAATGTGGCCGAGTACGAGACACTCATACACGGGCTCCGGCTTGCCAAAGAGCTCGGCATTTGCCGGATCCTATGTTATGGCGACTCGGACTTGGTGGTCCAGCAATCATCCGGCGACTGGGACGCCAAGGACGCAAATATGGCAAGCTACCGCTTCCTCGTTCAGCAGATCAGCGGGTACTTCAAAGGATGCGAGATCCTCCACGTACCAAGAGCCGACAACGAGCCAGCTGATACCCTGGCTCGAATAGGGTCCACTCGGCAGGCAATACCAACCGGTGTCTCTTTGCAACACCTCCTCAGGTCGTCTATCAAGCCGTCTCCAGAGTCCGATTCCATCTTCGTTTCACCTGACCCCGACGCGGCCGGGTCCGGCTCGAAGAACCAAGCAGGTGACCCGGGGACTTCGATAGTCGGCCCGGGGACGTCAGTAGGCGCCTCGGGGACTTCCGTAGTTACGCCCGACCCGGGGACTGCCACACCCGGCTCGGGGACTGCGGTAGTCGGCCCGGGGACTGCTCCAACACAACAGGCGGCGGCCGACTCCAGCCTTTCACCACCCAGCCCGCCCGCCCTGGTCGCAGTAGCCATGTTGGCAATAGAAGAAGTCGCAGCTCCATTATGGGCTCAGTCCATCCTCAACTTCCTAATAAACCAAGATCTGCCGGCTGACGAAACAGAGGCAAGACAAGTCCAACGCCGAGCCGGACCATACACAATCGTCAACAAAGAGCTCGTCAAGCGCAGTGTCACTGGAGTCCTCCAGCGATGCGTCGAGCAAGAGAAGGGCATCACAATCCTCAGAGATATCCACCAAGGAGAATGCGGCCACAATGCGGCCTCAAGATCACTCGTCGCCAAAGCCTTCCGCCATGGTTTCTTTTGGCCGACTGCTTCGGATGACGCCAAGGAGTTAGTTAAACATTGCAAAGGGTGCCAACTTTTCAGCTCCAAGCAACACATGCCGGCTTCATCACTCAAGACCATTCCCCTCACTTGGCCCTTCGCCGTTTGGGGACTGGACATGGTGGGCCCATTCAAGACGGCGCGCGGCAGCATGACACATCTGCTTGTCGCTGTGGACGAATTCACCAAATGGATTGAGGCAAAGCCGATCAAGAAGCTGAATGGGACGACTGCCATGACATTCATCGCAGACATAACAACTCGGTATGGCGTGCCACACAGCATCATCACCGACAATGGCACGAATTTTGCCAAGGGAGCCTTGGCACGTTTCTGCGCGACGCAAGGCATCCGGCTGGACTTAGCTTCCGTTGCCCACCCGCAGTCAAACGGCCAGGTCGAGCGAGCCAACGGCCTCATCCTTTCCGGCATCAAGCCCCAACTGGTCGTACCACTGGAGCGTTCGGCCGGCTGTTGGCTCGATGAGCTGCCGGCCGTCCTCTGGAGTCTGCGCACTACCCCAAACAAGTCAACCGGCTTCACTCCTTTCTTCCTCGTGTATGGTGCCGAGGCGGTCATCCCAACCGACATCGAGTTCGATTCACCTCGGGTAACCATGTACACGGAGGCGGAGGCTAGGGAAGCACGAGAAGACGGCGTCGACCTGCTGGAAGAGGGCCGGCTGTTAGCCCTCAGCCGGTCCGCCATCTATCAGCAGGGCCTGCGCCGCTACCACAGCCGGAAGGTCAAGCCAAGATCATTCCAAGAGGGCGATCTTGTGCTCCGGCTGATCTAGCGAACAGCCGGCCAGCACAAGCTCTCGGCCCCTTGGGAGGGCCCCTTCGTCATCAACAGAGCTTTAGGCAATGACTCTTACTATCTAATCGACGCGCAGAAGCCGAAGGCACGAAAGAGAGACGACTTCGGCAAGGAGTCAGAACGACCATGGAACGCCAACCTCCTCCGAAGATTTTACAGTTCAAATACAGTATGTATCACGCTAACTTTTGTATTAAGTACGAGACAATAGGCCCCCCAAGGAGAGCTCGGGGACTGCCATCTTTTATCTATGAATGAAGAGTATCATGCTTATGACCTTGTCATTTCATTTACTTTTTTCATCCGGCACCGGGTTCGACTAGTCGGCCCGGGGACTGGCCGCCTTGCGTTATATTAGAAGTCCTACCCGCGGTCAGACAAGTAGTGTGCCGGCACCCAAGCCTTCTCTTGCCAAAAGTCGCAGTTTGAAGAACCGGCAGTCCGGCTGGCAACAGTTAAAGGCAGGAAAGGACACCCACACGAAAAACGGCTAGGGACTAACCGACTAATATAACAAAAGCCGGTTTTTCTCCCACCACCGACCGACTACCAGAGTAGCCGGCCAGCCGGCTTCCATTCACCTCACTTCAGTCTAAAAAAGCTCGAGTACATACCTCCCCAAAGGGGAAGGCGACAAAGGAAACAGCCTAAGGACAAAAAGCATGCGTAAATGGAAGCCAAACACGCACACAATAATATTTACATAAAAGACCTTCAAAAGGCCAGCATTCAACATAGTTTGAATACACCCCCAGTGGGTGGAACTGCGCAAGTTTAATAAAATTGTTCAAAAGGCAACAAGCAGGAAAAAACAAGGACGACAGATTAAGCCAAGGGAGCGACTGGCGAGTCGGGAAGGTCGGTGGAGACGGCAGGGCCGGCTGGAGGAGTGGCCGGCTGGCAAACCTCGGCATGATCACCGCCTCCCGTAGAGGGCGCGCTAGCACACGCCTTGTTGCTAGAGGCACGATTGAGCTGAGGCTGGCTGGCCGCTTCACCGGCCGGCTCAACGTCTTCACCCTCCTCTCCTTCGTCGTCTTCGCCTTCATCGCTGGAGGCGATCTCCTCTGCCGAGTCCTCACCCGCTGCCGGGTTCAGCCCGAACCACTCCTCCGGCTGGGCAACACCGTCGTCATTAATTTCAGGAGCGAAGATGCTGATATCAGTGCACTCGGCGATCGTCGAGGCGCGCTGAGCGATAGCCGGCCGCACCTCCTCCAGCTCTTCGTCGGCCTCCAGCCGCCAGGTGCGCAGTTGGTCCAGGTTCAGCCTCGGATACCAGGCTCGGACAAACTCCAGCGCCCACCCAGCTCCAAGCCGGGCTGCCGATGCCTTCCAGGCCTCGAAGCGGCCAACCGCAACCTCCAGCCAGTCGGCAGTCCGACTCGGGGTGCGGGGAATCGTCTCGCTTGGCCAGAGGGCAGCCAACACCTGCGCCCCGGCGCGCTGGAGGCGGCGGAGCATACGGTGAGCCAGCTGCAGCCGGGCTTGGACCGCCAAGAGTTGCTCCTCGAGCGTCCAGCCCGCGCCCGGTGCGATTTCAGCCCCCGCCTGCCAGCGCGCCTCGCGGTGGGCCTCGATGGTTTGGGCGGCGAAGACGGAGTAGCCGGGAAAGTAGTCTGCACGGAGAACAAAAAGCAGCACAAGTCGGAATACAAATCAGGGATCAAGGGGCAAGCAAGGAGTGAAGAAGGTGGCTTACCATCGATCAGATCCTCGATACGACCGAAGCCCTCGCTCAATGCCTGCTTCGCCTCAGCCCAGCCCGCCGCTTCGGTCTCGAACTCGGCCCTCAGGGTGTTCTCGTTGTCCTGAGCTTCCTTCAGAGCCGCCTTGTGGCTCTCCTCCTGGTCGGCCAACTTCTTGGCCAGGCGGTCACGCTCCAGGACCAAGGCGCTGTACTCGGCTTCCTTGGCGCGAAGGGCGGCCTGGGCCCCGCTGAGATGCTCCCTCAAGTCGGCATTAGCTCCTGCAAGCATGAAGACGGGAAAAAAATTAATAAGGAAGAAGTCATCAAGGAAGATCCGACCCGGCTGCTCAGCAGTCGGCCCGAATCTCGGGGACTACACCCAGTGGGTGCGCTGACGCGCCCCCACAGGAGATGAACGAAACAAAGCACGCACTCCGGCTGCTAGTCAGATCCTCGGTTCTCTGACCCAGCTCCTGAGCCTGGGAGTTGAAGGCGGTAGCGCGGAGGTTATGATACTCCTGGAAAATCAGACAGGAGGCGAGAATAAGATAGTCGTCAAGGAAGATCCGACCCGACTGCTCAGCAGTCGGCCCGAATCTCGGGGACTACACCCAGTGGGTGCGCTGACGCGCCCCCATGGAAGAAATCAAAGAACAAAACAACCCAGGACAGAAGACTCACCCGGATGACGGCCCACGTCGCAAGGAACTCTTGGGTGTATCGCTGCAGCGAGGCGGCCTGAGCTTGAAGCCGGCTCCGAACCTCCTGGGCCGCCACGTTCAGCTCGCCCGTCCCCCCGCTGGGGGTCCACTCGGACACGCTGGTGCTGGCCGCCTCCAGGGCCTCCATCGTCTGGCCGGTGCTCGCAGCTTGGTACGGTTCCGGCACGGAGGCGCCACCCCCTGCGCGTCGGCGCAATGCTGGCTGCACCTCGAGGCCGGCCCCTGCCTCCGACTCGCCCCCGGCCGGCTGCTCTGGCACCGCAGCCGATTGGCCGCCTTGGCCCGCTCCGGTCGGCGCTGCCTGCGGCGCCCCCTCCACGAAGATCACGGAGCCCTCCCTCCTCTCCATCACCGGCGAGTCTTGGTCGACCTCCTCCGACGGGGGCACTGGGATGCCAGGGGCCACGGCGCGAAGGGGAACGACGAGCAGCGGAGGCCGGTTGTGCGAGGCCTCCGCCTTCGTCTCCGCGGCTGCCGCCTCCGCCCGGGCCTTGGCTGCCGCCTCGGCCTGCTCCTTCGCCGCCTGGGCGGTCCTTTGCTCCGCCGCCTCCCGCTCCTCCCGCGCCTCCCGTGCGTTCCGCTCTGTGGCCTCCCTAAGGTCGGCGCGGGGATCCATGCCGCGGGAGCCTGAATACCCTCCAGTCGGCCCGACTACGGAGCCGCCGGGACCCTGCTCAAGGGAAAGCGGTGCCCTGTCCGGCGAGCCAAGAAAGGTTTAGAAGAGTTTCGGTCGAAAGGGATAACAAAAAGTATATATACGAGGCATTCGACGACTTACGCCGAGATCGCCTGCGGCTGTTTTACCGCCTTCCGGAAGCGGGCCGCCTTCGCGGCCGCCTCATCCCGCTTGGTCGCCGCCGTGGGAGCCTTGGATTTCTTCGGCCGGCTGCCGAAGAGGATCGACGCGGCCCGGCGCTTCTGCGCGCCACCGCAGGCAGCCGGCGCGGCGGACGAGCCCGCACCTTGATGATCAAGCGCCGGCTGGCGGCACGGGGCGACTTTGACCTCGACATCGTCCGGCCAGTCCTCGAAGCCGGCCCCGAGCCCCGCGCCTTCGGCCTCGTCGCTTTCCCCCACGATGGCGTCTTCCATGGCGGCCGCTCCCAAATCCGGATCGTCGGTGTCATCCACCGTGCGGTCGGGGAGGAGCTGGCGCTCTACCCCTGTGGCCCCGGTCGTCGGCAGAAGAAGAGGGTTCTGCTAAGGGCAAACCGACTGATCAGAGGCCGGCTATCATGAGGACGGCTACCAAAGGAAAAAGGAAGGAAAAACTTACGGCAGGCGGAGGGTTGGCGCGGGAATACGGCTCCTTGAAATATCGCCAATCCTCGGCGAGCTTGCAGTTGGAGATGTAGTTCACCATGTAAGACACCTCTGCATGAGGCATCTCCCTGGTGCTCAGCCGGCACGGGTCGAAGCGGCCACTCATCTGACAAATCATATGAGGCCGGCCTTGGAGGGGAAGTACCCGGCGCTCCACGAAGGCGGCCACCAAGCCGGCTCTGGTCAGGCCCTCCGACTGGATCATCACCCGAAGCCGGGAGACGGCTGCGTTCCCGGCCTGAGACAACGACCTGGCCCGGTAGCTCCATGAAGGTCGCCTCCCAGCCGGCGGGTCGGCTACATAAGCCGGCAGGTTGACGTAGTCGCCTTCCTGGGCGATGTTCTTCACGTAAAAGTAAGACTTCTGCCAGAGTTTCACCGACTGGATCAGCGGGATGGGCGGGAACGGGTTGTTCTCGCTCGTTCGCCTCATGGCAATATAGGCTCCGCAGGGGGCGGGCACGCCCGCGACAACGGTGCCGAGCTTGCTCTGGAAGAATTCCCCCCAGAGCTCGAGCGTGGGGAGGACCCCGAGGAATCCCTCGCACAGGGTGATGAAGGCCGACAGCAGCATCACCGCGTTGGGCATGAGGTGATGCGGCTAGAGGTGGTAGAATTCGAGGAAGGCTCGAAGGAATCCGCTCGCCGGGAGGCCGAAGCCGCGCAGGCAGTGCGAGCGGAAGATCACCCGCTCGCCCTCCTCCGGTGCCGGCGAAATCTCCCTCGCCGGCGCTTGACGAACCCGCACGAAGTTCTTGCCCGGCAGGCGCCGTGTCCGGTGGAGGAAGTCGACGTGGTCTTCATGGACGTTAGAGCCATCCCACGAGCTTGAGAGCGCCATGGGAGCAACGCGGCGAGGAGCAAGACGATGCGACGGCGGAACGGCGCAGCAATGGGTGGCAGCGGCGGCGGAAAGAAGAAGGAAGGCGAGGAGGGGCGGAGCGAGGGAGAGCGTGCGAGCCTCTGCCGCTCCCTCTCCTCCCCCTACTTATAGACCAGCGCGGCGGAGCCGAGGAGGCGCGGCGTGGGGGAACGTGGGGATCAACTGCGCCCACTCCCCCACGTCTCGCGATTATTGCGCCCTGAAGACGTAATAAAATTGCCGCGGGAAGGCGAGCGGTCCGCGTGGGCCGCAGAAGATCCGCGCTCGGGCCGAGGCCTAGGAGTGGCGGGCCCGGGCCTGCGGCAGCGTCCTGTCGCGCGCGTGCACCGGCAGGATTTCCTTGCCACGTGGCCCGCGGGATGGCCTGCGGTCAGCTCGCAGGTCGACCGCGCTCCAGCCTACGAGAAACGGGGCTTTCCGAAGACGGCGCGCACAAGCACAACCGACCCCTCAGGGTAGGAAGCTGACCGAGCTTCTCGTCCCTTTGTCAGTTTCGAAGCTCGCCAGCTTCGGGGACTACTGTCGGAGGAAATAACCATGGGTAGCCAAGCCGGCTCCCCCTGGCCCTTCTGAAAAAATTATTACGAGCCCATCCGGCCCTCAAGAATCCAAGACATGGGGCCGCCTTCCCCTCACCGGATGTTTCCCAGGCCGACTATCGGAAGGTGGCCCGACTTCAGCCTTCATGAAAAAAGTCGCTGGAGGGCCGGCTCCGAGGAGCCGGCTCTGAGAAGGTCGACTCCAAGAAGCCGGCTCCCATAAAGCGGTCAAGATCGTACCCTCGAAGTCTGCACCCACATAACGGCGCTGTGACAGGGCGTGGCTACAGTAAAGCTTGCCACCCCCGAATCCCGGAGCACGCCTGGCACAGTGCGCCGTACGGGTGGCCATGACCCGTCCGGCGCGGCACTGTTTCCACGATGACCCTGATGTCATCCACGACGGGCCGCCAGAGTGGCCCACGGGCGGTGGGCCCCTTCAGGCAGAGAGACACCCGAAGGCGGCCCGGCCTCCCCCAGTCAGCCCAAGACAGAGCCGGCTCTCCACAGCTGGTTTGCCACCCCCTCGAAGGGGACGCCCCATTAAGGAGACAAGACGCGATGAGGCTACAGCGATCACCCGCCGAACGGCGGCACTGTAGCCACGCCCACCTCGGCGAAGCCTTCGTCACCAGGATTGAGCAACAGTAACCAGCCGCCGACAAGGCCCTGGACAGTGGGGCCTGCCTGTCGACCAAGGAGTCGGCAGCCGACGGGCCCCGGCAGCCGGTGCAGAAGCCGGCGAGTGTAGACACAGACGGCTGGGCCCCGCACCCAGCCGAATTACCATTGTATCCCCGGGGGGTGGGCCTATATAAACCCCCCGGGACACCCATGCAAAGGGTTGATCCCTGCTAGTTTTAAACACCACATAGGGAGGAGAAGAGAGCGGGCAGAGCCCTTCTTCCTCCTCTCGCCAAATAGCTCAAGGAGCATCGTGTAGCTACTTGTTCATCTAGTGATCATGCGGAGACCCCGCAGAGCAGCAGTAGGGGTGTTATCTCCACGGAGAGCCCCGAAGCTGAGTAAGATTCACCGGCATGCATGTCTTCGCCTCATCCCGCTTCCAGGCACCAGCGACGTCTTACTGGCTCCCACAATGATAAGCCACCCGTTGGCATATGTCGCACCTACCACCCGACACCCCACAAATCAATACTAGTCTTTTCTGCGCACTTTATCCTCACTCGTGCGCACCCCGGAGCAACTTCTCGGTCGGTCACCCATCCTGAAATTACTCCAAGCTGAGCACCCTTAACTTTGGAGTTCTTTCTGAATGGGCTCCTGGAAAAGAAGGAATTCCTTATTAATCTGAGTAGTCTATAATCCCTAATAAGCCAGGCTATCACATACATCCCCACTCAGAGCAATCGACGTCCTTGTCGGGCCACAGGAAAGTTCCCTCTTGGCACATACGTCTGTGCATCTAGTCCGGTACATGTGCCATGTCGTGTGCCATGATGGGTCACAAACATCATGAACAACATGACCGCGCACCTATCTGCAAACATCCGTGTAACCGCGAGGGTCGGCTCTGATACCAACTTGTAACACCCACAATGCGGCTATATCTCCCACGTGTCGGGGCACGACTTAGAGGCATAGCCGCATGTTAATTTTGTCACAAGAGGGGTAATCTTCACACAATCCCATGTACTAAATAAGAAAGGGATAAAGAGTTGGCTTACAATCGCCACTTCACACAATACATGAATAATTCATACATCATCCAAATACACTCAAAGACCAACTATGGTCAAATCCAATAGAAAAGGAAGATAAACCCCAAACGCTAGATCCCCGATCGTCCCAACTGGGCTCCACTACTGATCATCGGGAAACGAAACATAGTAACGACCCAGATCCTCGTCGAACTCCCACTTGAGTTCGGTAGCATCACCTGCACTGGTATCCTCGGCACCTGCAACTGTCTGGAAGTATCCGTGAGTCACAAGGACTCAGCAATCTCACACCCGTGGGATCAAGACTATTTAAGCTTATGGGTAGGAGAAGGTAGTGAGGTGGAGCTACAGCAAGCACTAAGCAGATATGGTGGCTAACATACGCAAATAAGAGCGAGAAGAGAAGCAACGCAATGGTCGAGAAGCTAGAAGTGATCAAGAAGTGATCTTGAAACTACTTACGTTCAAGCATAACACAACACCGTGTTCACTTCCCAGACTCCATCGAAAGGAGACCATCACGGCTACACACGCGGTTAATTCATTTTATTTAACTCAACTGTCAAGTTCTCTACAACCGGATATTAACAAATTCCCATCTGCCACATGACCACGGGCACGGCTCTGGAAAGTTTATACCCTACAGGGGTGTCCCAATTTAGCCCATCACAAGCTCTCATGGTCAACAAAGGATATTCCTTCTCCCGAAAAGACCCGATCAGTCTCGGAATCCCGGTTACAAGAAATTTCGACAAAGGTAAAATAAGACCACCCGATTGTGCTGACAAATCTCGATAGGAGCTGCACATATCTCATTCTTAGGGCACACCGGATGAGCAATCCGTACAACTAAAACCATCCCTCAAGTTTCCCTGAGGTGGTGCTGCAAAGAGCTCTAGTTTGGACCAACACTCAGAGGAGCACTGGCTCGGGGGGTTAAAATAAAGATGACCCTCGGGCTCGCGAAAACCCAAGGGAAAAGGCTTAGGTGGCAAATGTTAAAACCAAGGTTGGGCCTTGCTGGAGGAGTTTTATTCAAAGCGAACTGTCAAGGGGGTCCCATAGCCCCAACCGCATAAGGAACACAAAATCAAGGAACATAACACCGGTATGACGGAAACTAGGGCGGCAAGAGTGGAACAAAACACCAGGAAAAAGGCCGAGCCTTCCACCCTTTACCAAGTATATAGATGTATTAAAATTAAATAAGAGATATTGTGATATCCCAACATATCCATGTTCCAACAAGGAACAAACTTCAACTTCACCTGCAACTAGCAACGCTATAAGAGGGGTGAGCAAAAGCGGTAATATAGCCAAACAACGATTTGCTAGGAAGGTGGGTTAGAGGCTTGACATGGCAATATGGCAGGCATGATAAACAAGTGGTAGGTAGCGTGACATAGCGATAGAGAGAACAACTAGCCAGCAAAGATAGAAGTGATTTCAAGGGTATGGTCATCTTGGCTGCAATGTTCACAGAGTTGTCGAAATCTTGATCCTCGTTAGCATACTCAACAGGTTCCTCGTTCACGTACTCGTCTCCCGGCTCTATCCAAAGCAAGAACAAGCAATGGAACAACAATCAATCACGGTGCAATGCACAAGCAACATGATGCAATACATGGCATGATATGCAAAATTTGATATGCAATGCACATGTGTGCTCCGGAAAGGAAAGAATGATCAAGGCATCAACTTGGCAAACCAAGTATGCCACTGGAAAGATGAGGTAATTTCGGTCGAAATCGAGGATCACCGAAAATGGATGCGCGGTTTGCAAATGGCAAGCAAAATAAGAATGGTGTAAATCTGTGATTAACAGCATGATGGCACTTAGAATGCAACAAGAAACTAAGCTACTGCACTTCAACATAACAACAAAGCATATAGCAGTGATGTACAGGAGATGCTTGAGAAAACATGAACACTGAGATATGGCTACATCACACGAGAACAGGTTCAAACAAGCATGGCAAAAGTGCAAAAGATATCAGCTTCACAGACTTAGTGAAAATACTAGCATGTCAAAAACAACATGAGGAAGCATAGTTTAGATCTAGCTAACAACATGCTACAGGGACATATCATAGAAAACAAAGACATGACATACTTCTACTAAATGCATATAACAAAACTCCCTTACTGAACATGAGCCAAAAAGGCACAAAAGATATGATGGCACTCATGTAAACATAGCAAGTTTAAAAACGGAATCAGACAGTGAAAAACAGGACATGGCAAAACAGATTCATGATAGCAACTTTGCATGCTTGTGCCACTCATCACAGGGCACTACAATACATGGGAAAAATACTATCATGGAGTAGGCATGAAAATTAATCTAACCATGTGCCAAGCAACCTCATAGCATGTTTGGAATAAATCACACAAAAATGACAAAACAGCATCATGATGTAAAATGCCATGTTCATGAACTTTCTCAAATGCAGAAACTAATTCCACCACTGGATTGGTGGGATTTTTCTACCCCGAAAACATATATAATATGTTGGGGTTGCTGTAGAAAATCCCCACAAAAGCTATAAGTTAAAAACTGCCTAAAATGAAAAAAACCCTAAATGGAAATGTCTTGATCTGGACCTGCCAGATAAGGAAAGGCTCGATTTGGGAAAGGCCCAAAATGGAAAACTGCCTGAAATGGCTAGAGACAGAACCCGAGAGGATGATAGGTGGGTCCGTGGGTCCCACGTGTCATGTGAGAGGGTGTGTGTGTGGGCATGTGGCTGGCAGGTGGGGTCGGCTGTGTGTGAGGCTGCGCAGTGGGGCCGGCTGTGTGTGAGGCTGAGCAGGGCAAAACAGGGGCGCTGCCGGCCGGCGACGGGCACGGTGGAGGATCTCAGCGGAGTTGCTCTGGGGACCCTATGGCACGGCGGAGGCGCGCAAAAGCGAAAGCATGCGATCCTGCACACACATGTGCGTCTCCCCGGACCAAACGATGACTGAGGCGACGCCGGCAATGAGGCACAGAGGCGGCGACGGCGAGTGTGAACGCGGCGAAGCAGAGGGCTAAGCGGGCAGCTGAGCGCATGGGTCGAACACGGGCGATGCGGGGAACCTACCAGACACGCTGCTGCGGCGAGCGAGGTCGGGGTTCTCGCCGGATACGAGGACCGACGGCGGTGCGTTCGAGCGGAGATGGTGCCTGCGCTTAGAGCATGCAAACAAGGGGAAAAGAGAGATGGGAAGGATCAGGAACTCACCACGAGCTTAGAGGTGGGATCGGTTCGTGGAGAGGTGGACGGAGTCAGCGACTGCGATGGACGAACGCTACGGCCACCGGAGTTGAAGACGTGGAAGACGAGGTCGCTGCAGGGGCTCCGGCTCCACGTAGTCGACGACGGGGAAGAAGAGGGACACGCTAGGTGGGGTAGGGGCCGACGGAGAGCACGCCGGAGACGAGGACGCGCTCTCAGATGCGTACGGGAACGGCGGAGAACGGTGGATCTGGAGGGTTAGGTGGCCTGGCGGCGGCAGGGAGAGGGAGAGGGAACCCTAGAGGGTAGGTAGGGCAAGGAGGGAGAGCTAAAAGGGTCCCAGGGAGACGGGGCGAAGCTCGCACGCCCTCATGCTCGCGGTCTCCATGGCGACGGCTAGAGGAGAGGGAAAAGGTGGGTGCGGTGCTATAGGAAGGCACTCACAGGTGGGTCCGAGGCGACCACATGGCGAGGGGCTAGCGGGGGTGTGCAAGCAAGCGGGTAAGAAAAGGAGGGAGAGGGAGCCGCGCGGGTCCACGTGGGCTCGCTGCTGGGCCGGCCTAGAGTGTGGAGGCCCAGCCGGGCTATGCTGCTGCTTTCTTTTCTTTTTCCTCAACCAAAAAAAGAAAAGAAAAGCTAAGGGAAAAAGGAGAGGAGTTTGAAAACAATGAATATATGCTCAAGCTCCTGGAATTATGCCTTATTTACTAAAATTGGTTTGGAGATTTTTAAAGGAAGTAAAATAATTCAAGTTTGAATTAAGTTCATACTTCAACCATTTTAAACCCTAACCAAAACAACTTAGGTAAGGTTAAGATTTGACAGAGATGTCTTGGGAATGGTACTAGATTCTTGGGGAAAAGATGAACATTAATGGAGTGAGGAAAATGATCTTTCAAAAATGAAAGAAAGGAAAAGGATAGAAGGTGGTGATGATGCTTGGACACACATAGAGCATGCAACAGCATATCATGCATGAATACCATGGAAATGCAAGATGACATAAGCACAACACAACATGGTATGAACATGATGCAAACATGAGATGGCAAAAGGGATATAATAAGAAAAACAAGACAAAGGAATAAGAAACAATCAAAAAACCCAAAATGAAACCAACAGGGAGGATAACACTTGAGACTGAACATGACAAGGTTGGATACAATGCCAAATATGGAAGTTTTACATCTGGGGTGTTACAACTCTCCTCCACTACAAAAGGATCTCGTCCTGAGATCTAGGACTGAAAGAACTCCGGATATTCGGAACGGAGGTGCTCCTCGCGTTCCCAGGTGGCTTCTCTGTCGGAATGGTGTGACCACTTCACTTTCAGGAATTTGATTGACTTTTTGCGAGTCTTGCGCTCGGTTTCTTCAAGAATAGCAACGAGATGCTCATGATAAGACAGATCTTCTTGGAGGTCAATCTCTTCGAAGTTGATATTGCGCTCGGGTGTCTTGAAGCACTTGGGAAGCTGTGACACGTGAAACACATCGTGCACATTTGCGAAGTTGGACGGAAGCTCAAGTTGATAGGCGAGGTCGCCTCTTTTGCCAATGATCTTGAAAGGACCCACGTATCTCGGGGCAATCTCCCCTTTGATACAGAAGCGACGAGTGCCTTTCATTGGAGAGACGCGGAGGTAGACATGGTCTCCGATCTCGAACGCCAAGTCATGGTGCTTACTATCGTAGTAACTCTTCTAGCGCGATTGCGCGGCTTTGAGATTTTCAGGAACGACTTTACACATTTCTTCAGCTTCTGTGATCAAGTCGTTGCCAAGAAGTTGGCGTTCACCAGTCTGTGACCAATTGATAGGAGTACGGCACTTTCTGCCATAGATAATTTCAAATGGGGCCTTGCTCGAACTTGCTTGAAAGCTGTTGTTGTAGGAGAACTCGGCATATGGAAGACAATCTTTCCACTTCATACCGAAGGAAATGACACAAGCCCTGAGCATATCTTCAAGGATTTGATTGACTCGCTCGACTTGGCTACTAGTTTGAGAATGGAAAGCTGTGCTGAAGCGAATGTTGGTGCCCATGGCCTTCTGGAAGGAGTCCCGGAACTTAGAAGTGAAAATGCTTCTGTGGTCTGAAGAGATAAATTGCAGAATATCGTGCAAGGAGACAATCATGGAGGTGTATAGCTCTGCCAACTGAGCTGTTGTGATAGATTCTTTGATTGGAAGGAAATGAGACACATTTGTAAGATTGTCAATGACAATGAAAATAGCATCATTCCCACGCTTGGACTTAGGGAAACTAGTAACAAAGTCCATTTTGATATGGTCAAACTTCCATTCTGGAATAGCAAGAGGTTGGAGGAGACCAGGTGGTCGTTGGTGTTCTGCTTTCACCCTTCGACACACATCACATTCATTCACAAATTGAGCAATTTCTCGCTTCATTTGAGTCCACCAATATGACTGCTTGAGGTCATGGTACATCTTCATACTTCCAGGATGAATGGACAAAAGAGAATTGTGCACCTCGTTCATTATGACCTTCCTTAGATCACCTTTAGGAACCACAATCCAGCCCTCGAAGAATAGAGTGTCTTTGTCATCAATGTGGTAGCACTTGTATTTGGGTTGGCTCTTGGCAATACCATGTTTCACTCTCTTCACCATGGTTTCCAGGAGTTGTGCCTCACGAATTTGATCTTCCAAAGTAGGACAGACTTGAAGGTTGGCAATAAAGCCTTGAGGAATAACTTGGAGGTTCAATTTGCAGAAAGCTTCACAAAGGCCCGGTTGGAAAAGAGGGCTTGAGAATTAAGTTGTTGCAGTAATCCTTCCTTCTCAAAGCATCTGCAATGACATTGGCCTTGCCTGGAGTATATTCAATACTCGGATTGTACTCTTGAATCATTTTGACTCATCGAGTCTGCCTGAGGTTGAGGTTGGGTTGAGTGAAGATGTACTTGAAACTCTTGTGATCTGTGAAAATTTCCACTTTCCTTCCCAACAAGAGATGTCTCCATGTTAATAATGCATGGACAACTGCTGCCAACTCAAGATCGTGAGTGGGGTAGTTCCTTTCGTTAGGCTTCAACTGACGAGAGGTATAGGGCACAACTTTCTTCTCTTGCATTAACACAGCGCCTAGACATTGCAAGGAGGCATCACAGAAAACTTCGAATGGCTTGGATTCGTCAGGAGGAGTTAAGACATGAGTTGTGACTAGCTTATCTTTGAGGGTGTTGAAAGCAACGTCACATTCAGGCGTCCAGACATACTTGACATGCTTCTGGAGGAGGTAGGAAAGAGGCTTTGCAATCTTAGAGAAATTCTCAACGAATCTTCGGCAATAGCTTGCAAATCCAAGAAAACTGCGGAGCTGCTTGATATTCTGAGGAGGTTCCAGGTTCACAATTGCAGACACCTTCTAGGGATTAGCAGCGATGCCCTTGGCGGAGATGATATGACCAAGGTAAAGAACCTCATCAAGCCAAAACTCACACTTGGAAAACTTCGCATAGAATTGATTCTCTCTGAGCTTGTCGAGCACCAATCTCAAATGCTTGGCATGATCCTCCTTATTCTTGGAGAAGACCAAGATATCATCGAGATACACCAAGACGAAATCATTTGTGTAAGGGTTGAAGATGAAGTTCATCATGTGAGAGAACGTTGGAGGAGCATTGACAAGGCCGAAAGACATGACAGTATATTCATAAGAACCATAGCTTGTTCTGAATGTTGTCTTGGGAATATCTTGTTCACGAATGCGAATCTGATGATAACCCATACGGAGGTCAAGCTTGGAGAATACTTTAGCACCTTTAAGTTGCTCGAATAGCTCATTGATGTTGGTAAGTGGATAATTGTTCTTTATTGTCTTCTTCTTCAATGGACGGTAGTCGACACAAAGTCGGTCCGTGCCATCCTTCTTCCAGACAAAAAGAACACCACAACCCCATGGAGATGAACTCGTTCTGATCAGACCCAGACGCTCTTGTTCATCGAGCTGTTTCTTCAATTCCTTCAACTCCTCTGGTCCAAGCTTGTAAGGACGCTTGCAAACGGGTTCCGTGCCAGGCTCAAGATCGATAACGAATTCAACTGGCCAGTGAGGAGGCATTCCCGGAAGCTCTTTTGGAAAGACGTCTTGGTATTCACAAACGACTAGAATCTGAGAGATGGCATTCAACTCGCCCTTCTCATTGAGAGAAAACAGTCGAATGGTTTCATCATGAGCGGCATAGATGATCACATCCTCAGAAGAGTGTGTCAATTGAATCTCTCTGGCAGCACAATCAAGCTGGGCCTTGTGCTTAGAAAGCCAGTACATCTCGAGAATTAGATCAATATCCGAGTCACCAAGAACAATTGGAGAAGATAGAAATTTATAGTTTTCCATCTTGATAACGGAATCCCGAACGAATACTCGAGAAGTCATTTGTCGAGCCGGAGAAACAATAGACCATGGTCTCGGCAATACTTGAGTAACCAAATCATGCATAGTCACAAAAGATCTTGAAATTAAAGAATGCGATGCACCAGAATCGAATAAAACTTTTGCAGGAAAGTCATTAACAGGAAGATTACCCATGATCACTTCTGAAGAATCCTCTGCCTGAGCTGCATTCATCATGTTCACCCTTGCAGACTTGGAATTATGCTTGACCACTGCATTGCTGGAAGATCTCACAGGAGGAGGAGGCGGAAGGCGCCTTTGGTTGAAACACTTGTTTGCATAGTGCCCTTTCTGTTGACACTTGTTGCAAGTCACCTCTGAGAGCGGACGATGATAAGGAGCACTTGACCTTGGAGCTTGAGACTGAGCTTTGTTCTGATAGCCTGGGTTGGGTGGGTGGGAAGATCCATGGCCACCTTTGCTCTTCTGCTGGTAGGGCTGGCTAAACGGAGGAGGAGGAAGCCAGAACTTCTGTTGCTTAGCTGCCACTTGTGAGGAAGAAGAAGATTGAACTGCAACCCTGACTCTCTTCTTAGAAGCCTCACACTTGAGCTGAGCCGCTTCTTGCTTGAGTGCCATGTTATAGAATTGATCGAACTTAGTCAGCTCAAGAAGCACGAGAGCTAACTGCAGATCTTCTCTGAGGCCACCTCTGAATTGATAGATCATACTCTTTTCGTTAGGAATGTCTTGTTTAGTGAAGCGAGCAAGTTTCTGAAACTGAATATTGTATTGATACACGGACATGCTACCTTGCTTGAGATTGCGAAACTCCTCACGCTTGCTCTCAGCAACACTTGGTGGAATATGATGAGCTTTGAACTCTCGGCGAAAATCATCCCAGGTAATCACATGACCTCCTCTGGAATCTCTGTATTGTTTATACCACTCAGCAGCTTGGTCCTAGAGTTGAAACGAAGCAAACTTGACAAAGTCCTCAGGACTGACATTGCTACATTCAAAATGCTTGCAGATGTCCACGAGCCAATCGTCTGCGTCTGTGGCCTCGACACAGTTGCTGAAAGACTTCGGCTGGTTTGCGAGGAACTGGTTGAGGGTAGCAAACTGAGGCTGATTGTTGAAATTCCCTTGGCCTTGATTTCCTTGGTTGCCTTTGCCTTGGTTACCTTGACCTTGGTTGCGCTCTTGCAAGAGTTGCAAAAGCATCTGAGTGTTGGCGTTGGTGGCTGCCATGACAGCTTGCCATGCCTCCGGAGGTGGAGGTGGTGGCGGAGGGTTCAACTGATCCCCATCATTGCGGTCTGGATTCAGACAGTTAGAGGAGCCATCCTAAAGAGGGTGACATCCGTTAGAACCTTGATAGACAGATAGACAAGCTGAATCAAATGATAGAAATTGCAACCTATAGTCTTCACAATAAACATTCGAATAAGGATGAACAAAGGAATTCCAAAGTAAATCATCACACGACCATAAAGGTGAGAAGCCACTTAGATAAAGGTAGATGAATAAAGCAACAAGGTACGAATATGAACAAATAAGTGGTAAGGATTACCCAATCACAAACGAAATATCTGCGTGGAGAAATACTAGAGCTACTTGAATTCCCACCTATAAACTCTTGAAACTTTCTGGTTATGCAATCAGGTGTTGGGGATACAGGGGAAGCATAATATCTCACCCAAACTAACAATCCCTACATCCAGCTGTAGCCATCCTTCAACACATAACCAAGAAACCTTCGGAAATCATGTACCTCAACCTTCGAAAAGTATCTGTTATACGGGTTATGGCAATACTCCAAAATTCCCGTCCAAGTACTGGGTGGCGTCGAGGTTATCTCACCAACAACTGCATAAAAGAGATTTTTGATGTCGGCGGACTCAGGTATTCCAGAACTACAACGATAAAATTGTGACGACAACACCTCGGAGCTCAACTCCTCGGGACACTGCCACAACCCATAAATGTCAGAAGGCACCAAGAACAATGTTCTCGTCACAAGAATATCAGAACGATTCCAAGATACCCGCGTGATCCTAAAAACAATTCATGAAATTTGAGGAGAGAAAAATCAAAACGTCTACGTCAGGAGGCCTCACCAGAGCTACGAAGGGATTGAGGAGTAAAAAGAATCCTACTCTCCGATATATATATATATATATATATATATATATATATATAATCCTAAGACTCAAAACATTGTTCTAGACTCAACAACGTCGGCGATTCGATCAAGCAGGGGGGCTCCTAAGTCGGGGATGGCTCCGGTTACCAACTTGTAACGCCCCGGACACACCCGCCGGTGGTCGTTACTCCTGCCGGGATCTAGACTGGCCCCACAAATCAATACTAGTCTTTTCTGTGCACTTTGTTCTCACTCATGCGCACTCGGGAGCAACTTCTCGGTCGACCACCCATCCTGAAATTACTCCAAGCTGAGCACGATTAACTTTCGAGTTCTTTCCGAATGGGCTCCCGGAAAAGAAAGAATTCCTTATTGATATGAGTAGTATATAATCCCTAATAAGCCAGGCTATCACACCAGGGGTGTTGAAGAGGTCTCTTGACTCATAAACTGAGGGCAGATTGTCGGGGATATACCCCGCGGTGTAACCCGCCGGATGTATGACCCGGCTGGAGTATGGCGACTCACTGGTGACCCGGCCGGAGCTTGGCGACTCAAGAGTGACCCGCCCGATCCTGACGATTCATTAGTAACCCGGCAGGCAGGTCAGACGGACGACAAGGCCCGAGGCCCAGAAGACCGGCTCACGTTTATGGTGGGCCAACTTAAGAGGAGAGCGTAAGGAATATTCCCTTACAAAGGAAGCATAATAGAGTAATCCTAATCCTACTAGGACTAGTCATGTAACCCGCCCCTTCAACATATATAAGGAGGGGCAGGGCTCCCCAAAGAGGGACGAGTAAGAAGAAACAATCTCTAGGGCTAGACACAAAGAGCCAGCTTACCAGCGACTCCTTCATGATCATAATAAAACCTAGCCACAAACAGCATGTAGGGCTATTACCGGATAATGTTTCCCGGGACCCGAAGCTGTCTAAATCCTTGTCTTATGTTGCGTCTCTCGACTCCACCCAACCCCTCTCAAGCTACCACATAAATGCGTTGGCCTCGCGATTAAGTCCTCACATTAAGGACATGTGCCGTGACAAATCTACGATAGTTGGCGCCCACCGTGGGGTCTGCGCACGGTGGTGATGAGTTCTTGAAGGGATTTTTTCTTAAGGATCGAGAAGTTCATAATTTTCTGGATGGAAAAAGTCGGTCTTGGAAGGATCTGAGTGGTCGACAGGAAATCGAAATAGCGCATACGAAATTATAGTTGGAGGTTTTTTAGGGCTGCGTGCTAAGCGGCTGTTGCACGCACCATGGAGATCCGCCAAGACTGAGACCGAAATTTCGATGGCTGCTTTGGGCGACGTACCAAGTTCATCTGCTACAACTGATGGGCGAGAATGAAAATTTTATTGACGGAAATTGAGATCGAGAAGATTGGTATTGCGTGCGTCACTGCACGCATCGTCAGGCAATCCGTCGAGTCCGACTCTCTGTTGGGGTGTTTCCGTGACCAAACAATCTGTCTGGGTCGCCGAATCCTAGCTACTGTTATTCTCATAGCACGGAAGTTCGAGACCTACCTAGAGTCCAAGACGATCTGCTACGTGGTTGTAAGTAATATTACGGTGCTACCTATTGTGTCACATGAGGCCATCTCTTTGTCAATCAAAGCAAAAAAAAGGACGTTGTACGCGCTGCCGCGGAGCATCTGCATGTGTCTGATAGCAGTCAAATCGCAAGTAGCATCTATATTTATTAGTGGCAGCTGGCTCCATGCACAGACCCTGGGACGCGCCAAGGAATTGTTCAGGTTGAGCATTTTGGGTCGAAGGAGACCAAGTTCATTACTGCTCATAACTCCAACATTTCATGCATGATGCTCACCATGGATAAAGCTCCTTTTGGCAACAGGCAGTGTTATGGGTACTATGATCAGAATATTGAGTACAATGGATGGCACTTGTCTGCACGAGAGGAGTAGACAAAAGCTGAGATATATAGTATTGCACTATCACCAAACCTGTAGTGATTGGCAGTGTCCAGTGACAAAGGCACAATGCATATGTTCAGTTTGAGAGTGAGACCTAGAGGGAAAGATGCAAGTAATGGGCAATCTGCAATTGCTTCGCTGCGCCTCCTATGTGTTCTTCTGCGCGCAGAAAAAATATATGAAGAGACGGTTGAAAAAAAATTCAAGTGGCCAGGTGTTTAATGAACCGGAGGGTCCCTTTTGAGCCGCATGGTGCCAGTTTTTGCTACCATCGTGCTTTAAGCCGCCACCTCTGCCATCACCCCACGGCTGTTATATACAGATCGTCTATCGTATGGACAAATCAGATGATATTCATCTAAGTATATTTTCTTGACACATTATTTTTTATTAAAGAACAATTACTTTGGTCCACAATATATTTTGTGCAGGAAAATGATTTATTATAAAGGTGGTGCCATCATCATGCGCTAGCGTCCGCACCCGCTTGTTGTTGTACGGGTGTGCGCGAGCCGCCAGCCGTGCAGCTTAATCTACATCAACTCGCTGGAACCGAGCATGCGATTGACTCGCCCGTTCGCACCGGTTTATAATGTCACTGCCGGCTCATCTGTTTGCTCCTACGGCCGACTCAGGTGTGATTGATTTCAACTTCACCGTGGTGATCATCAACTTCGCGGTAGATAATTACTAATCTGGCATATCAGGTGAAATCCATCTATTATATTTTTTATTGCTTTCTTCAAAAGAGCAATTACTCTGGGTTGCAAGTGTTTCAATGCAGGACAAGTTGTCTGATGCAAAGGGGATTTTTATATCACTGAGCTGTTGAAGGACTCATACTGGTTTGTATCACGATCAAATATGAAGAATCTCAAGACAACTCCTCGAGTCATCTTAAGACTCGGGGGTTACGATGACATGACTCAGTAAATCTTGTCAGTTTCAGCAAGTTCAAGAACCTCGGGACGATGGAGGGAAAGATAACCCGGTCCCGGAGGCTACTACTATATTGATGAAAATTTGAAAGCCCGTCAGAAATATTCCGGCTCACAATGATGCTTCCGGTTTACAATCTGGTTCAAGGAAAATTTATCTACCACAAAGCTTTGAAGCTCTCAAATCCGGTTCAAAATCCGGCTCAAGGTAAATTTGTCTCTCACAAAGCTTTGAAGCTCTCAAATCCGGTTCAAAATCCGGCTCAAGGTAGATTTGTCTCTCGCAAAGCTTTGAAGCTCTCAATATCCGGTTTAAGAATTTCCAGTTCAAGAAGAATTTATCTCTCGCAAAGCTCGAGTTCTCAGGAAAAATAAAAGGGCCAAAGAGAGTCTGTTGCAAGGCACAACTCAAACATAGGTATCCCACTTCAAAAGACCATTGGGGGCTGATTGTATTTGAATCTAGCTTAACCCCTTTTGGGTCTGACTTTAATCGTATTCGAATCAGAGTCGTTAAAAAAGTCTCAAGGTCATTTGGGGGCTTCCTGTTCAAACATAGGTCGTATTCGAACCAAAGAGAACATAGCTGTCGGTACCCTCTTGATGGGCGCAATGCCAAACCCACTAGGGGGCTTCTTGATCGTATTCGAATCATAGCTTAACCCCTTTTGGGTCCGACTTTGATCGTATTCGAATCAGAGTCGTTAAAAAACTCTCAAGGTCATTTGGGGGCTTCTTGTTCAAACATAGGTCGTATTCGAACCAAAGAGAACATAGCTGTCGGTACCCTCTTGATCGGCGCAACGCCAAAACCACTAGGGGGCTTCATGATCGTATTTGAATCCTAGCTTAACCCCTTTTGGTCTTGTTTACTGATCGTATTCGAATCAGAAGCCTCATTTTTTTCTCTGTTTGGCTTAAGTTTTTTGAAAACAATCTTTGGTTTTGTCTTGAGACCTTTTTGTTCATATCTGAAGCATATATGTGGTTTCGATTAACCCGGCTTGACTTTCGATGATAAGTCACCATATATGACAATCATAAACATTTGGAAGTTTTGGCTTCTAAAGATTGGGTTATCACCCTTACTGCACAGGTATCCTAAACCGGCAGTACGATTCAATATCATAGGAACCGGTTTTCCAAACCGGATTATATTATTCAAATCTTTAATAGCCATCATGGCTGGATTTTTATTATGGTTATCAATAGCCAATATTATGATGGAGGTCTTCAAAGTTGCTTCAGCGCAATTTTTTATTAATGGACATGATTTATTTTTACAATGGAGGGAATAGTCCCGAGTCGCTGCAGGCTTACGACCCGGCACTTGGGGGCTACATTATTCAAATTGGGATTACATCAAATATGCAAGTCCCATGTCACTGCCAGCATGCACCATGGCACTTGGGGGCTAATGCAAAGTCATTTTTTGCTCAACTTATTGAAGACCCGACTCATCACATTCTAAATGAGTCGGCCCTTGGGGGCCACCAATTGCTCCTATCAAAAATTCAAGGTACACAAGCCTTAATCCATTATATTGAAAGATCCACTACTCAGTTGGTAGAGTACAAAGCTCTTAACCTTGTGGACGTGGGTTCAAGCCCCATGATGGGGGTTACATCATATGATGTTATTTTCAAAGAAGTATATATAAAGTCCCAACTCAGTATTATCTTACTAAGCCGGCCCTTGGGGGCTACATGTTGCTGCTCAACTCTACATGATCATATCTACAAAGTCCCTGCTCATTATTGCATAATGACCCAGCCCTTGGAGGCTACACTAGTCGAAGTTTTTATGAGCATAAGCAATTACAAGTCCTAGGTTGCTGCAAGCATGACAACCCGGCACTTGGGGGCTACATGTGTGGAATATTCAGTTTATATGATTGAGATGAACAAACCCGATTTCTTCAAGGTTGCACACTTATTGAAGCAAGTCTTAAGTTATCACTATATTCTCCTCTTAAGACTTGGGGGCTACATGTATTATGCATATAAAGGAGGAACATCTTCAAATTATCAGTTTTGAGCAAATCAGGAAGATCAATTACATGACCCGGTGTCAAGAACAATTATGACCCGGCATCATCTGTTTTATAACCCAGCAATTTTGGTAATGATAAACCGACAAGTTTTACATATTCAAGCTGGCTGAAAGTCAGATGAGTATTTCAAGACCAATATTTTTGTCAAGTCAGAGCATTGAAGGCCGATTCAAATGGGTTCTTTATTTACAATATTTCTTCTACAAGAAAATTGATTATGAAGCCGGCCTAATGACCCAAATTTTTTAGAAGGAGGAAATGACAAGGACTTAAGGATGATTAGGTGCCGGCTTACAAGAATATTTAACACGGAGCACAACCTGTCAAATTTGTTCTTACGTTATGTTGCAGATCAGTTTAACATGGATAAATCCAAATTAAACTGGGGGCTAATGTCGAGGATATACCCCGCGGTGTAACCCGCCGGATGTATGACCCGGCTGGAGTATGGCGACTCACTGGTGACCCGCCCGGAGCTTGGCGACTCAAGAGTGACCCGCCCGATCTTGGCGGTTCATTAGTAACCCGGCGGGCAGGTCAGACGGATGACAAGGCCCAATGCCCAGAAGGCCGGCTCACGTTTATGGTGAGCCGGCTTAAGAGGAAAGCGTAAGGAATATTCCCTTACAAAGGAAGCAAGACTAGGACTCCACTTGTAATAGAGCAATCCTTATCCTACTAGGACTAGTCATGTAACCCGCCCCTTCAACATATATAAGGAGGGGCAGGGCTCCCCAAAGAGGGACGAGTAAGAAGAAACAATTTCTAGGGATAGATACAAAGAGTCGGCTTACCAGCGACTCCTTCATGATCATAATGAAACCTAGCCACAAACAACATGTAGGGCTATTACCGGATGATGTTTCCCGGGACCCGAAGCTGTCTAAATCCTTGTCTTATGTTGCGTCTCTCGACTCCACCCAACCCCTCTCAAGCTACCACATAGATGCGTTGGCCTCGCGACTAAGTCCTCATATTAAGGACATCTGCCGTGACAAATCCACGACACAGATGACTCTGGTATTCTCTCCTCAAAACTTCGTTTGACGTGTTCTGATCCACCGTGAGCCGGTATGAATCTGCTTGAATCCGCTGTGCTTGGGCACTTAAAACGGCCCGCTCTGCAACCATCCTAGCGTTTCCTGCTGCTAATTCCGCCTTGGCTTCCGCTATCTCATCACGCAACTTAGCTATTTCTGCCTTGTGCTGCTCCTGGTTGTCTGGGGTTACCTCAACCTCCATCAGAGTCACCAGAGCATCCAACAGATCTATTAAAACTTGAACCGACAGGCGCGCTGAACCGCCAGCCCCGGCTGCCGTTACAGCTGCTGCACTAGAAGTCATAGCCACGGCGGCTGTCGAACCAAGAACCGGCTGGGTGCCAACCATGAAGATCGCCACCCTATTCGGCGGCTCACGGGGGTCCGGAATACTGTCGCCATAGGAACAGCCCCCAAGCCGCCCGTCTTGTAGCTAATACATTGAGTTGGTCTCGCCCGTGGATGACTCATCATCAGAGTAGATGGCCGTCTCACCGCCAGACACAGAGCCTTCCAACTCAGCCCCATGGGTGAACCCAACGAAGACACGCTTTATGGCGGGTTGAACCCGAGAAGGTCGTGCACGTTGAGCCGTCTTGATGATGTTGGTGCAGATGTCCGGCTCAGGGCCCGGTTTGCCGATCTTGCCGATGAAGACATGGATTCCGCCAAAGGGGACCCGGTACCCGTACTCAATTGAGTCGGCCTCGGGGCCCCAGCCTGCATCGTCGATGTAGAGCTTGCCACGATGACCCTTGGTCATCCGGCCCATAATGTATCCCTTGAGCCCTTCGAAGCTGCCCTTTAAGAACTCAAAACCACCGTGCGCTGGCCCCACAGTGGGCGTCAACTGTCGTGGAAGTGACACGACAGATGTCCTCATGGAAGGACTTAGTTGTGGAGCCATTGCGACGAGGTAAGCTTAAAGGGGTTAAAATGGGACAAAGGACGCGAGGATTTTATACTGGTTCGGCCCCTTGCGGTGAAGGTAAAAGCCTACTCCAGTTTGAGGTGGTATTGCTAGGGTTTCGATTACCAGGGAGCGAATATGCTTTGCCTGCCTTTCGATTTGTTGTTTCTTGCCCTAAGCCGCTGCCGGGTCGTCCCCTTGTATACATGGGTTGACGCCCTGCAGCCTATAGAGTCCCGGCCGGCTCATACAAATGTGTCCGGCTCGGTGACTTATCTTACATGCCTTATAATACAAGTTACATATACATGGAAGTTTATACTCACGAGCTTAAGCCGCCTCTCGGTTTGGGCCCCTTAACAGGCCTACTTCATGAACCGCCACCTTCACATACTCATGGGCTTCATCTAGATGAACCGCCATTGGGATAACCTGGCCCCTCCTGGGCGGGTCATACCCAATAGTTATATCCCCAACAGATCTGAATGTTGCAGACTCGTTGACTAAGCCTCTCTCACGAGCAAAACATGATCAACACCAAGACTCCATGGGTGTTAGAATCATTACTATGTAATCTAGATTATTGACTCTAGTGCAAGTGGGAGACTGAAGGAAATATGCCCTAGAGGCAATAATAAAGTTGTTATTTATATTTCCTTATATCATGATAAATGTTTATTATTCATGCTAGAATTGTATTAACCGGAAACTTAGTACATGTGTGAATACATAGACAAACAGAGTGTCCCTAGTATGCCTCTACTAGACTAGCTCGTTAATCAAAGATGGTTAAGTTTCCCATCCATAGACATGTGTTATCATTTGATGAACGGGATCACATCATTAGAGAATGATGTGATGGATAAGACCCATCCGTTAGCTTAGCACTATGATCATTTAGTTTATTGATATTGCTTTCTTCATGACTTATACATGTTCCTATGACTATGAGATTATGCAACTCCCGAATACTGGAGGAACACTTAGTGTGCTATCAAACGTCACAACATAACTGGGTGATTATAAAGATGCTTACTGGTTTCTCCGATGGTGTTTGTTGAGTTGGCATAAATCAAGATTAGGATTTGTCACTCCGATTGTCGGAGAGGTATCTCTGGGCCCTCTCGGTAATGCACATCACTATAACCCTTGCAAGCAATGTGACTAAAGAGTTAGTTGCAGGATGATGCATTACGAAACGAGTAAAGAGACTTGTCGGTAACGATATTGAACTAGGTATGATGGTACCGATGATCGAATCTTGGGCAAGTAACATACCGATGACAAAGGGAACAACGTATGTTGTTATGCGGTTTGAGACCGATAAAGATGTTCGTAGAATATGTAGGAGCCAATATGAGCATCCAGGTTCCGCTATTGGTTATTGACCGGAGAGGTGTCTCGGTTATGTCTACATAGTTCTCGAACCCGTAGGGTCCGCACGCTTAACGTTCGATGGCGATTTGTATTATGAGTTTATGTGATTTGATGACCGAAGGTTGTTCGGAGTCCCGGATGAGATCACGGACATGACGATGAGTCTCGAAATGGTCAAGACATAAAGATTGATATATTGGACCATGCTATTCGGACACCAGAAGTGTTCCGGATGGTTTCGGGTAAAAACGGAGTGCCGGAGGGGTTACCGAAACCCCCTGGGGGAACTAATGGGCCACCATGGGCCCTATTGGAGAGAGAGGAGGGCAGCCAGGGCAGGACGCGCCCCCCTGCAGTCCGAATTGGACAAGGGAAGGGGGGCGGCGCCCCCTTTTCCTACTGCCTCCCCCTCTCCTTCCTTCCCTCTCTCTTCCTTGTGGAGGAATCCTACTAGGACTAGTAGTCCTAGTAGGACTCCCCCTCCTTGGACGCGCCCCCTAGGGCCGACCGGCCTCCCCCTCCCTCCTTTTTATAGGTGGGGAGGGGGCACCCTAGAACACATAAGTTGATCTTTTAGCCGTGTGTGGTGCCCCCCTTCACAGATACACACCTCGGTCATACCGTCGTAGTGCTTAGGCGAAGTTGTGCACTGGTAACTTCATCATCACCATCACCACGCCGTCGTGCTGATGAAACTCTCCCTCGGCCTCAACTGGATCAAGAGTTCGAGGGACGTCATCGAGCTGAACGTGTGCAGATCGCGGAGGTGCCGTACATTCGGTACTTGGATCGGTTGGATCGCGAATATGTTCGACTACATCAACCGAGTTACTAAACGCTTCCGCTTTCGGTCTATGAGGGTACGTGGACATACTCTCCCCCTCTCATTGCTATGCATCTCCTAGATAGATCTTGCGTGATCGTAGATAATTTTTTTGAAATACCGCGTTTCCCAACAAGTCATTGTTGGGTGTACGTAGCTATGCACATACCTCCTAATCCTTTTAACAGATCCTTCTAATTTTGTTTGATAGAAGCTATTGTCTTACAACATGTCTAGTTGAGGGGAATTTGTAGTAGGGAATGATAGTTTTAGGGGTATGAGCCATACAATCCATTGTTTGATTGGAAGGCAAAGAAGTTGAGGAGGGAAGAAGAATGGAAATTAAGTAGGCCAATTTTCATTTTCATGAAAGTTCCTCTTAAATTCCTACTAGTATCATTCCATGATTTAGGTGGTAGAATCTCTTCGCTACAGCTTTAGAGATGTCGTCCTCTTCCACATTCAAGGGCAGCGAGTTCACGGAGGTCGTGGTGGTGCGGCATAGCAAGACTTCCTAGAACACCTCGCCCGTCAAACAGGTGATCACAATTGCTGAATACTCCCGTCTTTTTTTCATTGGATTTGGAGCTTGGTGAAGGAAGCTTTGGTGCAGCGGTAAAGTTGATGTCTTGTGACTGTAAGGTCATGAGTTCGAGTCCTGAAAACAAAACAGTCTTTTGCAGAAATATAAAAAAAGACCGCGTACAAAAGACCTAAAGTGTTTGGACCTCTTTCTGGACATTGCGCAAGTGCGAGCGCGGACACACTGTTAATAAAAAAACTTAGGCGTGCTAATCGATGGCCAAATCAATCACCATCACAGGTACTACACAAGTCGAGTGAATCATCAGTTTATACAGTTGCAAAATCCACTAATCAACAATGCCAATTCATCCTTTTTTCTTAGAACAGTGCCAAAGCTATTTGATATGACAATACCACCCTTGTTTTAAAAGAGTGAAATGCATTATAGGTCCCTGAACTATTTTAGGGGCGTTATGTACGTCCTCAAATTATGAAAATCGGCATTCAGGTTCTCGAAGTGCAGCAAGCATTTAAAAATCGACCCCACCTGACCGGCCAGTTGGCGCTGTTGACCCGTGACACGTCGGACAAGGGGATGTAAGGTAACGTCCGGTGACTGAAATATGCAAAGAAATTCAAATTCATGATTTCAAATAATGTTCTTGAATATGAAAAAATGTTCATGACTTTAGAAGATGTTCATTAGTTTATAAAAATGTTTGTATATATGAGAAAATGTTCGTGACTTTAAAAAAGTGTTGGCAAACGATGAATTTGAAAAAAAACTTTGCGAATGATGAATTTAGAAAAAAAAATGTTCGTGATTTCAAGAAAATGTTTGCGAATGATAAATTTTATTGGAACAGAAAATATGTTAATGAACGATAAATTTGAAAGTATGTTCGCGAATGCGAAATGAATGTTCGCAAATTCTAAAAAGTATTCTCGAACAATAAATTTGAAAATATCTTTGCGAACTACAAATATTGTTCACGGCTTTAAAAAATATTCACCAGCGATGAATTTGAAAAAATAAATCAGAAACAATGAATTTGGAAAAAATATCCATGATTTAAAAAAAAATCTTTGCAAACGATAAATTTTAAAAGAACATAAAATATGTGCGCTAACCACCAATATTGTTCGTGAACAATAAATTTGAAAGTATGTTCACGAAACACAAAAAATGTTCGCGGATACGGAAAAGATGTCCGTCAATGATGAATTTGATTTTTTTACATAAATTTAATAAATGTTTATTATTTTCTAAAAGAGTTAGAAATTTTTATATTTTTTTCCTGGTTTGAAATTGTTGACAGATTTACAAAAAATGTTCGGGGTTAAAAAAATGTTCATGAATTTGATAATATGTTTATGACTTTATGAAATGTTCATTAATTTAAATGTTCAAGGTTTCAAAAAATGTTCATGAATAGTAAAAAATGTTCACAACTTTAAAATATCGCTATCATTTTCAAATGTATCAATCATGAATTTAAATGTTCATTAATTTAGGGTTCGCGAACACATTGTCAAATTTAATGTTTGCAACATTTTTTTTAAAGTCGCGAACATTTTTTTCATATACGCTAACATTTTTTGAAACCATGAGTTTGAGTTTATTTTGAGTGAAGTGCATTTATCATTCCTTGGAATTTATTTGCATATTTCAGTCACTGGCCGTTACCTTGCGCCCCCCTGTTCGGCGTGTCATGAGTCAACGGCGCTAGCTGACCAGTCAGGCGGGGTCGGACAATTTTTGGACCTGAATGACACATTTACTACATTTCGAAAATCTAAATGTCGATTTTCATAGCTTGAGGACCTACATGACACCCCTAAAACAGTTTAGAGACCTACGATGCACTTCATTCCATTAAAATATAAGACGTTTTGTTAGGCCATTTTAGCCTACCAAAACGTTTTATATTTTGCGACGGAGGCAGTAGAAGCTTGTAGATGGAGAAGCCCAAAGCAAGACAACAGCCAATTCCAAATCAGAGTTCAGCAAAGACCAGCGGGCCCACATGCAGCGCCACAGAGGTCACGGCCGCGTGTATATAACGCCCAGACACGGCTACGGCCAGGTAGAACCAACCGTAGAGGCGGGGCCAGTTTTGCTTAGCACCCAGGGCCAGGAGAGAGAGAGAGAGAGAGAGAGAGAGAGAGAGAGAGAGAGAATAGTCACGCGGCGCCGGGTAAACTGGTAAAGGCAGGAAAGGAACGCAAGGTACAAACACGAGCCATGCTCCTCTCTTGCTTTGCTTCCGTTGGCTTAGTTCTTACTGGAGTATAACAATTGGGTTAATAAATTCAAGTTACAGCGGTCAATATCAGCCCCTTTAGGAGAATCATCATCATTATAGGTCGTATAATTTTACTGTTGCTTCGAGAGGAACAGGACACGAGCACTGTGATCCTCGGGTGAATCTTGACTTCGATCGCATCGATCAAGTGTTTAATATACAGAAAAAAGGTCAGTTTGTTCGAGATGGGGTGGGCCGGGGTGGGGATCAGTGGAGCATCTCCATGAAGAACAAGGAAGAGCGGAGGCCCCCTCATCTCATCTCCTTGGTTAGTTGGTTAGATTTCCTCGGATTGCCCGCGGTTTAGTGGCGGGGAAGAATCCGAGGCGAGCGATTTCCTCTGTAGATTAAACGTCGGATCGGATTTGGGATGGGGGTGTGGATCGGTAATGCAGGGGGAATCTGAGATTCCTCTGTTCTTTCCTGCCCCCCTCCCTTTCTCAACCCCGGATTATTGATTCAGGAGCAGCTGATTCGGATCCTATCTACGCACTCTGTGTTCTGATCGGCGTAAAGTGGAAAAGGAAACTGCTTGTCCTCGGCTGTTTATTGCCTTTTTAACTACCGTATACTTCTTTAACCCCTTTCCATTGTTCAGTTCCGTCCTGAACTTCATGTTTCAAATTTCAAATCTCGGCGTTGCGTGACTGAGTCAAATGTTTTTTCGTTTATGAGGAAAAGTAGGGAATTCCTGAAGAGGTTATTAGAAATAAATGTGGCCGACGGGTCGTATACGATGCTCCTAAATTTCTACTCTACTTGGTACCGTGGATTTCTTTCCGTCTCTGCAACTTGGAGGAAATATCTGTCCTGTTCCCCTTTATTTGTAGCACTGTTTCTTTTGTTCCATTGCTTTTCGGTGGCATTACTTTTCCTCAGCCCCCGCCACAGCCATCTTCTTGTAAATTCATCATAGGGTTATATTAAACATGTCAAAACTCCAATTCCCAACCTCGAAAAGATTTATCTCTTTCTATGTATATAGAGATATTAAGCAGTGAATTTTTAGGTGGCCAGCCCATGTATGGAGGCAAAGGGGAAAAGAGAGAAGCGAACCACATTTGGGCCCCTCGGCTTTCGTTTTCAGAAGCTATTGCTATCAGTTGCTATCTTTGTCTGCCTCCATCCTCTTACTATTCGCAAAACTCGGAGAGTGACCGAAGAATATGTAAAATCCATGATAAAAAAAGAAAGAAAATATGTAGGACCCACAACTCAGCTTCTCAGTGAACGTATGTAATTCAGAGTTTTCTTTGTCATCACTTCTTACATTCTTGAAAGGTATGGGGAGTGGATAGTAGAGAAAGGAAGGCTGCTTGAGTTGATTGTTTAGTGATGGTTTTTGGTCAAAGTGAATACAAACTAAACTAGGAAAATGTTTGCCGTTACTTACTATGCTTACTTTTTTCTTACCTGTCACACTTTTGCAATAGCAATAGAAATTACATCTGAAGATGCACATAAGATGAACACACGTAACTGCCTTAGAGGCTAAAACTACCGCTGGGCTCTTCCGGGATAGCTTCTCATAGAAGTTCCATATATACTAAGCTTTTAACTTCAAAAAGATATCATTGTCTGGATAAAAAGGACATTTTAAAGATATTCCGAGCTTTAGCAGACGAGCACAATCGTGAAACACGCCCTCATTTTTTGGATGTTCTGTACAATTGTTTTTAGGAATACACGAGAAAGCTCACTTACTTAAAACAGACTAGCATATTCTTTGCATGTTCAAATGTGGATTATCTTATTAGTGAAAGTGCGTGTATTGAATTATTTTTTTGTATAAAATTATTTATGATTATTCTGAGCTAATCTCTTGGCCCACTCCTATGATTCTGATCTTTCCTGCTACCCGGCCATTGAATTTTTATTCTTTCCCAGCGAATTGATAAATAATCTTATTGCTAAAATGGAAAAGGCAAAAAACATTGCATATTGAGTTGTTGTTGTCATTGGTTGCTTCAGAGAAAAAAGAGAAGACTTATGGTTGGCTGGTGGCAGGAGTTTAGTTGTATTAATACGACTACCCTCATAAATTGTCCGTCTGCAATTTCTTATGGCTTTCTCTGCTGCCACCTCTCTTGCTCTCCAATCCTTCAAGGCTGCAAGGCACCTGTTACCTAAACGTGTCCTCTTTTCTGCGTTTCAAGCGCGTCAGCACTGACCCATCTTGTATCCTCCCATTGACCAATCTGGTTTGTCTTTTTCATGCACTTGTCGACACCTGCTGCTTCCTTAGTGTCCAAGAATTAGCAGTTTCCTTTCACTTCTCCTTCATGTGTCCTCCTCTCGTTTCTGAATACTACCTATTCTATCTATAAATGGACTGATAGGTTTTGATCTTTTTCATACAGAAATCGGGGCCAGAGGAAGCAGTACAAATTACCGATGGATTTTGGGACTGAATTGAAGGGATGTGTTTGCCGGATCAACAACTGCGCCATCGAACTCTTCTCGATGGAGGAGGATTTGGAGATTGAAGACGAAGACTCATGGGACCTGGTTGGAAGGGACCTCCGGCTGAAGGCCACCTTCTTGTATATTGACCTCAGCCGTGTGATCTCCTCCTGTGAGAGCGATGAGCGCAAGAAGACGCTCACCGGCCTAGCCAACAAGTTCTTCTACTTCATGGACGAGGTGATGACTGCTTTCTTCCCCTTGTTTGGTCAACCTTCGGCTCAAAGCATGCCTTATTCCATTGCAAATTAACATGATGAATCATACATACACAAGTTACCGGAGTTCATGGATGCCCTTGATTCTCAAATTTCACAAATGCCTCAGCATCTCAAGTGAACTTAATTTACAATTGCGTCGTAAGAGACTGAATTTTGATTGCTATACAGCTCAACATTTTCTTAGTATGAGGTATAAAAGTGGTCCTGTTCATGTTGCAGCAGCCTATGTGGACTATTCTGATCTTATGGATGTTTAATTAGTAGTACAGATCTTTTGACGGAAATGTTTAATACATATAATAATAACGGATAACTGTCCCCACTTAAGCAAGTCGTTTTCACCTTTTTCTTGTTTCCTTTTGCGTTGGCGGAAGTTGTTATGGATCGTGACCGGGCTTTCGCTAATAGAGTTCAAAGTGCTTGTTCATCAGCAGTATAAGGAACTCAGTCAAGTGCACTTAGTCCTCTTTGGCTTTCTGCAGTGTAATATTTATGTAGACTAGTCTCTGGTCAACTTTACAAAATGGTTGTTTGGCGGCTACTTGTGACAACGATCTGGGCAATTTAGCATAATACTGTATGTTTTTTATGCTAACCGAGTTAAGATGCCCTTGTGCAAATGGCAGTTGGGCAATGCGGTGAAGGACAGAAGCGCCTCCCTGGTGCAGGTGTGCTACAGCGACACAGCTCATGTTCTTCGCGAGGTGGTAGCCGCCCTTGGGCCGTCCCATTAGTCTGCCATTCGTGCTGAGAAAGCTGTAAGATCTGGGAGCTGCGCATTTCTTGGAAGCAAGAAATTACCCAAAAACCTGTACAAAGGGGATAGGCCAACATGAGGGAAACCAGGCCTCCTGGATGGTTATGTTATGTACATATCGTTATGCGGCTGTGGAGTCGAAGCAAACTAAATGATTAGTGTCTGGTTTGCCCCATGGATTGAGGTGTTCCTGTCAAGTTTATTTTGTTTTCAGTTCTGTATGTTGCTTGCGTCTAGCACCGTGGTAAAAGACCTCCTGGAGTGTGGCTACCAAGCAGGGCTCGCTTCCTGTTTCTTAAAAAAAGGCACATTGCTGCGTATGCTTGCGCCGTGAAGCTGGCGTGTTCACTAGGTATACCTTGCATTGTGCAAGCCGGCGTTCGGGGCCTTTCCGTGATGTTACAATGCAATGCCTTCACGTTATCTCCACCATGTGATTGAATTATTATTATTATTATTATTATTATTATTATTATTATTATTATTATTATTTATTGTTATGTTGCTGACCTTCCTCTTGACGCTGAATGTGGATATTCATTATCGTTGCGCTTCAGACATGCAAAAAAGTCTGCAATAGTCAATCAATCAACTTTGTATTTCAAATATTGCATTGTAATGCAATGATGCATTGTGGTGGGCGTGAGTAGTGATTTACCGACGCAGTGTCGGTCCCTCGGTTTGATCTCTCATCTATTCTGCATTTCAGGAGATCTATGTCAACCTATATCACAGGATAATAGCAAGCGATTGCATTTCATCTGAAACCTATGTCGCAAGAATAAACTAGAGTTTACTAGCTAATAGTTGCTATTTATAAGAAAACTCTACCTTCTTGAAGTGGGGTAATGCTGTGAGGCCGTGCTTATTCCACCATATCGTGGTACAAGATCCACATGGAGGAGTATACTAAAGGGAACAATCCTCAAAATGCTAATGAGTTTCAACTTAAGACACTCTTATGTGAGGAGACCAGTTGAAAGGGCTTTTGTCGCGTAAAAAAAAGGTTAGAAATTTGTTTACAATAGCCATTCCATCCTTACAAGACCCAAGTAAAAGTAGTGACAACTTGTGCAGTTTTTCACAATGGGTCCTTCAATATGGCGAGGGTCAATATTTCCCACCAGATGAAACATGGGACATGGAACCCATGATGAAGATCACTCAATGCGCACAAAGGATGTAATTAACTAGCTTGGCAGACATGAGAAAGCTCTACCAAGAAAGTATCCTTACTTTCAAGTTGACTGACACCGTAAAACATAAGATGCCATCTAAAATCGACACATTTATCTAGAAAAAGCACTCTAACAGAGTGTTCACCGTTTCATATTCAACAATATCAGAAGACTATACTCTTAATATGTACTCCCTCTGTTTCTATTTTGTTTGCATATAAGTTTTTTCAGTTTTTCCCGCAATAGTCTGCGCGTTTCCTTTTTTTTGGCCCTTCCTTCCCATGCTACCCCTCCATTCTGCTTTTCCGGTCTAATCCAGTGCATGCGTGAGCCAATCCGTTGCATGTACAGAGAGAAATTAGTGGGCAGGCTAGCGGCATGCAAAGCAGGCCACGGGCGCATGCAGAGAAGGGCCAATCCATTCACGAGCGAATTTATTGCATGTCAGTTTTCTTGTGATCGGCGCAGGGGCAAAACAGTCTAAAACAAGCTCAGCTATGCCCTCCTTGGTATGCGGGCTGGTTCTTATGCGCAAAGAAAATAGAATCGGAGGGAGTAATGACGGAACTAGTAGGGTCTGAATCTCTGTGCTTATTGTGTTAGTGTCTGGTTCATTTTCTACCACACAATGAAATACAAAGAATAAAACACAAGACAGGGATTTTTCCATACTCAAGTTTTCCATAAAACTTATGCCACACTTAGCATACACTGCACCACTTGATGAGTTAAGATCTGGAAAAAGTTAACTCACCATAAAATTTGCGTTTCTATATTTGGATCTAATCTAAATTTGCCTAATTGTTTTTATATGATTATTTCAGTTGTAATTGTTTGTCAAGTTGTTGTTTGATGGCCCTTTACCACTTTTAGTAGAGGGTTTTGACGTGCTTTCCACCGGGTCTTCATCATTTATTGCATATTTCTAATGCTAATCCTTCAAGACAGAAAAAACCCGTTTTTCCTATGTTGTGCAGAAAAATATAATTTTGGAAGGAAACGAATCAAGATCCTATCAATTTTAGCCAAAAGAAGGAACTTTGATTTTGGGCAAGTTCTCGCCTGCGCTTTGAGAGCTCTTTGAGAGTATTAATTGATTGTGAACTAATCAATGAACTGAAAAAGCATGCTTTTACAAGAGATGAAGAGGAGGACCCTCAAGCAACATCTGATGTTTGACGCTTTGTGTGGTACTTTTAAAATTAAAGATGTGCCTACAAAATTGATCTTACTAAAGCTCTCCAAATTCTATTTGAAGAACAAGGCTGAAGAATGGTATAACAAACTACCATATTGCAGCATCACCTGCTGGAAAGCTTGTGCAAAGAAATTCATGATTAATTGTCCCCCTTTCTCCAAGATAGCAAACTCCGAAAAGAGCTAACCTCATTAAAATTTGATTAAAAACTCAGGGAGAGCTTATACGAAGCTTGGGGGAGGTACTTTAGTAAGATCAATTTGTTGAATATCTTATACTACACTTATTTTATCATGGGATAAACGATGAATCTAAATCCATTCTTGATATGAATGTAGGTCAAAAAATTATGTCCTTGACCTTGGAAGCAGAAAAAGCTTTGATAGAAAAGATCATAACTGCTAAAGAGTAGTGGAGTACTGAGGATCCTACTAAGTTCACATGAAAAGTTTACCGCATTGAAGACATGGAGGAATTCCAAAATGTAACTCAAGAAAAGGTAAACCTGTTGAGTAAGTTAAACAAGAAAAATAGATCTCTTTAGTTTTATGAGTAGGAAGATGAGCTAAGGAGGCGATAAGTAGATTTAATCATCACCAAGAAGGTTTTACCAGAGACCTGGGGCGATGTGTCTATCATAATGAAGAGCTTATATCTTACCTCTGTGAAGAATTAGATGGTTTAGTCATGTCGTGGAAATTCTAGATACACAATTCTTGCATGATAGAAACTCAATGCTCGCAAATTTCTAAAAATCAATCTTTAATTCTCTCCCAACTTGATGATGAAAATAATTATGTTTGTCTTAATAGAGTTGGCACACGAAGTGGTAAAATAACACAGGACCCGAAAGGACCTAAATTGTACAAAAAAGAACAGGAGCAGAAAAGGCTGACAGTCAACACCAAAATAAAGAAGATGAAGATCTTCTTAACAACGATGATGATCCAGAAGAACCTATTCATCAAGATGCACAAAATAACGTAGAAGATAAGGACAATGATAAATAAGTTGAGTCCGGCGTTGAAACAATTGATTTGAATAATGAGGAAGAGGTTGCCCCAGAACCTGATAAAGCTAAAGAAACAACGGTAGAAAAGAGGAACAAACCTCCAAACCAAAGAATAAGTGAAGACACATAAGTCATGTAAGAGAAGACTAAAGATAGAGGTAAAGAGAAAGAAAAATAACAAAGGTAACACTATGAACACTTCATTACCCTAAGGCAGCTAGACCACCTTCAAATAATTAACTCTATGCTTCTTTCTTGAAAACTATTAAGAATCTTCAAGTTTCTTTGCATGTTACTAATGTATTGAAAATCCCTACATTTGCAAGTTTACTCGAGATATCATTAGCTATAAGAGAAACATGTATTTAGAAGAATATGTAGCAATGATAACAAGTTATCCCTTTGATGAGAATATACCGGCAAAGCTAGGAGACCCAGGTATACCAACAATATCTTGTTCGATAGGTAACATCAATATACATACTGCTCCTTGTGACTGTAACATCCTGATTTTTTTTGAGAGTTCATTTTTTTAAGCCAAGGGATGTTGCAACATAATCTTTAATTATATATTTTGGAGATTGCTCAAATTAATACCAAGTTGTTTGGAATTAATTTAGCACATGTCAGGTGGAAAATATTTTCCGTAATATCCTGAGTCGATTTATTCATTCGTAATATTTCATTTAAGTTTTTTTTGTTACTTTGATTTCTTGGATTCTTGAAGACTTTTTAGTTGTCTTTGTTTCGGTTCCTCTTGTAGCAATCCTAGTAAAAGAAATCAATATTATATTATATTGATTTTCTTTTCTTCTCTCTTCTTTAGTTTCTCTTTCTTTTATTGGTCCTTGAACAATACGTGCATCCTAGCCTAGCCGTTGTTGGCCTATTGCACGTATGCACCAAAATTGGTCACACACATTCACGTATGCACTGGGCCATCTCTTCTCTTTGTTTTTTTTTGTGTCCAGCCACCAAAGAGACTTGGCCCAAGGCCCAACCAGCAGGCCAGCGGCCCAGCCGAGTGAGCGAGCGAGCGGACCGCTCGGCTCTTCTCCTTCCTCCCGCACGCGTGCACGTACATGTTACAGAGAAGAAACCTCCATGGTTACCTCTTCTTTTCCCTTCAAATCCCATTAATCCCTTCACCATTTTCATTCATCATCAACACAAGATTTACTCCCCACTCAACGACGAGTCCGTTCAGTCTAATGGCTCCACTCATGATGCGCTTAATCTCATGCAAGTAACTGACGAAGTTATTGGCCCAACAATGGCATTCACCTCCTGATCTCTCTCCTCCGGCTACCAGTCGGCAGACCCTTCGCGTCACGACGTGCGCCAGGAGCACCTCTATAAAAGTCCTATCATCCCATCCTTCAATTCCTTTCCAATCACTCGTAATTCACCCCGCAATACAGCCCCATCTCTACTGTTCTTCGACTACCGTCGCCTAAGGTGAGCATCCTAGTCCAATTCCTCCCACCAACAGAATCCCCTTGCCAAAGCCTACCTCCTAGACATCATTTCCCAGTCGTTGGCAATCATTGGCCGCGCACACAATGGAGCCGTGTCACTGCTCTATTCGGGACTAACGTCGACGTCACCCGCCGATCGTCCGTTATGTCCATCGTGTCCCGGTGCCTTCTCGTCACTAGGAGCATCACTCACCACCATCTCTTCGTCACCGGAGTTCGAACGACAATGACGACGACGACGCGCACCGGCGCTCGCTCGCTCAACACCACCGGTTCCATCTCCAATGACTACTCGGTGACCCAAAACCAATGCTAAACCCATAGGCTGTTTCGATGATGCTAGGAACGAGTTAATTGTTTTGTTTGAATAGATGTTTAATTGTGTTATTTTTTTATTAAGTGTGTATGATGTTTTATATAAGTAATCATGCAAAATTGTTTATGTCTTATTGTCATGTCCGTAGCATGCTTAGGGTTTGTCCTAAATATTGTTGAGTGATTCTAGTATATATTAGAATTGGTCATAGAATTTCTAGAACTAGTTGTACAATTATTATTTTTGATGCATGTTAGTGAAGTGCGATAATTTTTATTTGTTCATAAACATAGTATATGCATGCGTACTTTCTAAATGATATTGTCATGCGTAGCAATATTTATGTTCCAGTTTAGTTTCGGAACGATTGTAGAATTATTGTTTAAATTAGTTTGATTGAGTCTAGGTGGTGTTGTGAGTTATATCGTGTGCATGATTTTTGTTACAAGAGTTGATCATGCTATGACTAGATTATTGTTGATCCATTTGCTTCAAATGTATCTAAATTATTTTAATTATATGCTACATGATTTGAGTCTATTATGTTTTAGCATTTCTTTAGGATCGTGCTATTGTTTGATGTTTTGTAACTTAACGAGTTTGTTTAGGAAGTAGCTTGGTTGACTTTTAAGACGCTTGTTGTTAAATTCTATAGTTGATGTTTTAACCATTATAAATATTTAGATTTTATCTAAATGTTGATTTGTGGGTAAATTTGTATTGCCATGCTATGTTGAGTCGTGTCGTTCAAATGCATAGGATAGTTATTGTTTTGTGTTTATGTCACGTCAGTCATTATTTTGTCTTTTCTTTATAGTTAGCCGAAGTATTTGTATTGGGCACTATTAAAGTTTAGTTAGCGTATTGCTATTTAGAACGTTAGACATGATGGCCGAGTTTTACTTAGTCCGGATAACCTATACCCAACCAATCCATTCAATCCCTCTACTCATCATCAATCGATCTACCTCCTTCGAAATCTCCATATCCATCCACATCTTTCTACCAATCCTTCCTATATTGTTATTTCATTGGATGCTATTGGATTTTATTGCTTGTTATTTATTGTGCTTCGCCGTTACTACGAGTAGGAGGCGACGGTACGGGAGAGGAGCACTACGAGGAAGAAGGAAACGGGGAACTCGACAACGAAGGCATGCCTCCTTCTTTGATCATACTTATCCTATGGTTTGCAAAATTGCATTGAGTTTTATTGTTGCTATGTGCATGCTATTTTAATTCTCGTAGCTAGCATGTCAATTGACACATTACCCTGATCCGCTTGTCGCCTATTTACTTGACATCTGAGTAGAAGTATATAATTTCGGTAGAGTAGAAATGCTTAGCCATGCTTATCACCCTGTAGGTGCCTTGTTGAATGACCTCCGAGTCATTGACAGTTGAAACTTAATGCTGAGCTAGGCCAGTTGGCCCTTGTTGACCTTCTCTATCCTCTTCTACTTTGGGTGAAACTTACCATCTGAATACTGGTGCGGGCGACAGCTGAATCAAGGATTGAAGGAGCGATTGGCTGCCCTTCACAAGTTGAAGGGGGCAATCAGTCGTCCGTGCCGCATAAGGCCTAATAAGTCTTGGATTTGAATATTGTGATAACAGTACAGCCACATGCTATATGGGCACTAGCTTGGTCAAGTAAGCTAGTCAGCCTTAGGTGCCGATGTCGCCGTACCGCAGATGGGATAGCTGCCTTGCGAGGAGTATCCTCGGCACAGATGGGGGGACCGGTTTGAGGACGTACTCTCAGTTCCGTGCGCCAGACCTGGTGGGCATGTCACATCTTTGGGGGATCTAGTCCAAAGACCTCGTCACAATCCCCCTGCCGGTACACCAAATGGAGTACTATACCAGCGGCCACTGGTGGCAACAAGTCGGGATTGTGTCATGTGGGTAAAGTGTACAACCTCTGCAGAGTGTAAAACTATTCGAATAGCCGTGTCCACGGTCATGGACGACACATGAATCTTTCTTGATGTACATGTTGGAAATATGCCCTAGAGGCAATAATAAATTAGTTATTATTATATTTCCTTGTTCATGATAATCGTTTATTATCCATGCTAGAATTGTATTGATAGGAAACTCAGATACATGTGTGGATACATAGACAACACCATGTCCCTAGTAAGCCTCTAGTTGACTAGCTCGTTGATCAATAGATGGTTACGGTTTCCTGACCATGGACATTGGATGTCGTTGATAACGGGATCACATCATTAGGAGAATGATGTGATGGACAAGACCCAATCCTAAGCTTAGCTCAAAGATCGTGTAGTTCGTATGCTAAAGCTTTTCTAGTGTCAAGTATCATTTCCTTAGACCATGAGATTGTGCAACTCCCGGATACCGTAGGAATGCTTTGGGTGTGCCAAACGTCACAACGTAACTGGGTGGCTATAAAGGTACACTACAGGTATCTCCGAAAGTGTCTGTTGGGTTGGCACGAATCGAGACTGGGATTTGTCACTCCGTGTAAACGGAGAGGTATCTCTGGGCCCACTCGGTAGGACATCATCATAATGTGCACAATGTGATCAAGGAGTTGATCACGGGATGATGTGTTACGGAACGAGTAAAGAGACTTGACGGTAACAAGATTGAACAAGGTATCGGGATACCGACGATCGAATCTCGGGCAAGTATCGTACCGCTGGACAAAGGGAATTGTATACGGGATTGATTAAGTCCTTGACATTGTGGTTCATCCGATGAGATCATCGTGGAACATGTGGGAGCCAACATGGGTATCCAGATCCCGATGTTGGTTATTGGCCGAAGAGGTGTCTCGGTCATGTCTGCATGGTTCCCGAACCCGTAGGGTCTACACACTTAAGGTTCGATGACGCTAGGGTTATAAAGGAAGTTTGTATGTGGTTACCGAATGTTGTTCGGAGTCCCAGATAAGATCCCGGACATCACGAGGAGTTCCGGAATGGTCCGGAGGTAAAGATTTATATATAGGAAGTCCTATTTCGGCCATCGGGACAAGTTTCGGGGTCATCGGTATTGTATCGGGACCACCGAAAGGGTCCCGGGGGTCCACCGGGTGGGGCCACCTATCCCGGAGGGTCCCATGGGCTGAAGTGGGAAGGGATCCAGCCCAAAGTGGGCTGGGGCGCCACTTTCCCCTAGGGCCCATGCGCCTAGTGTGGGGAAACCCTAAAAGGAAGAGTCCTAGGAGGGGAAGGCACCTCCTAGGTGCCTTGGGGGGGAGGGAAACCTCCTCTTGGCCGCCTCCCCTTTCCCATCTAGGGCTGCCGCCCCCCCTAGGGGTGGGAACCCTAGAGGGAGCGCACCCTCCTCCCTCTCCCCTATATATAGTGAGGCATAGGGGCTGCTCATAACACGTGATCAGATCTCTCTCGTTGGTGCAGCCCTCCCTCTCCTTCCTCCTCTCCCGTGGTGCTTGGCGAAGCCCTGTAGGATTGCCACGCTCCTCCATCACCACCACGCCGTTGTGCTGCTGTTGGATGGAGTCTTCCTCAACCTCTCCCTCTCTCCTTGCTGGATCAAGGCGTGGGAGACGTCACCGGGCTGTACGTGTGTTGAACGCGGAGGTGTCGTCCGTTCGGCACTAGGATCATCGGTGATTTGGATCACGACGAGTACGACTCCATCAACCCCGTTCTCTTGAACGCTTCCGGTTAGCGATCTACAAGGGTATGTAGATGCACTCTCCTTCCCCTCGTTGCTGGTCTCTCCATAGATAGATCTTGGTGACACGTAGGAAAATTTTGAATTTCTGCTACGTTCCCCAACAGTGGCATCATGAGCTAGGTCTATGCGTAGTTTCTATGCACGAGTAGAACACAAAGTAGTTGTAGGCGTTGATTTTGTTCAATATGCTTGCCGTTACTAGTCTTATCTTGATTCGGCGGCATCGTGGGATGAAGCGGCCCGGACCGACCTTACACGTACTCTTACGTGAGACTGGTTCCACCGACTGACATGCACTAGTTGCATAAGGTGGCTAGCGGGTGTCTGTCTCTCCTACTTTAGTCGGATCGGATTCGATGAAAAGGGTCCTTATGAAGGGTAAATAGCAATTGGCATATCACGTTGTGGTTTTTGCGTAGGTAAGAAACGTTCTTGCTAGAAACCCATAGCAGCCACGTAAAACATGCAAACAACAATTAGAGGACGTCTAACTTGTTTTTGCAGGGTATGCTATGTGATGTGATATGGACAAAGGATGTGATGAATGATATATGTGATGTATGAAATGATCATGTTCTTTTAATAGGAATCACGACTTGCATGTCGATGAGTATGACAACCGGCAGGAGCCATAGGAGTTGTCTTAATTTATTTATGACCTGCGTGTCAACATAAACGTCATGTAATTACTTTACTTTATTGCTAACCGTTAGCTGTAGTAGTAGAAGTAATAGTTGGCAAGCAACTTCATGGAGACACGATGATGGAGATCATGATGATGGAGATCATGGTGTCATGCCGGTGACAAGATGATCATGGAGCCCCAAGATGGAGATCAAAGGAGCTATATGATATTGGCCATATCATGTCACTATTATTTGATTGCATGTGATGTTTATCATGTTTATACATCTTGTTTACTTAGAACGACGGTAGTAAATAAGATGATCCCTCACTAAAATTTCAATAAGGTGTTCCCCCTAACTGTGCACCGTTGCGAAAGTTCGTCGTTTCGGAGCACCACGTGATGATCGGGTGTGATAGATTCTTACGTTCCCATACAACGGGTGTAAGACAGATTTACACACGCAAAACACTTAGGTTGACTTGACGAGCCTAGCATGTACAGACATGGCCTCGGAACACAAGAGACCGAAAGGTCGAGCATGAGTCGTATGGTAGATACGATCAACATGAAGATGTTCACCGATGTTGACTAGTCCGTCTCACGTGATGATCGGACACGGCCTAGTTGACTCGGATCATGTAATCACTTAGATGACTAGAGGGATGTCAATCTGAGTGGGAGTTCATAAGATGAACTTAATTATCCTAAACATAGTCAAAAGGTCTTCGCAAATTATGTCGTAGCTCGTGCTTCAGTTCTACTGTTTAGATATGTTCCTAGAGAAAATTTAGTTGAAAGTTGATAGTAGTAATTATGCGGACTAGGTCCGTAAACTGAGGTTTGTCCTCATTGCTTCATAGAAGGCTTATGTCCTTAATGCACTGCTCAGTGTGCTGAACCTCGAACGTTGTCAGTGGATGTTGCGAACATCGGACATACACATTTTGATAACTACGTGATAGTTCAGTTAAACGGTTTAGAGTTGAGGCACCGAAGACGTTTTGAAACGTCACGAAACATATGAGATGTTTCGAGGGCTGAAATTGGGATTTCAGGCTCGTGCCCACGTCAAGAGGTATAAGACCTCCGACGATTTTCTTAGCCTGCAAACTAAGGGAGAAAAGCTCAATTGTTGAGCTTGTGCTCAGATTGTCTGAGTACAACAATCATTTGAATCAAGTGGGAGTTGATCTTCCAAATGAGATAGTGATGTTTCTCCGAAGTCATTACCACCAAGCTGCTAGAGCTTCGTGATGAACTATAATGTATCGGGCACATATATGATGATCCTTGAGATATTCGCGATGTTTGACACCACAAAAGTAGAAATCAAGAAGGATCATCAATTGTTGATGGTTGGTGAAACCACTAGTTTGAAGAAGGGCAAGGGCAAGAAGGGATACTTCATGAAACGGCAATTCAGCTGCTGCTCTAGTGAAGAAACCCAAGGTTGAACCCAAACCCGAGACTAAGTGCTTCTGTAATAAGGGGAACAGCCACTGGAGCAGAATTACCCTAGATACTTGGTAGATGAGAAGGCTGGCAAGGTCGATAGAAGTATATTGGATATACATTGTGTTGATGTGTACTTTACTAGTACTCCTAGTAGCACCATGGTATTAGATACCGGTTCGGTTGCTAAGTGTTTGTAACTCGAAATAAAAGCTACGGAATAAACGGAGACTAGCTAAAGGTGAGCTGACGATATGTGTTGGAAGTGTTTCCAATGTTGATATGATCAAGCATCGCACGCTCCCTCTACCATCGAGATTGGTGTTTGCGTTGAGCATAGACATGATTGGATTATGTCTATCGCAATACGGTTATTCATTTAAGGAGAGAGTAATGGTTACTCTGTTTATTTGAATAATACCTTCAATGGTCTTACACCTAAAATGAATGGTTTATTGAATCTCGATCGTAGTGATACACATGTTCATGCCAAAAGATAGTAATGATAGTACCACCTACTTGTGGCACTGCCACATAAGTCATATCGGTATAAAACGTATGAAGAAGCTCCATGTTGATGGATCTTTGGGCTCACTCGTTTTTGAAAAGTTTGAGACATGCGAACCATGTCTATTGGTGTATATGCATGAAGAAACTCCATGCAAATGGACCGTTTTGACTCACTTGATTTTGAATCACTTGGGACATGCAAATCATACCACATGGGCAAGATGACTGAAAGCCTCATTTTCAGTAAAATGGAACTAGAAAGCAACTTGTTGGAAGTAATACATTTTGATGTGTGCAGTCCAATGAGTGCTGAGGCATGTAGTGGATATCGTTATGTTCTTACTTCACAGATGACTTGAGTAGATGTTGAGTATATTTACTTGATGAATCACGAGTCTGAATTATTGAAAGGTTCAAGTAATTTCAGGGTGAAGTTGAAAGATCGTCGTGACAAGAGGATAAAAGATCTATGATATGATCATAGAGATGAATATCTGAATTACGAGTTTGGCACAGAATTAAGACATTGTGGAAATTGTTTCACAACTAATACATCCTGGAACACCATAGTGTGATGGTGTGTCCGAACATCATAACTGCACCCTATTGGATATGATGCATACCATGATGTCTCTTATCGAATTACCACGATAGTTTATGGGTTAGGCATTAGAGACAACCACATTCACTTTAAATAAGGCACCACGTAATTCTGATGAGATGACACCATATGAACTATGGTTTAGAGAAACCTAAGCTGTCATTTCTTAAAAGTTTGGGGCTGCGACGCTTATGCGAAAAAGTTTCAGGCTGATAAGCTCGAACCCAAAGCGGATAAATGCATCTTCATAGGACAACCAAAACAGTTGGGTATACCTCCTGTCTCAGATCCGAAAACAATGAGGGATTGTTTCTAGAATCGGGTCCTTTCTTGAAGAAAAGTTTCTCTCGAAAGAATTGAGTGGGAGGATGGTGGAGACTTGATGAGATTATTGAACCGTCTCTTCAACTAGTGTGTGGCAGGGCACAGGAAGTTGTTCCTGTGGCACCTACAACAATTGAAGTGGAAGCTTATGATAGTGATCATGAAACTTCATATCAAGTCACTACCAAACCTCGTGGGATGACAAGGATGCGTACTACTTCAGAGTGGTACGTAATCCTGTCTTGGAAGTCATGTTGCTAGACAACAATGAACCTACGAGCTATGGAGAAGCGATGGTGGGCCTGGATTCCATAATGGCTCGAGGCCATAAAATCCGAGAGAGGATCCATGTGTGAAAACAAAGTGTAGACTTTGACAGAACAGCTCGATGGTCGTAAGGCTATTGAGTGCAGATGGATTTTAAAAGGAAGACGGACAATGATGGTAGGTATCACCATTAAGAAAGCTCGACTTGTCGTTAAGATGTTTTCCGACAAGTTCAAGGAGTTGACTGCGATGAGACTTTATCACTCGTAGTGATGCTAAGAGTCTGTTGGAATTATATTAGCGATTACTGCATTATTTATGAAATCTTGCAGATAGGATGTCAAAACATTGTTTCCTCGACGATTTTCTTGAGGAAAGGTTGTATGTGATACAACCGGAAGGTTTTGTCAATCCTGAAAGATGCTAATAAGTATGCAAAGCTCCAGCAATCCTTCTAAGGACTGGAGTAAGCATCTCGGAGTTGGAATGTATGCTTTGATGAGATGATCAAAGATTTTGGGTTTATACAAAGTTTATGAGAAACTTGTATTTCCAAAGAAGTGAGTGGGAGCACTATAGAATTTCTGATAAATATATGTTATTGACATATTGTTGATCAGAAATGACGTAGAATTTCTGGAAAGCATATAGGGTTATTTGGAAAGTGTTTTTCAATGGAAAGCCTGGATTAAGCTACTTGAACATTGAGCATCAAGATCTATAAGGATAGATCAAAACGCTTAATGGTACTTTCAAATGAGCACATACCTTGACATGATCTTGAAGGTGTTCAAGATGAATCAGTCAAAGAAGGAGTTCTTGCCTGAGTTGTAAGGTATGAAGTTAAAGCTCGACCACGGCAAAATAGAGAGAAAGGACAAAGGTCGTCCCCTATGCTTAAGACATAGGCTCTACAGTATGCTATGTTGTGTACCGCACCTGAAATGTGCCTTGCCATGAGTCAGTCAAGGGGTACAAGAGTGATCTAAGAATGGATCACAGGACAGCGGTCAAAGTTATCCTTAGTAACTAGTGGACTAAGGAATTTTCTCGATTATGGAGGTGGTAAAAGAGTTCGACGTAAAGAGTTACGTCGATGCAAGCTTAACACCTATCCGGATAGCTCTGAGTAGAGATACCGGATACGTATAATGGAGCAACAATTTAGAATAGCTCCAAGTAGAACAGTTATTTGGAATAGCTCCAAATAGAGCATGGTAGCTGCATCTAGGAGATGACATAGAGATTTGTAAAGCACACACGGATCTGAAAGGTTCAGACCCGTTGACTATAACCTCTCTCACAAGCATAACATGATCAAACCCAGAACTCATCGAGTGTTAATCACATGGTAAATGTGAACTAGATTATTGACTCTAGTAAACTCTTTGGGTGTTAGTCACATGGGAATGTGACCTTGAGTGTTAATCACATATCGATGTGAACTAGATTATTGACTCTAGTGCAAGTGGGAGACTGTTGGAAATATGCCCTAGAGGCAATAATAAATTAGTTATTATTATATTTCCTTGTTCATGATAATCGTTTATTATCCATGCTAGAATTGTATTGATAGGAAACTCAGATACATGTGTGGATACATAGACAACACCATGTCCCTAGTAAGCCTCTAGTTGACTAGCTCGTTGATCAATAGATGGTTACGGTTTCCTGACCATGGACATTGGATGTCGTTGATAACGGGATCACATCATTAGGAGAATGATGTGATGGACAAGACCCAATCCTAAGCTTAGCTCAAAGATCGTGTAGTTCGTATGCTAAAGCTTTTCTAATGTCAAGTATCATTTCCTTAGACCATGAGATTGTGCAACTCCCGGATACCGTAGGAATGCTTTGGGTGTGCCAAACGTCACAACGTAACTGGGTGGCTATAAAGGTACACTACAGGTATCTCCGAAAGTGTCTGTTGGGTTGGCACGAATCGAGACTGGGATTTGTCACTCCGTGTAAACGGAGAGGTATCTCTGGGCCCACTCGGTAGGACATCATCATAATGTGCACAATGTGATCAAGGAGTTGATCACGGGATGATGTGTTACGGAACGAGTAAAGAGACTTGCCGGTAACAAGATTGAACAAGGTATCGGGATACCGACGATCGAATCTCGGGCAAGTATCGTACCGCTAGACAAAGGGAATTGTATACGGGATTGATTAAGTCCTTGACATCGTGGTTCATCCGATGAGATCATCGTGGAACATGTGGGAGACATGGGTATCCAGATCCCGCTGTTGGTTATTGGCCGGAGAGGTGTCTCGGTCATGTCTGCATGGTTCCCGAACCCGTAGGGTCTACACACTTAAGGTTCGATGACACTAGGGTTATAAAGGAAGTTTGTATGTGGTTACCGAATGTTGTTCGGAGTCCCGGATGAGATCCCGGACATCACGAGGAGTTCCGGAATGGTCCGGAGGTAAAGATTTATATATAGGAAGTCCTATTTCGGCCATCGGGACAAGTTTCGGGGTCATCGGTATTGTATCGGGACCACCGAAAGGGTCCCGGGGGTCCACCGGGTGGGGCCACCTATCCCGGAGGGTCCCATGGACTGAAGTGGGAAGAGATCCAGCCCAAAGTGGGTTGGGGAGCCACTTTCCCCTAGGGCCCATGCGCCTAGTGTGGGGAAACCCTAAAAGGAAGAGTCCTAGGAGGGGAAGGCACCTCCTAGGTGCCTTGGGGGGGAGGGAAACCTCCTCTTGGCCGCCTCCCCTTTCCCATCTAGGGCTGCCGCCCCCCTAGGGGTGGGAACCCTAGAGGGGGCGCACCCTCCTCCCTCTCCCCTATATATAGTGTGGCATAGGGGCTGCTCATAACACGCGATCAGATCTCTCTCGTTGGTGCAGCCCTCCCTCTCCTTCCTCCTCTCCCGTGGTGCTTGGCGAAGCCCTGCAGGATTGCCACGCTCCTCCATCACCACCACGCTGTTGTGCTGCTGCTGGATGGAGTCTTCCTCAACCTCTCCCTCTCTCCTTGCTGGATCAAGGCGTGGGAGACGTCACCGGGCTGTACGTGTGTTGAACGCGGAGGTGCCGTCCGTTCGGCACTAGGATCATCGGTGATTTGGATCACGACGAGTACGACTTCATCAACCCCGTTCTCTTGAACGCTTCCGCTTAGCGATCTACAAGGGTATGTAGATGCACTCTCCTTCCCCTCGTTGCTGGTCTCTCCATAGATAGATCTTGGTGACACGTAGGAAAATTTTGAATTTCTGCTACGTTCCCCAACAGTACATGACCTGTCTTGCTTATTCCCTCTTTGCCCCTATTCTTGAAACCTATGAAGGACGTGGGTTGATCGAGGATCCTCACTTGATGAAAGTTGTTCTGAAGATAAACATGTTTTCATCTAAAATTGCTTTTATCCAATTGCTTTATTTGTTAAACAAAATTAGCTTTACGCAAATGAGCCATACATCCTTCCTTTGAAGCCACATGTAGTTATTAGGTCCTTCCCCGTGGGAGGCATGTTGAGTACGTAATGTACTCATGGTAATACTTTTGTTGAACAACAGAGATCTATGAAGACGAGGGCGTCGACTACGACTATTATGATGATCCTGAGGAGTGAGGACACGTTGATTACATCGATTGCCTGTGGCTGAGATGGAGTCGCTACGTATTTATATATTCTGCTGTGTTTTTGGTTGTAATAAATGTCATGAGACATTTCACTATGTATGCCTTGTGGCAAGAGTTATTAAACTTATACTTATTTTATTGTTCTGCAATGATACCATTTTCGCTGTGTTGTCAAGTTGATCCTGGATTGACAAATATACACAGGAGGGTCTGGAAATAATTTCCGGGTTCTCACAGAAGTGGTATCAGAGCTGACGTCGTCCTAGTAACGTGGCCTTAGTTAGAAATGGGAAGCCTTAGAAATTATTTTATAAAATATTATTTTATAAATTTTCTAGTATTTCTCTTCTATTTTCTCTTATTAAATTGTGTACTGCTTATCTTCTTATTCAAATATGTAGATGGTGATATCATCCTCATGCCGGATTGAGCAGTTTGGCAACCTCGGTCTTCAGTTTCGGGACATGCTCACATGCTTAGGCTTCAACAAGGATCCAGAGGTTTCCGGACACTCCTACCGCATATCGGGGACGAGGAATGTTTCAAGGTCAACTTGGTGGTGTATCCGAGGATGGAAGAACATACCAGCAGTTATCGATACACATATGATGGAGAAGACTTCTTTGATGTTGTCATTGGAGTGGTTCATTAGGCAATGCATCAGATAGCCGGACTTCATCAGGATGAGCTGAGGCACACCCCGTTCCGGTACTTCACTTTCCGCATTGGGGACGGAGCAATTCAGCAGAACTTGGGGTACATGGAGGAGGAGGATCCCCCGATCATTCGTATGGCTTCACTTACCCTCGGACTTGAGCAAAACCTTGCTATGACTACGACTATGCTGGAGGAGAACCGTCAGCGCTTAGAGTATTACCAGGAGCGTGTGGAGATACTTGAGGAGAGATTGGTGGAGGTGAACACTTCCTTAGCCGTTGCCCATGAAGCACGGGAGGCCGCTGAGGCAGTTGCAGAGCAGGGTATCATCTCGACGAACGCTATGCTTGCCGTGGAGAATGGTGACCAACAGGAAATGCCACCAGAGGACCCTACACCTCCTCCACGCCAGAGGCTTCATCCACGCATCAAGATAACGCGGATGAAGAAGAGCGCTCTAGCGAAGAAGCGTCGCCTGACACATCGCGCCATTGCACCTTCAGCACCGCCTGCACCTCCAGCACCACCGACTCGCGAGCAACAGCTCGACGACACTGAGGAGGAGACTGAGCCTGAGGAGAGAGTTCCTGCTATGCCAGAGGGGACCGCATCACCACCATCCGGGCTTCGCTTTGCATCAGCACCTACCCACCAGTACGATGGAGATCTCAGCGAGTAGATGGACTATAGGAACCATGAGCGATATCTTTGATGATGCGAGTGAACGTTAGTTATTTTCATGTTTGCTATGTCCATGGTAGACTATACCGATATATGTGGTATAGCTACTATGTTGTCCAGTACTTTCATGCTTGAGTGTTTTAATTGGAGTTTTATCTGGAGTTCAGTTGCTGGTTTTATTTGTTCATTTGTTATCATATTGGGTTTATGGGTTAGATATTTCCCTCTCTTCTATTCTAACACCGGAAGGCCAACAGGATGGATGCTAATCACGGAGGTCGTGGCCATGGAGCACGCGGACATGGTCGCGGTCATGGACGTGGACGCGGTCGTGGACCAGATTTTGGGGAACATGTCTTTGAAGAAAACTTTGAGGAGGGAAATGTCCATGATACCGACTCTGACTCTGGAGGAGATGATGTGCCACCACCACCGCCGCCACCCAATATGGCACAGATGATGTTGATGCAAACACAGATACTTCAGAAGCTTGCAGCCAATGTTGCAAATCAGAATCAGGGTCAACCACCACAGTCGGGATTTGCTGAGTTCATGAGGGCAAAACCGCCAACTTTTGAGGGATCAGCAGACCCACTTGACGCTGATGATTGGTTGAAGGACATCAGGAAGACTCTCAACTTGGCCAATTGCACCGTGGAAAATCGTGTCAAGTTTGCGGCACACCAGCTCAAGGGTGTGGCTGTAGATTGGTGGGAGAATTATTGTGAAGCTCATGAGGATGCCCAAACTATTACTTGGAATGAGTTTGCAGAAGCTTTCCGCACCGCACATATTCCTGCAGGCATCATGGAGCTGAAGAGGGATGAGTTCCGAGCTCTTACTCAAGGAAAGATGACAGTGTCGGAATATCTTAGTCGTTTCACGCAGCTGGCACGTTATGGAAGGGCAGATATTCCAACTGAAACTGACAAGATTGCCAAGTTTTTGAAGGGGTTGAACCCTGGGTTGAAGGACAGGCTGGTATCTCATGATTTCCTTACCTTTCAAGCACTTGTCAACAAGGCTATACTCCAGGAGAACTCGAGGAGGGAGTTAGAGGAGCACCGCAAGCGTAGAGCACCACAGAATCACCATGGGGCATGTAGCTCCCGACAGAAGATTGGTCATCCTCCTGGCTATCGTGCACAGTATGTCAAGCCATCAAGGCCCAACAACACCTATCAGCCAAATGCATATAATACTCCACGAGCTGAAGTGGGAGGTAATCATGCTAATACAGCTGGAAAGGCATGCTTCAGTTGTGGGAAAGAGGGTCACTTTGCTGTTGCATGTCCCAACAAGAACACTGGTCCCACTCCAGTGAAGTTCAATTTGGGTTCTGCAGCTAAGACACCCGCAGCTGGACGTGGCCGAGGCATTCTCAATACACCAGGGGGTGCACCTCATGCATCAGGACGTGGAAGGGTCAATCATGTCACCATCGAGCAGGCTCAAGAGTCACCAGATGTTGTTCTTGGTATGTTCCCGATCAACTCATATTACGGTTCAGTATTTTTTGATACTGGAGCTTCTCATTCGTTCATTTCAAGGAGTTTTGCTGAAAAACATCATTTTCGAACTGTGTGTTTGAATTTGCAAATGGTAGTGCAATCACCTGGGGGTATTTTAAGGACTGGGCAGAAGTGTCCTAAAGTGGTTATAGTTATAGAAGGGGTAGAGTTCCTAGCAAATCTTATCTTGATAGACTCCAAAGGCTTGGATATCATTTTAAGAATGAATTGGTTAAGGAAACACAAGGCATTTGTAGATTGTGCCAGGACCTCTATTACATGAACAAGCACTGAAGGGGCAACTGTGGAATACCAAGCTAGGATTGCACCTCAACCCGAGGTTGATTGCATGCTGAACAAAGTGAAGGAGTTAACTTTGGAGGATGTTCCAGTGGTGAAGGAATATCCAGATGTCTTTCCGGATGAATTGCCTGGATTGCCACCAGACCGTGAGATTGAGTTTGTCATTGAGTTAATACCGGGCACCGCTCCTATTGTGAAGAGACCTTATAAGATGACAGCGAATGAATTAGCCGAGTTGAAGAAGCAAATTCAGGAGTTAGAAGAGAAGGGTTACATTAGGCCGAGAACATCACCATGGGGCGCACCTGTGCTATTTGTGGAAAAGAAAGATGGTAGCATGTGCATGTGTGTGGATTACCGAGCGCTGAATGCAGCAACTATTAAGAATAAGTATCCCCTGCCAAGGATTAATGACTTGTTCGAACAGTTGAAGGGAGCACGTGTGTTTTCCAAAATAGATCTCCGATCGGGATACCACCAGTTGAAGATTCGCCCGCAAGATGTTCCAAAGACCACCTTTGTTACTCGATATGGTCTCTATGAGTTTTTGGTAATGTCTTTTGGACTCACGAATGCACCAGCTTACTTCATGCATCTCATGAACAACGTATTCATGGATTGCTTGGATAAGTTTGTTGTAGTGTTCATTGACGATGTTTTGATCTATTCCCGGAGTGAAGAAGGGCTCATCAACTCTACGCCAAGTTTAGTAAGTGTGAATTCTGGTTAAAACAAGTGGACTTTCTAGGACATGTCATCTCAGCCGAAGGAGTTGCCATGGATCCAGCAAAAGTGGAATCAGTACTCAGTTGGAAGCAACCCAAGAATGTGTCAGAAATACGCAGTTTCCTTGGACTAGCCGGGTATTACCGTCGGTTCATTGAAGATTTTTCCCGAATAGCTAGACCTATGACTCAGTTGTTAAAGAAGGATAAAAAATTTGAGTGGTCAGAAGCTTGTGAAGCGAGTTTCCAAGAACTCAAGAGGAGGTTGACAACTGGTCCAGTATTGGTATTGCCAGATATTCAGCAAGATTTTGAGGTTTATTGTGATGCTTCTCAACAGGGTTTGGGATGTGTGCTTATGCAACAAGGAAAGGTTGTAGCTTATTCATCGAGACAGCTACGCCCTCATGAGGTTAACTATCCCACACATGATTTAGAATTAGCCGCCGTAGTGCATGCCTTGAAAACTTGGAGGCACTATCTTATCGGAAATAGGTGTGAGATATACTCGGATCATAAGAGTTTGAAATACATTTTCACACAACCGGATTTGAATCTTAGACAGAGAAGGTGGCTAGATTTGATGAAGGACTATAATCTGAACATTAACTACCATCCTGGTAAAGCCAATGTCGTAGCTGATGCACTGAGCAGGAAGGTTTATGTCAACAATGTGATGATTCAGAAGGAAGCGCCAGAACTTTATGAGGAAATTCGAAAGATGAATTTGTATGTGAGCCTTGCTGAAAATGGTGAAATGTTAGAGGTCAAGTTTACTCTCCAAGATCAAGTGCGAGAAGCGCAAAAAGATGACAAGGGCATTGAAGAGATTCGAGAGAAAATCAAATTGGGTGAAGCACCCGACTATAGAGAGGATGAGAGTGGAAGCATATGGTTTCGAGACCGTTTGTTGGTGCCAGACCAAAAGGATATCAAGGACACGATCATGAAGGAAGCTCATGAGTCAGCATACTCAATACAGCCTGGAAGTACGAAGATGTATAATGATCTTCGGGGTAGTTTTTGGTGGTCGAGTATGAAGCGAGAAATCGCTGAGTATGTTTCACAGTGTGACGTATGTCGAAGGATCAAGGCAGAGCATCAGAAGCCCGCGGGACTACTACAACCACTTAAGGTTCCAGTGTGGAAATGGGAAGAAATTGGAATGGACTTTATCACAGGCCTTCCAAGGACATCTTCTGGATTTGATTCTATTCGGGTCATAGTGGACAGATTGACCAAGTCAGCTCATTTCATTCCAGTAAAGACTACCTATGGTGGAGAGAAGCTCGCAGACTTGTATATGGCAAGAATCATTTGTGCACATGGAGTTCCTAAGAGGATAGTGTCAGATCGAGGTACTCAGTTTACCTCGCGGTTTTGGAAGAAAATACATGAAGTTCTGGGAACTCAGTTGGATTTCAGTACAGCGTATCACCCATAGACTGATGGACAAACGAAACGGGTAAACCAAATTCTTGAATACATGCTTCAAGCTTGTGCTTTGACTTATCAACGTAGTTGGGATAAGAGTCTTCCTTATGCTGAGTTTTCTTATAACAACAGTTATCAAGCAAGTATAAAGATGGCTCCTTTTGAGGCTTTATATGGACAAAAGTGTCGTACACCTCTTAACTGGCATGAAGTAGGTGAAAACCAAGTGTTTGGACTTGACACGTTGGAAGAGGCGGACAAGCAAGTGAAAATGATTCAAGAAAGGTTGAAGGCAGCCCAGTCTAGACAGAAGGCTTATTCGGATAAATGTCGTCATGACATATCATTCAAGATAGGAGATGATGTGTACCTGAAGGTATCTCCACTACGTGGAATGCATCGATTTGGAATCAAGGGTAAGCTAGCGCCCAGCTACATTGGTCCATTTGGGATTACCGCTCGACGTGGAGAGGTAGCCTATCAATTGGCACTCCCAGAGAAGTTGTCAAATGTGCACAATGTTTTCCATGTGTCATAGTTGAAGAAGTGTTTTAATAAACCCGAGGAAGAGGTGCAGAAGACTTCACTTGACAACATAGAAGTCAAAGATGACCTGACATATGAAGAGTATCCTATCAAGATTCTTGATGAGCAGTTGCGTACAACTAGGAGAAAGGTGATCAAACTTTGCAAGGTGCAGTGGAGCAATCACATTGAGAAGGAAGCAACTTGGGAGCGAGAAGACGACCTCAGGGAGGAGTTCCCAAATCTTTTCTCTTAGCTCTGAATCTCGGGGTCGAGATTCCTTGTAAGGGGGGTAGAGTTGTAACATCCTGATTTTTTTTCGAGAGTTCATTTTTTTAAGCCAAGGGATGTTGCAACGTAATCTTTAATTATATACTAGCAAAAGGGCCCGTGCGTTGCAACGGGAGAAACAAATTATCACCCCTAGCATCTCCATCCTGCCTCCATCCTTGTTGTCATTTCTTTTCTTTATTATCATTGTCGGTCATGATGTTCACTACACAGCGAACGTTCCACGTAAGTTTGGAACCAATAAAGAATTGCATCGCCTGCATGGACAACCAATGAACGGTCGCGTTTGAGATCACGGCCACATCTGCACAATCTAATGCTTGTGCCTTGTGTTTGTGTTATCCGGATTTTACATCGTAATAGTTTAGTACCAGTATGTGAAGGACACAAACAACCACCAAATTTAACTTTAGTTTTAAAAAATCAATACTTTTTTTTGCGGGCTAACACGATCAACACAAAAA